>NC_086063.1:2607426-3911139 GCF_947568885.1 Cydia strobilella | reverse complement strand
ACGGATTTTCTGCAGACGAATTTGGCCGCAATAACGTTACGTAACATTTTTGCCTTACCCAAGGATATTATTATATTTATAAAATAAAACTATGAAAACGGATTATATCGCGTATATTGAATTTATAATACATCCCGACGTTTCATTTTATACTCATCGAGGCAATTTTAACAATCCCAAATCATCTACATCTCAGACCAGCTCCATGTCTTCATAATATGGCATTGTCATCCGATTTACATAATTAAGTAAGTACTTATGCAAAATTTCAGCTTAATCGGAAATCGGGACGTGGGTCAAATTTAGCTTCCAAAATTTGACCCAACACTAACATACTAACAGGGCAAATTAAACAAAAGCTTGTATTACTAACAAATGTCAGTCCAAAAATTTACAACGTGTCTGCTCCTTTTTACGAAATGTAGCTTCAGTAACCCGTTTCAACCTGGACAAAAATTATTTCATTACTATGTATAAATATATTATACGTTCGGCTGTCCTCTGCAGGACGCATTTCTCAACTAATTTCTCGGCAACTTGGGGACCGTACTTTTTTCTTATTACTAAGCTGTGGCTTGGTGTAAGAGTAATCTGGTTACGGCAGGCAAAGGCACGGGCACAGTTTATCGTGTTAACCCTTGCCCTGCAATGGCCAAAACGGCCGTATCTGCACAAGCTTCCTGCCCACTTACGGCGTTTTTGTTTAGAACGTGGTACCGTTTAAGCAGAGTGCCTGTGAAAGGGCTCTTTATATAATAAGTTTATGTGCTAGTTGGTGGACCTGCTTTGGGTAATTTTATTATATTTTCATGAACTCCTGGTTATATTTGGAAAGAATAAAATTTAAATCTTGATATGTTTATTAATATTTATTTACCCGAAAAAGGAGTTGTGACTCCAAAGAAGGAAAAATTATGTGTTATTTTTTTAATCATGATTGCACTTCAGAAAACTTTTCGAGAGACATTCAGAGGGGGCGTAAAGCCAAAAACTTAGAAGGAACCAAAAGATATGGCCGTTACGCGGGTGTTCACCTTTTATCTCAATTATTATGCAAACATACTTCTACTTATGTAAAATTTTGTTCGTCTGATCCCACTACTAATTGCTACCTATATAACTAGCTATTTTATCAAAAAAACCGGCCAAGTGCGAGTCGGACTCGCGCACGAAGGGTTCCGTACCATTACGGAAAAAAACAGCAAAAAAATCACGTTTGTTGTATGGGAGCCCCATTTAAATATTTATATTATTCTGTTTTTAGTATTTGTTGTTAAAGCGGCAACAGAAATACATCATCTGTGAAAATTTCAGCTGTCTAGCTATCACGGTTCATGAGATACAGCCTGGTGACAGACGGACAGACGGACGGACAGACGGACGGACAGACGGACAGCGGAGTCTTAGTAATAGGGTCCCGTTTTTACCCTTTGGGTACGGAACCCTAAAAACAACTGTGCTCTTGGTAATACTTCTTTGTCTTATATAATTTCAACCGTAATAACTCGATGGTGTATTAACGCCACAATTCACATTGTTTCCTAAATTAAATTTATCCGTATTAAGAGGCCGTAGTCGATTTTGGAGCAAAAATGTAAAATTGATAGATTTAGTCGTTGAAATTATACACGTTTTGTTACGTAATATCTAAATAACAAGTATTGATTTCTATTAGCACGTCTTCTCATCTTGCCTTTTAATAATGAGGTCGCGAGCGTGCGTCACCGGTAATGCATGAAGAGAAGGGGCAGTTTTTAAAAATTCATCAAAAAATCATGGTGGTAAATTATACAAATTGATGTATAAGTATAGTTTCAACAAATGTTGTAGATTGTTTAAGTATCAAAATTACGTTGAAATTAAGTCGATTTTCAGAAAAATTGTCACTTGTTTTGAAGTAATTTCTGGAGAAAATTGATTTCGTCTAACTTTCATTTAAACTACTTCAAAGTCATAATAATAAAAATGTAGTCTGATAAACGTCAAGTACAGGATATGTGAAATACAAAATTACCATGTTTAGCAGTCCAAACTTTACGAAATTTACAAATAAGAGCGACAAAATCAGTGCTTTACGCGCATTTACCTAAACGTCCATCAGAAAAGCAAACATTACTAATTTAGTGAGTCTGTTTTCTAAAAACTGATCTGATAAAAGGTAAGATAAGAAGACGTGCTAATAGAAACCAGTACTTGTTATTTCAATTAGGTAACAAAAGGTGTAAAATTTCACGGACTAAATCTATCAATTTTACATTTTTGCGACTAAAATCGACACCGGCCTCTTAAATGAGCCTTCCGCCTTCTAAATGGGTTTACTTTGTTAAAAGATATTTCTAGGTTAAGATGAATGGGGACGATCGCTTCTCCCTGCAAACGTAGTCCCCATTTTCCTCCCTGGATACTAACATTATAGAAAAAAAATTATGCAATTTGATCTATATTAACCATTTTTATCATTTTTCTTGGATATCACGGGTCTATAAATCCCGGTCTTTTGATAGGCTTGCGTGGGGATATAGATCCAACACGTAGAGGCCCCTTGGAGAGCTTTAATGTCATGTAGAACGCCTGCTGGAACCCGTTCACAGGCGCAACAATAGACACCCATGAACCGGTCGCAGCAGGCATTGGGACTATTGCAGAAAAAGTGAACAGTATACTGGTCTATGGATTGAAGTTTGGGTGGACAATGAGACTGGGCTATTGTAAAGAACTCCGGACACCTGCCATAACAATGTTAATACACGTTATCGAGGCAGGTGGTGACTCGCCGCTGACTAGATGGGCCCCTGAAACTGCCGTCGTGAAGACGACCAGGAGCAACACCGGTGTGAGCGGCTCAGGGGTGTCGAGAGGTGTGCGCCGCTTTCTACCCAGTGGCTGTTAGCAGCCACTGTGCCAACTCGCGTCTTATGCATCTTTCACTTCCACCCCTGGAGCATATAGCTCTTACGACTCCCCTCTGGACGGCCAATGAAGGCAAGCCAGAGCTGAGAGTCCTGCGGGTCCCCTTGGGGTCCACTCCGACCGACGAAGACACGCCGGAGACGGAGACCCTGACCGACTCTCTGGAGCACTTGGGTCCGTAGGGTCGTCACTCCCCAACAGCTCGCCACAAGCTGCCCTGCGGGCATTTTTCTCATTATTATGAGAGTTAGGACGAAAAACAAATTCCATACTAATTTTTAAATGCTCCTAACTTTAAAATAATTAAAAATTCGAAAAAAATCAAACGAAGGGGTATAGGTGTGGTTATGATTATTTATTTATTTACTTATCTACTTATATCGACCGGGATATTGACCGTGATTACCTTTTGTGTTATTTTTGAGCTCCCGATATATCGACGCAGTTACATCTTGTTCACGGATAACAAGGGTAAGATATTCACGGTCAATATCCCAGTCGATATAAGTATATTTTTAATAATGTTGATATCCAGAGAGGGAAATTGGGAATACGTTTATAAAGAAAGGAGACTTCGCGCGGCCGTCCACTTTGATCTTAAGAGGATACATCCCGGCCGCACGAAATCGCCTTTTCATACAAACGTAGTGCTAATATTCCTCTCTGCTAACAATCCATTATTAAAAATATTGACACAGTTTGTTGTATTGGCCCTATGTTTGATTTTTTCGAATGTTTAATTATTATAGAGTTAAGCGCATTTTGTGTATGACAACTGTTTTTCGCTCCTAATTTTTACACAAATAAAAAAATTTAAAAAAGTCAAACATACGGGCATAGCTATCGTTAATATACATCAAAATATGTTAAAACATTTTCCATAATGTTAATATTCAGAGAGGAAAATGGGCACTACGTTTGTATGGAGAAGCGGCCGAAGTGTAATATGCTCTTAAGAGTGAGCTTCGTAAATGAAAGCTGCCATAACAGAAGGTTTTCAGTCTTCAGTGCCATTTTAACCAAGAATAGGTATCTCTGCAACATTGTTTAATTATACTGCGTTAAGATACATTAAATTTATACAGGCTGGCAAACGATCATAGGGTTCAATGCAAAAAATGAATTTATGTCTAAAATTTAAGATATTCGGGCCAATTCGAACAATGTTCTAGATATCAACTAGATATCCACTAGATATTAAACAGAAACGATAACGAGATATTTAAGAAAGTCATGTCAAATTTGACATTTCCGCTATTCCTCTGTTCAATACTCCTCGATTTAGATCCCGTGCTCCTAAGACTTTCGCCCTTCAGGTCTACAGAAATAATACCTCTTTTTACAATCCAATCGTCAGAATGTGTCGCCAGTATAATGAATTGGTATTTAAACACAAAGATATTGACATTTTCGACTCACGGCAGGCAGTATTTGGGAGGCAGGTTCTTGGGGTTCTCGGCCATCATCACACTTCTCAATAATAGTACGCAATTTGACATGTAATTATTAAGTATTTACGAAATGTTGTAATTTGTAATTTAGTATAATTTTGAGTAGTTTTAGGATACTTTTTTATAGTTTTAGGATAGTTTTTGCTCCTTATATTTCTTTCTTGCTGTGCATGCTTGCTTTGGATGGCATTCTTATGCAATACCTACCACTCATGTACTTTGTAACTATGTTTAGTGTGCCTTTTAAATAAAAAAAAATAAAAATAAAAATAAATTTCGAATGTCCTCTTAAACGATCTTGAGGGACCAATTTGTAAACCTCAAATGCCGCTCTTATGTAAAAAGCCCAGTACCTACACCATTTTCACGATAGACCTAAACAAATAGGCAAAAAGCTAGGCATTTTCATAACAGAAATAGCCCTATAAGTCAGACGCTAGTAAAATAATAACCCCATTTTTAGCGTTCAGTAACGGTCTGACGCAAATGGTCTCGCCGGAAGATCAGCACTGACTTTAGTTAGTATATGCTGAGGCGGGACCATTTCGTGGTAAACTATATACTTTGTTTTTGGTATGAAATGTAGTTTGCCATTAATAAATTTAAATTAAATTAAATTAAATTTCTTTATTTGACAGACAACATATGGTCCATAAATTTGTTAGTTATAGCTTATACCTTATGTTAGTAACACAACAACAGTAACCTAATAAAATATTTATATAATAAATTATAAACAAAAACGACTTGGTCCGCTGACCCATTGCCCATAACAAAGGACAATCTAGCTAATTAGCTATCATGTTTAGAATGCTGTTGCTACTCCCGCGCACTCTGTCAAGCAGTGAGGCCGTTTTCTTTCGCCACCGACACGGCATCGAAACCGTCTGTGCGCGCCTCGGCGAACATGGACGATACGCTGCAGAAACGCGGCAGTCTCAACAGCATTCTAAAAGCATTATTGTATTGAATGCGCAAGGCATTGTAAGCTCGCTGAGTATATCTAACCCACAGACTTGACGTGTACAGTGATGTACAGTAAGCTTTGAAGAGTGTGGTTTTGACTTCATCTGTACACCGAGCAAATCTGCGGGCTAGCATGTTCGTTCTAACTGACAATGCCCTGCGCTCCCTCTCCATATCTAAATCGTCCTTCAGGTCATCGGTCAGCAAATGTATTTGAATTGTGTCACTATAAATGAAATTATTCTTATTCTTAACGTAGTCAACTAGGAACCCATAATAGTTTCGCCATATACCTACTATATGTCTGTCTGTCGTAGCTCGCTGATGAAATTTTAGCCGAAATTTGGTACGGATTTCGATCAACGGGTTTCAAATTAGTTTTTATATTACCATAAAAACTAAAATAAATGGTACCACTTAAAGCGTCCACATACGTCATTTAGGTCTTTCAAAAAGAATAGGAGTATGTACCTACCTATACCGGTGCGATTTTTTTTTAATACTAAAAAATATTTTTGAACCGTGGCTCTAATATATGGGTTTAAATAAAGACTTTAAATAGCAACAAACTTGTAAAAATTTCTGTTTTTTTATTCCGTAGACTAAAATGACATTTCATATGGTACTAAGAAATGTCATGTCTTACACATGAAACGTCATTTCAGTCTACGGAATAAAAAAACAGAATTATAAGTGCTGTGAAAATAGTAAACCTACCTTTTGCTTCTTGATCTTGACCGAGCGAAAGCGAAAGTCTCCGTTTTAGCTAGGGTCAAGATTATTTTGTATGTCCGGATGTTCTTTCTACAGCTAGGCCGAATTTCTCAACCATTTCTCTTGAAATTTCGGTTCAATAATTATTGAGCGCCATGAGATTGGGGAGGTCTACAGCTCACAGAGCCACTATATATATTTAAAAAAAACCGACCAAGTGCAAGTCGGACTCGCGCACCGAGGGTTCCGTACTTTTTAGTATTTGTGGATATAGCGGCAACGGAAATACATCATCCGTGAAAATTTCAACTGTCTGACTATCACGGTTCATTAGATACAGCCTGGTGACAGACACACAGACGGACAGACGGACAGCGGAGTCTTAGTAATAGGGTCCCGTTTTTACCCTAAGGGTACGGAATCCTAAAAAAAAAACCCTTTTAAGTGCCTATTGTGATAGACGGATAACTACAGACCCTACGCCTTACATTGAGCATAGCCCGACATGCTCTCGGCCGGTTTATTATCCACAAAATCTGTGGCAGATCGGAATCGGTGACTATTTTATTCCACCTTTAACCTTTACTGTTATGGGGCCTATTAAGGATATCGTTTGGGACATAAACCTATATAGGAGAAGGTTGTTAAACTTAATGGCTTTGTACCTTTTGATGGCTTTACCTGTACATAGGTATACTTATGCCTGATACTATACTATAACTATACTAATCTATCTATCTAATACTATAGAATAAAATACATACATAGGTATCAAATACATGCATCATATGTATGGGTCTCTATTGTTTGACATAGTTATTAAAAGTCATAATGATTGTCATATTATCATTAGTCATAATTTGGTTTTTCTCAGAAACGCGTAACTTTTCAGGATTGCCATAAAACAAACCTAACCTAACCTATCTATAGAATAACCCGAGGAAAATCCTGAAAAGTTAACGGTTTCAGAATTATGACTAATAATAATATGACAATCATTACATTATGACTTTCAATAATTGTGTCAAACAAAGGGACCCCCATATGTATCCTTGGTACAATGGGTCAAGGGCCTTTTAGATTTAGAAGTATGACTGTATATACTGCTATTATACGATATATTGGTGTTTCAACCACCATTACTCGGCTGTTATACGATTACAGGCTGAGTAAGCCAATTCTTATACGACTGTTTTGCTAGTTGGGATAGTAAACCTTAAGGCAAATCATTGAGGGCAGTATATGTCATGAAATAAGACTAGTCTTTACTGTACCTATAGTATCTTTTCTGTCCTCAAAAGTAAAAAAATTTGGTGATACAAATACCCATATTACTTTTAATTTTAATACTCCCAAAAACTTCGTCCGGACTTATTTTGGACTAGCTAAATCACAACCAGAAATGAGGCTCTAAGTCAATGATATTATATAACTATCGATTGGTTATAGTCATACATAGGGAGCACAAAAAATACTTCCATATTTATTTCAATACCTACGAAGAAATCTGTTATTTTTGATTAAATTTCGCATTCCATTCATCTTCGTCATACTCGTCGTTAACCTTTGGTACCTATGCTTAGGAGCAGGGGCCCATTTGTGGAACGATGTTAGTCTAATATGCGATAACATTTTTATCCGGAACTAAAGTCCCGGAAACGTACGAAGTAAATAATATTGTTATAAATACGGTAAAAAACAATGCATTCCTCGTTTTTGTTCAATACAAGCAATAGGTGTAAAATAAAATAACCAATTTGTTTCTGCAACTTTCCATATATATTTCTTAAATCTAAATACACACATAATATAATAATAATAATAATAATAATAACCCCGCAGGGCAGCTTGTGGCGAGCTGTTGGGGAGTAACGACCCCACGGACCCGAGTGCTCCCGAGAGTCGGTCAGGGTCTCCGTCTCCGGCGTGTCTTCGTCGGTCGGAGTGGACCCCAAGGGGACCCGCAGGACTCTCAGCTCTGGCTTGCCTTCATTGGCTGTCCAGAGAGGAGTCGCTAGAGCTATATGCTCCAGGGGTGGAAGTGAAAGATGCATAAGACGCGAGTGGGCACAGTGGCTGTTAACAGCCACTGGGTAGAAAGCGGCGCACACCTCTCGACACCCCTGAGCCGCTCACACCGGTGTTGCTCCTGGTCGTCTTCACGACGGCAGTTTCAGGGGCCCATCTAGTCAGCGGCGAGTCACCGCCTGCCTCGATAACGTGTATAGACATTGTTATGGCAGGTGTCCGGACCTCTCAGCAATAGCCCAATCTTTTGACCAGCCAAACTTCAAGACCATAACCGGCACTCTTTTCCACTGTGTTTATAATAGCCCCTACGCCTGTTGGGACCGATTTACGGGTATCTATTTGTACCCGTGAATGGGTTCTAGCAGGTGTATTACATAACAGCAAACTTCTCCAAAGGGCCTCTACGTGTTGGATCTGTATCCCCACGCACGCCTATCAAATGACCGGGATGTACATACCCGTGACTTTATATGAGATACAAATAATAATAATAATAAAGCTTTATTTAATTCCACACAAGAATATACTGGTAGTAAGAAACTATACATTTAAAATATTAAGAAATAAAATAATAAAAACAAAAATTAAACAGGAATTAAATCACAAATGTGTGGACCCCTTCTGGGTAAAAGCCTCCCCCAAAGTGTTCCATGTGTCTCTGTCTGTGGCTGTATCGAGCCACTTTTGCCCTGCTGTCGCTACTATCTCGTCCGCCCACCTGGCGCGCGGACGGGCTCTGGCTCGCGTGCCCCGTGGTCCAGACCATTTTATTGCTCTGATGGTCCATCTGTCGTCGTTGTATCTGGCCACGTGACCTGCCCACGTCCACTTTCGTTTTAGTGAGAAAGTTAGAGCGTCCGTAATATTAGTTTTTTTACGGATAATCGTATTTTTCACTCTGTCCCTTAATTTTATTCCCAGGCAGCTTCTCTCCATCTTTCTTTGAGTTGTTTGAATTTTTTTTCTTGTTTTGAGATCAAGCGTCCATGTTTGGCATCCGTATGTGAGGCATGGTAGTATGTCTGAGTCCATAATAATTTTCTTATATGTCATCGGGAGTTGTGATTTAAATATTTCCTTATGAGCCCAGTATTTCCTCCAGCTGATTGCTATTCGCCGCTCTACTTCTTCAGCATTTCTTTCCTTGTTGAATGATATCATTTTACCTAGGTAGATGTATTTTTCGACGAACTCGAGGGGGACGTTGTTTATCAAAATTGGGGTAGTGTGGTGGTTTGTCATCAGTTTCGTTTTGTCGAAGTTCATTTCCAAACCAACTTTAATACTGGCTAGATGCAACTCATTTATCATTTTATTTAATTGTAGCGCGTTTTCAGCGAACAGTATGATGTCATCGGCAAACCTTAGATGACTTAAGGATTTACCGCTGATGTTTATGCCTTGCTTCTCCCAGGGTAAGTTTTCCATAATGTGCTGTAAGACAGCTATGAATAATTTTGGTGAGATCGGGTCTCCCTGTCTCACGCCTCTTTTTATATCGAATTTTGTTCCTGTTCTATCTAATTTCACTCTACTCGAACTGTTTGCATATATGTTTTTTAAAATATTAATGTATTTTTCGTTTATGTTTTGTGATTCCAGGGCCTGCCAAATGCTGGTATGCGATATAGAGTCAAAGGCTTTTTTGTAGTCGATGAATGCTACATAGAGCGGTCTGCGAAATTCTAGGTATTTTTCTATCACCTTATCGACAACTTGTATGTGATCCATCGTACTGAAGCCACTTCGAAACCCAGCTTGCTCGATCGGCTGGTGTGCGTCAATGACTGGTGATATTCTATCTAACAGGCTCGATGCAAACAGTTTGTATAGGCAGGGCATGAGGCTTATTGGACGATAGTTGCCGATGTCCAACGGGTCACCTTTTTTATACAGTAATATTATTTCCGACTCTGTCCATGATTTCGGAACAGACTCTTCGCACAATATTTTGTTCCATAATATCTTGATAGGCGTTAGTAACAGTGTCTTTGCATATTTGATACACTCATTGGTAACCCCGTCCGGTCCCGGACTTTTTTCTGGTTTAAGTCTCTTTATTTGCGATAAGATTTCGGGCTCTGTGAACTCTTGAATTGGTAAGGTATGTTCGTGATGGTAAATAATACGTGTTTGCTGAGATGAATCTGCTTGACTGTACAGTTTTGTGTAAAAATCTGTAGCTGTATTTATAATTTCTAGTCGAGACTTACATTTAGGGCTGGAGCCTGATTGCAGTGACGGAATCCATTTTTTTGAAGTATTCAATTCTTTATATGCCTTTTTTGCCGATCTTGATTTATCTAGATGTCTTCGTATGGTGTTCATTCTGTACTCGCTGTAGCATTTTTTAATTTCTTTATTTGTCGTTTTATAGAGATTCTTCAACCTTTCTTTTTCAATCTTATTTAGCTTGGGTTTGTTTTGTAAATTGGTTCTTTCCTTCATGAGATCCAAGACTTCCTGTGACAAAACCTTTCTTTTTTCTTTTATTTTCGTATTTTTTAAACTCAGAGATATAGAATGCATTATCTTTTTGCAGTATTCATCAGTTGTGTGACTTTCAGGTGTCGCAGTGAGGTCTGGCACGTAATTGTTCAGGTTTTCGAGGTATTTCTCCCGTTCGTTTGACGACTTCAGCATTGACGGTTTATTAGAAAAATTGCTCCTGCTTTTTTTCGTTGTTTTCAGGTTAATTGTAGCTCTTAGCATTCTATGGTCGGATCCAAAGGGGACTGAGGAGAGTACTTTGTAGTTTGAGAATAAGTTGGGTGTTGTGGTCAGGATGTAGTCAATCTCGTTCTTAGTATTTTTGTCAGGAGACATCCATGTCCATCTATTATTATTTTTTAATTTGAACATTGTGTTTATAATTTTTAGGTTATACTCAAATGCATATTGAATGAGCCGTTCGCCGCGAATGCTCCTGTGCCCGTAGCCGTGTTGGCCCGTTACTGGATGTTCATGTTTCTTAGGAGTTCCGATCTGTGCGTTGAAATCTCCCATGGAGATCAAGTGTTTCGTTGAGGTTGGGACCGAGTCGTGAGCTTTTGCCAAGTCTTCATAAAAAATATCTATGTCTTCTTGTGAAGAACTTTCCGTTGGCGCGTAGGCCTGAATTATTGCAAACGGTATATTTTCTATTTCAATTTCAAGTATGCAGACTCTCTCTGATACTCCGGTAAATGTTTTTATATTATTTTTATATTTTTTCTTTACTAAAAAACCCACGCCATATAGACCTTTGGTTTGGCCTATGTGGTAGAATATGTAATCCTCGTCCTCGATGATATTCTCTCCCAGGCGGCGGACTTCGCTCAGTCCTACTATGTCGTGGTTCAGGTTTTCTAGAGCTGCTTTTAGTTCAGTTAGTTTTTCAGCTGATGATAATGATCTAACGTTGAAAGTACATATATTTAGGGTATTTTTCTTTGGGGGGTTTTGGTCGTAACCTTCCGCGGTGACCAGCCGTGTTGGAAGTTTGGTAGAGAGGGGCCGTATTTCTAGTTGCTATAAATCATTGTTGTTGTTAGAGTTAGATGGCGTGGGGGTGCGCGACCAATATGATGTCAGAGTGCTGTTGGCGCCGGTTTTGTTCTTTTTGTTTATCTGTGTGACCTTTTCGTTGCCGGCTGGCGCGTTCGAGGTCTCTGGGGAAGATGATAGGTTACGTTTATTATTTTTGTGTTGTCCGAAATTTCCACCCGCGTGCTCGTTTTTCTTATTGTTCAGGATCACGATTCTATCGTATTTTATCACTGCGTTTTTTCCGTCGTCTCTTAATTTTTTAATCTCTTCCGATAAAAGTTTGCGTTTTTCCATAATTTCAGGGGAAAAGTCCTCCTTGATATAAATCGAAGTGTTTTCAAGGGTTTTTTTGTTTTTCAATAATTGTATTTTTTTACCAAGCGTGGTAAGGGTTAGAGCAATTGGCCGGACCTTATTATCTTCTTTCTTACCCCGCCTAGATACCGCCTCAATCTCTGATCTCGTTAAGTGTATTTTCATAGTCTCGTTGACTATACTTAGAATATTATTTTCGAGTCTTTCGTAATTTGATTCAGTTTCGGCAACACCAAAAAGCAAAATGTTTTTCTTCCTTAATTCTTTTTCGAGAAAATGCATTTTTTTATCCTGCTTTTCCATTTTTTCCTCTAATTGTGTTTGTTTTTCTTCTAAACCTTCAAATTTCTCGTCTAATTTCTTCAGAATCGTATTTGTGATCCTATTTTCCATATCTTTGTTGTCGGTTTTCATCTGGGACATATCCTCTTGAATTTTCTCAAACATTTTTTTGATTTCCTCCATCTTTAGGTGTTAGCGCCCTCTGTGGTTGTACTGGTGAACTATTTAATGTTGTGCTGGATATTGGCATGAACTATCGATCAAGTGCGGGTGTAGCCTAAGTAGTTTTTGACAAATATCATAGATGGCAGCACTCGGTTTTTGATAATAGTGCCCTCTAGCGAGATTGTTATGTACTTATTAAAGGCCGGTACGAACTGATCAAATAAATTTAATTATTTGGTTACAAAAAAACACCTGCTAACGCTTTAAGTCTATAAGTTCACTTCGTTTATGTTCGAATTCACTGTTATTGGTTCACTCACAAGATTCATTCGTTGCTTAAACACGGTACTCGACTGAAGCTCTCTATTATATCACGATTGTATAAAATACTATTGTTCTCTGTAATATGTCTCGCGACGTACAATGATTGTTTTATACAATTAATGTAAATTTTATTTATCATCTTTTCAATAAAGCTTATAACATTAAAAAATAATAATAATGATTATGTATATTTCTTAAATCTAAGTATATGTCGTCAGAATCAGGATCATATTCGCAACTAATATTTAATTGACAATATGTGTGTATTTAGATTTAAGAAATATATATGGAAAGTTGCAGAAACAAATTGGTTATTTTATTTTACGCCTATTGCTTGTATTGAACAAAAACAAGGAATGCATTGTTTTTTACCGTATTTATAACAATATTATTTACTTCGTACGTTTCCGGGACTTTAGTTCCGGAAAAAAATGTTATCGCAAGGCAGTCTCCACTTTATGACTTTGTTCTACCAAGTTTAGGTATTTATACTCTGCCTATTCCGATCACTGGTTATGACAACCCATACGATTTGACGGTTCGTGGACTAATAATTAGTCTAATACCGTTCGTGAAATGGGCCCCAGATCTGCTCAATATATATTCAACTTAAACATGAAGTAGTCTAGATTGCTATTTAAATAGCAATTTTTTGACAGGAGCATACGAAAGGTTAAACATGAGCTTGTCTCTTTCCCCTTCGGCGAGCGAGTACTTAGTACGTGCACATTTTTCTCGCTTCCCAGATGCGACTAAAGGCAACAATTTGTCACAAGGTAAGCGATATGTCATAACATATCTTTTTCATGTGGCTTCATTCCAGTGGGACTATTTGGCCAGTATCAAGGTCTTAGGAGCTTTAAATACTAAAATTGTATGGTTGGTACGAGACAGTGTCATCATCATCATCATCATGTCAGCCGATAGACGTCCACTGCTGGACATAGGCCTCCCCCAAGCCTCACCACTCCGACCGATCCTGTGCCGCTCGCAACCACCGAATTCCCGCGACCTTCACCAGGTCGTCGTTCCATCTCGTTGGAGGCCTACCGGCGGCGAGACAGTGTACGATGATTTTATTAGCTCTTGTAAAGCGATAGCTGAACTTTACAAGAAGCACGTGGACTACCGGCCGTTGACTCCAAAACGGTGGTTAAATGCGCTTCAAGATTAATTTTCCATTCACTGCACACTACCGCATTAGTTTACTGTATAATAAGCTATCAATATTACACTTTAAACAATATTAATGAGCAAAAAACAAAGAAATAAATCACGAGGCTCGAGGCTAACTCAATCTAGGCTAATCAAGATGGCGCTCGAAACCAGAAACCCCCATAACATATCTTGAGTTATAATCAATCATTGCTCTAAGTACCTTAATTTTCTGGTACTTAGTTTTTTTTTTGTTTTCTGTCTACCTTGTCTGTGTCTGTACCCAAGCAAAATAAAGTCTTATATTTGATTTTAGATTTTTTTTCCTCCACAGCCACAGAACAATCGATCAAAACAACGGAAACCTGCGTTAGACAGTGATAAGGGTACTTTCATTATACCCAGCCTGCAACTTTATTTATCCTTTAAAATTGTTAAATATCAAACGGCACCGTCAACGCCATCCAGCTGAGAATAAGCCAAAGGCCATCTATCCGAGAATAATTTTTTCTTGATTTCCGAGGCACTTTTTTTCCTTTTTTTTCTTCGTTTTTTCATTCATCTTATACGGAGTTATATAGGTCTTTGTTAAGGATCAAGATCGTTTAAACGTCTTGCAGACGGTCAGGCGATATCAAAAACGTGATGACCAATAGCATGGCACATAAAAATGTGTCAGTCCATTGTCTTTGTGACGGTCGGCATTTGCAAACTAAGATAAGGAATCCAAAATGCATCCTAATTGGTTATCTTTATGGGGAGGCGAGGCTTAGCCTAAACAATAACAACTAATAAACTGTCCTTACTACCTCATTACCTGATTTTACCCTTTTCATTATTAACATAAAGAATCCTAAATGCATCGTAATTGGTTATGGGAGGCGGAGCGAAGTTTAGCTCGCTCGTAGGATCGAGGTAAAAAATTTCTAAAGTGGTTCACCGGCAATGTCCCAGATTGTTACCTAAGAGTGCGAGCGAAGTGCACAATAACTAACTGACATCATTCAGATATCATTCTTATATCAGTGTAGGAGTGACCAAATTTGTTACCGGATCGCGTGGGCAGCTATGAATCTACTCTACTAGCCCGGCTTACGGCCCGATTCGATCCGAACAATGCTTCAATCAATCTTTGGGTATTATGGCTCCATCGTGGCTCCATCGATATTGTTGATGATTCCGCCAACGTCAAGATTTAGGCACGTGCTTTACGAAGACAATTGGCCAGTGGAATATCCACGACGCAGTAGTTGAGAATCAAATGTAGATCCGTATCTAGGTATACTATAGGTATACTTATATATTATTAAAAATATAACTACTACTAATACAGGCTATTGTTTTTAAAACAATGCTTCTAAAAAGTCAGTTCAGTTCAGTTCTTGGTTCTTGTGCCATCTGTCAATTGGGACAATTTTGCCAGCATCGAGGTTATGGGAGCAGAATTTCAGTATCAGAACTTGATCCAGTCCGTGTAGATGCTTGATTGGTTGAAGAATCTAAACTACTATAGGAATAAAAATAGAAAAAACCGGCCAAGTGCGAGTCGGACTCGCGCACCCAGGGTTCCGTACTTTTTAGTATTTGTTGTTATAGCGGCAACAGAAATACATCATCTGTGAAAATTTCAACTGTCTAGCTATCACGGTTCATGAGATACAGCCTGGTGACAGACGGACAGACGGACAGCGGAGTCTTAGTAATAGGGTTCCATTTTTACCCCTTGGGTACGGAAACCTAAAAAGGGACGACCAGAAAAACCAATAGGAACTATAGAAAGTAATGAGCCAACTGCCAGGATCAGGGTTTTTTTAAAGGAACATTGCAGGAAAGTTTGGGTAAGTAAACAAACAGGTAAAAACTTTTGTTCTAAAAAGTCACAGCGATACGATAGCGATCTGTCAGTGTCAAAAGTGACGTCTTTGGTTGAAGAAAGTTGTCAGGACGCCAAATGTCAACACTACCCAAGTACCCATCTGCAACGGGTGCAGTAGGTTCAGCTAGCAGTTTTATAAATCGTAGCGCTTGTTTAGAATCACAATACGGTCGCTAATAATTTAATTATACAGAAATACAGACTTTATTGGTAAATATAAACAGTACATTTTACACGTCATAAACACTATTGAGTACTTAATTATAACTTTATCATTAGATATAAGTATATAACAAACAAGTAACATTATTAGTAGGTAGGTAGGTACTATATATAACCTGTTTTCGAACGGTGCTGGGTCAATTATATACTTACCGGCGCACTCGTAAAGTCAGCAATACGATAGTATGCCTGATCTATAAGAAATTATTTAAGTCACATCTAACAATCTTACACTTCTCACAATTAGCAATCTTGAAGCCTTTCTATAGTAACTTCATCAATTCAAACCCGATTTCTTGACTCGCTCGATAGAAAAAAATCACGAACATAGATCTAAAAGGCACCATAAAAATTAGTAACTTTTTTGCACAAAAGCTAAAAATGCGAAAATTGCTTCTAAAAATGCGTAATATTATTTTTAATCAAACTCAACAATTCCTTTTTTTGTTATAACTAACAAAAAAATAAAATTCAAAACCATGATATCTGCGAACCCGGGCCCGCACGCTCAGTGACAGTGTGAGAAGACCCTGAACCCACGGGGCCTTAAGAGTGAAGAGGTCAAGACAGAGCAGTTACTTTCGCGATTACTATTATAGTAGGTATCCGATATAGAACTTTCACATTTGTAATATTAGTAGGATTAAGTAGCAAACTCGCAAGATCAACAGCTTACCACATAATCAACTGTAAGTACCAACATAGGTACGCCTGATTAAAGTTAGCAGTAGATCAATAACGCAACTTTGATGGAATCCACACCGCTAGATGAGCAAAGTTGCCAACTTTGGTGACCTTTAGCTGTCGTACGGGAAATATTAATCAATCAATCAATATATTTTATTTCAGACCATGTCCATAGGGTTAGTGTACATTCCCTTAAGCCTGTTAGTTTTTAAACCTATACTAACTTATAAACTAAGCCTCTGGATCCCATATGTACATTGTCCCAATGTTTCCAGAAGGCTAAAGCAGGCGACTCTAACACTAGGCGCACTGTATCCATCTATTACGGAGTTATATCTATCTTTGATTAGATGTAGCATTTGGGGAGAAATAGGAACAAGATACACAAATTCAATCCCAATTAAATTGTAACAATAAAAATATAAGTAAATACCCAAAATAAAATCGCAAAAGTTTAGTTTTGCGCCATCTGTGAACAGATTTCGGTACTTTTTCACTGCCCACGTTGCTGGATGTGGAATAGGTACATATGGGCCCAAAACTGCAAGTTCTCACTTGTTTGCATAGATGTCGCTTTTATTAGTTATGTTATAGAGTTAGCAAATAAAAATGTACATACAAATTTTGTATTGCTGTAGGTGTAGGACTGTAGGTACGTATTTTGTAAATCTGTGCCTTATCGCATTTGTACCACAAGTACAAACTACAGCTGTGTTGCGTTGCTACAGAGCAACGCAGAATAAAAGTTCATAAATATCTACGCATGTCTACCCATGGATCTTGGAAGGTGCATGATATTTTTTGATACCTATGAACAATAAAGGTCAGGTTTGGAAAAATAAGAAGGTAATTTTAGTACCTGATATTTATTTATTTTTATAACAAGCCTCTTACAATAGTCACAGCTAAATAATGTTCATAATTGTATTACATGTTTAATCAAAGGCATTTCTCAACCATTTCTGTCTTATAATAACAAGTCAACTACCCACATCTGCTAGTCAATCTCAAAATTGAATACTAAGCTTCAACTTACACTTTGATTATTTACAGTAATACACATTGGAGTTAATTATGTATATGTGACGTTTTCAACCAAAAGGTACCACATTGTCACTTGTCGATAAGGTTGATTTCGAATTGAAGCTATATGGAAATAGCGCCTTATTGACAACCGACAATTACCCTTTTGGTTGAAAATGGCACATATAATAGCAATACAAAAAAATCACCTAAAATGAAATATGGCTTAAAGTATGCAAGTCACATATTTTAGAGTTGAGCCTATAAAATAACAATTTCCGAAGTTTTAATCTGAATGATCTGCCAATGGGCTAAACTTTTACTTTATAGATCAATCATACAACAATACATTCCTGGCACTTGACAATATAATGTGAACTGTGCCACAAGTTCAAAAAACAACAATATTATGTAACATTTAATCACTAAAATGTACAAGAATACAAGCTAATATCACAGCGAATTAAGGTACTATTGATGTTCTATCTTATCCTCGCTAAACTGAGACGATATCCAAGTCAACGCCCATTTTAAATTCGTCAGCATATATTTCAAAGCTTTCGTCCAATGTTCTTCCGAGTTAAACTGTATTTTGATAGAATAAGCATGAGGCGGGGATGCTGTGTCCTCAATCTTTCCCTTGTCTATTCTGTACGGAAGACAAAAGCCCGTATTTCCCTTTTCAACTTGTTCCTTAAATTGCTGCAGGCAATCCAAAAAAGCAACCATTGCGGCATCAAATTTTGTGTCCCATAGAAACCGGAAGCCGCCAGAACCGTATAACGGTAAAACCTTTTGATCTTCTAATACTTCTATATAGGAATGATTCCCAAATGGCACAAGACGGTATCGTTGAAAGCAGAAATTTATTTTCTTCGCTAAGGATGAGAGTAGTAACACAGTTTGGCCCCAAGCTGCATTAATTTCTGACCAGTCAACTGGAGCAGTAGGTAATCGTCCAAGTCTAAAGTTATTTATAATGCCAAATTGCCCTGAATCCGAAATGTGGAATGTTGCTTTAAAAATATTCGTCTTTTTAAGCTTCTCCAGCTGAGTTTGAGTATACGCTAACTGACATTCGTAAAACTTCATCTGATCTTCGGTAATCATCAAATCTTTGCGATATCTCGTATATTCCCTCCAATAGACATCCTGCTCTTTTTCCAATCTCTCTTTCTCCTTCTCTTGAATCTCAATTTCATCTTTCATAGCCTTTTCTTCTTTTTGCAAAGACGATAGTTCTTTTAAAAGCCTGTCTTGTTCCTGCTTCATGTCTTCAAGTTCTTTCTCAAGTCCTTCCAAGTTTAAATCTTCCTTATCATTCTCTAGCTTTTTTAAATAGTCGTTATAGTCTTTCCATTCCGCTTCAGTTGATCTCAACTGGTTGTCCATAAGTTCTAGAAGCGTGTCTGTACATTCATCACACAAAGGATGGTCCACATCAGAGTTGTTCGATAAACAGTCAAATAGAGTCGCTTTTACGTGCAACTGGTGGCCCACTGAGGTAGTTTCCCAACCATCTGATATCACCATAAACCCATTCGCTCCATTCCCTGACTCGGACATACGAAATGGGGGCACGTAATGTTCCAAGCTCGATGATTGCATATCCAAATCAGCCTCATTATTGCGACGAATCTGCAGCGTCAAATCTGCAATAGTATGCTCCCCCAAGTTGTTCAAAGACTCATCTAACTTTAAAGGCTGAAGACATCGCTGGCAGGAAAAATTCACGAAAGATTTCGAATCGCTCATCTTTGACTTACTTCCACAATTGCGTCATTTAATCAAAATGTCCACTGATGATAAATTAAACTATTAATTATTGTAATAATTTCTTAAATCGTTTTGTTAGTGATAGTTCTTTATATTATAACTAGAATTGATTTTCCAAACAAAGAAAATTAGCACAGCAAATCTGCAATTTATTATGACATTTCTAGGTAATGACGCAAGAGTGACAGTCTGACAGTTGACACATATGACATATGTAGGCTTGTTTGAGACAACGATAATACTGCTGTGTGTACTATCTCGCAAACAAGTAAAATATCCATATTGCTTACCGGGCCTAATTTTTTTTAGGGTTCCGTACCCAAAGGGTAAAACAAAGAGTAAAGTAAGTATAGTGTAAAAAACGAGACCCTATTACTAAGACTCCACTGTCCGTCTGTCTGTCTGTCACCAGGCTGTAGCCTGTATCTCATGAACCGTGATAGCTACACAGTTGAAATTTTCACAGATGATGTATTTATGTTTGCCGCTATAACAACAAATACTAAAAAGTACGGAACCCTCGGTGGGCGAGTCCGAATCTTCTTTCTAAGAATGGAGTTAAATAGAGACTTTCACTGTGTGAGTATATAATAATAAAGATTGCAGGTAATAAAACGAGTAGAATAAGAATCCTTATGTATGATATCAGTAGTTATATAATATAGGTATGTAATATCATTGAGAAAAGAAATAAAAAGTTTTACTGTAAAATACAATATGATTCTAATACAATAAGTAGAAGTTGGCGAGTAATTTTGAGTTTTGAGTGCCATTAAAATGTAAGTTTTGTATTTCATAAATCAAACAAATGATAATTCTTTAAGAACTTTATTTCACTTGTAGACTAGAATACATGTAATCATTTGAAACATATACAGCACCTTAAAGTTCACACAAATTATTAGCTTACACGTAAGTGGCCTATTTCCACATTTTCCGTGGCTAATAAATTAAATCAAATATGGCAATAAAAAAAACGAAAAAAAATGTAGGTACAGTTGGTGTCCTAACATAAGTGTCCACTTTTTTAAGCAGCTAGTATGGCAAAATGGGTACTCAAGTTGGGGCTCTTAACTGAAACACACCATCGCACCGCACCAAGCTCATTGTGCGATGGTGTGTTACTGTTTTTACGTCCGACAAGAAATTATTTATATTAAAAAGTGGCAATCCTGTATTAGTGTCGTCTCGTTATTTGAAAGGGAAAACACTACAGTATTGTCACTTTTTAATTTCTACAATTTCTTGTCGGACTATACTGTATGTACTAATGTGAAAGCAATCTTCCACGCGTATTTTTTTGACTTTCTGCCGTTGATATCAACAGCTTGCCGTCTTAAAAATAAGGATGATAGGCCATCAACTAAAAACGTGTCGCGCACGGATAAAACGGTCTATCATACAAAATCATTATCATTACCTACTGTATTAGACCAGTCAGAATTTGTCTGAGATAAATAAAAAATAAAAATTGGTAAGAAATAAATAAATAAAGTGAAGACCACGAAAGTCAGACCATAGAGATTCTTCCGCGAAATTTCAATTTTCGCGGTAGACCCTCAAGTATTGCCAATCTCTTATGGCAGAATTGTTGCAAAAGTGACCGCATTCAGCTTTAAATAATAGTTCCTAATCTCTCCTGTGGCGCTAGTTAGGCTCTGGGACATGAGTATAACATGAACCAACAAATAACCCGACCAAATTACGTAGGTTGTTTTTGGTAGTATTTCGGTGTATGGTGGCGCCGCCTAATTACTGTTTTTTGATGGACACTTTTCATACATAGAGATTTGGCTCATTTATATAGTCTCCATGCCCTCAAGCTAACCCTGTTTGACACGCTCAGAGGTCTATGACATCGACATAACTAAAAGCCATAACAGACAGGCGCACCGCACCGCGACCTTGGTGCGGTCAGATTATTTCTTTCTCGCTCTCACTTATAGCTGCGTCCTTAACGGACGTACGGCGGACCACCTTCCATACGATCGGACAGACCGGACCAAAGTCGCGGTTCGGTACGCCGTCTGTTACAGATTTAATGTTGCAGTTTCTACATTTACTTCACATTCTCAAACAATTCCAATTTAAATGTTCTAGTCACATAATAAGTATAATATAATATAATTGTAGCAGTAAATAGTATGTCAGAAAATATGAAAACTTACAAGCTAACACTGGAAGGTACTAAATGAGGTAAAACATGAGAAATAGTAGGATATAACTCTCTAATAATTAAATCAGTTCTATTACTTAAATGAGTTAACAAAATAAAATCTTTTTACTTAAAACTAGTTTAAAATATTTACAACAATGCATTGTTTTTGCATTTTTACAAAGATTAGATACAAAGATGTGGAAAACATGGCAATTTTCGTTTTAGCCCCCTCCTGCACACTCGTGAGCGAATCGCGGCGCGAAGGCGCAAACTTGAGTGTGAAGTCTAGTTCGCTGATCAGTGAAATCGACTCCACACTCGCGTTCGCGGCTTCCCTCGTAGTCTGGAGCGGGCTATAGATTGAGGCTACGTTTGAAGGCTTCTACAAACATTGCAACTAATTACATGCGATTTTAGATAGGTATACCCTGGCAAGCCAAATTGGCCGCCTTTTTCTACTGACAAAGCTGGCTTGCCAGAGTATAAATAAGTGGGTAATCGCCGGCTAAGTAGGAGCAAAGAAATCAATCAATGGATCAAATGCCGCAAGTATGCAATTATTGCAAATCGTATGCGATTATCGGTGACGTTTGTAGTTCGTAGAGGACATTAGTCTTTCAGTAATCAATTTATATATTTTAAATTTGAATCAGTATGTACACACGTACTGAACGATCAAACCCGCTGTCGGGAAAATGGATTTTTGAAATTAGAACTATTCGTCACGCACCAGGCCCGATCTGGTACTAGCATCTCTCTTAAACGGAAGGACAGGGTGTTTTAAATACCATACGATTGTCCACTTATGCCCCATTGCTAAGATAATGGGTAGGTTCTTGTAGCTGATGGTAGTAGGAGTTGGGGAGCAGGGCAGGGGCCAGGCCGCCTTGAGGGCCGGCGTACTGTGCTGGTACTAGCATCTCTCTGAAATAAAACAATAATTTGATATAATGGCAAATCATAAGACTTCTACAAATATTTATTCTGGTTTTGTTTGGTCATGACCACTGGTTCTAGAGTTAGACCAGGGGTGCGAAACTCCTCGCTTCGGGAAAACTCGGCTCCGTTCGGCTCAGCATTGCTCCGAGCAATTATTAAAATCGGACGCCTGCCTAATAAATCGGTAATAAAATGCAATTGCATTTCCGGCAGCCCTCCCTCTCTCGCCCTTCACAAGATGGGCCCACACAAAAAGCGACTAGTATTATTGTTACATTTTTTTTTACAATGGTACCAATAATAATTAAACGTATATCGCTTAAAATTTTACTGTTTGGCTACTTAATTAGCGTATCGAACCTCTAAAGGGTACATGACCCCAAAACGTTGAAATAAATAAAAGCGCTCAACGAAACGGCACGTCTCGAACATAAAATTCCGGTAGGTAACATAAATTATACACAATACCCGAAAAAAAAACATTCGAGATTCAAAAGTGACCAATGAGGGCCAAGGTGTTTTTACCAGCCAGTCTGGTTTTAATTCTACTTTTAAGGTTCCGTAAAGTCTGACCAGGAAAGGAATAATAATGATCACGCGCCATGTTGCGGAATTTCACTGGAACTAATATTTTCATACTATAGCTATACTTAAATATCACCCTATACATGAAAATATCAGCACCCGGGTCGGTTGCACCAACTGTTTGTGATCGAGTTCGCTAAATTTTATTGTATGGAAAGTTTCATAGTAAACCGCCGCGGCGCGCCGGTTGACGTTGATCAGTCTGTTAAGTGCGGATGGTGCAACTGGCACTTACTCTGACAAGACAACTTTACGGCATTACGATCTCCTTGCTTAGTCGGTAGCGGTAGTAGGATCCTGCCTTACGAAGCTGTAGGTCGCGGGTTCGAATCTCAGTAAGAGCATTTATTTGTTCGTTTACCACGAATATTTGTTTCTGTATTATGGACTAGTATGGATGTTATTTATGTATCTAAGTAGGTATTTATCTACATTAGTATGTACAGTCAGCAAAGCTATTAGCTTGGCATCCCTGCATACACATTTATCAAATTTAAAACTTATTAATAATACGTGTTAAAATACCTCCCACATATAACTAACTATATTATTTATTAAGTAACTGTTATTTTCTAAAAAGCTTGTGACTAAGCTTATACAGAATGGAAAAAATTAATGGGCCCTGGAGGGAAAGTGCCTTAAAACCTTAAGTTAGCTCATTTTACTTAAGGGAAACATTATTTTATTTTTAAAAAGAAACAAAACTGGATTGTTTTTTTTTTCTTTTTTTCTTAAATTTCGCTTATCTAAAAATATTCTTGAATACTAAATATTCGATTTTATGGATATTTTGTACGATAGACGAGTGTAAGACCTAATGTTTCTTGGGGAAATGTTATCACTAACATTAATTGCAATGTGTAAATTAGAATTAATAGAATAGAAAAACTGTACTATTGTGTGCCCTTACAGGGTGTCATGAACTGGCTATATAAAATGTAACACCTTATTATGTACATGACAATGCAATATTGAATAAATAAATGACTAAACTGTATCGACTAGTAGAATAAAATAAGGTGTTTATTTTTTTATTTTTTTGTCGGTTTGATTCTTGGGCGAGACAAGCGAATTACAAAAATCTTTATTAATTATAGGTCTTTAACACTACAACGCTACAATTAATACTTTAATTTACAACCGCTGAGACATTGCTAAAGAACGTTTTTCAAATATCTATATATATAAACGTAAAAGTCCTGACTGACTGACTGACTCACTTAAATCAACGCCCAGCCCAAACCGTTGGACCTAGAGAGCTGATTTTTTCACAATAGGTAGTTTTTATAACGTTAGTATCCACTAAGAAGGGGTTTTTCAAAATTTATCCCCTAAGGGGATGAAATGAGGGTCCAACGTTTGTATGGGGTTCAAGTTTTATTTTAAGCTATGAATTCGAACCTTGGGTATAAGATATATTATTAAAAAACAAGAAAAGTACTTTCAGCGTTAATTCATCCACTATGGTGGTGAAAAAGGGGTTGAAAGTTTGTATGGAGATCAAAAATTTTATCAAATGAAATATATAACCACCAACATACAAATCCACGCGTACGAAGTCGCGGGCAACAGCTATTTTTTTATATTTCTCAAAATAAATGCTACCGGTCTTTTCAAAAGCACATGTGGTCAACCAAACCCAAAGTGTCTCCTTGATAAATGAGTCGCTGTTTGAAACAATGGGCATTATGGACATTAACTAGAAAAAAGATCGCTGGGGGCGGGAAAGTAATTTGTTAGTTGAATTCCGTGTAGTTTAAACCATGTTTATTTTAAACATGTGTTGGTTAATGAGGATCACATTAGCGTACACTAGATATTTCTTGTATTTGAGCATTATCGATTTTATTTGACTCAACTGTCCAAAAACAAGGTTCTTTAAAATAGTTAGTTCAGTTTTAATACAAACTGTATTGGGGTTCAGTTTCCGTTATTAGTTTACAGCAAATTTTGTAAGGGTAAGGTTCTTAATTGTCGGTATACCTATTAAGGACTGAATTTAAAAAAAAAACTGTTGTAAAGGTAGACCTACAGTTGATTCAGAATCAGTAAGATCAGAATTTACGCTTGAAATAAATCGCTACTACCATAGAGATGCAATGCAATGATAATTCGTCCTTTCACAAACTGAAAATGTACCTTTTGCTTGACAAACTCACATACCATCGGACTAAACGATGTTTCAGAGACCACCTGGCCTCCTAAATAATTCTTCTAGGTACCTAGTAGGTACCTACCTAAGTTTAAGTACTCAAGTCCATAAAAATAGTAGACTAAACATTAACAATATAGCTCGACTTCAAGCCCAGCGCCATCATACAAAAACAAACATTAGGTAGGTACAGCCAAGTGTAATAATATGGGTACAATATAACTTACTCAAAAATATGTCTCATATTTTTAATTCGCTGACATAAGAGCTAAAACCAACCCTAAATTACGCACTGTCCAACTATATTTACCACTACATTTTTGCAAATATTTTTTTATTTTATTTATTTATTTATATATTCTAATTTACAACTTAATTACTAAACATTTATATTCTCGCCAAACTGTTACGTTTGATGGCGAGATGCGCTCAGTTTTTATACACTTAACCTATTAAACTAGTAAATATATCATATATTACATCTTATCTTATCTTATTCTATGGAACATATTTTTGAGTATGATGTGTGCACCCATATTTTTACACTTGACATAGTACATAGCTACTCGTAGGGTAAACTCGCATTATTTGGTGACACGCCTAATTCGGTAATACAAGTTTTGAAGCATGACACCGAGAAAAGCTAGTGAATTAGGGTATTTTAAATAGGCCTCACGGCAATAAGCCGCCGAAGCCGTGAAGCCGTGAGGTCCCATTTAAAAGGCCCTGATTCACTTGCTTTCCTGGGTGTCATGCTTTAAAACTTGTATCACCGAATTAGGCGTGTCAGAGTTTACCCTACAAATTTATTCGTCAAAAACTTCGCCTTATCGATATTTCAAATTAAAATAATCAAAACAAAATACTGCACGCCCAAACAATCAACGAGACAATGAAACATGCACTTTAACCCAAGGGAATAAATTTCAAATTATCTTGTAGCAAACCCAACGAAGTATTTCATAAACATAGACGTCTTTTGAAAACAATAAGAGCCTAATATAAGACCGGAACTCATTCAATTTTTAACTTAAAGCACTATAGTGATAAGATTGAATTTAGAATGATATTGGGTTAAACCTGTAGCATCTTTGTTTTTTTTTAAATGTTGAAGTGACCTCTATGTGGACCGACAAAGGATAACAAGGGAGCTTTCAAAGGAAGTCATAAATTAGACTTTATTTGTTTTTAAATTCTGCTTCAGGCAAATAATAGTTGGGGGCCGTATAGTACCTAGTAGTAGATACTAACTTATTTTATTCCAAAGTATTAGCAATACAAAAAAAAAGTTACTGTTATTAACAGAAAGAGTTTGGGTAGATAACTGGGCGTTTTATAAAACCTGATTCCTTCCAATCTGGACATTCTTGGGCTCATTCTACTCAGAATCGACAGCATTCTCCATTCTGCCATTAAAAAAAGATGTCCTAACATATCAATTTCATTACGTTACGTTTTTGTGCGATTTTTTTCACTTGTTTTTGCGTGACGTAGTGGAATGTACAATTTTCATACAAATTTTTGGGACATTTTTTTTATCATGAGGATTGAATATGCTAGTGATTCTGAGTTGAAAGAACACAAAAACACCAGGATCTGTGAGAATCAGGTTTTCAATATTTATTTTAGAAAACGCCCAACTACCTTTTAAGCCTACCTTTTTTTTTGCTTTTATTATTATTTGATTATTATTTTGTGTCGTCTTGTATTTGTATTGTGGGCTAAAAATACACGATATTTTATTTTATTTTATTTTTATTTTTTTAAGGACGGAAATAGGTTTTCATTTTGGAAATTTGCCTTTTGGGGGAAAAGAACAAATAGGAAAGGAGCGGAGTCGCGGCACAGATAAAATAAACTCGTTTAAAACAGCGACGAAACATAATTTAGAGACTCGCGGCACAATGGGGTTAGCAACTGTCAAAGGTTTGCATAGATGGCGCCATCTTAGCTTGCCCCTTTTTCTATGAGATTAGGCGAAGGGCTGGCATCGAGGGCATCAAATTCCATTAAAAATTTTTTTTGATTATTCTAGGGATTGACCGGGCAAGCTATGATGGCGCCATCTGCTAAATACTTCAACGGCCAACCCCAATCCCGTAAAGTCAATTTTGAGCAAGACTTCTATATATCTAGTTACTCTAGTTTATTGGGGCAATAAGAATATAATAGGATAGAGCGGTACTGTCATAAAAAAAATTGTAGCCACAGTAAATTCACTGCCATCTATCGACACACGATTAAAACTAAAAGTAAAAATATCAAAAAATGTATTTATGTATGGATAAATGATTTTTTTAACTGCATTAATTATTTTCATATGATTTTGACCCATGTTCTTTCACTGATATGCGTTAAAATTGTTAAATGACAAACGAAACCGTCAGCGCCATCTATACGAGAGTAGGTCAAAGGTAGTGGCGCCATCTGATCGAGAATCAAATTTTCTTGATTCGAGGCACGTTTTTTCCTTAGACTGTATTCATCTATTACGGAGTTATATCTATCTTTGGTTGGGGTAAAAGTAGGAAAATACTCACGGTCTGTTAATCTGCTGAGGTGTCCGGTCTCGCTGCCGACGGTTTTTGAACCAGTTAGAGACTTGAGTGAGAGTCAGCCCGGTTTTACGCGCCAAAGCTCTCTTCTCGTCTGGCGTTGGGTACCTGCAAAGAGGATATAATAGGATAGAGCGAACTAAAAATAAAAATATCAAAAAATGTATTTATAGTATATGAAGGGTACACGGAAAGAACATGTCTAAATGTTTTTTTTATTTGCAATATTTGCATTAATTATTTTTATATTATTTTGACCTGTGTTCTCTCACTGATATGCATTAAAATTGATAAATAACAAACGAAACCGTCAACGCCATCTATACGAGAGTAGGCCAAAGGTAGTGGCGCCATCTGATCGAGAATCAAATTTTCTTAATTTTTCGTGGCACGTTTCAACTCAGAATCACTAGTATATTCAATCCTGATGATAAAAAAATTACCCAAAAATTGATTTGAAAATTGTACATTTCACTACGTCAGGCGTACAAAAAAAATTCACACTAAAACGTGACGTTTGCGGGAATGGACATTTTGGGACATCTTTTTTTAATGGCAGGATGTAGAATGCTGTCGATTCTGAGTAGAATGAGCCCAAGAATGTCCAGATTTAAAAGAATCAGGTTTTCAATATTTATTTTAGAAAACGCCCATTTATCATAGAAGTTGTAAATAAAATGCCACTTCCTCATCAGTGTTTGAAGAATAAAGAAGTGTTTGAGTGTTTAAGCATAGAGTAACTTATACTAGAGCGGTACTGTCATAGTAAATTTTGTAACCCCAGTAAATTCACTGCCATCTGTCGACACACTTTAAAACTAAAAATAAATATTTATAAAAATACGATAAAATGTATTTAAATATGGATAAATGATTGTTTTTATTTGCATTAATTATTTTTATGATTTTGACCCATGTTCTTTCACTGATATGCGTTAGAATTATAAATAACAAACGAAACCGTCAACGCCCTCTATACGAGTGTAGGCCAAAACTAGTGGCGCCCTCTGATCGAGAATCAAATTTTCGTGATTTTCGAGGCACGTTTTTTCCTTAGACTGTATCCATCTATTACGGAGTTATATCTATCTTTGGTTTAAGATAAGAGCTGATGTGGTAAAGAGGAAATTATATTTCAAAGTTGATTTCCCGTAAATATTTAGTAAAAATAATTATATTTGTACCATAACTAATAACTATGTAGTTATAATTACCTATTTCGGTAGTAGCATTCTTTCAAGGCGTTCCTGCTTTTCTCTTTAAAGCAGTAAACGGTTTCCTCGCCATCCCAGATGGTCTTTGGTAGCGGATATTTCTTCCTGAGCCTATATTTATCCACAGCACCTGTACGTAAATGACATAAAAATATAATAATATGATATATTCATATATATAATATCACATAAAAATGCTTTAAATAAAACCTAAGATACTAATTACCAAACCTTTAGCAGGAAATATTTTTCCCCTCACTAGCTCGGAAAGTTGTCTTTTATCCTTCAAAACAAGCGGGGGAAAACGCGTTTTATCCACTAGTGGGGAAAGTAATTTGACCTTGGATGGAGCGTGTTTAAGTAGCTTGACAGATAACAAAACGTAAAACGCTCATGGTAATGGTTCGTTCGATATTAATTATCATTAAATAAATGGTTTGAGAATCTAATAAAAATACCAAATTTAGCTTTATTTAATGATTTTAAGTCATAAACCTTAAAATTCCATAAGAAACGTTTGTTTTTTATAATGATGTTAAATATTATTCTGAACGCACAAGTTGAGTCGATGCAATTTCAAAACGCATCGTTGACATTTCATACGTCAGAAATGTCAACATTGTCAACAAATTTTTTACTTGAAAACTTCTCGCGTAAAAATACAGAACTTCCAGAGTTTTCTGTTATAATATCGTAAAAAAATTAGTGATTCCAGTGATGAAGATGATCTAACGCCTGTGGATGTTGCACTTTCCTCGCTATAGTGAGGTGAAAAGTTTTGTGTTACACACGGGTGCAAATGTATTTTACTTCTCGTGTGTTGAAACACTCGCGGGTAAAATACAACTTTGCACCCTTGTATAACAAATAACTATTTTTATATAGGACATTTTTACACAAACTGACTAACCCCACGGTAAGCTCAAGAAGGCATGTGTTGTGGGTACTCAGACAACGATATATAACATATAAATACTTAAATGCATAGAAAACAACCATGACTCAGCAACAAATATCTGTGTCATCACACAAATAAATGCCCTTACCGGGATACGAACCCAGGACCATCGGTTTCACAGGCAGGGTCACTAGTCCTAGTCCCTCTAAGCCAGACCGATCGCCAAAAACACAAAATCTGTTTATTTTTTGGAAATTCATAGAAAGTTTTTATTTCGCACCTTTTTCTACTGACAAAGTTGTTTGACCTATATCTACAATATTCTCTATGGTCTTACCTAATTTCCTTCCTCGAACTTTCTCCGCCTCCTTGTAGTGAGCCTTGAACCATAGAGTCTGTAGAGCGTTGTGGTGTTTTGGCGGGAAGGCGTGCGCCTCCAATATGGCGTATAGCTCTTGAAATGCTCCTCTATGGTACGCTACTAAAGCGCGGGCTCTGAAAGTTTATTTTAGTTTAGAACCGCGTTATTTTAGTCTTATTGAATAACTGTTCATTTAATCCAATAAAAAAAATTAGTAATAATCACAATTCTTTTCTAAATCCCAGGACAACAAACTTTATAATCGCAAGAAGTCGATTTTGTTATTTTATGTAGTAATTTGTAGAGGTAATATCATTAGAGGCGGCCTCTCGAGGAAAATGTTTCCGCACCTCAATGAAGTGCATGCACTTCATTGCTACTGGCTAGCTGCGCTTATTCTTTAGCTTAGACAGACGTCCAACGCAAAAAATGGCGGACACCTCGCGGACACAATTTGTTCTCGACAGCTTGTCTATACATATATGTCAGTGATAATTTGTGGGAATTACATTTTAATATTACCAAAGTAATGTAAAATATAGCTAGCACCTGTAATGACAGCTAAACTTTAGTGTCAATGACTAAAAGTTTGTTTTAACGCCGTCAACAAAACAGGTTTGTTATTTCTACCAAAGTATTTTTTTCCGATATTTACAATATTTACATGTAGTTTAAAATACCATCAAATTACTGAATTTTATTTACTGCGAGGTGAAAGTGAAGGCCATACTGACTAATCCCGAAATGGGGAAAACATTCTTGCTCTTCCATAGAGAATATTGATATTCTATACGCAGAAGGGGGAAAAATCGAATATTGTGAGTGTTGTGTGTCGACCCGGTGACATCCCTAGTGCGCAAAACGTTCAAGTTAATAAACAAGACCAAGTGCGGGTAGTTCGAAAAACTCGCGCGCCTAGAAGATGTTGATGTCAACTTTAGCCAGTCTTCTCCGAGACCACGGGGACAACGCCGTCCTCGAAACGTAGGAGGTAAATTTAAAACTTATTTTACGCGATTAAGTCCCGTCGTTGTTGAATAATAATTTCAGAGTTGGTTGGTTAAAAGTTGTTCAGTATGACCGGCCTAGTTACCTCGCATTAATATGCCGGCCATAATTGGCTAAGGGTTGTAACATCCAGTAGGTATGGTTCAGGTGACCGAACTTTTAAAATCCTATTTAAGTAGCTTCATTGAATGTAGATACCGAATAACTATAGTTTGTCAAAGGACTGTGTCATTTCAAACATAGACAGAGAGAATCATACTATCTTTGTCTTACACTAGTACTAGCACCCAAAAGAAAAGTACTAGTATAGTTTTTTTTGTTCTTATTTACTGCCAATTGGGTTTGACCAACTGTATTACATTTCCAGTAACATAAAAAGCTATATCCAGACTTTAAATGATTTTTTTTATGACGACACACCATATTCATCATATTTCCATGAAAAGACTTTCCCATTATCATGAAAACTGACCCGCACATCCTCCTATTCACACATTACAAGGAAAACATACCTGAGTACTGTTTCGCTTCCACGAAGCAGCTCACTCGGCGGCAAACTCCACAGAAACTCCGACAATTTCTCTATATCACCCTTCTGCTGTAACGCCTCACACACACACTGGACTTGCTCGAAATTGAAGTTTAAACACCGTCTAGTATTCTCGTTTTCAGCGAAATACGACTGCGTTACTCTTTCCCGTTCTACCGGCACTTCGAAAGTCTGTTCCGTCATACGCAGCAGCGTCAGACTCGATTCGTTTTGAGCATAATTCATTTCTTCGTTGAAATTGGAACGCATGCGATCGTCGAATGTTTCTTCTTCGTTGTTTTTGAAGCGTTCGACCAGTTCCTTGAATTCGCGGACGTAGGGTAGTTTCGATTCGTAGCAGTCGCGGAACTTTTTGTTGCGTTGTGGGGTTAGGTAGTTGTCGAAGGCCATTTTGTTGGTATCTAAAAGAAATTTGTCTCGTTAGGCTAAATTGTTATCTAGGTTTTCAAGCTAAGATGAAGATGATCTAATGTTCAGCTAATAATCGCCAAGGTCCAAGGGCTTAACGTGGGCATTAATATCCAGCAGAGGGTTCAGTTCAACAGCGCGTAGCTCGGTTTCGACGGACTGTCGTTATGACTGCATAGAACGCTCGAGCCTCGGTTTCCGTCCGGTGGTCTTTATCTAAGAGCCACCCCACACTAGCGTCTTTTTAGCGTCGGCGCTATGGAAAAATGGCGTCGCTGCGCAGTTTTTTTTTTTTGAAATTGAAATCATTTATTGCATATCACATAGCAGGTACAGGTGTTCTTAAATATAAGCTGTTCATGTGACGCCCTGTTAGGGCACGGCAACAGTTCCACATACGGGAAACATACTTATTTAATCTAAAGTTATACATTATTATTTACATATGTGCCAAACAATTAATTAATTATTTTACATTTAAATAAAATCTGCCATGCACAATATCAAATACAATTACAATCAATCTACGATCACAAGTATCACAAAAGAGATATTATACATCTTCAAAAAATTCTCTGATATTATAGTAACATTTATCTAACAGAAATGTTTTTAGTTTCTTGCTAAACAGGCTTAATTTACTCTCGTTTTTTATGTTATTTGGGAGGTGATTATATATTTTTATTGACATATAGTGTGGGCTAGATGTGAACAGTTTCAGTTTAGAAAAGGGAAGTTTCAGTTTATTTAAATTTCGGTCGTTTCTTTTGGGTAGTGTTTCAGGAGAATATAGTTCGCTATGTTTTTTTACAAATTTGCTGGTCTCTAGAATATATATAGAGGTAAGAGTGAGTATTTTATACTTTACAAAAAATGGCTTACAGGTTTCCATTTCGTCAATGTTGGCCATTATTCTGATGCATCTTTTTTGAAGAATAAATATTTTATCTATGTCGGTACTATTACCCCATAATACGATTCCGTAGGATAATCTGGAGTGAGCAGTTGCACCAACGTCATAGAGTTGACTAGACGCTGATGCTCGAGAGCTAGTGTAACCCTAACGGCCCGGCCACGACATCGCGCGGCGGCGGCAGCGGCGAGCGGCGGCCATAGGATGGAGCGAGACACAGCGATCGGACCTTTCGTTTCCACCTATGGCCGCCGCTCGCCGCTGCCGCGATGTCGTCGGGCCGTAAAAGCTATGTTTGCATCAGCGTTGCTTCGCCTCTACGAATAGTATGTAAGAGTGCTGGGACCTGTAATATCTGACCTTTCTGGTTATCGAAGGGGAACAGCGAAGTCTCTGATTCATCTGTGTCGCTGGCGGGGCTGAGGCAGCTCCCGCAGTCCATGGCCGTGGATTTCATCCCCGAACGAAATTACTGTTAGAAAAAAAAAGTGATTTATAGAAACCTAAAACCTAGCTGAATATGCTTTTAAAATATTTATCCTGATTAGATAATTTGACTTGAGGGTTAATTGGTAGTCTTTTGCTGCGATCTTAGGCAATTCAGAACGCATTAGGGTTCCGTACCCAAAGGGTAAAAACGGGACCCTATTACTAAGACTCCGCTGTCCGTCTGTCTGTCAGCAGGCTGTATCTCATGAATCGTGGTAGCTAGACAGTTGAAATTTTCACAGATGATGTATTTCTGTTGCCGCTGTAACAACAAATACTAAAAAGTACGGAACCCTCGGTGGGCGAGTCCGACTCGCACTTGGCCGGTTTTTTTTAGTGTAGGTACCTAGTCTGCTAAATGTAACTTTATCGAAGTCATTTGCAACAAAACCTAGCCTGTCACCATTATCAGGTTCTGAAGAATTGATAACTGCGCATCAAGAACCTAAAATAAAGTCATCTATGAATCGTCAAGCGTTTAAGTAACAAAGTGGGTCCAAAAAATAAAAAAATAATGAAAAATGTATTCTGCAAGGAAGCCTCAAGGACTTTTTTACAAGACAATACAACATTTACAGTGACATCATATAGTCCGGGTGCTTGTTTGTCGCAACAGTACAAAATAACCGGCTGTATTGAAAGTAAAACAAATTCAAATTCAAAACAAAAGTTTATTAATGTCTTAAACTTTTAGTCGAATGATACTTTCGCATAAGTATATACTTGCCATAATAGTCATTTCGCATAATATTCATTTGGCAGAATTTTCTAAGTGGGTTAGGTTAGGGTTTTCTGCCAAATAATATTATGCAAAAAGAAATAATGCGAAAGGTAATTCTGCCAAACGACATTTCTGCCAAGTAACATTATGCAATACAAAAATATGTCAAAAAACTTTCTGCAACACAATAGGGAACCCTCCTAGTATTTAGGTGAATTATTTTCAATCACGCAAGTTGGTTTTGAATTTACAGTAGTTCTTTTTAATTTTTATTGTCACTATTATAGCCTTTAAGGTACAGTCAACAATACTATTCGCTTAGCACCTTTGCATACAAACTTCTATGCAGGGGGCTTTGCTCTGCAGCTAATTGTACAAATTAGGAATGAAACTTTCCGTAAAACAAGCATACCTAACGGCTCGCTGGAGGATAAGCCGTTGCCATAACCTATGGCCGTTTGACAAATGATTTCAATCCAAATAAAAAAAAACGAAATTAAATTTCACTTCAAGCTAATGTCTATTAAAAACTGTGCAAACTTTACTCAGGCGGTTGGTGTATGTAGTGTTAGTGTTAGTTTTTATTTAAATACTAGCAGGTAGATGTTTGCTTACATAGTATTGGACAAAATACCTATAGTATAAATTTTCGTTTTCGCTTAATAGTTTTAGTTTAGTTTATTGTTCTACCCCTCGTGCTAATACTGAGACCCGAGTAAGCGTGAGTGAAACACAATTTTTTCACCACACCACATTGATTTCGAATATTAAAGAGTTTTTCCAAACGGATGTAAGTTAAAAATCCTTAGCACACATCCAAAAACTGTAGCCAACCATATCACAAACCGTGTGAATAAACCGGAAAACCTAATTCATTAAAAAAACTGACCGAATTCTGTGTAAAAACACGCGCGCTCCAAGTCAAAATATGAACTGAAAATATTCGGTAGCCACGTAAAATACCAGCTTGTTGCCAAAACATCATAGGATGTCTATACTTTCTTATTCATAACTGAATGGTAAGTAATTCGAAGAGGATATTCAATTTAAATAAACAAATGGTTTTACACGGGTTTCTTTCATACACGGCACGCTAGACTGCTTGAGTACCCAGGTAGCAAAATGACGTCAAATGACGTCAGCGACGTCGTAATGACGTAATAATGCCGTTATTATGACGTCGCTGACGTCATTTTACGTCATTTTGCTACCTGGGTAGATATTGGAGACATGGAAGAGCAATGAAATGGGTTACTTTGAGTGGGAAAATACAAGGATATAGACCAGTGCCCTGTTTATCAAAAGCATGTAGCTTGTAATACAAGCGGAACTCCCTTTTTGACAGCTTTTGTTAGAGAGGGACTTCCACTTGTATTACAAGCTACAAGCTTTTGATAAACAGGGCTCTGGGGCCCGTTTATCAAAAGCTTGTAGCTTAATACAAGTGGAAGTCCCTTTCTAACAAAAGCTGTCAAAAAGGGACTTCCACTCGTATTACAAGCTACAAGCTTTTGATAAACAGGGCTCTGGGGCCCGTTTATCAAAAGCTTGTAGCTTAATACAAGTGGAAGTCCCTTTCTAACAAAAGCTGTCAAAAAGGGACTTCCACTCGTATTACAAGCTACAAGCTTTTGATAAACGGGCCCCTGTTTTGGGTGTAGCAATAATGAACACTAAACAGGTACACGATAGTGTGTATATTGTTTATTTTAACGCAAACTGATGAATAAGTTTTTTGTTAAAATAATAATTTTTTGATGATACAAGCTTTTATCGCTGACTGTATTTTTCTTTCAACAGACTACTAATACTTATGGAAACAATTGTAACAAACCCAACACAATTAGGTTGCATTGTTTTATTACAGTTCCTATGGCCACCTCCTGTGTATATCATCGGATCAGCTCGATGGTACCATAATATTGCATTATCAGATTATCACACAACTTACATACTTATATGATGCGAAATTTCAGCTCAATCGAATGGGTGGTATAATTTAGCTTGCAAGATTTGACCTAAACAAATATATTACAAACATTGCAGGTTGTTAATATTGTCTTCGGTTACCGCGATAGTTACTCATGAAATAAAACTTTGAAAACGGATTATATCGCGTATAATGAATTTATAATACATCCTGACGTTTCGAAATCTTTACAGCGTTCGTGGTCAACGGGTGACTAAGGAAAAACTACAAAGTGCAAAAATACCCACATACAAAAAATAATGGAGCATCATAAACTATAACATCAACAACTATATGTGACGTTTTCAATTAAAAGGTACCACATTGTCGGTTGTCGATAAGCTTGATTTCAAATTCAAGCTATATGGAAATAGCGCCTTATTGACAACCGACAATAAGTACCCTTTTGATTGAGAATGGCACATATATCATCACCTAGTACCCATAGTCCATTGAGCCTAGATCGATTTGTATACGATTGTCCCCAAATAGTTATTTATGTTTAATTATATCCTCAGTATTGAGGGACCGACTGAAGAGATATCGGTAAATCGGGTCGCCAATAATTGGTTAATTATGATTAAATATAATTGACCACCCTTACAGAGCTTGAGAAAAAAAATGAATAAGCTCCAGGGTTTCCTGTCGGATAGGTTTGATTTAGGTACTATCTGTGATACTGATAACGATAACCCAGAACTAGGGCATAAATATCGGAATTCTGATATCCTGAAATACCGAAGTATCGGACCGATATTTACGATATTACTTATATCGGAATTGGAAAGGACCAATATCGAAATATCGGAGTTCCGATTTCGGGCCTTTTACTTACGTTTTATAAATAAAAAAGTAATACGACGAAAACTGCGATTGTTGCGAATATTTAGTTCAATAGACCTGTCTAAACAGAACTGTCTGACTGTCTGTTTTACAGAACATGCATAGGTTGATTATGTTAATAAATTGTATAGGTATTTACATGTAGTAAGTAACAAAACATTAAAAACAAACCACTATTTACTATTTATTGACTATGTACTTAACTGGTTTTACCTTTTTTTGCGGCGATATTAAATACCGGTATTAATTCTAGAATTCCGGTATTGTAGGTCAATGTCGGATTTCAATACCGGTATTGATAATCAATTAATATTGAATAGCCTAGATTAGTGACAAAATAATACATTGTGTGCAATTAGAGCAGATAGAAATAAAGAATCATAAACGTGTAAAAACCGTTGTGCGGTAGTGACCAATAAAACCAAATTAAAATTAATTGTGATAATAACGATACAAATTAAGCAGTAACGGTATTATTATTTTGTGTTTTTCTTTTAACTATAAGCGTACCTATATCACTTATGATAAAATTAAATTAAAGCTCCAAGTAGAAATATAAATACATTAGTACTAGATATCTCCATGACGTATTCAAATATGTCCCTAAAATTATTATCTTAGTTTAAAATTACAAAAAAAATATAACTTTTTAATTATTTATGAAAAAACCTATTAAATAAACACCAAATCTAAATAAAAATAATCTCACCTCAAATACTATATTATCTTGCACAAAATCACAAACACTTTTCAACACAAAAATAACTGTCACACACCCTCACACGGCGAGCACTAAGGGTCATATGACAAGGTGTAGGCTTTCAAAGTGCACGAGCGAGACGGCAACAGCGGGGCGGGGCCTTGCTGGCTGAATACTAGTTGAAAAATAAACTTTTTTTTTAATTGACCTCTATGGTCCCGCCTCGCGCCTTTTTGGAGAGAACTTGACCAGTTTGACCATTCAAAATGTCGGTTTTAGTAAATTCATATTTTTTCATAATAGAACAATGTTTTATTGTTTACAATAATTTGATTTGTGTTTAATATGTTTTCACCTTGATATCTACAATCCTTATAACTTTAAGTTTCTGTTTGACCCAATGGTTGACTGGTAGAGTGGTTGATTGGTAGAGAATGCATTATTAAGTCCTTTATTTGTACAATATCGTGTAATAAAGTTTAAATACCTATATGAATATTGAATTATTTCATAAATTTTTATGCAGTCAACTATTATTGAGGATTAAAAAATTTGCCTTGAACTTCAATTACAAATAATTAAAAGAAAATTACATAATTAAAAGAAAGGAGTCCAATAGAAAACCATAACAAAAGAGCAGGGTTTTTATGATTCTAATTAACATATGTAATAACACTAATAACTGCCGTGTTACACACAATGTTTTCATCACACTTGGAGAAAATAAATACAGTTTAAATCAGTATAAATGTCGGCTACAATAAAAAATAGCTACTTTGAAAAGATCCACTTCGTCATATAAGAATGTTTCAAATATGACCAAGGACGCTGATTTTTTTTTTACATCAATATGAATTATTCAAAATGTTTTAGTACGTTTATACTAAATATTATATTTATAGCTTAATTACCTATAATATATATTATGTATATTATTAGCTTAATTTATATCACCTTTTTTCCTCTCTTGGGAGTAAAATCAGATTACTCAGTGTGTGAAATTACCTACACCATTTTCAGCAAGTGTCAATTATTTTAATAGTTGTAATAAATGATTTAAATAGTTTTTTTAGGGTTCCGTACCTCAAAAGGAAAAAAACGGAACCCTTATAGGACCACTCGTGCGTCTGTCTGTCTGTCCGTTTGTCACAGTCACAGCCTATTTTCTCCGAAACTACTGGACCAATTAAGTTGAAATTTGGTACACATATGTAAGTTTAGTAACGTAATCAATGAGAAAGTTAAAAAATAAAGTTTTTCAAACTATATCGTGTTACATATCAAATGAAAGAGCTCATTGTGAGAAACTCAAATATTTTTTTTATAATTTTAGAATAAACAGTTTAGAAGTTATTCAAGAAAATATACAAAAATGACCATTCCCCCCAAAAAAATACACAATTACTAATAACAATTACAAATGTGTAGTCAAGCGTGAGTCGGACTTAATTACTTAGTTTTTGATCCGACCCCTACGGGTTTTTTAAAGACATTTCATAAAAAATACATTGTTTAAATTGTGTAATGTACGGAACCCTTGGAACGCGAGTCCGACTCACACTTGGCCGGTATTTTTTTATAAAAGGGGAAAAGTTGTTGTTTAACTCCTCGTGCTAATATTGATACCAGAGCTAGCGAAAGACTCCAAAATTAAATCACGAGTGTAGCGAGTGTTTCGACTGTGGAATCTTAAGCGTTGCGAGGGTTTGCCTTGAGGCAAGAAGGTTAAACTAACTTTGCTACTGTGTGAAACACAATTTTTTTTACCACACCATCGCGAGGAAAATACTAACTGTAAAACATTACAAATCAAATCTAAATCTCCTAAATATTTCTATTAAATATTATATCAGAATATAATCACTTAATAGTCATTTCCACCAGCCAACCTGAGGAAACAACTCAAAATTCGTATCTAATTGCTTTGTGGATAGAATGCAACTTTCTCATCATTTTTCGGCGAATAAAAGAGCCTTTACGAGGGTGTGGTGAAAAAATAGTTGCAAAAGGGTTAAGGACAGAATCGTGCAAATGACCCAACGGCAACGAAAAACAAAAATTAACGCCTGAATTTCTAGCCGTTTTTCGAAAACGGTATGATTTCCAGGCTAAGAAACTACCGCCATTATCGAAAATGCGTTATCTGCCTCTATCACTCCGCTTATTCGAGTGATAGAGAGCAATTTCGATTTTCGCGGTAGACCCTCTGTTCTCTAGAACAGTTTGTTTGCATCATTCCGGTGTCAAGTTTACGTAACTGCTACGTGGAAGCGCCTGTGAACGACTAAAGCAATGTGTTATACGAAACTACATCAACTTCAGGAATTTTAGGTGGAGAATATACCTGGTATGGTCTGATGTAGTAATAAGGGCCCTCATAATGGACATGACACTAATAATGAGACGTATACTACTAATCCTATAAAATAAGTATAGCCATTAACATTTTCACGAAGAAATGTTCTCAAATTTCTTAATTGTCAAAATTTTGTCATCATCGTTATATCAAAATCACACACACACGCACACACACACACACACACACAGCAGTACACGTCGCGCTCTTGACTAGTAAAGGCGGTGCTCCATGAAGAAGATCCTCGAAAATTGAATCGAGACCTGTCGAGCGTTTATTCGACTTTTTTTATGTAATAGGAAGCAAACGAGCAGACGAGCTGCCTTAATTATTAATATTAGTTTTATATGTAATTCAATTGTATATGGACATGGTCTGAATTAAAGAATATTCATTCATTCATTCATTAATAATACGCGAGTAACCCGTTTAATATAATTGTAATATGTTCGAGTCTCACAGTAATTTTATAATTAAAATTACTAAGTCATTATTTTTTCCGAAAAAAATGCTCTTCTTACTACAAAAATACATAAATCAGTATAGGTATACCTGTATAAGCCGAAGAGTTCTCTCGACTTTTTAAGAATCCCATCATCAGACCTTGTTCTGTAACTGATCACAATGGAACCAACTGCGGAGTTATACCCTTTGAAACGAATAAGAAATCTATAAAAGTCTCGCGAGACTCGAACATATTAAAATTATTTTAAAACGGGTCACTAACGGTAACGGGGTATTATTAAGTCGAATAGCTCGACATGTTTCGATCCAATTCGTCTGTCCGTCTGTCTGAACCGTGATAGCTAGACAGTTGAAATTTTCACAGATGATGTATTTCTGTTGCCGCTATAACAAAAAATACTAAAAAGTACGGAACCCTCGGTGCGCGAGTCCGACTCGCACTTGACCGGTTTTATTAACAAATAATAATGGAGAACCAAATTACGCTTTTTATTTTATTTCGATAACTCTTCTGTCGAATAAAATGAAATTTATTTGTGTGAAAAAATAGAAACCTTTATGCCTTCTCCGTTACCTTATTCGCTTTAGAAGTTTAGACCTCCCTTCCCTATACCATAGAGTAACTTATACTAGAGCGGTACTGTCATAGTAAATTTTGTAACCCCAGTAAATTCACTGCCATCTGTCGACACACTTTAAAACTAAAAATAAATATTTATAAAAATACGATAAAATGTATTTAAATATGGATAAATGATTTTTTTATTTGCATTAATTATTTTTACGATTTTGACCCATGTTCTGTCACTTATATGCGTTAAAATTGTTAAATAACAAACGAAACCGTCAACGCCATCTATACGACTGTAGGCCAAAACTAGTAGCGCCCTCTGAACGAGAATCAAATTTTCTTGATTTTCGAGGCACGTTTTTTCCTTAGACTGTATCCATCTATTACGGAGTTGTATCTATCTTTGCCTATACTCTTTCAAAATCTTAAAATTAGTTAAAAAGCAGATAGGTACCACGATTTACAAAACCCTGGAAAAACTGAGGTCAAAATACTACGAGTTGAGCACCCTATTCGTTTTACATAAGTTAGGCATAAGAAGGTATATTGTTGCTAAGCATATTTTTCTATTTCGCAATCTCACACGTAAAGTTACGTTTACGGCGTTATTTTCTTCATGAATGAATTTGTTTATTGTCGACATTGAGGTTAAAGGAGTGAATGAACTGCACTTGTTTGCTTTTAATTTTAACCTAGATTTATAGTTATGGAATAATACTACCTAGTCTAAAAGAGAACGAATTATGACGTGAGTTAGAAATAGGTAGGTAGAGCAGAGCAGCGATAATAATTATTTTGGTAATTTGTAATTAATGTACGTAATTCCATGAAAAGACCAAAACCGATTAGGTAACATTGCCCACCTGTTTTGTACAGTTTTTTTTATCGTGTTTTTTTTCGAAATAGCGAGCAAAGTGGCTAGTTTGGAGGAGGATACCTACTACATTTGTGTCCAAAATATTAAGAAATGGAGATTTCTTAATATTATAAGGAGTTATATAACTGCTTGTTGAGGGCCAGTCCTGTCCTGGCAAAATCCTTCTCCACTCTTTAATTTGAACCAACTCATAAAAAGTTTTCAGTTTTATTTTCCAGCCTATCTGTGTCCTACTGCTGGGCAAAGGCTTCTTTCTTTAATTTCCACGACTCCCGATTTGGTGTTTCCTCCGGCCAGTTGTTCAGGAAGCTGTCCAGGTCAACCCGCCATCTCCGTTTGGGCCTGCCCCGTCCATTTCCCTCTACCGGCATCTAATTTTGGTGGCTAAGCCACAAGGCGGACACGCTATACATCATGTACACGCGTCATGCGTCATAGTGTAAGTTGCTTAAAAATAGTGCTGAGAGTACGCCAGAAGTCCGCCAGATTTCTGTCGAGGGGCGAGGTAATTCGAGTCGCGGCGGGGCGGTGCGTGGCCGTTCTGAATGATAATACTATTACTTATTCTGTGGCTAAGCTAGCCCATCTCTCCGGATGCATGCGGTAGACGTGACCGGCCCAGTCCCAAAAAAGAAAAGAAAAGAAAACTGCTACTTATATTTTAAGATTTTATGGTAGGTATTATTTCGGTACTAGCTTCTGCCCGACATCGTCTGCGTAGAGTGATGATGATGATGATTGTCAAAAACTGTCCTATATTCTTCCCCGGTCCTCAAACTGTTTTCATACCAAATTTTATTTAAATCGATTCAGCTGCTTAAGCGTGAAGAGGTACAGTTATAGTTATTTTAGCATATAGGTTAGATTAGATTAGATAATTATGCTCATAATATGAAATTACATTATAAATTATGCTAGACTAATCTACATAAATTTATATTATGATCGTCATGACTAGGTATTTACATAATATTATTTAATAAATTAATAGAAACAAATCAAAAAATGTCTTACAAATAATCAATGTTATGTAACAAATTGTATGCATTCATGTCAAAAACAAAATACGGGATTATTAACTAAGTATGAGTATCTCCTATTGATCGTCATTTTCTAAATAATAACTAGTTATATACACATTTTGTTAAGAATCAATAAATGAGAACATGTCAAGTTTTTTTTTTTTTTTTTTTTATAATTTCATATTTACAATTTCAAGTGTCGATGTCATATACTCATTTACTGAATAAAGTGGATTATCCAATAAAAGGGCTCAGTTGACGTTCAAATATTTCATTATATTATGGTGTATAATATTATTAATATTAGTACAGTTGTCACATAGTGGAATTAAATAGGTACCGACGTCGTTTATTGATACGTATAGGCATGGAGACTATAATACGTAGATACAGGTACATTTATATAGTAGGTAGGAAACTTATTGTTTTTTGTAAACAAGTCGGTTTTCCGTTTCATGTGCTTTGTATAAGGTAGGTATCCGCGTTCAAATATCAAAGAACTTGCGACGGTCATATGACACTGTAGTTTTGCTCCGTAATACTTATATTTTGATGAAAATGCAATCGGTTTAGGTGAGTAGGTAGGTAATGTAGGTATACATAGTTAATACTGATTTGTTTTGTTTCAAAAACACTGTATTTACTATTTAGGCAGGTACAATTTTACCGTACCTATAAGGTAAATGTGGTGAGACTGTCTACAAACTTTTTCGTCGCCTCTAACTTTTGTACAGTCACCTGCAATAATATGTTACTCTTAGAATAATTGATTTTTAAATTATGAATATTATGATTTTGAATGATAAATATTAGATAACATTAATTTTGAATTTATTTGGTTTGGATTTTGTGTGATATTTTACAGTTAGTATTTCTCAGTTTAATACCCTCGTGCCTTGAAACCCTCGCAACGCTCAAGATTCCACCTTTCAAACCTTTCAATTTACGAATCTTTCGCTTGCTCGGGTATCAATTTAGCACGAGAGGTTAAACAACAACTTTGCCCCCTAGTGAAAAAAATAACTATTAAATCATATTAAATACAGGCAACACCCTTATTAAGGGGTCATCCATTAATTACATCACACATTTAGGGGGGGAGGGGGACAAGAAAATGTGATATGTTGTAACAAGGGGGAGGGGGGCGTCACAAACTTTGTGACGTCACTTAACTTATTTAAATTATTTGATTCGCTGTAAAGTTAAATAACAAGTTTTTGGAACGATAATAGTTTTTATTCGTTTAATTTTCTTTCCTAATCAGTTTTAGGTTATAAAATTACTAATATTTCTTTTGTCAAAAATATTTTGATAAAATATTAATAATACCTATATTGGATTTGCCGATTTCGTTAAAAAAAATGTGACGTCGCACCAGGGGGGAGTTTGCCAAATGTGACCAAGTGTGACAAGGAGCGGCGGAGGGGTCAAAAAACCAATAAATTCGTGTGACGTAATTAATGGATGAACCCTTAGAATTATCAAAATAATCTACACAAGTACAGTCTAGGGACTCCTGGTACTGGATTTGTATTGCGAGCTGTACAGATGCAATACATTATAAACGCCATATTAATTTATTTGGTCACTGTCGCTTGCCAAGTTAGTGCAGAGTTAGCTTGGTCTATCTGTACTATATACAAAATAGTTTAACATTTAAACAACTGAACTCTTACTATTACTTCCGATAGCCGAAATTAAGGATGACTCACGATAGACCGGGCCGTGTCCGGGCCGGAGCTTCCGGTGCTTACTTTTCTATGACATGACAGGTGATCACGTGATGCTTTCCATAGAAAACGAAGCGCCGGAAGCTCCGGCCCGGTCACGGCCCGGTCTAACGTGAGTCATCCTTTACTGGTAGTATGTCTAAAGCGGCCTTTATGAAGCGATGGCGCCTGCCCAAATCCGCTGGTGCCACCCGCGGCGTCGCTCCTTTTTGATAAGCCCCGTGCCGCGGTGTTATATCAACAACTATTTTATAAGGGAACCACTTGATACTATTGATACCTAATCATAGTAATCTAGTAAGTGATCGTTTAGATCGATATGAGAAAGATTATTTTTAAGAATTAATAAATTCTCTGTAAAGGGGCCCACTGACTATCAGTCCGCCGGACGATATCGGCCTGTCAGTTGTTCGGAACTGTCAAATTTTTGTTCTAACTGACAGGCCGATATCGTCCGGCGGACTGATAGTCAGTAGGCCTCTTAAGATATCGCTTTTTGAGGCGGTCGCCTGTTGTTATACTTGTTACCTAGTAATATTTTTAACACCCGTCGCAAAAAAAGAGGGGTGTTATAAGTTTAACGTGTCTGTCTGTGTATCTGTGTATCTGTCTGTGGTATCGTAGCTCCCAAACTGATGAAGCGATAGTTTTTTTTTGTGTCAGATAATTTTATTTCTTTCTAGTTTTTTGTTGTTAAATACATGTAAAATGTATTCTTATTGGTGCAAAAAAGAATATTTACTTAGGGATACCTTTTATTATGTACCTATTTAATTTTATACTAAGCAGAGCTAACGAAACGAGGAAGCTTCGATAGAGCTGTGGTGTTTGTTAAAACCGGCGGTAGATTTTGACATTCATAATGTGCTGTATGCCTTTAAAAGATCAAAAATTTTATTATCAATTAAATACTGTTTAAGAGGAAAGGGGACGGCCGCTTCTTCATGCAAACGTAGTCCCCATTTTCCTCTCTGGATATTGACATTTTTGAAAAATATTTTTACATAATTTGATGATAGTTTGACTTTTTTCGATTTTTTGATTATTGTAAAAATTATATATTTAATATATTGTAAAAATTAGGAACAAAAAACAGATTTCATTAAAAAATTAAATGCTCATAACTTATATTAATTAATAATTCGAAAAAAAATCACACGTAGGGATAGCTGTGGTTGATATACAACAAATTGTGTCGAAATATTTTCAATAATATTAATATCCAGAGAGGAAAATGAGGACTTTCGTCTTAACACATTCACTGCCAACGCGAGCTACGCTAGTCGCGCTGTAGCCGGTAACACGTTTTTTCCCGTTTGTAGTGAAAATTGCCTACGAACAAGGAACTCTCCTAGCGAGTCGCTGGCAGTGAATGTGTTAGATCTACCAGCAGCTGCTTACTATATCAACATTTTACAACTATTATTAAGAAAAACAAATTAAATCACTCAAACCGAAATTCCACCCCTTGTTAACCGTACACCCTCACAAAATCCCTAAATCACTCCAATCTGGCTTAATAACGAGTAATTTGAGCCGATCCACCCCCGTCTGGACTCCACCATTCAGAGCGCGGCGCTCTCACCCTCGCGGCATTTCCACCAATCAGGAGCCGGCAACAGTCAGGTGTGCTTTAATAGGTGTTAAGTTTCAAGTGGATCTTTAAAAAACTGTTTGTCTGAAGGTGTGAATGGTGCTTACCGTTGCATTGTTTAAGAAAAAAATTTAGGATCCGTAGTTAACTTTCCACCTTGAACAAAATAAAATGTGGGAGTGTCATTATAAGCGTCATATTTTCATAGGAATTGACATTGCCACACTTTGTTATTGCAAATGCCATGGAGATATGGTCTGAAGAATTGTTTGACATGATGCCAATTAACGGGTTTAGACAATAGGGAATATTTTGCAAAACTGCGTAGAGGGCGTCACTAGCACAATCACAGGGCCTGCCGCGAAACAAGAAAATCAAAAGTTCGGTTTCTGCCTCTCTATCACTTGCGTATCCGATCGTTAGAGAGGCAGATAACGAAATTTCGGTTTTCGCATTTCGCGGTAGGCCACCTGTAAATAAACCGCCTTGATGCATCAGTCTCATCGTGAAAACTTGTCAAAAAACTGTTTGTAAGTTACTCTATGGTTAAGCATGTGGACTAGTGCTGCACTCTGGCGGCCGAACGTAATATTCCTTATTATGCGCGTTTGTTTAAATTATCATCAATATGTCGCACTAAAAAGAATTATCAACGTATAGTGCGACATAAAATTCATAGTAAAAAAATTCCATTCTAAATTGTTGCTATGTTTTAGCATTTTACGTCAAAACTGTGACAGTTACCGTAAAATGGGGTGAGTAGGAGCAAAACTGACATTCAAACCTCGATAACATTTTATTTTTACATATGCAAACTGAATGGTATAATAAGTGTTCCGGACGTTTGTATTTTAGTTTTTATTTTATTTTGGGTAGTTCCATTTCATAGCTTTGACGATAAACAGGAAAACCCACCTCACCCCGTAGTCCCTCGTAATTGGGGTGAGATGGGTTTTCATACAAAGGTGATTTTGAAAGTTTGCTGGATCGATTTTCTTTTATTATGAGTATTAATAGCTCCATTTTAAATTGGAATACATTATTTTTGTAGCAGTAGCCTTAAAAACCCATCTCACCCCCCTTTCAATCCTTCTCTCCCCATTCATAACCCAACTCGCCCCGCGAATCCTACTCACCCCATTTTATGGTACGTAGGAAGTGGCGCCCTCAATAATTTTCTACAAAGTGCATGTTCTGTCACACGTATCACCCAAATCTCATTTCCTTTCCCTTTCTCAAAATCCTAAATCATCCGTGAGAACGAATATATTCAATAAAGATATAGCAAAAAGATAAAGTAGTGTGGACAGACGAATAATCCGCGAATCTTTAGAGCTTTCTGGTTAATGTTTATCTTTTAGGGGATTAGCTGATTATATCTGTTTTTGGTGTTGTTTTTGTTGTGCAGTGCAGATATTGTTTAAAATGCGTTGTTTTAGTTAAGGGGCTACCTGAGGTTTTCATCGATTTTTGACAAGGTTTGAATCGTATCTCCTACTTTTGCACTACATATAGAATTATAAGACAAGCGGCTATCGGTTCTTCAATCTTTTATCTCCATTTTTGTCTACCGGATTGTGAAAAAAATGAATACTTATTTATTTATGATTGTTTTAAACATTGTCTAAAAAAACACTTTTTTCGTATCTCGGTTGCTGTGAAAGATCTTACTTATACGAAGTCTACATATTTGGGTTCGTCTATGACGTCTCTAAAAATTTGTCTAAGGTTTTAATTTTAAACTAATTAATACAAAAGTTATGGCCAGAAAACCAGTTTTTTGGCCTAAAATTGTTCAACTTTGATGCCAAATATTTCGAAAACAATGAACTTTGAAGTAAATATGGGATACTATATTGTTAAAATCCGTTTCTGTTAATATGATAAGCTACAAAAAACATTAGAAAACTAAGGGATTCAAATCGAAGGTCATTGGGGCATGGGATCCCCTTAAAGCCTGACCAGGAATATATGATCACGCTCCATGTTGCGGAATTTCATTGGAACAAAAAATTTGATACTAAATTGAACTGTCACCACATACATGAGAATAACAGCGCCCTCTTGACAATGATCATATATTTCTGGTCGGGCTTTAAGTGAGGTTTAGACTACCTAGCAAGAACTTGCATGCAATTTACTTTACATTGCGGTATCTGATAAACATTTTGAATGCAGTTTACCTCAGTAGTCAGCTATGTAACGTAAATTGCATGAGTTCTTGCTAGTCTAAACCTCGCTTTAGGAACGTGAAAATGAATAGCTAACTGTCTAATAATACATAAGCTAATTGACGTTTGTAATGACATGACTTAATACATACCACTATAAGATTAAATATATGCATAAAATTTGTTGACATAATATTGATTATTTGTAAGACATTTTTTGATTTGTATCTATTAATTTATTAAATAATATAATGTAAATAGTCATGACGATCATACAGTGGCGTAACAAGGGGGGAGGGCAGAGGGGGCAAGTGCCCCGGGCGCTATCCAAGGGGGGGCGCCAAAATGGGCAAAAGGCAGCAGCAGGGAAACTTTTGTCAGTCGTCAGGGGGCGCAAATTTGGTGACTGCCCCGGGCGCCATATTCTCTAGCTAAATGATTTTTTTTATTTGCATTAATTATTTTTATTATTTTGACCCATGTCCTTTCACTGATATGCGTTAAAATTGTTAAATAACAAACGAAAGCGTCAACGCCCTCTATGCGAGAGTAGGCCAAAGGTAGTGGCGCCATCTGATCGAGAATCAAATTTTCGTGATTTTCGAGGAACGTTTTTTCCTTAGACTGTATCCATCTATTACGGAGTTATATCTATCTTTGGTACTTACATGCCTAATTACATGTCATATTAAGGTAGCCGGATTTTCAAATTAGTGTAATTTTTAGGGTTCCGTAAATCCGTACCCAAAGGGTAAAACGGGACGCTATTACTAAGACTCCTCTGTCCGCCTGTCTGTCTGTCTGTCCGTCTGTCTGTCTGTTTGTCACCAGGCTGTATCTCATGAACCGTGATAGCTAAACAGTTGAAATTTTCACACATGATGTTTTTCTGTTGCCGCTATAACAACAAATACTAAAAAGTACGGAACCCTCGGTGGGAGAGTCCGACTCGCACTTGTCTGGTTTTTTGCAATTAGTACCTACTCAGCTCTCCTGCCAAGATCTAGCTTTTACTGTATCAACTTTAAGGAAAAATACCTTTAATTTCTACCACTATTTAGGTATCGTGTATCGTGTTAAAATCTACGCACCATACACCCACGAAACACATGTCAACATAATAAAATATCTCAATAAACTCCAAGTTAATCTTTTACACGTCAAGGACTGCATTAGGGCGTGTTGACACGCACAAAACGCATTGTTAGCCCATTGTTACCACCGCAACGGGGGTGAAATGCGCAATATTGTATCTGTTGAATTGACAAATTGAGCGGCCATTTTGGTTGAGTGGAATGCGGTTGCAACTTTGTTTATCTGCGAAATTTGGTTAGACATGCTTATATTTTTTTAAGAAACAACATTTTCTTTCGATTATTTCATAGCAAAAATTAAATAAAAATTAAGTTTAAATGAGAAAAAATTTGAGCTCTATATTTTTTCTTGTGTTTTAAGATGGAGGCAAACCACAAGAAAAAATATAGAACTAAAAAAACTTGCAGTTTTTTTCTTTGTTCAATTTTATTGACACAAACAAGGTAAGTGAATTAGGTTGCCTATTTTTAACCAGTAGGAATAAATACTTTATTAGCAAAAATTACAGAAATATTTAAACAAATATTTAAACTTATTTTTGAAACAGCTCTTATTTTCTACTGGGTTTTCTTCTTATGGCTCAGTGTTACGTTATTACATTTAAGATGATTATGGCTCGTTGTAAACCCCATAAAACACTTTAAAGAGGTTTTGAGGTTACTATTACCAAAGATAGATATAACTCCGTGATAGATGGATACAGTCTAAGGAAAAAACGTGCCTCGAAAATCACGAAAAAAAATTTCTCGATCAGATGGCGCTACTACCTTTGGCGTACTCTCGTATAGAGGGCGTTGACGCATTCGTTTGTTATTTAACAATTTTAACGCATATCAGTGAAAGGACATGGGTCAAAATAATAAAAATAATTAATGCAAATAAAAAAAATCATTTATCCATATTTAAATACATTTTATCGTATTTTTATAAATCTTCATTTTTAGTTTTAAAGTGTGTCGATAGATGGCAGTGACTTTACTGTGGTTACAAAATTTACTATGACAGTACCGCTCTATAATATTATATCCTCTTTGCTATTACAAATCATAACCAAAACAAAGACCAGCCGAAATACAAATAAACACTTCTACTAAAGTGCTTACCGCCAAAAAGCGAGCTACACCGTTTCATCACTCACCAGCCCGAGTGTCCCTAAACTACTATTGCGCATTCATTCAAGTTCACAAAGAGCTGTTCATTTCACCCGAACCATTGTCCCTTTGTCTGATACTCGTAACTGAGGATTAACAGTCGCGCCTTTGCCCCTAATCTTAAAAAAAACTATTCCTAATTCAAACTGAGCGAATGGGTATTGATAGTACCCAAAGTATTTACAGCTAATTCTGGTGAGTTTAAATGATTTTGACCTTTGTATCGTTTGTAATAAAGAGTAGTGACAATTTTTGTAGCTGCAATAGTATTTTTGTTAAGTTTGCCAGGAACTTTAAATAAGTTGATACCGTAAACAGAACTTTAAATAATTAGTTTTAACGTGTATTTTAGATTGTTACATTCTGAAATCGATTGCAGAATGTAACAATAGAATATTTACAATGTTTGCAGAGATTAGCGCATTTGCGCTATCTTTCGGAACATTCGATAGAGATCACTGGATTCTTAGTGGATTAAGTCGTTCAAAATGATTCTATTCCGTTCGGGTCAGTAAAAGTATTCAGTATTTTGAACAAGTGACTTACGACTCTTACGAGCTAATATCCAACTACCCGTTAGGGTAATTTAATTAAAGCAATCGATATCAAAATTTAAAGTATCAGAGGAATTCAAATTTACTTCTTATTGGTCACGTGTGCGTAATGTTTAATGGAAAAATTGTGTAATGTTGTATCTACAACTGTAAACCATACGCAATAAGTAAATCATTCATTTATTCATTCATTCACTTCCCTCAAAAATGGCGATGCAGTATCACCTACTACCTAAATGTCTAATGTAATTCAAAGAACATCAATGAAAGACATCAACATAACACAATTGTAGCAACAATGCGGTATGCATCCTTTTTTCTTGCCGCAGTCACATTTTATATCATTCATATCGTATTACAGAATATAGGAAACAAATAAATATGTTCTCGTACAGTCAGCAAAACATGCGGCTTTACTCAAACAACATCCTTCATCAGCATAAAACAAAGACCACCAACTAATTTCACTAAACTCATCCCATTTTATAAGAGAATATAACTTCCATTGTAAAATAAACCTTATTTCATCGTATTAAGGTTCGGTGATTATAATTTGTTATAAAGGTCAAGTTACACTGTTCACATGGTTGGTGAAATGACGCCATGTGAAACTGCCTTATCGGGGGTGTTAAGTTACACAATGTGAATTCCGTATCTAACTGGCTTTGAAGAATCTTCATATAAGTCTCGTATTATGCATGCTTATGTGCGAGTACTTTATATTATGTAACACCTATTATGTACATGACAATACAATAAATAAATGATAAATGATAAATGATACTATGTACGCTAGAAATACACACAGACTTTAAGGGATTTTTTTAGTTTATTTATTTACTTTAAATTCATATTTTATTTATTTTATAATTTATTAAAAACACATTTACATGACATTACAGTGTAAAACTAATGCGCCATGAAAGTTAATTACAAAATTAATTAAATTTACTGGAGGGCTTCGTCACTTTTTCTTTAATATATGACATCTATTACAGTTTTTAATTAAATTAGTTAAGTATAAAATATTATATGAATTTAAAGATATTAAAGTTCGTTTTTTTAAGGAGAAAGAAATGCAGTAAAATTCTTTAAAAAAAAGTTACCTAGATTAACCGTGCCAGGTGAAATTATATCAAAAGAGACAACCCGACCACAAGGTCTCTTTATGAGAAACCAGGATACCAACAAATTATTGTCAAGTGTCGACCTATTTCCAAACAATTACTAGTCATGACACAACAACAAATCAATAATATATAGTCCATCAAACTGCTTTGTGTTTATTTTTAGTGTTCCGTGCAAAACTTTGTTTTGAAAAACGGAACACATATTAGGGTCCGTAACCAACTTTTGAACCGGACGTGCGAAAATTTCAGAAAATAAATCTGATTAAATACTTACTTTCCAAAAAATAATATTTTGAATATGATCAGTTGAGTTCTTCTCAAAAAAGAAGAAGAATATGATCAGTTTTTCTCTAATATGACGACGTAAGTGCCGTAAAGATACGCTATGTTGCTTGTATGACTTTTTGTACTGTATGAAGGTACGAAACCTTCCATTATTCAATTCAATACATTTATTTCATGTAACCAAGACACATTTTATTAGTAACACTTACAAGACTAAGGGGTTAGTAGGTAGGTACAGCTAGACTTAAATTTAAAACAAAATAACACTAACGGGAGAATGCAATCCCTCGCAGTGTGACAAGTAGGGACAGTCAACCCTGTCCGCTATCAATCGCAGAATGCTGTTGGGACTGCCGCGCACTTGCGCGCGTGACACGCACTTGGTCGGGTTTTTGAGATTGTTCCCGGGGGACCCCAGGTCTTTGTAAAGTCTCTGGACGGAGAAGACCATCTTGTAACAAATTGTCGACCTATTTCCTTAAAATCTTATTAGTCATGTCACGACAATAATAGACCATCCGGTTCACGCTCCACCGGCCGCCGACGGCGCGCGAAATGCAACTGTCCCGTCAAAACCATTGGACATGTGACACGCCTATTAATAATTGACTTAAAAAACAATTAAAATATGTTAGGAGTTAATTATACTTTAAATATTTTGTAATAGTCATTATTGTTTTGTGTAGTCACATTTGATAAAATACATACAGTAAAGTTCCGCAACTTAACACAAGATTCAATATAATAGCTGTACAGAAAAGTGGATACTTACTTACTAAACAAAAATTTAAACATTAAATAACCTACGCATTGTAAGTAGGTAGGTGTAGGTACTTACATCTACAACCCGTTATTCACTCAACGAACATGAATCTAGTTATTACTGACTGACTGATTATATAAAAAAAATACCTAACCATTTTTGTATAATATATAAGTATATAGTCTCAAATAAAGCCTTTCCTTGACAAATTAAAACAAGATTATTCAAGCCATTTCTAAATGCAAAAAAAAGGGAAATTAACCATAATAATGTAATTCGCAAAACATATTGCCAAGAAAGCAGTTAAACAATTCATGAACAGTCAAACAGTGAATTAGGGGTTTTATTAGAGATAGAGATCTTTATTTGCATCCAATGTACTGTACCATTGGTAGGTTAGGTACTTATGTATAATAAGCTAAGAATGTTAAATATTAACCGAGCGTTAGCGAAGATCTCCGTTAGCTTGGGCAAAAATACACGTGTCTCCCTTTTTCTCTACAGGTCGCATTTCTTAACAGATACTCGTGAAATTTTGTGAGCAGTTTCGGTACAAAATAGCGGAAATTGGTTTAAAGTACTTACTTACGCCTGTAGAGTCCATAGTTCATAGCTCCTAAAATATTTTTTTCGCTGTGATAATGACTACGAAGTATTTTTTATTTTTACATCTTTTAAGCTTATCTCGTGATCTACAGGCTCTACAGCTAGCTCAAAAAGCCACAAGTCTACATACTTACATAGTATTATAATCATGTAGGTAAGTTTGAGTCTGATAACTTTTAAAACACGGCGGACGTGGGTGTAGCTACATAACTTTGTCATACCAAAATAGGTAAAAACATTAACTTAAATGTACCTACTTTTCAGAGTTACAATGTATTTCTATGCAATCGATTGCTCCGTATAGGTAAGTAAGTAGGGACCTGAAAAAGTATTACCAAATGATAAATATTCAACGCAAAACACCACTAAAATTTAAAACCAATTTTTAAAAACATATCCCCAATGTTTTAATCATAATTAACTCCAAATATGTGACAGAAATGAGGTGTGAGGACAATTTCAAAATGGCCGCAAAAACTTGAGACAAATTGGCAAAAAACTAACACGCCATTTCGCATTCCTTACATGACTTGGGGATTCTTTAGGAATTTAAACAAAAAGTTACCCTTTTTGAAGAAATTACTCTTTTTGTGGTATTTCTGTGTTTTATTGACACTTGACACCGATGCCTCATTATAGCTTCTTTGTATGTTTTTAGGAATGGGGTGGTAAGTTATTAATGATGAGATTAAAAGGGATATGCACTTTTAAATTTTATACAATAGTAGATTGTGTCACAAGGGAGCAAAATGACATTTACGGCGAGGGCGTACATTGAATCCTAAACGAAGCGAAGGATATTATAATAGAATCCCGAGAGTACCGAGGGATTCTAAAGTAGAATCCTGAGCATAGTGAGGGATTCAAGTGTGTTACGCCCAAGATGGAAATAATTTTGCTACCATGTGACACATACTGCTTTTCACATCACCTATAAGGTAATTATGACGTTTAAAAATATTATTTAAGTTAAAAGAATAATGTGCAAAAAAAATGTAAAAAATAGTGTCCTAGAACAGAAAAGTGTTCCTAGCAGGGAAGAAAAGTGCCACTTTGATCCCTCCTAGCAGGGAAGAAAAAGCCCGTTTTCGAATTGGTGATGTGAAAACAATTTTTTTACCACACCAGCCCGTAAAGGCTCGCTAGATTGTTAAAAAACTGATGAGAAAGTTGCATTTTATTTTCATCCACAAGAGTGGCAAAGTAATTTGATGTCAGTTGTTTCCTTATGTTTGGCTGGTAATTGACTTTTATATTATGATTTTGAATTTTGAATGACAAATATTTTGTGTTTCACTCGGGAAAGATTATATTGAATCGCTACGCTCGTGTTTCAATTTTCGCTTGCTCGGGTATCAATACTAGCACGAGCTTTGTAACTATAATTGCATTTCTGTGGTATATATTTTGACCGCTTATTTATACTCTGAAGAGATAATTTTTGACATTGTGTTTAGTATAACTATCATTACTTTCTGACATTTTATCTCACTGTATTTGACTTTTAATTTTTTATTTTGTTATGATTTGTTTGTTTTTATTTATTTTTTAATTATTTTACTGAATTATTATTTTATACAATTTGACGATCTTTTTGTGAGTTCATGTTATTTAGATACATTGTGACATTGATAAATATCATGTAATTCCCAATAAGAAATAAATTAATCTAATCTATTATAAATTCAATATACGCGATATAATCCGTTTTCATAGTTTTATTTCATGAGTAACTATCGCGGTAACCGAAGACAATATAATACAGGGTGTTTATAATCATGGGGCTTTAAATTCAGGGTTCGATTCTACTCCCTAAACTGACCTACTTTTATTACGGGACCAACCCCGAAATCGAGAAAAAAATTGACTTTTTCATACATTTTGTCTGATCAGCCAACCTAACCAAGGTGACAATCGCTATCGCTACCAGCGAAACGCTTTGTATCTCTCAATCACTCTTCCATATTAGTGCGACAGTGACAGTTGCGTTTCGATCACTACGGAGCGTAAGCGATTGGCATGTTGGCTACGCGGCCAGATGTCGACGTTTTCTATAGAAAAGCCAAACATTTTTACGCGTTTTTGGGGTTGGGCCCATAGTAAAAGTAGCTCAGTTTAGCGAGTAGAATCGAGCCCTGAATTTAAAGCCCCATGGCCAGAGACATACTGTATATACGTCTCCGACGTTACACGCTTACCCAGTCAAAGACTTACATGTCCACACTACGCCGTCGCTAGAAATTTTGTAGTTTTTGTGGCAATAAATCTATCACGCATGCGCCCGCGCACCAATTAAAGGTTAAACGTTATTTTTGTATTGCATCCGGACGGGTTTTTAAATACTATATGTTTTTGGCTATTTTTAAGCCATTATTATGTAATAAGATAAAGCATTTTTCGTGGATCTACCGATCAGCATCCCAATAGAAATATAAATCGGTTAAGTATAGAATAGGGATACACATATTTTTAGAGGGCCTAGCCAAAATGACAATCCTTGATAGAAAACGCCAAGTCCAGACGGGATGATCAAATCGAAGAAAATAAATTGACGTCAATCTCCAATTTAATCACCAATTTTAGATTTATCCTCTAGCCGCCCAGACGTCAAAACTTGTCAAGGAAAATGCAATTTTGATTTGTCAAAACAAAGATTCAAATTAGAATGGAACAGGAGACCTTTTTATAGGTCTCTTGGCGGCTAGATGATATTTGAACGCTCTAAACTTAAAACAATGCCCCCAAACGCGAATACTAGCGTCACATATCGCTATTCTTGCATCCGCACCTCGATTTTATCGGTAATATTGGAGGAATGATTATGAAATCGGCGAGCTAAATTGGCGTTTGCGTCCGCACCACCTGATTTAATCAGACAATTTAATCAGATTGGCGAAAAATTGTTATCGTCTGAATTGTCCTTAATGGGAATAATCACGTGACATTTCGTAGTCTGTTATCCGGGTACAATTTTCTTTTTGTTTGACGATATACGATTGTCAATTGTCATATTAAGGGACCTGTTAGGGGGCTGGGAGTTTTGTATTTTAACCAAATTTTAACACACACTTGTCACTTTAGCTAGTCCGACTCGCGCTTGGCTGATCTAATGTAGGTAGAGTCAAACCAAGAAAAGTCTGCAGAGATTTTGACAGCACACGCAGTGCAGGTGTTATTTTAAACGTCAAACTTCTATGAAATTATGACGTATAAATAACACTGGCACTGCGTGTGCTATCAAAATCTCTGCAGACTTTTCTTGGTCTAACTCTATGTACCTTCAATAGTATTTTAAACGTGTTAATTGCAAGTAACCAGACCTACTATTTCAATATCTAGTAAGCTACCCTAGCTTTGTTAATATCAATTAATATACATACTAGAACTAGGTACCTAACAAAAACAATTACAAATTTCACGGCACAAGGGACAGTTCAATATAAAAGGCACATCACAAACGCACTTGTTGTCAAAAGAGCTAATTAAATTAATGATCTGCAATTTCATGGCCAATTTCACGCCAAACAGAACCCCTGCAGCGCTTCTCAAACATTGAAGGGTGAATGATATTATGCTCCTTAAGCCCTCTCCACACTCGAGCGCGAATCGCGGCGCGAAGCCGCGAACGCGAGTGTGGAGTCGATTTCGCAGAACTGGGACGCCCGCTCCACACTCGCGTTCGTGGCTTCGCGCCGCGATTCACGCACGAGAGTGGAGCAGGCTTTAATACACAAGGGTGGATGGTAATAAAATCATTGGTGCTAATCTGTCAATAGGGTAATGCACTAACCAGTCAAATCAGCTACTGTTGCCTTCTTTCGTGCCTGGTATTTTTTGTATGGGAACGAAAACGGTATTTTTTTCGTTCTTTGTTAATGTCAAACTATGAAAATGATTATGATGTGTATAATGACATTCCCTCACTTTGTTCTGTCAATTCGGTATTAAGTTAGCTTACACGAGTAAAATTATTTATTGTGAATATTTTGATCTAACACACCTACCTAATAAAATTGAAATGTTGAAAAACACCCCATATCTAATGATCAAACTAATAATTATTAGGGTTGCCAACGACAACTAACAAACAAGCAATTTGGTGAATTTTCCGCGTAATTTCCAATTGCAACCCTTATTAGAGCATATGCTTGGGCCTTAATCCTCAAAGGGATGAACCCCAGTCATATTATCCCGAGGGATGCAATGATTGTCAAACTATTGTATTAGACAATGTATATGTGTAGTTCCGCTATCACGCATAAACGGCATAAACAACTTTCCATAAACTTATATTGACCGGGATATAGACCGTGATTACCTTTTGTATTATTTGTGAGCTCCCGATATTTCGACGCAGTTACATGCATCATGTTCACGGGTGACTGAAGATAGCGGGTGGGTGTCAAAGTTGTGTAGACAGCGCTCTGTCTACCCTCATTCTCGCGCGTCGGCTGCGTTCACTTTCAACGTTACCAACGGTCGCATTCACACTTACACAATAATACAAAAGGTAATCACGGTCTATATCCCGGTCAATATAAGCCTAGTGAAACTAACCGTGAATCATTCAAAACTCTAACTTTCCATAAAGTTTGACATGCAGACAGTTTATATTTTAATTAATTAATCGATTGCTTGTTTAAATGGTTTTTAAATTGTGTATTGTTTTGTTTTTGTATAATTATAATCAATTGTTATTTTCCACTTGACGATCATAATATAAATTCGTATAGATTAGTGTAAAAATAATTTATATTGTAATTTAATATTATGAAATCAATAAATCTAAATCTATAACCTCGAACGCTATTTCACGATAGACAATCGCTTTGGCAGTGAATAATGTTAAATAAGTTAAGTTATATTTGAGTACCTATCTACCATGGATACGTACTTTACGTAGTCTCTATTTAAAAAAATATTTTACAAATTCAACTTCAAAAAATAAATATAAACATGGATGTCGCAAATCAAAAATCGAAGTCCATCAGTTTAACTACCGCGAATTCAGCGAACATCTAATACAGTGTTGGGCATTCAAGAATAAAATCATAATTTGAATAAGAATTCGTCGGAATAAAATCGAGTTGATTTTATTCCCGTCAAAATTATTCCGATAATTTTGGCCGGGACTAATTCGTATGTTACAAAATTGAATGGGAATAACTTATTCTTATTCAAATAAATATAATCATGATTTTTTATTCCAAATAATATTCCTGGAACAAAAATGTAGTCTGGGTCTAGGTAATAGGCGTTACGTATAGATAGAGGTAAATAATTGTAGTTTCTTTCTTGTCTAATTTATACCAATTTGTATGCAATATAATCTTACAAACTGACTGTCACATAGTCTTGGTACCCGTATTGCTTTTAATGTGATAACTAAATCATCAGGTACAATATTCAGCTGATCTAATCGGATGGTTGGTAGCGAAATTTTTCAAATGGCTGGTTGTACCTAAACTAAAGTAACAAATAAAAATACATGTTTCTATAGGTATGATGAGTAATGGCTCGATGTGGTGTATTCCTATTTCTCCCCGCCGGGCGCATATGTGAATAGGCGCTTCATATAAATCATTCCCATATGTCCCCGCCTCATGTATCGCGGCGGCCACGTGGGCTAGGAACAAATGGGGAATACACTCTTGATTTTATTGTTTTCGAATTAAGTTTAGTAGTTTTAGTGAGCTTGATTGATTTAGATGATCTAAATTTATTTTCTTCTCTATCGCTCTTGCATTTGAGTAACAGAGATAAAAATACGCGAATTTCGATGTTTAGGGCCCCTTGTTCAAACAGTAAATTCAAGTTACAATAGCAATAAACACGAAGCGATAAAAAACTCACTGTCCCCCGGGAACCAATTATAATTAGCCTGACAACCCGTAAATCATGGCGTCGCGTCCGGTTGCCGGGTCGGGTTGCGGGTACAGCGACAGAAGCTAGGGAAAGTGTACATAACATCATCATCTTCCTCGCATTATCCCGGCATTTTGCCACGGCTCATGGGAGCCTGGGGTCCGCTTGACAACTAATCCTAAGAATTGACGTAGGCACTAGTTTTTACGAAAGCGATTGCCATCTGACCTTCCAACCCAGAGGGGGAAACTAGGCCTTGTTAGGATTAGTCCGGTTTCCTCACGATGTTTTCCTTCACCGAAAAGCGACTGGTATAAATATCAAATGATATTTCGTACATAAGTGTACATAACAATACTAACATTAAGCACTGTTAGTGCTTGTAAATGGAGACCTAGGTTCTCCGAAACATGTCGCTGAGTGACTAAAAATACGTGAGTAAAACCGTAAAATTAGATTAACTTTGCGTTTTCTTCAATATGCTTGGAAATGAAGAAGTGAATAATAAATTATCGAAATCACTACATAGTATAAAACATAGTCGCTTCTTGCTGTCTGTCTGTCCCTATGTACGTATGCAACTACGCAACGGATTTTGATGCGGTTTTTAGGGTTCCGTACCCAAAGGGTAAAAACGGGACCCTATTACTAAGACTCTACTGTCCGTCTGTCCATATGTCCGTCTTTCCGTCTGTCCGTCTGTCCGTCTGTCTGTCACCAGGCTGTATCTCATGAACTGTGATAACTGGACAGTTTAAATTTTTACAGATGATGTATTTCTGTTGCCGCTATAACAACAAATACTAAAAAGTACGGAACCCTCGGTTGGCGAGTCCGACTCGCACTTGTCTGGTTTTTTTGTGTTTCAGTGATTCAAGAGGAAGGTTTATAATTTTATATGTATAATAAATACATCAGAATTTCACCCGTGCGAAGCCGGGGCGGGTCGCTAGTAAAATATGAGACATATCTGAAATAATACATTTTATTTAGTTACAACTTTTGATAGTGATGCTGATGTATACGCGCTCTGTGTTATCGTGTCATCGATACTATTTAGTTCTAGTCACTGACTACAGATGGCGCTGTTTTACAATTTTATGTCAAAATTATAAATGAGTAGGTACTTACTGTTTCCAAAGATAGATATAACTACGTAATAGATGGATACAGTGGTTACAAAATTTACTATGACAGTACCACTCTATCTTATTATATCCTCTTTGCTATTTCCAAAGAGGGAGAGGAAAATTCACTGCCATCTATCGACATACTTTAAAACTAAAAATGAAGATTTATAAAAAAATAAAATACGTTAAAATGTATTTAAATATGGATAAATGATTTTTCCCCTCACTAGCTCGGAAAGCCGTCTGTTATACTTTTAAACAAGCGGGGAAAAACGCATTTTATCCACTAGTGGGGAAAGAAATTTGACCTTGGATGGAGCGTGTTTAAGTAGCTTTAGACAGATAACAAAACGTAAAACGCTCATAATAATGGTTCGTTCGATATTAATTATCATTAAATAAATGGTTTGCGAATTTAATAAAAAATACCAAATATAGCTTTATTTCATGATTTTAAGTCATAAACCTTAAATTCCATTAGAAACATTTGTTTTTTTAAATGATGTTGAATGTAATTCTGAACGCACAAGTTGAGTCGATGCAATTTCAAAACGCATCGTCAGAAATGTCAACATTGTCAACAAAAATTTTCTCACCGACTCCGACACGTAAAAATACACAACTTCCCGTTTTCTGTTATAATATCGTATTATCGTAAAAAAATGAGTGATTCCAGTGATGAAGATGATCTAACGACGCCTGTGGATGTTGCATTTTCCTCGCTATATTAAGGGGAAAAGTTTTGTGTTACACACGGGTGCAAATGTATTTTACTTCTCGTGTGGTAAAACACTCGCTACGCTCAGGATTCTATTTAAGAACCACTCGCTTCGCTCGTGGTTCAACTATAGAATCCTTTCGCTTGCTCGTGTTTCAATTCCACACTCGCGGGTAAAATACAACTTTGCACCCTTGTATAACAAATAACTATTTTTTATTTGTATTAATTATTTTTATGATTTTGACCCATGTTCTATCACTGATATGCGTTAAAATTGTTATATAACAAACAAAACCGTCAACGCCCTCTATACGAGAGTAGGCCAAAACTAGTGGCGCAAATCAAATTCAATCAAATCAAGATCAAAAATTCCAAAATCCATCTATTACGGAGTTATATCTATCTTTGCTATTTCTAACCCTACACGGTTAATTATGGATAAGCACAAATTGGATTATTTATAATATTTTGGAGTACCTACCTAGTTAGTTTCCATTTTTAGCAGAATTGAGAACTAGTCTTTCGTGGTGGCAGACACAAATCAAACAATCTATATCTTCATGCACAATGACTATATCACACTATATTGTAATATTCATTTGGTATATTATATTTGATTATATACACACAACGACTGTAGATATTTGGAAATGTTATTTCAATTATGATTTAAAATTAATTAATGGACGATACTTACAGCTATAGGCGGCTTTTGAAAGATCAGAAAGAGAGAAACTCTAATATAAAGTGTATTTTTCTAACATTCATCCGCGATTTCGTCCATTCAGAAGTTGTTCATCTATCCCACTCATTTCTTTTCTTAGTATTCTCGTATTATAGTTGGTCAAGCGAATCTTGTCAGTAGAAAAAGGCGGCAAATTTAAAAAAAAACCGGCCAAGTGCGATTCGGACTCGCCCACCGAGGGTTCCGTACTTTTTAGTATTTGTTGTTATAGAGGCAACAGAAATACATCATCCGTGAAAATTTCAACTGTCTAGCTATCACGGTTCATGAGATACAGCCTGGTGACAGACAGACGGGCAGCGGAGTCTTAGTAATAGGGTCCCGTTTTTACCCTTTGGGTATGGAACCCTAAAAATGCAGGCGCGAAGGGTTATCGTCCCATAGAAAATTTGATTTCGCGCCTTTTTCTACTGACAAGATTTGCTTGATAGTCATACCCGTTCGTATAAAAATACCGCAAATCGATGTACAGGTTAGCCGTTTGGCACACACATACTAGAGGCCGAAACAAAAATTTTGAACCGCAGTTCCTAAAAAAATTTCGCTGGTGGCTTGGTATGTTTCGAAAATTATTTTTGTTTTAATTTAAAAAAAATGCCCGAAATGTAATAATGTGATATATTTTTAGAATCGCCTCAAAAAGCCCTTTCGTATGATACCACATACGATAGGTTTTGGAAAAAAATTTTTTTTCGTACAAAAAAAGGTTTTACCACTGGGGGCCCCCAGCGAAATTTTTTTAGGAACTGCGGGTCAAAAATTTTGTTTCGACCTCTAGTATGCGTGTGACAAACGGCTAACCTGTACATCGATTTGCGGTATTCCTTTGAGATTGGGGTCGAGCGGCTTCCGCTATGACCAACTATAGCTTTCAACACACTTGTATTCTTGTATTAGTAGGATTCATTGGTATGAGAAAAATTAATAACAACAAGTCATTTCGACGTCATTTATTCATAAAGACAATTCAATAAATGAACGCACTAAATTACAATAATTTGAGATATGTCACTTAGATATTATTTAGTGGTGAATGTTATGTTATGTTGTGCTTTACCAAAATATCTGTAATTGGTGTTTTGAGTTTATTACATTTCTTATAAGTTAGAGTATTTAGACACGACTAAAGTCAATGACTCTTGCTCCGTCCTATCTTAACAATCTACCATAACACCACCACCTTTGATTATGACCATAATTATGTATATGTATAATAAGCTACAATACTTTACGCTATTGTTAAGATCAATGTTACTGGAAGACAAATCGTATGGCATATAATATTTTTAGTACAACATTATTTTTAAAATACAAATGCACCGATACCTTCGTAATGCTATCAAACTATTGAGGAAACAAACTACAGGAGTCCCATACAAAACCATTAGGAAAATAGAATATCTTTCTACTAGAAAATGTTTCAGAAATATTCAGAGTTTCTTAAAATGATACATTATTTGAAATACAAAACAAATAGTGCGATTCAAATCGAAAAATTCGAAAAGTGGCTTACGAGACAAGAAATATTTACATTAGATGAAAAAAGCATCATGCATGTATGTATAAATATATCGAAAAATCCAAGTAGATTAAATATAAAAGTGGAATTCTGTACTTGGCGAAACGAAAGCTCTCCCTATGTACAGCAAGCAAGACTGAGGGACTATATATCTAACTTAAGCTAAATGCAACCCTAAATGCATACAAACAAGATACAAACTTACACGACAGTGATCACAAAACGCATGTTACATTAACTTAGATTAAACGATATGTATAATAGTAATTGATGAGTATTAGGTTACGATAAACAAATATAGCCTTTACTCAAGCTTTAACACATAGCGCTTAACTAACAAAACTTGGCCACTAGTGTCCTTAACAGAGGCCGGAATTTTCGTGGCATTTTTGAATTGTCGTAGAAATTTCTCATTAATCGAATTCCGATAATATACAATATATCGATACAATATAGAACAACAACATATTAAAAAGTTAATACTTGATAGCTATAAGACTATGAAAACCACAATCAGCCTTAAAGTTTATAGTCTATGATTGTTCATTATTTTAGTATGTGGGTATTTTTGCACTTTGTAATTTTTCCTCAGTCACCCGTTGACCACGAACGCTGTAAAGGGTTCGAAACGTCGGGATGTATTATAAATTCAATATACGCGATATAATCTGTTTTCATAGTTTTATTTCATGAGTAACTATCGCGGTAACCGAAGACAATATTAGCTATTAGACTGTAAAGGAAGAAATTTAAAACCACGTCATATGGAAAAAATATGACTATCTATTTATTTTTTAAAGAAACTAATGAAACACGTGTTAGCACTAAAACCAGACATTGAATATGAAATGGAAAAAACACTGATACCAATTAATTACATGTGAAATTGTTAACCATTAAGTTTTCATTGTTTTTATTTCTTTTTCACTACTCAAAAGTTATCTGGAAGAGATGGCTCTTTAGCGTTAAGACCACCTGTTGTTTACCTCTACTTTTAATCTTCTTTAATATGTTGTTTTCTATATTGTATCGATATATGTATGTATATATCGGAAGTCAACAAATGAGAAGTCGCTATGACAATTCAAAAATGCCACGATAATTCCGGCCTCTGGTCTTTAATACTAGTTATTTCTCTTTTGCTTATAAATATATTTGAGTATAATATTACAAATAAGTATAATATAAAATAGAATTTTTAGAGCCTGTATGCCTCGTAATAAATACAGTTATACAAAAAAGCGATGCTACATTGCAGAGGTATACTGGAAGTATGGGGTTTTACGAAGTACCTAAAGAAATGCTTATAGTTAATCATATGACAAAAATGATATGTTTTTGTCAAAACCATGTACCCTATAGTAAGTCAATTATATGGGGCATGTTCTATGAAAAGGGACCTTATTGTCGATGGAGCTTACGCCGCACAGCGTCGCGCGGCATTGTATTTATATCGGAACATCGTTAATAATGGCGTAAGCGCCATCGACAATAAGGTCCCATTTTATAGAAAATACCACATATATATAATTAAAAAGTAGACTTTTAAAAGTAGAATCAAATTGATTTTAAATAGACAAAGAACGAACATAAATAACAGAACATAACAGATAACATAACACACACACCACACATAACAGATAGATATTGTTAGATATAGGGTATTTGACTGTATTTAAAATTAATTATTTTCCACCATGCATGAAATTAAGCACTAAAAGGTTAATAGAGAAACGTAGACAGCAGTTATTTTTAGCCACAACTTCTATTTTTAAACCCGTATAAAACTATAAAGAGTAGGTAATTTGATTGTGACGTCACATGCTAGTGTTTCATATAAATTCCATAGTAGAAAAATTGTTTTGACAGTTCGAAAAAGATTGATTTGACTAGTAGTCAAATACCCTATTGTTAGATATTGAACAGAATTATAACAGCGGGTCCAGGGGTTCAAGAGTTAGTTTTTCAACAGCTCTGCAGTGCATTACTGGTCTTCATAAACGCTGTGCGTAAATGGGGCATTTTCTATGAAAAGGGACCTTATTGTCGATGGCGCTTACGACGCACAGCGTCGCGCGGCATTGTATTTTTATCACAGCATCGTTAATAATGGCGTAAGCGCCATCGACAATAAGGTCAGTTTTTATAGAAAATACCACAAATTAATTCAATTAATAGGTCTTTTTGGTATCATAAATACTACAGAGACACTGTTGCTTTCTGAATCCGAACTCAATCCATGATATCCTAAACTGCTGACAGTTAAATTCTCATTATAGAGGATCACGCTTAAAAATTCTAGCATCCATACATTGTGGTGGCGGTTTTGTTCACCATTTTCACCAAGTAGTATACAAAAACTGTAAGCTAATAAGTCAAGAAAATTACTGTCCAAGAAACATATACAATTTTTATTTTGATCTTGTTAACAGCACTGATATGCATTTTATTTAGATCCCTAATAAAAAATTACAGATTTTGAGTAGGTATGATCTTGTCACCAACACTGATGTAGTTTTTCCATGAATCTAGTATAGCTGGATTGGTCATGAGGGGTGGGGGGAAATGACCGAACAGGATAGTCTTATGTATCTTTCGGTAGGAGTAGCAGAGAAAGAGCTGTTATTGTTTGTCCTTGTCACCTTCCTCACCGTAAATTTAGTATGGTTTATGGTGGGCTACAAATCTACTCGACCAATCATTATTGTCGCTCTGCGTATGTTTTGTCCCTCACGGACGCACGCGTATAGCTGATCTATGTAATGTCTATGAGTTTTTCGGACCCCTGGAGCCAGCCTGGAGCACATAGGTAACCTTAACTCTACAATACGATATACGACACTAGTAACCCCAAGTTTTGCGCACAATACAACATCGATTCAGCCATATGTCATACGACGGGCATAATAAAAACGTACTTATTGCTTGTACACGTACTCGTTATAGTGTCCGCTACCGCAAACAAATTATATATCATTATATCCTCCATATAATTACAATGAACGCTAAATTATATAATTATTATCATGTGATATGTACCTATTATAATGATTATGATGCACTAATTATAGTCCTCAAGTAAATTGACTCTAAATTATAATTCCAATGAGTGTAAGCCAATTTTCTTAGTTTTTTAGTAAATAAAAGGTTCTAACCTATGGGAGTTTTGGGGTTATATAGGATGGGGATTAAATATGTTTTTACATTAATAATCAACCGTCAACAACATTTTTAAACAACTATTACTAACTTTCTCGCAGACTTACTGCCTTTTTAGTTCATTTTTCGTTCATTACACTATTATATGTAGATGATTTTTTTTTATTATAATATCTGATATACTCACTCGATTTCAATTTTGTTTACAAAAAAATGAGTTCATAAACGATTTCGTAATAATGATCGATATTTCATTTCACATCACTAGAGGAACTGCGCTAAGGAAATTATAATACATCCCATGTATGATATGGACATTTCATATTCTTATTTAAAATACAAGCCTATCAACTTCAACGTGTAATTAAATTATGATATGGCAACAATGAATTTGCGCTTAGCGTTGGTAGCCGTGCGAACCATATATTACTTATCTCACTTGCGTACGTCAAATCTGACAACTTGTCAAACGTCAAATTGACATCAGTTTGGTCTACCGCTCTAAAAAGGTATCGACATTGGCATAATTAGTTTTGAGATCTCACTAACTTAGCTTACATACAATGCGTTCTGAACTTAACCCACAAAAAAATACCTACGTCCACAAAAAGTATAAAATCGTGAAATATCACATTCGCATCAAAAAATTAAGTGTGAGATTAAAAAGCAACTCCTTCTCCTTTTAACTTGTTTAACAAAGTTACAAATATCATTAGAACCGTTTCCAAACACTTATCTAAAGTTCCATCATTTCGCTAGCAATTATACAACATCAAACATAAAAAGCAAGTCATCATAAGGCTGCTTTACAACTAAATATATAAATCCATTAATAAGGGTTTTCAAACACAGATAAGCCTAGATTGACGATGAAATTAATATCATCCCTATCGCTCAAATAATGCAATCTAGAGCGAAACGTAATGAGGGCTAACGCGTATGAATTCGCCGCTAGGGGCGCTAGTGTAGATGGTGGTCTTTTCCATAGTTCGAAATGTCAAATGCCACTTGTCACTTCAATGACTGACAGCTGTTCTTTAGTCTTTTGGACCACCATCAACAGAGGCGCCAACTGGTAAGCAAAAAAACGATAGCCCTCATTATCTTTACTTCATAATCGAACTTTTTAGTATGAGATCTGACATCTACAGCTGTCAGTTATTGAAAAAAAAATCCTGTCAAAAAATCCCTTATTAAAATTTTAAACTTGTTAAACTTTTTGATATCGATATTTTCGATATCGCGCATATCCCTAAAAACAACAAAAACGTCCAGAACGCACCTAACCCCTTCACTCCATCGTGTCATATTGTACCTTCTTGACCTTCAAATAGCGCCAGATAGCGTAACAGACCAGAGTACCGGCGGTGGCTATCGCGAGCGCGGCGCCCACGGCGACGGGAGCGGTCTCGGAGCGCGCTCGGGCCGAGTCCGAACAGTGCCAGGGGGGACCGAATTCGCCATCGCGTTTGAACATGAAGGCTTGGAGACGCATTTGGCGGAGGTACAGCTTGGCTTTGTGGGCGGTGGCTGGACTGGAAAATGTAAAATATAAAATTAGTAAGCCGCATCATGAATATTATGAATAATCGCTTGAGAGAAAAATGCTGTATAGATTGATTTGGATTTGAAATCCAGTAAAAGATTTATTTAAAAGAACATAGACTAGAAAAGTCTAACTTTGTAAGCTTTTGAAATTTAACGGCTAGTTAAAGTTAATAATAATCTGTAAGCTCTAGAGTAGAAAAAGCTTAAGGGCTCTATTTAGATGCTTACTTAGTCTCCTCCTCATTAAGTTCTATAACCGTCTCCTCAGGACAGAAGAACGATTTGCCGACCGGAGTAGGAAACAGAAGATTTCGAGAGTCGGTTGTCAGAACGACCCGACGTCCTTGCTTGGCAGCGTGCTCTAAAACTCGTGCGCTGGAGTTATAGCTCAGTTTGATGTTGCCGGAATACCAGCGTTCGCCGCCTGGTGTCTGAAAAGGTCATAGAAATTAATAACAAAACTTTTTTTATGTAATAGGAAACGAGCAGACAAGCCGCCTGATAGGAAGCAGTCATCGTCGCGTTGCTGACACTTGAGAACCCTAAATACCTGCTTCTTGAAGGACCCTAGGTCGTAGTAAACTCAGGAGGCAACTTCCGTGAGACACAGCCATTAAATCCATACTAATATTATAAATACGAAAGTCTGTCTGTCTTTAGATAATTAATGAAGTGCCTGCTAATTTGTGTGCATAATATGTACAAATTGAATGATTGCTATGAGAATTTTTCCAGGCGCTATACTTACTTTAGCTGCTGTTACTACGTCCACGCAGACGAAGTCGCGGGCAAAAGCTAGTATATTATAAGTCGAAGATTGCTCAGACACAGACTGCGTCGGTCTGCCAACGCGCATCGAACAAACGTCGGAAAAAAAAGGCGAGAAAAAAGAGCGATAGACCCGTTTTCAAATAATTATATTTTAGTATGTGTTCAAAACGTGAAAGTTTGAAATGTTATATAGCATATTTTACTGGTTTTACATAAAAGACTGGTCGAGTATCTCTTTCAATCTCTGTATTTCTAAGCCAGGCAATACAGTAACCATAGCTGGCTAATAGAAGAAGAAGGTGGATGGTAGTTACCTTAGCGAACGAGAATTCGAGTGTGAAGTCCTTAAAGGAGATGACGAGCTGCTCGGCGTCCCCCTCCTTGCACACGCCCCCCACGTTCGCGTTGTTCGGCACGAATGTGTTCGCATCCTGTAACGACAAATACAAATGTTATAGCACCATAATCACTCATACAAAACAGACAAAACATTGTGTCTTTTGCCTCTGAAAGTTAAGGATCCTGGAGCCTAATTTCTAGGCCATTATTGGACCTCCCGACGCATTTTGGCTTGCATTGAATTGAATTGAATTGAATACATTTATTTCAGATTTACATCCATATTTTGTTAGTATAACTTAAGAACTAATGTTAGATTTGTACATAATACTACAACTATGTATACATAACCTATTTTCTAAATTTACGAAAACCTATAACTTAGCGAATCCAATGCGCCATATAATGACCTCCAGAATGCTGTTGGTATGGTACTGCCCCTAAGCCTGCCCATCATCGAGACGATTTTCTTTCGCATTACCGCACAAACGTTCTTTATAGTTAGAACCAAACATTTTGTATGACCCTTATCTTAATCCTTAATTTGCTTATCCCTTTATATTGTAAAAATCTCTCTCTTCCTAGCTATCTATCCCACATGGTGGTGGGGTCAGTTTTCCTGCTTAACCTTCTCTACTTCGCCCTGACCACGACATCGTACTCGAATTACTTGCACTCACTCGTGTCCTTTATCACTACATCCTTCCATCTTGTTCTGGGTCTACCCCTGGATCTTCGACCTGGGGTGGAAAGTTGTAGTGTCAAATTTCCTACGTATCCTCCCTCCTTATTTTAATCCTTAATTTACTTGTGGCTTTATATTGTAGAAATACACAAGAAAATACAAAAACGCTTGACTATTTCTCATTCAGCGTTATGTAAGTTGCCGATAATATGTGTCGAAGTCTAGTCAAAGGTCCTACTTGTCGCTTACCATAAGGACGAGATTTGCTTACATCTTTATACGAATAACCTGTTAAAGCGCCCTTATGGCGAGCGACAAAGTGGGACTTTGCTTGGAATGGACACATATAGCAAGGAGGTTAGACCTAAAGGTCTTGTAGACTAAGTAGTAGTTGTTCTTGTTGTCTAAGGTAACCCGTAAGAGATGCAGAGGGCCTTCACAAACTCGCGCCACGCCTTCCGATCTTCAGCGACCCTTTTAATTGGTAACCGCCGGACGGAAGCCGTGGCTCCGGGCGTCCTGTACATTCTTGGCGACGGTCCATCGAGAGGGAGCTACTAGCTATCCATACACTCACAGATTTGCTCGTCGGATCTGCCTGAAAGATGTGTCTGGCGGACACATCCGTCAATGAGTAAAGAGAAATAGACACAGATGGGCAGCGGACGGGCATCCGGCGGACAAATCTGTGTCTATTTCTCGCCACACATTGACGGATGTGTCCGCCAGACACATTTTTAAGGCAGATCCGACGGGCAAATCCGTGCGTGTATGGCTAGCTACTGAGTTGTCGGACTGAACTGGAGCGAGGTCAGCAGTGTCGTATTGCCTACTTGATTAAGAAAAAGAAGGGAACTCACCGCTCGCTCGTTCAGCTTGGTGAGATAAGAGATATCTATAAGCGCGTCTACTGTGAGCAGGATGCATGTCTCCCCGCCGCTGCCCTGGAGGCGATATGTAGCTGTCGATAAACTCCGTTCTGTCACCGCCTCCTGTAAATTCAGAAACAGTCATTAGAATTGAAAGACATTTTGGGAATTTCAACACGTGAACCAATTTTGTTGAAGAAACGTCTATTCAAACGGCCAAACGAGTGGGTGTAATATTTGTGCCGCTCAATGTAGGCCAGGAACTTTTAACCCTCTGTTTGTGTTTATTTCCTAATCGGAACCATTAAGGAAAATGAGCGTCAGAGGCTATAAAAGATAACAGCTCTTTTGTGCGCAGTAAAGGGTTGTTTTTAAAAGAATCACTTTGTACTTTTATAAAATCGGGTCCACGTTAACACCCGTGAAATAATATTGCTTATTCGTAACCTTTGTAAATAAAAGTAATTAAGATTCTTAAAGTACCACATTATGGTTGGAGAGCCGGCAGTAATGTTTCGAACCAACGTGATACCGCGATGAGATGCACAATGGTTTACCATAAAACTGATGCTAAGTCCGAATTTGATAGTCTGCCACGGCGGAACTAGCCGAAAGTACAAAAAAAATAGCCACTTCCGGTGCGAAAAAGGGGGGGTCATTTAACCCATCTGATACTGCAATAAAAGCTATGGCATCAGTTAGAAATTTACTGGTAGATACAGAAAAGCGAAATCTGCCAGTATGATTCCTGCCGGAAGTGCTTGGCATACGTTCTCAAAGGTGATCATCAGGACCCCTAAATTAACCGATCTGATACCAGCATGAAACCAATTCCAGTCGGTAGATATGAACCTTCTCTTCAGGAATATATAAGTCTGCCAGGGCGCTTTCAGCCGAAACACCTTGACATACGAGATTATGTGGCGCAACATCCGTGGTACCCGTATAACCCGTATTTTGGAATTGTACATATTACGGACATTTCAAATACTGCAGGCTTATTAATTTATTACTCTATGCTTATATTTGTATATTATTACGTTATTAATAACACATATTTATAATAAATTAAGTTAAAATAAATTAAATAATGTGATTAATATGATTAATAGTCATTGAATTAGCTATATGAATCGTTTGTCTTTGTCTGTCATTTTGACTTATGTATTTGTAAGAAAAGGATAAAACATAATTTAACTAATTCAGGCTCGTAAAGTTTTACGAATAAGGGGGTATTAGTATTCATAGCTAAATCAGGCTTGTAATGCGGCATAAAATGATTTTTGGTGGTTTCTTTTACGCTTGAGGCGTTTTTTCACCTATTTGGTGTATCTAATCACTATCTTATGTAGAGGAGAGAGGGGCAAGACGAGTAAGACGGGGTAGCGGCTTTATATGGCGACACGACTGACCAACCATCAGAATCCCGTTAACGCATGACGATGCGTCGCCATCATAGCAATCAGTTCGCACAGTGACTGGCTAGACAAATGGTGTCGTTAATTATTTATTTGCAAAAAAACTGTTTTTGCCATATTCCTTGTTATTTTTAGGGTTCCGTACCCAAAGGGTAAAAACGGGACCCTATAACTAAGACTCCGCTTTCTGTCTGTCTGTCTGTCTGTCCGTCTGTCACCAGGCTGTATCTCATCAACCGTGATAGCTAGACAGATGAAATTTTCACAGATGATGTATTTCTGTTGCCGTTATAACAAACTAAAACTAATTGTTTATAACACCTGTATTCATTACCTGTAATGCACAATTGATGAATAAATGATTCTAAAAACATAATAAAATAAATATTTAAGTGGGGTTCCCATACAACAAACGTGACTTTTTTGCCATTTTTTGCGTAATGGTATTATGGTACGGAACCTTACGTGCGCGAGTCCGACTCGCACTTGGCCGGTTTTTGTGTTTTATTTGGTTTGCGTTTGTTTCCTTATTATCGCCAGCACATATATACTGTTAATTTATTCCTATGGCCCAGCAATCACGCCAACAGCTAAGGACTTGTTTGGTTTCAAGTACGGTTTATTTTACAAAAAACTTTCGAATTTCATTAGGCACATGGGGCAAGATGGGGTACATCTTGACGGCCGTAGTTTTAGTGATAAACTGATGAAGAATTGCGGATTTGAATTTATTTATTCTTCAACATCAACATCAACATCAAACATTTATTCAGCAAATAGGCCACAGGGGCACTTTTACATGTCAATTTTTACAAACAATAAAATTAACCCAACAAACAATAAAATTAACAAGGGAAGATGGGGTACATGTTAGCTGTAAACACATTTTCTGTCTCTCAGACGACTTAAGAAATAAAAGTAAAACAGTTCGTGAGAAGTTATTAGACGATGGACCCAAAAGCCAAAAATTTTAGTTTTGTTTAGGCCCTAAATATAATATTTATATGAATCATTCTTATCTTGTCCCGTAGGGGTCCCCATCTTACCGTACTTGGGGGACAAGATGGAGAGAAGGCACTTTTGGCCATTTTAATTTATTTTTAATTTAATTATCTAACTAGAGAGTTCCTAGTAAGTGTTGATTATGAAAGACTGATTACCAAAGATAAAAATAAAAATAACAAAAACTTAAAAAAAATAGCATTTTCAGTTTTATTGGACTTGAAACATTAAGTATCCCGTCATGCCCACCTCTCCCCTACATTTCTTGACGTTGACGCAAAACTGACGTAGTTTAACATTCAGGGTGTTGTTTTATAACACTACAAATTGAGATAACTAAGGTCTGTTTTTTTATTCCGTAGACTAAAATGACGTTTCATATGTAAGACATGACATTTCTTAGTACCACATGAAATGTCATTTTAGTCTACGGATTACGGAATAAAAAACAGAATATAATCTATTGGAGTCTTAGTAATAGGGTCCCGTTTTTACCCTTTGGGTACGGAACCCTAAAAATGATTTAAAATGTTCATATTTGGATTATTGGTAAAAATCGTCCTTGACGTTGAAAATCCTGTCTTTTTACACCCGTTTACAATAAGTATGTAATAATAATAATTTTGTTCATTTTGGTAAATAAAGGATATTGTAATTTGAAATTATTGTATTATTTATATATAAGGTGCTAACAAATTAGCTACAGAAATTTTACGAGATGGTTGGTACTTTACACTAGAACAATTAACTTTTAATAGAAATTAAGAAAGTTTCTCATAATTTTTATTTTATTTACCGAACAAAATAAATAAACTATAATTCTATCTAAAAAATAATCATCATGTATTTAACTGCTTGTTTGTCTTAAATGTCATTGTCAACGTGTCATTTGATTTATCAGCGTGAAGTGGCCAGTTAAGTTTTATATTTAAAAGAGGTTTTAGAATCTGTTCAATGAGGTCTCATTTAATTATCTCATTAACAGAGTTTTTTTTACAAAGCAAATTTGTTTTCCAATTTTCTCAAAATAACATCATAAAACCTATAATGTTTTATACTTACATATACTTCAGGAGCCGAGTACTATCAACTGTAAAGATATCGGTAGCTAATTTGTTAGCACAAAGTTATAAGGCAAACAAAGAAGTACAAAGCCGTAAGCAGGTATTAAATTAATGCCCAAATTATATTGTGTATATTAATAAATTTGAAATATATGTTATTAATGGCATAAAAATATACAAATATAAGCATTAGGTAATAAATCATAAGCCTGCAATAATTAAAATGTCTGTAATCTGTACAATTCCAAAATACGGGTTCCACGGATGTTGCTCACATAATCTCGTATGTCAAGGTGTTTCGGCTGAAAGCGCCCTGGCAGACTTATGTATTCCTGAAGAGAAGGTTCATATCTACCGACTGGAATTGGTTTCGTGCTGGTATCAGATGGGTTAATTTAGGGGTCCCGATGGTCATCTTTGAGAGCGTATGCCAAGCACTTCCGGCAGGAATCATACTGGCAGATTTCGCTTTTCTGTATCTACCAGTAAATTTCTAACTGATGCCATAGCTTTTATTGCAGTATCAGATGGGTTAAATGACCCCCCCTTTTCGCACCGGAAGTGGCTATTTTTTTTGTACTTTCGGCTAGTTCCGCCGTGGCAGACTATCAAATTCGGACTTAGCATCAGTTTTATGGTAAACCATTGTGCATCTCATCGCGGTATCACGTTGGTTCGAAACTTTACTGCCGGCTCTTCTACCATTAAGGGGGTTAAAGTAAGAAACTTTTGAAACAAACAAATTGCTCTATTCGCTTGGGAAATTCCGTTAAGATTGTTCGCTGTTGTTAGTGGTTAAGTGGTCGAAACATTAATTTAAGCTTAACCCACCGTTCAACAGTATTTACCAAAGCTTTAGTTTCAGAGGACTTTCCCTAATATGACAAAAAAAATAACATAAAATTACAAACAACGTTCCTGCTCCCGTAAATGAATACCAAAAGGAGTAAGAGGAGGACGTAAAATCAAAATTACATAGAGTCGATCCACGCTAAGTTTTCATGCCAAGACTGCAAAGTTAGCATGGTCAAAGTCTATATTTGTTTTGCATTAAGTAATTATTGCTAATATTGCTATTGGAAACAGAAAGAACAATAATGGCCCAGTTAAATTAAGGGTCTCACCTCGGAATGAGAGATAATAAGCTGGAAACTCGTATACACGTTCGTAATGACGTATTAAAGGTTCTCTTAAAAATCAACGCATAGATCGTGTGCGCGTCAGAAGTTATTCAAGGTCAAATGTCATACAAATCGGTTTTTCGCAGATATTAAAATTTCTATAGCTCCGATGTTAATAATTACATGTAGGAAAGAGTTGTAGAGCATAAAATTTGCGACAAGTTAGGTATCAAATATTTTGACGTTTGTATGAAATTTGACCTTGAATAACTTCTGACGCGCACACGATCTATGCGTTGATTTTTAAGAGAACCTTTAATACGTCATAATAAAGGTGTATACGAGTTTCCAGCTTATTATCTCTCATTCCGAGGTTGACTGACTGGCCCATAAATGATGACTCATCTTAGAACGGCCCGGCTCCGGGCCGAGGCATTCGTCACTTCGTTTTCTATAAGAAGAAATCATCACGTGATCACCAGACACCTGTCATAGAAAACGAAGTGTCGGTTTGCTCGGCCCGGACCCGGGCCGGTCTAACGTCAGTCATCCTTAAACAAGGCTCACTTTCAAGATACCTAATACCTTCTAAAACAATTTGCATTTATATGACCAAGCTTTCGTTTGATCCACCTACGGCTTACCTAAACTATTTGGAGTACAAGCACAGAATATAGAATAGTACTAGGTACAGAAGATTCACTCCCTAACAACTCCGTTCTATAGCGGTGTGCGGCAATTACTATGGCAAAACCTCAAAATTGAGGCGGCCGCAGGTACTTGGAACGACGTGACGAAATCGCGGAGTAAGACACGCCTAGTACAAGTAAGTATTACTAGTTACTATAGTTGTTCCAACAAATCTTAACCAGGCCTCCTTCACTCGCTCAAAGCCACGCGCTATATGCCTACCGCTCGGCGTATCGTCGACGATATAATCGACAGAGGGCCGCCGAACGCCCGCCTGAGCGCTCGCACCGCACGTTTCCCGCGCTTACGCTTCGAAATGCCGAAACCACGTAATTATTGTGCAGTAGATGGGTGTAAAAGTTAAAACACAAAAGAAAATTTGTCGTTTTTTTAGGGTTCCTTACCCAAAGGGTAAAAACGGCACCCTATTACTAAGACTCCGCTGCCGCTGTCCGTCTGTCACCAGGCTGTATCTCATGAACCGTGATAGCTAGACAGTTGAAATTTTCACAGATGATGTATTTCTGTTGCCGCTATAACAACAAATATTAAAAAGTACGGAACCCTCGGTGGGCGAGTCCGACTCGCACTTGGCCGGTTTTTTCATTTCCGAGAGACGAAGAAAGGTGAGTAGTATTTTAAATCTATCTTTATGAATTTTGTCACTATTTATTTCTTTGAACATAAGTACCTATAGATAAATCGTAAATTAAGGAGTTTTTTGAGTCAGGTATTATAAGTGTAGTTTTTAAATATTTGATTGACTAATATAAAATATAGTTGATTCGCAACATTCGTTTTATTACAATAATAACATAAGTAACAGTACAACCCTAGCGCATTCTTACGATGACGCGTTGGCACGTGGCTCGCACGGCGAGCAAGGCAGTCTCGACTCTTTGTGCGCATACTTATGGTACATTTCTTCTCGTCCTGAGCAGCAGGTATTATTATTAAGATTTTGTAGGCTATTATAGCGTAGGTATTTTCGCTTTTGTATGGGAATGATGTATCTGTTACGTAGTAACTATTTATTAATCTGTGTCTTAACACCCTTCGGCTAAAACTCCTACTTGGTGAAGGTCGCTAGACGTTCAGTCGGAACGCTCACCATAAACGAATTAAAATTCGCATTGTGTCGAGATTCCAACTTCGCGACCCTCAGGAGTCAGGACGAATCCGGTCTTTGTTTTCACATACTTTACGATGTCATCGACCTTCGTAAATAAGATCGATAATACTAGTCTAATGCCGTTCGAAAAATGGGCCCCTGTCTACAACTAATTAAACTAAGTATAATAAGTAGCATTAGTCAGCGATTTACTTTTAGAAGTCATTACTTGGCCAAATCGATTGTGACCTCAAACTTTAATGGCCGAACTTATAAATACTGAATAAAAACTAGTACATTATTTTATAGCTATAAAAAACCGGCCAAGTGCGAGTCGGACTCGCGCACTAAGGGTTGCGTACCATTACGCAAAAATCGGCAAAAAATCACGTCTGTTGTATGGGAGCCCCACTTAAATATTTATTTTATTCTGTTTTTAGTATTTGTTGTTATAGGGGCACCAGAAATACATCATCTGTGAAAGTTTCAACTGTCTAACTACATATCACGGTTCATGAGATACAGCCTGGTGACAGACGGACAGACAGACAGACAGCGGAGTTTTAGTCATAGGGTCCCGTTTTTACCTTTTGGGTACGGATCCCTGAAAATGACGTTTTTGTTTGAAGAAACGTAATTTTTGACATTGACATCTAATCCATATCGTTTCTAGCACTAGAAAACGACGTATCTTATTGTTCGAATTGGCCTGTACGGGCCTTTTGGTCTATGAAAAGGAAACAGGAGAGCGAAAGGCCATATAATCCAGCCCGCGAAAAGCGGGAAACAAAAGTCCTGACCCTGGGGTCAAAAACTGTAACTTTTCATATGCTTTTGGTGGTCAACAATGGTGGGTTCAAACCTCGGTTGTGCTGTATAGAGCAGAAAAAGTCGTTCTCGAAAAAAATCGGTCAGGTAAGAATCTCATCTGTGTATGTTGTTTTATCGGAGAGTTCCTATGGCTACCTTCCAGCTCCATCATCAGATCAGCTCCATATCATAATGATATTATCCAATTTACATTGCATTGTTATCCAATTTACATATACTGTATACATAAGATTTCAGCTTAATAGAAAACTGGGAAGTGGGTTTTTAACTACAAGATTTGACCCCTACAGACATAAAGCCTGACCAGTGATATATGATCATTATCAAAAGGGCGCTGTTTATTCTCATGTATAGGGTGACAGTTCAGTATAGTATGAAAAAATTAGTTGCAGTGAAATTCCGCAACATGGCGCGTGATCATATATTCTTGGTCAGGCTTTACATACATACATTGCAAGTGAAATAAAAGCTTGTAAGAATACTCACAGTTGTGCCCCCCGGAGCGACGGTCGTTCTGCTGTACTTCGTGACCCTCGGCCTTCGTGTGGAGGCCTGGCTGTCCAGCTGAAGGCCCTGCACCGAGCACACCAGCAGCGCTGCCGACACAAACCACATTAACACTACCACATCACCATCGAGGGCCAAATTAACATATCATAGGCCCAAAAAATTATTTCAAGTCTTTTTCGAAGTTGTTTACTGAGTCCAAGGGTTTCAATAATGATCAGTATTGTCACAAAATGACGGTTTGTTACTGCTCTAGATCTCTCAAGATGTGATGATAACTGGAGTTAAGAGCCACCAATTTCTATTTCCGTATCATCGAAGGCCAAATTAACATTCACACATTATAGGGCCACAAAAGTCTTTACAGTAATTTTCGAAGTCTCTTAACAGAGTCCAAGGGTTGGGTTTAAATGATCACAAAACTTGATAATTTTATAATTCCGCTCTAGAATTTTTCAAGACGCGATGATAATTGGAGTTAAAAGCAACAAATTTATATATTCACATCACAATCGAGGGCCAAATTATCACATTATAGGGCCAAAAAAGTATTTCAAGTTTTTTTCGAAGTCTTTGTTCACAGAGTCCAAGGGTTTAAATAATGATCACAAAACTTGATGGTTTTATAATTCCGCTCAAGAAATATGATGATAACTAGAGTTAAAAGCCACTTTCAATTTAAGCTTTAATTTCTTAAGTATTTAAACAGTCGATCTTCATGAATCTTCAAATAGTCCAGAAAATACAAAACACACACAGTTTCTGGAGACACAAAAAAAACAATTAATATGAGTCTAGTTTTGGCAATAATTCAGACACTGAACGGCAAAACGTCCCACATGGTACATTAAGCTCCTTAACCAACTATGTTTGATGAATCGCACTTTAATGATAGGTCAGATCCTTAATCTCATTTTAGTCAAATGACATCATGTGAGGATTGGCTACTGGATCGCTCAAAAGTAAATGAAAATATCCGCAATATTTTATGAATTAAACAAATTGGCTTATTAATTTAACCGGAGTGAAATGGTCAAATTTACGGTTCGTATCACTTATTATAAAACTGGTAGGTAAACTTGTATGAAACTATTGGAACTGATGCAAATATGTAGGTATGTTGTTTGAATGTATGTTGTGAACTGGAGCAGGCATTGTTTGGTGATCAAGACGTACTCGTACAAGGCGGCTGCACAATTTAGTTGATTTGTGTAGTGATGGGACTTTATATATCGACGTTTGTGTAAATTTCTAGGAAAACGTTAAAAAGCATCCAATAAAAACCTTGTAATAACTATAGTTATTCTTTTTTATAAAGTTTTAATTGTTTACTTAATTTATAATTTAAGCTATGATTCCTTAAAAATGTAAGAATGGTCGCTTGTTTTACTGTATGTTTTACTTCCCTTAAAAAATTGCCTAGATCCGTAATAACACAAATTTTCCTATATTAATTTTCCTTGCTCACCTTGCACCTCGTAAGAATATGTTGTAATTAATAAATATATGTACATATAAGGCATACAATCTTTATTTAAACTTAAACTCGGAAGTAAAACCAAAATTAAATACGAAAATTAACTAGGGTGCGAAGTGTTAGAGTCGGCAACGCGCTTGTAACTAATCTGGAGGTGCAGGCGTACATAGGGTACGGAGACTGCTTAACATCAGGCAGGCCGTATGCTTGTTTGCCACCGACGTAGTATAAAAAAATACTAATGGTAACTTTAGCGGTATGTGAGATTGCATTAAAAAAAGAATGTTTTACACCGTACTTAAGTACAATTATTTTTTAAATATAAGACCTGGGTGCGTAGACAAGATGCCAATCGTTCACTCGTATCGTACAATCGTTCGTTCGTTCGTAGCGTAGTTATCTCTCTCTATCACTCTTCCATATTAGTGCAACAGACTCAACAGAGGCAGTTGCGTTTCGTTCGCTACGGAGCGTTAACGATTGGCATCTTGTCTGCGCACCCTGGACTGAAAGTGTATGTTGCGTGAATATTAATTTACAGATCGATCAATTATTTCTTGGTGTTATTCTATACCATCAGCCAGAGAACAATATTAGCACACTTTCTTAGAAGTGTTGTACCACGTTCTACTAGTGTGCTTAACCCATTATAGAAAGAGTTTATAAACTACCACAAAATAAAACATGTTTTGTGATTTTAATATACCATAAAACCCGAGGTTTAAGAGTGATCCAAGGGAACATTAGGTTTAACCATAGCATCGAGTGACAAGAGAAAGTTGATTTACACTTATGTAGTGTTCTTTTTTGTAATTAGTTTTTTTATAATATTGATGTCGATAAAAATTGCTCAGCACTACGGCTGCTTTACCAATGGAAAATTATGACTGCGGATATTCAACTGTTGTTGTTGACATCCTAGAACACACATCCTAGAATTCGAATTATCGTATACCTACTAACATAAAGGATAAGATAAAAGACACTTACTCGTGACTATCACAAATTTTTTTTTTTTTATCAATAATTACAGACAACATTGGTCCATATACATACAACAATTATAATAAAAATTAAACTAAAATTAAGATTATGATAAAGTTTGATATAATTAAAAACAAATAAATCTAGACATAAATTAAAATAAATCTAGAAATAATTAATCTAGACATAAGATAAAAATAAGTCTAGAAATCTAGACAGGACAAAACATTTACAAACATGTACAGACAAAAATAGCAGATAAAAAAAAAACATTGTGTGCATCACGAAATGGGCCTAACCCAGCACTAGTGGCTCTGTGAGCTGTAAACCTCGCGAGCATACCTTTAAAACTGAATGAATGTATGGCTCTTCCATTTTGAAAAAAAAAACTGAATAGACTAAAATAATATATCCGGAAATACGAAAGCACTTTTGCCGGAGCTGAAACGGACCTTCGCTATCGCTATCGCTATAACGCTCGGTCGATAAGTATATAATGTAGCCGGCGCTGGTTTTCCGCAATCAAACAATTTTGAAGATTTAAGTTTTTTTTTATACCACGACGGTGGCAAACAAGCATACGGCCCGCCTGATGGTAAGCAGTCACCGTAGCCTATGGACGCCTGCAATACCAGAGATATTACATGCGCGTTGCCGACCCTTTAAAAAACTGTACACCCCTTTTTTGAAGAACACCATACTGTAGCCCCTCGGGAAAACCTCGGCAGGGAGCTCAGTAGTAGTACTGTAGTAGTTTACTGTTGGAGTTTGAAAAAAAATTCAACATTGCCCTCAAACAATTTGGTACCTAAAAGTTTTATAGAGCGTGGGCGCTTAGCCGCAGTGAGTTATCCACGTGATAAAATAAGTGCTACACTGAAAGAAATGTTTGCCTAACCGTTACAAAATATTTTGCTAGGTACCTACCTACTATGTACTTATACCAGGTGTTCACGAGGAAACCGAAAGATTTTAACCACGCCTTTCTGAGGCCAAAAGAAGGAAAACATGTAATATAAGAGTAGGTCAAATTCGCAAAAAAAAATTTTTTTGTTTTTTTTTCTAGATTTTTTAAATTTCTTTCTACATAAAAAGTAAATCTTATTGGTAAACTTGTCACTTAAAATGGACTTTTACTTTTTTTTCGTAAAACCAAATTTTTACAGTGTTACGACTTGTCACTTTTTAACATCTATCAATAAGGATAACTTAGACTACGTCCCATAGTGGCAACATCGCCATCAAAAATGCGTTTTGCACTATGTAACAATAAAAACTTGTTTTTTTTTTAATTGTTATTAACTCTGAAACTAGGAGAATTACAGAAAAGTTTATAAGACATTTTAGTGTTTAAATATGATCAGGAATATGCTGTTAAAATTATTCGGTTTCCTCGTGTTACACCGTGTATATAGCCTACTGTAGCCTACTATATGTAGAAATAACCCAATAGATTAGGTGTTAGTATTTCGAAAAAAAGTAAATGCTCCACATTTTTTCTGAAAACCCCCATCAATAACAAATCGAGTTGCCATTTTAAAAGTTCAAATCGGCTTTATCAAACCAGCAAGGTTAAAGTTTAAATCGCAATCAGTTCCATTCAATACTTTCATATTTCTATTTCAAAACGAACAAAAAAACGACTTCTGATTGACTCAAACTAGAGCTCCGCTGGAGTTAATTGAATCAACTCATCAGTTATTCGTTTATGGAACTCGGTTGACTGCAGTCTGGAAGGCCAATTCTAACGTTTTTGATACAAAATGATATTTAAAATATCAGTCGCACTTGCGCCAATACAAGTACGGACGAGTACGCAAAATACACGCATGACTCGCATGATTGACATATTTTGATATCACAATATAAGTTTGAATTGCCGACCAGTTAGTTGTTTTAATGGTTATTGCGAAAAAGGGATAAGAATGTAAATAATTAATTATAAAAGAACTCTTTATTACGAGGAAATATTTAAAAGACCTACTTAGACTATCTCCTAAATAATTATTTGTATATATGAGGTAGTACTAAAATGTAAGCTCTTTTTAATATTTAGGTTAATTTACTCAAATTAGATAACTAATTAACATAATTACGTGTCCCTTCAACTACCTTTTTTCTTTCATTTGTTTTAAAACCTTTAAAATAAACCAGTAATAATTATTTACTACGGTAAAGTTTAATTTAAAATTCTCAAATCTCAAAATTATGTAACAACTAGTTTTATTTTTTTGTTGTCTACCCATAAAACCACAAAAAATGCCCATAAGAGGCTAAATACAGGAATTTCAGAAAATCCTAGCATATTTTCCATTTCAGTTCAATCATCACAATTTATGTAAGTAATAATACATGTTCCTATGTAAATAGGCCTACTTAGGAGCTAATGCTAATTTCTTACAAGGGCGAAATATAACATATTCCGACATTTCCGACGAAGTAGCAAACCTTATGCGGCTGTTAAGTTTAACAATGCCGTAATAGTACATTATTCTCGAGGCTCGGAAATAGCTACTTGCTGGCTGAGAATTCGTTTTAAACAGACGACCTTGGGAGTCCGTTTAATTGAATCCGAACCGAAGCCAGCAAGTAGCCTTCCACCTGAGTCATATAGGTATATATAATATAGTGCATTTCTCAAAAACGGTGCAAGAAATATAAAAATAATATATTTTTTTACAGCAAAGTTATGTAATGTATATATTTTCACAGAAAAAAGTAAAAACAATTGAACAGATTTGCTTTGCCGCCTTTTTATTTTTTTAATTAAATATAGAAGTGTATTTTTAACCGACTTCAAGATTTCAAAAGAGGAGGTTCTCAATTCGGTTGTATTTTTTTTATGTTTGTTACTCCATAACTCCGTCATTTCTGGAACGATTTTGAAAATTCTTTTTTTGATTGTAAGTATACATACAGATTGGTCCCGTTTTTGTCAAAAAGCAGTTCTAATGATGGGATCCATGAGGAATCGAGGGAACTCCTTAAATGTTAAAGGCATACATATAGTGTTTTTGAACAGAACTGCTATCAGAAAAGTAGGTTAGGTTAGAGCTGTGACCCTTACAGAAACGAAATGCTATCAGAAAAGTAGGTTAGGTTAGGTTAGAACTGCGACCCTTACAAAAACGAAATGCTACTAGAAAAGTGGGTGGTTTTACCTCCTTTTCTACATAATTAGGCAAAAGATGCTGTCTTTTTCATTTCATTGTCTGGAATCTAAGAGTGCACCATCAACGATAAGTGAACTTTCAGCGGCCCCCATTGAAGTCGGTTTTTTTTTCTTAAAAATTATTCTGCTGAAAATACGCCAACTTATTTGAGACACCTAAATAGTCGCGGTACCAACATTATAATAATAAGTACTGATCATCTGTTTGGTTGTTTAATGGACCTATTATGCCTTCATTTGATATGGCCACTTCAGCTTTTAAAAAGTTTGGAACTCGACAAATAATGGAATTTGTATGCAACATTGCAGTCCCGAAATCGAGACTTGACCATAAACTACGCACTTCGCGACCTATTTTTTAACCGGCAACGTCGACTTTGCCGTCTATTTTTGAGAAACCGTCTACGGCGTAGCACGAAGGATTCACCAAACTACGGCCCATGGGCCGAAACTGGCCCGCGAGCCGGATCTAAGTGACTACCGCGAACACCTTCGCAAATTGCGAGCATCTTTCTCTTTTACTCCAATTAAGGCGTAATTAAAGTGACAGAAAAAGATGCCCGCAATTTGCGAACTTCGGGGTGGGCCCTGTGGCCCGTGAGTACTTTTCTCCTTTAGCCCACTGAAAGGAAGCGGCAAAGCAAAAGGCCGCGAATGGAAAGCTGGAGAGCCGGAGGCCTTAGAGCGTGTTAACATTGTCCGATCCGATATCGGATGACGGAAGGAAGTAAAATGTAAGATATGTGGTTCTTTGTATTTATTTATGGATTTAATAAATGATTATTACTAAAAAACGATAAATTACGCAAAAAGGCGGACTTAATGCCAATGGCACTCTCCTCTAGCTGTTTTTCTCATAGGTGCCTTCCGACTTCCGATATCGGAAAGGCGCTACCGATAAGTTTACCCATGTCGGAGCCCCCCGTCAGCTGTCGGACCGATAATATTTGTTTGTGTGCGTATGTGTAGGCATAATGTTTGTTGTAGTGTGCGTGACTGCTAAAGATGGCGCCCGGGCGCGACCCCGCGACCGGATTACGGGGATGTAGGATCCTACATCCGATATCGGATCGGACAATGTGAAAACGCTCTATTGTCTAGGGTCAAATAGTTAGGTATATCATATTTTTTGCCGAAACAAAAAGGGTTATTGTGCTTGTGTATATATGTTTGTGTTATTTTTTTATGATATAGGAGGCGAACGAGCTTGAAGGTTTGAAGGTCGTATCGGTCCGAAAATACCGCAGGCGATAGTTCGTTCCACAGTTGGAGTTGTTATGTTGTGACTTTGTGACATCGCAGCTCCCAAACAAATGAATCGATTTGTGTTACACTGGCTGTGTCTTTGTTTTTGATTTGTGTCTTACTTTTTTTTGTTTTATATTTCACTATTATTTTATCAGAAAAAAAACGCATAAATGTCGTTAGAAACGGAACGGACCGAAGCTTTACACAACAATAAACTTAAATATTTTATTCCCAAATCCTGCAAAACCTAAAATGGACAAAGTTAGCGTAACTTATTCACTTAGCCATTCTCGAGTGAGGTTCGGAAATCCCTCACGCGATATAGGCTGTGATAATAAAAGTTTCATATGAAAGATGACTTATGAGGAGTAAAATCCGGAGATTTCTTTTCACTATAATGAAAAATAATTTGAATTATTGTTGTAAAAGCATTGGGGATTTCTAAATAAAATAAAATAAAAATAAAATAAAATAAATAAATGAATAAACGAATCGAATGTATCATTGAACATATGAAGGGTACACAGAAAGAACATGTCTAGTTACTTTTTTCGGAAAATAAGATTTTCATTTAAAAATGTAGAGCTCTTAATGAACTATTGGTTATATCTTTTGCTACCACTGTATAATATATGTAACACAACTTTTTGTTTAGTAAAAAAAGACCTGGACACGGTTTAACCATACATTTTGACATGGTACCAAGTTTTTAAACCGCGATTACTCAAAATGTTACTTAAGTGACTAGACATGTTCTTTCCGTGTACCCTTCATATGAGTTATTGTCTGAGGCCTAAAAATAATTTCAGAAAACTCATACTATTACAGCAACATTTAAATCGCAAACTAAATAAACTTATAAATTGCAAATTCAGTTATGAAATTTAATAAAAATTATACAACGCTTTTTCTCCCCCAATCTGCAAATTGCCGCTAAATTGTATTACGCTAGTCTGCGAAATACGTCAAAATTGTCTCCATTTTGTAGCTGGTTTAATTTAGTAATATGTTTAATCTGTGTTTACGAGCGTATAGTTTTGTCAATGACCTTGGGGATAAATTTGGAGCTATCTCTAATTATTTTCGTCGCTAGTTCGTTGCACTTATATGTCAAATGTACTCTTTGGTTTTTTGATGAAATATAAACATATCAGTCATTAAAGTCGTGTTATAATAAAACTACGATTTCTTAAAAAAATATAATTATTCACAATATATAGATTAAACAGGCGCCAAGCATCATTTCATCCCTTTGTTAACAATCTTCTATGCTAATAGCTTCAGCGTATTGTGACAGAAGGGTAGCTACGGAACCCTACACTGAGCATGGCCCGACATGCCCTTGGCCGGTTTTATTTATTCTATTGTTACTGACAAAACTTGTTTGCCAGACTGAACGCTATAACATACCTACAGTTTTACCTCTGAAACACGGGGCCAGATAGGTAAACTAAGTAAAAAGTAAAAACAATAGTTGCCGGCGAAGTTACAAAACCGCGTCCCAACTTCGCCTATATCGGACCGAAATTAAACAAGTTTAGATACGAGTAAAATAACTACGATAGGTTATATAAAGTTTACTAGGTACTGTATTTTTACTAAAACACTAAGTTTAGACGTTTAGCCTCCACCTTTATTAGACTCTGTTACCTACCTAGGTAATGGTCTAATAAACTTTTAAGCACATAATTCTTTCAGTAGATATAACACTAAATTCAGAGGTAGAGACTTCTTCTCTTTCTGTCAGACATGTCGTTTTTGCAGTAATATAAGGTAATATAGATATATCTTTCACGCTCGCACGAGTGCTAGAAGGTTCTCTGAGAAACAGTACAGGTTTTAAAAGGCTTGGCAATTCGCATGTGACACCCTGTGTGACGCAAGCGCCCGTATACAGCAAATACTATCTCGCGGTTGCTCGCGGTATATGCAGTTGGCCACGGAAGTAGTATACAAAAATAAAGCTACTATTATTGAGTCCAAAGTTACATTTGAAAACAGCTTTCCGCTTTTCCGTATAAAAGGGAAACTTTCATTTGTGTGCCAGTTCCCTGCCAGCTGTATTCGTACTTCAAAAATATGTACTTGACTTGATATTTATTGATTTAACATTACTTGAGGTGTAATGTATTTCGTTTATTCGGTTTTGCAGTCTTAGAGCGAACGAGTATGGGCGGTATAGAAAGGACGACAATCTCTTATGGCAGAACTGTTGCAAAAGTGACCAGCTTTCAGCTGTAAATAATAGTTCCTAATCATTCCGGTGGCGCTAGGTAGCGTCTGGGACCAAAGAGTATTGTAATATATAGGAGACTCTATGACATGAACCATAGAGGTATAATAATGTAGAAATGAAATGGGAGAGGGGCAACCAATAACCCGACCAAATTACGTAGGTTGTTTTTGGTATGTTGTCAGGAATGTTAAAACGTGTTTTTAATTTTGTCGCAATGCGTATGTTCTGTCCCTCACGGTCGCACGGGCGCACATCTATATAAAATACTAGGTGTATGGTCTAGGTCAGGGGTCACAAACTAGTTTCTTCAGGGGTCCGGCCTGATTTTTCTTCAAATAAAATGACCATTGCGTCCGTTTTTCCTTGAGTTTATTAAATAAGGAAAATCATTAAATAGGTTGGCGGTCCGGATGCGGACAGCGGTCCGCCATTTGGTGACCCCTGGCGCCACCATACACCGAAGTACCTAGCTTCGGTGTATGGTGGCGCCGCCTGTTTACTGGTTTTTGATGGACACTTTTTATATACATATAGAGATTTTCCTCCTTTTACTTCTTACCCACGAGCGTCGGCGCCTTGTCAACTCTATGGCTGCTGCTCGACACAACGTTGGCGCAACTGCGCAGCGACGCCATTTTCCATAGCGTTGACTAAACGTCGACGCTTAAAAAAAATGCTAGTGTCGGGTCTCTCTTAGCCGCCCTAGGCCCTGTAGTAAGCACTAGCTGCCCCTGTCTCAGCACCCATCATACACGGTGTAACATGAGGATACCGAATAATTTTAACAGCGTATTCCTGATCATATTTAAAGACTAAAATGTCCTATAAACTTTTCTGTGATTTGTCTAGTTTCAGGGTTAATACCAATTGAAAAAAAGCATGTTTTTATTGTTACATAGTGCAAAACGCATTTTTGATGTCGATGTTGCCACTGTGGGACGTAGTCTAAGTAACCTTATTGATAGATGTCAAAAAGTGACAAGTAACACTTTGTAAAACTACGTTTTACGAAAAAAAAAGTAAAAGTCCATTTTAAGTGACAAGTATACCAATAATATTTACATGTACAAATACATCTGAAAAATCGAAAAAAAAAACAAATTTTTTTTTGCGAATTTGACCTAAACATTACATTTTTTTCCTTCTTTTTGGCCTCAGAAAAGCGTGGTTAAAATCTTTCGGGTTCCTCGTGAACACCTTGTATAGACTGCTGCTCCTAATTGGCCGCCTTAGGCCCGGGCTACTGGGCCTTATGCTAGCCACACACGTAACAAGTTTGTACTTGCACAAGTATACTGTTACGTGTGTTGGAAGATACTTGCGCAAATTTTGGACTTGTACAAGTTTTGAAGTAAATCCGCCACTGCTGAAAGCACGCTTGAAACGTGAAGGCTTGAGAAGTAAACAATGCCATTAAATAGATAACTGAAAATCGTGATAAGTAATGAGTTACGTTGTTAAAAGTCGTTACATAGACGTGAATGTTAGATTATTGACTGTCGGTTTGAATAATAAATTGATTACCTAGGTTATTGTTACAACAATTACCAGTCAAGTTATTGACCCATTTCTGTGGGAGAAGCAGGCGGCCGACCGCCCTGTATGGAGATCTTTTGTCATTAAACAAACTGATGACTTTGAATCCTGTCGACTTATGGAACAAGTTAGACAATTAGACTGCAAATTTTACTTTTGAACGCGAACTGTAAATATTTATCTCAATTTGGCAAATTTATTTCCGGGTAGTAGATATAGTATGAATTATCTCAGATGATTTTTTCGGGATCGGCTCCTAATTTGTTAAACAAAAGCCTTTGTTTATTTTAAGAGCGGTCTTCAGCACGTGCCAAAGCAACCATGTCATTTAAAAAGCAACTATCGTGATAGTAATAATAAGCCTCTTTATTTCCATACTGATTAACTTATTTACATAAATATTAGCTTGCTTAACTTAATTCCTAAGATTTACATACTGATTATTAAATTGTAATCTAATCATGAATAATTATAATTAATTTCAAAAAATCCATTTTCTATATTTATAATATTTTTAAATTAAGTTATTCTACTAATACAATAATTATTATTAAGTATCATATATTCCATATTTGAATTTTGTAAAAATATTGTTGCAATTAATTGATAAAATTATTAAATATTCAATATTGACCCCTCAACGGGTAAAGGCCTCCTCAATTTTGCTCCACGCCTGTCTATCCTGTGCTTTTGTGATCCGGTCCTTGCCGGCTTTTCTTATAATTTCATCGACCCATTTTTCGCTCGGTTTGCCTCTTTTTCTTTTGTTTGCAGGTCCTTGCCAAGTAGTTACTTTCTAAGTCCATTTTTCTTCGTCCATGCGTGCTATATGGCCCGCCCATTACCATTTTAGTTTTTGAGAATGTCCCAAAGCATCTATTATTTTGGTTATTTTTCTTATTTCAGTGTTTCTTTTTTATGTTTTAATTTTATATTTATGCATTTTTATTGGCAGCTCATTCAGAGAACCATCAGGGTGGTCTTTTCTTTGGAGATAACAAAACGTGTTATCACCGAATGGGCTGTTTCATGAATTTGAACCATATAAATATAATGGTAAATTTGGTTTTTAAACTTTTTCCCGTTACTTATGCCGGGGCTATTAGCAGTAAGCAGTGTAACCACTGCATAAAGGTAATAATACCTTTTGTTTAACAGATTAGGGCCCGAGCCCGAAAAAAATCATCTGAGATAATTCATACTATACTTTTGGCGAGTTGTTTCATCCGCTACTTTTGATGCTGACTGTAGGTGTTTATTCCTTCAAGTTGATTAGCCAAAATGAAAAACGAAATACTATGATATCAAATCAGGTTGGGATTTTTAAATATCGAATGCGCTCCTAGCTGTAACGTGGCGTAACAGTTCAATATTGGTTTTCTACCCGAGATTATATAAACGATATGTTTTTGTTATGAAAATCTGCGCTGCCAGGGAAAATTGTATTTAAAATGAAAGTTTTGTTTATTGGAACACGATCACGATAGGTAGGCAAAGTTATTTATCGTTGTCGTAATGTTGTTGTCTGGTCAATGGTGGTGGGTGAGCGGGAAACTGGACGTTTTAGGGGGCATATCAAACATTAGTAGGCCATTAGGCATCACTGGTCTGGAACAAAACTCCTCCTCCTTGCTTCGTTCTCCTCAGTACTGAGGGTGCTCAGAGGAACAAAACTAGAGACAGCTAAACTAGAGACGCCTCGAGTAGTGGTTTTGGCCGAATACCGAATATTCGGCCCCACTCTCGGCCGAAGCGCCATGCGAACATTTTGAGTCACAATTATTGTGAAAATTGTTTCCCAATAAAGCACAACGTTTGCTAAGATATATTTTTTGTTGAACAGAATAATGAATGTAGTTAGAGTAAATCATATCAGCCCCTGATAAAATTAAAATATGTTGTGTAAAATAAGGTCTTCGTATTTAACAACTTTCCAAGAATAGGTACATTTTAAATAGCTAGTTTTTGGTTATTTTTATTGTCATTTTTTTTAGGTAGATGCAACAGATATTCGGTATTCGGCCGAATAGTTGGCAACATTCGAAGGGCGAATATTCGGCAAAGTGGCCGAATAGGCCGAATACCGAATGTTTGTGGCATTTCTAGTTAAAACCTATGCTGGCGCCATCTATAAAAACCTTTGACAGTTGCCAACCCCACTGACAGCTTGTCGTAAGCGGGCTAACCTCTAATTTTAGGTTAGGTACGAATCTAGCTTATAAAATTTTGAAGTCGGTTAATAATAGTTTTTGATATTAGGTACCTAGGGTACGAATCTAGTTTATTAAATTTTGAATTCGGTTAAAAATAGTCTCACTCAATGTTGTTTAATGTGTATTTCGGCCCGGCCAATATTATCTAAAATCGGAACGATCTAAGTTCAGCTGCATTAATTATTTAAGTCGTTCAGAGAGAAATAATAGTTAGGTGGATTTTATGTAAAACACTGGGGTATATTACATAAAATCTATCATCATTCCACGCAAACGAAGTCGCGGGCTAAAACTAAGTAGTACTTAGCGCAATCGGATTGTGACCGCAGATTGTAATTGGCATTGTGCCATAGGTACGCAATGCCACGAAATTAAAAACACGTTTTAACATACCTAACAACATACCAAAAACAACCTACGTAATTCGGTCGGATTCATTGTTGCCCATCAAATGCCCATCAAGCTATGGTTACGTCATTGTTACCTATTATCAAAGATAGATATAACTCCGTAATAGATGGATACAGTCTAAGGAAAAAACGTGCCTCGAAAATCAAGAAAATTTGATTCTCGTTCAGAGGGCGCTACTAGTTTTGGCCTACAGTCGTATAGATGGCGTTGACGGTTTCGTTTGTTATGTAACAATTTTAACGCATATCAGTGAAAGAACATGGGTCAAAATCATAAAAATAATTAATGCAAATAAAAAAAATCATTTATCTATATTTAAATACATTCTATCATATTTATATAAATCTTTATTTTTAGTTAGATGGCAGTGAATTTACTGGGGTTACAAAATTTACTATGACAGTACCGCTCTAGTATAAGTTACTCTATGCTATTATACTTACTCTTTGGTTACGTCTACTGTTTTGACGTGACACTTAGGACTTTTTCGAAGTAGGCAGAAACAAAAAGTGAGACTATGACAAGGACAAATAATAATAGCTCTCCCTCTGCTACTCCTACTGAAAGTTCTATAACACTATCTCGTTCGGTCATCGTTCTATGAGATGTCTGAAAGCTAACGCTTGATAGATTTTACTAAAATTAGTGCATCACACAAGCCGAGCTTATTTCAGCCCAGCCCACGATCCAAAAATGGCGACAAAGTTCAATTGCATTAATTTCCTCTGAAGTTCAGAAAACCTATTTTACCTGCAAGCAATGGAAGCCGCCCACGGCTTTCTAAATTTGACGCGAGTGGAAAATACATTCATGGAACGTTTTTAGTCTGCTTGTCAGGTTAAAAGCCAATAAAATTAGATCCAAAAAAAGCGTCTTGAGGAATTTATTCCCAGCAAGCTGGAAATCGTTTTAATACCTTTATCACACACATATCATAAACATGCCTTCAAAATGCGTAAATTATAGCAAATTTTTCACCTGTGAAAATGTTATTATTGCTAAATAATAACATCGATTTCGATAATATTATTTTATTCAAATTTCGAACATCTCAGAATAACAAGAAATTTGACCTCTATTCTAAGGCCAGGATTACACTCGTAAGTTTTACTTACGTAAGTAGGGACAAAGCTATTTGCTAGAATGAGATAACGATATTCTGCCTACTTCGAAAAAGTCCTAAGTGTCACGTCAAAACAGTAGACGTAACCAAAGAGTAAGTATAATAGCATAGAGTAACTTATACTAGAGCGGTACTGTCATAGTAAATTTTGTAACCCCAGTAAATTCACTGCCATCTAACTAAAAATAAAGATTTATATAAATATGATAGAATGTATTTAAATATAGATAAATGATTTTTTTTATTTGCATTAATTATTTTTATGATTTTGACCCATGTTCTTTCACTGATATGCGTTAAAATTGTTACATAACAAACGAAACCGTCAACGCCATCTATACGACTGTAGGCCAAAACTAGTAGCGCCCTCTGAACGAGAATCAAATTTTCTTGATTTTCGAGGCACGTTTTTTCCTTAGACTGTATCCATCTATTACGGAGTTATATCTATCTTTGATAATAGGTAACAATGACGTAACCATAGCTTGATGGGCATTTGATGGGCAACAATGAATCCGACCGAATTACGTAGGTTGTTTTTGGTATGTTGTTAGGTATGTTAAAACGTGTTTTTAATTTCGTGGCATTGCGTACCTATGGCACAATGCCAATTACAATCTGCGGTCACAATCCGATTGCGCTAAGTACTACTTAGTTTTAGCCCGCGACTTCGTTTGCGTGGAATGATGATAGATTTTATGTAATATACCCCAGTGTTTTACATAAAATCCACCTAACTATTATTTCTCTCTGAACGACTTAAATAATTAATGCAGCTGAACTTAGATCGTTCCGATTTTAGATAATATTGGCCGGGCCGAAATACACATTAAACAACATTGAGTGAGACTATTTTTAACCGAATTCAAAATTTAATAAACTAGATTCGTACCCTAGGTACCTAATATCAAAAACTATTATTAACCGACTTCAAAATTTTATAAGCTAGATTCGTACCTAACCTAAAATTAGAGGTTAGCCCGCTTACGACAAGCTGTCAGTGGGGTTGGCAACTGTCAAAGGTTTTTATAGATGGCGCCAGCATAGGTTTTAACTAGAAATGCCACAAACATTCGGTATTCGGCCTATTCGGCCACTTTGCCGAATATTCGCCCTTCGAATGTTGCCAACTATTCGGCCGAATACCGAATATCTGTTGCATCTACCTAAAAAAAATGACAATAAAAATAACCAAAAACTAGCTATTTAAAATGTACCTATTCTTGGAAAGTTGTTAAATACGAAGACCTTATTTTACACAACATATTTTAATTTTATCAGGGGCTGATATGATTTACTCTAACTACATTCATTACTCTGTTCAACAAAAAATATATCTTAGCAAACGTTGTGCTTTATTGGGAAACAATTTTCACAATAATTGTGACTCAAAATGTTCGCATGGCGCTTCGGCCGAGAGTGGGGCCGAATATTCGGTATTCGGCCAAAACCACTACTCGAGGCGTCTCTAGTTTAGCTGTCTCTAGTTTTGTTCCTCTGAGCACCCTCAGTACTGAGGAGAACGAAGCAAGGAGGAGGAGTTTTGTTCCAGACCAGTGATGCCTAATTGCCTACTAATGTTTGATATGCCCCCTAAAACGTCCAGTTTCCCGCTCACCCACCACCATTGACCAGACAACAACATTACGACAACGATAAATAACTTTGCCTACCTATCGTGATCGTGTTCCAATAAACAAAACTTTCATTTTAAATACAATTTTCCCTGGCAGCGCAGATTTTCATAACAAAAACATATCGTTTATATAATCTCGGGTAGAAAACCAATATTGAACTGCTACGCCACGTTACAGCTAGGAGCGCATTCGATATTTAAAAATCCCAACCTGATTTGATATCATAGTATTTCGTTTTTCATTTTGGCTAATCAACTTGAAGGAATAAACACCTACAGTCAGCATCAAAAGTAGCGGATGAAACAACTCGCCAAAAGTATAGTATGAATTATCTCAGATGATTTTTTTCGGGCTCGGGCCCTAATCTGTTAAACAAAAGGTATTATTACCTTTATGCAGTGGTTACACTGCTTACTGCTAATAGCCCCGGCATAAGTAACGGGAAAAAGTTTAAAAACCAAATTTACCATTATATTTATATGGTTCAAATTCATGAAACAGCCCATTCGGTGATAACACGTTTTGTTATCTCCAAAGAAAAGACCACCCTGATGGTTCTCTGAATGAGCTGCCAATAAAAATGCATAAATATAAAATTAAAACATAAAAAAGAAACACTGAAATAAGAAAAATAACCAAAATAATAGATGCTTTGGGACATTCTCAAAAACTAAAATGGTAATGGGCGGGCCATATAGCACGCATGGACGAAGAAAAATGGACTTAGAAAGTAACTACTTGGCAAGGACCTGCAAACAAAAGAAAAAGAGGCAAACCGAGCGAAAAATGGGTCGATGAAATTATAAGAAAAGCCGGCAAGGACCGGATCACAAAAGCACAGGATAGACAGGCGTGGAGCAAAATTGAGGAGGCCTTTACCCGTTGAGGGGTCAATATTGAATATTTAATAATTTTATCAATTAATTGCAACAATATTTTTACAAAATTCAAATATGGAATATATGATACTTAATAATAATTATTGTATTAGTAGAATAACTTAATTTAAAAATATTATAAATATAGAAAATGGATTTTTTGAAATTAATTATAATTATTCATGATTAGATTACAATTTAATAATCAGTATGTAAATCTTAGGAATTAAGTTAAGCAAGCTAATATTTATGTAAATAAGTTAATCAGTATGGAAATAAAGAGGCTTATTATTACTATCACGATAGTTGCTTTTTAAATGACATGGTTGCTTTGGCACGTGCTGAAGACCGCTCTTAAAATAAACAAAGGCTTTTGTTTAACAAATTAGGAGCCGATCCCGAAAAAATCATCTGAGATAATTCATACTATATCTACTACCCGGAAATAAATTTGCCAAATTGAGATAAATATTTACAGTTCGCGTTCAAAAGTAAAATTTGCAGTCTAATTGTCTAACTTGTTCCATAAGTCGACAGGATTCAGTCATCAGTTTGTTTAATGACAAAAGATCTCCATACAGGGCGGTCGGCCGCCTGCTTCTCCCACAGAAATGGGTCAATAACTTGACTGGTAATTGTTGTAACAATAACCTAGGTAATCAATTTATTATTCAAACCGACAGTCAATAATCTAACATTCACGTCTATGTAACGACTTTTAACAACGTAACTCATTACTTATCACGATTTTCAGTTATCTATTTAATGGCATTGTTTACTTCTCAAGCCTTCACGTTTCAAGCGTGCTTTCAGCAGTGGCGGATTTACTTCAAAACTTGTACAAGTCCAAAATTTGCGCAAGTATCTTCCAACACACGTAACAGTATACTTGTGCAAGTACAAACTTGTTACGTGTGTGGCTAGCATAAGGCCCAGTAGCCCGGGCCTAAGGCGGCCAATTAGGAGCAGCAGTCTATACAAGGTGTTCACGAGGAACCCGAAAGATTTTAACCACGCTTTTCTGAGGCCAAAAAGAAGGAAAAAAATGTAATGTTTAGGTCAAATTCGCAAAAAAAAATTTGTTTTTTTTTTCGATTTTTCAGATGTATTTGTACATGTAAATATTATTGGTATACTTGTCACTTAAAATGGACTTTTACTTTTTTTTTCGTAAAACGTAGTTTTACAAAGTGTTACTTGTCACTTTTTGACATCTATCAATAAGGTTACTTAGACTACGTCCCACAGTGGCAACATCGACATCAAAAATGCGTTTTGCACTATGTAACAATAAAAACATGCTTTTTTTCAATTGGTATTAACCCTGAAACTAGACAAATCACAGAAAAGTTTATAGGACATTTTAGTCTTTAAATATGATCAGGAATACGCTGTTAAAATTATTCGGTATCCTCATGTTACACCGTGTATGATGGGTGCTGAGACAGGGGCAGCTAGTGCTTACTACAGGGCCTAGGGCGGCTAAGAGAGACCCGACACTAGCATTTTTTTTAAGCGTCGACGTTTAGTCAACGCTATGGAAAATGGCGTCGCTGCGCAGTTGCGCCAACGTTGTGTCGAGCAGCAGCCATAGAGTTGACAAGGCGCCGACGCTCGTGGGTAAGAAGTAAAAGGAGGAAAATCTCTATATGTATATAAAAAGTGTCCATCAAAAACCAGTAAACAGGCGGCGCCACCATACACCGAAGCTAGGTACTTCGGTGTATGGTGGCGCCAGGGGTCACCAAATGGCGGACCGCTGTCCGCATCCGGACCGCCAACCTATTTAATGATTTTCCTTATTTAATAAACTCAAGGAAAAACGGACGCAATGGTCATTTTATTTGAAGAAAAATCAGGCCGGACCCCTGAAGAAACTAGTTTGTGACCCCTGACCTAGACCATATACCTAGTATTTTATATAGATGTGCGCCCGTGCGACCGTGAGGGACAGAACATACGCATTGCGACAAAATTAAAAACACGTTTTAACATTCCTGACAACATACCAAAAACAACCTACGTAATTTGGTCGGGTTATTGGTTGCCCCTCTCCCATTTCATTTCTACATTATTATACCTCTATGGTTCATGTCATAGAGTCTCCTATATATTACAATACTCTTTGGTCCCAGACGCTACCTAGCGCCACCGGAATGATTAGGAACTATTATTTACAGCTGAAAGCTGGTCACTTTTGCAACAGTTCTGCCATAAGAGATTGTCGTCCTTTCTATACCGCCCATACTCGTTCGCTCTAAGACTGCAAAACCGAATAAACGAAATACATTACACCTCAAGTAATGTTAAATCAATAAATATCAAGTCAAGTACATATTTTTGAAGTACGAATACAGCTGGCAGGGAACTGGCACACAAATGAAAGTTTCCCTTTTATACGGAAAAGCGGAAAGCTGTTTTCAAATGTAACTTTGGACTCAATAATAGTAGCTTTATTTTTGTATACTACTTCCGTGGCCAACTGCATATACCGCGAGCAACCGCGAGATAGTATTTGCTGTATACGGGCGCTTGCGTCACACAGGGTGTCACATGCGAATTGCCAAGCCTTTTAAAACCTGTACTGTTTCTCAGAGAACCTTCTAGCACTCGTGCGAGCGTGAAAGATATATCTATATTACCTTATATTACTGCAAAAACGACATGTCTGACAGAAAGAGAAGAAGTCTCTACCTCTGAATTTAGTGTTATATCTACTGAAAGAATTATGTGCTTAAAAGTTTATTAGACCATTACCTAGGTAGGTAACAGAGTCTAATAAAGGTGGAGGCTAAACGTCTAAACTTAGTGTTTTAGTAAAAATACAGTACCTAGTAAACTTTATATAACCTATCGTAGTTATTTTACTCGTATCTAAACTTGTTTAATTTCGGTCCGATATAGGCGAAGTTGAGACGCGGTTTTGTAACTTCGCCGGCAACTATTGTTTTTACTTTTTACTTAGTTTACCTATCTGGCCCCGTGTTTCAGAGGTAAAACTGTAGGTATGTTATAGCGTTCAGTCTGGCAAACAAGTTTTGTCAGTAACAATAGAATAAATAAAACCGGCCAAGGGCATGTCGGGCCATGCTCAGTGTAGGGTTCCGTAGCTACCCTTCTGTCACAATACGCTGAAGCTATTAGCATAGAAGATTGTTAACAAAGGGATGAAATGATGCTTGGCGCCTGTTTAATCTATATATTGTGAATAATTATATTTTTTTAAGAAATCGTAGTTTTATTATAACACGACTTTAATGACTGATATGTTTATATTTCATCAAAAAACCAAAGAGTACATTTGACATATAAGTGCAAAGAGGCTGAACATACCGCCCACCAAAATTTTTATTTTATACCAAAGATAGATATAACTCCGTAATAGATGGATACAGTCTAAGGAAAAAACGTGCCTCGAAAATCAAGAAAATTTGATTCTCGTTCAGAGGGCGCTACTAGCTTTGGCCTACTGTCGTATAGATGGCGTTGACGGTTTCGTTTGTTATTTAACAATTTTAACGCATATCAGTGAAAGAACATGGGTCAAAATCATAAAAATAATTAATGCGAATAAAAAAAAAACATTTATCCATATTTAAATACATTTTATCCTATTTTTATAAATCTTCATTTTTAGTTTTAAAGTGTGTCGACAGATGGCAGTGAATTTACTGGGGTTACAAAATTTACTATGACAGTACCGCTCTAGTATAAGTTAGGTACTCTATGTTTTATACTAAGATGGGTTTGGCTGTAACCAAAAAAAACATTAACATAAATAGCAACTGTTGTCACAATCCTAATCTAACGAAATATACTCGTAATATTACATTGTGCAACATGGGGCGTAAGTTACATATTGCAAACGAGAGTATAGTTAAATCGCGACGGCTTACCGGAGCGATTTATTATAGACTCGAGTTTGCAATATTATTACGCCCCGAGTTACACACAATGTTTTTCATCACACTTGCGATACAAAAATGAAGTATCAAGACAAATAACTGTGTAATCTGTGTAATTCGAAATACATTTTAACCGTTAATATGTTCTCACTACTGAGGTGAAAAATTATGTGTGCAACACGAGAGCAAAGTTGTTTTACATCTCGTGTTTTTGAGTCCCTCGCTACGCTCAAGATTCTACCTTAGAATCACTCGCTTCGCTCGTGATTCAATTATAGAATCTTTCGCTTTCTCGGGACTCAAAATAAACACTCGCATGAAAAACCAACTTTCCTCTCTTGTTGCACAAATAACTATTAACGTATTTTTATAAATCTTTTGTTTTTGTTTTTTTTTTTCAGATGGCAGTGAATTTACAGTGGTTAGAAAATTTACTATGACAGTACCGCTCTATCTTATTATATCCTTTTTGATTTTATGATTTTACCCAATAGCCATTTGGCTGGAGGCATATCACCTTCTTTGACAATAACAATACAGGGAGACTTCACAGTGTCATGCCACTCATGCCACTATTGCCACTTATATCGTTGTTGTAAAGTGTTAAGATACTCCACTTTCCACCTATACGCCAGAAATCTTGCATTCTATTTTGTATGAACTGCCATCTAGTAAGCAAATTCACATTTCTTTCTTCATAGTTTATCTCAGGAACGTTGATTAAGGGTTCGCCAATTATAAAATGGATATTGGATGAGGGTTGCTGCAGACAGAGCCCACAATGGAGACAGTTGGAGGAGGCCTATGCCTTACGGCACACCGAACTGAGATAATATATTATAATATTTATAATTATAAAATATTCAACTGTAATTTATATTGTTCTGAATAAATGGCTTTATTATTAATTATAAAATGACCAGGAGTTAGTGGATTTAACGTTGCTAATGTTTCGTCCATTTTACACAAAGGTCGAGAATTTAAGCACGCTTCAATTTAAGCCAATAATGTCGATATTTCTTCATATGCAATTTTTGTAGTACTACTTACTCTATTGAGGTGTTTTTTCACCACCATCGAAATTTGGGGCTCTTGGCGGTTTCCTCACGATGTTTTCCTTCAGCGAAAAGAAATTCCTTCACTGGTATGATCCGAGGTTTGAACCCGAGACCTCCGGATTGCAAGTCCCACACTCACTAGGCCACCAGCGCCCTACATCCTACAGGTATTGATTTGTTTTTGCAGTACCGCGGGAGCGCAATAAGGTCAAAATGCAGGCAAGATAGGAAGGCCAGGACCTTGACATGACGTACTGGGGCTTATTTTATACGCTTTCTCTTGTAAATAATTGCAATTAGACGACGGCAAATACGTCATGCGTGTTAATACGAGTTTTAATAGTGACCTATGTAATATATTAAACAGAAAAACATGAAAATATACATACTACAAAAAAAATGACATTATTACACAAATTGACTAACACAGTAAGCTCAATAAGGCTTGTGTTGTGGGTCTTAGATATTGATATGAGTACTACATAAATATATATGTATAAATATTTAAAAACATCGAAAACACCCATGACTCAGGAACAAATATCCGTGTCACACAAATAAATGCCCCTACCGGGATGTGAACCCAGAACCATCGGCTTCGTTACAACAATACTCGTTATGTACTTATATAGGTATATGTGGTTGACGACCGGTCTGGCCTAGTGGGTAGTGACCCTGCCTGTAAAGCCGATGGTCCTGGGTTCGAATCCCGGTAAGGGCATTTATTTTGTGTGATGAGCACAGATATTTGTTCCTGAGTCATGGGTGTTTTCTATGTATTTAAGTATTTATATATTATATTTATATATATCGTTGTCTGAGTACCCATAACACAAGCCTCCTTGAGCTTACCGTGGGACTTAGTCAATCTGTGTAAGAATGTCCTATAAAATTTTTTTTTTTTTTATTAATGAATTTATTCATATAATACAGTTATGAGGCTGACATGTTCACCTAGAGTGTCCAAAGCCTCCATAAAAACCAGATTAAAAAAAAAATATATATATAATACAGTTACACAGTTACACATATACTATAAATGCGCCAAACTGGAGTAACCAGTATTTATTTTTTATATTATTATTATAACGACTCGTTATACTCGTTATGTACTTATATCTACGTTTTTTGTAAAAATTCATTGGTAAAAAATGTCTAGTTTAAAATTTGTTGTCATGGACGCGTGTAAAATAACGTAACGTAGTGTAAAATAATATTTTTTTAGAGAAAGGTCAGGGCCAGTTGCTAGACTTATGGATAGATATTAGATATAATATTTAACAAAATTATATCAACAAATTGAACATCATATTGGAACAAATTGAAGTGAGGTTTAAATATTACAATGTACCTATGCATTTTATGAAAATATTTGGAAAATGAAAGGAAATAAAATGTAGAATTGTTTCTTTTTTTTCATGTAAAGCTTTCAGGTCATTTGTATCTTAAGTAACTAACTAGAATTAAAGTTTGGTTTTATTTTTTTTATTTTGACGAATGTGCCACAACAATTAAAAATAAATTAGCATTGAAATAGCATAGCATTTTTAAAATTAACAATTTAAAAAAATAACCAATAATTAATTTACTGTAATAAATAATTCTGTAATTAGCGTACAAAAATAATATTTAATTTTATTCTCATTCTGTGTCTCGGTGAGTGATAACTCGTAACGTACAATTTTCTTTAAAATGTTTTTGTTTTTAAAATGATTGTAATGTTAAATATTGTAGGATGTTATAGTTTTAGTAAGAAGACACCGCTAAATATTTTTAAAATCAAAAAGCATTTTAACAAAATAACAATCACTTTACTAAAACCAAACAAAAACAAATGCGCACAGTAATTATCAACAGTACTTACATAAACACATTAATTTCAGTAAAACGGGACACGTAGACTCCAACATTTTCGTAAACTTAAGTACAACAGGGTAAACCATCTCGAGTCTCCTTAGCTACCAGTCACTGTGTACACAAATCAAGTAAGTAGCATTTAATCGAACAAGCCACCGCGATGCCTCGACGCGAATGAAACAATTTCTGGCAGAATCAGCAGTTTGGACAACCAACCTTTGCCTTAATTTTTAGTTTTTATACTGAGCGACCGCGTCGACCATTTTGTGACGTCATTTTGGGAAATCAATTCTTACACGCATGCGTTTTGTGTCGCCTTGAATGCGCGGCATTGGTATCATTTAGTTTTATGGCCATTTTAAGCAGCGGCCATATTTTTCATGAATGAATTTCATTCATTTGTTATATTTAGGTTATCGTCAATCTATAATTAGGTGGTTTGTCGTTCGGCATGTTTTACGTTGACGGGGTAAACGGGTGTACCTATAATGGTACCTATAGTTTTGCATGTCATGGCGATTATTTTCAGCTATACATGCCTCCTGCTATACAAGTCGCCTGTTGCTTTCTATTACAGGTTTATAGCAAAGATTGTTACGGCTGATAATTTATATTTACGCGTCTTACAAACGATTTAACTAGATAAAATGGAGGCCACTTATTGAATTAAACCGTTGAACTTTATTTGGTTCGTACCCGATTGTTTAGTTTATTTATTTTAATTGATTTTCCTTCAAGTAACTCATTCTGCTTTTCTCTTGTACTTATAAGATGGGTAACTTTAAACCATAATTATTGGGTCTTCGGGATTGATATATCTGCAGAATTTACTATTACATATATTATTATTAGCTTTCGTTTAAAGAATATATCTTTAGGAAGCGTACCTACAATGTCCTACATCTGCAAAGAAATTCAATGTTAAGGATGACTCACATTAGACCGGGCCGTGACCGGGCCGGAGCTTCCGGCGCTTCGTTTTCTATGGAAAGCATCACGTGATCACCTGTCATGTCATAGAAAAGTAAGCGCCGGAAGCTCCGGCCCGGACACGGCCCGGTCTAACGTGAGTCATCCTTAATACGTGAAATTCCCAACTCTCTCTGGGCCAACGTGGGTAAAGTCCGATCCCTCTCGGCCATAATTATCAGGTAGGTATTTGTAATATGGGCCTTGTTGCCTGAATAAAAATTCAAATAAATAAATGTGTAAAAGCAATGGGACGAACTATGCAACAAATAACTTTCATTTCAAAATATTTATCAGTACGGTTTCATTTCTCTGGAATAGCAACCAGCTGCTCCTGATTAGATCTGGGGACTTGGGGAGTCATTCGAACTTACAAAATCTGAAAATGATAGGACATTACTCACAAGCGCAAATATGTAGTCAAATCAGGGTAATTTTTTAAGTTAATGATTTGAATTTTTATAGCTTGTAACTTTTAGCAAGCTTCGCGCTACGCCACGCCATGCTACGGCGTAGCCGAGCCGATCGCAAAAAAATATTTTTGGATTACAATAGTTATTAACGATACAAGTGCGGAAAAGAGGAAATTCGAAACGAGTGGCGATAAATTAAAACACGACCACAGGGAGTGTTTTAAATCGACACGAGTTGCGAATTACCTTTTCGCACGTGTACGATACACGTGTATCGTACAACGTTTTATTACAGTACATATGGCCGTTTAAACTTTCGACATATGCACGAAAAGTGCTCTTTTACGCACTAGTGCGAGAAAGTAGCACCATACGTACTGTAAATTATTAATGCTAGCAGCACACTATCAAAATAACAATAAAGATAGTAAGTACTTACTAAAACCAATATTTGTGTAATTTTTATTGTTTTTTTATTGTGTCAAAGGGTCTTAGGCCAATCATGTATGCCTGTATGGGATCGAAACATTGTCCTTTATAAAACTTACTTTTTACTTTATGTATTTAAAATCATTTTACTTAAAGAAAATCCACCTACAAACTGAAAACAAAACATCTACATACGCCTCAGTCTAATTAACAAAAATCAAGGATCACATCGTCGTTTAAAACAGCACGTAAATATTTTATCGTTTATCCCTCAATTCGTTTCAGCGAAATATCGCAGAGGTTTTATTTCAGTTTCTCCCTGAACATTGGCGAGTCGAACTCTGAGAGAAAAGTGGAGTGGTAATTTCTCTATAAACGTACTCTACTCTTTCCTCCATGGTTTTTGACCATAGAGCAATTTTTAACAATGATTAATATTGTCAATATCTGTGTCGGTGTAACATAGCTCTACCTCAGCCCCCTAAACTACAACTCAGCCCTCTAAATACATATGTATAGTAAATAGCCAGAGCGATACAGAGGTAGATAATGAAATTTCGATTTTCAATGCTTGCAGTAGGCCCTCCGGTTAGCCCAAGCCATATATTATATATTATACCATAGAGTAACTTATACTAGAGCGGTACTGTCATAGTAAATTTAGTAACCCCAGTAAATTCACCGCCATCTGTCGACACACTTTAAAGCTAAAAATAAATATTTATAAAAATACGATAAAATGTATTTAAATATGGATAAATGATTTTTTTATTTGCATTAATTATTTTTATATGATTTTGACCCATGTTCTTTCACTGGTATGCGTTAAAATTATAAATAACAAACGAAACAGTCAACGCCCTCTATACGAGTGTAGGCCAAAACTAGTGGCGCCATCTGATCGAGAATCAAATTTTCGTGATTTTCGAGGCACGTTTTTTCCTTAGACTGTATCCATCTATTACGGAGTTATATCAATCTTTGATTATACTACTCTTTGGCCCAAGCGTTGGACTCTGCGAATCAATATCTATTCACGAAGGCCTTAATTTGTTTTCTATTGTGTGAATCCATTTGTCAGATTAAACGCTAACTTGAAAATATGGGTTAAGGATAATATAATAGCAGGATAATAAACAGGCCCCGTTGGCTGAGTGTAAGATGAAGGACATTCACGGGCTTTATTAGATAAATGGGCCATTATGGCTATGAAATAAAACAAGACCTACTTCTTCGTTTAAAAAATGGCTTTTATCAAAATTATGATTTCGCCAATTTCAAAATTAACTATACTTGTATAGCATGAAGTTGTTCGGTAGTTGCTTTTAGTAATATGAGCTGGACTTTACAAATAGCCACGATGGATTGCCGGGTGTTAACTAAAGAATGATTAAACCCGTTTCAAGAATAATTCTTCATTAGCATACTTTCACATAGTGACACACATAATGCTATCTTTTAACAATATTAATGAGCGAATAACAGACACACACAGCTGTCAATTTACGTGATCGCTGCGCTCGTGGTTCAATTTGGAATCTTTCGGAGGGGTTAAACAACAAATGTAATTAATTAATTTGAATATACATACATCAAAAACCGCTTTGCTGACTCCTACAGAACTTGGTACCTACAGAAGTGTGAATAATTTCAGTGGGTGTATGAAACAATGTTACGACTAGACAGCACGACGAGACATACAAAGAAAGGTCAAGTGGGTAGGCGTGTATGTATACTCTCTCTGCCTACGTTATAGTGAAATTTCGTGAACTTTTTGAGTCAAAAAAGTTCACATGTATACATAAACAAAACTCCTGTATGGGCAGTAAGTGTGGCTCCGGGTCAAACATGGTAAAACTCTCACACACCTTATTTATTTCAGTCGTCCTAACTTGCATCCTAAATCCTAACTAGGATCATAAAAATATATATAAGTATTTCTAGTTAATGCAGTCAGACTCTCTCTAAACTCGATTACCTCTACTTACCGCTTTACGATTTAGCATTCTGGATTAGTAAGTAAGATTTGTAAAACATTTAAGTGTGTCTGGACTTCACATTGGGGCCTGTTTTGTTTACACAATGTTTAGTGTTTATTCCGAGTTCATATAACGTTTGCCACTAAACGCTAATAGTACGTAGTTCGACAACTACTTCCAAGAATTGGCACAGGTAAGTATTACAGTTTTGTTTTCTGGTGTTCAGTTGGCAACCTGATCCCAGGCACAAGGTACTATTTTTTACTAAAGCGACTGCCATCGCCTTCCAACCTTATCGAGGTTTCCTCACGGCGGACGTTATGTATAAACATAAAGACAGTCACAGACCAATTGACAGTTCATATAGTTTACATATCTATGGCACCGCGCAATCAACTCGACTAACAAAGAAAAGTCATGCTTTGTTCATAGCTGCTGCTGCAACTGATTGGTCTGGAACTTTTACAATCGCTTGTCTAACGCAGGGCATACAACACACACATACATACCACACACATACATTTATTATTGTTTTGATTAGCAATACAGAAAAAAATTGTTAGGTATATTTGGGTATCGAATACTGTAAATAATCGGGTTATTCCGAAAGTCGATTGTAATATCTTTTTTTATCTTTATTTAGGAAAAAAGGCCTTCGTCGCTGAGCGATGATGCCGGCCTCATAATAGTTACATAATATAATGAATGTCTACAATTTAACAATTTGATTATTAAGCGGTACAATTTAATAGTCTGCTTAGATGTAGGTTTAGACAACAAAATATTACATAAGCTCACGAAGTCGACTGTAATGTGATGGAATCATTGGTGATTTTCGCAATTACCTGACATTCTGGAGTTTTACCTTAGTAAAACCTTATCTAATATATATTATGAATATAATATTACTCGTAAATATATATTATATACCTATTTAATTATTCGTAAAGTTATGTAACTATATTTATTACTTAAATGTACCTAGCTTGTCGTTGTTTTAACTTTTCAACCGACTTCAACTGCAGGTTTTGTCCTGTTCAATCCGTTTTAGGTACACCGCCATAATACTCATAATGTTCAACAAATCCTTGTAGCTTTTAATTCAACAACAACAGCCTTTTAAAGGCTTAAAAGCACGCCAGGGCCGAAAATTAAGAGCACGCCTGCAATGTACTAATTTTCTTTGTAAGTATTGTGTGAAAGTACGAGCTACCTTCAATTTAAGTAGGCGCATTATGTTGTGCTTTTATCGTAAAAAAGTGGCAGAAGCTGGTTGGATATATTTTTGGGGCTTTGGTGCGTATTATGTACCACACGAGTACGGTTTTTTTTCTTTTTTTCAATTCCTCACTGCGCTCAAGATTCTAAAATCGCTTGCTCGGAACTCAAATTACCTTTTGCAACAAAAACTAACTGCTCTCTTGTTACACAATAGTTATTTCTGCAACAAGAGAGGAATGTTGGTTTTTCTTGCGAGTGTTTATTTTGAGTCCCGAGAAAGCGAATGATTCTAAGTTAGAATCTTGAGCGTAGCGAGGGACTCAAAAATACGAGATGTAAAATAACTTTGCTCTCGTGTTGCACACATAATTTATCACCTCAGTAGTGAGAACCTGAGAACATATTAAAGGTTAAAATGTATTTCGAATTACACAGATTTATTCAGAAAAAAAAATTAATCAAAGTATGAAGTGGCAGTTAATTAGCACTAAATTAAAAAGCTACTTTGTTTCACTCCCTGTAGTGAGGAAAGTCGCACTTTCTTCACTCCCTGGAGTGAGGAATGTCACACTTTCTTCACTCCCTGGAGTGAGGAAAGTCGCACTTTCCTCACTCCAGGGAGTAACGAAAGTAGGCTTGTTCGAGCTTCTGAGGTGAAAATAACTATTTTTAGCATTGGAAAAAACTTCGTTAATGTAAGCATGGTAATGCAATCATTACAGGTCCTTAGCTAGGTACGCTTAAATACGTAATTTTTTTACAGTACATATGGTGCTACCAGAGGCGTATTTAAATATTTGGCGCCCCGGGCCAATGGGCCTCTGCCGCCCCGGTGCTACTTTACCGCACTAGTGCGATAATTGACACATTACGTAGCTATGCCGAAAATTTAAAGGGTCGTACTGTAAAACGTTGTACGATACATGTGCGAATAGGTAATTCGCAACTCGTGTCGATTTAAAACCATTTTAATTTATCACCACTCGTTGCGAATTTCCTATTTTTCGCACTTGTATCGTAATGTACTATTAAGCCCGCTCCAGACTACGCAGCGCGAAGCCGAACGCGAGTGTGGAGCCGATTTCGCTGATTAGCGAACTAGACTCCATACTCGCGTCGTCGCGTCTCGTCGCGACGATTCGCGCACTCGCGCACGAGTGTGGAGGGAGCTTTATGCAATGCAACCATTATTATAGTTGGTCAAGCAAATCTTGTCAGTAGAAAAAGGCGCGAAATTCAAATTTTCTATGGGACGATATCCCTTTCGCGCCTACATTTTTTTAAATTTGCCGCCCCTTTCTACTAACAGGATTTACTTGAGCAACTATAGGTAGGTACAGTACAAAGGTAAAATTAAAATACCTCTCATAAAAGCACCATACAATGCGATAAGAAACTGCGAAGTTTTGTTGTTTATTACCATTTATCTCACTTCGTGGTTTCACATGTTAAAGAAAGAGATGCAAATATATTGTCATAGAGTTAGACCAAGCTGAGTTGGTAGCCATTGTGATAGCCCAGACTGTGCAAGTGTTATTTTAAACGTCAAACTTCTTTAAAATTATCTCAGAATAATGACTAAAGCATAGAAGCCGGGCAAAAATGCTTCGCAAATATGTATACCCGTACTTTACTTCCTTACGAATTAGATAATGTGCCGAAAAGAGATGCATATATGCTTGTTATTTCTCATTTACGTACGGTGTCATAAGTTTGATAATTTGCTAGGGATGTGACTGTGTCGACTTTTTATATCGATAAATTATGCATAAGTTTATGTGCCGTGTAAAAGAATAATCACGAAATTGGCAAATTGATAATAGTCTGGCTAATGAAAGTTGAACCTGAAAAAACGCGGCAATTTCAAGAAATCTGTAGCAGGCGGCTCGTTGAAATGAAATGAAATGCGTGGAATACAAGGATTGCATAACTTTTATACTTTTTATAATTTTCATATTCTAAAAATCATTAAAAAGTATAAAAATTATGCAATCCTTGGAATCAAAGAGCCGCCTGATATGAGGATTAATGCATGTACCTAATATAGCTTTTATCTCATTTGCAGTCTACCACTCAGAACCGTCTAACTATACCTCTCGTTTTTTTATCATTAGAAAGAAGGCGAGCGATCTTAACGTGTCGTTTTATCGAAAAACACTTTGAAAATAAGTCACAACAAATATAATATACGATCATTTACATACTTTTGCTTTCATAAGTAAAATATTGCTATATTTATAAAAAAACTTGTCAATAAAAAGACACGTGGAAATGGTTTACCGTTTTTTCTAATGCTAAAAGACTAAGAATAGTTTCTAGTCATGTACAGTCAGCTGCAGAGAAAAGGCACCCCCCCTGCATACAAAGTTCTGTAAATTAGTATGGACGTGGGGTACCTTTTCTCTGCAGCTGACTGTACCAAATAGGAAATGAAAAAAAAAAACGTTCGTGTAATATTTTTTTTTATTTAATAATAGGGAATATTACGCGAAACTCGGCGTAGGTGGCGCCACTATCACAATCTGAGGGTCTATCGCGAAACAAGAAAATCGAACTTTCGTTATCTAACATCTCTGTCGCTCTTGCGTATTCGAGCGATAAAGAGGCAGCTAGATAACGAAATTTCGGATTCGAGTTTTCCGGTAGGTCCCCTGAAAACTTGTCAAAAACCTGTTAAAGGTACAGTATGAATAAGTTACGATACGGTGCACTAAAAAAGCTAGTGCTGCACTCTGGTGGCAGAACATCGCAGTAATATCCCCTATTCCTCGTCCTTTGGAAATCTGAAATAATAAGTTGAGTTTTGTGACCAACAATATTAATAAAAGGAACATTCATCAATGATCATTAATGTCTTTTTTATTAGGGTTCCGTACCCAAAGGGTAAGGACGGGACCCTATTACTAATACTTCGCTGTCCGTCTGTCTGTCACCAGGCTGTATCTCATGTGAACCGTGATAGCTAGACAGTTGAAATTTTCACAGATGATGTATTTCTGTTGCCACTATAACAACAAATACTAAAAAGTACGGTCCCCTTGGTGCGCGCGTCCGACCCGCACTTGACCGGTTTTTAGTATTAAACTATAGTCTGGCAAACACAATCTGTCAGTAAGTAAGAACAAAGAAAACTATAGGTACAGTCGAAGGCAAAAATATCGATCCAGACAAATGGCTTAAAAATATGTGAACACGATTTTATTGTCTGAGCGTACACATATTTTTGAGACTGGGAATGTATATATATTTATGCCCTTGACTGTACTCATCAATTAAAATGAGACAGTCCTGGGCCAAACTATAAGAAAACTGTAAATGTCGATAGGTTATTGATCTGAGGTCGATACATCACTATGTCAAAAATATAACCTTTCATACTTAGCAGAAAAGTTCGAAAATTTATGCAAAAATCTATATAGACTTGAATGCAAGTAATAATTACATAAACAATATATCGATTTCTATGTTTAGGGTCAGGTCCTATAAATTAATTTCTTCAAAATTGAACAAAACTCACCGATTAAAGGTTATCGGTTCGTGCGTATTTTATTTTCTTCCTGTATGCGATTTACAGCCCTCGATCACACAAGACATTATCACAAAGGGAACTTCAAACCATTACAAATAAAAACTCAACACGTTTTCCAACAATCTTTCAGGAATAGCAAGAATATAATTAAAATAAACCAAGATGACCGCTGAAACATCCCGAAATATTTCAACTAAAATAATACGACTATGTCAAGTTGTTACAGTTGACACCTACCTGTGAAATAACGAACTTATATTTTATTTGGCTGGATTATATTATAGAACCACATAGGACCATTTGACATTTCCCTCAGTTCATCTTATGACAATACTGAAAAAAACGAAAGAACTTGCGGATTGTTGTCTCACTCACTCATAGACAAAAAGTAATAACGTGTTGTGAATACGATATCTTTTACCAAGCTTTTATTTTTGCCCGGCTTCTTTGCTTTAGTCATTATTCTGAGGAAATTATGACGTTTAATAACACTTGCACAGTCTGGGCTATCAAAATCGCTGCCAACTTAGCTTGCTCTAACTACTTGTTATTTGACCTCGAAAACTACCGATGTGGACAAATTTTAACCACTGGCACTGGCAACACCAAAAAATGATTGTCAAAATGGAGTTGATGTGTACTTAGGTCAGCCTTTAAACATTTTTGTTGAATTAATGGATTTTTCCTCTACTCCCATTAGCAATTTGTGTTATAAACTATTGCTTACACTTCATTAGCAACGCTGGTCGCATTAGGCTCTTTATTTACGTAACATATCATCATAAAACCGTAATGTTTTGAAAGGGCCTTACAATCAACATTTATTCAATTTTTATCAAAAATGTCCGCGGCCAACGCGATAGAAAACAGTGAAGAACTGGAGAACGTGCCACTAGTGCGTATGGAGGACGTACAACCTTCGAGAGAAAGGAATTGCGAAGAGGAAGTACTAGAAACCTGTGTTGTTGATAACATTGAGTATGATTGTGTAGTCAATGAAGATGAGGACTCGAACATTGGGAGTATGGTGTCCATTCAGTCAGAAGAAGTGGTTGAAGATGACAGTGACACCGCAGAGATGATTGTTCCTGAAGTTCTCGAGCCGTTGGATGAAATTCCAATAGTAAGAGATGTGACACAAAACGTAATAGTTGTTTTGCTTGTACTATTATTTTGCAAGTGTTTTTGTTCATGTTACAGACAGCAGCCGAAATAGTTAAGCAGGCAGTCAAATTACATGTTATTGATAATATATCTAAATCATGTTATGCTCTATACGTCACTGAAAATTCAGGGTTCTTGCTTTAGCTATCACAAAATTACAGTATGTCGAAAATGGCCTGAGTGGCTTCGAGAAAAGGATGGTACGGCCGTGCGTCTTTGTTCTGTATGACTTGGGCACTGCCGTGCCCCCAGATTTTGTACATTTTCCAACATTATGTTGGAATCAATGTTAGAAGGTTACGATTTTTAGTCTTACAACCAGGTAAACCATGATTATACTGTTTCTTATTTTCAGGATATAGTCCTAGAGCAAAAACACACTGACATAAAGCCACCAGACAGCTGGCCAACCCTCGAAATCCTCCCCGGAGGTGTCATCAAAAATGCCGACAAATGTGAAGATGATCTCCAATATCCAGAAGGCCCGGAGAAGGTGGAAAAGGGAGAGATGATGTACGCTTGTGCGAAGTGCTCGGAGAGCTTCAAGTACCTCTTCTGTCTGGTGAAGCATGTGAAGTGGCATGAGGATGAGAAGAAAAAAGAGAAAGGGCTGGATATGGCCAAACTTAGTGAGTGCTTTTGAAATTTGTATTTTGTCGTTATGATATATTTTCGTTATAAAATAATTTACTCCCATGGTTAATATAAATTCTTAAATACATAGAAAATATCCATTAATCAAGGAGAACTTTCAACGAATATCCATTCTCATTGCACAAATAACTACCCTCACCAAGATTCAAAGTCAGGACCGGAGGAGCTTCCTTAGCTAGGAAGCTGAGACTGCTGAGAGGCTAGTTAGTGAGAGGTGAGTTGGGTGAAATAACTTCGTTGTTGTTACTTATCACCATAATAATGTCCCTTATTAAAATGTTTTTTTTTCTTATCTAGAAGCGAATGTTAAATTAATTTTGTTTTAAGTGAATAGGTTATACTTACAGTAATTAAAAAAACCAGCCAAGTGCGAGCCGCCTCGCGCACGAAGGGTTCCGTACCATTACGCAAAAAACGGCAAAAAAACCGTTTTTAGTACCCTTTGGGGTCCAAATGTATCGTAACATACATTTGTTACCATAGAAATAAGGATGTGTTGCAATATGTTTGGCGACTTTGGCTGTCACTATTTCATGCCGACTATATATTATAGGATTTTTTTAAAGAAACATTTTTTTCTTGATTGGTACAGTCGCCATGAGATATATCGGAGCGACCAAGGTGCTCAGAAATATCTGAACACGCCTTCATTGTCAAGGCATTAATCGCGCGCGTGATGCGAACTCATCAACTAAAATTCATAAAATTTTATTAATCATTGGCATAGAGTAACTTATACTAGAGCGGTACTGTCATAGTAAATTTTGTAACCTCACTAAATTCACTGCCATCTGTCGACACACTTTAAAACTACAAATGAAGATTTATAAAAATACGATAGAATGTATTTAAATATAGATAAATGATTTTTTTTATTTGCATTAATTATTTTTATGATTATGACCCATGTTCTTTCACTGATATGCGTTAAAAATTTTAAATAACAAACTAAACCGTCAACGCCATCTATACGACTGTATGCCAAAACTAGTAGCGCCCTCTGAACGAGAATCAAATTTTCTTGATTTTCGAGGCACGTTTTTTCCTTAGACTGTATCCATCTATTACGGAGTATCTATCTTTGTCATTGGTAATAATAAAACACTTGTGGTGATTTCATCTAATAATTTCACTCATAATTATTTATATGTTGTTAAGTACCTATGATCTTGTATTTGAGTAAATCTATATGAAAGGCATCTATCTCTTGCATCACTCACAAAAGTATGTTGTTTTTTTTTAGAATGGGGTTTTGTCACTCAGTGACGATGTCGCCCCTGTAACGACATCCATAGAATCCCACAACATTACATTATTCTTAAATATAGATTCCACATCAAGGCCAAAACTAGTAGCGCCCTCTGAACGAGAATCAAATTTTCTTGATTTTCGAGGCACGTTTTTCCTTAGACTGTATCCATCTATTACGGAGTTATATCTATCTTTGTCATTGGTAATAATAAAACACTTGTGGTGATTTCATCTAATAATTTCACTCATAATTATTTATATGTTGTTAAGTACCTATGATCTTGTATTTGAGTAAATCTATATGAAAGGCATCTATCTCTTGCATCACTCACAAAAGTATGTTTTTTTTTTAGAATGGGGTTTTGTCACTCAGTGACGATGTCGCCCCTGTAACGACATCCATAGAATCCCACACCATTACATTATTCTTAAATATAGATTCCACATCATGCTGGCCTCGTCTGTTGTGACAATTGTAGTATCATCATTATGTCAATGAATTGCTTATGATCTTGAAAATATACTTTACGCAACATATTGTCTCCTGGGTCACGTCAAAAACTTGTACAAAATATCAATTAAAAAAAAATTACTTAACACTTTACACAAGAGAAAAAACTGTTATTCAAAACATACACCAATATAAATGGGTACTTATAAAAAAATTTGCATGTCGATTTTTAATTTTTAATAAAACCTTTAGTGACCATATTGTGGTGTACAAAAACGGATCATAACTTAAGACTTTGCTTAAGGTAAGTATATATTATATTTACAAGATTATAATACTTATATTTATTTAAAATTTTAGTCTTATAGATCCACCAAAATGTAGCTACTAATATGTGTATGAATGATATCACTAATTAACACAACACAACACGTGTGATTGTAAAAGAGACAAAATCACATCATATTTAAGTGAATTTATAAGTGGCTTTTTTTTACCTTTGACACTGGCACTAAATGCCACAATATGGTCAGCTAAAGCGTTATTTTTGGTTGATCTATATTTATGTAATTGGGTGAATCAATTTTACCTTTTCACTCGTTGCCATAGTTACAGTCGCCTGGGTCACTCTTTAAATCCTGGTTTCATGGCATTTAACTAAAACAAGCATTATTGTGGTAGTTATAAGCCCTTTCCACAATGGGTCGAGGACAGAACAAGAAATATTTGATTCACCCAATAGGGAGTATTACTGCAATGTTCTGCCGCCAGAGTGCAGCACTAGTGCACATACTAAACCATAGAGTAACTTATACATACTAGGCCTTAAACAGTTTTTGACAAGTTTTCACTATGACATTGATGCATCAAGGTGGTTTGTTTACAGGTGGAATATGAAATTTCGTTATCTGCCTCTATCGATCGAATAAGCAAGAGTGAGGGAGGCAGAAACCGAACTTTCGATTTCTGTGTTTCGCGGTAAGCCCTGTAATTATGCTAGTGACGCCCTCTACGTAGTTTTGCGTAATATTCCCTATTGTAAAAAAATACTATTGTGTAAAATTTTGTTTTCTATCCATAATCCAGTTTATTTTTTCTTGTTGTAGCTGAATATGAAAGGGAATTTATAAGTATTAAAAGAGCGCGACAGGAACTCGACAAGGAGCATAAAAGGAAAAAAGTTGAAGTTTTCAGCAGGTCAGTGATTTCTTATTCAAATAACCTATTTTGGAAGATATTTATTATACTGTATAACCTCGACGGATAGCTGTTTAAATATACAATTTTAAAATATAATATAAGACAATTCAGTATATTTTCAAACATACCTTCCTATATTGATGTTTCACATCAAACATTGTCAACCGATAAATGAGAAATAATTTAATTGAATTAATTATAATATTCAACACCATATAAGTTTTTCTTTACTTTGTTACAGAATTGCAGAAGCCATGGGGACGATAGATAGTTTCGATGAGATTTTTAAATAATAAATGTTTATGCTACATTAACATGTTTCACTTCGTGTCCGTGTCAATCCCTTGTCTCAGTAAAATTAATACCCCAATTTATCTTTGACCGACAGAATATCAAACCATTAAAGGGTTAATTATTTATTTCCAGCAAACCGTAAGAAATGCATCGTTTTGCATTCAGGCAAAAAGAAGATGGGCCAGCGTGGAAAAGCCAAGAAAACAAAGAGATCATAGTATCGTAGCTTCATTATTAACTAACACAGGCTAAAAGAGAAATGTTTTGACTTTTCCGGTGATAAATACTGTCACATCGTGCATAACAGCCATTGGAAAATTCATTTAATTCCCGAACGCATTCACACGCTATAAATTTTCAATGTTAACTGGTTTTCCAATGGCTGTAACGGTTCTTTGGCGTATCAACTTTTAGACCTACACTTTTCACGTCTCTGGCGTTACCAAAAATGTCTCTGGAGTTACCAAGTAATCATGTTTCAAATTTAATCTTTGTCTAAAAACTCTAAATTTTGGGTCTATCCAGAGATTAAGTCGCTTGTTTGAGCATATAATATAAAATGATATAAAAGTTATAGATTAGTATCGGTCTAAAAGTTGATTCACCCTCTTATGCGTTGCGAAATTGTGGTAACTAGTAAGTAACATCAACCGAGTGCAGTTTCGTCAATCGGTAAAAAAAGTTATAGCATTGTTAAAGACACCATAAATACGATAGGAAAACGGAAATTATGATGTTTTTTACCAGCAATTAATGAACTTTTTTGCTGCTGATGGACAGTGCATTTGTAATAAATTAGCTACTTCATGGACATCGTCTATGCGATTATCTTGCGGATTTTGCCCGATCACTGCTGTCTCCTGGGACACATCTCCGAAAGGAATTAAACCACGACAGCATGAATGATTATTTGAAGATTTACGTAAAAAACGTAATACTTATGAACGATACAATCTGTTGCTTCCATGTGACTACCTCAATCTGACAATTTAATTCAAAATTAGAGTTGTCGTTTATAAGTAATACAGATAGATATAGATCGCGAGCCAGGAACAGGTTTCCATGACCAATCGCCTCCCGGCCGATAACTCGTATAGTGGTTAACGGCTATGTATGATGAACCCTCGTGGACGTCAGCTGCCGCTCCGTTGGTGGGTTGAGGAATGGCAGCCACCGAAACACGTAAAAAAATTTAGTCATCGCCTCCCGTTTGATACTTTGTCAGATGATAGTTTAGACATAGTATAAACAGGGCACAGTATGTTATCTTCATACAACGCACCACCCACACATACAAGTCGCGCGCGGTGCGTTTGTATGAAGATAACATACTTTGCCCTGTTTATAGTATGGTTTAGATGCTATTGTTAATTTAAAAAATCGTCAGCAGCTGTATCGCGGAAAGAACTATAGAAAGAACGTCAGCTGGTCGCATGAACATGTAAAAAAATGTTTATGTCATCAACTGACAACTGACTTTCCACCGCGGTACAATACAACCGGCTATTTTTTTAATTCATGATAACATCTAAACTAAACTATCATCTGACAAAGTATCAGCCGGGAGGCGATGACTAGCGATATATGCTCCTGGCCCGCGATCTAATAGATACAGTAAGTAGATACAGTCAACCAATTTTACCCCAGGTTAGTGTAAAACCATATCAGTGAGGTTATCACATCACTATTTGTCAATGGGGTAGGCAATTGTCAACCGTTTTTATACAAGGTGCCAGCATAAGTTTTACCTGTCTCTAGGTTTGTTCTATATTTGGCTTAAAATTCCAGAAAGAAAAAAAACATGTATTTGACAATATTCGTAGGATCGATAGGTAAAACCTATTCTGTCTCCATCTGTAAAATACTTCGACCGGCCAACTACATTTGAAATGGTTTTACGGTGGCGTAGGAATCTAGTTGTTGTGTATGTATACATATATATTTCACACCACCAAATATGATATAGAGCAGACAAGTAAATGTTAGATCGATAGATAAGTGCATAAGGGGAGTTCAAATCGGCTGCTTATTTCTGTCAATATAATAAGTGTTTTATTTTAATGGGTTGTATTCTGAAAGCAATTTTTCATACATAAAACCCCAGGCCAGGCACTGCCTCATTTAAAACATAGAGAGATCATACTGTCCTTTTCTGACGCTAGTACTAGCACCCAAAAGTAATGGATGCGTATAGTATTTCACGTTCGTAATTACTGACAAATCTGGTTTGCCAGACTATATAGAGCTAATAAAACCCTCATTTTTATTTTCATTACTGGAAACAACCAAAACACAATTTTCATTACTGGAAGTTTTGTAGTAAGGTTAGATGGGTTAAGATAAACGTCAGTAGTTTATTTCAGGGACCGGACAACCCTTTCCGCGATAAAACCCTTTCAATGGGCGACACTTAAACACGGCTAACACATTGAAAGACTTTCCCTATTGAACTGCAAGCCCATTCATACCCTTACCTTTGACTAACCCTTACCGAAAAGCTAACCAAAAATAAGGCTAGCTCTTAATAAGGGTTACCCTTATCTTTAAGCGCTTTTTATAAAGGTTTCCCTTTGCGTGAAAGAGACAGGATTAGTATATATCTACGGTAGTGTATGAAAAGGAAAGAAAATACGTGTCTAGTCAAAGAACGCCGCCGTCGCCGCCGACGATCGCTCGGATTCGAAGTAATGTGTGCTTTATGAACAAGGTAGACGACTTAAATTAGCACGCTTATATGCTAAGAGCTGATAAGGGTTTTGTAGGGGTATTTGGGCTACCGATTACTCAAATGTGGTAGCTTTATATAAGGGTTTTTAAAACCAAAACAAAAGGTTTCGTCTGGCAAAGGGTATGGTGAGTTAAGCCTTATGCAATACCCTTATAAAACCCCGATAAGGGATAGCGGGCCGGTCCCTGGTTTATTTTGCTCGACAAGAGAAACAGTATGAGGATTCTCTTACCCCATCTAACCTTATTTTAAATTCTGAACACATTAATTAAAGCTCAAAAACAATTGGGAGGTCTATTGGCATTGCTAACTTAGCTTGAAGTGCACTTTGAGCTCATAAATTTAATAGTAAAAATAATATTCGTATTTAATTAGTTTTATAGTGTATATGCGTTTAAACCAAAATGAGTTGTTTTCGTTCATTATAGTTGTTTATGTCGGTTTGTATTTGATTATTTTAAACGTTCTGTGAGAATGTTTTTAGCTTGTGAAATATAGTTAGTAACTTTACTCGGTATTCAACGTTTCCATATTCCATGAGAGATATATTATTGTATTTTTGCAATTACAAAGTAGGTATTTTACTTAACAACTTCCATAAGCACCAGGGTCAATCAACTTTTTCTTGTACTAGGTCGGTGCTATGGTTATGTCTCCTGGGTCACCCTTTAAACCCACAATTTAATAAAACTATACATGCACTGTAATGATAATTGTAAGCTTATTTTTGTGGGGGCCATCTGCTAAGTATGTTAGTAAAATGAGTTACATCATTTTATCTAAAACTTTCTTACTATTGTCTCCTGGGTAACGGCGCAAAATAATTAGAATGACAACAAGAAATAGTTGATCAACCCACAGTACTAATACAAGTGACATCCTACATATTATAATACATACAAAGTAGATTTTTAAAAATGTAACTACACTACACAATAATTTAGATTGTAGATGAATATTTTGTGACACGGCAAAATAAAACTTCCGTTTAGTCATGTACGGTTTACGTAAAAATAAAGTAGTCTGTACAGTCAATAGAAAATATTGATGTGATACAAGTCAAAGTCTAACAAAGTTCTTACATACATACAACTTTGTCGCGTCGATTTTTGCGAAATTGTGTTCGTTTAGGTATTTGTTGCTAACTGTACTTTGTGGTGTATAGTGCAATAGGGCCAATAGGTTTTATTTGTGTCTTTCATTTTATGAATAGTTATGAATTTTATTAATAAGAATATTATGATTATGTTGTGAACTTATGAATGTCCTTTATTTGGCTATTATTTTGATGTGTTAATCTGAAATTAATGGTTTTATTTTCACGGGGCCATTATTGTTATAAACTTATAAATTATAAGTCAATTATTTAAATAAATTTTATCGTTTGTTGTAAACTGACTTATCATTAATAACATTATAAATGATTATAATTGAGGGTTTATAAAAAAACACATCTTGTAACAAAATTTATATTTACACTATTACATAGTCGACGTCAAAAATATAGGTTTACATTTTTCGCCTTAGAAGGAGTAAGGTGTAACTAGTAATCAATGTAAATTACATTTTAAGTAAGTCGACGTCATAGATATGATTACATAGATTGTAGATGAATATTTTGTGACACGGCAAAATAAAACTTCCGTTTAGTCATGTACGGTTTACGTAAAAATAAAGTAGTCTGTACAGTCAATAGAAAATATTGATGTGATACAAGTCAAAGTCTAACAAAGTTCTTACATACATACAACTTTGTCGCGTCGATTTTTGCGAAATTGTGTTCGTTTAGGTATTTGTTGCTAACTGTACTTTGTGGTGTATAGTGCAATAGGGCCAATAGGTTTTATTTGTGTCTTTCATTTTATGAATAGTTATGAATTTTATTAATAAGAATATTATGATTATGTTGTGAACTTATGAATGTCCTTTATTTGGCTATTATTTTGATGTGTTAATCTGAAATTAATGGTTTTATTTTCACGGGGCCATTATTGTTATAAACTTATAAATTATAAGTCAATTATTTAAATAAATTTTATCGTTTGTTGTAAACTGACTTATCATTAATAACATTATAAATGATTATAATTGAGGGTTTATAAAAAAACACATCTTGTAACAAAATTTATATTTACACTATTACATAGTCGACGTCAAAAATATAGGTTTACATTTTTCGCCTTAGAAGGAGTAAGGTGTAACTAGTAATCAATGTAAATTACATTTTAAGTAAGTCGACGTCATAGATATGATTACATTATGTAATCATATCTATGACGTCGACTTACTTAAAATCAATTTACAGTACCTAATAATAGGTGACTCAACTTTTTCTTGTCACTTGTTTCCATGGTTACGGTCGCCTGGGTCACTTTTAAAACTATGCTACTCTTGTTGCTAGGCTGACGGGACAAAATAACAAAAAAAAACGTTGATCCACCCCTATGCTTGAAATCGTTTCACGATGAGTTACGCGGTTAGGACAATTTCATGTTATCATCTTTTCCTTTATCGTCTGTTATTAATACATCATCAACAACTAATCGTTTCAACTGCATTAATTCCTCTCTTTTACTCTTTTCGTTTTCTCTGTCTATCATTTGCGTAAATTCTGATAAATTCACATAATTGGGACTTGACATTTTCTGTTCTAACTTAGCTAAATAATCTTCTAACTTGTTTACTTTTTTCATTAGTTTAGCTTTAGCTTCTCTCATAGCTAAATCTATATCTTTACCTAATAATTCTACGTATATTTTAGTATCTTTATCTAGCTGTCCACTTACGAAATTTTTGTTTGTAACTTCACCAAATTGTATATTGTCACATTTTGTTAGATTTTTTACTATATCACTATACTTATTTATGTCAGCCTTTAAAACGTTATTTGTTGTATTTATACACACGGTTGGCCTTAGTTTGTTAGATATGTTATAATATCCTTTTAATTGTCTAATCAAAAATATTGTACTTAGAAACTGATCTACTTGAGTTTCCAAATTAATATTTCTCCATTTTCTAAACTCATCAGATTGAGGGTACTTATAATATTTGTCGTCATAATCATTAAAGTTGTATATAATACTTTCTTCGAATTGAGGTATCCTTGGTATTAGATCATATGTCAAGTAAATCATAAAGGGATTTAAACATCTTAGAGATGCGTTCAAAACAGTGCTCAAGGTATGAGCATGGGCATAACCAATGTTCTTATTTTTGTGTTCAAATCCTGGTTTAGTAGTTTCCAGGTATACATCGCAGAATTCGTTGTAAATAAATGTTCTTATAGCTTTTGTAGCTAAGTGAAACTCATGGTTTTCCATAGCTGTGTTGACTATATCTATCATATGTGCCAATCTGCTCAAAATCCATGCATCAAAGAAAGTCAAATCATTTTCTAAAATGGTCCTCTTTTTCGGCAGTTCTTTTAATTTAGCAAACTGTAGATGGGTGTATTTCACACTCTGCCATATTTTATTACAAAATAATTTGTTTGAATGACACATGTTCACATCAAAGTTGACAAAATGCGACTTTATATCTTGTGACAATAATGTGAACCTCAATGCATCCACTCCGCATTCTGGTATACCTTTAGTATTCGAAAAATTGCTCTTATGGTATTCCAAAGATTTTACCAATTCGCTTTTACTTAGAATCCCATCTGCAAACATCTTCTCGGTCTTCTTTTTGAGTTCATCTATAGAAATTCCGTTTATAACGTCGATAGGATCTATAACATTGCCTTTGCTTTTAGACATTTTTGAGCCTTTATTATCGCAAATTATTCCATGGAGTAATACATTTTTAAAAGGAAGGTTATCAGTCAATTCGAGTCCAAGTATTACCATCCTGTGCACCCACAAACCTAAGATATCATGCCCCGTAGCCATTAAGTTTAAGGGATAGAACTTGTCGTAATCCAAGCTATATTTATCCGGCCATCCTAAAGAAGAGAACGGATAAATTGCTGATGAAAACCAAGTATCCAAAACATCTGTATCTTTTTCCACTTGTATTCTATCTGCTTCTGTATCTAACAGCTTTGCAGAAATATCTTTGGCCTCATGTTCATCGTTAGCCGCTACCCAAGTAATGTTTGATCTATAACTACACTTATATCCCGGAATCTCCTGTCCCCACCATAATTGCCTTGAAACGCACCAATCTCTATCGTCTTTACACCAGTTCATCCAATTCTTTACAAACTTCTCCGGCTGTATATTTAATTCTCCCTCCTCTACAACCTCCATTGCTTTCTTATTTAAATTGCTGCAATTTAAAAACCACTGTTCTTTAGGTAAATATTCTATAACATCATTGGTTCTACTACAAATTGGAAGAGTCATCGAATGCGGTGTAATCTTCTTTAGAAGTCCCAATCCATCTAATCTCTTAACAATTTCTTCTCGACAGTGATACTTTTTTAATCCATTGAAGTCTTTAGAGTTTATAATATTTCCTTGTTCATCTATAACTTGATTGAGCTCCAGCTTATGTTGCTTAGCAACCTCATAGTCTATTTTGCTGTGGGCGGGAGTTATTTTGACGGCACCAGTCCCAAATTTCATGTCGACGAAATCGTCAAAAATGATTGGTAAAGTATTACCATTGAAAGGGTGGATGACTCGCTTCTTTCTTAGATGTTTGTACCTGAAATTAAAATAACGTTTTATAACATCGCAAACGCCATGCCTCCGCCATTTTGATAAATTCTAAAAGTAAATTGTCATATTTTTTTCGAGAATCAGTTGAGAAATGAGACCTATAGCTGTTCTCAGCTAAAATGGAGACACTTCGCGCTCACTCGGTTAAAAACGTAATAAAATGCAATAATACCTAGGATCATCTGGATGCAGAGCTACGGCCACGTCTCCCAACATTGTCTCCGGCATCGTGGTCGATACTACAACCTCCTCCGTACTGTCGCATACCCTGTACGCGAAGTCATACAGCTGGCCGAACTTCACTGGCTCATTGTATCCTGGTAACCGCAACTCTGAAAAATAAAGCTAGGTATGAAGATAAATCAACATTTTTTTGTTACTCGTTGCCATGGTCAGTGGGGGGGACACTCCTTCCTTCCTCCTTCTTTCGGGCAAACTCGGCTCCGTTCGGCTCAGCATTGCTCCGAGCAATTATTAGAGTTGGCACAACTTGACGTCCCTTTGCGTGCACGACCACAGATAAGATAATGACTTGAATTTTGACAACCCTAAATAGGCGAAAGGGATAGAGCCATACATTAGAAAGGGACAGCATGATTCGACCCTGAATCGCTGTCAAACTTCGGGTTTGTAGGAAGTGTCCTTTCTGTACGGTAGTACAATAGTACTACAGGACTATAAGTAATAACTTATTCTGTGCCATGGTTACGTTCTCCTGGGTCACTTACAACCCTGGTTGTATGGCATTTAAAATAACTCCGCGTGGCAAATTCCGCAGCAGAACATGTCTACTTGAAATTGAATAGACAGAAAATTATAATTATATAATAATACACCCGAAGAGTTAACTAAAAATCCATTTATTTGGTAGTGGTGGAATGGAAACTTTATTAAGCATGTTAGTAGAACGTGGTACATACATTTCTCTGTTCTACAAATGTCCCCTGGCTAACGGAACAGATAGGTTGGCAAAATTGAGGCAATTAAAACTGTCATTTTATTATCTGATGTATATTCAAGGTTTTTAGGGATTTAGCAAAACAATGGCGGATTCTGTGCCTCTCAAAGCTTCGAATGACGGTCAAGTAAAATTAATAATAACATTTAGTTACCTGTTGGACCAGTAATCTCCATATTATCCACTTCAATATCCGACACAGTAGATTGCAGAGTATTACACCAATTCACTAACGCCTTCTGTCTATAAATTAATCCCTTCTGAAATAGTCTTATAAACGCATAGTTAACAGCATTTATATGCTTCCGATCCATTGTAAACATTTCGCGGCCCCAATCTAAAGAGTAACCCATAGTCCTGAGTTGTTGGCAGATGGTGTTGCCATGTTTCTCTTTCCATTTCCAGACTTCCTTGTTAAATTTGTCGCGTCCCAGCTCGTGGCGGGTGAGATTGTGACGGCTTTTTAGGTATTTTTCAACAACACCCTAGAATAAAAATAGAACTGAAGTATGGCGAAGTTAATTTTGATCAGGCACTTATCTTTTACTTTTTATCGCCACTCGTTGCGTATATCCTACTTTTCGCACTTGTATCGTAAAGTACTAATATTCACAACACAAAATCAAATACTAGCTAATATTAATATTACTTGAATGCTGAAAGTTGCTTTGACAGTGTAAGTAATCTAAGTATAAAAGCCTAAAAGGCAGTGGCGGATTTGCAGTCTTTAGCTGCAAACCGCCCTAGGCCCCTTGCCCTGTAGCCGCCCCTTTCTCAGCACCCATCATATTGACTACATTTTGAGTTAGGTATTTCCTGTTTATCATCAGAGAATTTTTTGTCACAATTTGCCGCCCTAGGCCCGGGCCTACTGGGCCTTAGAGGGCAAATCCGCCACTGATAAAAGGTATGAGTATATGCTATTGACAAGACAATAATTGACAATCACATTACCTTCAAGGGTTGTTGGTTTTCAAAGGGTCAAGAAAGATTCAAGCAGTACCTACTGCATTATTTTTAATTTTTTTTAAATACCTACCTTTTTATAAGTAATTGAATATTATTGTTTACAAAGATGAAACTTGATGATGGGTCTGGCTGGCCTAGTGGGTAGTGACCCTGCCTGTAAAGCCGATGGTCCTGGGTTCCAATCCCAGTAAGGGCATTTATTTGTGAGATGAACACAAATATTTGTTCCTGAGTCATGGGTGTTTTCTATGTATATAAAGTATCTATATAAGTATGTATATCGTCGCCTAGCACCCATAGTACAAGCTTTGCTTAGTTTGGGGCTAGGTTGATCTGTGTAAGATGTCCCCTGATATTTATTTATGAAAAGGCAAAAAGTATATGTAACAACACTTATACAGTTGTGTTTGTATACAGTTTTTGCTCTTCCATCTTTGATTTAACAACAGGCTAGAAATAAAACTATGAAAACGGATTATATCGCGTATATTGAATTTATAATACATCCCGACGTTTTGAACTCTTTACAGCGTTCGTGGTCAACGGGTGACTGAGGAAAAATTACAAAATGCAAAAATACCCACATACTAAAATAATGAACAATCATAGACTACAAACTTTAAGGCTGGTTGTACATGCAAAATCGGTTCATAAGGCTAGTTATACACTATAATTATTTTTCAAGTAAAGATATATATATATACGCGATAAAAATAAACTATGCCGGCTCCAACCCTACACCACGGACCCGAGAAGATTTAATTCCCTCCTAAATTGTAGGAGGGTATCCCAATATGGGACCGGCAACAAACTCGGCGGGACACATCTTTTCAAAACATCAGAATGTCCAGCATCATCCAACACTACGGTCTCACAGTCTATGTCTCGCTTGCTCCTTTATCAGGTGGACTACAGGATCCCAAGCTGGTGGTAGAGAAAAGCCATCTTCCCTATTAAAGTTTGGGATGTATTATAAATTCAATATACGCGATATAATCCGTTTTCATAGTTTTATTTCATGAGTAACTATCGCGGTAACCGAAGACAATATTATAACAGGCTAGAAGTTTGTTTAAATAATAATATTCACTTTCAAAGTTATTAAAGTAGTTATTGATTTATTACCTGTGTAGCAATACCAGCATGGTCCGTGCCGGGTAACCAGAGTACATTGTGGCCTGTAGCCCTTTTCCTTCTGATTATCACATCTTGGACTGTGCCAGCTAGGGCATGACCTTGAAGTAAGTTTCAAATATTTTAATTTATTGTTATTATTAGGCATATGCTAGCTATTCTTGATGTTAAATTATTGCAAACAATAGTTCAAATCTGTAACACAAAAAAATGGTGTTTGCATTCTGGTGTATTCGCATTTGTCTCCGTAGCCTCATATATGGTGGCGGTCACGTTGGGCGGGGACAAATGGGAATACACCTACATTTCGACATACAAATGAATTAGGAATTATCCTAACAAACACTTTTTGTAGGCCCTCTTGCGTTCGAGTTTTTCATCGTGTCTAGCAAGCCATGCAAATTCCTTTACCACATAAACTGGGCTCTTTTTCGTCCATATAATTAAAATTAAAAACAAATTATACATATATTGAAATCAGCTGTTTGACTAACCTAAATGCAACTTCCCAGTAACGTTAGGCGGCGGCAGCACCATGCTGAAAGATGGTTTATCACTGAAATTCTCCGGTGTGAACAGACCGTTCCTCTCCCATTCTTGATATACATGCTTTTCCACAAATGCTGGCTGGTACGCCGATGCCGACAAATTAGGTTTAGGAATGATACGAGAGGTTTTCGAAATACTGCGACTCCAGAGACATAAATAGGATCTTATACAGTTATAAGTATTATGGCGGAAATACATTATAATATTATAAATTAAATATATTTTAAAAGAATTCAATTTTTTTAAACATTCTCGCACTCTTGTTGTATATTTTGACAACTTTGACGTTTAGATTAGGACATTCACCGACATTCCATGTACGTACTTTTTGATAGATGTTTGGTTCGCTCATGAATTGATTATTAACGCATTTTACGTATATCGAAACTAAATGCAATCCAATTTACGTACATAAAGAAATCATCTGTGCAAAATATTTTGTTTCTCCCTGCTATTTAGGATTTCAGTAAAAACCATTTTATTATTATTAAGTCAACAACTTAAGCCTCCGTTTCATAATTATTTATTTTACACTATTTTTTTTTTTTTTTTTTTTTTTTTTTAATTGATACCAAGGAAGAACAAATTTATTTACATACAAGATATATACAGTGCTACTACGTAAACGAAATTAATAACTATTAAAATGGGAACTTTAATGTCAAACTGACGGAATCGACCTTTTTGACAGTTCAACTTATCAGCCGGTGGATTTGTTTTCTTTCTACATTTATTATCAGTATCACTAGTCGACGGCCTATTATCGTCGATGAAATAAATCGGCCATTATCTAAAACACTGTTCTAGTTCCGTTTCCTTGACCGGAGTTTAGATAACAGTCCATAAATTAGAAAAACCATGGCGCTATTAAATTATGTGAACCCATTTCACATTGTTCGTGAGTTTGTGCGTAATCCTATAGAAGCATTTGTGCTGCACCAGTACTTGGGGTATAAGAAGAAGACAGAGGAAGGAATAAATAGCGTGAAAGAGTTACTGTACAGGGCTGGGATCATATCCGTGTTCGTTACTGCGATTTTATGGGTGTCCATTTTTATGTATGTGGTGTTTTACTATACGTACATGCCCAACGTTACGCATATGAGGCCCGTGCATCTACAGTTCAAGTAAGTAAATTAAAAAAATTAACATAATAATCCATAACTCTTTGATTTAAGACTAAGTGGTCCTAAGATTTAAATCTCACTAGACTATTAATTCTGTTGTTATAGTAAACCTATGCCTGATTAAGTATGCTTAAAACTGTTATTTAATTTATTAATTAGCTCTGTGTTTAATAACGTGTTTCAATTGATAGAAATGTTTTATTATAAAGTGTTTGCTGGCCAAAATTAGTTTTTATTTTATGGCATTGACCAAATAAACAGTTGGGCATAAAAAGATTTTAATATATTTAGATCAGTACGGTTTCACTCACTATTCACATGTCGCCAAAAGCGACTAAAAATAATAGTGAGTGAAACCGTACTGATCTAAATATTTTGAAATATGTCTCATTATACCATCTCATTCTAGATCATGGGTGTGAATATATTAAGTCTGATCTCTCTCGACCTCTAATCTCGATCATTAACCTGTCACTTTTATTGTCTAATGCTTAATTTAATTGCATTGCAGATTACATTCATAGCACACTAAGTAAAAAATGAGTTGCTTAGGTTAAAAAAACGGACAAGTGCGAGTCGGACTCGCCCACCAATTTGTTGTTATAACGGCAACAGAAATGACATCATCTGTGAAAATTTCAACTGTCTAGCTATCATGGTTTATGAGATACAGCCTGGTGACAGACGGACAGAGGAGTCTTAGTAATAGGGTCCCGTTTTTACCCTTTGGATACGGTACGGAACCCTAACAATACAGCTCAAACTTGAGGATGTCACATCCAGGGGCCTGTTTATTTTTCAAAAAAAAGAAATTACAAAATCTACTCTCAGACTCTTAATAGATTGTATGCTAAGTATGGTCTTATTTCTAATATTTCTATTACATTTATATTATTACTATTTATTTAACACGTATAATATGCTATATATGTATAATATGCGTATAATATGCTGTGTTTTAAATCTAGTAATTTTTGTCAAGTTTTTTAAATTAAATTACCTAGGTGTCCGGGTATAAGCTACTTACTAAATGTTTATGTATTATAAGTATTAACTTCAAAGAAAATGTCTTTTTTCAGGTCATGCGACGAGCAAATGGGCCTTTGTTCATTCCCATCAGCCCACGTCCAGCTCACGAAATATAGTCAGATGCTAATGTCAGCGCAGCCCTACCGCGTGCGGCTCATACTTGACATGCCAGAGTCGCCCATCAACAAAGAACTTGGTATATGACTATTACTTTTATTTCTCAAGAACTTTTAGTGTTGCCCCCAAAGCCACCAGGGCCTTTCATAATCGGGAATCGTTCTTACGTATTAATGGGCCATTTATAGAAAAACTTTCAGATTTTATAGTTAGACTTAAGTCTGGCAGTCATGGGCTCTTGCTCTATAAGCTGTGTGATATATATATTTGCTACTTCGTAAGTAGCAGGTGTGTAGTATACAAGAACTTTGACCGAGTACCAAAAAATCAATGAATAAATATGCTTTTTCCTTTTCTTGTTCTCTGTATATCGTTATTTACAGGTATGTTCATGGTGTGTGCTCAGATGAGGGCTAAGGGCGGAGTCCTAGTGTCATCATCCTGCAGATCCGCTATGCTTACACACAGGTTAGTGCTAGCAAGCTAGGTTCTAAGTTACTTGTGGTCCTGTTCGGCAGACAGCAAACCAAGCTGATTTGATAAAGGTTTCTATAGGTGATGGTACTCTGTGAAACAACGTAACCTTTGAATGTAGGCTTATTAGAAATAGGGAAACTCTGAGTAGGGGGCGCCACTAGGACAATCCATCACAATCTAAGCTCTCTATCACTTGCATATTCTAGCGATGTAGAGGCAGATAACTAAATTTCAATTTTCGCGTTTCCCGGTAGGCCCTTTGTAAACAAACCGTCTTTATGTATCAATGTCATATTTTATTATCTGTGGAAACTTGTCAAAAAACAGTATGTATAAGTTACTCTATGGTTTACGATAAGCGCTAGTGCTGCACTCTGGCGGCAGAACATTGCATTATTACCCCCTATTGATATTTATTTTTTGGCAAATATCTACATATCTATTTTTCTCTACTTAATCATTAGGGTTGTCTGTGAACTTGTGAAGTTATATACTTGATTTTGACAGGTCATGTCTACACGAATTTATCCGAACAGTAGTGTTCGCTCCCTTACTCCTCACGGGAGTGAACGAGGAGCGTCAGCAACTTCACGTCGAACTGTTCAGTGACTTTGAGGACGACCAGGTATCTCTTTCCATTTAGTACCGCCAGAGAGAGACGAATGTTACCTATGTAACTTTACTTTTGAGTGGCATCAAAGACTCCGTAATAGATGGATACAGTCTAAGGAAAAAACGTGCCTCGAAAATCAAGAAAATTTGATTCTCGTTCAGAGGGCGCTACTAGTTTTGGCCTACAGTCGTATAGATGGCGTTGACGGTTTCGTATGTTATTTAACAATTTTAACGCATATCAGTGAAAGAACTTGGGTCAAAATCATAAAAATAATAAATGCAAATAAAAAACATCATTTATCTATATTTAAATACATTCTATCGTATTTTTATAAATCTTTATTTTTAGTTTTAAAGTGTGTCGACAGATGGCAGTGAATTTACTGGGGTTACAAAATTTACTATGACAGTACCGCTCTAGTATAAGTTACTCTATGGTGGCATTAACGTGAGATACTTCATTCGGCTCTTGTCTGTTTGTCTGATTTAATATCTTGTCTTTTTATTAATTATATAACAATTCAAGTCTTGGAGACCCTTTACATCTCTAAGGATAATTTGATGATCGTTTTTTTATTATTATGCATATTTTATCTCTGACACCTAGAGACTTTAACATCTCTAAATAATTTTAGTACTTGTCTGTTGTTTGTACCTAGTCGGCTCATAAGTTCTGTCACTGGCCTTTAAAATTTAAATTTGGAACTCCTAAAACAAAAACCGTTCTGCATTTGAATTTCGAATCTTTATTAAATATTTGAGTAGTATAATTTTGCAATTTTCTGTTTTCTTCAACATGGAGTGGACGCTTAAAGATAGCCGTACCGCAATAATTGCACTATATCGTTGTGGTCACTCGCCGACTAAAATTTTTAAGCTACTTGAAAATTTAAAATTCTCTCTAAGATTTGTGTATCGTACCATAGAAAGATACAGTGAGGTCTCTAGTTTAAATGACAAGAAAAGAAGCGGTCGTCCGCGTACAGCTAGGACTCCAGCGGTTGTACAAGCAATTAGGGCACGCATTGCCAGAAATCCCGCTAGGAAACAAAAAGTTATGGCCCTCCAGATGGGTTTGAGCAAAAACACGGTGAAAAGACCTGAGACTTCGTGCTTATAAACGAAAAAGTGGCCATCTTCTCAATGGTCGGCTTAAAGCTTTAAGGCTTAAAAGATCTAAAGCTTTATTGAAGAAGTACGCTAAAAATAAGCACCGTTGTATACTGTTTTCGGACGAGAAAATTTTTGACATAGAAGAAAACTGTAATAAACAAAATGATAGAGTGTACGCTCGCAATAGTAAAGAAGCGTCTAATAGCATTCCCCGTATTCAAAGAGGTCATCACCCTTCATCTGTGATGGTTTGGCTGGGAGTTTCTTATGCGGGCGTCACTAGTATGCATTTTTGTGAGAAAGGAGTAAAAACTAGTGCCAAAGTGTACCAAGACACGGTGTTGACTAATATTGTGAAACCACTATCCCATACGATGTTTCTAAACAAGCATTGGGTTTTCCAGCAGGACTCTGCTCCAGCCCATAAGGCAAAGTCTACACAATAGTCATACTTGTTATGGCCATTTTTTGCCCGGATGCTGCACTTCATGATAAAAGCAAGCCGCTTTGCACAGTGCTAGTAGGGACCAAACTGAGTGATTTGACCCGCAGCAGCGCAAGTTTCACCCCTTAGGAACAGAGATGGCGCCACTTCTTAAAAAAATATTTCAAAAAATTCTACAAGCTAAACCAATGAACCGATTTAAATGTTTAATATCGCAAATGAAAGCTCATTATATACATTACTTTTAAAAAAATACTCAAAAAATATCTGCTGATTACTTTTGACAAAAAACGGCATCTTAAGTTTTTTTTTTTTACTCGATTGATAGTTTTTACTTGGTTTCTCAAAAAAAATGTATGAAACATGAATAGCTTAACGCATGTATATATTACTGAATAAATACCAAGTATTATAAAATAAACCCGACACCGATACCTCTCATACTTCACGAAATATAAAAGTTTGAATGTGAGTGTAAATTTCTTCAAAACATATTTCAAAAAATTCTACAAGCTTAACTATTTGACCGATTTCAATGTTTAATATCTCAAGTAAAAGCTCATTATATACATTACTTATAAAAAAATACTCATAAAACATATACTAAACCCTTTTGGCAAAAAACGGCATCTTAAGTTTTTTTTCTTACTCGATTGATAGTTTTTACTTGATTTCTTAAAAAAAATATTATGGAACATGAATAGTTTAATAAATATATATATAGTACTGAGTATACAAAAGTATTACAAAAAAACCCGACACCGATACCTTTCATTCTTCACGAAATATTTAAGTTCAATTATGCACGTTCTTACAAATAAATCCTTTAAAAGAAATCTTCAACCGCAGTAAGTGCACTGATTTTAATATGAAATGTGTCATATGAAAAGAAATCACCCAATTTATTTTAATAAATAAAAAATTTATAAATAAAAACTGAATAAAGTTTTTTCCTGGTGGTGAATTACAAAAAAAATATAACAATTCTAAAATTAGGAATTATTTTTATTTAAAGTGACTACATTTGTAAACAAAAAACTTAAATGTCCTCTTCGGGTTCATATTTCATATTTATTTATTGCAACCATGGTTTTATAGGTATTACAAATTCTTGGTAGTTCCACATGGACCCCGTGGGGGCATACCAATATTACATGCATACTTAGGATCTAATCTTAAATCTATGTGTATAATATAAAAGTAGGTCAATTTAGTAGTTTTTATACATATAAGCCGAATTGAATCAGATAATTGTCAGTGTATTAAATACAAAAATAAACGGGCAACTAATTATTATTAGGTGATGTCAAATTATATGGTTCACCGGTAGATGTAAAACTGAAAAAGAATAGTCGTTTTGAAGTACTCGTACCATTCCAATACTACAAAATCACTGATCATACATGAACTGGTTGCTGTAGATTACTGTTGAAGTATTTTTGTGCCTAGTTGATAACCATTAAACCTATAATTTTGTGCCAGACCTATAATTAGTGGTCAGCATGCAAAATAACCCTTAATTGAAAATTACATTAACTTACTTTTGATTTGTACAGGCACATTTGCATGATTTACACTGGGCTGTGCATGGCCAGCTGACGCGACGACACCCACAATGCATAGTTTCGCAGCCAGATTTGCAGCCACAATGGTCCAAGAGGCTTAATTGAGACCAAATCGCTGTAACTGCCGACCATTCCGGAGTCCAACTCTCTTTTTCCTCAGTCCATCCCCGAAAAGATGTACATGGTATTGAAACTTCTGGTTTCAGAGCGTTTCCCCATATATGGCCCTCTTGGTAAGCTGCTCGAAGTGCATGTTTATAGAGAGCAGCTGATGTAGGTGGCAGGGTTGGCAGGTTCTAATTTCTCGGCCAAATCAGATTTGTTCCCTGAACGACGCCCTCCATTGACTGACAACGAAGGTGGACAAATTTGGTTTTCGTACTGGAAGAATTCGTTCAGATCAAGCTGCCTTTCTCTGGCCACTATAAAAAGACGGGAAAATAGGAGTATGTCAACTTTTAAGTTTTTGATTTTGTCAGTTGTCAGAGGTGTGTAACTACATATTTTAATTTTAGTATAAAGTTACCCTAGATTTGTGTTATTGTTTGGCCAAACGGAACACATAAACGTAAATGAAGTTCACAAATATTTGTTTGCTTCAAAAAACAAGCTTGTGACAAGCCTGCCACCTACATCAGCTGCTCTCTATAAACATGCACTTCAAACGGCTTACCAAGCGGGCCATATATGGGGAAACGCTATGAAACCAGAAGTTTCCATACCATGTCCATCTTCTTGGGGATGGACTGAGGAAAAAGAGAGTTGGACTCCGGAATGGTCGGCAGTTACGGCGATTTAGTCGCAATTAAGCCTCTTGGACCATTGTGGCTGCAAATCTGGCTGCGAAACTATGGGTTGTGAGTGTCGTCGCGTCAGCTTACCATGCACAGCCCAGTGTAAATCATGCAAAGGTGGCTGTACAAATCAAAAGTAAGTTAATGTAATTTTCAATCCAGTTATTTTGCATGCTGACCACTGATTATAGGTCTGGCACAAAATTATAGGTTTAATGGTAATCAACTAGGCACAAAAATAATTCAACAGTAAATATACAGGCACAAAAATTATCCAACAGTAATCTACAGCAACCAGTTCATGTATGATCGGTGATTTTGTAGTATTGAAATGGTACGAGTACTTCTCAAAACGACTTTTTTTTTCAGTTCTACATCTACCGGTGAACCCGAAGAGGACATTTAAGTTTTTTGTTTACAAATGTAGTCACTTTAAATAAAAATAATTCCTAGTTTTAGATTTGTTATATTTTTTTGTTATTCAGCACCAGGAAAAAACTTTATTCAGTTCTTATTTATTAATTTTTTTATTTATTAAAATAAATTGGGTGATTTCTTTTCATATGACACATTTGATATTAAAATCAGTGCACTTACTGCGGTTGAAGATTTCTTTTAAAGAATTTATTTGTAAGAACATGCATAATTGAACTTAAATATTTCGCGAAGAATGAAAGGTATCGGTGTCGGGTTTTTTTGTAATACTTTTATATACTCAGTAATATATATATATTTATTAAACTATTCATGTTCCATAAATTTTTTTTATGAAATCAAGTAAAAACTATCAATCGAGTAAGAAAAAAAACTTAAGATGCCGTTTTTTGCCAAAAGTATTCAGTATATGTTTTTTGAATATTTTTTTATAAGTAGTATATATAATGAGCTTTTATTTGAGATATTAAACATTAAAATCGGTCGAATAGTTTAGCTTGTAAAATTATTTGGAATATATCTTGAAGAAATTTACACTCACATTCAAACTTTCATATTTCGAGAAGTATGAGAGATATCGGTGTCGGGTTTTTTTTATAATACTTGTTATTTATTCAGTAATATATACATGCATTAAACTATTTATATTCCATACAATTTTTTTGAGAAATCAAGTAAAAATTATCACTCGAGTAAAAAAACAAACTTAAAATTCCCGTTTTTATCAAAAGTATTGAGTATATATTTTCTAAGTATTTTTTTAAAAGTAACGTATATAATGCGCTTTCATTTGAGATATTAAACATTTAAATCGGTTCATTGGTTTAGCTTGTAGAATTTTTTGAAATATTTTTTAAAGAAGTGGCGCCATCTCTGTTCCTAAGGGGTGAAACTGCCGCTGCTGCGGGTCAAATCGCTCAGTTTGGTCCCTACTATCACTGTGCAGAGCGGCTTGCTTTTATCATGAAGTGCAGCATTTTGTTCATAACAAGTATGACTACAAGCCTGGCTCGCCTCCAATAAAATCGACTTTATACGGCATGAAGATTGGCTCTCCTCTAGCCCAGATCTTAATCCTTTAGACTATAAAATATGGCAGTATTTAGAGGAAAAGGTGTGCTCAACACCTCATGCAAATCTAGACTCTCTGAAAAAATCTCTTGCTACGGCAGTGGCCAATATCGACATGAAAGTGGTGCGTGAATCCATTGACGACTGGCCAAGAAGACTTCAAGCCTGTGTAGATAATTATGGCGGTCATTTTGAATAAATGTTATACATTTAGATTCTCTAGTTTATAAGCTTTCAAACGCTGTACAAATTATACGGAATAAACTTAAACTTTTGATTTTATTTGATACTATGTATATGACAGAACTTATGAGCCGACTAGGTATATTTTTTATTAGTTTTTTTTTGTGTAATTTGATATTTAGACGATACATCTCTGACAATACTAATCTAATATTTTACTAATACTAATAAGATAAGATACTAATCTAATCTAATATTTTATTGATTCCATGTGTAATTGTTTTTTGTAATTTTTGGTTAATTTTATTGCTTGTAAAAATTGATATGTAAAAGTGCCCCTGTGGCCTATTTGCTGAATAAATGTTTGATGTTTCAATGATTTGTCTGGATAGAAATGGAAATATTTTATTTTATTTTATTTATTTATTTTATTACAAAGAGATAAAACAGAAGCATACAAGTGAAGAACAATATAGACAGAATATACATAACTATTATAGATTATGTTGTTTCCTTAAGCATATCTCACCGAGAACATAAGTGGTATTAGAATGTAAACCTAGCAACATGCAACACTTAACTATTTCAACTACAACAACTACATTAAATTCATATTTATGATTTATGAATGTTATGATCTAAAACTACTTATCTATTTTTTATATAATTTTGTGACAGCAGCCTTGAATGAGGCACGGGAGCATGAGAATAAATCTACATTACAATATATGTACATTTATTTGCGAGAATGCAGGCTAGATAATAGAATTTGGGTATATACATTCCACCACATAATGGCATGCAAAACTATGTACATTTTTAATTTTATTCAAAGCTTAATCCTAAGTGCAGTTTAAGTATTATAGTCTGGTCATATTTATTAAGTTAACTAGAGTTGTGCGTACTCGCTTCACTGAAAAGATCGCTTCAAACTAGTACAATATCACAAATGTACTAGTTCGGTCTTTTAGTACATTTAGTGCAGTAGTACACCCAGACAAACTGAGCATAATAATGTAACGGAACGGTTTTTGCGGACGTTTTTTAAAGTAGTACATACAATTCAAAATTTGTTGTCTCGCTTACTCCCGTGCAGTTGCAACGGAGTGATGGTTATGTGCTGTCTCGCTCATATTAGTCGAGAGCCGTTCTATCGTCATCGCACGCGCTCGGCGTTAAGGGCGTAACACACCATCGCACCGCACCGCAACCTTGGAGCAGTTCTAGGAATAGGTAGTACTGGCGTGGGCTTCCACACTATCGCACCGAACCGTCAAAACGGTGCGATCCTACCTTACAGACTAGCCGCACACGTGCGCCAGTGTTGCCAAGTGTCCCATATTTCCATGTTTTACATTTTTTTTTCATGGAAATATGGGATACTTGGCAACACTGACGCACGTGTGCGGCAGTCTGTAAGATAGGATCGCACCGTTTTGACGGTTCGGTGCGATAATGTGGAAGCCCACACCAGTACCTACTACCTATTCCTAGAACTGTTCTAAGGTCGCGGTGCGGTGCGATGGTGTTTTACGGCCTTTAGTTTGGTCGGATCACTCGGATCGCTTTGCTGTCAGTGTCACTCCTCGCTCCCGTTCCGTTTCGCGTGTAGTATACTAAAATTTACTCGGTACAGAATCATTAGGGAATAGTTCGGTCTAGTACAGTGGAGGGAATTGCATCTTTTTGACTTTAGTACATGTATTTACTACACAAGCCTAAATTTAACCATATTTTCTATCCTCAGAACTTACCAGTAACTGACGCGTACGTCGAACTACAATCCAGACACGCTCAAATATACGCCTGCGAGTTACAAATAGAGGCTCACTTTACCGGCCTCCGGTACTGCATGTACCATTATCCAAGACTCTCGGCTGCCATTGGTTAGTATTAGTATGCCATTTTGAACCTTATGTCCAGTGTAGAAGGTCGAACACCAGTGTGCGTGCTAGTTACAAATAGAAGCCCACTTCACCGGGCTTCGATACTGCATGTACCATTATCCAAGACTCTCGGCTGCCATTGGTTAGTATTAGTAGTCCATTTTGAACCTTATGTCCAGTGTAGAAGGTCGAACACCAGTGTGCGTGCTAGTTACAAATAGAAGCCCACTTCACCGGGCTTCGATACTGCATGTACCATTATCCAAGACTCGGCTGCCATTGGTTAGTATTAGTATGCCATTTTGAACCTTATGTCCAGTGTAGAAGGTCGAACACCAGTGTGCGTGCTAGTTACAAATAGAAGCCCACTTCACCGGACTTCGATACTGCATGTACCATTATCCAAGACTCTCGGCTGCCATTGGTTAGTATTAGTATGCCATTTTGAACCTTATGTTTAGTGTAGAAGGTCGAACACCAGTGTACGTGCGAGTTACAAATAGAAGCCCACTTCACTGGGCTTCGATACTGCATGTACCATTATCCAAGACTCGGCTGCCATTGGTTAGTATTAGTATGCCATTTTGAACCTTATGTTCAGTGTAGAAGGTCGAACACCAGTGTACGTGCTAGTTACAAATAGAAGCCCACTTCACTGGGCTTCGATACTGCATGTACCATTATCCAAGACTCGGCTGCCATTGGTTAGTACTCGTATGCCATTTTGAACCTTATGTTCAGTGTAGAAGGTCGAACACCAGTGTACGTGCTAGTTACAAATAGAAGTTAGTAGGTTACTGAGTGTGGTAACAGTGTGTACACAATATCTCAAATGATTTTTCGCCCAAGCCCTGAGCTGTTCTCTTGTTGATAAAAAAATCTCATGCCTACGATAATCTTACTAATGTTCATATCTTTTTCAGGTATCAGTACGAATTTATTCTTCGTGTCGCTCATATTTATATTGAGCTGGTATCATCTACAGGACGGATTGCCAGACTTCGTAAAGGTATATTTACCGTGATACTCTTCCCATACAACCATTTCGGTCGCAGAATCGCAGAAAGTAGTAACTAAATGGCAGATGTGTCGTAACAGTTACTACACTGCGACTGTGTACAGTTTTAGTTACTGAGTGTGGTAACAGTGTGCACACAATGCTACCAGAATTATTTCAGTAACTAAGTGTGGTCGCCGTGTGTACACTTTTCGGTCACAGTGTCGAAACATTTTTTATACACTGCGTTCAGTTTGTGACCAAATCTGTACACAATGTGTCGTAACCGTTACCGAATTGTTTCGAAACATTGTGACCGAAAAAAACTGGTAACAATTTAATATGTGCACACGGCGACCACAGTTTGTGACCAAAATGTGTCTGCGTCAACTCTTCCCCATTTCTGGTAACGGCGACGACACTGCGGCTGGAATTGTGACCGGAAAAAACGGTGTCGACTCATTTGCGTCGTAACAGCGACCGAAAATGGTTGTATGGGTTGCGACACGCTGAACCTAAAATTAGAACCAATTCCAAGCGTCACAGAGAACAATTGTTATTTTTTTAATCCCGATTCCCGTTGCAGATATATGTCTTAAATCCCATGGTAGAAAGGTGACAGACATGCTGTTTTATGTTTCAGAGCAAATTTGGCGACATCAAAAACGAAACCGATCCCGACGACGAAAAGAAATATTTAAAGAAAGTGAAATTGGAGAGAACAGGTAAATGTTCATTGTATTTATAATATTTGTATTTCTGAATCTTTTTTTCGCGTAGGATCCAAATATACACATACGTTTCATGTGAGAGATATACAGGATGGATAAAAAATTTGGATTATACTGAGCAACTTTTACTATAGGACCAACCACGAAATCGCGAAAAAAAATTTACCCTCCCATAGAAAATGGACCAGCCAAATTTTTTTTCGCGATTTCGGGATTGGTCCCATAGTAAAAGTTGCTCAGTATAATCCCAAAATCTCCCTGCCAAGGCTGCCTGCTAAGGCGCTACAATATCTGAACACGCCTCTATTGTCAGGGCGTTAGAGTGCGTGTTCAGATATTGTGAACACCTCGGCCGCTCCGATATATCTGATGGCGACTGTACATTGTTATTCATTAACATTTATATTCCAGATTCTTCCATGTTCTTCGATGATGAGAGCCTGGTGGAGGAGCTGAAACACATCGATGAACCAAAGAAGACTTAGACTGATTCAAGCTTACAGTATTTTTGTACGGCTTTTTACTAGGGAATGTAAACCGGTTTTTAATTGTATGGAAAAACCGGTTATTAACCAAAATTTCATACAAATAAAAACCAGTTTACATTCCCTACTTTTACTAAATTATGTCAATTATTCGGCGAAGCTAAAAATGTTTGTTGTAAGCATAAGACGTTAGTGATATTTGAGAAATAAAATATATTGGCTATTGTGTTATCTAAAAAAATATGATATATGAATTTATTATAAAGAAAGAAATCGAGTTATAAGTAAGGGGTCATCCATTAATTACATCACACGCTTAGGGGGGGGGGGGGAGGGGGTTAAGAAAATGTGACATGTTGTGACAAGGGGGAGGGGGGAGTCACACACTTTGTGACGTCATTTTCTTATTTAAATTATTTTATTCGCTGTACAGTTAAATAATAATAACAAGTTTTTGGAACGGTAATCATTTTTAATCGTTTAATTTTCTTTGCTAATCTGTTTTGGGTTATAAAAATAAAATTACTAATATTTCCTTTGTCAAAAATATTTTGATAAAATATTAATAATACTTAATTCGATTTGCCGATTTCATTGAAAAAATGTGACATCACACCAGGGGGGAGGGGTTTGCCCACGAATTAATAAACTAGCGGATGTGAAATGACTCCTATTTAGTATGAAAACCAGTGTCGCTAAACTCACACATTCATAGCCACGTTAAAATACGTCACACACTTACAAAATTGCTCTGATTCGTAGCAACTTTCCATACCAAAAAGTTATTACCGGTGGACATTTCTCGAACGAATATCAACTGTAGGCTACATGAGTGACGGTTTAAAATATAATGTCAAAGCTATATGACATACGACTCTTTCATTATCTCATTCATCTCACAAAAGCTCGCTCAACGTTCACCTAATACAACTACTCAACACCAGATGGCGTTATTTTATATAATTTTAAAATCACTTACTTATTACAGGCGAGAAAAGGGCTAAAAAACCAGTATAAGTAAGGTCTAATTACGCATGGTTTGTTACGGATCTCACGGTCACGTTACACTGGTGTTTTCGAGACCTCTACACGCCTGCGAGTAGCTAACCGTTGGAACTTCTTTCCATTCGACGATATAGGGAGGGGACAGTGTAATCGGAGTGTTTTATCGATATTTGTGTGTTCAGTTAGGTATTGATATTTCATTACCGTATGTTTTAACACATTTAGATGATACTTTATTTATGATTATAATATAGGTAGTGATAATCGTGATTGTATGAAAAATAATATGTAGTACAGTACAACAAATATCTAACTAGAAATTTGTTTCTTATTAATTGACCAACTAGGTTGTTAATGTGAACATTAAATATATCTTAAAGTCAAACAGATAAAATCACAGTTCTTTAAAGGTCTATTAACTCGGTATTGCTGTTATTTTGTGATCACAAATCTGCAATTACTTACATAGGTAAGTATTCGTCTTTAACAATATATTTACTTGTAGCAGCATTTAAGGTCAATCTAGACGGGACAACCTGATTAAATTGTCAAATTAATTGTATGGTGTGAAAGCATACATGAAACTGGCTCATCGATCCCACTTGATTTGATTGTAAGATTGTGACCTATCAAATCAGGAATGGGGGCGGCAAAATTCCAATATTTCACGCTAGTTTGCGTGGTACGGAACACTTTTTATTAATTAAGTGAGCCCGAATGTCACTAATAATTACTAAATTAGTAACTAAGTTTTAGGCGTGTGGACGCTAGATGAGATGTATGGCAATTTTATCCCCAGAAATCTTTCTCTAAGAAATGCTCCTAGCAAATGGTGCTATATTTTTGCGGAAACTAATTTTCTTGCCCAGTAGCATTGACCCATTTATTTTTAATATCGGCATCTTGTGGTAACCTACAATAATTAATAATAAAGAAATAGAAAATATAAAACGTTTATTCATGGCACATTGCATGCATTGTACGCATAAGTGCATTAAGTACCTAGTCTAATTATATTAACGATGAAAATATGATGGGTGTAAAAAACAAAAACGTATGTAAAGGAATACGAAGGTTTGAAAGGTTGCCATGAAATGACCCCGACTTAACTTAGTGCTTGATGACCAGAGCTGCCATATTTACTAAGACATTGATTATCCCAAATAATAATTAGAAACGTGTCTAAAATAATAATTTATTACCGAACTACCAAACATCAAACTTGAAATATCGTAACTTTAACTTTATCGATATAAATATCGACATTGCGCAGCATCTGAGTAGCGAAGTTATTTGACATTTAGGATAGCGAATATTCCAGATAAACGTAAAGAATAGTGACAAAGGATTGTGAACTCTAAGTTCTAACTGATAAAATATAGATTTACTTAACGAACATTCGTAAATAATGCAATAGAAACAGATTTTTCGTATTTATCGGATTATATTTAAATAAATAACCACCGGTGATAGGAAATACCTCCACGTGAAAGATTTTTTAAACCGCTGTGATTTCTGCAGCTTAATACTGCACAATACGGCATTTTAAATTTAATTATCAATTTTTGTTAGACGAGCGTACGTACGACGTGAATGTCATTCGAGCATGAAGTTTACACAACAACTGAGCATAGTCTGTGCATAAAGTGAGTCGGTCGCTACTAACTGTCGGATAGACGGGAACGCCCACTTGCCATCTCCATCCTACTCCGTGGGTTTGCCAAATGTGACCAAGTGTGACAAGGAGGGGGGGGAGGGGTCGAAAAATCTCGAAATTCGTGTGACATAATTAATGGGTGAACCCTAAAGAAAAGCTTACGAGGAATTTATATTTAGTTGCTATATAGTTAAATAATATTGTTAATTATTAGCTTTCTGAACGTCACGGTTGGCAATAGACGACAACTATTTAAAATAAACCCTAATACATTCCAATAAGGTATACTATTATTAAACTGTTGGATTTCAAAAGGTTAGTCGGAAAAAAATCATTAACGTCAAAAATATACTGATAAATATACCGTCAACCGGGGTGAATAGGGACAAAACTTAAAATGTAATTTACCTGACAATTTCTTAATAACTACCCACACAAGTAGTATCATACAAAATCTACTGTTATTCTTAATCGAATGATACAATTTGTGTATTTTTAAGAAATTATCAGGTAAATCACATTTTAAGCTTTGACCCTATTCACCCCAGCCATCCCTATTTACCCCAGTTGACGGTAATTCAATAATATATTTGTCGTATATAAACGACAGAACACAAAACTAGACTGACATCACAGCTCTCTCCTTGATAGGTAGATTTGTTAGAATTTAACCTACTTATATATTTGAAGGGGATAGGGTAGCAATAGCATATTGTATAGATAATTTGGAAAAGGTTGTTTTGTATAGACGTAATTGGTTGGCTAGATTATATATTGTATACACGGTGGATAATGCACTTATTTTTTAGCCATCCTCTATATTTACTGGCACTACAGTTAACCGTAACATAACATGGGAAAATACAATAAGTATATTAGATATACGCAAACACATACATATAAAATCTTCATAGCTTTTGGTCTGTGTTGCTAAATAGCTCTGTCCATTCCAAATCGCTTTAACTCAGTGAATTAACTCTTACTATATAAGTAATATAAAGTGTACTTACCTAAAACTTATCATAAATATTTATATCAACATCACACTTTTTTTAATCTTTTTAATATGATCATAACCAGCTGTCAAATTCAATACTTATATGTGACGTTTTCAACCAAAAGGTACCACATTGTCGCTAGTCGATAAGGTTGATTTCAAATTGAAGCTATATGGAAATAGCGCCTTATTGATAAATAAGTACCCTTTTAGTTGAGAATGACACATATCTACAAAAAAATACTCAATCTGTATGGTTTTCTACTATAATGACAGTTGGCTTGGGCAGATTGGGTATATTGCCCAATCGAACTGGCATTTTAGTGTCAAGGTTATAAACTAAAAACTGTAAAGGGTATTTACTTAAAATAATTGTTGTCTGCCTTACCTGCACCAGTTAGCCGAACGTTAATTGCAATTAGGCATTAACCAGTACAAATTGAACCGTAAACCGTAACGGACGCTTACAGTTTACGGTTCAATTTCATCAATTTGTACTGGTTAATTGCATTAACGTTTCGGCCAACACTGACCTGCACTGCACTTTTGCCATGTATTATACTTGTAGTACAAAAATATTTTATACATTTCTTTTGTTACTAACTTTAATAAACGTAGGTATTTTTTGTTATTCATTCTACGGTTATACATTCATTTTTATAAGATTTAAAAGGCTTATAGTCCGACAAGAAATTGTAGAAAATTATTGAGGGCGCCACATTTTTGACGTAAAATGCTTAAACATGGCAACAATTTTGTATGGAATTGTTTTAATTCCATTTAATTTAATTTCTACAATTTTATGTCGCACTATATGTGTAGTTGTTGTACACTAAGTTACTTAGTTACTATAATTATAACTAATTGAATAATTATTATTGTTTTTGGAGTATGATGTCTACTTTAATATATTGTGATATTACATTTTTGGTGAGCGAAACATTTTATTAAAGCTGTAAGGCATACTCACACTTTTTATTCTCCACTGATGTAACCTGCAGGCGTATTATGGATAACTTTATCTAATGATATCTCTCTAATATGTGTCACTTATTAACACTACGCTATTATAAGATAGACACTAGACTTATAGTACCAGGATATGGACCGTGATTACCTTTTGTATTGTTTTTGAGCTCCCAATATACCCGTGAACAAGATGCATGTAACTACGTCGAAATTCGGGAGCTCGAAAACAATACAAAAAAGGTAATCACGGTCGATATAAGTCTAGTGAATCATTCAAAACTGAGATAGAACTTGTCATTATCACGCTATTACGTAGACAAACACGACCTAGATGAAAAATTAAAAGGTTTAGTAAAAATTAGTGGTTTACCTACATGTATTCTTGTATTCTACACGTAACGACTTACATCACTTAACCAACTCATGCTGGTAATTAACCTTTTCGACGCCGTGTCAAACACAAAAGCTGTCACTCGGACGCCACGTCACCGATTATATAATCTGTGCCGAAGTGTCAAATTAACTGAAATTGAACTTTATGCACATGCACGTAAGTCTATGTTGCTCTGTGGTTGTTGACCGATTAACCCGTTTTTGGCGTTGGACCTGCGGTGCCGATACATCCGTCTTTGGCGTCCAAAAGGTTTAAGTACCTAATCTACGAAAGGAGGAAGGAATGTCAGTCAACAGCAGAAGTAGAACCGCGACTGATTATTTTGAATATGAGCTGAAAATTATCGCCCGCATAAGTACTATTGTTGCTGATTGTACACGGGACAAAATTATTTTCGTTTTGTTTTTTTGTAAAAAAAAATGTGACCAAGTGGAGCTTTTTGTATGGGATGAATAAGTTTTTAATTTTTTTCAAGATAATTATAATCCACAGCTAGAAAGACATACAATAGCACTCAACTTTTTTTTGTTTATTTGATAAAAGACAAAAATAGAAGCGTGACAGAGTGGTCGAAAACAAGACAACGAAAAGAATTTTGATCAACACGCTGTACAGTGTACACAGGCTGATTTTGTTATCTCAGAACAAATTCTGAAGGGTGAATATGAATATGTAGGTCATACTGAACAACTTTTATTATGTGACGAATTCCGAAATCGCGAAAAAAAACTGCCGTCTCATAAATTTCGGTGAATCAGGGTCAATGTTTTCTATAAAACAGCAGATTTTTTTTCGCGTATTTGGAGTTGGCCACATTATAAAAGTTGTTCAGTATGACCTACATACCCCTCAGTTTGGTCAGAGATAACCAATAAATCACCCTGTATAGGTACCTATAGAAGACGCCGTTAAACAGTGTAAAATATAAAACACATAGATAATGTAAAATGTCTTTATTGATTGATTTCAAGATTGACAGGTCTATTTGATCCGTTAGTGAGCAATATTCGTGACAACCAGCACAAGTCTTCAATTTTGTCATTACTTATCGAAATAAATTTAGTTCTACCTGTGTCCCAGCTAAATTTTAAAAGTAATATAAACTATAGTATGAATCTTATCAAATGATTTTTTCGTCTAAGACCCTAAACTGTTAAACAAAAGAAACAATGGCTTTTGTTTAATAGATTAGGGTCTTAGGCGTAAAAATCATTTGAGAAAATTCATACTATACTAGGGTAAACTGCCCAATAGTTAGCCCTTTAACCTATTGAATGCCGACTGTCAAACTCAAGAACGTCATGCACACGCCAATAGGTATCTGGCATAAGCTAGCAAATACAGGAAACTAAGGTTACTTTGACAAAGTATGCCATAAAACTTACAGTTCTTGGCGCCACGGGCACGGCTACTTACGTCGCTTTTAACCTTTTCGACGCCGTGTCAAACACAAAAGCTGTCATCCAGACGCCATGTCACCGAAGTGTCAAAACTGAAATTGAACTTTATGCATATGCATGTAGGTCTATGTTGCTCTGTGGTCTATGACCGATTAATCAGTCTTTGGCGTTGAACCTACGGTACGTATATATCGGTCATTGGCGTCCAAAAGGTTAAGGGTTCTTGGCGTTCATATGATTAAAGACATTGGCCTTTATTTTTATAGGAAAGTCACCAACTCACCACTTATATTGAGGTTGAAGGGCGAATCATTGGAGGAGTTGAAATAAGCATAGTTAACCCTAATTAGGTACAATGTGAACCTACAGTCGACCACATAATTCGACTAACTATTAAACTCAAAGTTCATGGGATAATATTATAATAATAAATGTACATAAATAAAAACTCCTTCCTTTTCAAATTAACTAACTTACTTTTAGACGCAGCTACTAGGTAGGTAGGTAATATGAAAAGAAAATAGTATAAAAATGAATTTTTGTTTTTTATTGAATGTGTAGAGGGAGCTCTGAGGTCGCCTGTACGTGAAAATATATTTCTAAAATAAATATTGCATTTCCGTGCTCTACTTCTAAAAAACTGCACAAGTTAAATATGGTGGTATTTTACTAAAACAAGAATCAGTGATATACCCACAGTAGCCAAGTATATTTTCTAGTAGAATAATAATATTTCACTAGAAAATACACTTGGTTACTAACACTGTTAAACATATTCCCTAACCTGAGTTTTATAATCTTAATGATTGTTATTCATTAGTATGACCAAAAAAACCTTCGCCTTTTTAGGTGTCACTTAAGCTCTGACATGAATATAATTTGAAGTTTTAGGTTCAAGTACCTATAGTTTTTATAGTATTTTACTCAACTGTTTACTTTAATGTACGGTATTATGAATTTATTCAAAAACCTATGTTTTTTCACACAATGATGAAAGATTTCCTCAAAAAATTTAGTTTTTTTTTGTACGTATTGGCACGTACTTAAATAGACAGAAAGAATGTATAAGTATTCTTTACTATAATATATAAATTTCAATAAATATAGGCGTGTAAATATTAGCAGCTACTATAACTAAATCTATTGAATAATAGGACGATGATGTAAACTGTAAAGACATTTAGCAAAGTTCACTACGATTGGTACATTCAAGGCGAAATACTTCGGAATTAGAAATTTGTAAGACAGGAAAGAAATATTGATACCATATCCCAATAAAATATTTTATCTGTGACTGTAATTTCTATAGAAAATCATCCACTACTCGGTAAAACGAATAAATAACAGTATAAAATGAATCCTAATAAAAATAAAAGAAAAAACAATAATAATTAATCGTTACTACATTAAATATGCCCACATATTATACACTGATTCAAATATTGTAGGTAAAAAAAAACCTTAAAAAATATATATAATTAAAAACAATCTTAAACATATCATCTAACAATAAAATATGCACTAATATGTTAACAAGTAGGTAGACTAACTTAACAGAATTTTAATATTTGTAAAAGAATATGATGTTTTATTCGGAAGTATTTCTAGTATCTACTATACATATTAGTACATTTATTACAGTAGGACATTGAGATAATGAAAATTTAGAACTTTTGATCGATATATAATGTGAAAATTTAATTCTAGGTATCTTGAGTCTAGGTATCTCTAGACTTCTTTAAGTCTTAGAAGTTCTTCAAAGTATGGTTAATAGAATGTCCGCATATTAAAGCATGTGTGGGTGTCCTAGGTTTGATATGACTCTAAATTGTCATACTAAAGGTAAGATAAATTTAGTAAGAAATGATTCATAATATTTCTACATAAAGATATTGTCGATACTAAAAAAACATGAGGATGGATCGAATATTGGACTTCTTACATCGATTTCTAAAACCAACTTTACAACGTATATAATAAAGCTCAAAATTGATCAGAATCACATTCATTGATTATTCCAAACACCGATGTAGGTACAACATGTTCCAATAAATGTTAAGACATTTACTTATAGAATATCCAAAATTCGGATTATAGTCACATTTTTATATGTTTTTATTAATACTATATCCAAAATTCGGATCATAACATTAGTAAGTAACAATATACCCCATAGGACATTGATGTACAACATATACTGAATAACACCAATAGTTTTAATATATAGAAATATTATAATGATGATGAGTATATTATTATATTTTATTGATGTTATTTTGGTATACAACAATTCCATTACTTCCTTTTGACCACCACAACTATTTCATATCACACGCAACAGTAAACTTTATTGGAATTTATTAAGGTTGATTTTACGCTGTAACTTTGTCGGCTATCTATAGCCGACAGTGGCGGTCAGTGTTGAAATTTGCTATAATGATACAACAATAGGTACCTGTACAAGTCCCCTGCTGGGCTAAGATGGACGGCTGTCTATCATTTGTCACCATGCCTCTCACGCTCTAAGAAGTACGTAAGTGCGAAAGTGACGCATTATATGACAGGTGACAAAAACGCGACCATGATACCGGTGCTGGATTCCGCTTTATATTCTTAGGCCAATTGTAATTTAAAAACGTGATACATAACAACTGCTGTTTACTTGTGGCATCACTGTTAAAAGGTATAGGAAACAATTAAATAGGTATCTTAAACCCTCATAATTTAAAATAAAATATATTTTTTTACATTAATTGTGACGAAATTAATTAGATTTGATCATAATTTTTAAAATACGTATGGCATTCAAGATATTTTTAGAAAAGGAACGGCAGTGCAATTAAGGCGCCACCAGTAACATAACATTTCTTAAGTTTGGCCCAAACTTGAGCACCAAGGGTTCAATATTATCAAACCATCAATTTGGCAATATTGTCCCGTACAAACGCGTGTATTGCCTACATTTTTTCAACGTTTCAATTATTTCACTAAGCATTTTTCACATCCATTGTGAGTTTGTGACAAAAAAAAACTTGTATAACTGTAAATCTTTAGAAAAATCGGGACAATTTCATGTGATTTCACATGAAACATCTCTGAAATAGCCAATAAATCCTAAGAAGCTTATAGAACACTGAAGGTTGTCGTATATATTTTGAGACTGGGATTCACTTACACACTCTTCTGGCTCTTTCTACAGAATGATTCCCTTTTCCCCGTAAAATTATTGGATTTTTAAAAAAGATATGTTGAAGGAAATCACCCTGAAGACAGAAACAGAACACATGAACCGCAAATACCGCAATTCAAGCTTAAACTTCCTTAGCTAAATTTTCTGTTTAACATTCAGTATTTTTATAAGCTTTTTGGTACAGTCAGATCTTCAAGATGTTTAAATACGGAGTCTACAACTTTTAGAAATGTTTTACAATTTTTAACCGACCTAAAAAAAATAAGGATCAATTTGACCGTTTTTTTTATAACAACATGACATTAGCATAAGCACTGTAGGTGCAATTGTCTTTTCATTAATGTTTACAGTTTTTCTAGACAGGAATAATCACACTTTCAAGTTGCAATTAGCTCCATGCATGAATTTATTTTTATTTTTGGATTCATAATTTATATCGTTAGAACACCGGAAATGATAAAAATACTTTTGTAAACCTTAACATTATTTTATTAAAAAATATTTAAAATGTTGAAAATTTTTGAGCGGTTGAAACGCTCATAATTTTTGGCGCGAATTCGACAGAGCGTGATGACGTCACACGTTGGGCGGCCCAACTGACGTTTGCTACTAATGACACTAATCTGTCGAACGCGTGACGTCACGTGGCGTTTCGAGCGTTTCGCTCACTAGCTTTTCGCGGGCAAATTTTTGTACTTTTTATTTATAATTTTAAGTAATTAAATGGTAATTTAAAAACGGAAATGCATTTGTAACATGATATAACGGTAACAAACATCCGAATAAAACATATTTCGTTCAAATATAAACTTCATGCATGAGGCTAATTGTCAAATGGAACAATTTGTTGAAAAAAAATCACCATTTTCTCTCGCAGTGTTGCCTGCTTAACTAGCGGGTGAGTAGCGGAACAGCTCTGGCCAAATCACGCCCTAACCTGAAATAATTAGGGAGTTAATAGTGCGACACAAAATTGTAGAAATAAAATAAAATGGAGCTAAAAAATTCCATACTAAATTGTTGCCATGTTTAAGCATTTTACGTCAAAAATGTGACAGTTACGTAGGAAGTGGCGCCCTCATATACTTTTTACTATTTTATGTGGCACTATGTGTTGTAACAAGATTTCTACGATTATGTCGTGAATTAAATTACAAAAGGCCAAGAAGAATTAATCTTTCTATGACAGATTGACAGCATCTTTAATTCTTTACAATTTGATACAAAAAAACAGTCTGGTGATTTGTGCATGATTATTAGAGTTACCCCATAGATCAATACCGTAACTAAGAATGGACGAGACGAGACCATGATAAATCCTAAGAGCTGCTTGATAGGAAACTGATTGACTTAATTTTCTCAAGGCGATGAACAAACAATTCATGTTTTCTTTCCAATTTTCGATCGAGCCACGTAAGATCTTATGGTTAACTAAGGTGTGCACTTTTCATATTTGTACATACTTTCCAAGTATATTAACTAAACGTAATTCAGATAAATATTTACAATTTTTAAATTTGAATACGATAAGGATTGATTAGGCGGTACCGGGTACAGGCGGTATTTAAGAATGTTCGGTGCAGGTTACTGTTAGTTCAGCAGTCGTTAAGCTATTTGTTTAATATAGTTTAGGGACTATCTCATTTCAGACATAGAAAGAGAGCATCATACCGTCTTTGTCTTACGCTATTACTAGTACCCAAAAGAAAGGGACGAGTATAATTTTCCTGGTTTTTACTGACTGACAAGTTGTGTTTGCCAGACTATACTTACCATGATTTTCCTCTTGTGTTGCCAGCTTAACTGGCAGTGGAGGCGTAGCGGGACAACTCTGGCAACACCATGCCGACGGCCTGGAAGAATTGAGCAATCTATGTGAGCGTGTTTACAACGCCGTCCGGTGATCGAATGATTGTTAATGTGTGAACTCTGTGGACGCTCACTAATATGGCAAAACTTCTTCTTTGAACTTCGAATTACAAACTTACAATGAACGATTGTGCGACAGATGGCTATTGCGATAACCTGTTGGTCGACAGAATGGTTTTGCAATGAACTTAACGCTTTTAGAATGCGGGAACGGGAACGTGTTAGTATACCTATAATGGGATGTTATGACATGAATACAGGTTGTAAACAAACGTGATCCCAACTGAAATATGGTCTCATTGGGAGATCGGCGCTGGATGTCGCAGTTCTCGCTGAGATTACGAATAAATTACTTTTATTCTATTCTAAATAAACAGTCGCGCTTCAGAACCGCAAACAGTGTAACGTACGGCATGCTTCATAAGCGCACGCACTTCCAAAACTGAAACCGCAAGAAATTAATCGCAGTGCGTGCTAAGCCTTAAATAGGGTAGTTGACACATGTTGAATTTTATAACTAAATCTAGTTAAATAGATAGAAAATGAGTAAATAAAAAATATATAGGAATGATAAAAATACACAAGACCTCAAAATTTCGAAAAAAACTTTTTTAACTTTCAAATAGGAAAAAAATTACGGTACCATTCGATTCCTCACATTTTATTTAAAAAAATATTGTACATCAACAATATACATAAACGCAACATTTCACCGACAAAATCGCAACTTCCTTGTTTTTCATACATCGAAACGGCTTCTAAGCAAAGTTACACAGTGACGTCACGATGTGTTGCCATTTTGCTAGAGCGTTTCGTCAGTAAAGTGCGGGTGCCAGACTTTGACCGTCATTTGTGACTTTTGTATTGCTTTAAGATTTTCCATTCATTGGTCCCATACAGACATTTGATCCTCAAAACAAACCTGATCGACTGATACCATTAAAAAAAATATCAACTACCCAATTGATACGAGATGTATAAGTGGGTACCGCCAGATGTTTTATAAGCTTCATCTTATAGTTAAGTGATTACGATTGACGTATAACGTAAAATAAATAAATAACGATAAGACACACGTCCCACGTCGCACCCGTGTGAGGATAAAGAACTAATGCCTCATTGCAACGCCTCATTGAGGTATCTCACCTCATTGTCGGCGCGCTCCTCGTCGCTCTGGTACTGCACGTCCAGCTCAGAGCTGTTCACGCTGTTCTCCCAGTCTTCGGAGGAGTCTACCGAGGATGCGTCCAGGTCGATTTCGGCTGGAAAAAAATTCGCTCAATATGGGGAAGTCAGAATAATACTACCTACACGTTTTTAAGGATTACATTGGCATTGATGGCCAGCGTGGCTTAATTGGTTGAATTAGTTTACCCAATATCCCACTAGATGGCGTTATTACGACTGGCGAAAATCCTATATCGCGCGAATGTTTGTTCATAGTAGACACCATGTTAAAGTTTTTTCTGCAAAAAAAATTGGGTAACGAGAAATAACTCTGATCTGTAAAAAAAAGGCCTGACGCTATCTCGCTCAGCGAGCATGTGTCTCTGTCACTCACCCATGAAGGCGTGGTTCTCGAGCCGCCGGGGGCCGGGCACGGCGGGCAGGCGCAGCGCGGTGGCGTTGACGGCCAGCGCGGCCGCGTGGCGCCCCGACCCTGATGCTGACGCTATCTCGCTCAGCGAGCATGTGTCTCTGTCACTCACCCATGAAGGCGTGGTTCTCGAGCCGCCGGGGGCCGGGCACGGCGGGCAGGCGCAGCGCGGTGGCGTTGACGGCCAGCGCGGCCGCGTGGCGCCCCGACCCTGATGCTGACGCTATCTCGCTCAGCGAGCATGTGTCTCTGTCACTCACCCATGAAGGCGTGGTTCTCGAGCCGCCGGGGGCCGGGCACGGCGGGCAGGCGCAGCGCGGTGGCGTTGACGGCCAGCGCGGCCGCGTGGCGCCCCGACCCTGATGCTGACGCTATCTCGCTCAGCGAGCATGTGTCTCTGTCACTCACCCATGAAGGCGTGGTTCTCGAGCCGCCGGGGGCCGGGCACGGCGGGCAGGCGCAGCGCGGTGGCGTTGACGGCCAGCGCGGCCGCGTGGCGCCCCGACCCTGATGCTGACGCTATCTCGCTCAGCGAGCATGTGTCTCTGTCACTCACCCATGAAGGCGTGGTTCTCGAGCCGCCGGGGGCCGGGCACGGCGGGCAGGCGCAGCGCGGTGGCGTTGACGGCCAGCGCGGCCGCGTGGCGCCCCGACCCTGATGCTGACGCTATCTCGCTCAGCGAGCATGTGTCTCTGTCACTCACCCATGAAGGCGTGGTTCTCGAGCCGCCAGGGGCCGGGCACGGCGGGCAGGCGCAGCGCGGTGGCGTTGACGGCCAGCGCGGCCGCGTGGCGCCCCGACCCTGATGCTGACGCTATCTCGCTCAGCGAGCATGTGTCTCTGTCACTCACCCATGAAGGCGTGGTTCTCGAGCCGCCGGGGGCCGGGCACGGCGGGCAGGCGCAGCGCGGTGGCGTTGACGGCCAGCGCGGCCGCGTGGCGCCCCGACCCTGATGCTGACGCTATCTCGCTCAGCGAGCATGTGTCTCTGTCACTCACCCATGAAGGCGTGGTTCTCGAGCCGCCGGGGGCCGGGCACGGCGGGCAGGCGCAGCGCGGTGGCGTTGACGGCCAGCGCGGCCGCGTGGCGCCCCGACCCTGATGCTGACGCTATCTCGCTCAGCGAGCATGTGTCTCTGTCACTCACCCATGAAGGCGTGGTTCTCGAGCCGCCGGGGGCCGGGCACGGCGGGCAGGCGCAGCGCGGTGGCGTTGACGGCCAGCGCGGCCGCGTGGCGCCCCGACCCTGATGCTGACGCTATCTCGCTCAGCGAGCATGTGTCTCTGTCACTCACCCATGAAGGCGTGGTTCTCGAGCCGCCGGGGGCCGGGCACGGCGGGCAGGCGCAGCGCGGTGGCGTTGACGGCCAGCGCGGCCGCGTGGCGCCCCGACCCTGTGCTGACGCTATCTCGCTCAGCGAGCATGTGTCTCTGTCACTCACCCATGAAGGCGTGGTTCTCGAGCCGCCGGGGGCCGGGCACGGCGGGCAGGCGCAGCGCGGTGGCGTTGACGGCCAGCGCGGCCGCGTGGCGCCCCGACCCTGATGCTGACGCTATCTCGCTCAGCGAGCATGTGTCTCTGTCACTCACCCATGAAGGCGTGGTTCTCGAGCCGCCGGGGGCCGGGCACGGCGGGCAGGCGCAGCGCGGTGGCGTTGACGGCCAGCGCGGCCGCGTGGCGCCCCGACCCTGATGCTGACGCTATCTCGCTCAGCGAGCATGTGTCTCTGTCACTCACCCATGAAGGCGTGGTTCTCGAGCCGCCGGGGGCCGGGCACGGCGGGCAGGCGCAGCGCGGTGGCGTTGACGGCCAGCGCGGCCGCGTGGCGCCCCGACCCTGATGCTGACGCTATCTCGCTCAGCGAGCATGTGTCTCTGTCACTCACCCATGAAGGCGTGGTTCTCGAGCCGCCGGGGGCCGGGCACGGCGGGCAGGCGCAGCGCGGTGGCGTTGACGGCCAGCGCGGCCGCGTGGCGCCCCGACCCTGATGCTGACGCTATCTCGCTCAGCGAGCATGTGTCTCTGTCACTCACCCATGAAGGCGTGGTTCTCGAGCCGCCAGGGGCCGGGCACGGCGGGCAGGCGCAGCGCGGTGGCGTTGACGGCCAGCGCGGCCGCGTGGCGCCCCGACCCTGATGCTGACGCTATCTCGCTCAGCGAGCATGTGTCTCTGTCACTCACCCATGAAGGCGTGGTTCTCGAGCCGCCGGGGGCCGGGCACGGCGGGCAGGCGCAGCGCGGTGGCGTTGACGGCCAGCGCGGCCGCGTGGCGCCCCGACCCTGATGCTGACGCTATCTCGCTCAGCGAGCATGTGTCTCTGTCACTCACCCATGAAGGCGTGGTTCTCGAGCCGCCAGGGGCCGGGCACGGCGGGCAGGCGCAGCGCGGTGGCGTTGACGGCCAGCGCGGCCGCGTGGCGCCCCGACCCTGATGCTGACGCTATCTCGCTCAGCGAGCATGTGTCTCTGTCACTCACCCATGAAGGCGTGGTTCTCGAGCCGCCGGGGGCCGGGCACGGCGGGCAGGCGCAGCGCGGTGGCGTTGACGGCCAGCGCGGCCGCGTGGCGCCCCGACCCTGATGCTGACGCTATCTCGCTCAGCGAGCATGTGTCTCTGTCACTCACCCATGAAGGCGTGGTTCTCGAGCCGCCGGGGGCCGGGCACGGCGGGCAGGCGCAGCGCGGTGGCGTTGACGGCCAGCGCGGCCGCGTGGCGCCCCGACCCTGATGCTGACGCTATCTCGCTCAGCGAGCATGTGTCTCTGTCACTCACCCATGAAGGCGTGGTTCTCGAGCCGCCGGGGGCCGGGCACGGCGGGCAGGCGCAGCGCGGTGGCGTTGACGGCCAGCGCGGCCGCGTGGCGCCCCGACCCTGATGCTGACGCTATCTCGCTCAGCGAGCATGTGTCTCTGTCACTCACCCATGAAGGCGTGGTTCTCGAGCCGCCGGGGGCCGGGCACGGCGGGCAGGCGCAGCGCGGTGGCGTTGACGGCCAGCGCGGCCGCGTGGCGCCCCGACCCTGTGCTGACGCTATCTCGCTCAGCGAGCATGTGTCTCTGTCACTCACCCATGAAGGCGTGGTTCTCGAGCCGCCGGGGGCCGGGCACGGCGGGCAGGCGCAGCGCGGTGGCGTTGACGGCCAGCGCGGCCGCGTGGCGCCCCGACCCTGATGCTGACGCTATCTCGCTCAGCGAGCATGTGTCTCTGTCACTCACCCATGAAGGCGTGGTTCTCGAGCCGCCGGGGGCCGGGCACGGCGGGCAGGCGCAGCGCGGTGGCGTTGACGGCCAGCGCGGCCGCGTGGCGCCCCGACCCTGTGCTGACGCTATCTCGCTCAGCGAGCATGTGTCTCTGTCACTCACCCATGAAGGCGTGGTTCTCGAGCCGCCGGGGGCCAGGCACGGCGGGCAGGCGCAGCGCGGTGGCGTTGACGGCCAGCGCGGCCGCGTGGCGCCCCGACCCTGATGCTGACGCTATCTCGCTCAGCGAGCATGTGTCTCTGTCACTCACCCATGAAGGCGTGGTTCTCGAGCCGCCGGGGGCCGGGCACGGCGGGCAGGCGCAGCGCGGTGGCGTTGACGGCCAGCGCGGCCGCGTGGCGCCCCGACCCTGATGCTGACGCTATCTCGCTCAGCGAGCTGGGCACTGACACGTCCGCGTAGCGGATGAGCATGTGTTTCTGAAAACAATATCACATTAGAAGTGGAAATATTGGTAAAACCCACAGTGGCGCGACAGTATCTCGCTCGTGAGATAGACTGCCCATCCCTCATTCATTAATACACTTAGAAAAAGGCGTCTATCTCACGGACGACATACGTCGGCTATCGTGTGTGTATCATCGTATAACTTGTTGGATTGCATGAAGATTGGACTGATAGCGGCGCGCAGCCGCTCAGGGTAAATCAATATATTATTGAAGAAATTATTTGATACCTTTCTACTGTTCATCTGAGAAAAACAGCCCAATCATGGATCTCAGAGCCAGGTACAATTCTGGGTAGACTGGGTGTTTAAAAAAATTAAAACTTACTGGATGGTCAAGCTCACAGATGGGGTTGTCCCTCATATCTATCATTTCTAACACTTGGAGGGAATTTATGTCGAAGTCCTCTGGTAAGCTGGATATCTAGAATATTATAATGAAGATTAGATGACAGAATTAATGATAGCTCATGATCAAACAATCTTAAATGGGTTACTCTTATAAATTTAGTTATTTTATTGTTCTTTGCTTTTACATAAACTTCTTTTAGCGTTTCCCACTGAACTGGTAGTAGATTAGAAAATCTTGGAGGGTAATCTGACTGATTTGTACTAAAATGAGTTTTTTTTTTACAGGACCTTTTTATACTGTTGTACACATCGGCCCTATTAAGTCCGCATCTTATAGTTTCAGAACTTACAACCACAGAATCCATAAGCTTAAATGAATAAAGTGAAAGTTTGATTTGGCAGATTTGGCAGCCAATGGAACTGTAATTTTAGTATCTAGAAAATAATAACAAAGCTTAGGCTAATTTTTAACTATTCTTATCCACATTAGTGGTCTCAATTAGTTATCTCTTTCATCCAACTTTCTTTATTTTGAACTAAGCGTACCTGGTTATTATTAAGCTGTAGAAACAAGAGATCACCGCACTGCAGCACTGACATCGGGAACTCCCTCAGGTTGTTGTGCCTCAAATTACAGTGAACTAACGCTTCTAGGCCTCCGAGGGTGTTCGGTAGGGCTTCTATCTCATTGTGCTCTAGGGTCAGCCATCTGGAAAGTAGTTATTTGAAATATTGGTGCAGAATCGGTGGTATAGTAAAAACAGCTTAAAGACACTTTTTGTGAATGAATCTATGTATGTCATCATTTAGTTAGAAAAAAATTTTATAGAAGGATTCAAAGCAACCAAAAATATGATAATAGTATTTTATAAAATACTAATACTGTTTTGATAGGAATGTAGATAGGAAAGAGTCGGACTAGTACAACCTGTATAGTACAAATAGCAGAATAAGCAACCAATAAACTTTAAACTTTGGGAATGTATATATATATATATATATTTAAGCCCTTGACTGTACATACCACTGTTTTTAAATGTTACCTCAAATTTCGTTTTTTAATTTAATTTAATTTCTAAAAATATGTTTGTCCTTAACCACATACACAAAACAATGTTAATGTATGTTGTGTGTGTTTTATTATGTATGTGTTAGTGCATATTTGTGTTGTTTTCAAGCAAAATGTACCACAATATATATATTTAATTTTATTGTGTGTCGATAGATGGCAGTAAAATTACTTTATAAAGATAATAGCAAATTTCGTTCTTATGATAAGCGGCAATGTGGTACCTTTTGCTTGAAAACGTCACATTTAAAGATTTGTTAAGTGAGTAATTGTAATAAACACAATAAAATCCTTGCCAACTAGTTTCCGACAGAAGTTCAATGTCAAGTTCACTTCACGTTAAAAATAATTCTCACCTCAGCTTTGACAGTTTGGTCATTTCCTCTGGTATAGTTTTGAGCTGATTTCCTCGCGCCCCGAAGGTATCCAACTTACTGAGGTTCCCAATCTCTTTTGGTATCTCCCGGAGCCCTATCCTGTTGCACCAGAACGCCTCTAGGTTCTCTAGTTCACCAATCTCGGGTATCAACACTTGTAAAGGATTGTAACTCAAGTTCAAATTCACGAGGTTTTTCAAGCTCCCTATCTCCGGTGGCAATGAACTTATGTTGTTATAATCAAGGGTCAGCGTTGTTAAATTTAATAACTGTGTTAATTCTACTGATATTGTTGTTATTTTGTTTCTATGTAGGTAAAGATGCTCGACTTCGTAACAGGTATACAAAAGGCTGGGAATTTCTGTGATATCGAACGCATTGAGGCTCAGTCTTGACTTTTTTTTCACTACTGCTGATTCTATTATGGCCAATATGTGATTATCACGAATAAATTTTAATATTGAACTCATTTTAGAGTTATTTTGGGTACATTTCAAGAAACTATTGCGTTTGAATTTGTTGTGTAAATGACAGGTGCATTGGAGTTGACAGTTGCACAATTTGACGTTTTTAAGAAGTATTTTGCTTATGCTCAATAATCTTTACGAAAATGGAAATTATAGTTGGTCAAACCAATTTGTCAGTCAGTAACAACCAGGAAAATTATACTCATCCCTTTCTTTTGGGTGCCAGTACTAGTGTAAGACAAAGATAGTATGATTCTCTCTATCTATGTTTGAAATGAGACAGTCCTTTGACAAACTTATACATGGTATTTATAGGAAATTGTCGTTAGAGAAATTATTCATCAAATAAATAATACGGTTTCATAATTATTGCATTACCAATACCAATAGTTAAGATAACGACCAATCTAATAAATACCTTTGTCGTTATTTTCGATTTGAGTGGTTAAGAACACAAAAAAAAAACTTCATTAAGGGCCCTCCACACTCATGGGCGAATCACGGCGCGAAGTCGCGAACGCGAGTCTGGAGCCTAGTTAATAAGATAGAATATTCAAGAAGTTGTAACATAGGTACATAATAAAAGTACACGATAATGCTTACAAACTAATTGAAAGGCAAGGTGGCTCAGCTGATGTCTGTGCCAAAGAGGCTTCGGGGCACAGCAGCCCCAAAGGTTTTCAGCAACGGACGCTGTTATTCTGCCACCGCCGTAATTGTATCTAGCTAAGGACAGTATCAACATTTACACTATTACATATAGGACATGATAGCAAAACCGAACAATGTGCAGTGGATAAAAAAAGTGCTAAATTTAAATATCTATTGAGCAGGTCACTCAACCAAAAGTGTACGTTACTTCCTTTTGGAGGTCCAGTAAATAAGCCTTGCAACGTAGTTTGAAAACCGCCAGGGACTTACAGTTAACTACTGGTGGCGGCATTGTTCCAGCATTTAGACGCAGCATAACGAAAACTGCCTCTAAATGACTGAAGTCAGAGTAGTGGAAGAGAGATACGCTCTTGTTGCTCACGCAAACCTTTCAACTATCGGTTAGGCTTCCATTCAAGTTTACGCGCGATATAGGTTGGAATACCAGATTGTTTAAGCGTAAATACCATTGCCGCAAGCTTTAATATTCTTCTGTGTGACATATTCAGTTTACCCGCTTTATTAAGGTAAGGGCTAATATGTGAGCGGCGAGGGATATTTTGACAGAAACGCATGCATGAGTTTTGCACACGTTGAATCGCTCGTTCTGTTCTTTTTCTTATACAAGGCCCATATACAACGTCTCCATAATCCATAGTTAGCTAATCAGCGAACTAGGCTCCACACTCGCGTTCGCGGATTCGCGCATGAGTGTGGAGGGCCCTATAGGTTTTTTAGAAAGTGTTGCTAGGTTATTGTTATAATTTCTACCAAAATTTTTAATAATAAAAGAATTGTTAGTATTAAATTACCACATTATATTAAAGTACATTTAAACAAGGATTTTGCCATACCCTTAAAATTAAAACCTAGATTGATTTAGATATAGTTTAGGTAAACTAAACAAAAGAGTGTTGCGTCAAATGTAACGTAAGCAATGTATTGATTTTTGTATTTTCGCGGAAAATGTCTGGCCTAATCAATTGTATTAAAAATAAACATAGGATAGTCGTAGAATTAAATTAGGACATGATTAGCTACAGTTAGACGCAATGAAATAATAGCAAGTGATCCTTTTTTATCCAAAGTGATTGTATTTAAAATATAAATAAAATGTCTCATATTTTTAAGTTAATATTTACAATAGCTCTTATAGAGCAATGTTTTGTTTATAATACAAACGGTAAGTATTTTTATAAAGTGTTCTTACTGAATATGAGTATCTAATATGTAATATAAATATATTGTTGTTGTTATTAATTAGCTCTACAGCAAAATAGGACGTTCCACCATGTACGTCGATCAAGTATGGACGATAGTTTTTTCAAGAACCAGAAACCGCCGTCTTACCGATCGTTCCAGCCAGTCTCAATTAAATATCGAAAATCATATCCAAGGGAAGATCGCACGGACTACGACATTACCTCTTACGACTCCGAATATGGCGGAGTAGTATCTAACTTTACGTCTTCCATTTACGACGACAATCCTCCGTTATATCCAAATCCTGAAATCTTATCCAGAAGCAATCAAGGTAAACGGTATTTTAAAATTGAATGCAACAGGTTCACTGAACATGTGAATTTAAAATCAACAGTTGTTTGTTTTTCTGTTGAACTTCTTTCAATTAACATATTTATAGGTTTGTGTCTTTTACACCAACAAATAGACATATTAATGATTACGTTATAGGCAAATCGGTGGACACCCGAGCAATGGACTCGGAGGTGGACTTACCAGATGACTCCCTGGCCGATGCGGATCTCAAGGAGCATAATATCATAGACAGTGTTACATACCTGTACGGCTTCAACAACTGCCATGGCGTAAGAAACGAATGGAGAATACTGGTAAGTTAATACTTTTGCAATAGGGAAACTTCCTGTCATGTGTTGTATATTGTATATTTATGTAAATATATTTTTTTACAAGTTTCTACTTAACTTGGCTTTTTAGTTAATGTGTTAGGGCCGTTAGGGGTAAGTCAAATCTTGGAAGCTAAATTAGAGCTACTTCTATATTATTCGCTAGGGCTTAATAAACAGTACTTACGAAACACATTTAAAGTTAAAGTTTGTAAACCAAACAATATTTTATTGTTTCAATAGATATTCGTCACTAGCGGTATCGCTGTTCTGATGTTAGCTGCCACTGTGATGTGGCTGCTATGGAGTGAATACGCAGCTGAATTTAGAAAGAGCAGCAAGCTGTACCCAATCAACATTAACCTGTGCTGCTGTCTAGCGGCGTGTACGCTTATCTATATACAAGCAGTCATGGTAAGTAACATTTGAATAAAATTATCTTAGACTTCCTCTATTTATCCCCCAGTTCATATTCCTTAATTACCCCACTCCACATTGCATCTTAATAGTTGGTATGTACAAAGTTGACGTTCTAGATCTCGTCAAAATTACTGTATACAATTATGCTATGTTTTGACGCCAAGTATACTGTACATATACTGTCACAGAGTAGCCAGAGTCTAACCAACAGTAATAATTTTTTTTATTTAAAAAAAAACAACAGTTAAGACGACAATAGAACACATGAGGCTCATCACCAAACTGCTTCAAATTTTCTTAAGTCCAAATAAGTCCCTTAGTCCAAATTAAAACAAGGCAATATTGGCGCAGTCAGTGGGACGTACTTGAATATCTACAAAAAGTGCAAAACTAGGAAATTCTTACATTTACATTGTATTTTCCCATAAAATATATTTACGTACTGAAGCAATCGTTTGGATGGGTTTTCAAGAAAGACCAGTATCAATCAAGGTATCCAAAAGGTAACTAGGCATCAGGCTGAGAGGTGACCGTTTCAGTGATGTCAGTGACGCTTATGCTTTATAATTATAAAAGGATTTTCATAATAGTCTTAAGTAATGTAAGCGTCCTGAATAAATTTATACTCCTCTTCATTCTTCATTTACCCAGGGTGTTTCATCGCCATCTCAATGTGAGCGCATCGCCCTCCTCCTCCACTACACGCACGTGTCTTGCGCGATGTGGATCGTGGCGCTTGCCGCTGCCGTGGCTGAGTACTGCGTCTGCGACACACTGCTGCCGCTTAAGTATATCTATTTGCTGGCGTATGGAGTCCCGGCGATTGTGGTTATGGTATGTTTTTATCGTATTTGTTCTATAATAACTGTAAGCGTATCGTTTGTCGGTCTGATATCTCTAGTAAAGCTATTAAAGACATAGAAAGAAACATTTATAAGTAACTAGTAGTTAGGACGGTCTGTTTTTTATAAGCGAATCAATTTACTTTATCTTACGTAGCTGTCATAATGTCCAAACAAGATAATGTTCTTTATAGATCATTTGAAAAATTACTTAATTTCAGTTCAACTACGCTCTATCGATGGAACACTACGAAATAAAGCACTATTGTTGGATGTCGATAGAAAAAGGGATGGTCATGGGATTCATGGTTCCAGCTATGATTCTAATCCTGATCAATACTGGCATTATTATAATTGGACTGCAAAGCGTCAATAGGAAGCAAGCCGAAATGCTGACAGCCAAGATTCAGGAATTAGTAGACCATCACCTAGCGAACTGGCCTAAGGACGAGCAAAGGAACAGTACCGGAAGTATCGATACTTTAGATAACATATACAGCCCTAGCAGTAGCCGGAAGAATACAGACACTTCGGATAAAGATTACAATATGAGTGAGGATGATTGCCAGTATAATGTTAATCTGGGGAATTCTAACGGAGAGTTAGATTTAGACGGTGAGAATCAGGTAAGGGTGATTACATTAATTTGTTGCTATACTTACCTTATTACAATGCTACGGCGAGTTTATTTAAGTGTTTTTACTTACTAGTAAATTAAAGATTAATAATCTCTAGAGCCCCGAAGTCATGGATAATAGGACATAATTTCGGGATAAAGATTTTCCTTCATGCAGACATAGTCTTAGCCTGTAGAAAAAAAGGCGATTTATTGCACACGCCTTAAGTAAAGTTAACATAAGGTGTTCTACAATAAATAATTGACGTCTCATTTCCAGCCTCCATACATAAAAGCCTTACAAGACAGAGGACTCCTAAACGTACTCTACAGCATGGACAACCTGTCTTTAAAATGGAGCTGGAATACAGAAGGGAACGAGCTCAAGTCTTACCTGAACTTGTGCTTAGTGTTGGAGCCATTCTTCGCTATCAACTGGGTGATGGGTGTTGTAGCCATTGAAAACGCTGGTCACTGGTCTACGCCGACTATTTATTTGATACTCGTTGTCGCTATGGTAACTAAAACATCATTCTCAAATCAAAGAGTAGTCTTTAACACATTCGCTTTAAGGCTGCTTGAAAAACACTGATTTTTCGCTTATATGTATGTGTGACAGAATCTTACCATCCTTTTCTGGCCTACACTAATAAACAGCTGCCAGACGCTCGGATAGGAATAGTATTACAAACTAACTAATGACGTTTATACCTACTTTTGTTCGGGCTAGCTCTCCATCTATACACTCCATATATAAACTAGCCCATATTGAATATCACTTTAAGACCTTGAATTTTTTCAGTATGTGTATCTCTCGGCCACATTATGCACGACTCTACCTATCGTTCGCAACAAAACGACGACACCGTGTTGCGAGGAAGTCGTCACTGAACAAACGTTGACTAGAACGAGGTAAAATCCATAGTATCTATACTTAGTTGGTCAAGCAAATCTTGTCAGTAGAAAAAGGCGGCAAATTTAAAAAATGTAGGCGCGAAGGGATATCGTCCCATAGAAAATTCCAATTTCGAGCCTGTTTCTACTGACAAGATTTGCTTGGCCAACTATAATAATAATATAAATTTAACTGTGTTTTTAAACGTAACCGAATGTTATAAAATTTTGCTCATACAAAAACTAATATTGTAAATCCCTCGGGGTAAATTACGAGCAAAGCCGCGTGCAGAGCTTGTCAATAATAATCATTATTACGGTTAGAGACACAAATTCATACCAAATTAGTAGTTAATTTTCTTTACTGGTAACATTTAAATATTAACAATTTTAGTTTTTATGTAATTTTTATGAATGCGACTGAAGGACTTGTATCCATGGTCATGAAATAAATATAAAAACAATTTTAGTAGGAGGCGCCAATTAAAAAAAAACTTTAACCTCAAACGCCTTGTTTGAGATTTTGTACATATTCTACAATCCATTCTGAACTTTTATTGTTTAACTGAAGGTTCCAAATAAAAAAAAAAAATCAAAGCAACTGTCTGGGTCGTAGGAGGAGCCAAAATATAACATTTAAAACCTTCGCGCTTTGAATAGCCAAATCAATTTATATTAATTATTTTATTTTCAGGACAACTGACAGCATCCCTTTACTGGACCCAGCGATACAACAGCCTGTGGTGACCCCGGCACCTGCAGATACTATAAGCACTATCAGCATATAAAGTTACGTTCAAGGGTTCAAATTGAGTACTGCAAAGTCGGTTCGAGCGATTTAAAATCGCAAAATTGCGAATACTTTTAACATTTAGTTAGTCAATTTATTGATAAAAAGGATTTGAAATCGCCTGAAGACCAAGTGCTTGCCACGAAGGTGGAAAACACGTTTTATCTCATAGATTTTTGGCTTAAAGGACTTGCATTCAAGCCATAAATGTAAAAAAAAACAGATTCTAAGAAAAATAAAGCTATCGTTATAGTTTAAGTGCAATATGAATTATATATACACAGTACAGTCACCTGCAATAATGTTACTCTTCGAAGGCCGCAAAAATATATGACACGCTTTTATGGCTCTGCAAATAAGATCGTGTCAGATATTCTTGCGGCTTTCGTTGTGTAACATAATATTGCATGTGACTGTACCAAAGTTTTCAGAACTTAAAGGCCGTAAATATGGGGAATATAAAATTAAGGAATTTTAAATCAGCTTTACATATTTTTATAGTATTTTTGGTGTAACCATATTAAAGATTTTATGTCCATATTTTATGTGATGGGTTGTGTATTATGGGATTGTTTTTTAAGTAAAAAAATTTTTATGTAAGTACATATGTTATTATAAATATTATAATTATATTTTAAATAGGTACTAACTCATCAAATTGAAGGTTTGAGGTAAAAAATTTAAGGACAAATAGCCTCTCATTTATATTTTAGATTATTGCGATTTACTTACTTCTCGCTTAAAGGCTCGGCCAAACACAAGGCGCGACCGCCGCCCATGCTAATAGGTTAGCGACGTCAAACAGACTGCGTCCCACCGGCATCGCGCCCCGCTTCTGTCGCGCCCCGTCGCGCGCGTCCACGCGGCGCGGACGCGGCGGCTCGCTGTGTCACATCAGTCGGGCGTGAATGAGAAACCTTCCGCGCGCGCATGCTGCTGTATCGGGCGCGAGTCACGCCCGCATCGCGCCGCGTGTTGAGAGCGCGAGGCCGGCGCGATCCGCGCGCGACCTGTTTGAACAGGCATCACGCGGCGCGAACGCGGCGCTGCTTCGTGCCTTGTGTTTGGCTGAGCCTTAATAGTTGTGACAAAATACGAGCCTATAGTTGCAACCGCTGTGTGCTGCTGTCGTCGTGCACGGTCCCAATATTGGTCCAATGTGTATTCGCATCTCACATTTTGCTTAATGAGAGTGAGATGCAATGTACATTGGACCAACACAACAGCAACATTGGACAACAGATGGAATATCACCCTTAGATAAATATCTAAAAAAGTAGATGTATATTTACCTACCTACTGCGACCCACTAACCCGCCATGGACCAGCGAAGCGGGTCGCATCTTTATATTTTATATACGAATTTCTGTCTAAACTGATATTAACATTTTAAAAATAAAAATGAACGTTTTAGCTTTAATTATAGGTACGACTGAACATGTTATGGCCGATTCAGATTTCAAATTTAAGTATTAAATAGACTAGGTATTTTAAAACAGGAATTTTATCTGAATATGGCAATAAAGCTGACAATATGTCCTTAATTTCAAACACAAGACAAAGACAAGTCAATAATATAGACTACTATTTCCATACAAATCTGTACTCGGTCGAAATAAGCTTTCATATCCAAGTAATATTTAAATCAACTGAGGCAGTTTTGTTCGTCATAGAAATAGCAGTAGGTATTGCTATTCACTTTTCTTTGTTTTCTATGTATACTAAAGTATTGATTTCCTAAATCTTTTTTAACTATGTCAGTAGTAATTTTTTGATATTGTCGCACAATAAAATAAAATTATATATGTACTAATAGTGTAGTCAAATTTTCTGCAAGAACACAATATTTTCATGAAAATGACAGTGTGTTAAAGGCATAAAGAAATATAAGTAAGTAATGAGCGCTAAAACTCCATACATCAGTTTTCTTACCAAAACGACTTATTTCGTAGTCAACATATTAAGTAGTGGATTTATCAGTACCGCTATTTGACACCAGGGGCCCGTTTATCAAAAGCTTATTGTAACACAAGTGGAAGTCCCTTTCTAACAAAAGCTGTCAAAAAGGGACTTCCACTTGTATTGCAAGCTACAAGCTTTTGATGTAAATGTAATGTAATTTTTGTTTAATGTTATCGTGTTAATGTTTGTGTTTTGTTTAATCTTTGTAATATGTATTATGTACTTATGAGTCACAGATACTCGAAATAAATGAATTTTAATTTAATTTAATTTTGATAAACGGGCCCCAGGGGCCGATTGCATAACTTGTAACTTAAGAGTTTTGAATGATTCACGGTTAGTTTCACTAGACTTATATTGACCGGGATATAGACCGTGAAATATCGGGAGCTCATAAACAATACAACAAGTAATCACGGTCTATAATACACGGTCGGTAATCACATTTACTGTATCCTCTCTGTGTTATGTACTTGTTTTGTGCAATAGTGTTTACTACTACTACTATATCCCGGTCAATATAAGTCTCTTGTAACTTATAAAAATAGCGAAGTCTCTTTCCAATTCCTTTGATTAGAAATAGACTTTCGCTAATATGTGCCATTTTCATCTAAAAGGGTACTTATTGTAGGTCGTCAATTAAGGCGCTATTTCCATATAGCTTCAATTTAAAATCAACCTTATCGACAAGCGACAATGTGGTACATTTTGGTTGAAAACGTCACATATTATTAGTTACAAGTTGTTATACATTCGGCCCCAGATGTCGCGACGAAAAATGTATTGCTAAAACAATTTACAACTAATATTACAAGCAGAAGGAGTTGAAAATAGAGTTCCAGTTATATTAGCTGAAAATTGAGCATTAGACTTTTCGTTCGTCGCGACATCTATTGTCAACTAGCAGTACTGATAAATTCGCTACCTGACGCTAGATGTCGACTACGACAATAAATCGCAAAGGTCTGACACTTTGATAGAGAAAAATTGTCTTATTGCGATTCCTATAAGAGGAAAGAGAAAATAGTGCCATGCTTTGTCCTTATCACCGACCGGGTGGCATCATAGGTAGGAGGCGATGGCGAAATACCTAAATTTATAAGAGTGAAAGAGAAAAAATCCTATGCTGCCCAAATTTTATATGGATATTCTTTCTCTTACCCCCGGTCGCTCGGTGGCGCGTCTATAACTACTTGTATTATACTGTCTATGATAAATCGCGTTTTGGTAAGAAAAGATGATGTATGGAGTTAGCACTCTTTCCTTAATTATATTTCTCTATGGTTGAAGGCTTTAGAAGCCGGTTAATTAGATGTTCACCTCAGCAGCTCGAACAAGCCTACTTTCGTCACTCCCTGGAGTGAGGAAAGTGCGACTTCCTCACTCCAGGGAGTGAAACAAAGTAGCTTTTTAATTTAGTGAAGGCCATGAACTGCCACTTCATACTTATATTACATTTTTTTTTGTTTCTCTGTATTCTGTGTAATTCGAAATACATTTTAACCTTTAATATGTTCTCACTACTGAGATGAAAAATTATATGTGCAACACGAGAGCAAAGTTTTTTACATCTCGTGTTTTTGAGTCCCTCGCAAGAAAAACCAACTTTCCCCTCTTGTTGCACAAATAACTATTTTGTTCATGTTGTCCATTTTTATAAAGCCTCACGGCTGCTACTTTAGAGCACTTTTCTACGACAGTCATTAGAATTATATTCTTAAATGTTTAGCTCGTAGTCGTTCCGTTTGTGATAGTAACTGTTGCCACAATAATTCGAATAAATGTTTTGACAAACATGTTTCATTTTACAATAATTTTACATCATGAAGTAGCTTTTTGTCCAAATGGAACTTTGTAGGTACCGTACCTATTACACACACACACACACACACACGACGCGCACGTACACGTGACGCGGCGAATCGGCGAATGATGATCCGTATACGTATGACAGTTCCTCTAAATAGCTTTTGGAGACCTAATTTGAAAAAAAAAATTAAAGGTATAGGTTTTTACCAAATTGTTATTACTTCATTGTTACAGTTTCTAAATAAACAAATGTGTTTAAGTCCCAAAAGAGACTAGAAAGTGCATAGTTTAACCCCTGAAGTCACATTCTAAATGGGGCCAAGGCGCCAGCTAAAAAACGACCTTAAGGTTTTAAATTTTCAATTTGTTGGATTTAACCTTTTCGACGCCATGTTAAACACAAAAGCATCCAGACGCCACGTCACCGAAGTGTCAAAAATTGAAATTGAACTTTATGCATGTAGGTCTATGTTGCTCTGTAGTCTATGACCTTTAATCGATCTTTGGCGTTGAACCTACGGTGCGTTTATATCGGTCATTGGCGTCCAAAAGGTTATGCCACAAGATGGCAGTGGCAGACCCTCCAGAGCACACGCACCCTATTAGAAACTGATTAGGAAGTAAATAAAACAATCGATTCGCTTATATCGAGTGTATTTCTGGATAAATTGGTTACAAAATACTCATTCACCGACCAAAGGTCAGCCGAGCAAAGCCGCGACAGAGAATCTCAAATGAAAACTTGATCGCACATCGTTTAGTATACATTACAATCTAAGTAGTACAAAAAGCCGACCGGCGTTCGCGTGTAACAAAAAAAAATGCTCGCGTCACTGAATTTAATTTAGTTTGAGCTTACCTTACTCTTTTACAGGAAAATATATATAATAATAATTAGTTATAACTTAAATTATTATAATAATCCCATCCGTCTTATACAGTATCTAGTTACAGTATCCGGCGATAAATATTGCACATCGGTCCTTCAAAAAAGGCTGCTAATTTCGGCTTCGTAGAATGTTATCAGTTGTTGTCCATGTCTAAAGTTTAGATGTCAATAAATACGGTGATAGATTGACGGTCGTAAAAAGCGACCTCTTTCCAAACATTGAGTTAATATTACTATAGAGAAGCCTTTACAAACAATGAAATTGTCGAAATCGCAACCTGTACCACGCGACCAAAACGTAAGCGCCGTGAAATTAATCGCGCTTACTATTTGCTGTCGGCCGTCAACAACTCACGGCACAAAATACTGGTTCTCTGTGCTGGTTACGTAGTAATAATAGTTAAATGTTTCCAGAGACCGATATGGAACAGTTATCGTCAGGTACGGCATTCTGTACATCACGGCAGAGAAAGCTTAAGGATGAAACGATATATTATAAGAACCCATGCGCCCCGGTCGTCGTGAAATGCTTATTGGCGGTCCGTGGCGCGGAGCTTCTCCTCGACGGCCTCCTGAGAAGCCTCGGAGAGGTCGGTCGCTTGGATGTATTTCTGTACGCCGACTAGGGACTTCTTCAGGGCGTCGAAAGAGCTGGAACAAATTAACGTACGATTAGAATGATTACTAGTGCTGATCAACTATATTCCACTGCAGCTAGTCTTCGAGAGAATCTTCAAGAGTTACAATGACAATAACTCTTGAAGATGAATGCCTGTTTGAATTGAAGTGTAACCGTTCGTCCGAGCCACCTCGCGAGGAAAATGGCGCGCGAAGCAGCTCGGTCTGCGTAGACGTGCCTCGGCCGCATTGCCTCGGGCGAGGCACGTCTCCACCAACCGTGAACCGAGCTGCTTCGCGTGCCATTTTCCTCGCGAGGCGGTTCGTTCTGTGTGGACCCGCCTAATCACAGAAGTAGTAAACCAGGAACTAACCTCTAGAAATAAAACCTAGCGGAATAAATTTGTTCTAATGTCAGTTGAAAATAACAGTTCAATTGGCCAATTTGCTACGCCATCTGCTTTACCAAATAAAATAAAACCAATAAATATAAAATATACCAAATATACAATAATATATATAATATATATATATATATGTATATATATATATATATTTAAATATACCAAAGAAACAGTGTCCAAGCCTTCCAGTGGTCGAGGTCGGATTCGAACCGATGTCTTCAGCTTTCTCGGTTAACGCCATAACCCGTCCCAAATCCTAATTTATCGACGTGTACTCTTAGAAAGGTTCCTTTGACTATACTCTAAAAGGGCGCATTACGTACTCTCCTATTCGAATCCTTTACGCGTTTCTGATATAGCGAGAGAGATGCTGCTGATGCTGGTAGTGATTTGTTTCGTTGTTGTATAAATGGCGATCACCGCGTGAGTAACACTGTTGAAATTGAGTCCCACCACCACCATTGAGTCACCAATGGGTGAATGGCGTTGGAACGCACAGGACAGGAACGAATGGCGACATCTAGTATCGGAGGCCAAGATCCACTTCGGGTGGCTGAGCCAGCAAAGTAAGTAAGTAGTAATGGGTGACTAGGTAGCTCTTTAAGTACAAAAATTAAAATACCTGGAGTACAACATCTTCTTCTTGACCTTGGCGGTGTCGGGGCACCACGACATGAGGAAAAGCTTCTGTTTCTTGCTCGCCTCCGACGTGCCTTGGCACTGGTGCGTGTATTCAAAGTCGAACAGGCCATATCTGGAATAATCAAACAATTCTATTAGCAAACGGTTCACTGTTCTATGCAATGTTCTGCCACCAGAGTGCACCACCAGCCTTTTTAGTAAACCATAAACTTATACATACTGTACCTTTAACAGGTTTTTGACAAGTTTTCAGAGATAATAAAATATACATTGATGCATCAAGGCGGCTTGTTTACAGAGGACCTACCGGGAAACGCGAATCCGAAACTTCGCTATCTGCCTCTTTATCGCTCGAATATGCAAGTGACAGAGATATTAGAAAACGAAATTTCGATTTTCTTGTTTCGCGATAGACCCTCAAATTGTGGTAGTGGCGCCACCATTTTTGAAAAGCGCAGATATTTGCCATGATAACATTGATAACATTTGATATTTCTCCACGTCGATCTGCTTCTCGTGGCGGATGTAGAACACCACGTGTCGGTGCTTGTGTTGTGGTAGAGAGAGAGAGAGAGAGAGACAGGCAGTGTGCGAGAGAGATACCTGCACTCGCCGGTGCCGCCCTGCTGCAGGTGCTCGAGGAACTGCTCGTACTCTGCGTTGCGCTCGCCGATGGTCTCCACGTCGATCTGCTTCTCGTCGCGAATGTAGAACACCACGTATCGGTGTTTCTTATCCTTCTTGATCTCCTCGTACGTGGTCTTGCACGCGTCCGATACTGTCACACCAGACGCCTGGAAAGAAATGAAATGAAGTGTTATTTACCTATACGTCATAATTTCATAGAAGTTGACGTTTAAAATAACACTTGCACTGCGTGTGCTATCAAAATCGTTGCAGACTTAACTCGGTCTAACTATAAATTTACTAATTTTCGCTTTGCAAACTGTGATGATACTGACGATTAACGTCTTTTCAGCAAATGGTTCAGCCCATAAATTCAAGGTCTTGCATATTTGTTGCAAAATGTCATTAAAAATCTACATCTGTCACTGACCCTGTTCTATTATTTGAAATGAATGTGCATGCCTTGGTTTAGATGTGGTTTCTGGAACTGTGATGTTACGTATGAAAATGCGTGCCAACGACTGTATTTTTTATGCCACGTTAAATTCAAAACTCTTTATTGCGTAAGACACACTTTGTTTATAATGTAAGGTGATGGAGCGATGGAGCCACCCGGTAAGCAAAACTGCCTGTGTTGGTTGGCGCCGCTCTTCTTTCAAGTTACATAACTATTTATATATTTTACTTACTTATTTTACTTATGTGTAAGTAGATATCGAATGCTGGTAACTTATTCGCGAGGATTGCAAACATCTTAATGTCAATGAAGAAGATAATGTACTCGTATAGAGTAAATGCTCGCTATCGTAAATATTTATCTAACCTAACCATTGACACGATTATTTTTTGCGTGGAAATGCCACCATAAACGCCAAATTACTATGAAAATATGTCAATTACTTGTCACTTCAAATTCGCTGCTAAAGTTAGGAGGATTCTCAATACCGACATTGGCAAATTCACCCTGTGCAAAATTTCAGGGCCAGGGAGTAAAAGCCAGAGAACCCGGGCCCGGACCCGGGTATGTCCTTAAACTGCGTCCGGACTCGGATATGTCCTTAAAGTTTAAACTAAGTCCAAAAGAGAGGTATGGGCACTGTGAATGACATCTCGCTTTGTGTGGTAGGGCACAGGACAGCGGATGTCATTCCAGATCTAGAGCAGAGCCCAACTGGGGAAGTACCTCCACCTTACAGAAAACCGCAGCCAAATAACACTAGACCCTACTCATAGTATTGTGTTCCTGCCGGTAAGTAAGGTTGCCAGAGCTCAACGAGGGAGAGGAGTGTTAGGGTCGGCAACGCGCGTGTAATATCTCCGGTGTTGCAGGCGTCCATAGGCTACGGTAACTGCTTACCATCAGGCGGGCCGTATGCTTGATTGCTACCGAAGTGGTATAAAAAAAAAGAAGAAGAAAAAATAAATATAGGAGGATTCTTTCAAAAAAAATATTTTAAACAAATCAAGCTTATCGTCGTAATACAAAGTTGATCGGACCATCGCCGATCGCGCCGACATAGTTCCAAGGCGAGTGTTTATTTGTCGGGTTTATATCCGTTCAGCGACGCATTTAGCGCGGGATCGCAGTACTAAGCAAGGTCGGTTGGGCCTGTTTACGAGACTGAAATGTGTGTCGATTGTCTATAGCCACAGAGATAATAGTAGTACTATTGGAGAGATAATAGTAGTAAAAGTATTTTCACCTCAGCAGCTCGAACAAGCCTACTTTCGTCACTCCCTGGAGTGAGGAAAGTGCGACTTTCCTCACTCCAGGGAGTGAAACAATGTAGCTTTTTAATTTAGTGAAGGCCATGAACTTCATACTTTTATAACATTTTTTCTTATGGTACAGTACGGTACGGTCCGGTCCGGTCTCGTATTGTATCGTATCTTATCGTATCGTACATATTATAATACTTTTATTTTTCTGTTTATTCTGTGTAATTCGAAATACATTTTAACCTTTAATATGTTCTCACTACTAAGGTGAAAAATTATGTGTGCAACACGAGAGCAAAGTTATTTTACATCTCGTGTTTTTGAGTCCCTCGCTACGCTCAATAATCTTTCGCTTTCTCGGGACTCAAAATAAACACTCGCAAGAAAAACCAACTTTCCTCTCTTGTTGCACAAATAACTATTTCAGACTTATAGAAGATGTATGACCAAATATGGTCATGCGAGTGTAATTAATGATGATGTAACGACGTCACTTAAATGTAGGCACATACGTACGTACATTCCCCAACAAGGAAAAAGTGAGGAGGTTTATTTCAGTTTATAGGTTTTTACCTACTTCGGGATTAAATGGATATTTTTAACGTAGTTTCATGACCACAAATATGTATTATATGGTAGTATAGTAGTGTGTGTGTGTGTGTGTCGTGAACTCGTGACATAAATGAAATTGTATTAAACATCGAATGACAGGTCTTTAAGCGTCTGACATTTGAGGTCTTTAAGCGTCTGACATTTATTTTAGCTTCTTTGTAAGACTTTTAAATGAAGTCGTGAAAGTGCCTACGTATCAGACATCTAATAATAGATATCATCTTTCTGCCTACTCTTCACGTACACGTTGGCTGTGGGGCATGCAATGAAAAATGAAAATGAAAATGAAAATGAAAAATGATTTATTGGGTACACAACAGGTTTTAACTAGGATCGAAACAAGAACCTTCTTTTAAGTAAAAAGATACTTGTGCCAGAAGGCTCCGCTCTTCCATTAAGTACAAGGTTTACCAAAATTATCTTAAATTAAATTATCTTAAATCTTAAGCTTATACTTATTATAAGGTAAGATAGGTACATTAGGTACTTTAGATTAGAAACTAAGTTTAATTTAATACATATTATATAATATTACCATGAATTTCTATTTAACATGCTTGTGCTTGTGCATGCGCGCGCGCGCGTGTGTGTGTGTGTGTGTGTGTGTGTGTGTGTGTGTGTGTGTGTGTGTGTGTGTGTCTACATGTGGTATCTATTTTAAACTTTTAAATTACATTATTGCAAAATGGATTCAATTTCTACGTATGTTAACTTTTTTAGATATTCAATAACGATTTTTTTACAGTCATATAGTTGCTGTGGGTAAATGTCAAGTTGCTCGTTAATGGTGTTATATAGTTTAGCAGATTGATAGTTGAACTGTCTTTTGGCAAATTTTGAGTTTGTTAGAGGCACTGGTGCAGCTTTGCGCTTTCTCCTGCGAGTTACACTACTAGTGTTGTACTTTATTGTTGTGTGTAGTTTTGTGACACATCCTAGAACATAGAGGTTTCTTACAGATAATAAACTAGATTCTTTGTACAACTCATCAGTCGGATATCTGTACGGTTTGGAAAATATTACTTTGAGCAGACATCTTTGGGCTCTTTCAACCTGTAAGAACTTGGTTTTATTGGCTCCACCCCAAATGGGAACACAGTACGTCACAATTGACTGAGCTAGTGAGACATATATTTGGGTGAGTAGTTGTTTAGACGCAATGCAAGCAACAAGCAATGTATTTGCCGCATGCGATGTGGTTTGGCCTTTAATCCTCTTGTGTGACCGCAGATCAGGCGTTTCTAATGTTTCCATTGATATCAAGTAACAGCTGAGTTAACCTATGAGTCTAACTACATATACATCTCTAAGTAATTTTAATACGTTAATTTGAATTGGTACCTAGTTGCAGTTAGTTGTATAATATAATTATTGATGTATTTTTTTTTGCTTGTATGTACATTCAATGTTGACGAGTGCCCCTGTGGCCTATTTGCTGAATAAATGTTGAAGTTTGAAGTCAGTCAAATAATAAAAAGTAAGTTATCTCGCGTCTCGACCCGATATCAGCAGTTTATGTAAATAAATACTCATTGTTTTAACTTTAGTTGAACCGGCTCGAGTGTTTGATCAGGTGGTCGGGCGATTTAAATTACGACTACGCTCGATGCAGTATAATTATATTTGCTAGATGTATGGCAGGAGACTATATTAAAATTTATATGGCTAATAAATTATATAAGATCAAACTTTTAGACAAAGAGGTTAAATGATCCTTTATTTGGACATTTTCACTTATTTGTGAACCTTTAAAGGCCGGTTAGAGCCACTTGCACCATCCCACTGACACGGGGTTAACCGGTTAAACCGTTAACCTAGTGTCAATTTGTACATACTGATAACCATGGTAACTCCACGTTTAACCGGTTAACCTCGGGTTAGTGAATTAGCGGCCTTTAGCGGCCAAAATTGACAATATCAATTTCGTTACAAATTTTAATACGACTTGAACATAAGTTGGACTTAACCATGCATGGAAAATTTGCTAAGCGGCAGAGGTGTTCAAAATGAACCACAATTTTATTGGGATAAGAGTTTGTGCAGGTCAATTTGAAAACCTCGCCCGGTTAGCTACTTTTGCTGCTGACTGTCCTGTCTAATTACCAACGCATATGTGCCATTTTCAACCAAAAGGGTAAGTAAGTCGGTTGTCAATAAGGCGCTATTTCCATATAGCTTCAATTCGAAATCAACCTTATCGACAAGCGACAATGTGGTACCTTTTGGTTGAAAACGTCACATATATCACACACAAGTAACAACGTAAATATGTAGTTGTCATTTAACGACTATGATTTAACAGCTAACCATGCTAGCCGCACTGATGACAATTTAATCAACACACTAACATTAATTCATGTTAACCTTTTGGACGCCAATGACGGATATATCGGCACCGCAGGCAAAGACGGATTAATCTGTTAAAGACCACAGAGCAACATAGACCTTCGTGCATGTGCATAAAGTTCAATTTCAGTTTTGACACTTCGGTGACGTGGCATCCGAGTGACAGCTTTTGTGTTTGACACGGCGTCGAAAAGGGGGTCATCATTACCCCCTAGCAACTAACCGGAGAGTAAGCTCGTTTGGCATCTCCCTGCGAACTCTGCGACAGATACCATCGAATTTGCCCTCTAACCTACTAACTTTTAACGCGCATAACTGGTCGGAAAGTTCGAAGACCGAGGTCATCATTTTGCTATACAATCTCTTTGATTTTAAAACCCAAAATAGGCAATTTAGATTTTAGAGTTTAGACCATCGGTCCCGAACTCAAGGTACATATTTCTATATTTGAATAAGAGCGAAGACAGACTACCCTAAAACCTTCAAGATGTCGACAATTATAAAATATCGTATATTCTGGAATACGAGCCGCGTTCAATCCCTCCTACGTGGCTGTATCGAAATATAATCAGTAGAGACATTGGCCGTAGGTCTATTATTAGACGGTTGATGCAACACGTGCTCCATACATCATTGAACCCTAGGAGGGCTTCCCGTCTAGCCAACCCGATGGAGTTAAGTAGACGAGTGGCGGGAAATCTAGTAGACCGATAGTGGGACCATATTTTTGACCTTAAAGTTATGATAATTCTAAAGAAGGAAAAGTGATGCTTATATGGCAGGGGACATGTTTTTAAGCATATTTGTAATTTAAGACGAAAAGTTAGAACGAGCGTTAGGTATAAATTAGGTATTTATATATTTTGATTGATGCTTTTTGAATATTGAATTAAAGTGCAAAGTTTAAGCTTCATCGTTTAAATTATGTATGACTCTTTAAACTGTTACATTTTTAGAAAAAAATTTAACGTGCTTCTTTGTCAAACTAAAATTAGCTTATTATTTTGTCGATATTGAATTAAAGTTTTAAAAATCCACAATAATATCTCTAAATTCTTAAGTTAATCGACAAAGCCGAAAAATTAGAAAAATAGGATTGCTGCTTAGATTTTAATATGCGTTTTTTGTCCTGTAAGGTCCAATATTGAATTAAAGTCTATAAAGATAAGTTTCATACTATAAAATAATATATGCAACCATATTATGAAAAGTAAGAAATTTCTGTGTGTAGCTTCCATTGTTATAGCCAAATCTATTTAAAAAGGCGCGAAATTCATACCTACGCCGCGCTGGTCCGTCAAGGTGCCGGCGCGGCACGCGGGAGCCTATCGTAGCATTCGTATCTATCTATACCTATAGGTACCTCGCCCGGTCGCCCCACCCCCCGCTCAGCTTCTTAAGCGATGCTTGACTTTTCTTGTCATTCATTAGTTTGTTTACCGTGCACATAAATTAGATGCCGATATTACGTGAAATTAATGTAATTATGACTTCAAAATGAGTACAAAATGTTTGTTATGTGGACTGATTATTTGTAGTTACTTAGTGGTCCGAGAGCTGGTAGACATTTTGGAGTAGGTCCTTGAGGCAAGCTGAAAATTTGCCTGATACTTCCTCTATCATACCCTAACTCAGCACTGGAGGTCTGGCTGCAGGGTAGCGGGGCTAAATCAACCCTTATATTTTTTAAGATATTTTAGGGCTCCAAAAAAGTTCGTGAGGCAATCTGTAATTTTTACAGGTTGAAGTTAAGTATCTAAATAGTCACAAAAAAATAAGCCTGAACATTTGGTCGGGTCTTTGACCTTGCCAGAAGATCTAAAAAGTAACGTATGGCACTTACTCGTACGTAAAATTAAGTTTGTCTACTATAGTAATTGTATGCATTACAAAGTTATTTTTGTAGTACAGTAAATTAAAGACTACTAGGTAGGATGTAAGTACAGTCAGCAATACTATTCGCTTAGCACCGTTGCATACAAACTTCTTTACAGGGGTGGTATCTTTTCTCTGCAGCTGACTGTACAATGTGATTGTAACTATGACGATGGTGTATATTTATGATGTATGTTATTTATTGTGTTTTTTGTATGTTACTTAAGGGCTTCTGTTAAGGGAACGAAAATTTGATTATTTTTGCGCTACAAGGAGATACAGCCCTGTAAATATTTTTTTCTGATTTTTTTTTCTATTTGTTTTTTTTTAAATGTTTATTAAGGGTCCACTGCAGGCGAACGAAAATGTTTATTATTTTGCGCTACGGCACACGGTTTAGGAGATACAGAATTATAAAGGTTTTTTGTGTTTTTTTTTAATATATTAATTAAGGGTTTCTTAGTGGAACGAAAATTTTATTATTTTTGCGCTCCGTCGCACGGTTTAGGAGATACAGCCCTCTAAAAAAAATTTTGTTTTTTTTTTTTTTTTTCTTTTTAAATGTTAATTAAGTTGAACGAAAATTTTACTATTTTACGCTACGACGCTATTATTAAATTATGTTAGATTTTGAAATTTTTATATTAAATATATCTACTTATATATAAAGTTGAAGTTTGGTTATTGAATTTTATATTATATAAATATACAAAAAAAGAAATATAGGGCTATATCTCCTAACCCGTCCGTCGTAGCGCAAAAATAATAACATTTTCGTTCCCCTTTAAAAACACTTTTAATATACAAAAAACACAATGAAACACAATAAGAAAAAAAAAACTACACGGCTGTATCTCCTAAGCCGAGCGTCGTTATATTAAAAAAAAAAAAACAAACAAAAATACCAAAAAAATCTTTATAAGGCTGTATCTCTGAACCGTGGGTCGTAGACTAAAATAAATAAAAAATTCGTTCAACTAAATTAACATTTAAAAAGAAAAGAAAAAAAAAACAGAAAAATTTTTTTTAGAGGGCTGTATCTCCTAAACCGTGCGTTGTAGCGCAAAAATAAACTAATTTTCGTTCCCCTTTGAGAAACCCCTAAGTAACATACAGAAAACACAATGAAAAACTAAAAAGAAAAACAAAGAAAAAATCTTTATTGTATCTGGGTTGTATCTCCTAAACCGTGCGACGGAGCGCAAAAATAATCAAATTTTCGTTCCACTAAGAAACCCTTAAGTAAGATATTTAAAAAAAAACAGAAAATCTTTATAAGGCTGTATCTCCTAAACCGTGCATCGTAGCGCAAAATAATAAAATTTTCGTTCCATTGCAGTGGACCCTTAGTTAACATTAAAAAAAAAAGAAAAAAAAACAGAAATAGTACATTTCGATGCTAGTGCGGAAAGTATGTCATACTTTACATACTTTCGAGGAATGACATTTCCGCACGTGTATCGAACGACGTTTTTTAATACCGTTGCGAAAAAATAAGAAAAACAACAAGTAAGGAATTCGAAACTTTTATATTATTAATTCTGTGACATTATTGACATTAGACTTATATTGACCGGGATATAGACCGTGATTACCTTTTGTATTATTTGTGAGCTCCCGATATTTCAAAACCACCGTGAATCATTCAAAACTCTAATTATTGACATTGACATTATGAAGAGGTGTTTTTATAGCTTTTATTCGACTAGAATGGATTTTGTTATTATTATTGAACCCACTTCATACAACATTATACACATTGTATTGTTTTACAAATATAAAACATTGTACTATTATTACCTAAATATCGTTATTAACGATTATTTCAATACTCAATACTCAGTAATAAACATAAAAACCTACTGTTAAAGTAAGAATACGAAAACTATACATATTTAATATTTTATTACTTACCTCTTCATCATTATAACACGTCTATTTTTTTATATATTGAATATTGAAAAACCGTTCTTAATAAGTTGTCTGTTTAGAACGGAACGCCTGTCAAAGGAGAGGCGTTTTTTATTTCTGCTTTAAATTTCCAAAGGCAACATTCGATATTGTTTTTATAAATGTACGATACACAAATAATCGTAATTAACGATATTTGGGTAATAATAGTACAAAGTTTAATTGGGGTGGGGAGCTAATAAATATGGTTTAACAGTTCGATAAAAAAAATGGAATTAAACAATAAACTACAAAACTAACTAAAATATTTTATTCAAAAAGACCTCCGCGAGCTGTACCGGGTGCAAAGGTGCCCATCACACTTGCCGCGTTTAATATGTTTTATATGCGTCACAACGTTTTATATGTACAATTGTCTTATAGAACATGCATTTAAAAAAAAAACTTTCATTGAAGTGGGTTCAATAATAATAACACCCAGCTAAAAAAACACCTCTTCATAATGTCAATGTCAATGATGTCACAGAATTAATAATAGAAAAGTTTCGAATTCCTTACTTGTTGGTTTTCTTATTTTTTCGCAACTGTATTGAAAAACGTCGTTCGATACACGTGCGGAAATGTCTAATAATGACATACTTTCCGCACTAGCATCGAAATGTCCTATTACAGGGCTGTATCTCGTAAACCGTGCGTTGTAGCGCAAAACTAATCTAATTTTCGTTCCCCTTTGAGAAACCCGTAAGTAACATTCAAAAAACATAATCGAACAACAAAGAAGAAATCAAAAAAATAAAAAATCTTTATGGGGTTGTATCTCCTAAACCGTGCGTTGTAGCGCAAAAATAATCTAATTTTCGTTCCCCTTTGAAAAGCCCCTAAGTAACATACAAAACACACAATGAAAAACTAAAAAGAAAACAAACAAAGAAAAAAATGTTTATAGGGTTGTATCTCCTAAACCGTGCGTCGGAGCGAAGAGCAAAAATAATTAAATTTTCGTTCCACTTTAAGAAACCCTTATTAATATTTAAAAGATACAACCCTATAAAGATGTTTTAATTTTTTGTTTTCTTTTTTGTTTTTCATTGTATTTTTTGAATGTTACTTACGGGTTTCTCAAACGAGAACGAAAATTAGATTATTTTTGCGCTTCAACGCACGGTTTAGGAGAGACAGCCCTGTAAAGATATTTTTCTGTTTTTTTTTTGTTTTTTTTTTTTATGTTAACTAAGGGTCCACTGCAATGGAACGAAAATTTTATTATTTTGCGCTACGATGCACGGTTTAGGAGATACAGCCTTATAAAGATTTTTTTTAAATATAAATTAAGGGTTTCTTAAAGTGGAATGAAATTTTGATTATTTTTGCGCTACGACGCACGGTTTAGGAGTTACAGCCGTGTAAATATTTTTTTCGTTTTTTTTTTGTTTTTTTCTCATATTAAAAAAGGGTTTCTTAGAGGCAAAGAGGATATAATAAGATAGAGTGGTATTGTCATAGTAAATTTTGTAACCGCTTTAAATTCACTGCCATCTATCGACATACTTTAAAACTAAAAATTAAGATTTATAAAAATACGTTAAAATGTATTTAAATATGGATAAATGTTTTTTTTTATTTGCATCAATTATTTTTATATGATTTTGACCCATGTTCTTTCACTGATATGCGTTAAAATTATAAATAACAAACGAAACCGTCAACGCCATCTATACGAGAGTAAGCCAAAACTAGTGGCGCCCTCTGATCGAGAATCAAATTTTCGTGATTTTCGAGGCACGTTTTTTCCTTAGACTGTATCCATCTATTACGGAGTTATATCTATCTTTGTTAGAGGGGAACGAACATTTTACTTTTTTTGCGCTCCGACGCACGGTTTAGGAGATACAGCCCTATAAAAAGATTGTTTTCTTTGTTTTTTTCTTTTATGTTTTCATTGTGTTTTTTGTATGTTACTTAGGAGCTTCTGATAGGGGAACCAAAATTTGATTATTTTTGCGCTATAACGAACGGTTTAGGAGATACAGCCCTGTAAATATTTTTTCTGTTTTTTTTCTTTGTTTTTTTTTTAAATGTTTATTAAGGGTCCACTGCAGGCGGACGAAAATGTTATTAATTTGCGCTACGGCGCACGGTTTAGGAGATTAAGCCTTATACGGGTTTTTTGTGTTTTTTTTATACCTATATTAATTAAGGGTTTCTTAAAGTGGAACGAAAATTTGATTATTTTTGCGCTCCGTCGCACGATTTAGGAGATTCAACCCTATAAAGATTTTTTCTTTGTTTTTCATTGTGTTTTTTGTATGTTAATTAGAGGTTTCTCAAAGGGGAACGAAAACTAGATTATTTTTGCTCTACAACGTACGGTTTAGGAGATACAGCCCTCTAAAGATTTTTTTTTCCTTTTTTCTTTTTTTTTAATGTTAATTAAGGGTCCACTGCAGTTGAACGAAAATTTTATTATTTTGCGCTACGACGCACGGTTCAGGACATACAGCCTTATAAAGATTTTTTCGTTTTTTTTTGTTTTTTTTTTTAATTATTAATTGAGGGTTTCTTAAAGTGGATCGAAAATTTGATAATTGTTTTTGTGCTACGACGCGCGGTTTAGGAGATACAGCCGTGTAAAGATTTTTTTTTCTTTTTGTGTTTCATTGTACGACCGGTCTGGCCTAGTGGGTGACCCTGCCTGTGAAGCCGATGGTCCTGGGTTCGAATTCCGGTAAGGGCATTTATTTGTGTGATGAACACAGATATTTGTTCCTGAGTCATGGGTGTTTTCTATGTATTTGTATATTATATATATCGTTATCTGAGTACCCATAACACAAGCCTTCTTGAGCTTACTGTGGGACTGTCAATCTGTGTAAGAATGTCCTATAATATTTATTTATTGTGTTTTTTGTATATTGAAAGAGGGGAACGAATTTTTTTTTATTTTTGCGCTGCGACGGACGGTTTAGGAGATACAGCCCTATATATATTTTTTTGTTTATTGTTGTTTTTTTTGTATGTTATATAATATAAAATTCCATAACCAAAATTCAAATTTTTATATAAGTAGATATACTCAATATAAAAATTTCAAAATCTAACATAACTTTTAATATAAATGTCCTCATACATCATAAATATACACCATCCTCATAGTTACAATCACATTGTACAGTTAGCTGCAGAGAAAAGATACCACCCCTGTATAGGTTTGTATGCAAAGGTGCTAAGCGAATAGTATTGCTGACTGTACATCCTACCTAGTGGTCTTTAATTTACTACAAAAATAACTTTGTAATGCATACACTTTGTTTAGTAGACAAACATAATTTTGCGTGCAAAAATAACTGCGATGCATACGCTTTGTATAGTAGAGAAACTTAATTTTGTGTGCAAAGATAACTTTGTAATGCATACAATTTGTATAGTAAACAAACTTAATTTTGCGTACAAGTAAGTGCCATACTTTTTAGATCGCCTGGCAAGGTTAAAGACACGACACGACCAAATGTTCTGGTTTATTATTTTTATGACTATTTAGATACTTAATTTTAACCTGTTAAAAATACAGATTGCTTTTAGAACATTTTTTTGAATTTTGTGAAATATTATTTTGCACGCGTCTAGCAAGGTTAGGTTACCCGCTAGCCCGTTGATCTATATACCGTTGATCTACCTATATATCAATACCGTTTGATCGCTGCCTCGGCGGCGCACAGCGCGACGCGCGCAACCATGCCGCGCGTTTGAAATGTAACGTAAATATAAGCACGGAATGCATACGTATCAGTATTTAGTGACGCACAAATTTTATATTTCTAATCTTTTGTGTGGGAACTAAGATCATTGTCATGACCGTTTAATATTAACTCTACAAACTTTAATTCAATATTGGCTATACTGCTTGACCAGAAATCAATATCTAGAGAAGCACATTGTTTACATTTCTAATTTTTTACAAGTATAATAAGCTGATCCATAATATCGTAATTTTGCAATATCAGCTACTCTAATTATTTATTTACAAAATAATTCATGTTTTTAAGTTCACCAGAAAGCACATGTTCCAGATTTCTAAAAACCGAATATTGTGTATAAATTAAAGTGGTATTGAATATGTTAAATATTTTTGTAACTTTAATTCTATATTTACAAAGTTATTAGCAGAAATTAAAATATTTCAATATATCCGAACGCTCACCCTAAAAATTTCTAACTTTTTACGAAAGTCTTATTTAACATGCTAACAATGACATATCGAAAAAGAAAAAACTTTAATATTATCAAAACCCATTTTTGTTCCACCGCTGGTCTATAGATTACATTTGGTTGGTCTTTTTGGCTTGGTCGGTTTGTTTATTTGCAGATAACGGACGTAAAGAGAAACTCTAGGGAAAACCTTTACACTGAACATCCCGTTTACGGTTTTCTGCAGAATCCCGTTTCAGTAGTATAGTGCAGTATTCCGCAAACAGAATTCGTGTGAACGTTAATATATTAGCACGTATAATACTAAAACGGGATCCTGCAGAAAACAGAACCCGCAAAAAACGGGATGTTCCATGGGAAAGAGACGTAGGAGGGCATTCGTGTAGCTGTAAGATTGCCAGCTAGATGAGAGGATCAAGTTAAAGCTGCAGTCAATGGCTCGATACAAGATATAGCGTGTGTTGTGGACTTTCAAAAACATCTGAAATTATTACCATGACAATTTCGTCAAGAGTATAACTGATATTAGTAGAATAGATACAGTCGCAGCGAACAGCTAGAAATAAATAGTCACATAAGGTTTGTATTTTGTGTGTATTGCTTAGTCAGGTTATGCAGGCTATCGATAACTGATAAAGCGACAGTCAAGACTAGATACTACAAAACAGAGATTGTTTATAGTTCCCTTTTGTGGTTTATTTGCTAATTAAATGTTGAGTTTGAGTAGGGGGCGTACATTTTAATCTAACCGACTATGAAAAGGAGACGGATAATTCCAGGACAGGATTAAAATAGGCTGATCCTGATAGTAACGAATTGATGATGCACTGGCGAGTTGCCAAAAACATACAAAACGCAAGTCATCTTACCTTCTCATACCAGTGATGACCTCCTAATAAAATTACCGAACAACATGAAGTTTCTGTTAAAACTGACATTAGTGTCTGGATAAATGTTTCATTCTACGCGTCTGTCTGTCCGTCCGCCCGCGGCCTTGCTGCATTATTGTTAGTATAACAATATAGTTGTCGCTAGACGTAAATTCTAGTGATATTACAATGTTGTAACTTTATGTTATGAAATGCCTAACGATTAAAATTCAGATCGAAAATTTTACAACCAAGTCGAAAAACCAAGCAAACGTCTCTTTATAACCCTATCATATGTGTAGTGTTCAAAAATCGTCGTAAACACCTCGGTTGTGTTGAATAGAGCAGAAAAAAATTCAGTCGAAAAAAATGCAAAACATCACACAGACAAGAGGTGAAACGATTTCTACATCCGACTTAAAACCATAAAGCATTTATAGGTTATTTATTATTCCATTGCCGTCCGCATTCTAAGAATCATGACGGTCGCTGACTCACCCGTCTCGACTCTTTCACTCTGTAACAGGTTTTGTTTAGTCATCTAGTAGGATTTGCTAATTACCAACGGATACTCTTATGGACATCCTGACGCCGAGTCCTATAAGCCTAAGAGAATACGAAAAACACTAATTCATAGAATGGTTCAGATCCATTAACGACAGCTCATCCGCTATGTTCAACAGTTTCCAATAGTTTTGAATATATTGATTATTTTATGTTTGAAGCTGATGACTAAAGTGAGAATGTTACCAAGCCTTGAAATAATTAACATACTTGAACAAAAAGTTATTCTTGTATGTGGAGATTTTGCTGATAAACTTTTCAGTGGCTACGGCAAAAGACTGCATACTGCATTGCAGGGGTTGTAAGACAAATTAGATTGACAGAACATGTGTTTGCATTTGTTTAGTAAGCCTTACAGATCGGTAAATAATTAAATATCCATCAGATGTCTTTTTTTTTCTTTTTTCGTAGGTCCAGGCAGATTAGACAGGTTACAAAAGCACCAGTTTTCATTTCAATATTTGTCTAACTAGTTATGACAACTAAACACATTGTAATTGTAACGAAATTTATAACTTTAAACTTCCCAGTCAATAAACATCTCCTATTCTATTACACTAGCATGTAAATCTTCTGTAATGAATGTAACTTCTGCCAACATGAATTATAATTTATAATGCTCGCCTCGCCAGTGGACGCCTACGCGTTTCTGAAAGTACAGGACCTTGATGAAACTGATGCACGATATCATGTGTTACGTTACGTTAGACTCGTTTTTCGACCCAATTTCAAGATGCTGAAGAAACTGAATGTCTGATTGCGCTATACGTCGGTTACTGTTCCAAGTCCCACCATCGCATCGAAATAATCGTGATGCAGTATTTCCTTTCCTAAGGCTAACCGCGAACCACTTCGTTCATCTATTGCTCTTGCATATTCGAGCGATAGAGAGGCAGATAACGAAATTTCGATTTTCAATGATCTCTGAAGGCCATCGGAAGTACTCAAATAGAGCAGGTCTCCTCAGCAGCGAGTAAACTATTAAAATGGCGGAAAATGCCTACATATTGGACCATTAACTACATTTGCTCCCACTAGTTTTGATCTGAATTAGCTCCAAATAATTGTGTTGTAACACTTGTAACTCAAACATATTGACGTCAATAATGATTCCGGCAACGCTACGAGTATTGCTCACTCCTATTTCCGACGTTTTGACACAGAATAATAAATTTATATCACTCCACATTCGCTTGACGGGTATGTCAACATCTTTTAGAGACATTTCTGCAGCATTTCAAAAGACGAGAGGGCGCATTTGCACTGTGATCCGTAGAATGTCAGTACAATGCAGTGTCCCATCGCCAACGAGTAAAGTAATCAAAGAGGACCAGTCATCGATTTTCTCGAGGTTGATGGCTGACTGACGGTTGCATCTAAAAAACAGTGAAAACAGTTTACGTTTTCTATGAGCCAGCGGATTGAGAAAATACATTTTAAAATATCTATTCAATTACCCACGGGGAGTCCCCAACCAAAAATAACTGCCACGTCACTAATATCGATATGGCTACAATTCACGGGCTTGCCAAACCGCATATATCTGCCCTGCTTCTTTGAATCTCAACCAGATTAAGGGGCAGTTGCATCAAACCGTCTGTCATCGTTAGAGTTCGCTAAATTTTATTGTATGGGATGGGAAGTTGATCAGTCTGCTACCTAATTGTGGTTGGTGCACCAGGCACTGAGTGACTAATCTTATTAATGAAAATAAAGAGTAGTATCAAGATGGACACATAAATCGTAAGACTGGTAAGAATATTTTGGGAGTGTAATACGGGATAGCGAACTAAGTGACGAAGGGGCGTCCCTAGACTAAGTTCTATGCAAGGGCAAAAGTTGGATGAGAAGGGCAATAGAACATACTCAATGGTAGACGGTTAGCAGAAGACTATAAGCAGAGATGGGCATTATTCGAAATGAAATGAAATATTTATTTGCTTAAACATGGTAATTACATACAGATGTTATAAATTAATTGATTTAGTATCACATGTTAAGCCAAAAAATGGCATGCAAATTTAAAACTAAATAAGAACTTAAATTAACATAAATTTAATAATTTTTATCGGAATAATCATTCTAATAAACAATAATTCACGATTTTCTTATTCACGAATGATTTATTCCCGGATGATTTATTCGCGAATAAATCGTTCAAGCGTTTTTCAAATGAAGAATGATTTATTCGTTATTTCATTCGAATAAATTCACGAAAAATATTTATTGTTTGACTTATTCCACTCAAATAAACAACACGTTTAATATGACTCGTTTTAGGGTTCCGTACCCAAAGGGTAAAAACGGGACCCTATTACTAAGACTCCGCTGTCTGTCTGTCTGTCCGTCTATCTGTCACCAGGCTGTATCTCGTGAACCGTGATAGCTAGACAGTTGAAATTTTCACAGATGATGTATTTCTGTTGCCGCTATACAACACTACACAAATACTAAAAAGTACGGAACCCTCGGTGGGCGAGTCAGACTCGCACTTGGCCCGTTTTTACTGTATTCCAATAAACAATTGGAATACAAGGTAGTGGTGTTTATATGGTATTCCAATAAACAATTATTCGTGGCAATTCATTCGACGAATAAATTATTCCACGAATAATTTATTCAAATAAGAAAAATCATCCGACAATTTCATACGTCATTCGCGAATAATTTTGTTATACTTATTCGTCATTCGAATACATTTTGCCCATCTCTGACTATAAGAGACCTATTATAACGACGATAATGGTGACAAATCTCAGGGACACAGACAAAACAAAAAAAAAAAGTGAATTAACTACATAGCTAGCTAGAAAGGACAATGGTCGATGGTTATAAATACGTAACGTAGATGAATGAGCGGTGTCACAAGTGTAAAACGATGCTGGCGGACATCCAAGACAGAAATTGTTCTGTTATGTCAAGAGATACTTCGTGAAATCGTAATAAATGTAATAATATATGCTCTTCTTTATGCGTCCTTCTGACGTGATACTTGAGTCCTAAGTTTCAATATTCTTTACAATTCTTTAGATATAATATAAAGAGTTTGAACTTCCAATGAAGCCCGACCAATTATTGCTGCGCACCTCGTGCCTCGAGAAAACCTCATGTCCAGTACGGCTACCACCAGTTTTACACAGACATATTCGCTAGCGAGTGCGTAGCCTACTTTCTATGCATCTCGCTCGTACTCGCATTTAGTGCGAGCGAGATGTATAGAAAGTTACGCAGACGTTAACAAATATGTCAGTTTGACACAGCTAAGGCAGTCGTGGTGAGGCTACTGGATTGGACAGCCAATCGAAATTCGAAGACTTCTATGTCCGTTTCCAACGCTATTCAAATTAGAAATAAGACTAATTCGAGTAACAGGGATGCAGATACAATTGTGTACGATGTTTGCGTTGATAATCGAAGTTTCGACATACATTTCTCCTTGGGAATAATATGTGCCATTTTCAATCAAAGGGGTACTTATTGTCGGTTGTCAAAAAGGCGCTATTTCCATACAGCTTCAATTTGAAATCAACCTTATTGACAAGCGACAATATGGTACCTTTTGGTTAAAAATGTCATGTATTCCTAGGAAACGGTATATAAAATGCTAGTATTTTATCACCTTGTTTAATTTTCCATCTGGATGTTGGGGATCTGTAACTGTATCCATACACGCATTATAAATGACCGAGCCTTAACCTTTTGGACGCCAACGCCAAAGACGGATTAATCGGTCAAACACCACAGAGCAACATAGACCTACGTGCATGTGCATAAAGTTCAATTTCAGTTTTGACACTTCGGTGACGTGGCGTCCGAGTGACAGCTTTTGTGTTTGACACGGCATCGAAAAGGTTAAAGACCAGAGTTTATACGGAGCAAAAAAACCGGCCAAGTGCGAGTCGGATTCGCGCACGAAGGGTTCCGTACCATTACGCACAAAACGGCAAAAAAATATTACGTTTGTTGTATGGGAGCCCCACTTAAATATTTATTTTATTCTGTTAGCATTTGGTGTTATAGCGGCAACAGAAATACATAATCTGTGAAATTTTCAATTGTCTAGCTATCACGGTTCATGAGATACAGCTTGGTGACAGACAGACGGACAGCGAAGTCTTAGTGATAGGGTCAAGTTTTTACCCTTTGGGTACGGAACCCTAAAAATGATTCACATCAACACCACCAATGATCACCTAGTAGTATATAGTCATGAATCCGTCACGATTACTTTAAGACACTTGAGTAACTCGCTATGTACTCACTAAAGATCACATCATGATCGACTAATTATCGGCACAACACAAGTCCGTATTATATGAGCCGTTTGGGCCGGGGCAGTGACCTCACCATGCGTCACGGTTGACTCATTCAGGTGCCGTGTCGGGGCAAGGACACTGGCTTGCATCCTTCCGCGGAAGGGATAAGATAGATACAGATTTTCTAGTAATATTTTTATTAAGTCATTGTCATCTTTAGGCCCTATGTTCCATAGAGTAAAAGTGGAATTAAGTCGAGTAATCAAGCAGCAAGGGCCAAAATGAAGATGCTGAGGTGGATGCGCAGTGTTACCAGGCTCGACAAAATCCGCAACGAGTACGTGCGAGGCAGCCTGGGCGTGCGTGACATCGCCGACAAAATGCAGTAGAGTAGGCTGCGATGGCCACGTAAGGAGGAGACCACCAGACCACGTTGGAAATTTGGCACTACGATTTTCCATACCCGGTAAAAGAGGCAGAGGTAAACCGAAAACAAAATAGAAGGACGTAGTGCTAAAAGGTGGCTAAAAGATATGATTAAGGCAAAGTATCCCAAAAAGGACGTCGAGGATAGGGCGAAGTGAAAGATCCGGAAGGCTGACCCCATCACCATGTGGGACGTGGGATGTATAGCTTGGAAAAGATAGAATCAAGCAGCAAGGGCGAGGTTACAGGGATTAACCACTCTAATTCACAAGTTGAGTAGGTCCGTCTGATAACGGGTAGAAGTAAAAGATAGTAAGATAACGACCGATTAGGTAGATAGTGTAGATACCATTAATGGTGTGAACGTTTATTTCACAAGAAAAACGCGATACAATATACGCGATATAATCCGTTTGCATAGTTTTATTTCATGAGTAACTATCGCGGTAACCGAAGACAATATTAAGAAAAAAAAAAAACATTGAATTTATTGAATTCGAAAATAATTTCATTGCTTTTCTCTACCAGTAATTTCGGCTATCGGAAATAATAATAAGTTCAGTTGTTTAAATGTTAAACTATTTTGTATATAGTACAGATAGACCAAGCTAACTCTGCACTAACTTGGCAAGCGACAGTGACAAAATAAATTAATATGGCGTTTATAATGTATTGTATATTGTATCTGTACAGCTCGCAATACAAATCTAGTACCAGGAGTCCCTTGACTGTACTTGTGTAGATTATTTTGATAATTCTGGTGCCAACTGTACCTAAGCTGACAAGCTACCAATGCTAAGTGGATGACAGTTACCAATGCCATCAAAGTAACTAGATGAATCAGAAAACTGCAGGAAATGTATTGTGATGTGACCCGATAGCAGATAGAAGTCAACATGTCATTCAAAATATTGTCTTCGGTTACTTGACTTATTAAGTATTTTAACGCCCCATTTACGCCGCACAGCGTCGCGCGGCATTGTATTATTATATCGGAGCATCGTTAATAATGGCGTAAGCGCCATCGACAATAAGGTCCCTTTTTAGGGTTCCGTACCCAAAGGGTAAAAACGGGACCCTATTACTAAGACTCCGCTGTCAGTCTGTCCGTCTGTCTTGAAATTTTCACAGATGATGTATTTCTGTTGCCGCTATAACAACAAATACTAAAAACAGAATAATATAAATATTTAAATGGGGCTCGTGAAACAAACGTGATTTTTTTGGTGGTTTTTTCCGTTTATTTATTTATTTAGTCGTATGGCAGTTTTTTACAAAATAGGCAATTACAATTTACATAGATACAATTTTACGGTGTTATCGCGAAATGATAAAACGGGTCCAAAAGAATACAAATCTAAAAAGTTATAGGTCAACATTTAAGCAGTTGAGCCACGCAGAGTGAGTGAGTTGCAGCAGGTCTTCTCTAGCTCCAATGTATGAGTGCAGAGGGCAGCATTCAATTATATGTTTTTTTCCGTAATAGTACGGAACCCTTCGTGCGCGAGTCCGACTCGCACTTGGCTGGTTTTTTAAATAAAATACCACAAATAATCAAAAAGACCAAACTATCACAAGTCACGGAAAAACACATCTTAATCCCAAGCCATAAAGATGAACAGGAAATGCTAATTAATAACTATCTGTTATGACTAATGCATGAACTTGCAACTTTTTTTTTATGTTGTTAATATGGGTGTGGCCTATGGATTTTTCCAGGTAGACATGGGTGATATACGCGGCTTTCCATCAGAGAAGGGTCCTTATGTTTCACTACATAGTATAAAACTATAAAACAGTGTCGCTTTCCGCTCTGTGTGTATGTCTGTCCCTATGTATGCTTAGATCTTTAAAACTAGGCAAAGGATTTTGATGCGGTTTTAAGAGGAAGGTTTATATGTATAATTTGTAAAGGTTTTGTGTAAATTAGTTGAACTACCCGTGCAAAGGCCGGGCGGGTCACTAGTTATGTGTATAAGGCGCCTTTCCATCAGAGAAGGGTCCATACTTTGTGCATAAGGAATATTTCCATCAGATGCAAATGTATAATAAGGACCCTTCTCTTATGGAAAGCCACATATTACAGTCAAGACAAGTTGCTAAGTGAATATGGTGTGGTACAAAATGATGCTTTTGTATTTATGTCATCCATCTGATTCAATAAATTCCTGAGATCTTGGAGCGCCAAGCAAAGAGCACCCCTAGACAGGATTCCCAAAGCTAACAGTCTAACTAAAGTATAGCTTGCAAGTGCTAAATAGGCCTGCTAAGAGTGACAAGAAACGGAGGTGCATCTGTGGCCCTCGGGTCAAAAAGTTAGGAGACCCCTGCAGTAAGTAACTGTTTATAGTGCTTAATTTGTTTATAGTTAATTGGGTACTGTTAATAAACTTTGTCTGCTTATGTTCTTCTCATTCTGAACACAATCGTTTTATTTAATACCAATGGCAGTACTTATATTCAGAATAAAATTCCATTAGTAGGTAATAGGTATGTTAATGATAAAGTCTAAATTAGAATAATTTCTTTTTCTGTATACATATTATAGCTGTATAGCTAAGTATGAAGGAAAAATATATTTTTTATTGTAACTAGGTAAATTGATATCTAAACTATAATAGACTGTTTTATGCTTTGTATGATGATGGTAATTTTCAACAAAACAATTCTTAAAACCCTACCCTAGTCATAGGTATTGATGGTATGGTTTACATTAAACAATACATTACATATTTTTATAGTTAAACCAGTTTTGTACAAATTTGTCTAATATGACTAAACAGAATCTTCAATTCTTAGTCAATGTGTATCCTACAAGTAAATTAACAATTCAATAGGCTATTTAAGCACATGATTCAGCTCTGCCAATGCTTGAGCACCAACCAATACTGACAAATAAGGAAATATAATGTCAACTAAAAGCTATAAACGTAACACACATGACTCAGGCATTCTGATAAGATTCCATACGTATGTTCTAAATAGTCACTAATTTGAAATTTGAATTTCTCTGGTTTTATTACGAGGTTTGCATGTTAGGTTAGTTTTTAGGAAGATTTGACTGGTAGACAAGATTTATAAGGCACGATGTTTGAATTAGTGAGTGTGACCTTGACACTGCGTCAGGCGGGAGCATTACCCCCCGTCAGTCTGCACTGACGCCCATTGCGCGACACTCTATTCACCCGAAATAGACGTGAAATGTATGTGACAAGCGCCGCCGACCGCTATACCATATATGGTAAAACTGAATGCGATTGCGCGGCGATGCAAACCCTCACTCGGTTCGATGCCCTCGGTATGCCACCGGTATCGCCAAATAACCTTCACAAACTACGAAATACATTTCTTTCAAATATTCAACAATCCATTAACGCCCAAAATTCCATAGCCGTCAAAAAAGGCGCTGCAGACTCGTAACCTTTCAAACATACGTGAAATCCAACACCGCTAATCCAAACCCAACATCCGACATCCACCCTGGAACAGACGGGATTTAGCCAGCTCCAGCTCCAATAACGCTAAAAACACAACACGTGGCATAAAATCACTGAACGGTGACATTTATTTTAACGAGAAAAGGCGTGCGAACTCGGCGGTGGTTCGTGCGAAATATGGCGGCACCGGTCTCACAAGAATAAATTCCGTTGCAATTTCGGCATTACGATATGTTTTTTGACGCACCCACGATAATTTTTCACAACACAATTACGAAGCACTGCAATTTATTCTCCTCACTTACCATTTTTGATGTTATTCACGTAAAAATTTCACCACTAACTTCACCGACTCCGCGACAACAGCGAGCGACCGGAACGACACTGATCCGTACAGTTGGCTGTCCGTTATTTTGCGACAGCAAATGAGCCAATGGGCGCATGTGTCAAAATCGTGAAGTAAAGTCAGTACACTTCCCAATTACTTACAATTAAGTTTATATCAATGTAAGTAAGCAGAGTTCAATTAGAATCTAGTTTAAATATTTAATGATTGTTTTAATTTTTTTAAACAGCCTTTTAATTTTCTGTTGGAAAATTGCACATATAGATAATGTGGAAACTTTAAAGTTGTACTAACAACGTCGATGCTGTCATGACAATGAATACTCGAATATATTTATATCTTCATAAATGAAAGTCACATCAGCGGGATGAGATAAGAACAAACAATACGCTTGTAAAGCCAGTGATAAAATTAAGTTCTTGCTACTCGACAATTGAGTCACTGATTACGTGATTACGATTCAATTTTATCCAATCACATTCCAGTATTTAACAAATGCCCATATATGGACAGACCGAAATAATTCAAGCCGCCATTTTATATTTTGAAATTTTGGCGCCTTTCGGTCGAACACAGATTTCGTATCTTATTTTTTATTTTATTTCAATTTCTTTATTACTTCCGAGATATTTATTTTATACGATATAGTTGTTTTTTGGTACAGTCAAGTGTAAAAATATGGGTGCATATAACTTCTCAAAATTCGCTGATATATTTTTGAGTACCGATGTAGAGTGCACCCATATTTTTACACTTGGCTGTACACTTACAGTGAATGTACTTATACATTGTGAACCATTTCTAATATTTGTTTCGTGTTATTAAATTTAAACATTATTGCACAAATTAACAAAAAAAGTACAAATGGCGGACTTAACGCCTTAACGCATTCTCTACCAGTCAATCATTGGGCTAACACCCAACCTACCTAACCTAACCTTGGCTAAACAGAAACAGGTAGTTTGGTGCAGGATTGTAGAAAGACTAGAGTTGAACTAGAGAGTGGATATAAGAGTAGGTAGAATGCAGTAGAATGAGATAGACACAAGTTGAGACTACAAGGCATTTCCGTCAGTAGAAAAAGCGGCAAATTTAAAAATGTAGGCGCGAAGGGTTGTCGCCCCACAGAAAATATGCATTTCGCGCCTTTTTCTACATACAAAATTGTTTAACAGACTATACTGTTATAATTATTCTAGCTAAAGAAAGTTGAATCCACTAGATTTTTACTCAACTGCGTACAGTCTGGCAAAAGAGTAGACATTAAAAAGTGGCAACACTGTAGTGTCGTCCCTTTCAAATCAATTTAAGAAAAACGGGACGACACTACAGTGTTGCCACTTTATAATTTCTACTCTTTTTTGCCAGACTGTAAAGAGGGTAATGTTTTTTTGGATGGAAACACTGTTCTTCGGTGTTATCACTTTGGCCAGACTGGCCAGTCACGATCTTGAGCGCCTACCGTGGAAAACGAAAATCAAAACTTCGTTATTTTTCCCTCTCTCTTGGCTATTCGAGCGGTAGAGAGCTAAATAGATGAGCAAAGCCAAATCAGCCAAACACTTTGATAGGACTGCTATTTGCAGGTGCAGTTGAGATAGTATAATACCAGTCTCTCTCTCTAGCAGCTAGCTGCCTCCTGCTCTGTGTGTATTAGGTAGGAAATAAATAATAATAATAATAAAACAGGAACTTAATGTAAATAGGTAAACATTTTTATTCATCCAACCAATAACAACTTCCACAGGAAATTAGTGAATTTTCAAACTTTGTAGCTTGCATACAGATGTTTTCCATTATTTCATTTGCTATAATTAATGCATACTTTATTTATTTATTTATACAATGCATTCGTGTTGTACAAACATACAAGGCAAAACAGTCTAACATTTTTTCCGATCTCATTGATTATAAACAATCGATTATTGACATTATTATAAATCAGCGAAGTCAAATAAATGACCTGACTTATATATGACGTCACACTTCTTTTATTAACTCCATAGTAAAAATTAAAAATGTTTTGATATTTATTTATTATTAACAATATATTTACCCGGCATTACAGACAAGCCAATACACCGAGAAATTAAGGAAATAGTTGGTCAAACCAATTTGTCAGTCAGTAACAACCAGGAAAGTTATACTCATCCCTTTCTTTTGGGTGCTAGTACTAGCGTAAGACAGAGGTAGTATGATTCTCTCTGTCTATGTTTGAAATGAGACAGTCCTTTGACAAACTATATTTAATCAAGAGTAACTCATTTGACTCGTCAGGAAAGCCAATGTTGACTTAGAAAGCTTTTATAATACGCGTTACATACTTATGATACCTCTTATACATAGTATACAAGTTAGTCATAGTCATCTGTCCGGGCGAGCCAGCTAGCGCCCTCCTTAAGAATGCCTTAACGTGAGCAGAATCAGATGCTTGTAGGAACAGTACTACGGCGTTCTCTAGTTTACATTAGGCATTGCCTGTATACTTATGATACCTCTTATACATAGTATACAAGTTAGTCATAGTCATCTGCCCCGGTGAGCCAGCTAGCGCCCTCCTTAAGAACGCCATAGCGTGAGTAGAATCAGATGCTTGTATGAACAGTACTACGGAGTTCTCTAGATGTTGGCGGACCATCTTGCAGGGGGCCGTGCGTTCGAGCCAGGAGGAAATGTCGGCTACGGTGTAGGTTGCGAGGCGGGATATGTGGGTTTTTCGCTTACAGATGGATTGGGTTAGTCTGTAATGTAAGAATGAAAATCATTAATGAGCATCATATCTATATATTAATCTAGCCCAATTGTCATCAACTTGGTAAGCGACAGGGCAGCCCTTAAAAAATAATGGCGCTTCCACACACTGCGGCATGCAATTCTAGTGCAAAGTCAGCTTAGAGGGACTCACAAGCATATAAGTTTTCGCATTTATATTATAATAGAATCCCTCTAAGCTAACTTTGCACAAGCATTATTGCAGCATTGCATGCCGCAGTGTGTGGAAGCGCCATTATGTTTTAATCCAAGCATAATTATAAGTTTTCGCATTTATATTATAATAATTTTGATGAAATTTGACATATACATATTTATAATATCTGAAATTATTAATCCATATTCATAATTTGACCCCTTAGACGTAACGTACTTTTTTATATAAGAGAGTATTTTCAGTATTTTGCTATAGGAAACAGTTTAGACAAGGGGTCGGCTGGTTTAATTAAACCGTCAGTCACCGTCAAAACGTTCGCTAAAAATGGGGATTCATAGTTATGATTCTGACGTTGATCAGTCCGTTGATTAAGGCTAACTCAGTGTTTACTGTTTCGCGTCCTGTTAGTCTCAACTCCATTAGGGGTCGCGAAACCGTTAGCGTAGATGTCATTTGTCGTGTTGTATTTTTATTTCTTGTACAATTACAATGTACAAGTGTTTTACTACATTACAATGCTTACTTCTCAATAGAATGTGCCGCCTCAGCTAACCGGTCTTCTGTAGCTTTGTCGAGTTCCACTTGCGAGGAAGATCGCTCGCAGAGGGAAAATACGAGCGCCCTGTAGCACTGCATGTAGCACGGCCATCTGAAATTATTAGCCCGAACGTTATTATATACTTTTCATCAAAACACTGTGCACAACACGAGCGATATTAAAATTCTAAACCCAAATCATGTGTCGTTTTAAAGCAAAAGGTCGCATTGTCGCTTGTCATAAAGACGCTCTGACTGGTTTTTCGTATAAAGATACAAGCATGGTTATGGTAAGAGAAAATGTGGTACTTTTTGATTGAAAACGTCACATATCAGCCTTCTGCCCCTCTGGCATTGGGATTTAACCTTTTCGACGCCGTGTCAAACACAAAAGCAGTCATCCAGACGTCACATCACCAAAGTGTCAAAACTGAAATTGAACTTTATGCATATGCATGTAGGTCTATGTTGCTCTGTGGTCTATGACCGATTAATCGGTCTTTGGCGTTGAACCGCTGCGTATATATCGGTCATTGGCGTCCAAAAGGTTAAATGACTCGTTACCAATCTCCTCCCTTCCTTACTCCCCTGAGGATAAAGATAGTTTATTATTCAAGTAGGGGCATTACATTGCGCTTATGAACGTCAAATAAAGCAACGCCGGCAAATTATTAAGAAGGGATCCTTAATAACTTGACTTTGACACTTTAATATTTTTAAAATGGGGTTGTAGTGGTCGTACCAATCAGTCGTGGCAAAGTTCGAATCTATGGGTACTTAAAACCTCCATTTTGGAAGCCGTTCCTGCTTCACTAAGGCCAGGCTTCATAGGAGAAATTTCCAAAATTTGGCCATTTTGTAAACTTTTCGATGGCGACATGCTTGTTTGCCACCGATGCGGCATAAAAAAATCTCACCTGTCTTCCAAAATTTCCTCTCTAGAAACGAGAAAACAGTTCAACACCGCAGTTGACCCGTCATAGAGCTTGAAGAACGCCGGCCACGCCAATGTGCACTTTATACGCTTGTTGTTACACATAATGCTGTGTATCTGGTGGAGGAGCTCGAATATCGAATCTAGGAACTTGTAGTCTAGGATTATCTGGAATGATATATTATAAGTTGTTTAAAAATATTAATCACTGTCCATCATAGAGTAACTTATACGGAGTTATATCTATCTTTGCTGTCCAATGGATCAAAGGGCAAATGACCTTGGGTGGACAAATATGAAACAAACAGGTCAACATCACATATACTTTTTTTAAACTTTATTTCCATAGACAATGTTTGGCGGGAAAATATACTTTCTTTTTTAAATAATTTAAATTAACTTATTAATAAATAGACTGAAAATGAAAATATTGTATAAAATATTCCTAAGTAGTGTCTAGCCTGCGCACACCTCTCAATGTGAAATCCGTGCTATTATAAAACTTTTGGGAGAATCCATACTAATATTATAAATGCGAAAGTCTGTCTGTCTGTCTGTGTGTTCCCTCTTCACGCTTAAACAGCTGAATCGATTTAGATGAAATTTGGCATAGAGATAGGTTGAGTCCCTGAGGACATAGGATAGTTTTTATCCCGAAAATCATCCCTTAAGAAAGTAAAAAGCGGGGTGGAATTGAGATAATTAATGAAGTGTCTGCTAATTTGTGTGCATAATATGCTCAAATTGAGTAATTGCTATAAGATTTTCTCCAGGCGATATTCTTACTCTAGCTGGGGTTACTAAGTCCACGCAGACGAAGTCGCGGGCAAAAGCTAGTAATTTAATAATAAAAAAAAGCCAGTACTTCCGTCCAGCGACAGATCCTTTGGTAAACCGTATCAGGGAAACTTCTTGTAGACAGTCTAAAAGCCGAGCTTCAGTTGGATCATCATCAAACCAGGCCCTGATGATAATGGGACCCGGGAAAGATGATAATATTGAGGGACCTCTCGCTCGCCGTCGGCAGGGTGTTCATACTCACACCCTATATAGAACCTAAATCACCAGACGACCGGTCTGGCCTAGTGAGAGTGACCCTGCCTGTGAAGCCGATGGTCCCGGGTTCGAATCGCGGTAAGGTTGTGTGATTAACACAAATATTTGTTCCTGAGTCATGGGTGTTTCTATATTAGCAAATCGTTTTGACAGTTGAAAAGAAACTGATTTGACTAGTAGGAGTATTCTCCCTATTGTACTTACCCTCCTTGCAGCCAATACAATTTCCGCCAAAACCTCCAAATTACTCCTCAATATATCACAAACAACATCCTCCACTACCATCTCCTTCTCGTCAACCACTATCCTTTCTCCTTTCACTTCCAAACTATACTCATAATTATCTTGAATCCAAGCCCTTAACGTTTTACAAGTATTGTATATTTGTTTGGATAAAGCGGCGCATTTGGGACCCATTATGTTGGCTTTCAGACATTGTGTGGTCAAATATTTCGATACTTTGTGAGAGATTAGGAGCGTGTTTGCGGTGTTTTCGTCTTTTAGAAATTGTTTATCCTGCAAATAAAATATATAGTTGTTAAAAAATATAGTTGTCTGTAGTCGGCTTACGGACGATAATTTTGCGTGAGAACGTCATAAGAAAACATTGATGAAAAGTCCGTAACGTTACTATGATCTGTCCACAACGTTACCATAGAGATCTGTCTACAACGTGACACTTTTTCGTGCATGCGTTATCACGTCAAAACTGTTTTTAGTCGTCAAAAATCGTGGTTTATGCTCTATAGAGCAGAAAAAATATTCTCCAAAAAAAATGCACACAGGTGACTTAAAAATTCGGACAAGATCCTTATACAGACAAAAGGTTAATGTGCATGACAGTGGCGCTCGGTTAGTGGTAATGGGAAAAATTAGTTGGCACTTATTTGACAGTATAAAAACATTGAGCGAACCAAACTTCGGCGCGATCATCACATAGGCAATACAGGTCACATTGCTATTTAAATGCGTCGTTTTCAAGCAAAAGGTACGAAGATACGAAGAAGAAAAGGTACGAATGTCCAGAGAGACATGAAGGAGTTCGGCCGAACTCCCGACGACGCTTATCAGCGGAGCAAGTGGCGCCTCAAGATTAAGAAAGCCGACCCCGCGTAACGGGAAGTGGCGAGGAGAAAGAAGAAGAAGAGTTTTCAAGCAAAAGGTACCACATTGACGCTTGCCATAAGGACGCTCTGACAGGTTTTTCGTATAAAGATACAAGCAATTTTCGTCCATATGGTAAGCGACAATGTGGTACCTTTTGATTGAAAACGTCACTAATTTTGGTATTACGACTTAAACAACTAAAAATTACCTTTAGAGCTGCCAAACTGCCCAAATCACCAACAAACTGCTTAGTAAAGCACTCGATAGACGACAATTCCAATACAAACTTCAACGATATACTTATATTCTCTAAACAATATTCACTTATCCTCTTCTTTTGTGTTTTATCATAAACCATAAGCAATCTCTCTTTTATGCTCCGCCATATTTTTAAAAACAAACTGTCCTTGTCTCTGAAAATGTCGTGGTTTTCTAGTTTCTTGATGTAACGCAGTGATACGTTCAGTAGGTGTATAGATGATTCTATGTGTGGTGATTTGGAGTCTGGGTTTTGAATCGCTTGTATCTGAAAATGGGAAATTATATATGTAAATAATTGCTGATATTGCGACAGAAAACATATAACTTATTCCTTTTCTTCAGACACGAAGAGTTACTAAATGGTGTCACTAGATGGCGCTATGCAGGCGTCATAAAACCATAGATTGTGTATTTTGTTACACATAAACCGATATAATACTAATAGCGGACGTAATGGCGTTCTCTACCTAAATTTTGCAGAGAAGATTTTAATCTAACTAAAATAAGAATTTAATAATAATATATTTATGGCATTATTCATAAACGCGTTACTGGCGTGAATAAGCTATGAATCGTTTGTCTTTGTCTGTCATTTTGACTTATGTATTTGTAAGAAAGGGATAAAACATAATTTAACTAAATCAGGCCCGTAAAGTTTTATGAATAAGGGGGTTAGGCTCTATAACACGAGAGTCTTAAGTTACCATTACCGCGAAAAACATATGCGGCAGCTGGTATGTTTATAAGTTACCAATCCACTTTCCTTCTAATATAATTCTTTTGTCTATGATAAGTGTTATAAATTACTTACAGCATTTTCCATAAAGAAGCTGAGTCCAGACCAAAGGAAATTCAAATTCTTGCTTTCCGCAGCATTATTCGTTTCACAATATTTCGACAACGTTAGAGAATATGCCTCCATTGCATTCAGTGTTGCCATTGTATTGTCAGAAATAACCGAGTCATCAATGTTGCCAGTTTCTTGACTGAATAAATTATTTTCACTAAAATCTATCTTTTTAAACGCATCCAGCATAGTCTTGTGTATTTTCTCTTGTAAATCGGCTAATATAGATCTATAAGCGCTGGTTGTTATAGCTCGTTTCTCTTTAGCTATAATGGGTAATATTATACAGCTTATTTGAAATATTGGATCGCAGAAATACTCAGTCGAGTTGTTTTTGCTTTTTTGTTTTTTGAGAAGTATTTTGACTATGCTTTTGACAATTTCACTGTCAGTTTTAACTTTTTTCACGCCAGTTTCTAATGTGCTTTTGATCAGAAGCAGGTTATTTGACGTTTTTATTTTAAGTGTCAATAAGTCTATTAATGTTTTGTCTTCAAAAGAAAACAGGAAGTTCACTGGGAATATTTTGTACAAGTCCGGATTCTTTGGACTTAATTCGTAAATACTTTGCAAAATATGATCGATATTGCGTTTTAATTTCTTATTGACACTTTTCTTCACTGCTAACATTACAAAAATCGTTGTCAATTGATATTTTTCTTCCAAATAGTAGATCGGCAATTGTTTCAATATTTCCAAATATCCAGACGCTTCACTTTCATCGGTTATAGATAATTTGTTAAAATACTCTTTCACATCAATATCTTTTAAAAATAATGTCATGTCAAAATCTGATTTACTCAAAGCTTTTGTCAATTCGTCCGCGTTTTCTAGACAATTACTTATGTTTCTCAATGTCTCCAACACCAAAGCGTTTAGCAATGGTCTATTATTTATTACGGAGCTACGTTTAATTATGTCTATTTCGATATTGCTCAAATATAATTTCACTAAGCATTTTGCCAGTTGTTTTGCGTGTCCTTTATTTAAGTTTGTCATCACTATTTTGTTGAAATAACTTTCGTTTTTCAAACAATCCGAACTGGTTATTTGTTTAATCAGGTGTGATGTATCTTCTATTTCTGACTCCGTTTTAATATCTGGGTTTGTTTTGAATAACTGCACTGCTAGGATTTTGTTAGCTACTAAGTGATCCTGAAATGTAAAATAGTTTTAGATTAATATACCTAGTTCATAATAATACGATAAGTAAAACTAGTCAATGTTTTGAATGATGAAAATAATTTATGGAAATTTTAATAACGCTCCACATATCGTCGGGTATATGACACTTGATCCTGACGACATGACACTTGATTATATTAAATCAACGATATAAATTTCACGAAACAGCGCCATCTGTATTGAATATACAACTTTAAGATTGTAGGGTAGTTTTTTCTATGGATATTAACACTTTGTTATTATGAATTAACTTCTCCAGCCAGTCTAACCAGACGCCAAATTCTATAGCTTATAACTTCCTTTTTTTGGGACCCTATTACTAAGACTCCACTGTCCGTCTGTCTGTCTGTCACCAGGCTGTATCCCATGAACCGTGATAGCTAGACAGTTGAAATTTTCACAGATGATGTATTTCTGTTGCCGCTATAACAACAAATACTAAAAACAGAATAATATATTTAAATGGGGCTCCTATACAACAAACGTGATTTTTTTTGCTGTTTTTTTCCGAAATGGTACGGAACCCTTCGTGCGCGAGTCCGACTTGCACTTGGCCGGTTTTTTTCAATAGATGTTAACACTTGTTTGTTATTATGAATTAACTTCACTCCAGCCAGTCTAACCAGACGCCAAATACTATAGCTTTTTAGGGGCCCTATTACTAAGACTCTTCTGTCTGTCCGTCTGTCTTTCACGGGGCTGTATCTCATGATCCGTGATATTTAGACAGTTGAAATGCTCACAGATGATGTATTTCTCTTGCCGCTATAATATAACAACGAATACATACTAAAAACAGAATAAAATAAATATTTAAGTGGGGCCATACAACAAACGTGATTTTTTGCCGTTTTTTGGGTAATGGTACGGAACCATTCGTGCGCGAGTCCGACTCGCACTTGGTCGGTTTTTTATGGCAAGTCACATTGCTAGTGATGTAACATTCATACATCGAAAACAGTCCCTTTTACGACGTATGGTTAAATATAACTCGTGTTTTAGGTTTCCACTCTGATCCTTTCACAAAAATCAAAATTCATCAATCCCAAAAATTCTTCTAAAATTATGTCAAACAATCACAGTAGTAATTTTTATTAAGCAGAAACGTCTGCGAACGATGGAAAAATTACTGCCTTGGTTGAGACTTGAACTCATATAGACCCATATAGTGGGAAGATTTGCTGACTATGGATGAGGTCTTGGTGGCTCAGTTGGAGCGCTGGAATATCGATCCAGAGGCCGTGAGTTCAAGTCTCACCCAAGGCAGTAATTTTTTCACTTTTAAATTTATTCTAAACCACAGTATTGTTTACGATGGCCAAACCTACCATGCTAAGATCGGCAAGAAAAGCTATTTTAAAAATAACTCACCAATTGCAACCTCGAATCATCCTCCTGCACCCTACCAGCCAATGTTACCCACTGTTTCGTTTTCAAACAAGGCAGTATCGGGCTAAAGTCGAAAACTGCACTGGTGTTACCAGCCTGCATGTCCACTTTAATGTTGCCATACTTTAAATTAATCAGTTTCAGTCGGGAGAAGCTTACGCATAGCTTTAGGAAGGCGTTTGCTAGATTGGGGTTCTGAAATGAGATATTCATTAAACATAATAATAAACATGCCATATATGCCATACGGTTCATAGGTACCTATATGTTCCCTATAGTTAGCCAGATCAAGACAGTTAAACAAGTCTATCTAACTAAAGTTTCATTAAAACAACTAAAAAAGAAATACAACTCACATAACCAAGTTTCAGCACACACTCTCCCAACTTCTTCAAACATTCATTCTCGAAGTTTCCAAACGTAGCCCCGAACTCCTCGGCGATATGGCGCGGGACCGTGTGGTCCGCCATCTTGCTGTTCTCGAAGAAGCTGCACAAGATGGCCGCCAGCACTTCGGAGAGGGTTATGATCGAAGGACCTTAATGAAAAAGTTATTGTTAATTTTTGTTGTTAGACAGTTTATGACACTACTAGTGTGAATGAGACAACATCCTCTAGTTTGATCCTGTCTCTCGGACTGCTTTTTGTAGTCTCCTATGATCAACTGTCTTTTTTGGTGATAAGGGTTAACCCTTGAAAACCCTGTACACTTATTTTTTGAAGTACCACATACTGTAGTCCCTTGAGTTCCGGGTTTTTATGATAGTGGTAGTCATTATCTTAAAACCCAGTTCCCAAGGCAAGTGGAATCTTGGCTCCTAGATGCTGGGAATGTCCTGATCCTAAATGGAGAAGGAAAAAGGTTTAATACTTACTAACATAACCTTCTTCTAACATCATAAGGCAGTGTACTTGGAAATCTTTCTGTAAAGTAACCATTAGTTCACTGTTTTGCCTGAACATTAACTCTGATGTCCATTTTCCATACATTTCCACACATTCTTGCGGCATGATATCATTTCCTGTGATTATCTTACTTTTGATCTTCTCTGAATCATCCTCTTTTGATTTTTGTATCAATTCAAATTGCTCTGGGTTGCAAGCTTCTAAAATAAGCTTTACATTCGGTAGTATTTGCGTTATGAATAAAGTTCCTCTGCTAAGTTTAAATAAGGTTTGTAGAAGGCATTTCAACATGGATGTGTATGTTTCCATGGTGCTTGCGTTATTTTTCTTTGCAGCCATAATTGGTGAAAGGATTTCATCAAGTTTTTGTTCAATTAATATTGGATCCAACTGCAATGCAACATTTATTATATTCATTGTAGTTTTATCAGGTTTCCCTTCTAATTTCAGCAGTCCCATCATAACGTTTTGGAGAAATCCGATAAAGTTCTTTTTGATCTCAACTTTAGATATCTTCTCCCCAAACGTATCTGTCAATCTGACGCTGATATCAACTTCATTTTGTAGTAAAATATCAAGGAATTTCAAAAAGATAATCCTTTTGATTTTGTCATCATTTTCTTCAAATACAATTGAAGATAAAGTCATGTTAGGATTTAAATAATTCTGGGTCATGTTCAAAGATGAAGTAGTAATTATATATAAAGCGAATATAAGCTGATGTTCTCCTTTGAAGCATCTCACGAAAACGTCAACAAAATTACATAAGAAATTGTAGTCTTTTGAAGTGCGGCCTCTTGGAAACTCGAAGAAAGTATTCATTATTTTCAACACTGACTGAATATTGTCTCCTTTTTCGGCTATTAATTCATCAATATTATCTTTTCTTACTAAAGTTTGTAAGAAGCTGATGAAGAATGTTTTCTTATTCATTGGAAAAAGGATATTCTGACATAATTCTATAACAGAATTACGATTCTCAGTATCTAGTAAACTGAATATTGTTTCTAAGTTTTCTCCATCTAATAGTTTTATTATAAATTCAAGCTTCTTCTTTGACTCTTTATACTGTTTCGTGAGGTGAGTTAGAATTCTTGTCATAAGAATATTAACTTTATTTACATCTTTGTTATCAGCGTTTCTTAAAAATTGCAGTAATGCAACAGATATGAGTAGGTTTTCATCAATATTTTCTGTGACTTGTTTGGCAATTTTTTCATTTTCCAAGAAGTTGAGGATTGAATGGACCTCCTCAAGTCTTAATGTACTTTTTTTAACAAAGTCTGACACAATCTGTAAAATTAAAAATAGTATTTAGTTACAAGTAATAATAATATTATAAAGTAAAATAGTAGACCTATTCATTAATATTAGAAAAAACCCAAAAATACAACCAAAATAATAGTTTTCTATCCATTCAAATCAGCTAGTCTATAAAAACAACAAAATATTTTTTACCATGAAGTTTAAGTAAGAGAAATGCAACCCGTGACATTTCAAATAAACCTGATTCCTCCATATGAGTTTTACACATTTTTAGGGTTCCGTACCCAAAGGGTCAAAACGGGACCTACTAAGACTTCACTGTCCTTCTGTCTGTCACCAGGCTGTATATCATGAACCGTGATAACTAGACAGTTGAAATTTTCACAGATGATGTATTTCTGTTGCCACTATAACAACAAATAGGTACTAAAAACAAAATAAAATAAATATTTATGGGGCTCCCATACAACAAACGTTATTTTTTTTCCATTTTTTGCGTAATGGTACAGAACCCTTCATGCGCGAGTCCGCACTTGGCCAGTCTTTTCTAAATTATATCTTTATAGATTATGTTCCAGAATATTATACTTGTATCAGTTTAGTTTTCAAATCGCCACTCAAATCATCTCCAACACTGATCCAGCCTAGAATATTCCTTAGCTCCCCTCCAGAGAGTCCATTCTGCTTTGTTACTCCGTCAAGCCATTCTGCAACTACTCTCTCCTTCGGACCAGCAGGAAAGTGTTGAGAATGAACAACATTTCTCGCCAGACACAGACGTTTTGGTAAGACTATTGTGTCGTCTTCCAAGCGCCGTTTTAGTTCTGAAAAGTTAAATGAATGTTCTGAAAATTTAAATATGATGTATATTTAAATGTTTTACCTTGTGTGATGAATAAACTATTATGCATCTATCTGTTCTGAAATACATGTTATATAACGAAGCTGGATTAATTTCTCAATATTAAGCCCTTATTGATATTGATATATTGAGTCTACGATACAAAAAAAACATGAAAAAATGGTTGAAACGTTAGGAATTTAATGTTGCGCCGAAATAACATAAATCAACTTATAAAGGTTGCTGCTACAATATTATATTGTTTGGATCCATAGAAAATCAAAGAAGTGATAGAAATAAACACATAAATGGAATAATATTGGCTAAAATGCAAATACATTTGGGGTTAATACAATCCCACGTCGTATTTTTTTAGTCTTAGATTTATATTTAAACTAACCGTTTAAAGGATTCAGCGACATTTTTATTGTGGTTCCAGACTATATATTATAAAACATTACGTGAGATAGTGCTCAATTTACGAATAAAATATAATTAAAAGTATGCGAGTATGCGATTGACACACGTGCACTTGTTGTTATAAGCGTTTCGATGTTGCTTCGAGCAAAATTGGCCGGGGGGTGTGAACTAAAGTGTGAAAATTGTTAAAGCACATTATTTATTTTTCTAAACATTTTATCCTTTGTAAAATAAAAATTATGAGTTGTAAATATCTGAAATTAAAATTAAGTAAAACTAAAAACTAGAGAATTCTTTATGTTTTCATTTACTCAAAGAATATTTTTTTAATTATTTTCCATTGCAGGATTAAAACGCTTTCACTGTGTCAAATAATTGACAATAGACTAAAATGTTGTTGTACTTAAAAATTACAAGAGCGTTGGTAGAATCAAGCCTGCTGGCTGTACTTATTAGACCTGTACCGCTGGCTATATTTTGACCCCTAGGTTATAAAAATATTAAAGTCAATTCTGTTTTCGCTTATGAATACTTTGTTAAGATGTAAATCTTACATTTTGTTTTGTGTCATATATATAATTTGCTTTTCTAGTAATTTGTTATTTTGTGGTAATTATTTTTTATTTTGAATTATCTTGGAGAAAAAAATATTCGAGAGAAAACATGTAACTGTGTTGCATTCAGGATAGTGTTTTTAGTGTGAAAACATAGTTTGTGTCAATTACGTCCACTGCAATCTGATACTATGTCATAATATTCTAAATGACACAAAAAAAAATTAGAGTTAAAAAAAATTACTTAGGTCGAATTTAATCGTTTAAATAGGTCCATTAAATGATTTTGTGTCTTATTAAGGCATAGCTTCATAAGATATTTGATGATTTTGTTGTAACAGGCTGTCACCGTTACAAAAGAATATTAAAGATATTAGAGTTTACATCTTATTAATTTGAAATGCGGGATAAATAAGATGTATGAATTTGTGTCACTTGCATCCACTGCATAAACAAATATTACAAAAATATTATTTGCGTTCAAACGAAGCTAGCGGGCGGTCTGAATGGGCAACGGAGGCCGTGCAGGGTGGGGCCGCGGCGTGACCTTGCCGTACGCAACGCATGTTTACTTCGCCTGTGCGCCAAATTAACGCAACTTATTCAAAGAAGTTACGCAAACAACACAACAACAAGCAACAAGCAAGCAAAGAATGCGTCGAATTATCTTTTACCTATTTAAAACTCATAGATATTGTACAATGTCACCATTATGCAAAAGAACTGTAAGTACATGTTTGATTTGCGAGCGAGCTGGCAACATTGCGCAGGGAAATCTTAAAAATATCGCGTTTACGTGAACGCCACATACATTTGTGACAGTGATAGGGAAAAGGTACCACTAAAGTAAAATTTGGTTATTAATACCGTGACTTTCTTTCATTCTTCGATAAAAAAAATTGCTATTTATGCAACAAGTGCGGAAATCATCTTTACGCACGTGTATCATACAATGTTTTACTATGCATTGTGCGAGTAAATAAAAAAACATGTCATGGCAAATAAGTTTAATTATTAAAAGGAGTGTTTTAAATCGACACGAGTTGCGAATTACCTATTCGCACGTGTATCGTACGTTTTACAGTACATATGGCCCTTTAAACTTTCGACATATGCACGGTAAGTGCTCTTTTCCGCACTAGTGCGAGAAAGTAGCACCATTTGTACTGTAAAAAAAATTGAAAACAAAAAGCACTAGTGCGGAAAAGCAGTACTTTCCGCACGATATGGCTCCGTAGGAAACGCACTTTTCGAGCACATGCATTGTAAAAAAATATATAGGACTGTATCTCCTAAACCATGCGTCGTAGCGCAAAAATAATAAAATTTTCGTTCCCCTTTATGTAACCCAAAAGTAATACATGAAAAATACAATGAAAAAAAAAAGAAACAAAATCTTTATAGGGCTGTATTAGCTGTATCTCCTATATCGTGCATCGTAGCGCAAAAATAATCAAATTTTCGCTCCCCTTTAAGAAGCCCCTAATTAAGATTTAAAAACGCAAAAAAGAAAAAAAAGAGGAAAAAATCTTTATAGGGCTGCATCTCCTAAACCGTGCATCGTAGCACAAAAATAATCAAATTTTCGTTCCCCTTAAGAAACCTTTAATTAAAACTTTTAAAAAAACCAGGAAAAAACTTTATAGAGCTATTATAGCTATATATATAGATATAATATCTCCTAAACCGTGCGTGGTGGCGCAAAAATAATAAAAACTTCGTTCCCCTTTATGAAGCCCCAAAGTAATATACTAAAAACACAATGAAAAAAAATGAAAAAAAATAACAAAAAAACTTTATAGGGCTGTATCTCCTACACCGTGCATCGTAGCGCAAAAATAATTAAAAAAATCCCTTTAAGAAACCCCTAATTAAGATTGAAAAACGCAAAAAAGAAAAAGTGGAAAAAAAATCATTTTAGGGCTGTATCTCCTAAACCGTGCGTCGTAGCGCAAAAATAATAAAATTTTCGTTCCCCTTTACGGAACCCCAAAGTAATAATTTCTGTCAAAATAACCTTATTTAAGGCATACTGCACATCACTGTACTCGTCAAGTCTGTGGGTCAATTACACGCAGCGGGCTTACAATGCTCTGCGTGTACAGTATAACGCATTTAGGGTGCTGCTACGGCTTCCACGATACTGCAGCGCGTCGACTATGTTTGCTGAGGCGCGGACTGATAGCTTCGACGCTATCTGGCGTAAGAAAACGTCCTCGCTCTTAAGTAGGGTACGTGGGAGCAGTAATAGCATCTTAAACATGATAGCTAATAAGCTTGATTGTCCTTTGATGTGGAAATTGTGTCAAAGGACAAAATCTGTGTTTATTATTAAGTACTAACGTAGGCTAGGATCAACTAACACTCTTTGGACCATTTTGTTGTCTTTAATAAAATAAAATAAATATAAATATACAAAAAACACAATGAAAAAAAAAAAACAAAAAAAACTTTATAGGGCTGTATCTCCTAAACCGTCGTAGCGCAAAAATAATCAAAATTTCGTTCCCCTTTGTGGAACCCCAAACTAATATACAAAAAACACAACGAAAAAAAAAACAATAAAAAAACTTTATAGGGCTGCATCTCCTAAATCGTGCATCGTAGCGCAAAAATAATCAATTTTTCGTTCCCCTTTAAGGATCCCTTAATATTAAAAAAAAAAACAAAAAAAAACAGGAAAAAATCTTTATAGAACTATATCTCCTAAACCGTGCGTGGTAGCGCAAAAAGAACAAAATTTTCGTTCCCCTTTACGGAACCCCAAAATAATATACAAAAAACACAATGAAAAAAAAAAACAACAAAAAATCTTTATAGGGCTGCATCTCCTAAACCGTGCATCGTAGCACAAAAATAATCAAATTTTCGTTCCCCTTTAAGGAACCCTTAATTAAAACTTTAAAAAAAACCAGGAAAAAACTTTATAGAGCTATTATAGCTATATATATAGATATAATATCTCCTAAACCGTGCGTGGTGGCGCAAAAATAATAAAATTTTCGTTCCCCTTTATGCAACCCATAATTTATATTTAAAAAAAAAACGCAAAATTCAAAAAAAAATCATTATAGGGCTGTATCTCTTAAACCATGCGTCGTAGCGCAAAAATAATTTAAAAAAAAAACCCTTTAAGAAACCCGTAATTAATACTTAAAAAAAAAACAAAAAAAACCAGGAAAAAAAACTTTATAGAGCTGTATCTCCTAAACCGTGCGTGGTACCGCAAAAACAATAAAATTTTCGTTCCCCTTTATGCAACCCATAATTTATATTTAAAAAAACGCAAAATTAAAAAAAAATAATCTTTATAGGGCTGTATCTCCTAAACCATGTGTCGTAGCGCAAAAATAATAAAATTTTCGTTCCCCTTTATGAAACCCCAAAGTAATATACAAAAAACACAATGTAAAAAGAAAAAGAAAAAAAAAACAATAAAAAAATCTTTATAGGGCTGTATCTCCTAAACCATGCGTCGTAGCGCAAAAATAATAAAATTTTCGTTCGCCTTTATGCAACCCATAATTTATATTTAAAAAAAAACGCAAAATTTAAAAAAAAAATCATTATAGGGCTGTATCTCTTAAACCATGCGTCGTAGCGCAAAAATAATTTAAAAAACCCCTTTAAGAAACCCGTAATTAATACTTAAAATAAAAAAAAAACAAAAAAACCAGGAAAAAAAACTTTATAGAGCTGTATCTCCTAAACCGTGCGTGGTACCGCAAAAACAATAAAATGTTCGTTCCCCTTTATGCAACCCATAATTTATATTTAAAAAAACGCAAATTTAAAAAAAAAAATCTTTATAGGGCTGTATCTCCTAAACCATGCGTCGTAGCGCAAAAATAATAAAATTTTCGTTCCCCTTTATGAAGCCCCAAAATAATATACAAAAACAAGAAAAAGAAAGAAAAAAATAATAACAAAAAAACTTTATAGGGCTGTATTTCCTAAACCGTGCATCGTAGCGCAAAAATAATCAATATCCGTTCCCCTTTAAGAAGCCCCTAATTAAGATTTAAAAACGCAAAAAAGAAAAAAAAAACCATTTTAGGGCTGTATCTCCTAAACCGTGCGTCGTAGCGCAAAAATAATAAAATTTTCGTTCCCTTTTATGAAACCCCAAAGTAATAACAAAAAACGCAATGAAAAAAAAAGAAAAAAAAACAACAAAAAAAACTTTAGGGATGTATCTCCTAAACCGTGCATGGTAGCGAAAAATAATCAAATTTTCGTTCCCCTTAAGAAGCCCTTAATTAAGATTTAGAAACGTAAAAAAGAAAAAGAAAAAAATCTATATAGGGCTGTATCTCCTAAACCGTGCGTCGTAGCGCAAAAATAATTAAATTTTCGTTCCCCTTTATGAAACCCCAAAGTAATATACAAAAAACACAATGTAAAAAAGAAAAAAAGAAAAAAACAATAAAAAAAACTTTATAGGGCTGTATCTCCTAAACCGTGCGTCGTAGCGCAAAAATAATCAAATTTTCTTTCCTATTTATTCAACCCTTAATTTATATTTAAAAAAAAAAACGCTTTCACTAAACTGCTGTAACTCGGAAACTTAGAATCCACAAAGGGGACTTTACTAAATTATGACACATATTAAAGCCTGACCTAATATATGATCATTGTCAAGAGGGCGCTGTTCATTCTCATGTATAGGGTGACAGTTCAGTATAGTATGAAAAAATATTGTATTTAATGAACATCATCATCAATGTAATTAATGTTGCTTGCCACGCTTAAACATAACAAAAATCACAATAAATTGCGTCTTAAAATAAACTTAAAAAGTCTACTAAAAATCGAAACAAAAGTAATTTTTAAGTCGCTGTTGTGACATTCTCAATCAAAAGGTAGGTACCACTTTGTCGTTTACCATAAAGACGAAATTTGATTATATCTTTATACAAATAACCTGTCAGAGAAAGTGGTACCTTTTGATTAGGAACGTCACAAATGTTGGTCAGTATGAGGAGTGCAGCCTACAGTTTATTTTTAATTATATTTATATACCTACTACGGTAAGATTGATAAGACAATGTAATTATGCCTCCGAATGAAATAAATACACTGTATCGCAAAACTAAGTGGCGAGACAGCTCATAATGCCATCTCTTGGTTGGTCTTAACAAGGGTAAAGGAGATAGTATTAAGATCTCAGTCGCCAGCTGATATTGCGGCAAGTATAATAAGCACCCCACCCGCGTAGGTACCCTTCCCCGCGCACGCCCTTCTTGCTCAATTGAGTTTTATTTTGCCAGATAGTAAAAAAACCGTGGATCAAAATGACCCAAATTATGAATGATGTCTCAATGTGGTATTATAATATTGTAGACGTAAACTTAATAATATGAATTTTTTTTTGTGGCAGATACAGGGTGTTAATTAGAAAAAATTTTTTTTTAAATAAAAGCGGTGGATGAATTTGACACAGATTTGTTTGAATAACATATAACAATGTTCTGTAAAGTACAACACTTCACTTACCGACTCTAATATTTTTTTAGGCGTTTTAGGATCAATATTAGGTATTTATTAAATGCCATTATAGCCGTGGATGAAAATGACACAAAATGCGTGTGTACGTCGGAAGCCACTTTGCCTTTACAGGGAAACAAAGAATTTCGTCTCGAATATTTTTTTTACAGAATGCTGATTGAAAAAAGAAATACCTAAATTTCTACCTAAGCAAATACCTAGGATGACACAAAATATTATTTTTAGGTTTAGTATATGGTCTGGAAACTATATATAAAAAATAAGCAACATTAATATTCTTATAACCTCAGAAGTTATTGGTACAGGTCTATATAGTTGGTCAAGCAAATCTTGTCAGTAAATAAGAACAAAAAAAACTATACTCATTCTTTATTATTATTTTCTTTTGTGTGCTAGTACTAGTGTAAGACAAAGATTGTATGATTCTCTCTGTCTATGTTTGAAATGAGACAGTCCTTTGACAAACTATATTTTATGGGCGAGCTGCACACATTTTAAATGCTGCCCAATAATACTCACTATTGCTACTGAACTGCCAATATGCAGCCTGCCTGGCTTGATCCTGCATTGAAATGCGCCCTAAGGACAAAAGATAATACCAACCATTTTGATATGCGATTAACAGATGATATGCGATGGTGAAGGTGACCTTGGTTGGAGATTCGATATTTCGACGTCGACGCCAGACTTTCAGTGTCGCCAACAGCTATTCGAGGCGTTAAAATGGCATTTAAATATGGAATGTATAACTACTGTGTATAAAGTTCAATTTTAGCTAGCCTGATGGTGAGCGTTTACCCTATCCTACGGACACCTGCAACTCTAAATTTATCATTCCTCAATCCACTATCAAGGAGCAGCATTATACGTGACGTTTTCAATCAAAAGGTACCACATTGTCGCTTGTCGATAAGGGTGATTTCAAATTGAAGCTATATGGAAATAGCGCCTTATTGACAACAGAAAATAAGTACCCTTTTGGATGAGAATGACACATTTATTTCCATTACGCCGAGTTATCGCCTGGGAAAAAATGACTAACGGAATTGGTACCTGTCTGGGTTTACATATCCAATCAAAATGCCAAAGAGAAGTCTTAACGTTTTATTACATTTATAAAAAGACAATATGTCCGTGAGAAAATGAGATGGTTAAACCAATCTGAATCAACAATAAAAAAACTTTCACATACAAACTATACAAAGTGCCAAGCAGTTGTTTAGGTATGCGAAATCTAAAGAATTAACAACACCAGATTCTTGTTGGAAGTAAAAATAAAAAGTATTTTTTATAAAAGGACTATACCGCTAAATGCATAACAGAAATAATCATTAAAAAATTCCGCGGCACCTTTAGTTTGTCAAAGGACTGTCTCATTTCAAACAGAGACAGAGAATCATACTATCTTTGTCTCACATTAGTACTAGAACTCAAAAGAAAATGATGAGTATAGTCTTTTTTGTTCTTATTTACTGACAATTTGGTTTGACCAACTATATCTAGCTTATCCTAAAGGTCAAAGAAAGAGACAGCGATATATTTTCAGCTGCTCTGCAATTTACGATATCAAAAGTTTGAAGCTTTGAAATTTTCAGTTGTTTTGTCCCTTATTCAGTCACACTAGCCCCATCATTATATCTCCGTTCGTACATAGGGAAATACATCTGCATCAAAGTCTCATATATGTCCACATCAATTGGCAGGAAAGTGCAGAAAATGATCCTGTTCATCTGCGGATTCTGTTCTAGAAACTTCCTCACAGTTTTCAAAGCGATGTGGGCAGCTAGACGGTTAGGGAAGCCGTAGATGCCAGTTGAGATGCAGGGGAAAGCGATGGACTTTATGTCGTATTCCTTTACGTAGGATAAGCATTTCTCGTAACAGGACTGGAGGTCTGGTGTTGAGCCGTTTTGAGGGCCCACTGTGTGGATGACATCTGTAAAATGAAAAACATTTCAACTAAAGGCAAGTTTTGGTGGATTAAGCCGGGTCCAGACGGCTGGGCTGTAACGTGTAATGTAATCCATCGTGTGTTACACGAATTCTGTGTGTGGATGGCACTACGAGCATTACATGTAACGCTTGTGACGGATCCATCGCCTGTCGGTTCTTAGAGCGCGTTCACATGTTGACGCTATAATTATTATACGTAGGTAATATTACATTACATTACACGTTACACCCGTTGGGATCCGGCTTTAGGTATTTGCCATAATAGCGGATGCACTTTTGATCTCTAGCTGCCCAGAGGCCTATAAAAGGGTCTCTATTTTGGATCTTTATTTATAAAAATCTAAAAGTGCACTTGTCTTGGCAAATTTTGACCTGTGGGCGTGTGGGCAGCTAGAGATTGACACATGGACAACTTTCTGAAATGGGGAATCAACCCGGGACAAGGTGATGTACTATGCGTATGTGGCGACCTACAAACAACGCATCATATGATGCAGTGTTCCCTGTGTCTAACTACGTGCACTACAGAAGACCTGATAAGAGGCTAAGAGCTACCCCCCGGGGGTTAGAGGTGGCAAGATATTGGCAAAATATTATTTAGTTTCGATCCCTTCATACGATAAGAAGAAGAAGCTAGAGATTAAAACCAAATTTTTTGTGTCATGGTTTCATGGTATATACAGGGTGGCTTAAAAATAAGTGCATTCCCGTTGCCAGGGAGGTTTTAGGATTATACCAAAGATAGGGAGTTAGTCTTTGATTATACTGAGCAATTTTTACTATGGGACCTCGTTCGAGACTAGTATTTAATTACAATAATGTTCAAAAAAAATATACTACAGGGATTTCGCATGCTTTCCTGTTTAGTTAAATTAACCAGGTGGTGCAACCAACTAATTACTGCACTTACATTTAGCAGGCAAATTATAGCCTCCAGTCACCTTGGCCTGACCAGTAGGGCAGCCTCCCAGGGTATTGCATTCTTGCTGTAAAATTACATTACAAATTAGTATTAAAATGACCAGGTTTTACCCAAATGCTTCAAAAAACTTCTTACAGTCCACAGATGAGCTCTGAACTTCGAAATATCTTATTTGTAAAGTCTTTGTGAACTATTCCAATACCTGTAACAGTGATCCAGCTGCCCTATGTATGGCTCCGTCAACACCACCACCAGCTTTTAGAAGAGAATTAGCTGCATTCACTATAGCATCAACCTGAAAAGATTATATTGTCCGCATCGCAATAGGTATTCATGAAATAAAACTGTTTAGATGGATTATATCACATATAGATAGATAGATAGATAAATAATTTATTGCCACAACAAGGGTTTTTTTTTTCAAATTATATCATCATTGTGCTTTCCAAATCTGATATGTGTTCGATTTTTGATTGCCAAAGAGTTACCTAGCAACTTAACACATAAGGTATTAATTCATTTGATTAAAATCGCACACATCAGATTTGGTAAGCGCACGATGATATAATGAATTTAAAATAAGTCTTAGGCCCTGGCTTGCGCTCTTGGGAAACGTAACTAGTGTGAAGTAGCTTAATCAATTGAGTCCCAGGGATCGAATTTTGCCAGCCAAAAAACAGCCTTTGGCTATTATATTAAGAATTAAATTTTGAGTGACATTGCTGACCCAATCTCGCATCCATAGGATTCAAGGAGTTAATATAAAGGGAGGTGATTATTTGGTGTTGGAGACATTAAACGTTAATTGTATTAAATAGTGAAACTTATGTATGAAGTATTATTATCTATTCGGTGACTGACATCTGACCTTACAACTTTAAGAGAAAACTATGCCTTATTGTGATAAGTAAGTTAGATCTACACACAATGTTTTTTTCGATGGTTTCCAGAAAATCATTAGTATGAGCCAGGATTTTGTCGATATAAAATAAGAATAAATAACACAGAAGGTACCCACTTCAAGTTTCGTAATATCCCCTTTGAAAATTGAAACCTTTCTGATGAGTTCTGTATTCTTTTCATTGTCAATTTTGGCACCCTTAAATACTTCCAAGTCTTCCAGATTATGCTTCTTGGACTCGAGACCCTTTTGCGTTCTAATACAGTCATCCCAAGGGGAAACATTCTCGAGAGTTACGTAGTCTGGGGATGCGTAAAGTTTCCTTTTTTCGTCTAACTGCATGTTTAAAATCCTGGTTTTCTCGACTTTCCACTTCGCTGGCGACGTCATGTTTTTAATGGAAGCGGAACTGTGTTGTAGAATTTGGACGAATTGTAAAACTTTACGCGATGGGTTCGGAATCTTGGAAAATAAAGAGCGATATACCGGCGACAACATTCTCTTTGACAGTAATGACAATTAGTTAAAGGGGAAAACACGTTCAGATACAACACGTAAAGAATAATGCCTAATAATAATTTCCACCATAATGATGTGTTTGTATAAAAAAGACAACTTATCTCTTAGATGACCTTATGTAATTTCGTGAAACATTTTAAACAACGTGGAAGCCTATGGTGGAAGTGTATCAACAGCAAACAAATGTATTTCTTATAGTGGTATCTGAACTTACGGAATTTTGACAAATCATTTGCGGTGACAAGACATTGACAGAGAAAAATCCGGTCTTTAAAAGTAGGGTTACTTTTAAATATAAACTTTGTAGAAAGTTAACAAAGTAATGCCTTATTGAAATATTTAAAACTAATTTATTTATTGAATCATTAAACTTATCAAAACTAATAATTTAAGGCTTATTCAAGAAAAAAAGAATTTAATTGAGTGATATATGGTATTGCCAGAAAATAAAAATTCCCCATCTGCTCGGTAAAAATATTTTCTAGTTGGTCAAACCAAATGTCAGTAATTAAGAACAAAAAAAAACTATACTTATCCTTTTCTTTTGGGTGTTAGTACTAGTGTAAGACAAAGATAGTATGATTCTCTCTGTCTATGTTTGAATTGCGACAGTCCTTTGGCAAACTATATGTCTCAATCTAATCGGGGTGCCTAGCCAAGATGCCAATCGTTCGCTCCGTAGTGAACGATACAGTAATCTCTCTCCATCACTCTTCCATATTAGTGCGACAAAAGACTGCTGCGAGTGGTTGACAACAAGCTACTACATGGTTTAGAACTATGGTGTCAAACCGCCGAAACCGCGGCTGCCATGCCAAGGCACAAGGTCGTTGGAAGTGGAAGATTTTGTGATCAACTGGGATTGCTAAAAATGACAAGGTCACGGTGGTTGGTAGCACAGAGATATACGAGGCGTATTTACCTTACGTGAAACTCTTGCTTAAAGGAAAGTCTAAGGTATTAATAATAATAAATAAAAACATTAATTTTGAACATTAATAAAAGGTTTTTAGAAAAAACAGGTCAAAAAAAAAACTAGGGTGAATTTCAAATCAAGCTGGCAGCACAGTACTTGTCAAACAACGAGTTTTCTCCACGTAATTCTAGCGCGCTGGGCTATCAAAAAATATTAAATTTATTGAATTAACGACGTGTTTCCGGCAATGTTCGCATTTTAAAGTATTCAGGGGTGCTCATCACACATTCATAAGTGCGCTGTGCAGTAAATCCCCCAGGTAAACCTCATAATATCACGTTACAGTCCTTGAAGTCGTGTTGGTCAGTGACACCGGCCTTTGTGAGCGTTTAACAATTAACCACGTCAGGTTTTTGTGGTGTTATTGCAGAATGAAGACTCTTGGGGCTCTTCTGGTTTTTTCGCTGGCGTTCGCCGGCTCTTTGGCCGTGGACAGGAACAATTTTAAGACGTGCGAGCAATCGGGTTTCTGCAAGCGTTTGCGGTCTTTGAAGCCCGAGAAGTCTCAGTATTCGCTGAACTTGGACACCGTTATAGTGCACGGAAATGTGCTCACCGCGGAAGTCAATACTGTAGACACGGAAACTGAAAAGAGGATTATACTGGTATGTAATGTTTTATTCATTAGACACTTTAAATTCATTAAAAGCTCAAATTGCATGGTGATTTTTCCATCTTTTTAAAAGATGGAGATTTGTTAAAAAACTACTATTGTACATATTTCTTGACAGTAGTACAGTCAGCAGCAGAAGTTGCGTTTGGGGGGCCATTTTTGGGACTTGTATAATTTTTCGTCAATTTTTAAAGGCGTTAGGAACTTAGTAAACTTAAGTAACAGAGGCAAGATAGGTACGACGATGAGCGAAGCAAGGAGGAGTGTGTTAGGTTGACTGCGATCTAACAGTGAACAGGAATGTTATGGTACCTACTATTCAGTTACAACCTCACCTATCTCCATAATTATTGATCCTAGAGAAAAATGTTACAGGACAAAATATACTTCATTTAACATTTCTTACACGACAAAATAATAAAAATTTGGTGTTATGTTGGCAGAAAAATGACACTGAAATTTTCTAAGTACCAAGAGCGTCCCCCCCTTTGCTATACTCTAACGGAAGTTGCTAAGCAGGCAAGGTGTTCAAAATTACCTTGACACACTTATTCTCTTAACAATAAAGTCACGTCAAGATCATTTTGAACACCTCGCCCGCTTAGCAACTACCGCTGCTGACTGTCCTGAATTATTCAATATTTATATATTTATTTTATGGTAACTTCTTTACCATATCAATATCGGGAATTATTTTTGGCATCTTATCAAATATTCCACGCCAATAAATGGCTGAACGTAAATGGAATCCAGAATTATCATGTCACCCTAACATCTTGTTACTATGTACCTACAATTTATCTTATCTAATATCATTATCTCTGTGTACTTGTCAATTATGGTTGACTCTCGAAAATTTGCTATATGGGGGTTTTCGATGGCGAAAAATCGATCTAGCTAGGTCTTATGTCTAGGAAAACGCGAATTTTTGAGTTTTTATGTTTTCCGAGCAAAGCGGAGCGAGTCCCAGATATACAAGAATTGCTTGTTTAAAGGTATACTTACTGCTTACTGCTAGCCTTTCTCCACAGACGTCTTGTCTGGTTGCCCTTGGCATAGGCCTCTCCCATATTCCTCCACGAGTCCCTGTCCAGAGCCTGTCTTCTCCAGAAGGCTCCAGCCACCTTCCTGAACTCGTCTTCCCATCTCATTTTTTGTCTTCCATCATCCCTTTTTCCGTCTCGTGGGTACCATGTTGTGATGTCTTTTGACCATTTTTCTCTTTTGTCTCGGAGCATGTGGCCGGTCCACTTCCATTTTAGTTTTTTCATAGTGTGGTTTACGTTGATTATTTTTGTTCTCTTTCTAATGTCTTCCAGATTTATTCTATCTCTAAGTTTTATATTCAACATGCTTCTTTCCATACTATTTTGGCAGACTTGGAGAGCTTTCCTCTCCTTGACAGTTAGGGCCCAAGTTTGACATCCATATGTAAGGCAGGGAAGGATACAAGTGTTAAATACTTTGGACTTAATCTTTGTTGGTATTTGGTTGTTCTTCACTATTTCCTTTAATGACCAATATCTTTTCCATGAGTTCCCGATTCTAGTGTCTACTTCTTGTTGTTGTTGTTTAAAGGTATAAGATAGTATGAACTATGTAAAGGGTTGGTTAACTTTTTCTACTGCTCACAGTAGAAAAATATACATAGTCATCCATGCCGTGATCGGCAATAGCGGTTTAGCTAATTTCGAGTGTGAGCTTTGAGTCAAAGCCTTTGACTCACAAACCAAACTTATTTTAATGACTATCGCACATGGAGCAGTAAAGTCGACCAAAAGTATTATAAGTATAATAAAATTAAATTATAGGAAAGCCGGAATTTTATGTATCCGTTTCACATCAAGTTCAGTACAAAAAGTGTGGCTTACCACAAAATAATTGGAATGTTCATATTTCATATTTAATTTATTGCACATGTTAAGGGCCACTTGCACGTTCCAGGGTTAGCCAACTAACTCGGGGCAGTTTCTGTATAAACGGTTAACTCCGAGTTAGTTGGCTAACCCTGGAACGTGCAAATGGCCCTAAAACAGATATATTATACTATATACACCGTGTTTTTATTGAATTCCATTAACTTCGGGGATATGGTTAAGTACATTTAAGAAAACTAAATGGCATAGTAAATTCTCAAGTTTTTATAAAAAAAAACCTTATTACTTACCTAAGTGTTGCATATAGCGTTGCTGTAACACGGGCATTACATTTAACTCTACCAAACAATTGAAAACTGTGACATATCAATGTCATTCCGAGCATCGATCGTCCGAGAAATGTACTTAAGTTTAGTAGCAAATGTATGAACTCGTACTAAACACTAATCAATATGTAAACAGGCCCTAAGGCAAGTGTACACGCTCGTGGGGGCCTTATTAGAAAAAAAAATGATTGATTATCTCCGAAATGGAGTTAATTAGGATACTGGTGTATTTGAGAAAGTTACTTGATTTAAGCTCAGGAATGCACCCTTGAAATTAACGAAAAAGAAAAACACGGTGTATATTATATTGTTTTATACACTAGCAGCTGAAAGCTGATGCGTGTATATCACTGCGCTTGTTTTTTTAACGATTAATGTTCATTTTAAAAATGTTAATGTATAAAAATGTAAATTTGGTTTTTAGGGGTGTAGTTTTTCTGCTTTAGGTGAGCCAATTTAAACATATATTATTTTAGTTTTACCTGTTACATGTATATTATCAATGTCATAAATAAACATTGCATTTATGTTAGCACTATTAATATGTAATGTACCTACTGGAATCTGAGTCTGGCTGTGGGCCAACATGCAACTGAACTTAAAAATAGAATTTGGTAATATTGAAAATAAACTTTTATTTTATCTTATTTATATGAGTAATCTAAGGCAAGTGTAAAAATTCATTTAGTCCTTATTATAAAAATTTAATTTCAAAATGGAGTTGATATTAATCATAATCTCCTTCTTCGCGTTGTCCCGGCATTTTGCCACGGCTCCATGGGAGCCTGGGGTCCGCTTGGCAACTAATCCCAAGAATTGGCGTAGGCACTAGTTTTTACGAAAGCGACTGCCATCTGACCGTCCAACCCAGAGGGGAAACTAGGCCTTATCGGGATTAGTCCGGTTTCCTCACGATGTTTTCCTTCACCGAAAAGCGACTGGTAAATATCAAATGATATTTCGTACATAAGTTCCGAAAAACTCATCGGTACGAGCCGGGGTTTGAACCCGCGACCTCCGGATTGCAAGTCGCACGCTCTTACCGCTAGGCCACCAGCGCTCTTCGATTGATATTAATCATAATCATAAATGTTTATTGCAAACCATGATACATATGTTGTTACAGATGATTAAAGTTTCACATGGACCCTGACAGGGTATAGCACATATATTCTTAAAAATACTTCTTAAAGCTAGTTCTTAAAACTAATGCAATGACGTGGAGAACAATTATGCCTTTATAGATGTTGGTCTTCCCGGAACTCTGCAACCTTGAAAATTTACACCAGGCTTCATCCTGTCCCTGTCCATACAAATGAAATCTGCAACAGGTCTTAAATTTGACCCGTTGTTTAAGGCAGAGGTGATATTGTTTTTACAATATTTTGAACCTTTTGTAATTTTTGTGTCAGAAATTATAAAAAAAACTGGAACTAGAGCATGTAGGAGATATTGAAAGTGAAATTGCATTACATTCAGTAATTTTGTAGTAGAAGGTGATGGTAGCTGAGTTTTGGGACTGAAACAAGTCTATTACATTTTTACATACTAGCATAATGCAAATTATCTTCATGCAGCCAAGTCTTCAACTAGTTTGTATCTGATCCTTAATAAATAACTTCTTCCCAACAGCTTCAGTTGAACGGCAGTCTTTATAAATGATAACCAACAAACTAGAATAAATAATATTCCGTTGCTGATGAAAGCCGCATTCACATTTGTCTGTCGTGTTGTGTTGTGACGGGTATCGGTTTCATATATTTAATATGGTTGCATTCGCATTTGTCTGAGTCTGATGCATTAGACAAATGTGAACGCAACCATATTAAATGTATGAAACCGATACCCGTCACAACACAACACGACAGACAAATGTGAATGCGGCTTCAGCTCATTAAGTTTTGATGTTGATTTCCCTGTCTCTTCAACAGTGGAACTACGCTCTCAAACTGACGGCGCTAGTCGACGGAACCTTTAGGGTGGAGTTGGATGAAGCAGACCCGCTGTACCCTCGCTACAGGACTCAGTTCTCTTTGGACGGCGAGCCTAAGTGCGACAGGTTAGTATTATTGTTGATTTCCCTGGCACTACGCCCTCAAACTGACAGCGCTAGTCGACGGAACCTTTAGGGTGGAGTTGGATGAAGCAGAGCCGCTGTACCCTCGCTACAGGACTCAGTTCTCTTTGGAACGCGAGCCTAAGAGCGACAGGTTAGTATACTAATGAATCTACAAGACAAAAGTTATGACCAACACAGATGTCGAGGCGAATATCACAGGCACAGTTAATCTGGCAAGCGACGTGCTGACCAAAGATTCATTCCGCTCCGCATCATACGTAAGTTTTTCTGTTTGCTCGGCTCTTTCCTTTACAATAAATTGAATCTGTTATTGAATACATGTACATATTATTTAACTTTCAATCTATTTACCATTCATATTATTCACCATTCATGTGCTTGTTGCTAGGCTTACATGAATAGAGTATATTTGAACTGAACATTTACCCAGTAAATTCTGCATAAAAGCTGTACAAATATTGCTCATCGGCAAGACACGTACGAGGACACAGAAATGCTACTACCTAGTCGGTTAATAAGCTCTGTTCTGTTACTAGGTTTTCAACTGATTAAATATAAAATAAAGCTTAAAATTAAAAAGTTTAGGCACAGTTTGATAGCTTATTTTGTAATGATCAAAACATCACTAATATTAAATATATTAATAACGGGTCACTCACGTATTTTAAGTCGAAAAACCCGTACGTGAATACGTGAGTGACCCGTTATTAATATATTTAATATGTCTGTGTCTCACGGAAGTTTTGTTATTAAAACATCACTACATAGTATAAAACTAAGTCGCTTTTCGCTGTCTGTATGTCTGTCCCTATGTATGCTTAGATCTTTAAAACTACGCAACGGATTTTGATGCGGTTTCTTTAAATGCATAGAGTGATTCAAGAGAAAGGTTTATATGTATAATTTGTAAAGGTTTTGTGTAAATTAGTTGAAATACCCGTGCGAAGCCGGGGCGGGTCGAGATATAATAATATAGGCCTCTATATTACCGCAAATTTAGTGACCACCATTTTTATTTTTACTAGTCTGTACCTAAGATATTCCATATTCCCCTCCAAACATTGCATATTTTTCAGTTTCACACGAAAACGTATTGATTTATTTAGACAATTTTACAGAGTTTTTGTAAATAAAAATACACAATGACAGAAATTTATTTACTTTTTACAAGACAAACAAGCACTACGAGATGTCAAAGGTTTGATTGCCATATAAGATTGATGATGATTGAAATTGTTCTCGTTTCTGCCACGACTCTTCTCTTTACGCACAGACTCTATTTGAAAAGTTACATACTACCTGTACATAGAATTATATAATTTTTATCATAGGCCGAAGTCGAGCTTACTCGGAGTTAAAGGAATTTAATTTGAACCTTGTTTTTATAACCAAGATTCTAAAATGACAGTTAATTTGCCCCAATTTGTTCAGTACTTTTAGTACAAAATTGATACTAAAGCTAGATAATTGAGTAGTAGATATTAGTGTGTGCAAAAATTATTAAGGTTTACAAACAATGTCAGCATTGTTCAATATAATAAAACTTTTATTTGTTTTCTCCTAAAAAGTTACAGATAAAGGGGCCCACTGACTATCAGTCCGCCGGACGATATCGGCCTGTCTCTTAGAACAAAAATTTGACAGTTCAGAACAACTGTAGGCCGAGCACATGATTGACGCGACAGTATCTCGCCGCGAGATAGACTACCCGTCTTTTACTAACTGTATGAATTAAAGGGGGACGGGTAGTCTATGTCGCGGCGAGATACTCTCGCGCCAATCATGTGCTAGCCCGGCTGACAGGCCGAAATCGTCCGGCGGACTGATAGTCAGTGGGCCCCTTAAGAGTGTTGCACGTTTTATTTAAGAAATCAAGACAAATTTACAAAAACATTGTGCATTGTCATTGTGTAGGTATGTACGTATGTATGTCCGTTTGACTTTTGTTTTAACACACAATGGCTTATATAAGTCTAGCTAGGTATAATTTTTTATAAAGGTAAACTCTGTCTTAGGAACGTATAATTATTTATCCGTAAAATAGCAAACCGATTAACCTTGTTTTATAACATATTTTTCCGAAATCGTTCTTATGATAAAGGTCGTAAGATTTAAATTCGAGTAGCGTTATTAGGTTACGATTTTTGATAAGGAATTATAACAGTACATGCGTTATCGGCTACTTAATGGGAGTGTTTTGGTTGCAGATTGATATGTGGATTTGATTTTTATGTGTAAGCCACGGAACACCTATTTCTAAAGAACTCGTATAGAGCAATTATTTCATGAAACTTGTGAATGTATATGTCTTTAGAATACGTTGTCTGTGATGTAAGCCTACCTACGGCTGTTACCTATGACAAATTGTTTTTGATATTTTTGCCAAGAATTTTAGGGCAGACAACTTTTCATGTAATATATTATTTTTCGTCATAGGTACCTTTATTCTTATACATATACGTCCGTCTGCCTGTAGCTTAGCTTAGCGACCCTTAGTACCCACTTAACCCACTGTTAACTGACAGCTCTTTAACTTTATTGCAAATACATAAATAGGTCTGCTCTGCCAATGGTCAGTTATACTATGTATTTAATATTTTAGAAAGCGGTAATTAAAACATTATAAAACTCTTCGAATTTAAACTATCGTGAAACAAACTAACTTGAAGCTAGTTTTGCGGTTTCACTCACGTGTAGGCTCTCCGAAACATGTCGCGCGAGTGACTAAAAATACGTGAGTGAAACCCCAAAATTAGTATAAAACTCATGTTTGGAGAACGGTAAAGTACTTCCCAGGCAGGCACACGTAAGTGCAGATCGATTTCCTTTAGCTTTTACGAGTTTTCCGCTTGTTGTAGGAGTCCGTTTTCGAAATATTATAGCTATATTTCTGAGGAATTTGAAGTTATTCTCTTTAAATCAAAACTCCGGGATGCCGTACATTTTTTACGTGTTGAAGTTTTGTTTACAGACACAATTATAACAAACAGCATTTGATCGAAGGAAATGAGAATGGGATTCGAAAGTACTGTTGGCATAACAGTACTATGTATAATTGTTTACGACGTTACCATTAGGTATCAGTATCATTCGTTTTCATTAGTCAATCAATTATATAAGTCTAGTGTAGTCGGTATAATGGTAAAAATTTAAAATATTGTAAAATTGGTGTGTTTATTTTACCTCCCCCTAAGCATTACTTATAAATGATATGAATTTCAGCTTGAAGCTGGTGTCCAGCGAGAAAGGTGTGGTGACGGTGGTCAACGGGCAAGGCCATAAAGTTCTAATCACAGCGGAACCCTTCAAGTTGGAGTTCCTTGACCAGGTATGGGTCTAGTCTAGTATGCTCAGCCAGAAAAATCGACTATCTAAGTTATTAAGGGTCTCCGGCAAGCTCGGTCCTCCATACAAACGTAGTTTCGCTCTCATTTTAAAACGACTAGCTAGATTGCTCTGAAACTGTGTACTTACAATAGGATAAGCTATATCTATGTCTGTAATTAGTTTATGTAGCTTCAGATACCATAGTTAAAAAAATACAGCGAATTTAAGTTTTTCACACAAAACTTGTTTTTGCTCTATTTCGTTTGTTTTATAAACTGGAGCTATATAAACTAATTTCAGACCTAGATATACCTCATGCCATTGTATGTGCAAAGTTTTATTACAATCCAACACGTAGTTTTAAAATGAGAGCGGAACTACGTTTGTATGGGAAGGTGTAATTCGGCCGAGCTTGCCGGGAAGTCCTAATACAGTCCTCAAATAAAAAAATAATCTTTACTGTACATATGGTGCTACTTTCTCGCACTAGTGTGTAAAAGATCACTTTTCGTGCATATGTCGAAAGTTTAAAGGGCCATATGTACTGTAAAACGTTGTACGATACACGTGCGAATACCAGGGACCGGCCCGCTATCCCTTATCGGGGTTTTATAAGGGTATTGCATAAGGCTTAACTCACCATACCCTTTGCCAGACGAAACCCTTTGTTTTGGTTTTAAAAACCCTTATATAAAGCTACCACATTTGAGTAATCGGTAGCCCAAATACCCTTACAAAACCCTTATCATCCGCTCACCAACACCTTGCATATTGCTTATAAGGGTTAGCCTTATAAAGGGCTTCCCTTTTAGCATATAAGCGTGCTAATTTAAGTCGTCTACCTTGTTCATAAAGCACACATTACTTCGAATCCGAGCGATCGTCGGCGGCGACGGCGGCGTTCTTTGACGGCACGTATTTTCTTTCCTTTTCATACACTACCGTAGATATATACTAATCCTGTCTCTTTCACGCAAAGGGAAACCTTTATAAAAAGCGCTTAAAGATAAGGGTAACCCTTATTAAGAGCTAGCCTTATTTTTGGTTAGCTTTTCGGTAATGGTTAGTCAAAGGTAAGGGTATGAATGGGCTTGCAGTTCAAAAGGGAAAGCCTTTCAATGTGTTAGCCGTGTTTAAGTGTCGCCCATTGAAAGGGTTTTATCGCGGAAAGGGTTGTCCGGTCCCTGGCGAATACGCTCCCTGCGGTCGTGTTTTAATTTATCGCCACTCGTTTCGAATTTCCTCTTTTCCGCACTTGTATCGTAAATAACTATTGTTTTATCCTCGTAAGTTCCGGCTTCTACAAGTATAATTCGAGTTCGAACTCTTATATAGAAATAAATTGAAGTTGCAATATCAAAACGCAAAAATTGGCCTGTGGTGTCAGCATGGTTGCATTTTTATCACCTATCACTATGCCTGTCACTTTCGCACTTCCATACTTGTTAGAACGTGACAGGTATGGTGACAGGCGATAAGAATGCTACCGTGTTAAGCCTGCTGGATAACGTTGTTCGAAAGAGAGACAAACATCAACTACATGTTACAATACTTACTTACTTACTGCTGTGGCGCGACGACCCGAAGTGGATCTTGGCCTCCGACACCAAAGACCGTCATGCTACTCTGTCCAAAGCCGCACATGCATGCATGGCTGGACATGTTACAATGCTTATATAAAACCCTGAAAGTAATGTTTTCACCTCAGCAGCTCGAACAAGCCTACTTTCGTCACTCCCTGGAGTGAGGAAAGTGCGACTTTCCTCACTCCAGGGAGTGAAACAATGTAGCTTTTTAATTTAGTGAAGGCCATGAACTTCATACTTTTATTACATTTTTTATGGTACGGTACGGTCCGGTCCAGTCCGGTCCGATCCGGTCCGGTCCGGTCTTGTCTCATATCGTATCGTATCGTATCTTATCGTATCGTACATATTATAATACTTTTTTTTTCTGTTTATTCTGTGTAATTCGATATACATTTTAACCTTTAATATGTTCTCACTACTGAGGTGAAAAATTATGTGTGCAACACGAGAGCAAAGTTGTTTTACATCTCGTGTTTTTGAGTCCCTCGCTACGCTCAAGATTCTACCTTAGAATCTTTCGCTTTCTCGGGACTTAAAATAAACACTCGCAAGAAAAACCAACTTTCCTCTCTTGTTTCACAAATAACTATTTTATATTTTCAACAGGCCGGCGATGTGGCGGTGGTGGTGAACGGCAACGCGCAGCTGGAGGTGGAGCCGCTCAAGGTCAAAGAGGAGGGTGGCGATGTGAGTGTTGTCCTGTCTCGGGATTGGCTGGAATCTAGTATATTAATTCATCAGATGAGGCCGGCAATGGATGCCCCTAAACGGAGAGCTGAGGTTGGAGTGATCCTAAGACGTCTCCAAAGGTCAAATAGGGACTTCCGGTTCGAACGCCATCTTGATAGTAGCCTCGTGATTAATTCTTTTGTTTTTTGCTCATTAATATTGTTTAAAGTGTAATATCGATAGCTTTATTATACAATAATCTAATGTGGTAGTGTGCAGTGAATGGAGAATTAATCTCAAAGCGTGTTTAACCACCATTTTGGAGTCAACGGCCGGTAGTCCACGTGCTTCTCGTAAAATCCAGCTATCGGTTTTACGAGACAACTACAACAACCACCGAACAGCGTCGTGCTCTAAGAGCATTTATTTTGTTCCTACCCTTTTACGTGACATTGGCTACGGGCAACACCGCCCTCAAGTCCATTAAGAAAAGAAGGTCAAATAGGAGATAAATCCAAGTATTGTCTACATACTTTTAGCGGTTCCTACCTATGAAATTTATGTACGAAATGTCATTTGATATTATCGCTTTACGCTAAAAGAAAACATCGTGGCGAAACCAGACTAGTCCCAGTAAGGCCTTGTTTCCTTCTGAGTACAAAAGTAAAAACACTGCGCACAAACTTGAGATAATGGACCCCCAGGCTCTCCAGGTGAGCCGTGACAAAAATGTCGAGATAACACTACACTAGGAAGACGGTAATGAGTGATATAAATAAATAAGTATTAGGGGACATCTTACACAGATCAACCTAGCCCCAAACTAAGCAAAGCTTGTACATATGGGTGCTAGTTGACGATATACATTACTTATATAGATAAATATATAATATACATAGAAAACACCCATGACTCGGGAACAAAATTTTTTTTTTTTAAATACTACGTCGGTGGCAAACAAGCATACGGCCCGCCCGATGTTAAGCAGTCTCCGTAGCCTATGTACGCCTGCAACTCCAGAGGAGTTACATGCGCGTTGCCGACCCTAACACTCCTCTCCCTCGAGCTCTGGCAACCTTACTCACCGGCAGGAACACAACACTATGAGTAGGGTCTAGTGTTATTTGGCTGCGGTTTTCTATAAGGTGGAGGTACTTCCCCAGTTGGGCTCTGCTCTGCTTGTGTTCATCACACAAATAAATGCCCTTACCAGGATTCGAACCCAGGACCATCGCCTTCACAGGCACCCACTAGGCCAGACCGGTCGTCGAATATAAAATTAAATGCTAGATTCCTTCTAATCCAGCTTATTGTTATATCTATTGTCACTGCATTGTTTGTCTATTCTTTTTTGTGTACATATGTGTTATTGGCGAACGTTTGGTATGGTACAAAAATCGAATTAAATTATATTTTTCACCTCAGCAGCTCGAACAAGCCTACTTTCGTCACTCCCTGGAGTGAGGAAAGTGCGACTTTCCTCACTCCAGGGAGTGAAACAATGTAGCTTTTTAATTTAGTGAAGGCCATGAACTTCATATTACGGTACGGTGCGGTGCGGTGCGGTACGGTGCGGTGCGGTACGGCACGGTACGGTACGGTACGGTCCGGTACGATACGGTCCGGTCCGGTCCGGTCTCGTATCGTATCGTATCGTATCTTATCGTATCGTACATGTATGTTATAATACTTTTTTTACTGTTTATTCTGTGTAATTCGAAATACATTTTAACCTTTAATATGTTCTCACTACTGAGGTGAAAAATTATGTGTGCAACACGAGAGCAAAGTTATTTTACATCTCGTGTTTTGAGCCCCTCGCTACGCTCAAGATTCTACCTTAGAATCACTCGCTTCGCTCGTGATTCAATTATAGGATCTTTCGCTTTTTCGGGATTCAAAATAAACACTCGCAAGAAAAACCAACTTTCCTCTCTTGTTGCACAAATAACTATTTCTGCTCTCAAACCGATTAGATTTTAATATTATTTAATTTCGCACCTTACAGGAAAACAGCACGGTAAGAGTTCCAACATACGATTATTTTAAGACACGAATAAACATATAATTATGTAATTATAAACTGTACTCGTATGACATAAACGCAAGCATGGAACAGTGGTGTTCATATTTCACAATTTGTTTAAATTCAAAGATTTTTTTTTATTTTATTTATTTGTTCAACATAGGTAAGTTACAAGATGTTAAATACATATTTCAGTATCACTATGTCGTGCCTATTGGCATACAAATTCAATAAAAATACACGCTAATCATAATATCACAGAAAAACAATAATAGTCAAATCATGCATGCAGTAAATCTTAATTAGGTAATTCAGTCAAAAATTCTATAATAGAGTAATATGCTTTCTCGGTAAGAAAAGCTTTTAGGTTTTTTTTTTTTTTTTTTTTTGTTGAAATTTTAATGTTATGATACGACGTTGACACGACTCGCAGTGTATTTCGCGCGCATCAATAAACGCGTGCTATCGTGTTATATAAATATTTGATCGTAACATGTTTTAAAATCGAAATACTTTTATTCGATTAGACCTCGTGTTTCGACTCAGTTTCTTATTCATTATTCATGTGTATATGGAGTTCAAAGACCTTTGTATATGCACATGTAATCACTACATTGTATACGTATCTACACGTGTAACCCTTTGTTTATTTGCGCATGTCATGTATTGCTAGAAACTAAGGATTATCTAATCAAATGTTTACTTTATTTTATAATTAGTTCAAAGCACGATTAGGTTGAAATTACATATTATGTTGAATAAGTTTTATATATTATTTTCAAATTTTGTTGACTGTAACATCTTGAGCAAAACACTTTAAATAGTTACTTGTTTTGTTCCTAAAGTAGATGTCATATATCTCACATCTGGGCTTAACGTATCTGTTGTTGGTTAAAAGCTGGCTATAAGATTATTAAGCGTTGGTAGTCTAGCGGTAAGGCTTACTACTTTCACGCCGGTGTTCGTGAGTTCGAACCGGGTTGGTACTGACCGAAGAGTTACTCGCAACTTATTTGCAAAATATGTATTAATAGTACCTATATCTTTTGGGGAACTAAATCATGAGAAAACCGGACTATCCCTCTTTGGGTTAGAAGGTCAGATAAACTCGTGCCTGCGCCATTTCCTACGATTAGATTACCGAGCGGAGCCCAAGGGCCCTTACCGTGAACCGAGGCATAAATCCAGAACAACCATAAGAGTATGATGGTTATCATTATTCGAGATCATCTTTTCACCACAATCGATAATGTTATAAATTTTGTTTTTATCGAGTAAACATCTTTATTCTATATCCCAATACGAACGCTGTATCAGACACGTAGCGATAAGCGAGATCATTGACTACGAGAGTGTGTCAACCGGTCAATGACAGCGATAACGGAGAAATTTTACGTCATCTTTTTATTGCTTTAACTCACATGAATTGACTTTTTAGTATGTTAGAGGGGTTTGTTTTATTATTTCGGTGCTCTCAAACGAATTTATCAATTCATGTTAATGTAGGTCATACTAAACAGCTTTTACCATGTTCCTGTTCCTATGTGACCTACATATTCACTCCTTAGAGCATGGTCAGGCATAACGCATAACAAAATCAGCCTGTATAAACCCATGCTCTATGTCTAGATAAACTTTGTAGTCAAGGGCTAAAATGTTAAACCGACAAAAATATATTAACACGACCTTATTGTCCCTTTATACGTATTGATATTTTAGACCTCTACTTGATATGTTTTCACTATTTATTAGCAATAATATGTGATAACTGTCTGATAAAGTTTATAGTACGGCACGTGACTTTTGACTTGTGATCGGGTCGGCTCAATTAAATGCCTATTAACTTGATTAATTTAGAATATTTATATACTGATGTTATCTGTGTTATTTATTATTATTTGGAGCCTTACGTGTCCCACTGCTGGGCAAAGGCCTCCCCCCTATTTCTCCACAGATCTCTGTCCAGTGCTGTGTCTGGCCACTCCTTCAAAAAGGAGTTCCCGCCATCGCCGGCGGGGTCTGCCATGTCCCCGATTTGAGTTTTCGGGCTCCCACTCTGTGGCGATTTTGCCCCACAACTCATTCGACATTCGGCAGTGACCAGCCCAGTCCCATTTTAGCTTGGCCGCCTTCCGAGTTATCTGTGTTATTTTTTAATTTATGTCTAAACTGGGAGTTCTGGTACATTTGTGCCTTTCCGATCCTAATTATATTTGTGGCGTTTCATGCCTAAAGGGCCATGCTTCGTGTGCATAAGGACCCTTCTCTGATGGAAAGCTACATATGTTAATTTTGTAAAATATTCAACAGGAAGACGACAGCTCACGAGGCGAAAACTTCAAGTCGCATCACGACAGCAAACCGCGAGGCAACGAGGCAGTGTCACTCGATGTCACTTTCCCCGAGGCCGACCATGTCTATGGTAAGAAGAACTATAGTTGTTATACAAACCATAATTGTTGTTTACGATTACCCATTGAGATTCGAGCTAGCGAAAATTTCACTACAAAACTTGCTACGCTTTGAGTCTCGAAAAATGGAATTTTGAGAGGTTTACAATTTAAAAAAACCGGCCAAGTGCGAACCGGACTCGCGCACCGAGTGTTCCGTACTTTTTTAGTATTTGTTGTTATAGCGGCAACAGAAATACATCATATCTGTGAAAATTTCAACTGGTTAGCTAACACGGTTCATGAGATACAGCTTGGTGACAGACAGATGGACAGTGGAGTCTTAATAATAGGGTCCCGTTTTTACCCTTTGGGTACGGAACTCTAAAAAGCACAATAGGCAAACAAACTTTGCTGCCGAGTATAATCAATTGTTTACCTCACCTGTACACAGTTCAGAAACACGCCGAGTTACATAGTTTCTACCGTTCTTTTGATTTTTTTTAGGGCCGTAATAATAATAACCCAATATTTTTTATAATGCTTATAACAGTTTTGAATGATTCACGGTTAGTTTCACTAGACTTATATGGACCATAAACAATACAAAAGGTAAAATTGTCTTTGGTTACCGCGATAGTTACTCATGAAATAAAACTATGAAAGCGGATTTATATCGCGTATATTGACCACGAACGCTGTAAAGTGTTCGAAACGTCGGGATGTATTATAAATTCAATATACGCGATATAATCCGTTTTCATAGTTTTATTTCAATACAAAAGGTAATCACGGTCTATATCTCGATCAATATAAGGCTAAATTTATTGTCACCAGGTATCCCCGAGCACACGGACAATTTCGCTCTCCGCACAACTAGCGGCGGCGAGCCGTACCGTCTTTATAATTTGGACGTGTTCGAGTATGAACTCGACAGCCGCATGGCTTTGTATGGCGCCATTCCCGTCATGTATGCCCATGGGTAAGTCATATCATATATCTATAGAAGCTTGAAACTCTAGGGGTGTCACGTGATTATTAAAAACCCTCCCTTCCCCCTTTTCCCTTCTTGTAGAACCCTGGATTTAATAGAAACGCCCTAAGGGAACTCGTAGACCGAATGTGTCGCTTATTTGATAAAGCACTTTTAAGTCTCAGTGTAAGTAAATGTGTAATTGCGTATTTAACCTGCAATGTAACCTGATTGTTATATACAATAAAAAACTTTGAACGGTCCTAACATGACATTTTGTTGGCAGCTCCAAGCGCACCACTGGTGTTTTCTGGCACAACTCCGCCGAAACGTGGGTGGACGTGGTCAACTACGCGGAGGGCACTGTCGTCTCTTCGCTGGTCAACCTGGTCACCGGCGGTCAGAAGAAGCAGGTTGACGCTAGGTAAACACTGTTTCTAAACTACTATTACATAAGGTAGAAACAGGTTAATGCCAGGTATACTGTTTTTAATTGACTACTCTTACATAAACAAGTAAACAACTCTTGAAACGTGGGTGGACGTGGTCAACCACGCGGAGGGCACTGTCGTCTCTTCGCTGGTCAACCTGGTCACCGGCGGTCAGAAGTAGCAGGTTGACGCTAGGTAAACACTGTTTCTAAACTACTATTACATAAGGTAGAAACAGGTTGATGCCAGGTATACTGTTTTTAATTGACTACTCTTACATAAACAAGTAAACAACTCTTAAAACGTGGGTGGACGTGGTCAACCACGCTAAGGGCACTGTCGTCTCTTCGCTAGTCAATCTGGTCACCGACTTGCAGAAGAAGCAGGTCGACGCTAGGTAGACCATGTTTTTAAACTACTAATATATTCCGCCTAATCTAACTTTGCACACATTATTATTATGATTATTAACATAATATTTTAATAGAAATTTTATGTCGATGGTGGATGCTATGACTACCTTTAATATATACTACCTACCTATTCTAAAGTAAAAATTGTGTAAACGCAATTTACTAAAAATACGTGAGTGAACCGTAAAATAAATTGAATGAACTTATTTATTCGCAGATTCATGAGCGAATCTGGTATCGTGGACATGTTCGTGATGCTCGGCAACCGACCTAAGGACGTGTTCAGACAGTACACGCGGCTCACGGGTGTAATGCCTTTACCACCTGTAAGTACTAAGTATAATATTTAATATAGAGATAGGACAATACAAATGTACTGAATAATCATATCACCGTACATTGTAAAAAATCTTGCATTTTGCGGACACAAAAATTATACTTGTATACTTGCAACAAGTACCTGGTATTTTAATACTGGGTGATATTTGTATAATGTCAAAGTTTGGTATAAACAACATATTTCTTACTGTAAAATGCCAGAGAGGAATTTTTGCAAAAAAATATTAGAATTATAATAAAATACTTCCAAGAAAATAATTAACCTTCTTGGTTAAATCTATAACGATTTTGTTTCGCAACTATCGATATCAATTTATTTTTTCTATAAAAAATGCTACTGTTACGTTTAGTCGCTAACATTCCATTTTTTAAAGGGTCGGCAACGCGCGTGTAATATCTCTGGTGTTGCAGGCGTTCATAGGCTACGGTAACTGCTTACCATCAGGCGGGCCGTATGCTTGATTGCCACCGACGTGGTATAAAAAAAAAAAAAAAAAAATTCCAACCTCTACAATTAAGTTCATATATTCCAACAGAAATTTTCCATCGCGTACCACCAAAGCCGCTGGAACTACGTGGACGAGAATGACGTGCGACAAGTGGACGACAACTTTGACGTGCACGACATGCCCGTTGACGCCATCTGGCTCGACATCGAATACACAGACAGAAAAATGTAAGTAAATACTAACATAATACGTCATATAATGTTAAATTAAAACAACTTTGACGTTCACGACATTCCGGTTGACACATCTGGCTTGACATCGAGTACATAGACAGAAAGATGTAAGTATATACAAACACATTGTAACGTCATGTAATGTTCTATTAAAACAACTTTGACGTTCACGACATTCCAGTTGACACATCTGGCTCGACATCTAGTAAACAGACAGAAAGATGTAAGTATATACTAACATACTGTAATACGTCATATAATGTTGAATTAAAACAACTTTGAAGTGCACGACATTCCGGTTGACACATTTGGCTCGACATCGAGTAAACAGACAGAAAGATGTAAGTATATACTAACATACTGTAATACGTCATATAATGTTGAATTAAAACAACTTTGACGTGCACGACATTCCGGTTGACACATCTGGCTGGACATTGAATACACAGACGGAAACATGTCGCGCGAGTGACTAAAAACACGTGAGTGAAACCGCTAAGTTAGTTAAGTTAATATGTCTCACGATAGTTAAAATTCGATTAAATTCGAGACAGAAAGATGTAATTATATACACACATAATGTAATACATCATCTTCTTCGTCTAATACAGTACCCACAACACAAGCCTTATTGAGCTTACTGTAGGACTAGGTCGATCAATGAAAAATTGTCCAATAATATTTATATTTTTCATTTCTCATGCTCTGGAAGAGGGTCATTGTTGTTCTAAAAGATGTGCAGAAAATGATACGTGTCTGCACTAGAGCATTTTACGTTCGAAGTATGTTTTTTTTTTACGATAAGCAATTGAAATTTGAGTTTAAATGGATTTGTTATACAATTTCCATTCTGATATTTCCATAAATACCGATACTTTTGCCTGAATTGTCAATTGAAAGTACCCTCAAGAAATACTATAAAAATGATACTTAGTCATGTTTATTAAAAAACACACATTTTACTTTCCTCGTATTCGAAATGAAAAGTAGAGTGTTTAACTCGGGTGAAAGGCATCATTTCTGCCTCGGACTATTGGCGCTCGAAAGCAGTGAGTGCGCCAAAATACCTCGGCAGAAATGAGTGCCTTTCATCCCTTGGTTAACAATCTACTATTACCCCTAGGTACTTCACCTGGGATGCCGAAAAGTTCCCTCATCCCGCCGACATGGTCGCCAACCTAACCGCCAAGGGCCGGAAGTTGATCGCCATCATCGACCCGCACATCAAGCGGGAAGCCGGATACTTCCTACATGAAGACGCCACAGAAAACGGGTACTATGTGAAGGACAAAGACGGGAAAGATTATGAAGGTTAGTATACTTGTGGTTCTGACTCACGATAACACACGGCTCCGCCATTTTGGAAATTTTCCATAATCTGAATCCACAGAATCCATTCAATTAACGAACCTGCTCCCAAGATTTCGTGAGAATCGGTTGAGAAATGTGACCTGTACAGGAGGATTTACTACGGATCCACACATTAAACGGGAACCTAGGTACTTCCTACACGAATATGCTATTAAGAAGGTATTATGCGAAGGGCAAAGATGGGAAAGATTATGAAGGTTAGTATACCTGTCGATCTCGCCAGCCCCCATAGCTCGGGCATTGTGAAAAACCTACAAAATCTGAATAAACAAAAATTTTTGAACATGCTCACAAAATTTCACGAGAATCGGTTGAGAATTGCGACCTGTAGAGGAGAACAATTGGTTAAAAAAAATGCTTAAGAAAGAGATTCGTATTCGTCTGTGAGATTCAATATGGCTTCGTGGGGAACTTAGTAAAAACCTAGTTCAGGTTTTAAGTCTTTTAACTCTTGAAAATTTTCTCCAGGCTGGTGCTGGCCCGGCTCCTCCTCCTATCTGGACTTTTTCGACCCTCGCGTGACCAAGTACTACTCCGAGCGCTACCAGTTCAAGAACTTTCCCGGAACCAGCAAAGATGTCCACATCTGGAACGACATGAACGAGCCCAGTGTGAGTAATAATGAACCTTACTACGTTGAGTTAAGGTCTCTCTTTGCTCGGGCAGCAAGTACTACTCCGAGCGCTACCAGTTCAAGAACTGGCCTGGATAAAGCAAAGACGTCCACATCTGGAACTACATGAACGAGCCCAGCGTGAGTAATATGAACCTAGCTACGTTGGGTTAAGGTCTCTCTTAGATCGGTCAGCAAGTACTACTCCGAGCGCTACCAGTTCAAGAACTTTCCCGGAACCAGAAAAGATGTCCACATCTGGAACGACATGAACGAGCCCAGTGTGAGTAATATGAACCTTACTACGTTGAGTTAAGGTCTCTCTTCGCTCGGGCAGCAAGTACTACTCCGAGCGCTATCAGTTCTGCCAATTAAGGGTTGTGTGTCCGATTATTTATTTAAGTTAATATGAAAATAATATAATTAAAATGTTTAACAGGTATTCAACGGTCCTGAAATCACCATGCCCAAGGACTGTCGCCATTACAAGCCTCCCCAGGACGGACACGATGGACTCGCCTCCTTTTGGGAACACAGGTATTGTTACAATTAGAAAGTAGTTGAAACACCTTAAGAGGAAAGGGGACGACCGGTTCTTCATACAGACGTAGTCCCCATTTTCCTCTCTGGATATTGATATTATGAAAAATATTTTTATACAATTAGATTTGTATTAACTAGGGCTATGCCCCTTCGTTTAATTATCATAAAAGTTAGGAGGAGCTTTGAAAAACTGTTACGGAATTAGTTTTTCGCTCCAAACTCTTATAATATAATAACCTAAAAATAAAAAATAAACTAAGGGGCATAAGTGGCGATGCCAGACTTTGACCATCATTTGTGACTTTTGTATTGCTTTAAGACAATGGGTCCCATACAGACATTTGATCCTCAAAACAAACCTGATCGACTGATACCATTAAAAAAATTCAACTACCTGAATGAACATGAAAATGGATTTTTTTAACAAAAAACTTTTTTTTTCAGACACGTCCACAATGAATACGGTCTAGGCCACATCAGAGGCACTCACCAGGGCATGTTGGACCGCGCCGACGGCAAATACCGGCCCTTCATCCTCACGCGTTCTGCATTTGCCGGCACTCAGAGGTAATTCTTTTAGTCTAAATTGTTGGAGCCGTGCACATAGGTCACGCAAGTGGTTTGCCGTCTGTCTGCACGTATCCGGTGTGCACATAGGGTTAAGCTTAGAAATAAACACACACACACACGGGATTTGGCAGGATTCTCCCGACTATTTGCATGTCCTCTCGACAAAGTCAAAAATCTCCCGATAAACAACTTAATTATATAAAACAATAATTTTAAGTTCCGAGTTATTTGTCAAGCGAAACGTTGGCGCTCCGGCGCTCGGAAAGGACAGAATTGTTAAATCTGAAAAGTAACACAAAATACATGTGGCAAGCTAAAAAATAGATCACTTAAGGTGGATGTCTAGGGATGTCCTGCCGACTAGCCACCAAAAGATGGCGTGATTGTGCACAAATTGTGGATTATCACTATTTCTCTCAAAACCCAAACGATTTTCAAAGATGTGTTGATATACGCAAAAACAATAAAAATTATTACGTCTAAATCGACATATTTTTCCACTGAACATTGTCTCATTTCATCAAAAACCGGTAAAAACTGCAAAATATTGCAATTTCTTGCATTTACGTACACTACCATAACTACTGTCATTCCGCAGTGTCAGTCTTGTGACCATTACGCCAAAATAGACTAGAGGTCGCTAGTTCAGAAGATGGCTTTTCTTATTACTCTCATTAGCTGACAAGGGACAACAGTGTAAACTAGATGGCGCGGTGTAGGAGATGAATTTTTCAGCAAGATTAATTTATGGTAAAGGCGCATCCAGACGAACTGAATTTAGCACCAGAATGGGCGGATTGTCTATGGTCACGGAAGGTAGCTCGTAGCGTGCGTTTACGTACCTAGGCGTTTGCTTGGTCTGATTCCAGCTACCTATATACATTCCAAATTATAAAATTTCAAAGGTTACGTATAAGTGAATAATAAGTATACTTTCTACAATGCGTTTTTTCACGCCGCAAAAGAGCATATATGCGTCAGTAAAATTGCCAAAAGAGCTTTTTCAAAAAAAAAATTAAGAGCATCACAACTTATCTTTTTGGGTTCTTCCAGCTCTGAATCACTAGCATATTCAACCCTGATATTTAAAAAATGTTCCAAAAATATGTGGCTTTACAAAAGGGTCCTGATGCTTCAAGTGCAATAAGGTCCTTTCCGCACTTAAACTATCGTGAGACATATTTCAAAAGGCGACTAAAAATAATAGTGAGTAAAAACCGTGCTGATAAATATTTTGAAGGTCCTTTCCATCTGAAATTCTGTTAAAAAGTCCTTATTACACATGAAGCATAAGAACCCTTTTCTAATAGAAAGCCACATTCGTATGGAAATTGTAGTTTCCACTTGTAAAAGTAACATAATTTACTTACAGACTAAAACGTGACGTAATGGAACGGACATTTTGGGACATTTTTTTTAATTGACGAGATTCTAAGTAGAATGAGCCCAAGAAAGTCCAGACTTGTAAGAATCAGGTTTTCAATACCTATTTATTTATTTTAGAACTTGCTCAAAAACTTGCGCTGAGAGATATCGCATTCAATAGGTATTTTTATCGATCTACTTAATTTCGTTATTCGTTTCATGGACAAAAAGTTGAATTTCAATGCAGAACGGAAATATTCATGTTTTACGGGAAAGTACCTAATGCAAGCTTTAGCTATTTTTTGGAACACAATACCATACCTTTTCCGCCTGGTACCTAAAGAACGAAATGAAAAACATTTAAAAATTTCAAAAATATTTATTACCAAAAAGTAATAGGTATGTATAGTCGCCATCAGATATATCGGAGCGGCCGAGACTCTCACAAAAATCTGAACACGCCTCTATTGTCAAGGCGTTAGAGTGCGTGTTCAGATATTTTTGAGCACCTCGGGCGCGCCGATATATCTGTACATCACAAGTACAAAAATCCAAAATTAAGTTAATAACTTGTATAGGAGGAATTCGCTCTTTCATACTTGATAAACATTGTAACTGCACCGCTAGGCAGTAGGCACGCCTGTAAGAACATATACGAGTATTATTATTTTATGTTATGTATGACTAAGCAGACCAAGTAGTTTCAGCCGGTTGACAGATTAAAACTTTTGGTAAATGTTAGTTTGTCTACAACTAAGTACCACAAATTCAAACATTAAAAATAAACTAAAAAAAAACATAAATTAGCTAAATTTTCATATCAAAATTTTAACTGTTTCTAATTTGGACATTTTTTTCCGTCTCGCCGTAATTTAATTACTCATACCTATAGTCGTAATTACGATGAGTTGACACTTGAGGTTTACGTTAGAGACTCCGTGAAGACCGTGAACGCGAACGCATTCCTTATCTATCGCAATTCACACCAATACATTACAACTGCAAAAGTGAAGATATTGCAATAACTGTAGGTTTTCTATGACTTGATAAAAACTAATGTTGAGCTTATGAGCGTTTTCACATTGTTCGATCCGATATCGGATGTAGGATCCTAGCTAAATCCTATCCAGTATCAATAGTGTCCTAGGGTCAACTTACGGTAATGTACTAAAAAGCCACAAATACTAAAACATTTACTATGGAGAAATAGTGAAATTTTATTCACAGTTTTTTATCTATCCTACAGTATCTATCAGTCCTACAGTAATGTCTTCATACAGTATTAACAGGACTGAGTGGCGATATAGAAAACTGTGAGTAAAATTTCACGTTTTCTCCATAGTAAATGTATGGAAAAAATGGAAAGTTTTTTTTTAATTTGTGTGCGCTTCGCGTTCGCGTGTTGCTCGCCTAAGTAGTACGCTGCGTAAGGGTTCCTAGTTGACTACGGAACCCTAAAAGCATCCGTATGTTACAGCCATTTTACTCGGAATGTCCATCTAAATACACTTTCATCCAAATCGGTTTCAGCAAATCAAATTTGACGATATACCGATATTACCGATAGCAGCGCCACATACCGGGTATCCAATTGTTTTTTCGAACCATCCATGTACCTATACTAAAGGGGCCCACTGACTATCAGTCCGCCGGACGATATAGGCCTGTCAGTTAGAACAAAAATTTGACAGTTCCGAACAACTGACAGGCCGATATCGTCCGGCGGACTGATAGTCCTTGGTCCTGGGCCCCATATAACTTTCCCCAGAATGTAACAAACACTTTTCTGAAAACCACATCAAAATCGGTCAGCCAAACGCGAGGTAATAGCGAACAAACATACATACATACAAACATGCGGGTCAAACTGAGAACCTCCTTTTTTTAAGGCGGTTAAAAATTAGCAAACTCAAAATTGACGCTTCCAAAAAAATATAATTATCACTTCGATTATAGCACAATCGGAATATGACTAACCTCGAAATCTCTAGAACAGTCCTGAAATTTGGTATTGTAACTTAGATATAAATAGTTGTAAAAATATGAAATACTGTGTTTGACATGTAAAACTATGTTTGGACTAGTTAGGAGGTAAACGTATCAAAAGTCCCCGCCCGTAACCCTGGTGCCGGTTCATTTATGGTATCAACATTGACACCATTCCTAAGTAAAAACTAAATTTAAAAAAATACATTTTTTTAACTCCTCTTCACACTTAAACCGCTAAACCGATTTCGTTGAAATTTGGTATAGAGATAGTTTGAGTCCCGGGACAGTACATAGGATAGAATAGGATTTCATAGGATAGTTTTAATAACCAAAATCAACTTTTGAGGGTGTGAAAAGTGGGGTGGCAGATGGTATGATTTAGATTCAGATTTATTTATTTAAGGATAAAAATTACACTATAAATTTGCATCAATGTCAAAATTATGCTTATCTTTTTATCATGATCGTCAAACATTACATACTAAAAAATATAAAATATAAATATAATAGTATATGTGGGGGATCAATAACCGCTGAACCAATTTAAATAATATTTGGGATGGTCTAAATGTTTGATTTAGTTGAAAATGATACCAATCATGACTTCAAACCTAAACTTAAACAGTATTAACCTCAGGAATTCAACTTCGGCGAAGAAGTTGAATTTCCCTCACACCAAATTTCACACCTTCAAAGTATGATTTTTAAGATAAAAACTTTCTTGTGTCCTGTCTCGGGACTTAAAACATCTCTACAAATTTTAACTAAACCGATTCAGCGGTTTGTGAAGAGGAGTTAAAAAAAAGGAATTTGTTTAAAGTTTATATGTTTTTACTTCGGAATGGTGTGAATGTGATACCATAAATGAATTTGGCACTCCCGATTAATACGAAAACGATACCAAACATGGCCTAGTAGCTTCATTGATGTAGATATCAAGATAAAATTTAGAGCCCCAAATAAACTTTCAATAGAGAATATCTCGAAGCGAAGACTATTCACGATATCAAAAAAAATGACTGAATTAAACTTGTAGCTAATTTAATCAGCTTTCGTTTTGTTTAAGTAGTCATGTCGCTAAGACGCAAGGTTTCCAAGATATGTGAAAAACCGAAAAACATAACCTCCAAACCACCCTCTCCCCCCCGGCACCAGGGTTACGGATGGGGACTTTTGATATGTTCATCTCCTAACTAGTCCAAACAAAGTTACTTAGTCAAAAATTGTATTCCTAGCATTTCCCTCTATACCTTCTTATTGCTTGGCTTACGGAAAAAATACATCTTGTTATAGAAAATATATACCCTTTCAGGGGATATTCTTTTAGGGGTCATACGTTAATTACATCACACGTTTAAGGGGGAGGGGAAAAGAAGAAAATGTGACATGTTGTGACAAGGGGGAGAGGAGTCACTTTAACTTGTGCAGTACAGTTAAATAACAAGTTTTTGGAACGATAATCGTTTTTATTCTTTTAATTTTCTTTTCTAATCAGTAGACCCCGTTATCTTGTCGCACTGACATTTCTTTTTAGTAGAGCGTGAATGTTTTTTTATCGACTATCTCAATATCGAGGTTTATATGATGCAAAAAGTATATGCTCAATCTCAATGAAATTTTTTGATCTCACACAATCGGGTTCGCCAATCAGTCCTGTTACGTTTAAGGACCATAATACTGTATGAAGACATTACTGTAGGACTGATGGGCGAGATAGAAAACTGTGAATAAAATTTCACGTTTTCTCCATAGTAAATGTATGAAAAAAGTTTTATTTAATTTGTGGCTTTTTAATACATTACCGTAAGTTTACCCCTAGGAAACTATTGATAGTGGCTAGGAATGGAATCGATTGGCATAAAAAATAAAATGTGAAAAATAAAAGTTATTTTCATACAAATTGTATGGGAAAAGTTTTCCTCGGCTTGTGGCTTTTCTAGCCGTTTATTTTTTTTTGGTCCCATAGAAAGTTTTGATCCTGGATAGGAATGGGATCGATTGGCACCAAAAAAAAGTTTGTCAAAAATTACCTTTTTCTCTCAACCTGTATGTATTTTCCAAAATCTGTAAACGCCATCATGTCAGTGCCACAAGATAACGGGGTCTACTAATCAGTTTTGGTTTTAAAATTGCTAACACATCTTTTGTCAAAAATATTTTGATAAAATATTAATAATACTTAATTCGATTTGCCGATTTTGTTGAAAAAATGTGATGTCACACCAGTGGGGAGGGGTTTGCCAAATGTGACAAGGAGGGAGAGGGGAAAAAAACCTAGAATTTTGTGTGACGTCATTAAGAAAATATGATTTTACTTTCAGCATTCTCTCAAGTCGGCTGTATTATTTTTTCTTTAATAAAACAAGTGTAAACAGGTTGTGAAAGGCAAGAGGAATCTACCGATACGTCATTTAAAAAAATCCGCCCAGTATCCTGAGCTACAGGGTGTATTGATTATCAGTATTTAAACTCATAACCCTACTCATAAACTCCTGAAAGGGTGTAAGCGCTAAATCTGGATTCAGCAATTATTTTCTATTACAATATGTATTTTTTCCGCAAAGATATCTAGGACTTTTTTGTGTAGAATTTAATAAGCTTTAATGTTGCTTTACACCATCTATTCATAGATAACGTATATTTAGAATAAAACGCAAATTTCTCCAGGATGGTACACATTTTCTAAGATGGCTGTGATTTCTCGAGGTCCCTAAAATGTCAAATAGTGTGGACATGAAAAAGAGACCTTTAATTAACATATGTACTAAATTTCATGACTGTCCAAGAGATTTCGAGGTTAGTCCTAATCCGATTGTGCTATTATGGGTGAAAATCGTTCTGGAAGTTCATTTTATGCTATTTTATATCTTGAGTATGTTTAACACGAAGAGGCTTTTATGTGCCTAAGTGACTGTAAGATTCAGAAGCTACGCACATGTGGTCACAATTAATCGAACAAAATATTTTCAACATTTGTTATAATTTTTATTTAATTTAGAAACTAAGGAAACGAGAGCGTTCCCAATCATCCCTTGCATTCTCAATGATTCCTACTACATACTGATTGAAAATACAATATGTTTTTCTTCGTACATTGTTATACGCATATCCCGTGAGATAAAAAAAAGTTCCTTGAAAAGTGAAACTAAATTGAAAATCTGTCAGTGTTTCCATTTCCCCCGCAGACTGTTTCCGACTACACCATATGGTTTCGGGTAAAAAGGAACGGCAAGGTTTTTGTTTTCGCCCAAATTTAGTAGGATAACATTAACTTATTTTGGTAAAATTAGTAAACAGACAACCACACTAACGGTTAGCATAAAAGTAAATTCGGCCTTGATATATTTTTAGAGCGTTTGAAGTGTTCCCAATTCCCCCACTCTCCCCTACCAGGTCCAGAATAAAATAATACAAAATACATACCTATTATTACGAACGTCACCAACAGGTACCAATTTACTTACTCAGCGCTAGTTGAACCATTATTTATCACCTTATGGGCATTTGACGCTTCAGGTAAAAGTCTATCTTCTGAAATCATCATAGTTAATTATTAATTGTTAATTAATTTCTACTCGGCCTGCAATATGAAATAGTACTTAGTACTGCTACTGTAAGGACTTGGTTATTGGTTATTGAAACAACGACATCATAAGGCGCTATCTCACTCTTACATTATTGTTTTTGCATATGTCTATCCTTATTACATACCATTTGTGTGGATAATAATCATGGCCGCGAGGACAACAAATATTATGAATGGTTAAAAAAATCGGCCAAGTGCGAGTCGGGCTCGCGCAAGAAGGGTTCCGTACGATTACGGAAAAAACAGCAAAAAAATCACGTTTGTTGTATGGTAGCCCCATTTAAATATTTATATTATTCTGTTTTTAGTATTTGTTGTTATAGAGGCAACAGAAATACATCATCTGTGAAAATTTCAACTGTCTAGCTATCACGGTTCATGAGATACAGCCTGGTGACAGACAGACGGACAGACGGACGGACAGCGGAGTCTTAGTAATAGGGTCCCGTTTTTACCCTTTGGGTACGGAACCCTAAAAAGCAGCATTACAAAATTAAAGAGCCTGAGTATTAGTACGATTTGATATTGACAGTGAAATACATACGAATTGGTGCCATAATGGTGTTGTAAGGCAGCTTGAACTTGACGCCGTTTTCTTTTTCCATCGGACCACCGATGTGTTTTATACTCTCCTCCGTTAGTTTTCCCCATAACGACATTCTGGGTATGAACTAACGCTTGGCACAAGTTGACCTCCGAAGTCCGAAGGGCTCCTAATATTCTCACAAGTCGCCTGATATGAAGGCAACAATATAGGTAACACAAGGCTTTTGATGTTCACACTGACATTTAATGAATTGACATTTATTACTTACCTAAAAAGTAAAATGAATTTTAAGCAGTATTATAGGCTAATTATTATTATTTATTTATGTATAAATAAATCCAGCGAGTAAATCACAACCACAACAACTCTTCCGCACAATAGTTAAATTAACGGTGAACGGGAAATAAAGCGAGCGGTAGTTTGAAAAAACGAATGCAGAAAAACGCAAGGGTTATCTATGGCATAACAAGTACCCTTCACACTGACGGTGACGGGCTTAATGATAATGTATTCAATTTAAATGTTATAATCTTATCATTTTGGTAAATCAATGATGAAGCACTAATAATTTATAAATAATAATTTTAATATGAAATCATTGCAAAATTATTACCTACCAATCCAAGTTTTGAACTGGTAGTGGTAATTAACGAAGATTTCTGGAGACCCTTTAGTAATCCAAATCTGGCTTGACCTCCGATTAGGTGTTACATGTACGAATCAAGGGATCAAATTTTACCGGTTTTGGTTTGTAAGCTAAACCGGGTACACTATGTTTTGTGAATTAGATACCCTTACGATATTGCCACCTGTCGAGCTAATTAGACACTACTGAGTTAGGTCACCTGTGTTAAAGCGACATCTTGTTGGTTATGATTAAACCTAACCTCGCCATCTTGTTTTACATGGATAGTGTAAAGATCACTCACACAAACAAGCGTTAGAGCAAAATCTTCTCAATTTTCAAATGGATTTTTCAATAATATTATTGAATAACTGGTCATTATTCGTAATTACGCAAAGATAAATGGATATGGACTACCAAAACATCAAGGTTTAACGTGCACAAAATGTACGTATTAAGAGAAAAACTGCCAATAAAATTGTATGAAATTCGCACAAGGAGATCCACCTTAAAGAAGACCATTGTTTTTTTATTAGTATTTATGTAGACACTTCTATCGGCAGCGGACAATGTGACAATAATGTGTGTTGTTGTTTTAATACATTTACTTTAATTTGTTTTTTTTTTGTCTCCCGAGCAAAGTCCCAATATCCCGAAAAGTGGATATTTACTCTCGATAAGGTCATTCGATCTAGCAACCCTGTGCACAGGCCTTTAGCCTCTCCAGAAGGACGAAAAAAAAAGGATTGCAATTTTTATCTCCAACTTTGATCGAGCATGTTTAACATTGTTCAAATTATAAACCGATTTTCAAAAATGTGACTTCAATCAAAAGGTACCACATTGTCCTTTACCATAAGGACGAAAATTGCTTGTATCTTCATACAAGCAATTTTCCGTACGAAAAACCTGTCAGAGCGCCTGATGGCAAGCGTCAATGTTTTACCTTTTGCTTGAAAACGACACAAATTATAAAGGACAGTAGTTTAAACAGCTTTTTCAATATATAATATCCTACAGATACGCAGCAGTATGGACAGGCGACAACATGGCGGAATGGGGTTTCCTGGCCGTCTCCATTCCCCAGTGCCTCTCGATGTCCGTCGCCGGCATCAGCTTCTGCGGTTCCGACGTCGGTGGATTCTTCAAGTATCCTGAGGCAGAGCTGATGACGAGATGGTACCAGGTTAGTGATATACCCTGCATTTGGCTAAGTTTAACTTAGGTCAGTGTTACCCTCTATTGGAGAAAACTAACCCCTTTATTGGATCAAAATTATTCTTATCGGAGCAATATTCCATCATCCATTGGGTTAAAGTTACCCACTTTTGGGTTGCTATTCTCCGTTACCATACCATACCCTCCGGTACCATAAGTACGAAAATTGCTTGTATCTTTATACAAGAAACGTGCCAGAGCGCCCTTATGGCAAGCGACAATGTGGTACCTCTTGCTTGAAAACGACACATATGACGAGATAGTACCAGGTTAGCAATAAGAGCAATGTACCCTTTCACATAAAATGGTTTACCAAATATTACGTTAGGTGGCGCTGTAGCGAACGCGGCGAGTTCTAGCAGTACCGCAAACGGGCTTATTACATAATAAAATACAAGCTAATGCTATTAGTGATTTTATACACGGTGGCTAAAAAATAAGTGCATTCCCGTTGCCAGGGAGGTTTCGGGATTATATTGAGCAACTTTTACTATAGGACCAACCACGAGATCGCGATAAAAAAATTTACCCTCCCATACAAAATGGACCAGCAAAAATGTATGAAACAGCCAAAAAATTTTTCGCGCTTTCGGGGTTGGTTCCATAGTAAAAGTTGCTCAGTATAATCCCAAAACCTCCCTGGCAACGGCAATGCACTTATTTTTTAGCCACCGTGTAAGGTAATCGTTTTGTACGCCTCTCCCCCACTGGTTTATGTGTTGTTACAGGCGGGCTCGCTCCAGCCCTTCTTCCGCGCGCACTCGCACATCGAGACCAAGCGCCGCGAGCCCTGGCTGTACGCGCCCGCCACCGCCGCCCTCATCCGAGACGCGCTGCGCAGGAGATACGCCCTCATCGACTATTGGTACATATTATTATTTACAACGACGGGACTTAATCGCGTAAAATAAGTATTAAACCCACCTCCGACGTTTCGAGGACGGCGTTGTCCCCGTGGTCTCGGAGAAGACTGGCTAAAGTTGACATCAACATCTTCTAGGCGCGCGAGTTTTTCGAACTACCCGCACTTGGTCTCGTTTATTAACTTGAACGTTTTGCGCACTAGGGATGTTACCGGGTCGACACACAACACTCACAATATTCGATTTTTCAACTTTCGATATTTGGTTTCGCTTACACTTACTAATGACTGGGTTCCATGTGGATGAGATCTTAAAACCTTCGTCTCGATTGAAATTTCTATGTTTCTTGATTTCAATGGCTTCACGGATTTTTCTACTATAAAACCCACGATCTGTAGAAAGTATTCTAGGGTTGTGAAGCTCAATCCAGTGGTTTGGCCCTGACTCTAGTAAATGCTCAGCAACAGCAGACTTGTTCATGTTCACCTGACGGTTCTTGACAGCTGCGATATGTTCCTTATATTGGTACATACTCTAAGAACAAATTAAATTATTTTCTAGGAAAATATTTTAATTTGTGGTTTTTCAAGTAAACACACTACTATTTAAACTATAAACTGAAATAAATCCAGGCCAGGGGCCAAGGGGGCGCCACAAGCCTTCGGGAATTGTCATATACTTGGAAATTTCGACCCATGCCATCGTGACCGGATAGCAGAGCGGTTCAGGCACCTGTCCGGTAAACGGGGTACGCTGGTTCGATTCCAGCTCTGGACACTGGAGGCTTTGGTCATTTTTTCCTTCGTATATGACATTTATTTCAGTTTATTGGTAGATAGATACATTTTTAGGGTTCCGTACCCGAAGGGTAAAAACGGGACCCTATCACTAAGAGTCCTCTGTCCCTCTGTCTGTCGCCAGGCTGTATCTCATCGACCGTGTTAGCTAGAATGTTGAAATGAATAAATAGAATGATGATGTATTGTCTGTTGCCGCTATAACAACAAATACTAAAAAGTACGGAACCCTCGGTGGGCGAGTCCGACTCGCCCTTGACCGGTTTTTTTTAGGCACCTGCCGCGATAACAGAATACGCTGGTTCGATTCCAGCCTGGGGCCCTGGAGGCCTTGATCACTTTTTCTTAATATATGACATTTATTTCAGTTTATAATTTATATATTCGTGTTTCTACTTGGAATAAAAACAAATTAAAATATTTTCTGAAAATAAGTTAATTTGTTCTAATACGTACAGTCGCCATCAGATATATCGGAGCGGCCGAGGTGCTCACAAATATCTGAACACGCCTGTATTGTCAAGGGGTTAAGTGCGTGTTCAGATATTTTTGAGCACCTCGGCCGCTCCGATATATCTGATGGCGACTGTACATACATACTATAACAGCCTATTCTATAAAAAAACGGTCGTGTGAGGTACTGATTTTGCTTGACCCTTTCTTAGATTTTACACATCTTTTAGGTACAATCACAGAATAAATAATAATACTAGGTACAGAAGATTCACTCTCTAGCAAAACGCGTCTATTACGACAGATATGACCGCTAGGTGGCGCAAGCGCGAGCAGGCGTCCGTTCCGTAGCGGAGCGCGGCAATTACTATGGCTAGACACCAGATTTGGGGGCGGCCGCATGTACTTGTAGCGACGCGACGAAATCGCGGAGTGAGTCACGCCTGGTACAATACAATGAATCTTTGGTTTAACAGTAAATTGTTGTAGGTACACTCTGTTCTACGAGCACTCCGTGGACGGGTTGCCCATCATGAGACCCATGTTCCATGATTATCCTGAGGAAGAGGAGACATTCGACATCCAGGACCAGTACTTACTCGGTAAGCACACTCAAGTTTAAAATTTTTGTATTGCTATAAGATATTGTTTAATCCGCAATTTAAAACAACTTACTGTATTTAAGTTTTTGAGGGGTGGAGGTATATTATTTCAGCATTTCGTTGCTGCATATTTGAAGCTACCTCGAAATGCAGCAGTATGTTCTAAAATATGTCCCATAGTTCTTAATTCGCTGACAAGAGCTATTAAGGCATATATTTTGCACTTGACTGTACCTGGGTTTCATTCGCTTTTCGTAGTAAAATTGGTACTAGGTTGGTGCTTAGCGAAATTCAGTGGTAACTGTATTGTATCACTTAATTGTTCGGACGTGCTCGACCATGATTATTTCCAGCAATAATAGGGATGTTTCCTATAATTAAAATAAATTATTTCACACCGTGCACGAAATAAAGCACCAGATAATTATTAGAAAAACATAGATAGCTGTTATTTTTAAACACAATTTATATTTAATAAATCGGATAGAAAAAAAAAATTGATTTGACCGTGACGTCACTATACTCCGGTTTTATATAAATTCCATATTAGCAAATCGTTTTGACAGTTCTAAAAAAAAAGCTAATTTGACTAGTAGGAAAGTAGCCTATTGAACATGGGCCTGACACTCTTTGATAGAGAAATATAGTCTTATTGCGATTCCTATAAGAGGAAAGAGAAAATAGTGTCATGCTTAATCTTTATCACCGACCGGGCAATTTTTCATGGTCGGGTTATGGCATCATGGCAAGGAGGCGATGGCGAAATACCGAAATGTATAAGAGTGTAAGAGAAAAAGGATTATGCTGCCATACATGAAACTGTCAATACATAAATATGTCGTTCTCTTACCCCTGGTCGCTGGGTTTCCATGTCTATAACTACTTGTATATACTAATTAGCTCCATGCATGAATTTATTTTTATTTTTGGATTCATAATTTATATCGTTGGAACACCGGAAATGATAAAAATACTTTTGTAAACCTTAACATTATTTTATTAAAAAATATTTAAAATGTTGAAAATTTTTGAGCGGTTGAAACGCTCATAATTTTTGGCGCGAATTCGACAGAGCGTGATGACGTCACACGTTGGGCGGCCCAACTGACGTTTGCTACTAATGACACTAATCTGTCGAACGCGTGACGTCACGTGGCGTTTCGAGCGTTTCGCTCACTAGCTTTTCGCGGGCAAATTTTTGACTTTTTATTTATAATTTTAAGTAATTAAATGGTAATTTAAAAACGGAAATGCATTTGTAACATGATATAACGGTAACAAACATCCGAATAAAACATATTTCGTTCAAATATAAACTTCATGCATGAGGCTAATTATACTATGTCTATGCTATTGAACCATGTGAGCAAAAGTCATTAGTTAGGGATGGAGCATGATTTGTGACCGAGCGCTATGGTCTTTTGGCGAACCGTTTCCTGGGTATTTTTAAAGTGTAACTCTAAAATACATGTTTTGTGAAAAAATATATGTGACGTTCCGTGGTTAAAGATACCTTGTAAAACGGTTGGTACTTACGTCCGTATAAGTATTGGAGCGTCGTTAATAACGGTGTAAGCGCCGATTGCCATAAGGTACCTTTTTCGTGGAATGTCATAATTGATCTTCTTTTTTCCAGGCGACGAGTTCCTGGTTCGGCCTGTGACCGAGCCCGGCGTCACCAGCGTGAAGGTGTACCTGCCCGGGAAGGCAACCCGCACCCTGTGGTACGACGTGGACTCGTACCATGCGCACGCAGCCAACGGATACTTCACACAGGACGTCAATATTGCTAAGGTAAAATTTCCCAGAAAAATAAATCTACAAAAACAACTGGACGTATTTATGCAGACGGGAACCAACCCACACCAATTAAATACTCATTGAAAATCGAACCTTAAGAGTCCCCGGCAAGCTCGGCCGATTTATCTGATGGCGATTGTAACAATGAGTTTTTTGAAACTCATGTACTTACAGAATGTAATGTGTTTTATTATTAATCTAGATAAAATTATGAAAAATAAATAAATGTAATAACATAAAATAAAATAATTTATTTCGGACAATACGGAATCCATATATCGTATACCTACAATCTTATAACTAAATTATAATAAAATTAAAATTTTCAAATTAAAATTCAATCATATATCAATGTCACTAACTTATTATTAAAAAAACTTTAAAATAAAAATGGTTTAAATTATAATTGAAATGAATTTTTAATAAATAAATTAAATTATAACCATTAAATTAAACTAATTATTTAAGCTAACGCTTTTTATTATGTTTAGATCCCCTTGTACCAGCGCGGCGGTAGCGTGGTGCCGCGCAAGGAGCGCGTGCGGCGCTCGTCCGCGCTCATGGCCGCCGACCCCTACACGCTCGTCGTCGCTTTAGATGCCAACGTGAGTTCGTTTATTATGACTCCGCTTATACTGACCAACCGCCTTACTATGACGTATAACTGTGTGAAGTATGATTTTCATATAAAATTCTTTGTAACTAAGTCGGATTAGATGACTTCGCTTATAGTGACAAGTCGCTTACTATGACCTATAAATCCTATTTTATTTTCATGAATTTATGTCCGGTTATACTGATACATTCGCTGGTTTTCGTGCCGTTTATTATGACTCCGCTTATACTGACCAACCGCTTACTATGACGTATAACTGTGTGAAGTATGATTTTCATATAAAATTCTTTGTAACTAAGTCGGATTAGATGACTTCGCTTATAGTGACAAGTCGCTTACTATGACCTATAAATCCTATTTTATTTTCATGAATTTATGTCCGGTTATACTGATACATTCGCTGGTTTTCGTGCCGTTTATTATGACTCCGCTTATACTGACCAACCGCTTACTATGACGTATAACTGTGTGAAGTATGATTTTCATATAAAATTCTTTGTAACTAAGTCGGATTAGATGACTTCGCTTATAGTGACAAGTCGCTTACTATGACCTATAAATCCTATTTTATTTTCATGAATTTATGTCCGGTTATACTGATACATTCGCTGGTTTTCGTGCCGTTTATTATGACTCCGCTTATACTGACCAACCGCTTACTATGACGTATAACTGTGTGAAGTATGATTTTCATATAAAATTCTTTGTAACTAAGTCGGATTAGATGACTTCGCTTATAGTGACAAGTCGCTTACTATGACCTATAAATCCTATTTTATTTTCATGAATTTATGTCCGGTTATACTGATACATTCGCTGGTTTTCGTGCCGTTTATTATGACTCCGCTTATACTGACCAACCGCTTACTATGACGTAATTACTGTGTGAAGTATGATTTTCATATAAAATTCTTTGTGACAAAGTCGGATCAGAGGGCCTACCGCGAACCACGTTCGACGTGTTGCCTCTCCATCGCAGTTGTAAATTCGTACGTAAGTGTGACAGGGAGGCAACACGTGGAACGTGGTTCGCGGTAGGCCCTCAGATGACTTCGCTTATAGTGACAAGTCGCTTGACCTCTGGCGAGTCGATATGACATCTATTACAGTTTATAATAATTTCGTGTGTAAAATTTGCAGAACACCGCACACGGCTCGCTGTACATCGACGACGGTGAGACTTACGAGTTCAGGAACAACAAGTACATCTACGCACACATCGACTACGAACCCAGCGCGATCACTTACTCGTGAGTACCTTCAATAATGCGAGGACAAATTAAATTAATTTTATTACTTGATATCGATAAAAATGACGTACAACCGTTGTGTAATTTTTAGAATATGAAATAATGGTATATTGCAAGCTACAATAAATTTTAGCAAGTCCAGGTTAAATACGTTTTGGTTTTTAGAGACACAGTCCTAGCATTTTAGTTTTTTTTATGATAGAGGAAGCTAACGAGCGACGATTCGCCTGATGATAAGTGATTACCGTCGCTCATGGACTCTCGTTACACCAGAGGGGGCTGTAAGACGGGAGTATGCTCTTTTCTTGGAAATACCGCTGAAGACAGTATATTCCATAGTTTAGTTGTGTGGCCGTGGACCCACCAGTGATGATTCTTAGATACATTTAAATTCAACAGATAGCGGTGTTATTATTTCCTCGGGGGTTTCTCAATTTTATTTTCCCGATAATTCAGTCACTTTGCAGTTTTCACACAGAGCGATCATCAAACCAAAATACACGGTGGCTTAAAAATAAGTGCATTCCCGTTGCCAGGGAGATTTTAAGATTATACTGAGCAACTTTTACTGTGGGATTTCGTGATTGGTCCCATAGTAAAAGTTGCTCAGTATAATCCCGAAACCTCCCTGGCAACGGGAATGCACTTGTTTCTTAGCCAACCTGTATATTACCAAGTCAAAATATAGTACAATATTTAATTATATTTGGCCATACTTAGAGACTTGAATAGGTAAGAAATACTGAACAACTTTTATTACGGGATTAACCCGCGGTAAAAATCTGCCGTTCCATACAAAACATCGACATATAATTCGCCGAAATGTAAAAAGGCAGCTGATTTTTCTCGCGTTTTCTAAATGGATTATTCACTGACCTCTACAGACTAAATAAAATCAATAACAATAACTCTTTCCAGTTTCGTGAACTCGGCCAACTACCCCACCCGCTCGTGGGTGGAGCGTATCGTGATCGCCGGCATCAAGTCCCCGCCCAAGACCGCCAAGCTCGTGCAGGCCGACAAGCAGCTCGCCCTGCAGATGACCTTGCACAAGGGCAACGATGTTCTAGTTGTAAGAAAACCGGCCGCCAGCATGGCGCAGCCTTGGAGGATTGTGTTCAGTTATTAACATATTTCAGGACTTGAAACGAATTCCAAAACCTAGTCCTCTGATTTTAAAATGTGTTAAGGTTTTGATATTGATATATTATTTCGCTCGATATATATATTAGGTCTACATATTGATATATTAGGTCTAGATGTAATAATTTCGAAACCTTAACATATTAGACTATTACGTATCGAATTATCGATCTGACCTGCGGTGGCAGCATGGTTACATTTTTATCGCCTGTCACTTTCGCACTTACATACTTGTTAGAACGTGACAGGCATGGTGACAGGCGATATAAATGCGACCGTGCTTAGCCCGCTGACTAGCGGGTCATACATGATGTGCTGACAAAGTCGTGAAACGACATTTTACATTTCCTAATTGTGAATTCCGTTTCTCTTGTATAATTTCCGTGAAAGTTTCCAATTTTTTGGGGTTTCTTCCGCAACTTGCACATGTTATACACAGATTTAATTTCTATTTTGTCTTTTCTGTTCTCGAAAGCATATATAGTTTTGGTTCAAACCGAAACTAAGTCGGGTCTTCGGTCGATATAAATAGATATCGGACAATCCCGCTCTAGACCGCCAAGCTCATACAAGGCGACAAGCAGTTCGCCCTGCAAATGAACATACTTTGAGTTTTAGTGACCTCATTAAATAATTTCACGGTTTAGACACTTGTTTTAGTCACTCACGCGACATGTTTCGGTGAGCCTAGGTCTCCTTTCTCAAGCACTAATAAGAGGTTTAGTGACCTTGGTAATAATAAAAAGCTCCCTGAAATGGTTTTTTAGCCCCAAATCAAACGCACTCTCCAGTGATAAACTCATATGTATTACCAGTAATTTTTATAACCAAGGACTCACGGTGCTATACCTATTACTTATTAAGTTCGATAAAATTTAAACCATGTTCTATTGGAACATAGCTGCCTTTGTCTTGTTTCGTTCATGAAATAAAACTATAAAAACGGATTATATCGCGTATATTTAATTTATAATACATCCCGAAGTTTCGAACCCTTTACAGCGTTCGTGGTCAACGGGTGACGGGGTTTTCATAGTTTTATTTTATAAGTAACTATCGCGGTAAACGAAGACAATATTTTGTTTCGTTCAATTTTAAAACAAAATCAACTTTATTTCCCACATTATAGGTTCAAATTTCACGGGTTAATTTTGGAATTTTTACCGGTATGGCTGGACCTTAGGAGAATAAAACAAGGCAATGCACTAAATAGATCGCCACTTCCAAATTTACAAATTTTTAGGAAAATTGAACCTTACACAAATACATACAGGTTGCAATTGGCGATCAAAGGTATGTAAATCTTGTGATTTTCTACTTTATATGTAATTAGATCAATATGGATACTCCTTATTTAAATTGTGTACGTACGCAGTCCTGTTTTATATGTACATGTTATTATTTTCATCACACGTAGGTCATCAATCATAAATGTCATAATATATGTCTGTATAAACTTTTTGCATTTGACTATTGCGTGTGTATTTCAAAAATCAACTTTACTTGTGAGATAATAAAGGCGTATTCTATAATGGTAGAATATTTTTTTACGTATTTTATGACTTATATATTTTGTCTCTTATTGACACCATAAGGTAAATTAAACAGTTATTGAAAACGTTAACATAACCGTGATAGTAAAATGAAATAAGTTTATTTCATGTCAACCTTTTACAAGTAATATCTACGTTTTTACTATGAGTGTTCATTAAATGTATAATATTACGGAATGAATCAATAAGAATCTATTACAGATTGTAATTTGTCAAGTAGGTAGTAATCGTAATAAGGTAAACGTCCTAGTGCTCGACATGCTAATGCCCAATAGATGACAATGACACCCTGCTGTCACGTGTATTGACAAAAATGTGACATAAGTTTAAACATTACCAACTCTGACAGTGACGTGTACTAAGACGTCTACCTTAGTAACTTGTAATAGCAAAGATAAAGGAATACTAAATTCGCGTAAACAATATTTTAGTGCAAATTTCACAGCTGAACCAGATACCTGCTACTGTAGGCCTAGCATAGGAAAGGGGCAGTATCTCGCCCGCGAAGAGCTTCCCGTCTTTTTCTAACTGTATTAATTAAACAGGGACGGGTAGCCTATCTCGCGGGCGAGATACCGTCGCGCCAATCATGTGCTAGCCCGGCTGGAATAGTAACTTGTTTGACAAACGTTAGCGCTTGACAATCAGTTTTTATTTTCCAGATTATAAAATGACAGTTCGAACGGCTCATTAACTACCCGATTATCGAGCTTTTGTATTCAAATGACAGGTATATCGGACAAATTAATAGGACTGTCATTTTAGTATCTGAGATATAAAAATCTTTATTTATCTGGTTACTTCACGCCTCTTAGTATTTTCTTGTCTATGGCTTTACCTAATCAGTGTTGGCCGAAACGTTAATGCAATTAACCATTAACCAGTACAAATTGAATCGTAAACCGAAACGGACGGTTACAGTAGCAGTACTGGTTAATGGTTAATTGCAATTAACGTTCGGCCAACACTATACACAACACACCCAACTTGTCAGTAGAAAAAGGCGCGAAATTCAAATTTTATATACGGGAGGTCAACCCTACGCCTACGCCTACATTTTTTAAATTTGCCGCCTTCTAGTGACAAAGTGGCCGTGCCAGAGTATAACATAAATGGTATTCAAGATGCGGGATCCATAAATACTGTGAAGAGTAAGGTTTATCATGTTTTGTGATAATAAATAAGTTTTTTTTGAATATGCAACCGTTTTATTTCTCCTTTATATATCTATTTAATATACATTTCAAGGGGGATCATTTATTTACATAGTAACGATATCAAATCGCTATATCCTTCTAAGGTCCTTGGCCCTACCTAGTACTTCTTCAGTTCAATGAAGTTTAAACCTTATTCAATTGGAACAGTTGCATTTTTTTTGTTTCGTTTAATTTGAAACAAATAAAAATCAACTCTATTCGCTGCACTATAGGTTCAAATTTCAGTGGCAAATTTTGGGTTTTTTATTTTATATTATATTATTATATATTGTTTAATACACTAGCAGCTGAAAGCTGATGCGTGTATATCACTGCACTTGTTTTTTTTTTACTATTAGGTCTATTAGTGTTCATTTTGTTAGTTGTATGGCCTATGGATAGGGAGCGTGCATGAACTATAGGGGGCAGCACGGGAGCCGTCAGATCTTTGTCGCCAGGAGTCAATGTGAAGTTTATGCTTCCGATGTAGCCCACAAGATGACAGAACCTACTATGCACATGAAAACGTACGAGAACGGTAGATGGTAGCACTTGCTTTGGCAATGTACATGTTTATGTTTCCAATTCAGAGGGCCTACCGCGAACCACGTTCGACACAAGATAGCACACCCTCCAACGCGCACGGCCCCTATTGGTATTTACTCAGCTGAGAGCTTCTCTTATAAAGTAAATGAGCCATTTTAAAGTTGCACACTCAACACTTCAACAGACAAGGTATTTAATATCGGCACGGACAAAGTGTCAAAAATATGTATACACGACCTTATTGCTCGAACATGAAGGTAGGAGAAATAATATAAAAATTTCGAAAATAAAAATTGTGTACACCTTTTATATAAAACGGCTCAAATGTGGGTTTCCACATCGAAAGCGATTTATGAACGGACTGTAAGTTTTTGTTTTTAACACAATCTCAAAAATAACCTAAAATTTTTACAGTAACCTTGAATTATTTCGAACCAGCCGAAGTAAGTACTTATGCGATGTAACATTACATTATCCAGGCACATACTTAACATCATAGAGTCCAACAAAAGCTAAGTGAATACTTTATTTCATTGTTTAACCTTTTCGCCGCCATTGTTTGATATAAAGTCATTACATTTCGTGTCCCACACGCCACGACTTCATATCAAGGCGTCGCTTACTCCGCGATTTCGTCGCGTCGCTACAAGTACATGCGGTCCACACCAATTTTGGTGTCTAGCCATAGTAGTTGCCGCGCACCGCTACGGAACGGACGCCTGCTCGCGTTTGCGCCACCTAGCGGTCATATTTGTCGTGACATGGCGAATTGACGTGGCGGCGTAAACGTTAAGCGGCAAGACTACTCTAATAGTTGCAATCAAATATGTCGGTGCCGAAAAGGTGTTCAGAAATATCGAAACACTACTCTATTGTGAAGGCGTTAGACATGTTCAGATATTTTTGAGCACTTTGGCCGCTCCGATATATTTGATAGCGAATGAACGTAGTGTTGCTGCAAAATTGAATCTATTTTTTCAATTAGCTTTGGTTGGATCACGTTTGCAAATACGTATAAAGGGGCCCACTGACGGACGGACGCCAGTGGGCCCCTTAAGACTAGGTTGACACTTAATTTAAACAAAAAATACTATTTCCCTTATTCATGAACGCACTACAAGCCTCAATTATGTTCTATCCCTATTCTTACAAATACATAAGTAAAAAAACCGGCCGAGTGCGAGTCGGACTCGCGCACGAAGGGTTCCGTACCATTACGCAAAAAACGACAAAAAATCACCTTTGCTGTATGGGAGCCCCTCTTAAATATTTATTTTATTATGTGTTATGGCGGCAACAGAAATACAACATCTGCGAAAATTTCAACTGTCTAACACGATTCATGAGATACAGCCTGGTGACAGACGGATGGACAGGGAAGTCTTAGTAATAGGGTCCCGTTTTTACCCTTTGGGCACAGAACCCTAAAACGACGGATTATGACAAACGAAAATTAGTTAATTGAGGCTTGTAGCGCGGTTAGGTTAGGTTAGGTTAGGTTAGGTTACGGTAGGAGGTAAAATTATAACTTAAGTTCTCCCTAATATACTTTTACATAGCCACAGGTATACAGAAACAATTATAACCTACTGAGATATAAGTATAAGAGTTATTATAAATAAAATATGACAATAAAAAAAACCGCTCCCGCTCTATCCCTGTTTCAATCTCTTATTAAAAGCCATAACTACATATTTGACGACTTCACTGTGCTCGAGTTAAGAAAAACTACCATACAAAAATGTACCTTACTCCATTGATATAAGAAATAAAGTGCATGTTTAGGACCTATACCATATTCTTAAACCTGTGGCATTCCCCCGTGTGGAACTAAAATGGCTATATATGTATAACTTTCATTTTTAAACTAAAATCAAACATATAGGGTCAGGTTAAATATACCCCATTTAAGGCACGGGTAAAAATAAGACAGTTTTTAACACTCAAATACTTATTCTATTTCATTCCTATTCATTTAAAAATAAGCCTTGTGTGTAGACTTCATTTTAAATGACATAGAAACGAAATAGAATAACACTGATTTAAACTTTCACGATTTTTACTCATTATTATTCACAATGACGGGACTTAATCGCGTAGAATAAGTTTTAAATTTACCTCCGACGTTTCGAGGACGGCGTTGTCCCCGTGTTCTCGGAGAAGACTAGCTAAAGTTGATATCAACATCTAGGAGCCCGAGTTTTTCGAACTACCCGCACTTGGTCTTGTTTACGCGATTAAGTCCCGTCGTTGTGAATAATAATAAAATAGAATAAGTTTTTCAGTGTTAAAAACTTTGTCTCATTTTTACCCATGACCTATGTTTACCCCACCTGACATTACAGTCTTTAGTTTTTGAACTGAGCTCGTCAAAAGATTCATTTCATGTTATAACCACAAAACGGAGGCGCAATAAAAAAAGGGTCGGAACAATGTTAAATGTTTATCAAATAAAAAAATTATACATTAATGTTTCTACCCTTTTAGTTCAACACGGCAGTACTAAATAACAAGCAAGCATTAGGCTACTTAAAGAATATCCTACTAGGCGTATCCTCATTAGGAAACTCGATAAAAGGATGTGTCTGTTTATGTTCCAACATGGTCTCTTCACTAGGAAACTTCTCCCCGCACACTTCACATGTCGCTTCTATCGCCTCTGTATCTTCTTTCTTCTTTTTCTTCACACTTTTACTTTGAGACGCTTTGATTTCATCTTGTTTAGATGTTGACTCATTATTAATTTTACCCGTTAGCAAATATTCTTTCATATTTGAATGCTTTGCTGATAATTTATGTTGTTTAAGCCTATTCTCCGATGTACACTGATATTCACAAATAAAACAAACATATTTCATATCACCTGTATGAATTTCAGCATGCGTTTTCCTTTTTTCAGGAGTTGCAAAGCGAAATTCGCAAAATTTGCATGGATACCTTCTATCCGGAGAATGCAGCCTCATATGTGATGTTAAAGCATTCATATCTTTGCAAATTTTCCTACATTCTAAACACATTATACCCTGTTCGATAATGTCACTGACTTCGGGTGTTTCCGTGCTGTGATGTACCCTTCTATGTGATGTTAGACCCTTTTGTGTGATGAAAACTCTTTGACAATCTGTACATTGGAATTGTAGCTCCGATTTGACTTCTCGACTGTGCTTCTCTAACTGATGCCTCGCTAGTTTGTCTGCCTCGTGGAACTGTAGTTCACATTCCTCACATTTCCATGCTTGTACTAGTTTTGAAAACGCTTCTAGGACATCTAAGACTGATTGGCCTTCCACCTCGGGATGTGATGTTTTTGTGTGATTGGCAAAATCTATTATTTTAGGAAATGTTTGCTGGCAATGCTGACAAATGTAAGGCTCCTTATGGTCATCCATGACATGGCACTTCAACTCTGAAAGTTCTGTACAAGTTTTAGAACACATAAAGCACCGCATCTTTTTTTTGCCTTTAACAATCTCTGAAATGACTTTGTATTCCATTAGCTGAACTTTCTGGTGTATTTGTAAATGCTTGAATAGCTCTTTAGGCGTGTTGTAATCTGTGGGGCAAAATTTACATGGGAATTTCTTCTTAGTGTGGAATCGTCTCCTATGTAGCGTTAGTTCTTCTTTGCCCTTGAAATTCTTTGCACATGTATGGCAAGGGTATGTTTTTTCTTCAGCAAACAAGTTATGTGATCTTAAACAAGTTTCCATGCGGCTTCTTCTTCTGAACACCTTTCCGCAAGTGCATTCATAGCCTTCTTTCTTAACTGGTTCTGCAGGTTTCTTTTTCATTTTTTTCTTTTCTATCTTAGTCTTAAGATATTGTTCCCGCTGCTTCATCTCTTTTTTAAGTTCAATTCTGTATTGTTTTTCCGCTTTTAATCTGTTTAAACGTCTAGTTTTCTGCCCTTGAATGACACCTTTAGCTCGGTTCTCTATACTAGCATGGACTGACAAATGGTTTTTAAGAGACGCTGCACTACGGTACATGTTCACACACTTAGGACATTGATGTGTCTTTTCTGGATCTATCTTTTTCTTCTTTGCCTTTAAAAGTCCATAAGCCTCTTGCTCTAGCGTTAATTCATTTCCTGTGATAGAGTTTAATTGGAAGTCATCATATTCTATGTCGTTGGGTAGGATTTCTTCCGGATTCCCTATCTTAGATAGTGGGACACTGCCACTATGTGACATGGGGTGTATTTCCATGACTAGCGTTTTCGTGGTTTGTGACTCTATGAGCCCGTCCTGCGGGTTGGTGATGGTTGATGTTGTGTTGATCACTTTATTTGAGATTAGATGTGTTTCTGTTACTGTCAAGTCTCTTTCTTCTTTCACGCTCAAGTGAGGGTCCTGAAAATATGTGACAGGAAAGGTGATCAAATAGAAAGAGATTATAAAAATTTACCCAAAAGCGAAACTAATAGTTAATTTAAGTAATATTTCAAATTTCAGACAAGACAAAAACCTGATACTTACATCATATTCATCATTCTCGTATTTAACACTGACCCCATCCTCCTGCAGACACGCTTCCACATTCCCAAGAGCTGCCGCATCATTGCTATCCATACTCCCAGTCTCCATACTTCGAGCCCCGACACTCCCATCATCAAAATTCGGGAAATCATATGAAATCATGGCATCATCTGCCAAACATTCCTGTTTCACCTTTTCTTCTTCTTCTGGATCTATTATAGGCAATATTGAATCGACTTCACTTTGTACTTTAAACTCTTCTAATATCTTACTCTCTATATATTTCCTGAAATTAACTGGTTCTGGTTCTTGCTTTACTTCTAGTTCGATATTTTGATAGGGATCTTCTTTTTCAGTTTTTAATTGTAGTTCTACATTGTGTTCTTCTATAACTATGTTATTGTCCAACTCCTCTTTAATTGTTACACTATCTGTTAGTTGGTAGTTTGAGTCTGTTTGGAGGGTATTTTCTAAGGCCATTGAGTCTGCAAAAAAAAAACAATGCTAAAATTAATGACAATAAAGTTAAGGGAAATTTAAAAAAAATCTAATTGGGATCAAGTTAAACAAGAGGTAAATAATATCAACGTAACAACAACAACACAAATATAGGTAAAGTAATAACTGGCATTTTGTCTGATTGTTATGCAAATTTGTATGAATGTTTAAGCAAAGGAGAATTAATATGTAAATATCTACCTACATCGCGCAGACACTTTACTGTCGTATCAAATGCATAATAACAGGTCGTACTTAAATGCACTATTTACAAACAGAAAATATCGGTATGCATTCCGCGATAAGTACAATTTAGTAGCGAAACTTGATAATAATACAAATCTAAACATCCTCAATTATAACATAACTAGATAATTGCAAACGAGATTGTAATAAAGCCAATTATTTCTATTATTATTCAATAATTCACAATTACCTTCCATTGCGAAAAGTACTATAATCCGAACATCTAAAATTTAGCATTCATACGCAATCCCATGTGTCGGTCTGCCGATGGCAAGTAGGAGACACTTCTTTACTAGCTTCTTTTCTTGCTTTGAGCACGGAAATTGAGTAATTATTAAAAAAGGGATCCATTTGCAAGATCAACACCACTCCTTCAGCGAACAATAATTAATTTTGACAGATTGCAAGTCCGGTATTGCAAGGCCTAAATTTTACTCCCCAGCCCACACCCCCGTCATAGTATTTATTGGTACTCGATAAAATACTTGGTATTTGTAACAGGTATTTTCTAGTTGCCAATTTTGATGTAGCAACAAATACGTCAGCCATTGGTATTGGTTTCAACGATCGCTTCCAAGTCTCGTTCGGGCTACGTTGTTGCTAGAACGCAGCTATAATTTGTAAGTGGTAAATTCCGAAATTTGGCATGTAAACATATTTTACGTGGTTCTAAAACAAAGTTATGTGTTACAAAAATATTTTCATTGGCAGGAGGCTATGGCGAGTTCCGTGGACCTTAAAGTTGTTATCCAACACATCGTAAACGGTACCTTGGCAGATAATTTGTGTCTAATTTGCTTGAAACCGCTGGACGAGCTGAATGAACATATTTTGACTACAATATGCAAAGAAGGCAAGGAATATTGCATTGCAGACGTTCTAGAGCAGGTTTGCCACGTTAAGGTTAGTTACCAAAGCTTTATATATTACCTACTCGTCTGAAAAACTTTAATATTAAACTATAAACTAATCAGTATATTTTCATCAGTTTTCAGATGTAATTCAACACAGAGTGTGTTCAGAATGCTTCGTAACATCATCAGCTGCCTATAAATTCTTTCTCTCAGCCAAGCGGAGTCAAGAAATCCTAAATTTCTACACAGAAGAATTGCAACAGAACATGGATTTTATTAATACAGACTTGCAAAACTCTGAGGACTCCATCTGTATATCTTTGCCATTATTTACCCCAAGTGTTCAAGCATATGACTATGATTTAGAAGGCCTAGCGCTTCAGAATAGCCGTGAAAATGCCGATGATAATTCTGATATTGAAAAACATATTTCTGCAATTAAAAAAGAAGTTGTGGTCAAAACAGAAGTGATTGATGATGATGATGATGATGTTATTGTAGTCATGAATGATAAAAAACCTTCTTTTTTAAAGCCTCAAGATGGGAATTTAGTTTTAGTTGATAAAGTTGAGGAAAAGAAATATATGAAGATGTTTGGTTATTCGGATAAAGTCAAAATTGAAGTTGAGGTGGAGAAGTGTAAACAACGAAGGAAAAGGAGACCCATGATGTATATGTTTTGCAGTCAGTGCCCTGTCAAATATAGATTTGGAGCTAAATTGAGGGATCACATGAAAACTGAACATAACATTGATCTGTTTGTTTGTCAGGTTTGTATATTAAGTTATCTTGTAATCATGGTTCACTTTCCTAGCACAATAGACATTTCTTTAGATATTAAATCACATTTAGAAACGGGTCTATCGCGAATTTATTTTGTTACCTTTATTTACCGACGTTTCGACACAGGTTTTACTGGTTGTGGTCGCGGCTAACTGACGCTCTTCTTCTTTTTCTTGACTGGCGTTTCTTTAGATATGTTCTGTATTTTGACTGATACAAATCTCTATCTATCAAGTCTATCAACTTTAGAACAATATCCTTACCATACCTCTTAAATCAGTAAAACGTGGATACAGTCTATAAGGAAAAAACGTGCCTCGAAAATCAAGAAAATTTGACTCTTGATCAGAGGGCGCTACTAACTTTGACCTACTGTCGTATAGATGGTGTTGATGGTTTCGTTTGTTATTTAACAATTTTAACACATATCAGAGAAAGCACATGGGTCAAAATCATAAAAATAATTAATGCAAATAAAAAAAAAGCATTTATCCATATTTAAATACATTTTATCGTATTTTTATAAATCTTCATTTTTAGTTTTAAAGTGTGTCGATAGATGGCAGTGAGTTTACTGTGGTTACAAAATTTACTATGATAGTACCGCTCTATTGGTAAAACCAAAAGGAAAACGATTTTCTATGTCTGAAACTGCCTATTTCTTTGGGTGTGCCAAAGATTTTGATAGCACACAGTGCAAGTGTTATTTATATTATACGTCATAATTTCATAGAAGTTTGATGTTTAAAATAACACTTTCACTGCGTGTGCTTTCAAAATCGTTGTAGGATTTTTTTCTTGGTCTAACTCTAGACAGGTTATTTGTAACTTTGTTTATGACTTACATTAAATTAAGGATTTTTACTAATATTTCATAACATTTTTATGCTTTGTACCATACATATAATTGTAGATAGAGCCAGCATAGGCTAAACCAGCATTGCCAGAGCTACGGAGAAATCTGTAGATCTACAGAAATTTTTGGTAACCCTACAGATTTTCAGACTTAAATAATTGTTGCTCCTTCTAACACATAACTTTATCCCTTAGATTGCTGTATCAACTGCAATGCCTTGTGTGATTCAGGCCAAACTAATCGGCAGTATAATTTTCAGGTATGCAAAGCCACAATGGAAGACGAACAAGAGTTCAACAACCATTTAAAAACCCACACAAACACACACATATGCGCAATATGCAATATGGTCTTCAAAAAGAGAGACACCATTATCTCCCATCTCAAGAAACATGAAGCCATGCACCAATGCACTATGACCGGCTCACATATCTGTGAGCTATGTGGACAAGTCCTAGCAGACGAGGATCATTTGAAACAGCATTACGAGAAGAAACATGATAAAAAGTATACTTGCTATTATTGTGGAAAGATGTATAAAGGAGAGCTTAGCTTTGATAGCCATATAAAGAAGCATGAAGAGCATTTGCGAGTAAAAAATACGTAAGTAAACCATTGGCTTATATATGTATATGAAAATTATACAGCTGCCGCCAGTACGAACTGTGTCCCGCCGAAAATCACCACTTGTTTAAGCCTTGGACCCGATACACTCGCTCCTCGATTCAGCAGTGATCTGTTTGCGAGTGGATGGTTGGATTGTGTTATGAATGCTTGAGGTTCTGCGAGACGATGAATATGTTAATGATGACTTGTTTACTATGTGTATGAAATGTGTAATGGTTTCACAGTGCTTAGGAATACTGTTATAATGTGAAATGTAATGAATTAAAAAATAAAAATAATAAAATTACTTCGTAAACACAAAGGGCAGTTACGGGCACTACGAAGTGGGCCACTTCGTTGGTGCGCAAATCGCGTTTGTGCACATGTTCGTTGACGCGCATGTTCGCTCGGCATTATATAAACGGGCCTATCTTTACTTTTGAAATCTTTGAAGTAAACTGCCTTAAAATAAAGTGTCTTTTCCGAGAACAACTTCAAAACAATAATTTCTGCTGATTTTATAAAAAATATCTTGGTATTTTTTTTGTCTTCCTTATTGTTATCTATTGTCGAGTAGCAGTACTGATAGTTCCGCTACTCGAGATGTAGACTAAGAAAATAATACTACGAGCGTCTACCCGCTACATTACGTACTGAAACATCTGACGAAATATTTGAACGTCAACTGAGGGTCCTTTTATTAGATAATCCACTTTATTCAGTAAATGAGTATATGACCTCGACACTTGAAATTGTAAATTGAACTTTGTAAACTTGACATGTTCTCATTTATTGATTCTTAACACGTTCCCTGTGTATGCATCATATGTGTAGCATTTTAGGGTATATATGATACGTGCATGCATCACGGATGATGCACGACCCCTTGTAAACTTAAAGCATTGCCAAAATTTACACGTGTGAGCTAGATGTTTTTTATTTGCGTGCACATACTGGCCACGAAAACTTTGACAGAAAACACGTGTGTCCGGATGACATTTTCTATAATATTTCCTGGTTATGGCTGTTACAAATATTAACACAAAAAATATACATTTTTATTTTAAATAACAAAACACAACGAATTAATTGCATTTAAAGCACACGATAATTTAAATAAAATAATAATCAAATAAATTTGTAAAAACCTAATCAGAAATTCCTGGAATTTTTCTTTAATGGCAAACATTGTAGCATCGAAGAGACACTGCTTTTTACTCATCAAATACTGTCTGTTTGCTTCGCCTTTTTGCTAGCTTCTGTAGGTGTCCTCCCTGTTCACTGAGTGTTCAGGCATCAATTTATAGTACTCAACGTGTTTTCTAAAAATTGTATTGTTACGGCGTGGAATTTTGGTCAGTTCATGGTGGCGGGATAAGGTAGATTTAATCGATGGTCCAGCCGAAGGTTCGGTACCTATCTTTATTGCCAAAAAGATAGCTGATGACTATTTCGTGGCCTGTCAAAAGAGACTGCATTACAAATCGCAACAGACATCAAATCAGCCGCAATTTTTTATACCAAAAACAAGTCTTGCGAACAGGTGATGAGGTGATGACTTGTCAGCTGATCAGCTAGCTATATCATGCCTTTCTTGGCGCGATTATAACCTAATACAATTTTTGTTGTCATAGTTTTCCTTTTTATGGCATAGACTAATGTAGACCACAGATATAAATCCAAGAAAAATTACAAATTGCCTTAAAACGTGTATGAATGATATGTGTGATGCACTGAGCAATGAGCTAGTACGTGCATACGTTACATTGTGGGCACCAGTTTAAAGCTCATACGTGTATGCATCACATATAGGCACCAGTTTGAAAGCTCATACGTGTATGCATCACATGTGGGCACCAGTTTGAAAGCTCATACGTGTATGCATCACATGTGAGGCACTCGGGAAAATGGGAAGATAGGAAAATCGGTCCTCATTAATGGTGTTTTTATACATAAATATATTAATATATACTGTATAAAAGGTATTTACAAAAAAAGAAAAATGCACGCGAGGAGTCGATTTCTTGTTCCCAGTTACACAGGGAACGTGTTAACAAAATGTGTATATAACTAGTTATTATTTAGAACATGACGATCAATAGGAGATACTCATACTTAGTTAATAATCCCGTATTTTGTTTTTGACATGAATGCATAAAATTTAATTTTTAATTTAATTTAAAATTTGTAAGACATTTTTTTGATTTGTATCTATTAATTTATTAAATAATGTTATGTAAATACCTAGTCAATGACGATCATAATATAAATTCATGTAGATTAGTCTAGCATAATTTATAATGTAATTTCATATTATGAGAATATAAAAAAATAATAAAAAAATAGTCTTTTTGGTAACAAAACCGATGTACGGAGTGAGCACTTTATGTCTTCTTAATTCTCTTTGATAGAATTACAACAAATACAAACAATCTTTATGTTTACAGGAACCTATCCCCAGCACCCAAGCCTCAAGAGAAACCTCTAAAGAAGAAAGAAAAGAGATTCCACTGCGACCTCTGCGGTGGCAACTTTGTAGACGAACGGGCCCTCATGTGGCACACGAGGTTACATACTAATGAGCGGCCACATATCTGTGACGTAAGTAAAACCAGTCACCATTAAGCAAAGATAGATATAACTCCGTAATAGATGGATACAGTCTAAGGAAAAAAGTGCCTCGAAAATCAAGAAAATTTGATTCTCGTTCAGAGGGCGCTACTAGCTTTGGCCTACTGTCGTATAGATGGCGTTGACGGTTTCGTTTGTTATTTAACAATTTTAACGCATATCAGTGAAAGAACATGGGTAAAAATCATCAAAATAATTAATGCAAATAAAAAAAATCATTTATCCATGTTTAAATACATTTTATCGTATTTTTATAAATCTTCATTTTTAGTTTTAAAGTGTGTCGACAGATGGCAGTGAATTTACTGGGGTTACAAAATGTACTATGACAGTACCGCTCTAGTATAAGTTACTCTATGCCATTAAGTAAGAATGGGCCAACCGCGAACACCAAAGTTCGCAAATTGCGGGCATCTCTCTCGGTTACTCCAATTATGGCGTAATTAAAGTGACAGAGATAGTAGCCCGCAATTTGCGAACTTCGGTGTTTGCGGTAGGTCCTGTCATTAATGCAGTCTAGTTAGAAAGAACAGGAAAGTCTGATTTGTGACCATTCTGAGAAAACTCGGGACTTTTTTAAGAGTTTATAATTATATCCTACCATTAGAAAGCTTCAAAAATTGCAAATGGTCTTACATTTTTTCTTTGATGTTCTACATTTTTGTATGAGAAACGCATGTTTCTTTTTGAAAATGGAACCCTTTATTTTTTGTGAAATATTTTTAAAGAAATTTTCTACCTAGTCGGCTCATAAGTTCTGTCATATACATAGTATCAAATAAAATCAAAAGTTTAAGTTTATTCCGTATAATTTGTACAGCGTTTGAAAGCTTATAAACTAGAGAATCTAAATGTATAACATTTATTCAAAATGACCGCCATAATTATCTACACAGGCTTGAAGTCTTCGTGGCCAGTCGTCAATGGATTCACGCACCACTTTCATGTCGATATTGGCCACTGCCGTAGCAAGAGATTTTTTCAGCGAGTCTAGATTTGCATGAGGTTTTGAGCACACCTTTTCCTCTAAATACTGCCATATTTTATAGTCTAAAGGATTAAGATCTGGGCTAGAGGAGGGTCAATCTTCATGCCGTATAAAGTCGATTTTATTGGAGGCGAGCCAGGCTTGTGTAGACTTTGCCTTATGGGCTGGAGCAGAGTCCTGCTGGAAAACCCAATGCTGGTTTAGAAACATCGTATGGGATAGTGGTTTCACAATATTAGTCAACACCGTGTCTTGGTACACTTTGGCACTAGTTTTTACTCCTTTCTCACATAAATGCATACTAGTGACGCCCGCATAAGAAACTCCCAGCCAAACCATCACAGATGAAGGGTGATGACCTCTTTGAATACGGGGAATGCTACTAGACGCTTCTTTACTATTGCGAGCGTACACTCTATCATTTTGTTTATTACAGTTTTCTTCTATGTCAAAAATTTTCTCGTCCGAAAACAGTATACAACGGTGCTTATTTTTAGCGTACTTCTTCAGTAAAGCTTTAGATCTTTTAAGCCTTAAAGCTTTAAGCCGACCATTGAGAAGATGGCCAGTTTTTCGTTTATAAGCACGAAGTCTCAGGTCTTGATTAAGCACTCTTTTCACCGTGTTTTTGCTCAAACCCATCTGGAGGGCCATAACTTTTTGTTTCCTAGCGGGATTTCTGGCAATGCGTGCCCTAATTGCTTGTACAACCGCTGGAGTCCTAGCTGTACGCGGACGACCGCTTCTTTTCTTGTCATTTAAACTAGAGACCTCACTGTATCTTTCTATGGTACGATACACAAATCTTAGAGAGAATTTTAAATTTTCAAGTAGCTTAACCTTTTGAACGCCAAGCATTGACGTAACTCGACGTGACACCGCAATGAAGCAAAATAAAACCTTAGAGAACAATAGTGATTACAAAACAGGATATCGATATTTTCACTGATTTCGTTTTTGACATACTTAGATTAGAAGAACCACTACACAGGTGTTTTACAATATAATATTAGATAATTCTGGCTTTTAGCTCTACTAAAAACCTTTAAATAACGTATTTAAATATCAAAATGTACTTGTAACTTCCACTCAAATCTCTCAATAATGCCACATCACTACTTGGTGGTGACGTCAGGCATCGGACGTGAAGTGCCGTCATGGGCGCACGGAACACTGATAAGCGCGCGTTACTCAGAGATGTGCAAACCCGTTGTCGATTATTATTACCTACTAATTAGCAAACTGTAGTATCGTTACAATAAAATAAATGCATAAGGGGTTACATTATCACAAAAGGTCAGTACCGTCTTTCAAACCAAGTTGTTTAAATTAAGCACGAAAACAAGTACCGTAACAGCACAAATAGCAGTTATTTTAGCAAAAACAACTCCTATTACAAAATGTATGGGATTAAGCCATATCTATTATTGATGGCGCTAGCGTGTTTGTCGGAACTGCGCGAAACGATTTCTATTAGGAGATTGTTACTTTCATATAATAATATTATTCCTCCATGACTCGGTCACATCACTAGGCGACGTCAAGTGCCGTTTTTGGCGTGGCTAGCTATGCTATTTACTGGGTAAGTCGTATTATAACATAATGTTGTTTTTTTTTAACCTTCTATTCATAGTTGAATTGTAATAAAGTTATACAATAAAGTAGAAGGGCAAAATAAAATAATGCAAATACAAACAAAGAAATATAGTTATTTATTAAAGAGTCTTTGATAAATTAAGTTTGGACGGCAAATGACGTCGGCGGCGTGAGTGGCACAAAATGTCGACGACGTGATTTACCGTATTTGGCGGTCAAAAGGTTAAAAATTTTAGTCGGCGAGTGACCACAACGATATAGTGCAATTATTGCGGTACGGCTATCTTTAAGCGTCCACTCCATGTTGAAGAAAACAGAAAATTGCAAAATTATACTACTCAAATATTTAATAAAGATTCGAAATTCAAATGCAGAACGGTTTTTGTTTTAGGAGTTCCAAATTTAAATTTTAAAGGCCAGTGACAGAACTTATGAGCCGACTAGGTATATATACCTTGCACATATTTTATTTCGTTTTTTAGCCTGTGATCAACTGGCTAACGTGGGATTCGAACCCACATCTTGTCAAGATTGTATAGATTGTTATGTGGTACTATAGTCTGTTTTTATAAGACTTATATTTATAAGACGTAAAAAACTAGCAACACATGAAATGTCATTTTAGTCTACGGAATAAAAAAACAGACTATACGTCTCACAATAAAAAAGGAAAATCAATATATTTATGAAAAATGTATTGATATGTAACAGATAAAATGAACAGCGAAAGATAATAAACTATTACAAAAATCTTAACCTAAATTAAACTAAATCCTAAACTAACTATATTCACAAAATGTGCTTAGCGCCCCTCCAGATGCAAAGGAGCCCATCACGCTCGCCGCGTTACCACGTTGAACAGCGAGATATGTTAATATGTTAACGTAAAAAGTTGATTTCTATTACAGATCTGCGGGCGTGGCTTTGTCTCAGTGAACCGGCGCAACCAGCACGCCAAGTGCGCGCACTCCGCGCCCTCGCGGCGCTGCCCGCTGTGCCCCTCGCTGTTCCACCTGCGCTCCATGGTCAACACGCACATCAAGAAGGTAAGCACTCCGCGCCCTCGCGGCGCTGCCCGCTGTGCCCCTCGCTGTTCCACCTGCGCTCCATGGTCAACACGCACATCAAGAAGGTAAGCACTCCGCGCCCTCGCGGCGCTGCCCACTGTGCCCCTCGCTGTTCCACCTGCGCTCCATGGTCAACACGCACATCAAGAAGGTAAGCACTCCGCGCCCTCGCGGCGCTGCCCACTGTGCCCCTCGCTGTTCCACCTGCGCTCCATGGTCAACACGCACATCAAGAAGGTAAGCACTCCGCGCCCTCGCGGCGCTGCCCACTGTGCCCCTCGCTGTTCCACCTGCGCTCCATGGTCAACACGCACATCAGGAAGGTAAGCACTCCGCGCCCTCGCGGCGCTGCCCACTGTGCCCCTCGCTGTTCCACCTGCGCTCCATGGTCAACACGCACATCAAGAAGGTAAGCACTCCGCGCCCTCGCGGCGCTGCCCACTGTGCCCCTCGCTGTTCCACCTGCGCTCCATGGTCAACACGCACATCAGGAAGGTAAGCACTCCGCGCCCTCGCGGCGCTGCCCACTGTGCCCCTCGCTGTTCCACCTGCGCTCCATGGTCAACACGCACATCAGGAAGGTAAGCACTCCGCGCCCTCGCGGCGCTGCCCACTGTGCCCCTCGCTGTTCCACCTGCGCTCCATGGTCAACACGCACATCAAGAAGGTAATTCATCATCAGAGACCGGAATTATTGTATCATCTTTGAACTGTCATAGGGAATTTTCAATTATCGACTTTCGATATACCTATATCAATACAATGTAGAATGCAACATATTAAAAAGATTAAGTAGAGGTAAATAGCAAGCCGTCTTATCGCTAAAGAGCAATTCTCGAGGCAATTTGAATTGTCATTAGGGACAATTCAAATTGCCTCGAGAATTGCGGCCTCGTCGGCGGCGGCGCGGTCATTTTTTTTTAATGCCCTAAATGCCAGCCCTTTAAGCCAAATCTCATAGAAAAAAGGGCAAGCTATGATGGCGCCATCTCTGCAAACCTTTGACAGTTGCCAACCCCATTGATCATCCTAAAGTCGTCGTCAATAGAACTTGCAAATAATGTAAACAAATATGGCAGATTTTGTTAGCGTTTGACACAAAACCTAACATTTTCACGAAGGTTATTTTCCCTTAAATATTAATAATTAAGCACTTGACGAAGCCTGCGTTGCTGATCACGAACTATGTGTTGTATATAATAAATGATTTACTTAATTATAAAAAAAAAACATTTAAATTAACTAAATATTAATAAATAAAATATTTAAGTATATAGACTGTGGATAAGGTCATGGTTGTCCTTTTAAAGAGCGAGATTACGAAGTAATGAAGGTAAAATGGTTTGTTTACATTATTTGACAGTTCTATTGACGACGACTTTATGCAGAGATGCTAAGCTGAAATTCACATGTCTTGGCTGCCGCTAAGATACCAACAAACATTAACTTTTAATGTGGTAAAAAACCCAAAGATTATGTAGATTCTGTGCCAATGCATGATTATTTCCTTTATCTGTGAAATATAATGAGAGATGGGACGACTATTTATAATTCAATAACAATGTTCATTTATACGAAATAATTATAAATCGTTGCTATTCATACCATTCCAGGTACATCTTAAAGCCCACAAACGGCGCAACCGGACGTCCAAATATCAAGAAGTTTACTGGCGGACTGAACCTGTCCCTATACAAGAGCTCAGTGTCTCCATACAGAATGAGATCTTAGAGCTTAAGGCGGCTCAAGAGGAAAGTGAGGTCAAAGGGTTCGGTCCTGACTGGGTTCTATAACTACTGCACAGGTGCACAGTTCAAATATCAGTGTTTCCTCACCTTATTCTTGAACTTCTACAAACCCGAAGTTTGTCAGCGATTAAGGGTCGAATCATGCTGTCCCCTTTCTAATGTATGGCACTTTCCCTTTCGGCTATTTAGGGTTGTCAAAATACTCAAAATTCAAGTCATTATCTTATCTGTGGTTGTGCACGCAAAGGGACGTCAAGTTGTGCCAACCCTAATAATTGCTTGGAGCAATGCTGAGCCGAGTTTGCCCGAAAGGAGAAGTGTCCCCCTAGTTCCATACTTAAAGTCGCGCCCGAGAACGCAACTCATGCTGAATTGTTTCAATTTTAAGTTAGGTATTTTTAAAACTAATCATGTCTAAATAGCAAAGAGGATATAATAATAATAATAATAATAAAATACTTTATTGTGCACTACAAAGAAAAATACATGTTACAAACAATGACAGGACATAAGTGAGTAGGTAACAACAGGCGGACTTATCGCTAAAAAGCGATCTCTTCCAGACAACCTTCAGATAGCGATTCAGTGGCTAGAAATAAGTTAATGGGCAGTGCAAAATAACAAAGGTGTAAAGTTTACAAATCAAATACCTACGTATAAATAACAAACAATGAAAAATAATCTACATAAACTACATATATTATTTAAGCAACAATAATACACTACATAAACCTACACAAAATACATAAATACATAATGAGAATTCAAGCAAGAGAAGAATAACGACCAGGTAGCGTGAACAAAAAGAAAAATATATATGTGTAAGTGAAAGGACCAAGACTAAGAAAGAGATTTTAAATAGTGTTCTTTTAGAAGTTTTTTAAAAATGGGTAGGGATTGAGCACGTCTTATATCAATGGGCAAAGCATTCCACAATCTTACAGACTGGAAAGTGAAGGATTTGTTGTAGAACTTACTAGATGACCGAGGGGCAGCAAGAAGGCGATTCTGAGAACACCTAACAGACAAAAGAAAACTAAACCGTTTTTTAAGGTATTCAGGAGTATTTGGAATAAATAAAGTGCGATAGAGTAGAGACAGGATATGTGTATTACGTCGGAAACGAATCGGTAACCACCTGAGCTGTGACCGGAAGCTGGAGACATGATCAAATTTTCGTAGCCCGAAAATGAAGCGAATGCACACATTTTGAAGCCGTTCAATCTTGTTCAATTGCTCTTCGGTAAGATCGAGATAAGAGATGTCGGCATAGTCTAAAATGGGAAGAAGAAGGGATTGGGCCAGCGCGGTTTTAGTGGAAAGTGGTAAAAAGTTGCGGAGACGCCTAAGAGATCCCACAGCGGCAAAAATTTTACGACCGACTTCATTAAGTTGCGGACCCCAGGAAAGAGTACGATCCATAATCACGCCCAGATTCTTTACTTGGGCCGAGTACGGGATCTGGACCCCATCGAATAAAATAGGAGGCAGACTCTCAAAATTCACCTTAGCTATGTTCTTGGGGCTACCAATAATAATAGCTTGGGTCTTCGTAGGATTAACTCTAATTCCATAGCAAGAACTCCAGTGCAAAATGCGCTCTAAATCAGAGTTGGTGGTAAGAATCAGAGAAGGTAGATCCGCAATTGGGCACTGAGAGTAAATTTGGAGGTCGTCGGCATACAAATGATAAGAAGAAAGGAGGTTAAGAGAAATAGAATTGATGAAGATGGAAAAGAGAAGGGGAGACAACACGCCACCCTGCGGGACGCCAGCTAGCGTGTTGCACCACGATGAACGAACGTCGTCTATTTTAATACGTTGCCGACGACCTTCCAAGTAACTGCGAAACCACCTAATCGCATCAGGAGATATATTGAGAGTACCTAGCACCCCTAACAGTATATCGAAGTCTACAGTATTAAATGCGTTAGTGAAATCGAGCAATGTCAGTATTGTTAGCTTTCCGTTATCCATTCCTAAACGGATGTCGTCTGTAATTTTAACTAGAGCGGTGACCGTGCTGCAACCAGATCGGAAACCAGACTGAAATGGATTAAGGAGAGAGTTTCTATTTAAAAACGAAGTAAGTTGATAGTGCACTAGACGCTCTAAGACTTTGGAAAGAAATGGTAAGATAGAAATAGGCCTAAAGTCAGGGAAGGAAGACGGATTTGATTTTTTAGGAATCGGAATTACATCAGCATCTTTCCAAATTTTAGGAAAAGAAGAAGAAGAGATGGAAGAGTTAAAGATGCTAGTTATGATAGGGACAAGAAGGTCGAGAAGCGGAATGATCATGTGACGGCCCACACAGTCGACACCAACGGCATTCGAAGAAATGTACCGGATATTCTTCTCGACATCGCTGTTAGTGACTGGCGTAAAAGAAAAGGGGGAAAAGCTTGGAGTTGGAGAAGAAGAAAGACGAGTAAGAGTTTCAGCCTTAACTGGACCGCTGAAAAGAGCAGGAGAAGAAAAGTGCAAATTTAGGAGGTTGATATCTAAATCATTAGGGATTGAAGTACTGCTTGATTTACCAACTCCATAGGACTTGAGAAATTTCCAAATTTTAGCTGGCTCACCCTTTTCCACTGACTCATGAATATGGTGCCGCTGTGCGTCACGGCACACCGTGCTGCAGCGATTACGTAAAGCGTGGTATTTAGCTTTGTTCTTGTCCGTGGGTTTCAGTTTAAACTTGCACTTAGCTAAATTCTTCTTCGCGATTAGAGCCCTAATGTCATCGGACAGCCAGGGAGCTGGCAGATGTTTAATTTTGATAGGTCGAATTGGAGCATGGACATCGTAAAGTTGAATGAGGAGGGAATTAAAGATCGCCACTTTGTCATCTACAGAGCCAGCATCAGCGATCACGCTCCAATCAATTTTACAGGCATCTTCACGAAGCTTGACGGAATCAAGCCGACTAAAATTGCGCTGGAGAACAATTTTTGGTTTGGGTTTAGGGGGACGAATTTTGTAAGAAAGGAAAAGTAGGTCGTGATAGGAAAAGGCTAAAGCAGAGTGTTGACTGTAGTTTGCAACAAGCGAAGGAGACGATACAAAAGTGAGGTCGAGAAGTGAAGAAGTACAGTTTGGAAAGTGGTGTGTGGCATTGGGCGGTAAAATAGCAAGGTTACAAGCTTCCACGAGAGATTTCAATGACCTTGAACGGAAATCATTTTTTAAAAGACAAGTGTTAAAATCTCCCATGATTATATGATGATTATAAGACGGAATGAGATCTTCGAGTACCTTTTCAAAGGAAGAGAAATAGTCAATATGTAGAGAGGGTGAGTAAAAAACTCCAAGAAGAATTTTAGCGTGAGAGATATTTAATTCGATGAAAAGGAATTCAGCGGCGTTTAGGCAAGGGGTTGAGGCAGTGATGATAGAGTACGGAATATGAGACCGAAGGTAGATGGCCACGCCACCTCCACCTTTACCAATGCGATCATTTCGAATTATATGAAACCCTGGCAAAGAATAAGAGGTCGAAGGCAAACAAGGTTTAAACCAAGATTCTGAGACAAGGATAGCATGAATTCCGGAGAGATCAAAGGTGGTTAAAAAGTCGTTATAATGAGCGGGAATGCTTTGCGCATTAATATGTATGATGTTCAGATTCTTAGGGACATCTGCTAATTGGGTATTAAGAACGTCACGGAGAGGGGGTGGGAGACTATAAAAACTACTATCGTCATTATCCGATGAGAAAGATGTAAAGTGGTCCGAAGATAAATCGCTTTCGCTTACCGATGTCATAAACTATAAAATAAAATATAAATTATAATAAAGATAAAAATATAATATGTATGTATATTTATAATATATAAGCTAAATAATTTTAATTATAGCTGGCACAAACCAATGAGGTTACGCCAAACTCGCTATCCACCAGCAGTCCATACACTTATAATGAAAAAAGAAATACAATATTAAAAGGAAAACATTAAAAGTAGCTCAAGTAGCATTAAGACAGTGGAAACATAGATTAGCAGATAGTAATTTTACACAACGTGAAACGGAACGCGTCACCAGAACGGCAACAAGAAAAAAAAAAAAAAAAAAAAAGTTAGACAGCTGTCAATGTCAAGTCGCTCAGCACACGTCAGACCACAAATTCATAATATAAAATATGTGTAAAATTCACGAATGACCCACATTCAAAATCAAAAATACGTAAATAAAACAATAATTACTAAGTGGGTGGAAAAACAATTGATGGCGAGATATAATCCTGCCGAGACAAGAGTTAGAGAGCGGTTATGAGTCTTTAACAAGTACAGGCTAAACGCGCGATCTTGGATTCCTCTTGGCCCTCGCTGCGGGTGGTTGGACTGCTCCGATGGCAGCAGTAGGAGCCACCTCGGCGCGGTCCGATGTCGCCGCCGGGAACTGCTCCACATCCGCCACAGTGGTAACGCAGCAGCGCTTACCCGCGGCATCAAGGACGAACACGTTGCCGTCGCGGGTCCAACAACTCCGTATTCCTAGGCGCTCACGGGCAGCCATAAAGACAGCATGACGCGGCGCCGTGAGGAACTCGGACACTGTGACACCGGTCCCCTTGAGGCACTTCTTACCGAACCAGACAGAATTCCGCACAGAAACATCGGTGAATTTCATTAGGATGCATCTCGATCTGTTATTGTGTGGCCTACCAACTCGATGACAGCGCCTCACATCATCCACCGATAGCTTGCTCTCGAGATGCCTATTCAGAAGCTCCACAGCACTTGCCGGAGAATCACCCTCAGACTCAGGCACGCCATGCAACAGCAACATTTTCCGCCGTGAACGCATCTCTTGCTGATCCAGTTGCTGTCCAAGGAAATTTACTTGCTTCTGCAAAGCATCCAGCGAACCCAGAATGAACCTTCTGAAAGCGCTGAAGTCGGCTGACACTGAAGCCACGGTGGGACTAGAAGGAGCTGCCTTATCAATTTCGCTCTGGAAGGCTGCCATCTGTTTCTTAAAGTCTTCAGCCATCTCTGACATTGATTGTTTAATAGACTCCATTGTTACAGTTTGAGGTTATGTGTTTTTGAAAGAAGTGACTGAGTTTTGCTTTACTTTTATTGAATGGAAATAATGAAGAACTGCTGGTAGGTGAGATATATTACTTTGTCATTAAAAACCAATAGATTTTTAACCAAATAGAGGCTTTAAATTATTAAAAATAAATTAAATACACAGAGATGATGTTTATGCTTTTTCTGCACCTACCCACAAACAATAACATAATAAGATAGAGCGGTACTGTCATAGTAAATTTTGTAACCACAGTAAATTCACTGCCATCTATCGACACACTTTAAAACTAAAAATGAAGATTTATAAAAATACGATAAAATGTATTTAAATATGGATAAATGATTTTTTTTATTTGCATTAATTATTTTTATGATTTTGACCCATGTTCTGTCACTGATACTTGCAGTACCCTTCACTCGGCTCCATAAAATTAAAATATCATTCATGGGTAACTGTGTAAGAATTTATAATAAACTTCCAAATATCATCACTGAATTATCTGTTAATAAATTTAAAAAGTATGTAAAACGTAAACTTATCTCTAAAGCCTATTTATAGCACACAAGACTACATGAATGATGAAACACCGTGGGATTGTGATTGAAAATAATTAATTATTTATTATTGTGTTAATAATAATGATTATTCTAGAAAGTTTCTAGACTAGTATTTTTTATACAATTTTGGTGTTTGACGATCCTTTTGTGAATTCTTATTATTAAGTTTGACATATCTATAATAATTCAATGTTTTTAAGAATAATAATAACTGCATCAATAATTTGCTCAGATGTTTAGATAAGGTAATATTTAAAACTTGACAATTTAAAAGTGCTTGTTGCTAGGCCTATTTGAATAAAGATTATATTGACTTTGACTTTAATATGCGTTAAAATTGTTAAATAACAAACGAAACCGTCAACGCCATCTTTACGACAGTAGGCCAACGCTAGTAGCGCCCTCTGGTCGAGAATCAAATTTTCTTGATTTCCGAGGCACGTTTTTTCCTTAGATTGTATCCATCTATTACGGAGTTATATCTATCTTTGTTAAATAGTAAAGGAATGTAAATAAATTATTGACAATTGACTAAAATATTGTTTTTATTTCTACTACTACTTTCGAAATTTCCTGTTGTGCAGTTGCCATCAGTTATATCGGAGCGGCCGTGGTGCTCAAAAATATCTGCACACGCACTCTAATGCCTTGACAATAGAGGCGTGTTCAGATATTGGTGAGCCCCTTGGCCGCTCCAATATATCTGATGGCGACTGTACCTAAATGACCTTGAAAATAGGGTATCGCTACAGCGGAAGGATTTGTGACGTTTTCAGGCAAAAGGTTAATAAGGGCGTTTTTAAATTGCCTAGTAGTGCCTTATATATTGACCAGACAATAAGCTACATTTTGCTTAAAAACGGCTCAAATATGAGTTTGAAGGTTTAGGGAGGAAAAACAAACGACAATATAGTCCTTTTCTTGTAATTTTATTTTTTTTGTTTAAATTTTTTCTCAGATATATATTTTTTCATATATAATAAATTGGCTATCATTATATACAACTTAAAATTATCAAGAAGGTCCTTAGCTTCAACTACATTTGAGTCTTACAGCTACGTGGAATAACTTTCGTAAATTAATTAAATTAAAGTTACCTACAATGTAAGGAGTGCAACATTCAATGAATTTTATATTTAACGTATGTACAGTAATTTGGGATTAAATTCGATAAACAAATAAGTTTCAAAAGAGAGACGTGAAGAGTATTTCGTTCCTTAAATCATTTGATGTGCCGATTTTTATTTGGTTGTCGATTTTTTTTCGTCAGATTTTGATTAAAATTGCCAAGTTGAAGAGCTAATTCGGGTCGAAATAAACACGAAATCCCAATAAAGGACGATAAAATGATGTAATTTTCCGTTATGTTACAAATAATCCATACGTTTTCGTAAGTCGCTAAGATTTTTTAGGACACATGGTGAAATTGCGCTTATATTGTACAAAATAGGAATCTATTCATCAGACTTATTATTGAAATCTGACGAAAAAAAACCGACAGCAAAATTATGCTAACATACCAATATAATGTTTTTACATTAATAAATCTTATAATATAAGAAGTATGCACATTGACATGATTAGAAAAAAAAAATGAAATGCTGACCGGTTTCTTAGCTCACCACTATAATATTTAGTACGTAAGACAAATGTTCAAGGAAACGAAACAACCCTCCAAATCTTGAAAATTTAAGCACAATAAACTCGAAAGTAGAAGAAAATACAAGAACTAATATCATCTAAGCGGCTTTTCACGTACAGTCAACTAAATTATTAGGTTAACAATCGTGTTGGTAATAGTTTTGCTGACTGTGCATAATAAAAGTGAGGAATAAGTAGTGATCGGTAACAACGTTTAAATTTTATGGCAGCGTGGTCGAGTTAAAGTAAAGTAGGTAACAATTTTTCCCCTCACTAGCTCGGAAAGCCGTCTTTTATCCTTTAAAACAAGCGGGGAAAAACGCATTTTATCCACTAGTGGGGAAAGTAATTTGACCTTGGATGGAGCGTGTTTAAGTAGCTTTTGACAGATAACAAAACGTAAAACGCTCATAATAATGGTTAGTTCGATATTAATTATCATTTAATGAATGGTTTTAGAATTTAATAAAAAATACCAAATTTAGCTTTATTTAATGATTTTAAGTCATAAACCTTAAATTCTTTAAGAAACATTTGTTTTTTTTAAATGATGTTGAATGTTATTCTGAACGCACAAGTTGAGTCGATGCAATTTCAAAACGCATCGTCAGAAATGTCAACATTGTCAACAAAAATTTTCTTACCGACTCCGACATAAAAATACACAACTTCCAGATTTTTCTGTTATAATATCGTATTATCGTAAAAAAATGTGTAATTCCACATGTGGAACAGTGATGATTGCACTTTCCTCGCTATAGTGAGGGGAAAAGTTTTGTTTTACACACGGGTGCAAATGTATTTTACTTCTCGTGTGTTGAAACACTCGCTACGCTCAGGATTCTATTTTAGAACCACTCGCTTCGCTCGTGGTTCAACTATAGAATCCTTTCGTTTGCTCGTGTTTCAATTACAGACTCGCGGGTAAAATACAACTTTGCACCCTTGTATAACAAATAACTATTAAAGGAGAGTGCCAACTAGTTCATATAAAGGTTAAACTTAATTAATAATTTTAGCTGAATTTTACTTTACAGATACCTTTAACTCAACGACGCTGCCATGAAATTAAACCGTTGTTACCGATCACTGGAAATAAGACATACCTCCTGTACTTGTACTAACTAATGTATAATTAGTTAAAAGGAAGATATTGATATGTTTTGTGACAATTGACTAGATAATGAAATATTATTAATTCCCAAGTCAAAAATAAAATTGTGTCACGAAAACAGTAGCGAGGCTAAGCTGTATTTTTATATCACAGATACAAAAATTACATTGCCCAATTTACTATCCAATCATCCTGTTTTATACCAATTTTGAATTGACAGATTGCTAATAATGGCAATATAGATAAATACAAAGTTTTGGTGAAGTATTTTGTTCTGCGTGTCTATACACGGAGAACAAAATACGTCACCAAAACTTTGTATTCGTGTATATAACGTTATCTCGTGTAACTATTATATTAACCGACATGGTATTATAAAATGTTATAGGTATAACATTGTGTGACAGGGACAACATAATAAAACACTATGAATACTATCATATTGTCTCTGTCATACGAATTACGATGTTTTATAACAATTATAACGTTATATGCCAGCCAGTGTGGGACCACTATAAAAATAAATAAATAAAATACTATATACTACTATAACTCTCAACTCACTCTCTGCCACTCACTGTACCTACATAGAATGTTGCGTCAAGGCAATACACTTTCTACAAGAAGTTAACACATTCGCGGACACGAATGCTATAGCATTCGCGTAGTTTTTTTGTTTCCTTTGGCCTATAAAGGGGCTGCAGGCGGACTGGTAATCAGTGGGTTACCAGTCCGCCTGCAGTCTCTGGCCTGTCAGCTGTTCGTAACTGTCAACTTTTTGTTTGTTTGTGATATCGTCCGGCGGACTGATAATCAGTGGGCCTGTTAACACATGACGTCACTTACCGTCCGCGAACGTGTTAACTTTTTTCATATAAAAATGCAAATACAGTACAGATTAGTTATATAATTATAGTAAATATTGAACGTTTTAATCAATATACATTGAAACGCGGAGGATGAATTTACAAAATTGCTTGGTAGGGTACAGTTGGCAGCAAGAGTTGATAAGCGTCAATGCCATTGTTCGAGCGGGACGGCAAGGGGGCGTTCAAATATTACGTAACGTAATCTTCGAAGATTTTTAACCCCCCCCCCCTTCCTCCCCTGTAACACATCGTAATGTTTTACCCCCCTCCCCCCCAAATTGCGTTACGTTATATTTGAACGCGCCCCAATATAATTACGCGCGTGCGAAAGGAACAGAAAATGGCGTGTCAGTGTACGATTCTTCGCGCTTAGCGAGGCCATAAGCTCCCTCCACACTCATGCGCGAAGCCGCGAACGCGAGTGTGGAGTCTAGTTCGCTAATCAGCGAAATCGACTCCACACTCGCGTTCGCGGCTTCGCGCCGCGTAGTCTGGAGCGATCTTTACTTAAAACAAATCTGAAAGCCGCTTAGATAACCGTAATAAGGGTGGTATTCGTGGCGTCTCACTCTTTCATTAAGCAATATGTGAGACGCAAACACACATTGGACCAACAAATTGTATAGGTGGAATACCATTCTAAGATAGTGTAATTTAATAATATATAAAATAAACCTGTATAATCTTTCACTTCTTCCACTTTGTACTCTCAAACGTTCAACCATTTGCAAGGAAAGACAGGTAATAAGTACATAATTGTATCAATCGTTACTAATCAGTCAGTCACAATTAATTGCGACGTAAAATATTGTATAAAAATTCAAGAAACTATTTAAATTTATTTATTTAAACTTTATTACACAAGCAAAGAAAAATGTACAAATGGCGGACTTATCGAATAAGTATAGTTATAGTTCTACTACTTATTCAATAAACTTCCAGTCAAAAAAAACAAGCAATAATGTCCTTGTATAGAGACAATTTTTGTCAAAATCAAAAGTGAACCTCCTGAAACATCGACCGTCCGAGATTAGTATCAAATGTATAAACTCATCACACTAATCAAAATGTAAACATGGCCCTAAGGCAAGTGTACATGCTCATAGGGGCTTTATCAGATAAAAATAAATTATTGATTACCTCCCTAAATGTAGTTAATTAGAATACCGGTTTCTTTGAGAAAGTTACTTATATTAAGCTCAGGATTGCGCTATTAAAATTAAACTTTCGGTGTAGGTGTCGGAAAAACTAGTTTGATGTATTCAAAAGGTACTTAAATACAAAATACAGTACGTAGCGGGCCCTTTTTTTTAAATATCGTAAAATTATTTAGCAGTGGCCCCAGCACGTTGATGGGGTCTCAAGGGGCCTACTGACTATCAGTCCGCCGGACGATATCGGCCTGTCAGTTGTTCGGAACTGTCAAATTTTTGTTCTAACTGACAGGCCGATATCGCCCGGTGGTCTGATAGTCAGTGGGCCCCTTTAAAGACAACGCGTCAAATTTCCTTGCAAATGGTCTCACTGTGTCTTTCAATGTCGCCACACAACTTACCGGACTCTCGTCGCCCGTCCGGCGACCTGCAAATAAATAAAACCCAAAAACAAATGGACCTTCGATTCACATTTACCAAATTAAATCATTATTTCCTAGGTATTTTTTTTTTCAATTTTCTCGCGTTTCGATAAAAATTCTTTTAACTCTAATACATAATATTCAAACCTACTTTAAATCCAGTGGTGTGCCTAGATAGATAGTAATTGCTTCAATTACCAAATGCTTGGGATATTGACATTTATATCTTCGTAAACATTACTTTCGTAATCTCCAAATAAAAATTCTACTTGCTTGCACACTTACAATAATAATTATTGGGTATAAACCTTTACATGGGGTTTTTATTTTGATCTCCCGTGAAATGTTGCCGCTTTAAAAAAATATATATTGGCTGTGCAACAAATCCTTGTGGTCAATAACGAAAAATCCATCTACACATATGTCTCACGCCACGCCTATCACGTGCGCGTCATAGTGAACCTTTTCTGAATGCACGAAGGTTGATATTAGGCTGAAGCCGCGCCGCGCGCGTCAGTCAGTCTCTGGCGGTCAACGGCCCACCTTCCACCTGTTACCACTCGTAACAGTCGTTTTTTTTTCTCATTTACAATACTATACCAGTTTCACTAAATCAGAAACGAAACTGTTAATATTATCATTAACTGCATATATATGGATGGAATTTTAATTATGACAATTCAACAAAATTTGTACACGTCATTGCTTAGTGTGCATCTGCACTCAAAATTAGTTATTTTACAGTTACTGTTGACCGTATCGTATGTAACAATCTCACAATCTTTTTTTTAAATAAGCTTCATTTCTTAATTGTTACACGTTACCCGTGGGTGGATCAACTTTTTCTCAAAGAACAAATTAAATTACTTTCTATGAAAATATTTTAATTTGTGTTGTGGTGTTGCAACTTTTTCTCGTCGTTATTTTGTCCCATTATCAGTAGGGGGCAATAGTAGCAGTTTCTTAGAAGAAATGTTGTATCACTTTCTACTAATATGCTTAATAGATGGTCCATCATATAAATGGGTTAAAACTACCACAAAATTTAATGTTTGGTAATATTAATACCACTATATCAGGGTTTAAAGAGTTGCCCAGGGAAATATAGCCATGATGAGTGACAAGAAAAAGTTGATTCACTGACGTAATAAACAGTAATTCTGTAAAAAAGTCAAGTAACTTACCCTCAAAACGTATCCGACGCCAAAATCACGCCGAAACCTTATCACTATCATCACAAGTCACTCACGATTCGACGCAAAAGTCTAACCATTGTTCATATTTATGCCAGCTTGGGTCATGCGACGCTTTAGTTATGAAGTTTAAAACTAAAACTTAAATATTGGATTTGAATCAACTATTAATTAATCAATTTTGTCCATAAAAATTTTTAATCAAAGAGGAAAGTCAGTCCATAGACGTATAGTGTGAGTGTGTTTTACTCTCAATATAAGGCAAAAAAATTTGAAGAAGTAATAACACTATTGGCAAGTGAGTAGTGTGTCATCAAATGCCCCTGTGAGGTCGGCACAACCCAATATAGCAGTGGAGCTATTTCTAGCCGGTAATTATATGGTTCTATATGGTTAGATCTGTGGGGCTTAGTCTTAGGATATCATACTTACCCGACCAACAATCAACTTGGTGATTATTAGACTTAATTACCCTCTTATTGACGCAGGCGGGTAAAAAGAAGTGTAGTTCTCACGCCTGCGCATCCGATGGCGGATGGCGGCGGTTGTAAATGAACCATCAGGAGTCATAGATTGAGGCATAACGGCGTAAACCGTTACGCGTCACATTAGATCATTGAATGAAAATAACACCATTAAATCGCACCGAACGCTACACGTAGGAGCTCAGCGGAGCCCGGGCCACGCGAAGCAGTATTCGGGTATAAAAAGGGCGGCAAATAGTATAGGCCGGTGGTGCCCAATTCCCAAAGTTGGCTGAGCTCCGACCGACCTAACAAAAACTGCCATTTCTTGGGCCTAAATCTTGGCTGCTTAAAAAGGGGCCATAAAACATTACCGTTAACCCTCAGATTTACAGCTTGGGAAATGCCGGTATAGGCTATTTAGATCAATTGGTCACATAACACCAGTTAGCACTGCACTGCACTGTAGTCACTTCACAGTGGGGCCCCGCGCTTGGGTCGGGCCGGATGCGTGCCGTAGATGAACCGGCGGCGCCACTCCTCGTACCGCTACGTGCAGGCCACGCTGGGCCCCGCCGCCCCCGCCCCCGGCCCCGCCCCCGCGGGCTCGGCGGGGGCGGGGGCGCTCGCGGGGGGCGAGGGGGCCGCGGGGGCGGGCGCGGGGGCGGGGAGCAGGGGCGCGGCCGCGGAGTGCAGGTTCAGCTCGTACACATTGGACGAGTTGGAGTCGTCGTTGTACGACAGGATGCTCACTTCGTCCGTCTGTGGGAGAATGAGATGTGATTAGTGTGTTTTTTCAACTCGTCGACTGTAATGGTTAAATTAAGATTTCGCATACCAAACTGTAATAGGCATGATGACAGAATTGACAGATTTTGAGAAACTATCCTATGATGATAAGAAATATAAATTGTGGTATTTTCTATAAAAAGGGACCTTATTGTCGATGGCGCTTACGCCATTATTAACGATGCTCCGATATAAATACAATGCCGTGCGACGGCTGAGCGGCGTAAGCGCCATCGACAATAAGGTCCCTTTTCATAGAAAATGACCCAATTATTTAACACTTCTCGCGTTTTGTACACATAATTAATGTCATTACCCCATGCATGTATTAAGGTAAAATAACGAAATTTAATCGCGTTAGACCCGGTAATGACATTAATTATAAATTATTTACTATTAATAACATATTTAACGGCGTAACTTTAATATAAAAGTTGCATGAGACTAGTTTTTTGAGGTTAGATTTCGAACGGTTGTATTGTAATAACCTCGACGACCATTGTGATTGTGTTACTGCTATAAGTTGGCACGAGACAAGAAAATAAATGGATAAATATCTTCAAGGGTGTTGTTCTTTTATACTAAGTATTTGAAAGAAGCGTCGGCAACCCTAGCGTTGTGTCGGTGCGCGTGGTGCGGGGAGCGGCGCGCTGAAGGTCACTCCATTGTATTATTGTGTAGGTATAAAACGGTAGGTATTTGCGTTTTCTTTGAGAGATAAGTATCTGTGCGTAAGAACTATTACGTAATCTGTGGCAATGTATGAATGGCTTGCGTCCAGTCCACGGCCTTAAGGGCTTATTACACTTTGCTAAATTTAGTGACTAACAAGAGGGACGCCGCTATACGTGAGACGCGATAAGAGTTACATCCTATCGTTTCTCACGTATAGCGTCGTCCCTCTCATTAGTCACTAAATTAGGATAGTGTAATAAGCTCTTAAGGGTTATATGTAAACTTACGCTGCTCTCGGACAGGCGCTTGGTCTTCTTGGGCGCGGGCTTGACGGGCTGCGCGTGCGCGTGCGCGTCGGGCTTGCGTTTAGTTCCCGACGCCGTGCGCTCGCGCTTCACCAGCAGCGATGCCGACAGGTACTGGTGCAGCTGCTTGCGGCGCACGTGCCGCACCTGGAGACGCAAGTGTTTATTACTTATTACCAGTTGTTGCGAACGCAACCCTTATTAGTATAATGCAGTAGATGAACGCAGCCATCGGGCTCGGTTACTATGCGGAGGCTTTTTTAGCAATAGGCAATAGGAGCGCTCCACATAACTTGTATCGCGGACAATTAGAGGCACCTAAATTTAAAGTTTTTTACTATTCAAATTTATTATTTATTATTTATCATTTATTGCAGACAACATTGGTCCATATACATAATAAGCATAACACAATAAGACAACAGTTGCAATTATAATAAGAATTGAAATAAAATAAAATAAAATTATAAAATTAAAATTATGTTAAAATTAATAATAAATAAATCTTGACATTTAAATTTAATAGATTGATCATAATAATGGATACTGGTACTAATAATAATAGATTGATTAAATTCTGATTAAAAAAAAAAAAAAAACTAAAATTAAGATTAAAAATTAATAGTAATTCATTATGCGCAGTCAAAAATAAATTTAAATGTCAATGCTAAAATTAAGTTTAAATATTATTAACATGCAGACTATGCCAGTGTCCAGCTATCGGACAATCTAGCCTGTCTGCCACCAGACTCAGGATGCTGTTGGAGCTCCCACGCACTCGGCGCATAATGGAAGCTGTTCGTTTCCGGATTATGGCTTGGAAGCCATCTATTTGTGAAACCGCAAACATCCCAGAAGCGCTACAGTACCTGGGAAGACCCAACAGCATCCTCAGTATGTTATTATACAAAACGCGCAAGGCGCTGATTGCCTTCTGAGTATGGTTGATTGATAATTTAGCTTAATCACTCTTGCATCAGCCTCCATACTATAACCACCACTTCTACACCCGTTAACCGTTTTCGTCAACTGTACCTTGTAACGTAACCAGCACCTATTCAAAATTATAAGTTTACTTCAAATCGAAGTCTTTTTATTTGTCGTCGAGACCTGCACGGCGGCAACACCAGTGATACGGGGTTTTGGTTGCCAGTGCCACTCGGTGTAAACGACCTCAATAACTTCTTGTTTAATGTCCTATATTTTATTAATAATAATAATAATAATAAAATACTTTATTGTGCACTACAAAGAAAAATACATGTTACAAACAATGACAGGACATAAGTGAGTAGGTAACAACAGGCGGACTTATCGCTAAAAAGCGATCTCTTCCAGACAACCTTCAGATAGCGATTCACTGGCTAGAAATAAGTTAATGGGCAGTGCAAAATAACAAAGGTGTAAAGTTTACAAATCAAATACCTAAGTATAATTAATAACAAACAATGAAAAATAAACTACATAAACTACATATATTATTTAAGCAACAATAATACACTACATAAACCTACACAAAATACATAAATACATAATGAGAATTCAAGCAAGAGAAGAATAACGACCAGGTAGCGTGAACAAAAAGAAAAATATATATGTATAGCAACGGAGCTATTAAATAACATATACGCAGTTTAACGTTTATAAAGTTTATTAAGGGTTAAACACAGTCCACAGAAGATAGTCAGTACAGTACGGAAGAAAGAAAATAGCACAGGACACCATAGAAGAAGAAATACAGAAAAGTACATGTAAAACGTATTTAAAACATAAGCGAGAGCGATTGGCCTGCGCGCGGCCTTCCGGCGTCGTGTAGCGGATTCGACTGATCTGGCAAGAAAAACCGGGAGCGCACGAATGCGCCCGAAGATGTGCCGTTACTTTTAAGTACATCGCTCGGCCGCGGGAGCGCGGCGCGCGGGCAACTAATATTAACAATAAAATTATTTGAAACATAATATAATATGTGTTGCTACATCAGCCCCTTCGGAGACCTTTAGGTCGATTACAAGTAACTAGGGAAACGTACAACACGTCCTGAGCGAGTTCTGCGTTCGGCCTTTGCTGGCTGTGGCGCTGCGAGCTGCTGATCAGGAGCCGGACTAAGATCGGGTTCGCCTAGCATGTACGCGGGCTTGAGCCGATCGATGGAGACATTATTTGGCTTACCTTTAATAAGGATCTTGAAAAACTTGTCTCCCCGTTCAATCACCTGATAAGGCCCAGTATACGTAGGTTGCAGGGGCTTCCGTACGGCATCATTGCGTAGAAATACATGCGTCGACGTAGCCATGTCTTTATGCACGAACACTTTATGCGTACCATGGCGAGCCACTGGTGAAGGCTGTAACTTGCGCATTATAAGCTGCAAGCGAGTGAGGAAGTCTGTGTAATCAGCTGGCGCATCTTGACCCGAGGATTCAAAGAAATCCCCTGGCAAGCGCAGTTGCTGACCGTACACATATTCCGCGGTGGAAGCGGCCAAGTCGTCTTTCCATGCCGTCCTGATTCCTAAAAGAACCAGTGGCAGGACTTCAACCCAATCTTCGCTCGCATGGCATTTAATGGCAGCCTTCATCTGTCTGTGGAAGCGCTCGCACATTCCATTCGCTGCGGGGTGGTAGGCAGTCGTCTGTATGTGCTCAGCTCCGATAGACTTCGCCAAGCGCCGGAAAGTCTCGGAAATAAACTGCCTCCCCCTATCTGTTGTTATACGCTTGGGGCATCCGAATCGCGACACCCAACCGGAGAAAAATGCTTGAGTGACGGTTTCTGCTTTAATGTCAGAAATTGGCATCACTTCAGGCCACCTTGTAAAGCGGTCCAATGCCGTCAGGCAGTACTGGAAACCCTGCGAAAATGGCAGTGGACCAACCAGGTCAATATGAACGTGTGCAAAACGCTCTGTGTCAGTCGCGAATGACATTACAGGCGAGTGCACATGCCTTGACACTTTGCATCGCTGGCAGTGTTGACAAGCTCTAGACCAATTGCGACAGTCTCTATTTACTCCAGGCCAGACATATCGCTGAGTTACAAGCTTTGTCGTAGCCTTAGGGCTAGGATGACTAAGTCCATGTATCGAATCGAAAGCTTGTCGACGGAACTCGGGAGTCAGATACGGACGAGCCATTGGTCCAGACGTGTCACAATAAACTGCAGCGTCACTAGCTGTACCAGGAACAACTAACCTTTTGAGCTGCAATGACGATCCGGTCTTTAGCAACTGCTGGAACTCAGCATCGCGTTCCTGAGCAGAAGCTAACGCGTTGTAGTCAATGGCATTGCCGCTGACTGCATCGACAGGACGAGAGAGCGCGTCGGCGACCACGTTTTCCTCACCTGCTATGTGGCGGATGTCGGTGGAAAACTGCGCAAGGAAATCCAAGTACCGAAACTGGCGAGGCGAGCACTTGTCCAAGGGTTTAGTAAAGGCATACACGATAGGTTTGTGATCGGTGTAAATTCTGAACGGCTTCAGCTCCAGCATATGCCGAAAGTACTTGACAGACTCGTAAATTGCGAGCAACTCGCGGTCGTACGGGCTATACTTGCGCTGGGCTGGGTTCAGCTTACGTGAGAAAAAACCCAGTGGTTCCCACGTGTTACCTACCATTTGCTGTACCACACCACCGATCGCCACATCCGAGGCGTCACTGACCAGAGCCAAATCCGCATTCGGACGTGGATGAACAAGAAGTGTAGCCTTACCTAGACTCGCCTTGCAAGCCTCAAAACATGCGTTGAGGTCTGCGTTCCACTCGATCTTAGCAGAGCTCTTGCAATGATGACTTACTAACAAACCGTTTAGCGGTGCCTGTTTCTGGGCTGCGTGTGGAAGGAAACGCCGATAAAAATTCAGCATACCCAAGAAACGACGGAGTGCCTTGATGTTGGTGGGGCGAGGGAAGTCCATGATGGCCTTCACCTTCTCAGGTAAGGGTGACGTGCCTGAGCTGGAGATGCGATGGCCAAGGAATGTAACCTCAGCCTCACCGAATACGCACTTCGCGGTGTTTATTAGGACACCATGCTCACGCAGTCGCTCGAATACTTGCCTAAGGTGCTTCTCATGCTCGGTCGCGCATGAAGATGCCACCAGAATGTCGTCTAAATACGGGAAACAGAATTCCAGGTCACCGAGGATTTCGTCAATGAATCTCTGGAATGTCTGCGCGGCATTGCGCAACCCGAACCCCATAAAGCTGAACTCGAACAACCCAAACGGCGTCGTGATGGCCGTTTTAGCAATATCATCTTTAAACACCGGAATCTGGTTGTAGGCACGAACCAGGTCCAATGTGCTAAAAATCTGACAGCCGTGTAAGTTGTGTGAGAAATCGGCAAGATGCCTGACAGGGTACCTATCTGGTATGGTGCGGGCGTTCAACGCGCGATAGTCGCCACAAGGTCGCCAGCCGTTGTTCTTTTTCGGAACCATGTGAAGGGGCGACGACCAGGGGCTATCGGAGCGGCGTGCTATACCTGTACGCACCATATCGTCGAACTCCTGCTTGGCTATTTTGAGCCGCTCTGCATCCAACCGTCTAGGACGACAGTACACCGGCGGGCCAGGGGTGGTACGGATATAGTGAACCGTATTGTGCTTCACGGCTCGCTCCGTCGGGTCACCCGCAGGCCTCGTGATTTCAGGAAACTGCTGCAATAATTCGTGATACGCCGTTGTACCTGCAATCGACTTAATACTGCTCACAGAGCAAGAAGAGGCTGAATAAGCACGAGCGGTTAGCATAGTACAATAATCTATAAGCCGTTTATGCCTAACATCTATTAACAGGTTATAGAAAGCTAAAAAATCTACGCCAATAATAGGCTTTGTTACTTCGGCTAAGATAAAACGCCAATGAAAAGCGCGACGTAAACCAAAATCAAGCGTAAGACTAATTGCGCCATAAGTAGGTATAGGAGTACCATTAGCGGCAAACAATTGATATTTATCTTTAGTGCGGCACTGAGGATTTACAGAAGTAAAGGGAAAAACACAAAGATCGGAACCACTATCTATTAAAAATGTCAGTTTAGTGTTCTTGTCGGTGACGAAAAGACGACCAGGGGAAACTTGGCAATCACTCGTCGTCATTAGTGACCGCCGCTGGCATTTCCCTCGGTCCAGCTGCACGGCGCGCGACACTTGGTTGCACGGGGGCCGAATCTGTCGTGGTACCAGCATAGTCCGTTGCTCCCCGCACGACTCCTTGAGCGAGAGCTGTGACGTCCCCGGGAGCGCGAGCGCGATGTAGCTCGCCCACGGGAATTTCCAGTCGTTAAGGCGGCTACTTGCCGCACAAGGTCATCTATACGGCGGTTGAGACGCTCCTCCATTGTGCTAGGTACAGATGACGACGCGAGAACAGGAACAGCTGACCCAGAAGCTTCCGCAACATGAGGTGTGTGTACCACAATATCATTCACTCGGTCGGCCAGCGCAGCAACCTTATCCAAACTGGCATCTGACATCGTAGCAATAACAGTCTGCACATGCGGCGGTAAACGTTTAGCCCATATGCTGCGCAGAAAGTCGTCCGACAAGTCGGTATCGGCCAGGTCGCGAAGGTGTCGTAAAAACTGCGAGGGCTTACGATTACCCAGCTCGGCTTGAGACACCAACTCCTCCACTCGCTTGTCCTTGGACACGGATAATCGGTAAACTAGCTCAGTTTTTAGTTTGTCGTATTTTTCCGTCGCCGGGGGTTTTGTTATTATGTCCTTTACCTCCGCTGCATATTTATGCTCGAGATTGCTCACGACATGGTAAAACTTTGTCGAGTCGGCCACAATATTCGCCAAACTAAACTGTCCCTCCAACTGGGCAAACCATAAAGCCGGTTCCTCGGGCCAAAATGGCGGAACTTTAACGGCAACCGCACTAACGGTTGAATCTACTGTCCTCGGTACACTAACAACCGGTGGAGTAGGTGTGGTAGCACTTGGAGCAGTCGTTTCTACCATGATTATCTATTCCGCACTTTATTATAGCGATTAAAGTTTACACGGACGCTATAACACTGCACTGCACTCAGTTTTAACGTCGGAAAGTCACCAAATTTATAGCAACGGAGCTATTAAATAACATATACGCAGTTTAACGTTTATAAAGTTTATTAAGGGTTAAACACAGTCCACAGAAGATAGTCAGTACAGTACGGAAGAAAGAAAATAGCACAGGACACCATAGAAGAAGAAATACAGAAAAGTACATGTAAAACGTATTTAAAACATAAGCGAGAGCGATTGGCCTGCGCGCGGCCTTCCGGCGTCGTGTAGCGGATTCGACTGATCTGGCAAGAAAAACCGGGAGCGCACGAATGCGCCCGAAGATGTGCCGTTACTTTTAAGTACATCGCTCGGCCGCGGGAGCGCGGCGCGCGGGCAACTAATATTAACAATAAAATTATTTGAAACATAATATAATATGTGTTGCTACATATGTGTAAGTGAAAGGACCAAGACTAAGAAAGAGATTTTAAATAGTGTTCTTTTAGAAGTTTTTTAAAAATGGGTAGGGATTGAGCACGTCTTATATCAATGGGCAAAGCATTCCACAATCTTACAGACTGGAAAGTGAAGGATTTGTTGTAGAACTTACTAGATGACCGAGGGGCAGCAAGAAGGCGATTCTGAGAACACCTAACAGACAAAAGAAAACTAAACCGTTTTTTAAGGTATTCAGGAGTATTTGGAATAAATAAAGTGCGATAGAGTAGAGACAGGATATGTGTATTACGTCGGAAACGAATCGGTAACCACCTGAGCTGTGACCGGAAGCTGGAGACATGATCAAATTTTCGTAGCCCGAAAATGAAGCGAATGCACACATTTTGAAGCCGTTCAATCTTGTTCAAATTGCTCTTCGGTAAGATAGAGATAAGAGATGTCGGCATAGTCTAAAATGGGAAGAAGAAGGGATTGGGCCAGCGCGGTTTTAGTGGAAAGTGGTAAAAAGTTGCGGAGACGCCTAAGAGATCCCACAGCGGCAAAAATTTTACGACCGACTTCATTAAGTTGCGGACCCCAGGAAAGAGTACGATCCATAATCACGCCCAGATTCTTTACTTGGGCCGAGTACGGAATCTGGACCCCATCGAATAAAATAGGAGGCAGACTCTCAAAATTCACCTTAGCTATGTTCTTGGGGCTACCAATAATAATAGCTTGGGTCTTCGTAGGATTAACTCTAATTCCATAGCAAGAACTCCAGTGCAAAATGCGCTCTAAATCAGAGTTGGTGGTAAGAATCAGAGAAGGTAGATCCGCAATTGGGCACTGAGAGTAAATTTGGAGGTCGTCGGCATACAAATGATAAGAAGAAAGGAGGTTAAGAGAAATAGAATTGATGAAGATGGAAAAGAGAAGGGGAGACAACACGCCACCCTGCGGGACGCCAGCTAGCGTGTTGCACCACGATGAACGAACGTCGTCTATTTTAATACGTTGCCGACGACCTTCCAAGTAACTGCGAAACCACCTAATCGCATCAGGAGATATATTGAGAGTACCTAGCACCCCTAACAGTATATCGAAGTCTACAGTATTAAATGCGTTAGTGAAATCGAGCAATGTCAGTATTGTTAGCTTTCCGTTATCCATTCCTAAACGGATGTCGTCTGTAATTTTAACTAGAGCGGTGACCGTGCTGCAACCAGATCGGAAACCAGACTGAAATGGATTAAGGAGAGAGTTTCTATTTAAAAACGAAGTAAGTTGATAGTGCACTAGACGCTCTAAGACTTTGGAAAGAAATGGTAAGATAGAAATAGGCCTAAAGTCAGGGAAGGAAGACGGATTTGATTTTTTAGGAATCGGAATTACATCAGCATCTTTCCAAATTTTAGGAAAAGAAGAAGAAGAGATGGAAGAGTTAAAGATGCTAGTTATGATAGGGACAAGAAGGTCGAGAAGCGGAATGATCATGTGACGGCCCACACAGTCGACACCAACGGCATTCGAAGAAATGTACCGGATATTCTTCTCGACATCGCTGTTAGTGACTGGCGTAAAAGAAAAGGGGGAAAAGCTTGGAGTTGGAGAAGAAGAAAGACGAGTAAGAGTTTCAGCCTTAACTGGACCGCTGAAAAGAGCAGGAGAAGAAAAGTGCAAATTTAGGAGGTTGATATCTAAATCATTTGGACTTGAGAAATTTCCAAATTTTAGCTGGCTCACCCTTATCCACTGACTCATGAATATGGTGCCGCTGTGCGTCACGGCACACCGTGCTGCAGCGATTACGTAAAGCGTGGTATTTAGCTTTGTTCTTGTCCGTGGGTTTCAGTTTAAACTTGCACTTAGCTAAATTCTTCTTCGCGATTAGAGCCCTAATGTCATCGGACAGCCAGGGAGCTGGCAGATGTTTAATTTTGATAGGTCGAATTGGAGCATGGACATCGTAAAGTTGAATGAGGAGGGAATTAAAGATCGCCACTTTGTCATCTACAGAGCCAGCATCAGCGATCACGCTCCAATCAATTTTACAGGCATCTTCACGAAGCTTGACGGAATCAAGCCGACTAAAATTGCGCTGGAGAACAATTTTTGGTTTGGGTTTAGGGGGACGAATTTTGTAAGAAAGGAAAAGTAGGTCGTGATAGGAAAAGGCTAAAGCAGAGTGTTGACTGTACTTTGCAACAAGCGAAGGAGACGATACAAAAGTGAGGTCGAGAAGTGAAGAAGTACAGTTTGGAAAGTGGTGTGTGGCATTGGACGGCAAAATAGCAAGGTTACAAGCTTCCACGAGAGATTTCAATGACCTTGAACGGAAATCATTTTTTAAAAGACAAGTGTTAAAATCTCCCATGATTATATGATGATTATAAGACGGAATGAGATCTTCGAGTACCTTTTCAAAGGAAGAGAAATAGTCAATATGTAGAGAGGGTGAGTAAAAAACTCCAAGAAGAATTTTAGCGTGAGAGATATTTAATTCGATGAAAAGGAATTCAGCGGCGTTTAGGCAAGGGGGTTGAGGCAGTGATGATAGAGTACGGAATATGAGACCGAAGGTAGATGGCCACGCCACCTCCACCTTTACCAATGCGATCATTTCGAATTATATGAAACCCTGGCAAAGAATAAGAGGTCGAAGGCAAACAAGGTTTAAACCAAGATTCTGAGACAAGGATAGCATGAATTCCGGAGAGATCAAAGGTGGTTAAAAAGTCGTTATAATGAGCGGGAATGCTTTGCGCATTAATATGTATGATGTTCAGATTCTTAGGGACATCTGCTAATTGGGGATTAAGAACGTCACGGAGAGGGGGTGGGAGACTATAAAAACTACTATCGTCATTATCCGATGAGAAAGATGTAAAGTGGTCCGAAGATAAATCGCTTTCGCTTACCGGTGTCATAAACTATAAAATAAAATATAAATTATAATAAAGATAAAAATATAATATGTATGTATATTTATAATATATAAGCTAAATAATTTTAATTATAGCTGGCACAAACCAATGAGGTTACGCCAAACTCGCTATCCACCAGCAGTTCATACACTTATAATAAAAAAAGAAATACAATATTAAAAGGAAAACATTAAAAGTAGGACAGATTACAGCTCAAGTAGCAAAGTAGCATTAAGACAGTGGAAACATAGATTAGCAGATAGTAATTATACACAACGTGAAACGGAACGCGTCACCAGAACGGCAACAAGAAAAAAAAAAAAAAAAAAAGTTAGACAGCTGTCAATGTCAAGTCGCTCCGCACACGTCAGACCACAAATTCATAATATGAAATATGTGTAAAATTCACGAATGACCCACATTAAAAATCAAAAATACGTAAATAAAACAATAATTACTAAGTGGGTGGAAAAACAATTGATGGCGAGATATAATCCTGCCGAGACAAGAGTTAGAGAGCGGTTATGAGTCTTTAACAAGTACAGGCTAAACGCGCGATCTTGGATTCCTCTTGGCCCTCGCTGCGGGTGGTTGGACTGCTCCGATGGCAGCAGTAGGAGCCACCTCGGCGCGGTCCGATGTCGCCGCCGGGAACTGCTCCACATCCGCCACAGTGGTAACGCAGCATCGCTTACCCGCGGCATCAAGGACGAACACGTTGCCGTCGCGGGTCCAACAACTCCGTATTCCTAGGCGCTCACGGGCAGCCATAAAGACAGCATGACGCGGCGCCGTGAGGAACTCGGACACTGTGACACCGGTCCCCTTGAGGCACTTCTTACCGAACCAGACAGAATTCCGCACAGAAACATCGGTGAATTTCATTAGGATGCATCTCGATCTGTTATTGTGTGGCCTACCAACTCGATGACAGCGCCTCACATCATCCACCGATAGCTTGCTCTCGAGATGCCTATTCAGAAGCTCCACAGCACTTGCCGGAGAATCACCCTCAGACTCAGGCACGCCATGCAACAGCAACATTTTCCGCCGTGAACGCATCTCTTGCTGATCCAGTTGCTGTCCAAGGAAATTTACTTGCTTCTGCAAAGCATCCAGCGAACCCAGAATGAACCTTCTGAAAGCGCTGAAGTCGGCTGACACTGAAGCCACGGTGGGACTAGAAGGAGCTGCCTTATCAATTTCGCTCTGGAAGGCTGCCATCTGTTTCTTAAAGTCTTCAGCCATCTCTGACATTGATTGTTTAATAGACTCCATTGTTACAGTTTGAGGTTATGTGTTTTTGAAAGAAGTGACTGAGTTTTGCTTTACTTTTATTGAATGGAAATAATGAAGAACTGCTGGTAGGTGAGATATATTACTTTGTCATTAAAAACCAATAGATTTTTAACCAAATAGAGGCTTTAAATTATTAAAAATAAATTAAATACACAGAGGTGATGTTTATGCTTTTTCTGCACCTACCCACACATCATTAATATGTTATTTACACAAAAAAACCGGATAATTGCGAGTCGGACTCGCCCACCGAGGGTTCTGTTACTTTTTAGTATTTGTTGTTATAGCGGCAACAGAAATACATCTGTTGAAATTACAACTGTCTAACTAAGGAAGACTCACCTCGATAGCCATGCCTTCTCTTAGCATATTAGTGTTCTCCGCTTGGTAATGCACGCTCTTCGTGAACGTGGATATGTCGTACGTGAGGTCTACGTTTAGGTTCGTCTTCTCAAACACGAGACCGATAAACCACATGGAACAGTGGTTCGCTAGTACTTCACCCTGTAAATTTGACAGTAACTTTACTGTAAATATATTAATAACCCCCTTATATAAAACTAGGGAAATTTCTGTAAAATGTTATCTTTCTAAGAATCATTGTCAAAAAGGCATAGAGATAAACGATTATCAACGGAAAAATTACTGCTACCTCTGGATCCAGAGGCCGTGAGTACAAGTCTCACCCAAGGCGGTCATTTTTCCACTTTTAAATTTATTCTAAGCTTAATAGCATCGTTTGCAGACGTTTCTGCTTGTTAAAAATTAAAAATTGATTCTCAACGGTATTTTTTTTACTAAATTTAACAGGACATTGAAAATCACCTCTGATAAGTGCCAAGGTAGGTATTTTCGCATTTTTGATGCCTATATAATTATATTAAATCGGTTTTACAAAAATAACTAATACTGAAACTACTGAATAGTTAAAATATTTCAATTAAGACCCCACTTAATCTTAAAATCAAAATAATGCTTACATTTTCATTCTTTTTGACTTCACTCCCAGGATCTGGGACTGGAGCACCTGAAACAAAATTGTTACATTGTTCATACATTACTATTTTATTTTGTACTATCTCTATCAATCATTCTCTACTTCTATGATTTATGACATAAGTTTGAAAATCTTTATTCTTCGTTCTATACCTCATTTTATTTAGCATTAGATATATGTCCTTGCTTGACTTATTTTTCCAGTCTTTTTCAATAAAAAGAGACGTCAAGAATGTTTACCTTTTTTCTAATGCTAAAAAAACGAGGTACTTATAGTTCACATAACAATACAATACAAATACTCTTTATTGCACACAGAAAACAATACAAGGAATACAGAAATTAAGAATAGGCAAGACAACAGGTCTTATCACTAAAAAGCGATCTGTTCCACGTTCTGTTGTATGTTTGTATCGAGAAGAGCTGGCAATCTAATTAAGAAATTCTCCTTAGTTATTTTGTAATTTAGTGCAAATAAAATACGAGTGCAGACAAAAAATGAGATGAAAAGACGAGTTCAGGCAGGTGGATGGGGCCTTGTGGAGGAGACAGGCTCTGGACAGGGACTCGTCGAGGAATATGGGAGAGGCCTATGCCAAGAGCAACCAGACAACACGTCTGTGGAGAAAGGCTAGCAGTAAGCAGTAAGTATAAATAGGAGTGCAGTAACAGCTTACCAGGCGGCAATGCGAGGGGTTGCCCGTTATTTATGTTGAGTGGCACGGAGTTGTAGCACTCTGGGTTGACGTGGGCGATGGTTATGTGTTGGTTTCTTTCCAAAGTTGCTGTAAAAAAGGAATACATTACTTTTTTGCTGACGGTATTCTACATCTCCGAAAGTCATACAAGTCATAAACGGTAGCCATCCTGAATTAGATGGGGGTTTTCAGAGAAAAGTGTACAATTTACTTTTTTTCGAAAAACTAGCAAGTTTTGGGTTATTACGACTTAGAACCATGAGGATTGAGGACTATTGATTAAAACAAAGAAAAAAACCGGACCAGTGCGAGTCGGACACCTTTTAGTACTTTTTAGTATTTGTTGTTACAGCGACAGCATAAATACATCATCTGTGAAAATTTCAACTGTCTAGCTATCACGGTTTATGAGATACAGCCTGGTGACAGACAGATGGACATTGGAGTCTTAGTAATAGGGTCCCGTTTTTACCCTTTGGGTACGGAACCCTAAAAAGTGTCCCTAGTTTTCCATACTAATTTTGGGAGCCAGTTTTGTGACGCTCTATACAAAATGTATGTGAAAATTTGTCCCAAAACTGTCATTTTGAAATCGATAGTCCTTGTTCGCTGAAGATGCGAGCAGCACTACGAAGTGCTTGTAGCGCGCGAAGAAGTTGCGAGCTTCGAAGAGGCGCTCTCAACCGCATTTTGAGAGCATTATCTCGTCTGTTATTACAATCAAACACTACTTACTGATGAGATGTCTGATCCGACTCTCCACTAGCCCGCACCACTGCAGCTGGTCATCCTTGTTGACTGAAGAAGCGAGCAGCACTATGAAGTGCTTGTAGCGAGCGAAGAAGTTGGGAGCTTCGAAGAGGCACTCCCAACCGCATTATCTTGTCTGTTATTACAACCAAACACTACTTACTGATGAGATGCCTGATCCGACTCTCCACCAGCCCACACCACTGCAGCTGGTCATCCTTGTTAGCTGAAGAAGCGAGCAGCACTATGAAGTGCTTGTAGCGAGCGAAGAAGTTGGGAGCTTCGAAGAGACGCTCCCAACCGCATTTTGAGAGCATTATCTCGTCTGTTATTGCGAGACCTGAAAAAACGGTTTCGTTTATAATCACCTAAAGTTTATTAGTGGTAGGGTAAACTATTCTATTCTTGCCACTCCACCAATGGTTGATCTTTCTTGCTGCTGATCTTTAACCTTATTTTAAAGACAGCAATGTTTAATTTCCTACAAAAATCGTGTCACTGTCAGTGCCAAATTGCCAACAATTTGGTTTGAAGTTTCAGACATGTTTCCATTTTTTTTTCAAGCTTAGGTAAAAAATAAATTACAATACTCGTAACTAAATACCTCCATTTTTTCTAGGCAATAACCGGCAAAGGATACAATTAAAATGAACCTTCATGCATGTTTTATGCATTTTCCTATCAAGGTTTACTATCGCGTGTTATCTAAAATAACACTGATTTAAACTTTCACGATTATTACTCATAATTATTTACAACGACGCGACTTAATCGAGTAAAATAAGATTTAAATTTACCTCCGACGTTTCGAGGACGGCGTTGTCCCCGTGGTCTCGGAGAAGACTAGCTTAAGTTGACATCAACATCTTGTAGGCGCGCGAGTTTTTCGAACTACCCGCACTTGGTCTTGTTTATTAACTTGAACGTTATGCGCACTAGGGATGTCACCAGGTCGACACACAACACACAATATTCGATTTTTCAACTTTCGATATTTGTTTTCGCTTACACTTACTAAAATAATCCATTAGGAAGAACGAACTTTGTATTATTTACAGTTTTCTTACGTACCCAGTCTGAACTCCTCCATGATTACTGTCCTCGTTGAGGCAGACACGTTGAAGGTGGAGTTCTGTTGCGGGTAGGCGGGGGTGATGATTGGCATTAGGTGGAACCGGTCGGAGACGTTTACCTGTAAATAAAAAAGATTAATAGATAATTTTTAGAGTTCCGTACCCAAAGGGTAAAAACGGGACCCTATTACTAAGATTCCGCTGTCTGTCTGTCTGTCCGTCTGTCACTAGGCTGTATCTCACGAACCTAGACAGTCGAAATTTTCACAGATGATGTATTTCTTAATACTAAAAACAGGATAAAATAAATATTTAAGTTGGGCTCCCACACAACAAACGTGATTTTTTTGCGTAATGGTACGAAACCCTTCGTGCGCGAGTCCGACTCGCACTTGGCCGGTTTTTTCGTTGTCGTGTCCAAGTTACACGGTACGTGGATTAACATGTGTGGGCTAGGATAACTTACCCTTGGATCCCACACCGGGAAGCCCAGGTTGACACTGTCGGGCTGCTTTAGCAAAACCGGCTGCGGCCACTTCCACTGGCTGAAGACCAGGAAGAACTTGTGCAGCAATGTCGCCGGGAGGGCGTTCGGGTACAGTTGGCAAGTGCGAGCGACCAGCATCGCCCACGAGACGCCGCCGAGGTAGCCCAGTGTGTTCGAGTAGATGCCGTGACCTGATGACGAAGAGGATTAACCTTTTGGACGCCAATTACCGATATACACGCACCGTAGGTTCAACGCCAAAGACCGATTAATCGGTCATAGACCACAGACAGAGCAACATAGACCTACATGCATATGCATAAAGTTCAATTTCAGTTTCGACACTTCGGTGACAGCTTTTGTGTTTGATACGGCGTCGAAAAGGTTAAGGCGCCATTCATTTATTACGTAAGACGATTTTTGCCAGTTTTTGACTCCCTCCCAACCCTATGTAACAAAAGATAAGAATAGGCCGACCCCCTCCCCCCTGTATTACGTAAGAATCTAAAGGAAAAATCTCTATCGATCGAATTTGCAAGTGACAGAGAGGCAGAAACCGAACTTTAGAAATTCGTGTTTCGCGGTAGGCCCTGTGATTGTGCTACGCAGAGTTTTGCGTAATATTCCCTATTCAAAGGTAAGTATTGAGTCTCTAGTCAATCATAGCCCAGATCCTCTTGAACAATTAGATGAATTTCTCGAACAGTAGTACGTAATTCGGGGATGTTGCGATCGCATCCGCCACCGCGGAACGTCCGCATTTTTTTTAAATCGATGCGGAGCTTAATGCGGATGCGGATATGGAACAGGTAGGTACAGGAACGTCTTAGCTGCGGCATAAGTGCTAGGTAATTTCGTCATTAGCCAGTAGGAATCTCGTTGATTGGACGTTACTCACGCTTGGCCCACAGTTTGATGGCGCGCAGAGTCAACCGGAAGTTGTCAATGTTGGGCACGAGGCGAAGGATCTCGTCGGTGACGCGGCATCCGTTTAATGAGCGGACGCATTTCTGGTCCAGGTTCTTGAGGAGCATGTCGTCTCGGAGATCAAAACAATCTGGAGAGTTTTGAATGATTCATGGTTAGTTTCACTAGTCTAGTGTCACTAGACTTATATTGACCGGGATATAGATTTATATTAACCGGGACAGTCTCCCGTGAACAAGATGCATGTAACTGCGGCGAAATATCGGGAGTTCAAAAACAATACAAAAGTTAATCACGGTCTATATCCCGGTCAATACAAGTCTAGTGAATCTGGAAAGTTGTTTAGATTATTTTGAGTTCTGAATTCTGGCCGATCTCTAGGTGATTTAGTTTGGTGAAGGAAAACATTGTGAGGGAACCCAACTAATCATACATAAGCACAATAATAATGTATAATATTGTTAAGTTAAATTAAAATCAATTCTATGTGTTACTTTTGAACCGCTTGGGACCCAATTGCTGGACATATAATAAAAATTGTAACTACATATAAGTGAGCATCTTTCTAAATGTTAATGCAGGCTATGCAGGCTAGGTATTCCCCCTATAGCTAGCGATTAAGTTTTATCCCTCTTAAAAAGCAAAGAGATAGGTGCGGGCTGAAAAACAGCGCTGTGCAGTCGCCAGACTCGCGGCACAAGCTGAGTCCCGAGCCTATTGTCGCACGCAGCATTTATAATAATTGTTAATTATAATTCTAAATGTCATATATGTATATATAGTTAGTTCCTACTTGTATAATAATACTGCTGTAATTTAAGCTTGTACCTACTACTGTTTTTTTTTGTATACTGACTGCGACAATAAATGACTTTTTATTTTATTTTATTTTTAATCCCTATAAGGCCTATTTTTTTCTGGAAAGGTCGCACTCATTATGGCAGTTGCTTTAGCGACAGAGTTACTCATTAGAAAAATAACAAATTATCAAAATAATAGGTTGTAGAAGAGAAGTTAAAAAAACCGACCAAGTGCGATTTGGACTCGCGCACGAAGGGTTCCGTACCATTACGCAAAAAACGGCAAAGAATCACGTTTGTGCATGAGCCCCACTTAAATATTTATTTTATTCTGTTTTTAGAATTTGTTGTTATAGCGGCAACAGAAATAAATCTGTGAAAATTTCTAGCTACCACGGTTGATGGAATACAGCCTGGTGACAGACAGACAGCGGTCTTAGTAATAGGGTCCCGTTTTTACCATTTGGGTATGGAACCCTAAAAAGGTGCTTCCTGTTTACTGCTGTATGTTTTGTGGTAAATTGATTTTCACCATCTACATCGGCAGTCAAATTACAAACCTGATTTAGATTTCTATATCTTACTTATTACGAGGGTTGATCCGTATGCACCACCCCTAACCCTCTTACAATAAAACTACATTCAAGATTTATATTTTATTTCTCTACATAGTCTCCCTCAACACTAATACACTTATTCCATCGGTGCTCCAGCATTTCAATAGCCTCCTAAAAAAATAATGCCCGACCTCTGAAAACCACTCCTCCACAACAGATATCACCTCTTGATTATCCAAAAATAACTGAATATTTATGCTTTAATAAAAAGCAGTGCTTACGCCAATGGACAATAGAATTGCGAATCCCAGGTTCCTTTAGGCTACAACCGGGAAAGAACTAAGATGAAAATAATTTAGACTTACCTGGTATCTCCTTGAGAGCGAGGCGGGCAAATAGCAGATCTATCTCAATATCATTAAAGTTCATTTTGATGACTGGCACAAATGCATCTTCGACCGCGCGCAAATCTCGAACCTGTGCAGTAAATAAGACGTTCAGGATACCATTAACAATGAGAAATTTACTAACACAGTGCAATTATGAATTAGCTCCATGCATGAATTTATTGTTATTTTTGGATTCATAATTTATATCCTTGGAACACCGGAAATGATAAAAATACTTTTGTAAACCTTAACATTATTTTATTAAAAAATATTTAAAATGTTGACAAATTTTGAGCGGTTGAAACGCTCATAATTTTTGGCGCGAATTCGACAGAGCTTGATGACGTCACACGTTGGGCGGCCCAACTGACGTTTGCTACTAATGACACTAATCTGTCGAACGCGTGACGTCACGTGGCGTTTCGAGCGTTTCGCTCACTAGCTTTTCGCGGGCAAATTTTTGTACTTTTTATTTATAATTTTAAGTAATTAAATGGTAATTTAAAAAACGGAAATGCATTTGTAACATGATATAACGGTAACAAACATCCGAATAAAACATATTTCGTTCAAATATAAACTTCATGCATGAGGCTAATTATGAATTAATTAATAGGTACAAATTAACATTTGTAGGTATTAGTGATGTACCGACTATTGATTTGACCGACTAGACGACTAATCGGCGCTCGGATGGCCGATTAGTCGGCCAAATACATAAATCATTATTTCTCTTTAAAGTTTACATTGAACAAAGTTTACACTGCAACAGTATTAACCTTTTCGACGCCGTGTCAAACACAAAATCTGTCACTCGGACGCCACATCACCGAAGTGTCAAAACTGAAATTGAACTTTATGCACATGCACGTAGGTCTATGTTGCTCTGTGGTGTTTGCCCGATTAATCCGTCTTTGGCGTTGGACCTGCGGTGCCGATATATCCGTCATTGGCGTCCAAAAGGTTAAACATTTGATAAATATTTGCCGTTTGTTTCGTCTTTCGGTAACTAATAATATGGCGACTTAGTCGGCAACTATGACAGACAGTTTGTGAAGATTCCTCTTCTAAGGGTTACTCTAATTATTACTTATACACCAATGGAGGTACTTGTAGGTGCTCTGACTTGACTGATCCTTCACGATGTGTCCTCTTTGACTGCCCCGATCTAAGTGAACGAGTCTCACGAGCCAGTCCGACTGGCTCACGTGCCCCACTACCTAGCTACCTACCGTGTTGCCAGGTATTTTCCCAACTACCCCGTACTAATCGGGGTAACGCAATGATGTTGCCACATTATAATTATTATTCAAGTGATATCTGTCATGTAAACATAAATAAATCATGACAAGTGTACAGTGACAATGACAGTGTACCTTTAATACGTAGTTGCGTGAAGGAACGTTGAAGCACTGGTAGCTCAACGGTAAGGTGTTCATTGGTTCAAATCATGGCACGAAAGTTTATTTACAAAATATCAGTTGCTCTGCCCACAGTGGGGCGTATATTGGTTAGTGATGTTATGATGTAGTTAAATATTAACAAAGATAGATATAACTCCGTAATAGATGGATACAGTCTAAGGAAAAAACGTGCCTTGAAAATCACGAAAATTTGATTCTCGATCAGAGGGCGCCACTAGTTTTGGCCTACACTCGTATAGAGGGCGTTGACGGTTTCGTTTGTTATTTATAATTTTAACGCATATCAGTGAAAGAACATGGGTCAAAATCATAAAAATAATTAATGCAAATAAAAAAATCATTTATCCATATTTAAATACATTTTATCGTATTTTTATAAATATTTATTTTTAGTTATAAGTATGTCGATAGATGGCAGTGAATTTACTGGGGTTACAAAATTTACTATGACAGTACCACTCTAGTATAAGTTACTCTATGATATTAACCTGCGGCTGCTGGCGTAGGAGTTCGTAGAACGACTGGAAATAGTCTGTGCGGTCGATGTGTCGCGGCGCCACGCACAGCGCGTCGATATCGGCGCCGCGGTGGTGGACCTGTATAATCATTCATTATCAATTAACATACGATTATTATTAGGGAACGAACAACATTATTTGTGACGTTTTCAATCAAAAGGTACCACATTGCGCTTGTCGATAAGGTTGATTTAAAATTGAAGCTATATGGAAATAGCGCCTTATTGACAACCGACAATAAGTACCCTTTTGGATGAAAATGGCACATTTATTTATCGTATGGCATTATACACTGTGTTTTTAGTATTAACATGCAAATCATAACTTAAATTTAGCATTCCGTAAGTAGTCGATAGTGTCGCTCGTGAGGTCTTTGAAATCCATGGGTGACCCGTCATACTTGGTTATGGGGCATTCGAAAACCATGTGGTGCAGAGTTTATTAAGGGTCTCCGCAGTAGCATTTCTCAGCGTCAGTCCAGCCCCATTTTGTACGCAGGTAAGCGCAGTGACCTATTCCGGTTCTTATACGGTTTAAGGAACACCAGCCACGACGGGCCTCTTTGAAACCACGCGGAAATTTACGGGGATCAAGGTGAAATAGGTCTGCCATGAACAAACGAGTAGCGTCGCGAGGAAATTTGTTTGGCCTGTCCAGACGTACCTAGCCAGAGGTAAACCCACGCGCGGCTGCAATGTCTCGGGCAAGGCAATGTCTACTGGTACTTAGTTCACACGGCTTATGGCCAAACAAGCTCAAGAGGTTAGGCCGTGGGCTAAACGCACGCGACAGTCGGCGCGGCAAGCGGTAAATCAAGGCCATTCATACATTACGCTCAACCAAATGTATGAATGGCCTTGATTTGCCGCTCGCCGCTCCGCCAGTCACGTACATTCAATCCGAGGCCTTAAAGTAAACTCATAAAAGTCATCCCACACTAGCGTCTTTTGAGCGTCGGCGTCTAGTCTGCTGCTGGACGCAGCGTTGGCTCAACTGTGCATTGACGCCATTTTCTATAGCGTTGACTAGACGCTCAAAAGACGCTAGTGTGGGGTGGCCCTAAAAGTCAAGTAATATAAATCACTTACCCCAAGTCTATAGGATCCGAATGTGTATATATTCCCACCAACAGTCTCAGCTACAGTTGGCGGCATATTCTTCCTCGTACTCTCATCCCGTATCCACTGCCTCACAAGCCTATGTAGTGCTCCAAGCACTTCCATGCGGTGGTCCATTTCAGCATCAGTTTCGAAGACTCCGAACGGTATGAGGGCTTCTTTCAGTTCGTTCGTCTTTTCGATATCGATCGGTTTTGGACCTACGAATGTAAAGTACAAAATACAGCAAGTAATAAAGTAAGTATAAACAGGGTAACAAATGTAAAAACACAGTATGAGTTTTAAAAGATTTCACGAAGGTTTCGCAAAAAGAAAACTGAATTGGTTAGGTTCCTTTTTTACTTGGGATAGATTTCGCAAAGTCGTTGCGATATCGATGTCTGTTATGACACTTATGACTACTCAGTAGCGACTTCACGATAAAAATGGCGTTTTACTGTAAGTCATGTGATAATGGAAAATATATCGAAAAAATAAGGCATTTTGTCTAAAACTACGCCAAGTCCAGACACTTTATATGATTGTGATGACATTAAATTTTTAGTCTCTAAATATGACCAAGAACACAAGTACAATGTTACATTTCTTCGGTTTTCTCCTGAGCACCCAGCGTGAAGAGACTATTATTTTTAATTTAGTATTTAATAGGCCCATTTCTGATTGTCAGCTGCATTATTAAGCAATTACTTCTGCACAGAAATGGAAAAAGATGGAGGAGGCTTTTATGGCCTCTCCACACCTATCAACGCGGAATCAGCAAGAGCCGATAGAAAAATCGTCTCGACCGTATAGAAGGCGAATTATTGCGATTTGATTCGCCTCGGCGATTCTAGTGGACGCCAGCCTTAAGACTGAACGCACGCGACCGGCGGCGCTTACTATAAGGACGCTCTGACAGGTTATTCGTATAAAGATACTAGCAAATTTCGTCCTTATGGTAAGCGACAATGTCGTACCTTTTAATTTAGGACGAACGAGTAAACAAGCAAGAAATATTATTAAAAAATACTTAATTAAAATAAGAGGCCAGTCTACCGAAATCGCTTAATTTAATATATGACCTATGTACCTAGAAAAAAATTATATGTATAAATATTGATAAGATTCTCCTTAACTCAAAAAATCTTTTTAATTTAAGATTAGTAGTTAAGTTAAATATTACATGTGCTTTTTTATAAAAATAAAGTTTAAATTTTAATTTTTTTTTTTAATTGAAAACGTCACAGTTAATAAATCAAACAATAACATAAGCTAATACCCATAGATTTATATAATCCTCAGTACCACAAGTTTGATAAGAGCGTTTATCAATCTTGACTTTATTAAGAATGTAAAGCTGCAGTTGTAATTTGTATAAACCGTTTAATTAGTTATTAAAAGGGAAGAAAACATTCTTGTTGACTGACCAGAGTAGATTTATTTAGAGTAAGCTATTTTGCAATAAAAATTCGTGCGAGTCGTGCGACGCGCAAAAACAGGTGTTAGGTACCATTGGCCACACTGTTATCAAACAATTCCTAAACCTTATTGCAAGGACATAAGGTCCACCGATGGTCAATTAATCCTTGAACGCCACGCTTATAGTGTGCGGCACGTCGTCGTAAACTTTTGTCGGAATTCACGTATCGGTCGGTCGGTATGTCCTCAAACTACGTCCGAAAGAGAGGTATGGGCACTGTGAATGTGTGAATGTCATCTCGCTTTGTGTGGTAGGGCACAGCACAGCGGATGTCATTCCAGATCTAGAGCAGAGCTCAACTGTGGAAGTACTTACACCTTACAGAAAACCACTGCCAAATAACACTAGACCCTACTCATAGTGTTGTGTTCCTGCCGGTGAGTAAGGTTGCCAAAACTCAACGAGGGTGCGGAGTGTTAGGGTCGGCAACGTGCGTGTAACACCTCTGGAGTTGCAGGCGTACATAAGCTACGGAGGCTGCTTTAAATCAGGCTGGCCGTATTCTTGTTTGCCACCGACGTAGAAAAAAAAAGTTGATATTTGGCTATAGCCGCGTGCGCGTCAGTTGACATCCTTGGCGGTCGTAGAGTGAAGAGTGTTGCTGTACACGTCACAATGTCTATCCATATCTCCATATTACTCGTAGCAAGGACAAGCAATCACTGTATCTAATAAGATAAGAACGATCGTAGATAGGTTACTGTGTTTATTCCTTACTGTGTTAAAGGGGACACAAAATATTCATTTGAATGGGGTCATAACACCCTCCCGTATATGGAAATCTTGCATTGCAATGTCAGATGCAAGGCTATGCAACGAACAAAACGACTTATTTAAGGACAAACCAGTTGGTAGAGGTCAACTTTTATTGAATCCCTTTTATGTATAATCCAAAATTGCTTGAACAGATCTGCCTGCTATAATATCGCGAAAAACGGAAACCAATCGAAATCGTTATCTGCCTCTCTATTGCTCTTCCATATTCGTGCGACAGAGGCAGATAGCGAAATTTAGATTTTCGTTTTTTTTTTCGCGGTTTATTGTTCGCAACATATCGTTTTGTTATGCAATATATTATTGTTAATAACAGTCTGTCTCGATTTACTAACCAAACTCTGTTACTAAATGAACTGTAATGTTTTTGAAGTAAAACTTCTTTAGGCGCGACTAGAGGGTAACTCAGATTTTTTTTTCTGACGGAAGTAACGCTCAGAGTGACACACGCACAATAGGACACACGTCAAAGTGCCAACATAGCGATAAACGTCATCGTCAACGCGCGTAAAGATTACACGCACACACTTTTTTTAATAGGTAGTTAAGTTTCCTCTTCATATGATATAGTGCAGTGAACATTATATGTATAAAATAAATTTTAGTAATAGGTATTGAATTTAGTGTAAAGTAGGTAGTTTAATACTGTTATAAAGTTAGTTTTATAATTTCAAAGGGCACAATTATAACTCTCAAAGAACCTTATCCATCTAATACCTTTTAAAATGCTAAACCGAGTTTTTGTCATGGAAATCATAATTTTACACAAACTTGTGGGCAGAAGGTAGCAACTAATATCTGTAGGTACAAACCTGCCATGGAAATCGCTGAGGTCATTCCCAGCGTCTTCAAGTTCTGCTGGTTCTGATGCTCATTGGACTTGGGCTGGTTGGTGTGTGAGTACTGCGGAGCGGGCCACATCTTGTCTAACTAACGTTGAACTTATCGTAAAGTAGGCTTAAGCTAGAGGTGGGTCATTGAGGGCTCTCCTCGAGGGTGACTGTTGGGGCAGCGCCCGGGTTAACTACCTGAAAGAGATTGTATGCTGTAGTTTTATTCACGATTTTTTTGCTTATCTTTAGACAACATTCCTGTACTTATATTGCGGGTTATGGATCGTTATGAGCTCCCATGAAAATGATGCATGTAACTGCGTCCAAATATCGGGAGCTCATAAATAATACGATAGGTAATCACAGTATATATCCTGGTCAATATAAGTCTGATAGTGAAACTAACCGTGAATCATTCAAAACTGTTAACATTCCTGTAATTTAGAGTACAACACCATCCTCAGTGTGTCCTCATAGACACTTCTTTAGCAACAGAGTGGTCAACGCTTGGAACAAACTCCCAGGGGATGTAGTAGCGGCCCAAAGTGTCAATGAGTTTAAGAATAAATTAGATAAGCACAAAGCAAATTCTACTCAACACTGAGAACTTGGTTTATGACTCTGGATACAGGCATTATCAGTTGTTTAAACTGCCTGCCTGCATTACAAATAATAAATAAATAATTACACCTTTCAGACCAGTAAATTTAAGTTAGTACAAGTTAAATTGAACTTTAGTGACATGCCAGGGACCACTAACTGTTTGTAAGTTAATAATTATGTTGCATAAAGTCATTAAAGGGTTGTATTGTAAAAGGTAACTGTCAGCTTTCTGATGCCTCTCTTGTCTCCCGTGGCGTGCCCCAGGGTTCGATTTTGGGTGCGATTCTGTATATTTTGTACAGCGCGGATATTGTGAAAAGTATTCAGAACTGTGCTTATCACATGTATGCTGACGATATACAGTTGTACTTATCTTGTAAACCAAATGAAATGTCATGTGCAATAAATAAAATTAATGATGACTTAGATCGCATAACCCAGTGGTCCAACAAAAATAGCCTAGTTTTAAACCCACAAAAGTCCAAATTTCTAATATTGGGTACTGAGAAACAGAGGCGCAAGATTTTAAACTTCAACCCCACGATTGAAGTCGGCGGTCAATGTATTGAGCAGGTAGCAGAAGTAAGGAACTTGGGTGTCCTGATGGACGGTAACCTCAGATTTCACAACCATGTAGTAGAGACCTCTCGAGTATGTTTTTATAGACTCAAAATATTATATAACGTGCGTAGGTATTTGAGTACTGAAGTCAGAATATCTCTGTGTGAATCTTTGATATTGTCAAAACTCAATTATGCCGATACTGTTATAGGTGGCTGTCTGTTGTCAAAAACCAAAAAGCTAATACAGCGTGTGCAAAATGCATGTGCACGTTTTTGTTTTTACATTCCACCTCGAAGCCATGTTACTCCTTACCTAAATAATAGCGGGTTAATGAATATGGAGTCGCGACGTGCAACGCATCTCGCCTGTTTGCTTTTTGGTATTGTAAGGACAATGACGCCACAATATCTATTCGAAAAATTAACTTTTTCACAAAGGCATATTAGGGGAGCTACTCGTTTGCTTTGTCCACGGCACAGCACCGCCGCATTTCGCGGCAGCTTTAAATACACTGCCACGAAATGCTGGAATAATATACCGCCTCCTCTTAGGAACTCATTGTCAGTAAATTCGTTCAAAGTGAATTACAAAAAATACATTTTAAGTGTACAGAAAAATCGTTGTTAAGTCTGTGCTAATTCTTTTTGTGTACTTATGTGTTTCTGGCTTCTAAGTGGATCTAATTGTACAAATAGAAGTATGACTGCTACTGTACTGGTCAATAGTTTTTATATTTTAATGTGGATCAATAGTTATAATAATTCAACTAAAATTATATTTAATTTGTATAGCTGTAGTATTATATATTTATTTATTTATTTTATATTTGATTCGTATAGCTGTTGTAATTATATTTAAGTTGTATTTGTTGCGCTCTCTCGGAAGGGTTTCCACGGAAGACCAGCGTCGGGGCCTTATAGGTTCCTTGACATGAAGCTGAGTGGAGACCATTTCAGGAACGCTTTATAACCAGCAATCTATGTCAGTGTTATTAGTTAAGTTTTAAATTAAGCGTTTTTGAATAAAGCATCTTCTATTCTATTCTATTCTATTGTTCTAAGAATAATTTCATGAAAGTCACTTTGTTTGTATTATGATATCTATCTATCTAGCCCTTTTATTCTGAGCTAGAGTATGTCCCGTAGCTCAGTGTGCCGCTTGGCAAAGGCCTCCTCTAGCTCTTTCCATTGAGGTCTGTCGTGGGCCACTCTTCTCCAGTTCGGGCCCGCTGTGAGTTTGAGTTCATCCTCCCATCTTGTTCGAGGTCTCCTCTGGCCCCGTGTACAACCTCTTGGATACCAATCTGTTACTATTTTGCTCCATTTTTCCCGCCTGTCTCTCAACATTATGTTTATGATATACTTCTTAGAAATAATTGTATTTATGCACCTAGGTTAGTATTTGCTACACTATGGGCAACTCTTATGATAGCTGGACCATTATTATAAATAAATTTTAGTGTTGTTTAATTTCTCCATGTATTGGCTTGTCTGAGTTGCCTGTAATGTTAACCATCAATGATTTGCACATGCACATAACTTTATGATTCAGATAGCAGAAGTTACAGTTAAACGTAACATGGATAATTTAAATGTTTAAATTGAAACAGAAAGTGTTCTAAACTAAACTAACAGAATATGGGCCGATAGGCATGAAATAAAGACTTTCAATTTCAATTTATAGTTTGCTGCTTAGTTACTTATTTTCTCTGTGATTTGTTGTAGCCGCTTAGTGTGTATTATAAAAATTGTTTGCTTAGCAACAACAATACCACAAACATTACGTTGTAAATGAATGTTTAGTAGCAACTTATTAAGGATTAAAAATACGTGAGTGAAACCGCTAAGTTAGCTAAGTTAATATTAGGGCTCGCGGTCGAATCCGTGTTTCGTTTACACGTTTCGAATACCCGTGTCCGAATAATACGTAAACGGTTTTCTGGCCCGTTCCGCACGTTTAATTAAGAAACGTGTAGTTAAGACCCGTGTACACGGATAAACGGGTATTCGAAGATACGTATCTTATTTATCCGTGGCTCCGGACACGTCCTTGACGATAGTAGCGAAGGAACGAACGCCAGCTACAAATGAATAGACAAAAGATTCATGACGAGTTTTTGTCATATTTAACCTTATTCCGAGGGTCATAGAATCGAAATTCAATAAACGGTTTAGAAAACCCTTTCTTGAGCAGGTAGTTTTTGCTTGCAATAGTTATTATATACGAGTATTCACGCTTCTTATCAAAGTAGTATTTTATATAGCACTTTAAATAGCTACTTTTTTTACGTTGCAGGTTACCAATATAGTAATAACAACCTGCTAGTACCTATTTAAAAAAAAAATTAGAACCATCGAGTTCAGTATGTAGGCAGGAAGTCAAACTAATGTTCGAAATTGGCATTAAGTAAGTATTTATAAAAAAAATACATTTTTAACTTGCTTCTTTATTTTTAGTTTAATTTGAGAACATGATATGAAATTGTATTTCTTGTCTTGTAGGTACACCTTATATAAACAAAGTCCCCCGCCGCGTCTCCATGTTCGCGATAACCAGACCTCACCTATGAATGAAGTGTTTCTTTGAGAATGTTTATGTGTATATTTTGTTAAGGTTTTGTTTAAACTGGTAGAAATATGACGATGTTTGCTAATGAAGTTAGAATAAATCACGCTGGCTAGGAGCTTAATCGAAAACGCTGCCCAATCTATTTGAGATATAACGACACAATGTATGGTGGAATTGTCTATCTTTCATTGGTCTACAAAAAAGTGCGCGAAGGCTGTCTGTCTATATTTTAAGAATAATTAACCCATTATTAACTTCTAAAAAAACCGGACAAGTGCGAGTCGGACTCGCCCACCGAAGGTTCCGTACAAAATTTAATTTTAATTTTTTTTTGTTATGGCGGCAACAGAAATACATCTGTAAAAATTTCAACTGTCTAGATATCACGGTTCATGAGATAAAGCCTAGTGAGTGGTGACAGACTGATGGATAGTGAAGTCTTAGTATTATTAGGCTTCCGAAGTGAATACTTGTTACAGAATGTATTTTATTATGCTTGACTCTCCATGCGAAGCCGGGGCGGGTCGCTAGTTATTAATAAACACTTTAAATCAATTTGATAAAATTGCACCTTCTCAATAAATTCTAATTGTTTTTGCTCTAGGTACCTCTTACCATAGTAAAACGCTTTTTAGTGGGGTGCGGCTACAAAACAATGGAAAACATTTTCTTGTGCAGATGTTTTGACCTTATTACAACGACATAAAGCTTATAATTGTCGGTGACACTTGTGATAATAGTTTGGGAACCTACATGTTTTCGACGATGATAAACAAAAGGATATTGGAAAACAATGGATGTATGGACCACCGGTCGGCAACGTGCGCATTTAAGTTTATTACCTGAACTCTAGTGAGAAAGTGACCAAAGTGAATTATGAATGATTACCAATTTAAAGATCTATCTTAATGTAATTAGCAATATTATCGCAAGTTATACAAGGTAGTATGGGTTTTTATGGTTCTTGGGTAAAATTCTGCCTTTCATTTGAGCATGATTACTCGATAATCCCGCTTTTGTGGTCCTAAGTTTTTTGCGCCGTTGGCAGGTTTGTTGTTTTCGCAAAGCAGTAATAGACCCGAGATAAAAATAACCACGAAATCATTAAACTGTTATTTTTAATTAATATTGTATTCTGTCTGCACACCTATTATTAACGAAAATACTATACCATTATGTAATTATAAAAAAAACTATGATCGATATAAAATTTATGTAATTAGCTTAGAAGCAATCGGTTTTATTAAATGATATAAATAGTTTAAAATAAAAATTATGTATACCTACTATTAAACACAGGAAGATGGCTCAGTACCTATGTTTTATCAATACGGTTAAAAACAATTAAAAAAAAAGTAATTGTGCGGTTTTATGAAACCACGATGCAAGTGAAACTTTTTTCGGATTGTAGGTATTTAACTAAAAAAAATCGGAAATTAATTCGAATTACGGTATTAAAATCGCGGTTTTAATGTTAACTTAATAAATGGGGGCGATAGAATAAAAGTTTCACTTTAAAAATCGTACGACAAACGAATTCATCTGAAGTCAACATAATAATAGTGGAAAGTGGACCATGTTACTATTGTACATTGGCTCAAACTGGTTCGGAGAATTCGGACCCGTTCGGAACGGTCTTAAGTACCCGTGTAAACGGAGATACGTGTCTGAGATACGTTTCTTGGGAACGTTCCTTCGAAACGTTTTCGAATCCCGGCGGTTCCGTGTAAACCGGGTTCTTAGTACCGCCGGGCTTAAGAACACGGGTATTCGTTTCGGCGTGTAACACGGATACCGGGAGCCCTAGTTAATATGTCTCACGATACTTTAAATTTGATTATCAAGGAATGGCAGGATGTCAAGAAACCGTTGAAGAAGTCAATTAAATTTGAAATTTAATTGATAAAAATTGTCAACCTTTCTGTCCTTTCTTATCCAAGTATGTGGTACATTTTGCCTGCAAATGACACATTTAAAACACTTAACAGAGTGGAGACATAAAAACCGGACAAGTGCGAGTCGGATTCGCCCACCGAGGCGAATTTCTAAAGTCCCGCGCCCCCTTTTCTATACCCCAACCGTGTTGAAGGAATGTATGAAACTTGTTTTGTGGCAATTTAGTGGCTGCAGTACAACAACTGTATTATCATATAGCTATATGAAAAAATTATCATAGGAACAGTTGTCATGTTATTGCTTTCTTATCAATACAAGGACATTAGAACTCAGTAAATAAACAATCTACCTAATGCTAACATACACACCAAGTAGTCGATGACTTTTGTTAATTAGTATATTCAAACGTTCATCCATAATGGATTAAGATAATCTAATGTAATCTTGGCATGTTATGGTCTGTAGAAAGTATTTCGTCGAAACAAACCTACGACGACACCAAACATAATAAAGTTCATTCACCTGTTTTTTATTGCCACGAGCTACAGTTTATACAATTATAAACTACAACGATGGTACTGTATGAAAAATAAACCAATTACCGGATATTAAAAAAACACGAGATCTTTCCCGAGAAATCGACAAGATGACAAGAATTACGAATGTGTCCTTTTGTTAACATGAGTAGCAAATACGCATTTAAGGTCACAACTTATGTAAATAATAGATTTACATAACGAATTTATCGTATTGAAGACAACAGACTGAACAAAAACAAAGATCATAATCTTAAACTTATTTTAGAGATGCTTACAAAGAAAGCACAAGAAAACCTCACGTTGCGCTAAATGGATGGTTATAATAACTGTATTCTACATTATGTTGCAACGTGTAAAGGCTGTTTAACACTCACCGATTAACTAAATCATGCGTTTATCTTCACAATGACGAAAACATACTCAATTGAACTCATAATAATATAAAGAAACAAACATTAATTTCCAAACAAGCGCCCAACAGTCGCCAACAACAAGGCAGCCATCTTTAAATGGCGTTAGCAAATGCTGCCGTCACAAAAAAAAACAATGTTACCAGCTTTGAGGTGATTGCGTTTAATTTAACTTATTGCAAGTTGTTAATCTGTCAAGGCATTTCTGTCAGTACTTCAGTAGAAAAAAGCGGCAAATTTAAAAAAATGTAGGCGTGAAGGGTTATTTTTCCATAGAAAATTTAAATTTCGGGCATTTGCTACTGACAAAGTTGTTTAACGGACCAAGTTCATATGTGTAGAATAAGAATCAAACATTTTATATATGTACATATAGTTTGTCATAGGACTGTCTTATTACAAAACATAGACAGAGAGAATCATACTATCTTTGTCTTACACTAGTACTATCACCCAAAAGAAAGGGATGAGTATAATTTTCCTGGTTGTTACTGACTGACAAATTGGTTTGACCAACTATAAGTCTTAGTATAAAAAAAAATACATTAAAAAAAACTTCAATTTAATTAAATTAACTACTATAAGATCATAATATTCTTATATAATGATCTAATTAATGTACTCTGTCAAGCCATTTCCGTCAGTAGAAAAAAGCGGCAAATTCAAAAAATGTAGGCGCGAAGGGTAATCAATCGTCCCATATAAAATACGAATTCCGCGCCTTTTTCCACTGACAAAGTTGTTTGTCCAGCTATATGTCATATTTCGAGAACAGTTTAATAATTTAATATTGATGAAATAATTTAACAACAATTTATTTGGTTATTTCGTAAACAATAAATTAAAGTATTGTTTTATAAACAAATTCATGTCATTATATATAGTTGGTCAAACCAAATTGTCAGAAAATAAGAACAAAAAAAACTATAATCATCCTTTTCTTTTGGCTGCCAGTACTAGTGCAAGAGAAAGATAGTAAGATTCTCTTTGTCTATGTTTGAAATGAGACAGTCTTTTGACAAACTATATTTGAAAATATTCGAATTTCGTATATAAGGCGCAAAATTTATAAAGTTATTAAAATGTAAAATCAAAACGCAAAGATACGTTCAAGATGCGTTCATTCGTTATTTCTGCGCATGCTCCATTGGCAGATTTTCTGACGTATCGTTAAAACTCCGTTGAACTTTTTCACGTATCACTATCTCTTTTATATCGTAAGCAAAAGACAGGGAATGATAGAGAGCCGGTTGATGTTTTCGTGTCAGCCTTGTGCCCATTTACGAGGAGTAGGTAAAATGTAAAATCCGCCATCTTGAGAGTAGATTCAAGAACTGAGGACTTTTAGCGGAGTTATGTGATTATCGTTGACAATTTTACTATTAAATGGACATATATTTGTCCACCAGGCGCTTTCTTAGCCTCTATAGAAGCCGGTCGCGTTGAAAAAATTGTGTTACGCGTCGGTTTAGAGTTAAAACGCCGAAATCCATGATAGTGTTTATGTGACAGAAGACACCGTAAGCTTTCTAATAGTTTTTTGCGTGTCTATTTCCGTTTTCCATTACAACGATCGCGGGCATACAGCTAAAACTTAAATAGGATCGGAAATCGAGTCTCAGATCAGTCTAAACGGTTTTGCTATGTATTTTTCTGGGGGAAAATGCGGTTAGATGGGCGTTGTTGATCGGCGGTCGGTTAACTTTCTGGTGGATAGTCCTGGTGAAGGCCCGAGGAGCCTGGGCTGGCTGCTGGAGCGAGTGGCGCAGAGGATGCGAGCTACGAGGGTGCGCTTAGGGCTAGCTCAGTGTTAAGTGTTGAACTCGTGTGTTTTGGTGAAAATGTCGACAACGATGCGGCCGACTCTGCAGACTGTGCCGGAGTCCTTGCCGGCGGACCACGTGACGACGCCAGCGGCGGCGCCGGCGGTCGCAACCACGACGGCTGCCCCGACCCAGCCGAGGCACGCCAGACCCATCTTCAAGGTAAGCCCATGTTTTATACCATCCCCAGTCATTATCAACAAAGTTTAAGTCAGTCCCAATTTCTGAAAAAGTGCCGAACAATATTAGTGATTCAGAGTTGTATGTGTTGTGTCATAGTTGTAACTCACCTGTTCAAATAAACAAATGTGTTAAGCTCACATCTTATACCCATATTACGCATTGCATAGTAGCAGCTACAAAAGTATGGATAATACAGCAACTGATGACAATTTTAAGTATTAGGTTTTTTTACATATTTGCTAATGAAATTTAAAATGAATGTTCCCGATTTACAATTATGATCCAAGGGAATAAGACAAATATATTTCATGTCTATTATGGCATTAGGTTACTTAAATTCAGGTCTTTAGGTTAGGTCCAATATAACATCAATATTATATATATGCCAATTTGAAGAATTAATTAACAGAATTCTACATTTAAATTCATATATCCAATTTGACAAACTATGAAATAAAAAATAATAAAATCAACAAGTAGTACACAATTGTAAACCACAATTGCCTAGGAGTCTAGATTTCTAGAAAGTTGTGATCAGTGTTGCATGGAGACATTGTTATAATAAATTCTAAAATTAAATTTAATAATCTTGTGCTCATTCCTCTTGTTACTTTCATTTAGTTTGTTATTATATTAAAGTTTAATTGAATAATAAATAAATAATAATATACACATTATGACTACACTTTATACACATGCTTATTTTAAAAATAAATTGTATTTCACTTCATGAACTATGCATGCTAACTGTGTATTCAATCTTGTTTTTATTTATCTATATTTGCCTACTTAAATAACAAGTTACACAGTTATATTCAAGCAAAAAAAGATGACTGTTCAGAATTGAAACAATGAGGGTGCGGAGTGTTAGGGTCGGCAACGCGCATGTAACTCCTTTGGAGTTGCAGGCGTGCATAGGCTACGGAGACTGCTTAAACATCAGGCGGGCCACCGACATAGTACAAAAAAAATGAAACAATAAATACTACTATTGATTAAAAACTATTTACAAAGTATCATTAATATCAATGGTATTATATTAGTATTGGTATAGAAAAATAAGTACATTTGCATTCACTGCCAGGGGGTGTGATTTTGTATGATGACGAATGCATATATGTGTTAAAAAGTGCTCACTCCATACTTAAATTTCTTTACTTAATAATAATAATAAACTGTATGGGAGGTATGGTTAAACTTATGATTCATATGTTTTAAACTCGCTTAAAATGTAATATTTACTAAGATTGAATCTTATCATAAATATGTTATACTAAATTTGTATAAAACTTATTATAAATGGGTTTTGATTTATGTATGGTGTAAACCCTAAACTACTTATTTCTCTATGGTATTGGCAGCCATACTTAATTGTATAAATGCGAAAGTGTGTCTGTCTCTCTGCCTGTTACCTCTTCACGCGTAAACTGCTGAACAGATTTAGTTTAAATTTGGCTTAGAGATAGTTTGAGTCCCGGGAAAGACATAGGATAGTTTTTATGTCAGAAGACATCCCTAAAGAGGGTAAAAAGAGGGGGTGGAAATGAGAAAATTAATGAATTGCCTATTAATCTGTGTAAGCAAAAAATTAAGCATACTATGCTCAAAATTATTGCCATTACATTTTATCCAGGTGCTATACTTACTCTAACTGCTGGAAATAATTCCACACAGACGAAGTCAGCAAAAGCTAGTAATTTTCAGAGATAGAATCGGCTACTTATTGTATTTTAGCACTGGGAATGGTATCTTTTGTTTGATTGTCAGTCCTAACCATTGTTATGACTAGTGTGACTCAGGTCTTAAGGAAGTTGCATTCAGTTGTACATAATAATGCTTGTTAGCAACAGGTTTCTTACCTAACAATCCTAATAACATTGATAGCGTATATGAAACATGTTTGTGGCTATATAACATTCATAGTTTGTCAAATTAATACTTGTAAATGTTGTTTACAAACAACTTGATGTAATGATTGTCTTGAACGATTATAACTCCATCATCTTTGTCTTTTCAACTACTATTTTGTCTGTAATATAAAGGCCTTCCTAGGCTACCCATGTCTTTCAGAGATATAAAGATATATTAGTTATAAAAACATATATATTTCCCCAACCCGCATTGGCCTAGCGCGGGGACGGGGACTATAGCCCAATCCCTCTCGTGCATGAGAGGAGGCCTGTGCCCAGCATGTATATAGGCTGAAATATTATTATATTATATATAAAGACAGGGTCGAGTGGAGAAAACGAGGGGAGGCCTTTGCCCAGCAGTGGGACACCAAAATAGGCTAATATAATAAATAAAATAAAAATATAAAGACATATTTATACTGTTTCAGTAATATTTATTTACATATAAGATATATACAGTGGTACTACGTAAACAAAATTATTAACTAGCTTAAATCTAAAATAGGCCCTTAAGGCATACTTAGCTTAGTTATTTAAAATTATATTTACATGGCTCTTTAAGTAATTAGTTCAAACTTATCTAAATAGTCAATCTATTTGTTAAGACTATAGCACAGCCATAATATTTTATTACTAAATCACTAAAGGCACTGTTTTAGAAACTTGAGGCTGATTTAGCTAAACTAAAGTATTACTAGTTAATAATACAGTTGCAAACAGATATACCGGAGCGGCCAAGGTGCTCACAAATATCTGAACTTGCCTCTTTTGTTAAGTAATTAAGGCGTTAGAGTGCTTGTTCAGATATTTTGAGCACCTCGGCCGCTCTGATGTCTGATGGCGACTGTAGTACATCGGGAAATTTATACTATTTAAATTGATTACTTATTATTTTATATCACATTGCAGCAGAATAGCAGACATTACACCATCTGTTTTAAAAATTAAATGGAACTCTAAATGACTCATCATGATTTCATGATTATTGATTACATGCTTTAAAAATTGAATTCTTAAATATTAAAATGTTTTGAATATTACCTTTTAATATTTACATACTTCATCAAGTTTTGAATATTTTGTTCCTTAAATTAGTTATCTTAAATTAGTAAAAAAACAAATAATGACTGGGGATTGCTTTTGTTCTATGTAAGCTAAGCTTTTATGTGAATTGTCTTTTGACAGCTAAGCTTTTACGTGAATTGTCTTGTGACAGCTAAGCTTTAATGTGAATTTTATTGTCTTTTGATTGACAAACATGTCTATGTGAAATATGTCTAAATGGAATCAATATACATATTACCTGTTTACAGCATCCATCCTTTTCTAATGACATAAAGCGATAAGGATGGATATATTACCCGAAGACAAGCTAGCATTCTTAGAACCCTTGTGTTATCTATGAATCTAATGCTTCAATTCCATTTGTCTTACATGTTGTAAAGTTCCTGTGTTTTGACGGTAGTCACATCAAAGTTTAATGTCGGTTCACATTAAGGTAAAGGCGTGGAAGGATCTTGTGGAGGCCCTATGCACCTCCGGGGTGCCCTAGGATATACAACAACAACAACATTAAGGTTTAATAATTAAACCAGTAGATAGGTAGGATAGGTTGGTCAGGTTGCTTCAGATGCCCGAAGGGCAAACTGTCCAGAAATAGGAGCCCCGCAGCGGGGCTCCGTCGACTCAGGGAACGGGACAATGACTTTCACGATTCACGATAGGCATGCCTAGGAATTTGATGATCCGCCTGATTTTACGATCGGCCGCCGACATATTAATTACGTCCAGGTTTTTTACGCAACTTCCACCTTTATTACAACATTGATAAGCACGGGTTTCCGAACAGCAGCTCATGCATAAAACTGAACGCATTTTGCGATACAATATCCAAATGAGCGCTCTTTTATGCCATCATTTTCTACATGGATAGGTTTTCTTTGTTTACATTTTTTTTCGCCACAGATAAAAACGTTATTAGGTCATGAAGGCTCGCGCAAAACGTTTTTATTCGCGCATTAGCATAAACAATGCCGAGTGCAAAATGGAATTTGCATTCGTTTTTTATCATACCGATGATGTTATTACAACGTACTGACGTTTTATATACATAGTTGGTCACGCAAATCTTTTCGAAAAAGGCGTCAAATTTAAACAATGTAGGCGAGAAGGGATATCGTCCCATAGAAAATTTGAATTTCGCGCCTTTTTCTATTGACAAGATTTGCTTGACCAACTATACTTTGCAGATACTGAAATGACGTTTAGAAATGTCAAATTGGGCAAGCTTGAGTTTAGGAAAGTAACGATTAAAACTTACAGGCAAACAGGCAGCTTGGCCTCTACAAACGTCACAAATAATCGCATGCGACTCGCTATACATTGCGGCATTTGATCGATAAATAGAATTCGTTGCTCCTACTCGTATTTACCCGGCAATTATTTAAAATCGCATGCCATTTGTTGCAAGGTCTGTTCTGTAGAAGGCTTAATTCACTGACACAGGGCGGACACGCTATACATCCAAAATCACTTGCGTTTCTATGTGTGAACGGCACGTCTTTACACGCGGCATGCGTCATTGTGTGAGTAAGTTGCTTAAAAACAGTACTGAGCGGCCGACAAACAGCCGTCAATCTGCTGTCGCGGGGCGAGGTAATTCGAGTCGGGGCGGGGCGTTGCGTGGCCGTTCTGTATGATAATACTATTACTTATTCTGTGTCATTACTATGGTGATTTTCGCCATTATCCTCGGAAAATACGAGTATTTATAAAGTTGATGCTTTGAGTTAACTTTTAATGTAAACAAAGGATAATATCAAAGTTGTTGCGCATCGTCCTTCCATTGTCGCAATCATCGTAGTAAGAATAATTAATGACGCTACAGCACGCGTTTAAAACGAATGTTACTCAGTATACTAAAAATAATCTCTAATTAATAATCTTAACCAGCTTATTTGAATAACTTCCTGTTGGTACAGCAAAGTTGTTAGCATCCTTCCAAGTTTGAATCGTTTCGACTGACTTACATGCAATTTTTCATTACATTGCTGTATCTGATCAAACTTATGAATGCAGTTTACCTTTGTAGTCGGCAATGTTAAGCGAGGTTTAGACTAGCAAGAACTTGCATGCAATTTACGTTACATTGCCAACTACTGAGGTAAACTACATTCAAAAGTTTGATTAGATACCGCAATGTATAGCGAGGTTTAGACTAGCAAGAACTTGCATGCAATTTACGTTACATTGCCAACTACTGAGGTAAACTACATTCAAAAGTTTGATTAGATACCGCAATGTATAGCGAGGTTTAGACTAGCAAGAACTTGCATGCAATTTACGTTACATTGCCAACTACTGAGGTAAACTACATTCAAAAGTTTGATTAGATACCGCAATGTATAGCGAGGTTTAGACTAGCAAGAACTTGCATGCAATTTACGTTACATTGCTGACTACTAAGGTCAACTGCATTCAAAATGTTTATCAGATACCGATGTAATGAAAATTGCATGCAAGTTCTTGCTAGTCTAAACCTCGCTATACATTGCGGTACTTGCCAATTGGTACCATCAGCATATTTGTTAGCGCCTTAACAAATCTGACGCAGGGCTGCCCAAGCGCCTGTTTCACCAACTTGACATTTGTCAAGTGACACGTGACAATCACAATTTCTTCTACAAGCAACGGCGGTACCTACCAAGCGTCAATGTTTACATGTTGGACCAGCAATGTACGCCGAATTGTCATTATCAGGTGACAATTGTTATCGTGTTAAAACAGGGCCCAGGACCGCACATAAGGCGTGACGATAAAAAATCTCTGCACCAAGTTATGTCACGGATGCACGGTCTAATTTTACCTCGGACGTGGAAACCGCGTGGGATGCTCTCCGCTACGAAAATAAACGATTATTTTATGAAATGCACTGTTTCCAGAAGCGTATAGTTTAGTAAAACATCGCTTTTACGACTACGTACCTGGCGGGCTGACATTTACTCATGGTAATTTTCTACACCCCCGTAGGATTGATATGTCGACGAAGAAAACTTGAGAATTGCGTGTAAAACCAAATTTATGTAATCCTTCACTCTTTTAAATGGATTCATAATGTAGACGAATACACCTTTAGTTAGATCGGTATTTTTACCCTTTGCAATATTCTGAGACTTTTAACGCTTATTAATATTTTGCTTGCGTTCTGTAGTTACTAAAACGGGATCCCTTTGTTTGACATAATTATCGAAAGTAGTAATGTAATGATTGTCAGATTATCATTAGTCATAATTCTGAAACCGTTAACTTTTCAGGATTTTCGTAAGGTTATCCTAAAGATAGGTTAGGTTAGGTTTATTTTATGGCAATCCCGAAAAGTTACGCTTTTCAGAGAAAAACCAAATGAAGACTAACGAAAATGTGGACAAACAATACATTATGACTTAAAACTTTATGGAAAACAATAGGGAACCTACTAAAACAGATACCTCATGTAACTTTTTACGTTAAAATAAAAAATTCTCTTGCCTTTTTTTTTATTGTAGGTATTTCAAACAAATCTTAGTCATGAATGGATGGCAAAATGAAAATTAATGACCGTAAACAGGAGTGACATCGTAATTTACATATTTTAATTTATTAAGAGTGACACACCGCCTCGCGTTTTATGTTTTTTGGCGCTGTGATCAAATTTTATTGCTACATCTTTGACTAATAAATTATAATAAAGACATAGGTACCTTATATTGAAATTTGGAGATAATTTACGACTTGACTTGTACATAAGCCCTTCAAAAACGACATTGTAATTTCAGTTTCCACGTGGATTTGAAATGATTACCATAATAATTATGTGTCATTCTCATCGAAATGGGACCGAAGTGTGCTACGCATTAACGTTAAACGATGTTTAGCATTTGTATTACGGTTATCACACTGATGAGCGGATCCACGCCGCTAAGGGGGGCTACCGCGAAAACCGAAATTCGCATATTGCGGGATCTTTCTTTTTTATTTAAATGAACGCGCAATTAGAGTGACAGAGAAAGATACCCGCAATTTGCGATCTTCGATTTTCGCGGTTATAGCCCTGGTGTTAGCGTAAGTCCATTATACTAACAACTACACGTTAAAAAAAACAATATGGTTGTTTACTTATCAGCTTATCGCAATGCTATGGTGCATAATTGTATATATATTTTTGACCTGTAAAAATACAGACTGATTAGTTCGAACGGAGTGACGTCAGTGTGAATCGATATCGCCACGTCCCATCCGTGTCCAAAAATAGAATAACATTTCGCTTGTAAATTACTTGTTTACAGTTCACTACTCAAATCTGTTCCTCTTTGGGAAGATGGATTTTTACTTCGGAATGGCGCAAAAAGCTACTACATTGACGCCTTCTAATAGTTACTAAACATGTTTTATTAAAAAATCTGTAGTATTTTTTTATCCCAAGATTGTGTTTGTCGTCCTTACCCTTCTTAAGCAATAAGCAAAACGTAGTTTCGTTTGAAGGATAATAAACATACAATCTTGTCCTCTTTCTGACGTATAATTTTCCATGTCGCTGGCTTCGCTCTTCAGATATCCTCCGAGATAGTTATTGGAAGGACTTGCTTAATGAATAGGATTCGAACGAACCTAATTTTCTTGAACAGAAAATCCGTAATATCCTTTCGTATTTGATAAAAATATTATTAAGAAAGGATCATTCTTGAATGCTTTTCTCATTCAAAAAGCACTTTATGAAATGCGACTGGGTGCCGCGTATTTGTACAATAGGTGCATTTCCGAGATAGAATATTTCTCATTGTTGATGTGTATGCGAAGGAGAAAATATAGTATGTTGACTTTAGAAGCAAAACAAGTTGTGATATAAAGAAAATGGTCGAGTGTTTGGCACTGCCTATTAGTTGACACCTTCAATCGTAATTAGGGTTCCGTACCCAAAGGGTAAAAACGAGACCGTATTACTAAGACTCCGCTGTCCGTCCGTCTGTCACCACAGGCAAACCACATTTCCGGTTCAAAGTAAGGAGCATTTTGTCCTACATATAGCATAGTGACAACTGACAATATATAACGTTTTTACTTGAACGACACAAATGCCCTTCTGAGGATTGGCTAATACACAACAACAAAATATCTCATGTACTATAATCGAACGCAAGGACTTAGTGCTGTAAAAACGGGTCATAATTATCTTTTCAACAGACCGTTATTGTGCTGCCTATCTACGTGACTTCAACTGCTTCGCGTATTTCTGCAATTTGCTGAACAGAAAAGCTAATCTTCGTAATTGGATAAACTAATCGGAATCCGTGCGGTGCCTTTTAGATTCCAGATCTACTGAATGTGCCGCGACTATGCACACTTGTTCGCTTCGGATTGCGCGCTTTAATTAGCGCAACTCATTCAAGGCTCGGTTAAAGCGCGCAATCAACAGCAAACTAGCAAGAGCACTCGCGGCATATTCTCAAGATCTTGACTCACATTTTCAGAATCGCAATAGTTTGGAATCGTCGCAATAGTTGAATAAATGGTGTTTTCCCTTTGATACTTAAAATCTGTAGCTTAAAGGCAAGAGCACTACTAAGGCGATTCATACGTTGACACCACGATTTACGGCGCTGATCAGACCCACACAATCGTACCGTGCGACGAAGTGTCCTCAGAGCAGTGTTGGCCGAAACGTTAATGCAATTAACCATTAACCAGTACAAATTGAACCGTAAACTGTAACCGTCCGTTACGGACTACGGTTCAATTTGTACTGGTTAATGGTTAATTGCAAATAACGTTCGGCCAACACTGCCTCAGAGCCCTCAGAGGGCCTACCGCTCTAATCCCTAAGTTGTACCGCGCGTCGCTTATTAACAAACAGATGTACTTCCGTATTGTTAAATCGCCGTAGTTCAAAATCAATCGAAGTAAAGTCTCAATACTCGTATTCTGACCAGACTAAACTTTCATTATTTATGACAAACCGTGAAGGCAAATTTGGCGCTGCACGTTCTGGGGTATCGATCAGGTCATTGCTCTTCAACCTGTTGCTTTACCGAAACTACCGAAGCTTGGGGCTAAAATGGTTGCGGTTAGCGGTGATGTCGCTGTAGGGTTATGTAGAGGTATGTCGGAAAATTACGGATTAACGTATCGTATACGAAGATATAGCATTATCCTATATATAGCAGAAAACAGTGCCATCGAATGGGATTCCTAATATAGTTAACATGATATTTTGAATTGAACCCTAGATAGATAAAAGGTGTGTTATTGTAAGTTGTACATATTTTGTGTTTTTAAACTGATTGTGATTTATATTTGAGTTTTCCGTAACAAACTAGTTTTGACGCATCACTTTTAGAATTGTACATAACTTAGCTTAGAGTGTTTTTTTTAAATGTATATAATATTTTTCACTTCTTTCTGCAGGAAAAACATTTTTGTACGCGGGCAGGTCTCACATTTACTTTCTATAGGGTTTACTTCTTTACCAATACGCCGTTCTTAAATTGACTCCGAATTAAAGTTGCTTCCTTAACGGTTGCAATAAATACACCTAAAGCACCGGTAATAAGTATCGAATGACATCACAAAAGCGCTTACATCGCCGCTATACTTACTCAACCTCGTTACACTCATTAAATGACAAAAACACCCGTATTCCGAATGAAAGAAAAGCGACATTTCCATCAAATGATTGTTGCAGATATGAGGTTGAGTAAGTATAGCGACGATATGTTAATGGCAATTTAACTGTCGTAACGAATTCTGATACAAAAACTCATCCCGCATTCTTTTGGTACCTACCATGAACTTGAACTCGATTATTTTCGAGTTTTATGTTTCAAGACTTGGAAGGTGAATGGTAGGGATCGTAAGCAGTCGTAATACGAGATACAAATAAACTGCTCAAAAGACGTTGACGCACCGTTTACGCCATAATGTGTTACAAAACGCATTAGACACATCGCGTAAATCGCGTTGCGTATACGCTGCGTCAAGTTACAGTGATATCGGTCGTTAAGTAGCGCTACTCTAAGGAGAAAAACGCATATAATATTTATTACAGCAAGGGTAAAATTAGAAATTTTCTCGCGCAGTTCTCTGAGGGATATTGTCATGAAAATTTTGTCATAAAACTCGAAAAACTTTTCACACACTAGACTGATCTGACTAAAGATTCACTGTATTTCAAAAGGAGTCTCAAAGAAAGGAGATTCGACCTTGATTTTCCTGCAAAAATAGACGTCATTTAAAGGCCCAATCAATGGGTAGCTAAACCCTGCCAAAGAAAATATAGCGTCAAAAGAAAAATGATATGCAAGGTGTTATCTATTTACAAATATACTTACGAGACTCATTGTATTCGAGTACAAATTTATATGGTAGGGGTAGTATAAAGCGAGTTGATATGTGGCTGAGCGAGCCATGCCTTTTAAGGGTTGGTTGAGAGAGTTGACACTTGACAGCTCAGTATAAACTCACCGGACTAAAAAAGTTACTTTCCATTACAACTGTCGCGAATTTAATCGATTTATAACCTAGTTAGTGTTAGTCCATTAGTAGTTTGTAAGCGATTGGCATTAATTGCACTTAAACTATCGTGAGACATATTTCAAAATATTTTAATGGAAGCCTATAATACCTAGGGTCAAGCGGCAAGTGTGTTGTGACGATCGCGGGGACATAGTGAGTGCAGTGTGCTTGACTTCGTTCGATACAGCCGCCCTACCAGACCTTCACTTGACGACTCCATCTGCGGACTACCCCGCGCCCCCCGCCGCCGCCCCATCAGCGCGTGCGCAACGAGCGACGAGGCGGGCGGCGCGGGCAGTGCACGACGTACAACCGCCGCGGACACTCGTGCCTGTGGAAGGATTCCCAAAGAATCCGAAACATGTCGCCAAAAGCGACTAAAAATAATATCGATTGGCATTACTTTAGTAATAATTGCACTTTTCCTATTTCCTGCTACATAAAGTAAAACTAATAAGCGTACCTATTTATTTGTTTATTATTTACTTTTTGATAGATAGGTAGAATACTCTTTATAGGCACACCTCAGTAAAAGCTACAGCTTAAAGAAAAACGATTGATTTATTTCATGAAAAACGATTGATTAAAGATTGAGGCGAACAACAGGCGGTACTTTTCTTTATTTAATAGAGTTTTTTTTCCTTTAGACTAATTAAATTGCTTAAGTTTTTGCGCTTTAAATTATTATGAAATGAACACAAACGCATTATATAAAGAGGTGGATTCGATTCGTCTTCCATTTTTCATACCAACTTCATATCATTAGCAATAAATTGACTTTTCATGAAGAGAACCTTATTTTAACTGGTTAGTTTCGTGAGTTTTATTTCATGAGTAACTATCGCGGTAACCGAAGACAATATTATGGTTAGTTTCGCTTTATTAGTTGTTGCTAAAGGTACTGAAGGTATTAATACCGTAATATTGTTTAAAACCGCCGCCTTGTTTTAAATGCCATGTGGGTCCAAAATCGATGACGTCTCTTCGCGTCACAACCGCTTTTATACTGACGTTCCCTTGAAACCGGCACCTAATAAAATTATGTAAATTCTAATACCAACCTCCGAAGACTTACCGCGGCGGATCGGCTTTAAAGTAACTTTGAAAGGGTTAGAAATTCCAGGGACCGCCATTTCATGTTTAATATTTAAATGTGCCTCCTCAAACATTCTCATTAGGTATTAGGAGTTCTAACACAGATTAAAACTTGGACACCAGATGACAACCATTTATATACAATTTTGTAAATGTAAGGTCAAACTATATATACATATACTACGTAATCATACATATATATTCTTATTTTGCTTCCTAATATCGATTGCTTGAAATATCCATTGTTTAGAAAAGAATCCTTTATGCATGACATTATAAAATACTGTTACACACTTTAAACTTAGTATTTTAAGAATTTTGCAATGCCCTTACAGGCTATCATGTACCTCCTACTTTACAAATAACACCTATGTATTGTAATGCAAATGCAAATGATTATGCAAATAAATGAAATGAAATGAAACTTAGGCTTCTGCCAAAGTCTAAGGTTTGTGTAAGTCTAAGTAATGTATAGTCCGGCTAAGTAACTGCACCGATTTGCAATGGTAAAAGTGTGAAACTTGTGAAAGTGGCAATATAAACGTCATATTTTCAAAGGAAACTTATGACGACCCTTAACATTTTCTCATTTCTCTCGCCTGCCAAGTAAGTGCAGAATTGGCTTGGGCTACTTCTATTTCATTATAAACAATGTGTATTGGCCTCTAGGTCTAGATCATTAAATACAGGTATTCCCTGACCAAATTTTCATACGCCGTGTCGTGTTGATTCTTAGGCTTGCACTTTACAAATTCTACCAAGACCAGTAATGATGAACTTTCCAACGAGTACGCCAGAAAATTGGCATCAAGTTCTGTGTCGAAATTTTGTTGAATTATGTCGAAACGCCCGACTTTGTCGAGAGAACTGTAACTCGAAGTTTTACCGTATTCGATGGTGGAGACAGGTGAAAAGTTTTTGCGGCTGCTGCGAGGTAACTTTGTTTCTTGGCTGACGAGAATGTTAACATTCCTGGCTCCGAGTATATTAGTTTAGGCACCTTGTTAATGATTGTGCATGATTAAACGGGTATGGAGTTTGAATGAACGGCGAACTCTAATGTAATGTGTTTTACAAGTTCGGAACTCGGTTACATGTTAGTTGGTTATGGCTTTGGCAGAAGCCTAAGTTTGACGCATAGGTACAACCATTTTCTTGAATTTTCCGTGATCGTTGACTTGAGACACATTATTTGTTTGACATAAAATATCTAAGCGCAAAATCGACTCTAGTAAAATACATTAACATAAGTAATATAACGCTTTAATTTTTATATGTGGGTTTACAAAGACGACAATCTCGCTAGGTTTCATACTTAGGAAAATTCAATTTTCTAAGTCATTACGATATTCACAAATTCTCCAATATACAATTCCATTTACTCCACTCACAAATCACATAGACGATTTAACTAAAATAAGCAGATCTGGCAGGTTTATTGGCACTCAAAATTGTTAATATTCTAACCGAAATCCGATTAAACGTGTAAGACGCATATATCTATTACATTTATTTACTATATATCAATTAGTGATCGTGTAACTACCTTCTCAAGTTAAAAACCTGCTGATCACGCGCTCCCTATAAATAAGTCTAGGCCAGCTGGACTGGATACTTTATTGCTAATTGAGGGCGAAAAGGGTCGGCTGATATTTATTTTCGTTCTAAGTTATCTTCGTACTAACTTACTAATCGATTTTCTTTTTAACTTGATAAAATGATAACTCCCGTGAGAGTCTCGGGTAATTGGTTCTGTGAAGCTTCTCAAAGTTTAATGTTTTATAGTAACTCTCAGTGATTTAATAAAATTTACGTCAGGAATTTTAAACCGGATTTTGCAAGGCCAATATGGATGTTGTATGTTAGGTACATAAATTGTGTACTGCACTTTGTTACTTCTTATTATATAATGAACTCATCTTTGTATAGAGATTTACAATTTATATTACACTCGTCGTAATACCCCAATTTGAACGTGTGATTCATCAGTTTTTTTTCCCGTAATAAGATTGAAACGCACGCCCAATTCACATAACACATCGTTATTTGTGTCATGTGATCTAATGCCGAATCAGGTCTCGGGTCAATAAACTCTCCAGGCGGTTCATACTTCATGAGATTTCCCCGATGGGTTTAATGTGCTGCTAAGGAGGTTAAGTTTGTAATAGCGTGTCATGAATGAAACCACTGAAAGACAGTCTTAACTATGGGTAGGTATTTGGGTATAGATGTAGACGAAGATATTAGTTTATTTAGAGCCAATATAATACAAACCCTCTTTATTGCACAACCTCAGAATAAATGTACATGGAAACACAGATAATACATAAAGACAGAGGTAAACAACAGGCGGCCTTATCGCTAAAGAGCGATCTCTTCCAGACAACCTTTTTTATTTGTTTATCTATGTGTTAGAATCTATAGAGTCCGACCAAGCTACTGCTCTGCATGGCATTTGCAGTGACAAAGTCATGTCATCTTTAATGTCAAATTTCTATAAAAATGTGTAATGACAATCCGTCACTGTAATATTGTAGTCGGTGCAAAGTTATCTTAGACGGACTTTAGACATTTATTAATTTCAAATCTCGTATAAAATACAAAAAGTGAAATCGCGAGTATCACGCGTATGAATGATTAATTGATTATCCACTGATTTTCAGAATATTTTTATTGACAGGAATTTTAATGAATGTTATTATTTATTTATATTTTTTTTTAGTTTCATACGCTACCCGTATTTAACAAACTGACGAAACGTAAACGTATTTGAACCACGGTATCCTCAATATGGCTACGCCACAGATCAACGCACTTATGGAGGGCGGCATACGCATCATGTTGCTTTCATAAATATTAATCAGATGTGTCATTACACTACATGACTACAAACACACCGTTAGTCCACAATGACCTGATAAAACATTGGAAGATTCAATTCTTTCAATATTACATACCTAGATGCACCATTGTTACTATAGAAACAAGACTCATTCATAAGTTTTTTTACCTAAAGAGGTAATTAGTCACTCGGTGGGGGGTATATTAGACGTAAAAGATTAATTAACATATCTCCTTATGGAGCATTATCATAAGTATAAATGTATCGTGAAACCTTAAAGATTAACAGCTGAACATATAAACATATAATAGCTTGAAAAAAAATACTGTGAAAAAAATATAGCCAGAAATAAGAAAGTAAAATCATTGTAATCGTGACATAAAGATTTGACACTATAAGGGCAAAATATTAAATATGGTGGCATCGCCTATCATTTCTTACAGGAATGCTAACTTTTCAAACAAGCAAAGATAGATATAATACAAGCAAATTAATAATGAACTACGATTAAGCGAGGTTTAGACTAGCAAGAACTTGCATGCAATTTAAGTTACATTGCCGAGTACTTAAGTAAACTGTATTCATAAGTTTGATCAGATACCGCAATGTAAAGCGAGGTTAAGACTAGCAAGAACTTGCATGCTATTTACGTTACATTGCCGACTACTATGGTAAACTGCATTCAAAATGTTGATCAGATACCGCAATGTAATGAAAATTGCATGCAAGTTCTTGCTAGTCTAAACCTCGCTTAACGGAAATTGCATGCAAGTTCTTGCTATGCAAGTCTAAACCTCGCTTTACAACTACATAGTTTTTTTTTAATACTACGTCGGTGGCAAACAAGCATACGGCCCGCCTGATGTTAAGAAGTCTCCATAGCCTATGTACGCCTGAAACTCCAGAGGAGTTACATGCGCGTTGCCGACCCTAACACTCCGCACCCTCAAGCTCTGGCAACCTTACTCACCGGCAGGAACACAACACTATTAGTAGGGTCTAGTGTTATTTGGCTGCGGTTTTCTGTAAGGTGGAGGTACCTCCCCAGTTGGGCTCTGCTCTAGATCTGGACTTTGCCGCAACCGGCCTTTAAAATTCATGAAATTATATGTAGGTCTAGCCCTAAAGTTTCAATAGATCTTATATTAAGATGCAGTCGTGCATGGTTAGAATAAACCTATGTTTATTCTAACCATGCACGACCTCCTTGACTTATTGACATTAACAGTCAGCCTTTACCCCGACAATTCCATGTTTAGGCAAGCCAAAATTACGCCGTAAAACGTGCGAGCGTGAATACTTTGCGAGGTAGTTCGAGTGTGAAATAAATTTTGCAAACACACCTTATTCATTTTCTTTATAAACAGTAATCTTTGGGGTACTTGTTGGTGCTCAATTTTTTATATTAAATCACTAACACCTTATAAAACAAAGTCCTCCGCCGCGTCTGTCTGTTTGTGTGTATGTATGTTCGCGATAAACTCAAAAACTACTGAACGGATTTTCATGCGGTTTTCACCTATCAATAGAGTGATTCTTGAGGAAGGTTTAGGCGTATAATGTGTTAGGGTTTTGTGTAACCCTTGCGAAGCCGGGGCGGGTCGCTACTGTTTGTATAAGTGTGTCTTATTGACGACGAGCTTCACTTTCGGCCATTTGGGAGCTGGCAGACGAGTGGTTTCGGAAGCTGTATATAAATTGCTATATGTTGCCACAAGCAGTGTTGGCCGAACGTTAATTGCAATTAACCATTAACCGTAAACTGTAACCGTCCGATACGGTTTACGGTTCAATTTATACTGGTTAATTGCATTAACGTTTCGGCCAACACTGGCCACAAGTCTCATCTTTGTATCAGATGACGTAAATTCCACTCTTTTTGGTACCTTTAAAGTGCCCGGCAGACGCACTTCCGGCCATACCGGAGCTGGCAGACGAGTGGTTTCTGGAGCTACATATAAATTCCTATCTGTTGCCACCAGTCTCATCTTTGTATCAGATGACGTAAATTTCACTTTTTTTTTGTAACTGAAAGTGGTACTTTTTTCGTGGTTTCGGCCAATGTAAATTTTTTTTTAACAATTTTTTTGCAAACAGCATCACTTTTACGAACGTGTGCCATGGGGCTTATCCTTGTATTGTATCAGATGATGTAGTAGATCATACGGTCCCCGCCCGTACTATTATGGGATAAACTTCCAAAGGTCATCGGCAAAAAAATAATTTTTGTCCAGCAGTCCCTTATCAGTTACCACTGAAATTGCCGATTGACTGCCGAGAATTGCCGAGGCCTTACAACACATTATACGAGGTCTGCACAAACTTACGACCACTTGTTAAGTAACAGTTCAAAATAATGATAGCCCATACGTCTCTCGATAAATTTAAAAATATTTACTGCTGTACTAATTAATAGGAATGCTGTCCATAAAGGCAGTGAGTTCCTCTAATTGAAGCTAACGTTTTGTTCCGTGACTAGTCAGATGGTCTCGTTATGTTGATTAGTTGCTTGCGTTATGCATACTTTTTATCTTTTATTTGAGTTTTGCTCTTGGATTCTATATCACCAGATTCTGTCATGGTATTGGGAAATGTATGTCTTGTGCAAAAACTTGAGAAAACGCTTTAGAAAATAGGATATGACACGTTGATAGAAGTTGTCATATCCAATTTGATAGAAAAGAGGTCTTTATGCTAAATAATGCTTGGAGATATAAAGATATCTATAGGGGTAGCAGATGTAACCTAAACGAATTCAGTAAAATTTAGTAAATTATGCACAAAAAAAACGTGAATTTTTTACACAACGGCTTTGAGTTAGTCAAAAGGCAACCATTGACTAATGTCTGTTATGGGTCTCTATTGTTTGACATAATTATTGAAAGTCGTAATGTAATGATTGTCATATTATCATTAGTCATGATTTGGTTTTTCTCAGAAACGCGTAACTTTTCAGGATTGCTATAAAACAAACCTAACCTAACCTGATAACCCGAGGAAAATCCTGAAGAGTTAACGGTTTCAGAATTATGACTAATGATAATATGACAATCATTACATTATGACTTTCAATAGTTATGTCAAACAAAGGGACCCCGTCTGTTATTGTAACCAACATAACATTATTTTTCTCTTTACAGCAGTTTAGTATCCTTATAACAAAATAATAAGTCCAGTATAGTGCCCAATTAATCTTTTACGGGCTCGTGAAATATTAAATCCGCAACAAGATTAATAAAAATCCACAACAACAAAGGAAAACGCAATTTGAAAGTTAGTCAAATGCTACCAGATTAAAAACAGCCGCGTTACAATAAGCCGCCTAAGCCCTGTCTGTTTTTTTACTGCCTTAACATGCCTCGGCGCAATAAACTCGTCAACTTGTCTAAATCCGTCAGAATTTTTATTAAGGGTCCAAACTCGGACTGAATAACGTAAACTGAAATCTCATTTTGAGCCCTATTTGCATATACACATTTATGAATGTAAATAATTTTCATTACTTTTATGTGCAATTTTGCATCCGACGATTCCGACGTAGTTATATGAGTAGATAATTTGTGTTTTATTCCTTTAACCAAAGAGGATATAATAAGATAGAGCGGTACTGTCATAGTAAATTTTGTAACCACTGTAAATTCACTGCCATCTATCGACATACTTCAAAACTAAAAATGAAGATTTATAAAAATACGTTAAAATGTATTTAAATATGGATAAATGTTTTTTTTTATTTGCAATAATTATTTTTATATGATTTTGACCCATGTTCTTTAACGGATATGCGTTAAAATTATAAATAACAAACGAAACCGTCAACGCCCTCTATACGAGAGTAGGGCAAAACTAATGGCGCCATCTGATTGAGAATCAAATTTTCGTGATTTTCGAGGCACGTTTTTTCCTTAAGACTGTATCCATCTATTACGGAGTTATATCTATCTTTGCTTTAACTAATCAGCAATATGATACACGCTGTTGTAAGAATAAGAATGTGACACTGACGACGAAACTGTTACTGTCTATCGCCGCTGGATGAAATGTGACAGACGCTGTCATTATCATCCTATCCCATGGGTAACTACGACCATCATAAACATATAATTACTTAGAAATCATTATACTTACTTAGAAATCCGCTTGTGACCCATAAACTTGAAGGACCAAATGGAAACGCCATGTCTGTAATTTTCCGTTTCCGTACAAAACAGTCTGCCGATTTTTGCGGGGCACGTCAAATGTATACGTAACGTAATAATAGCCATGTCAGGTAAACGTCAGTCCATAAAATGTGTATGACCATTGGTCATAGAGTTTCGACAGAAGGGAACGCCTGTTAATGGCTACTCCGTTTGGTTATATCCTCCAAGCCCATAAAGCCCCAGTGACGATGACGTCAAAACTGCCCTGATAATCTTTTCTTTCTAATTTTTTGAGACTTGCCATGCTGGAAATAATCTATTCTAAATCTTTTAAACAATAAACCTATATTGAATGAGAAAACTTCCGTCTTGTTCAGGTTTACAAGGGGACGCCGATAGCCTTGAGATAACAGCGACTGAAACATGACGGAAACTCACTTCCTGAGGGAAACCCAAGCCTCTACCGAAGTACTGTTAATTACTCGTAATTTTCATTGTTTCATCCTTTGTTTTCCCTTTCATCTACTTTTGACGCGAAATAAGAATACGTACAATTTATGAATATTGTTAGTGCTTTGACAAATAATCCATGTCTGTAATTTTCCGTTTCCGTACAAAACAGTCTGCCGATTTTTGCGGGGCACGTCAAATGTATACGTAACGTAATAATAGCTATGTCAGATAAACGTCAGTTCATAAAATGTGTATGACCATTGGTCATAGAGTTTCGACAGAAGGGAACGCCTGTTAATGGCTACTCCGTTTGGTTATATCCTCCAAGCCCATAAAGCCCCAGTGACGATGACGTCAAAACTGCCCTGATAATCTTTTCTTTCTAATTTTTTGAGACTTGCCATGCTGGAAATAATCTATTCTAAATCTTTTAAACAACAAACCTAGATTGAATGAGAAAACTTCCGTCTTGTTCACGTTTACAAGGGGACGCCGATAGCCTTGAGATAACAGCGACTGAAACATGACGGAAACTCGCTTCCTGAGGGAAACCCAAGCCTCTATCGAAGTACTGTTAATTACTCGTAATTTTCATTGTTTCATCCTTTGTTTTCCCTTTCATCTACTTTTGACGCGAAATAAGAATACGTACAATTTATGAATATTGTTAGTGTTTTGACAAATAATAGGAGTTATACTGTGTGCAGAGGATCAAAACTATCAGACCGATTTTACTTATTCAGTTATGCTATTTTCAATTTCACTGTACAATTTCGACCATTTGTCTAAGATGAGCTTATATTAAATTTTTTTTTAAGCTGCAGTATGTTAAATTTTCATTGAGTAATGCCTTACTATATTCACATTTTCCTGTATTACATTTATATATGTCTGGTATTTGCAAGCCAATTTGCCTAAGCCTAATGATCCGATCATGAGATTTGGCACGCATCCCTATCACTAGTATCACTGCACAGTAATATTAGTAATAATAGCCTGAATATATAGACCGCGGGCGAGAAACAGATTTCCATGACCAATCGCCTCCCGGGCGAAAACTCGTAAAGTGGTTAACGGCTATTTATGATGAACCCTCGTGAACGTCAGCTGCCGCTCCAGTGGTGGGTTGAGGAATGGCAGCAAATAGTCTATAATTTTTTTTGCCATCGCCTCCCGCTTGATACTTTGTCAGATGATAGTTTAGATGCTATTGTTAATAAAAAAAATTGTCAGCCGGTTGTATCGCGGTGGAAATACCGTGTTACGCGTTTCGGTGGCTGCCATTCCTCAACCCACCAACGGAGCGGCAGCTGACGTTCACGAGGGTTCATCATACATAGCCGTTAACCGCTATACGAGTTTTCACCCGGGAGGCGATGACTGACGAAATTTGCGCCTGGCTCGCGGTCTAATACAGTTATACACTTACATCATTTGAAATGGACTTGACAAATCTCATGGATTAGTTCTAAGCTTGTACCCATTTCATTAAGCGTGAGCGGTTTTAAATTTTGCACAAAATTAGGACAATCGCCTTATATGTGCTGACCAATTTGTGAATCTTTCGATTTTATTTTCTATATTGAGAGTAACCAACACTGTTGCATAGCAAATTAAGTTCCGAATTAGTGACACTGTTTAGTAGTAGTAGGTAGTAGATTGTTACATAATGTCTGCTCGTTAAAAAATCAAATTTAAAGTTTTTATTTCACAAAGCTTGTTGTCTTCACAAAAGATTGCAGAAGTGCGTCAGTAGTTCTGTCCAATGATGTAACTAAATATACCGCGTATATTTATTGACTATAAGGAGCCTCGGATCTTGTTAGCTTGATTAGTTTGTGAGTCAGGCATTGGACAGATAAAAAAGCACCACGGCCCTCTGCGTAGGCACGCTTTTTCATTATGACCATTATCATTGGGTTGAGACTTGAGTGCTAAGCGCGATTTATGAGTGTACAACTGCGATGTTGTTTAAAATATTTCGTTTCTTTGTAAATTTGATTTGAACTGAAAACAAAACAGTCGTAGGTTTTCAATCAAAAATCTACTCAGTAAGTAGGTAACGCTAGTGACTTCAGGGAGGAAGAGAGATAGTGGTAATTGAATTGTACAATTTGTACATGCACCTACATCGTTTGACCATTTGTAAAAATTATAGCAATGACGTACGGTTTATAATTGGGTTGCTTTTAATACATACCCAAGAGCAAAAAATTAAGATTTATTGATTTAGTACCGTTAACAATAAAACTGTTATGAAGCTTAATAAATGCATCATCATCATCCATCTACCATCTTTTGCATTTTTATTTACCGACTTCATTCCTTTTCACGTAACGTAACATATAAATTTGCCTTGCCCAATTCTACGAATACGTGGTAAAATGTAAATCTTAGCGTCTCACATGGGTGAGGCAAACGAGAATTTTATTAGCACCCAATGCAACACACATTGGCACCTATTTGTTACAAGATCTTGAACTCTTGATATATGCAGCACCCATTTTTGAAGAGGCTATTTAAGTTATGATCATATGATAGTTTTGAAAATTGTTAATCCAAACGTGTATGGTACTGATCGCTCTTATTGAACGTGTTACTTATGTATTAAAAATTTAAAAGTAAATTCTGATTATCTCATTTATCTCTTTGCATCATGAATGATCAAACATCTTTAACGATACAGTAAAGATGTTCATTACAAATCTACATACGTGCTGGGCACATGCCTCCTCTTATTGTGATGAGATTGGGCTATTATAGATGCCTCATACAATCTTTTACATGTACGAGTACATATTTTTTCTAAAATAGGAGAGGCACCACATAAAGCTTATTACGAAGCGGCAGAGATCGTAACTATGTATATCGTATTGCATATAGTTAGGAACCGGTCCGATGAGTCAGTCCGGTCAAGTTCGCGTCCTTAGGCGTGGGAGTACGGCTGCGGGGGTACGTCTAGCTTTCTAATGAGCTAGGTTTTAGATCTTTTAGGGTTTAGGTCACGTCCGCGACTGCTTGGCAGCTTTCGTCAGGACTCAACGTCGGTTTGAAATTGAATATGAATAGTACTTTAGGATATATTCCAATTGGTGTCTTCTTTAGTATAAGTACCAACATTTTGCTTGTTTACTCGAATTTGTTTACTCATTATTCACTTTGTGGCTATTTCAGTTCTGTCAGTTTGTTGATATGGGTTAAGCAGGACTGAGCTTTAATGTCGAATTTGTCGTTTGGATTTTGGAGTTTAAATTGCAACGTGAATTCCAACTCGTTCGGAGATAAGATAAGATAAGTTAAGATATTTCTTTATTGTACAACCGTGTTACAGAGGTGTTATGTGGTGTGATACATGTGAGTTTCAACGGTAACCCAATTCGGGTATACAATGGACACTTAAAACTAAATTAAAACTAAGAAACACTTAACTATTATACACGTACATAGCATAGCTATCTGTACAGGGGACACAGTATCATAAAGAATATAATTCAAAGAAATCCTTTAGTGAATAGAATTCATTCTTAATAAGCCATTTTTTTAAACTACGCATAAATTCTAGAGATTCGCGATAGTACATCAAAACCTGTGTCAAAACCAAAACCGCGTGAAGGATCTGTTTTATATGCATTTGGAAACGCTTTTTTTATATTTCTTGGAAGTTAAAATTAGAAAACGTTACTGAAATTGCAGTGTTGCTCTGTTGCTTTGTAATAGGATAAACACGAAGAGTGTTTAAAATTTGAAGCTTCTCAGTCTGCTAGATGACCGATGAACTATGAGCGTTTCGGGGACAAAATTAAGAAACTGACTATTACCAGGCGTTAATCGCTCCGCGTTGCGCGGTCTGCACCATATCTGGTGTCGCAATTTTTTCCGGGAACTTTCCAAGTCAGCCCTTGCTTGGAAAGGTGGTTGTTTGGCCTTCGAAAACATGTCCTATCCAGCGCCATGTCCGCAGAAGTCTAATAATACAAGTATTAATAGTTAAAGATGTAACACGTGTTAAGTTCTCATTTACATGCAGGTTAGAACCAATTACAAGTTTACACACGCATCCCTTCTAAACTTGTAATACACCGCCACATACTATCGAAGTCACACCTAACTATTTTAACGAGCTCAGCATATCCTTCAAACTCTGCCAGAGCCAGCTTGTTTAAATTTACACGCTTATCCAAGTTTTCCAACGCCCACGACATTTCCTTAGCGATTATGTCTTGTCTGCGTTTTCTAGTGCGCCTATAATTATTCCTCTTACGCAAAATGCAGCGTTTTATGTAATACTTTTTGCGGTCACACTCTCTGAGATATCGCATGTATTGTATCCGTTTATTTATGCGAACATAATTTGGTTGGAAATTGTAATGATTCCAAATCTGGAGCAGTTTTAACTCCGTAACGTTAGTAGGTATGTGTGTAAAGTAAAATTGCGAAACGGTTAAAAGTAAATGCAAACGACAAGGACTGAAATTTACTTAACGCGTAGATTAACCCATATATAATGACATACAAAATCCATTTGATTCGCAAATTAATAGAGTTAAAAGGTTTATCGATGTACCACCCAGCATACTGTTTGATGTTCCTTTGAAAAACAAACAGCCAAATTATAACGAAATCAAAGCAGTTCATATAGAAATCCGATTCCATTTTAGATTTAGAATATGAACATTATTTCCATCTCGGGCGTGAAGCGGAACGGGTGATACTAAAATAACAAACACTGTTTCGATAACGGGGTTCCACTCTGCAGTGGAATGTGATTTTATTTTATTTACTATTTATAGAATTCATGCATCAGTTTTCAGGAATAAAGCCGTCTTGTCACCGAGTGAAGTAACGAATGGATATGAATTGAATTTCACTCATTCGAAGTTGTCAGAAAGCATGTTTGTTGTAAAAGTCAATTAGGACATGGCACGTGTAACCCTCAATGGAGGTACCTAAATTAATTAGGCACTCAACATTTCCCGCAATTCTCTTTATCCTAGAATTAGGTTCGCTTTTTCACTAAGCTTAGACAATAGCGATTAGACTTAGCTTTTTACTGTAAATAGAAACGTGTTCTAATTGTGTTTCCAATATGGATTGGATGTTGCCTGTATTTAAAATTAATTGTTTCACATCATGCACGATATAGAGCAGCAGAAAATTATAAGAAAGACTTCGACAGCAGTTAATTTTTGACTCAATTTCTATTTAATAAATCGGATAAAACTAAAAACCGGACAAGTACGAATCAGACTCGCCCACCGAGGGTTCCGTACTTTTTGGTTTTTGTTGTTATAGCGGCAACATAAATAAATACGGTTCATGAGATACAGGATACAGCCTGGTGACAGATAGACGGACAGCGGAGTCTTAGTAATAGGGTCCCGTATTTACTCTTTGGGTGCGGAACCCTAAAAAAGTAGATGAAGATGACTTAACCGTGACGTCACTTGTTTTGTTTTCATATAAATTTCAGTAGCTAATCGTTTTGACAATTCGAAAAAAGTAGGGCTCCCGGTATCCGTGTTACACGCCGATACGAATACCCGTGTTCTTAAGACCGGCGGTACTAAGAACCCGGTTTACACGGAACCGCCGGGATTCGAAAACGTTTCGAAGGAACGTTCCCAAGAAACGTATCTCAGACACGTATCTCCGTTTACACGGGTACTTAAGACCGTTCCGAACGGGTCCAAATACTCCGAACCAGTTTGAGCCAATGTACAATGGTAACAAGGTCCACTATTATTATGTTGACTTCAGATGAATTCGTTTGTCGTACGATTTTTAAAGTGAAGCTTTTATGCTATCGCCCCAATTTATTAAGTTAAGATTAAAACCGCGATTTTAATACCGTAAATCGAATTAATTTCCGATTTTTTTTTAGTAAATGCCTACAATCCGAAAAAAGTTTCACTTGCATCGCGGTTTCATAAAATCAAATTCAAATTCAAATCGTTTATTTACCAAAAACCGCACAATTACTTTTTTTTTTATTGTTTTTAACCGTATTGATAAAACATAGGTACTGAGCCATCTTCCTAATCTTCCTATGTTTAATAGTAGGTATACATAATTTTTATTTTAAACTATTTATATCATTTAATAAAACCGATTGCTTCTAAGCTAATTACAAAAATTTGATATCGATCACAGTTTTTTTTATAATTACATAATGGTATAGTATTTTCGTTAATAATAGGTGTGCAGACAGAATACAATATTTATTAAAAATAACAGTTTAATTATTTCGTGGTTATTTTTATCTCGGAACTATTACTGCTTTGCGAAAACAACAAACCTGCCAACGGCGCAAAAAAGTTATTAGTAGGTACACAAAAGCGGGATTATCGAGTAATTTTACCCAAGAACCATAAAAACCCATACTACCTTGGATAACTTGCGATAATATTGCTAATTACATTAAGATAGATCTTTAAATTGGTAATCATTCATAATTCACTTTGGTCACTTTCGCACTAGCGTTCAGGTAATAAACTTAAATGCGCACGTTGCCGACCGGTGGTCCATCCATCCATTGTTTTCCAATATCCTTTTGTTTGTCATCGTCGAAAACATGTAGGTTCCCAAACTATTATCACAAGTGTCACCGCCAATAACAAGCTTTATGTCGTTGTAATAAGGTCAAAACATCTGCACAAGAAAATGTTTTCAATTGTTTTGTAGCTGCACCGCACTAAAAAGCGTTTTACTGTGGTAAGAGGTACCTAAAGTAAAAACAATTAGAATTTATTGAGAAGGTGCAATTTTATCAAGTTGATGTTGTTGATGAGTGTTTATTAATAACTATAGCGACCCGCCCCGGCTTCGCATGGAGAGTCAAGCATAATAAAATACATTCTGTAACAAGTATTCACTTCGGAAGCCTAATAATACTAAAAGTTCAATGTCCATTTATCTGTCACCACTCACTAGGCTGTATCTCATGAACCGTGATAGCTAGACAGTTGACATTTTTACAGATGTATTTGTACGGAGCCTTCGGTGGGCGAGTCCGACTCGCACTTGTCTGGTTTTTTTTAGAAGTTAATAATAATGGGTTAATTATTCTTAAAATATAGACAGACAGCCATGACGCACTTTTTTGTAGACCAATGAAAAAGAACAAGTCCACCATACATTGATATCAAATAGATTGGGCAGCGTTTTCGATTAAGCCAGCGTGATTTTTTCTAACTTCATTAGCAAACATCGTCATATTTCTACCAATTTAAACAAAACCTTAACAAAATATACACATAAACATTCCCAAAGAAAAACTTCATTCATAGGTGAGGTCTGGTTATCGCGAACATACAGACAGACATACGGATCCGGCGGGGGACTTTGTTTTATAAGGTTTACCTACATTATATGACAAGAAATACAATTTCATATCATGTTCTTAAATTAAACTTAAAATAAAGAAGCAAGTTAAAATTGTATTTTTTTATAAATACTTACTTAATGCCAATTTCGAACATTAGTTTGACTTCCTGCCTACATACTGAACTCGATGGTTCTAATATTTTTTTTAAATAGGTACTAGCAGGTTTTTATATTATATTGCTAACCCGCAACGTAAAAAAAAGTTGCTATTTAAAGTGCTATATAAAATACTATACTTTGATAAGAAGCGTAAATACTCTTAATACCTATTGCAAGCAAAAACTACATGCTCAAGAAAGGAGTTTCTAAACCGTTTATTGAATTTCGACTCTATGACCCACGGAACAAGGTTAAATATGACAGAAACTCGTCATGAATCTTTTGTCTATTCATTTGTAGCTGGCGTTCGTTCCTTCGCTACTATCGTCAAGGACGTGTCCGGAGCCACGGATAAATAAGATACGTATCTTCGAATACCCGTTTATCCGTGTACACGGGTCTTAACTACACGTTTCTTAATTAAACGTGTGGAACGGGCCAGAAAACCGTTTACGTATTATTCGGAAACGGGTATTCGAAACGTGTAAACGAAACACGGATTCGACCGCGAGCCCTAGAAAAAAGGAACTGATTTTACCATTCAGGAAAATACCCTATTCAAAATCTGGCTCTGGCTGAGATACGACTGTTTCCTTACAACGAAATGCTCGGGTCGCGATGAGTTTTAGTGCGGAAGACGTAGTGGTATTTGCTCTCGGGATTGGAAAGCAAAGTACCTTTTAAATTAAAGTAGCCGCGGGGGAAATGCTGAGGAAAATTATTTTCTTCAAATCAAATTAAAGTCTTCAATTTTATTACTTTTATGAGTATTTTAAATTATACTTAAGCTTAAATTACTATTTATTTAATCGTACTTGACCGCAATTCTTATTTCAAAATCCACTGCAATGGAATAATTGTATAAATGTATTGCATCGTTAAGAGCTACAGCCTGTTTGTATTTCATTAATAATTATTCTAATTACTTTATTATAACGCCCACACTTTTAGCTTTACCTAATTGTCAATTACCTATGTAAATTAATATAAACGAGGCTAGCCTCTAAAGGCTTGATAGTAATTAATAAAACTTTTTGAAGTATCTTATAGGCGTAGTAGGCGCATTATATGTATAGAATTTTACAGTAAACGGTGTTAAAATTTAAGAGAGCTTTGTAAATACTGTTTAATATACAATCCCTCTAACGTCATATTTAAATGGTTTGTAATAGTTTAGCTAAGATCGTGCCGCAGAATTCATTAGTAATGTTAATTTATAGGAGTAATGAAAACAGAATACCTACCTTTAAGACAGGAGAGGCTACACACACACACACACTGGGTTGACATTAATGACTGACTTATCTATTTTGCAGAATTTTATGTAGACCTATGAAGGTACCCTATGTAGGTAGGTAGGTACTATGTAGGCTATGAACCTAAATGTATATTAAAATTTAGTTTAAGATTAAATATTAAAACTTATTTTAAGATAAAATAAATTGTATGGCCGAAAGGGTAAAACTGTTGATACTCATCTAAAAATGTACCTAGTTATACTTCTTGTACATACACAGTTTACACAATAAATATTTCTGATTTGACCTACAGATTGTATTTAATACAAAGTACAAGTTAACTTGAAAAAAAGTTTTTGGTACACTTATTGCGGACTTGCATGTCTATCAAGTACTCCTCGAGATCTTTCAAATGAGCCTAAACCCAATTTGTTTATGTTTTTCCATAGCAGAGTTCCTTTGACCGCATTATCAGATCAGCTCCATGTTAATATATAAGAAAATACGGAAGTATGCCAAATTTCAGCTCAATCAGACACCGGGAAGTGGTTCAAATTTAATTTACAAGATTGAATGAAGCACATATACGTACATATATTTATACGCGGTGAAGCTAAATAAAAGCGTGTAAAACAAAAAATAAATGGAAATTTTCGCAATCTTTGGAATTATACAATTCTTTCACCTACATTTTCCTAGTTAGAAAATCAGCAGGATTTTTAAAATATAAGGTTTTAGTTAGTAAGATTTACTTCTTAGGAAACTTGGAAGGATTTGAGCTCTACCTAGTGTTTACCATAGTTAACGAAGTCCGTGCTACCTATAAACCTAGTTATAAGAACAAACTAACCGAAGTTCACCGTAATTTCTCTTCCCGAGTTTTCAAGTTCATGTGGAGTTCACCTTCCCAACTTACTTATTGTCTAGTTCTATTAGTAGGTTCTTGAGTTACAATACAATTACATTAAGATAATCAGATCAAACTAAGGGATCTCCACAAATATTGATATTATATTGAAATTATACTTCCAATTGTGGAGATTATTATGGACGAAGCATTTGATCTGAGAGAGAGCACACCGCGAAAATCGAAATTTCCCTGTCGGTCTCTCTATGGTCCTTGTATATTCGAGTGACTGAGAGGCAGGTAACAAAACTTCGATTTTCGCGCCTACGCCTGGGCTACCGCCCTTGTGAAAAACCGGTTTTCGAAATTCTTCTGTCTTCGACTTCAATTCCTTTCCTATATCGGGCAAAGAACAGGCTCGGAGACGGAAGGTGGCCATAAAACTTTGTATTAAAACAACTATCGAGTTAAAATTCTTTATAATCACGCTGAGTAGCTAACGACGATGCGAAGAAAAGTAGCCAGTAATAAAAGTTTATTTCCAAATCGAATCTATTGACAGAACCATATTTTAATGCGGTGCCGAAAAATTTTACATAGAAATACTACATCGTGTTTCGCGCTCATTGCAATGTCATGTGTCTTCCGTTGATAAAAATATACTGTTTACCTGTCGCACGCTTGCTAAAAATAGTACTGCGTGTCTCTAGGATCGGTAAATAAAAGCAGATTCAACTGATATCCAACTTCGGGTCTCTTTAATCTACTACGCCAGTACTTAAGTAGGACCAAGTATACCAAGTATCAGCTATTGATCTCTAACGATTAGTGACGTCATCTTTATAAACTCATTCAGAAATCGACATAAAACCGGCCATGCGAAACGGGCTGTTAAGGGAACATAAGTCATGATGATGACCTATTGTCTTTCACGTTATCGACTGGTAGATTACTGTAAGCTGAGTTACGTAGACTTGTCAGCCAGTCAGAGAAAAAATATGATGTAGGTGTTATTATTTCAGGCAATAAATATTTATAACAATTACAAGTACAAGTCGCGCGAAATAGCATTATAATAAATTCCCTCGCAACGTACTAGATATAAATATATGGCTTTACATGCTCACGTGACAAGAATTCAGAGCTAATCCCTTTCATAATGTAATACGGAGCGTTTTCGGGCTTCTCTAAGATTTGCTCTATTGCAGATGTCATCAATATCCTCCTTCCAAAACCTTTTTCGATTATTTAGGGTTGGTTCTATCTATTCAATCCTCAGATCAGATTCTAAGCCGTCATCAGCCAGAAATCCAATCACAGAAAAAAAAACAAATTGCCTTTATTTTATTAAACAGATCTTAAAAGACTTCGCAATAGTGGCCGGGCTCAGCCCACACGAATGACAATGCGCAGGTTAGTCACCTCGCGGTGTAGCACGTCCTTAGCTTCCGCGCTTGCGTCACCGCGCGAACGAACTTGACGATAGTCTTGCGAGTGGCGTTTGAGTCGTTTGACCGAGAATTGATGGTACCGAGAAGCTTTTTAAATATTTGTAAATTATTCTTGGCATTTTTTGATACATTTGATATTGCTGTGTAATCTTTATGCCAGATACATTTAATACATGAATTATGCGCTTGGTGGTAAGATGCTATCATAAAGCGTGCCTGAAGGCTGCATCATAGGACCAACCCTATTCAACCCTGTTAGAAATGCGTGTGTGCTTGTCTATATGTTTATTATGTGTAACTATACTGTAAGCTGCAAAAAAACAAGTTTTAATTTTTAGTAAACAATGAATGCTAACTACTGTTCTTCGGCCTTTAAAGTTCCAAAATCTAATTGTTAATAACAGTCAATAACAAACCCGATCATGTATTACAGTTAAACAGTTATAATTTCTATCTTGTTTACCTACTAATCATAACCATGATCTAATGTGTTACAAGGATAAACGGTGAACTTGATACTAACTGCCGTGACATGCAATTGCTGTTGCATTTTGCCTCTGACGTCTCGAGAGACTTATTTCTGTTCAAATAGTATTTCTGCTTTCCAACGTAATGTTGAAGCTTTCGTAAAGTAGGTCAGGAGGTAATTCTTACAACGTGAAATTTAAAATATAAGACTGGAAATTGTTTTGTTTGAATTAAATATAGACATTTATTGGAGCATGTGCTTAATACCCTGAACTTGAGGAACGTAATTGTCAATTTAATTCTATATTTGTTATTTAGACAAGCGTGAAAATGGATTACTTAAGTACAATACATTATTCCGAACAGTTGTTTGTAATGAAGTCTTTCCAATTGTATTTTGAGGTTAAATATACAACATTTTATGTATGTACAACTTTTAGTACGGGTCCTGAGGGTATTATAGTTGTATGTTTGTATGATAAATATATTTATCCCCAAAAATGTGTTCAGGTACTTACGCTTAAGCACGGACATGAGCACTCCTCTTGAATAAGAGAGTGAGTGGATTTCTTCAACGTATACCTAGGTGTATTGTGTGTGACCTAACCAAGCAGTGCCCATATAGATATGCAGGCAGGTAGGTATATATATATACCTGCCTATCGATCCACATTCACGACTGACAATAGCCAGTCTGAAGTGTCACTTTTGACCCCAAAGCTCGGGTGAATGATCTACGCTCGTTCATCGCGCGTATGACAGTCGCGAATCTTATCTATCGGTCTGATCACGCTAGGCGACTATGCAATTAGATGCATTAGCAACTGCATGAATCACACTACAACGTTGACGACACGGCTTGACCATTCGTATACCTTATTGTAACGTGATAAGGTCGTCAAATGAACATTTCCGCGCTTCTTCGTTTATACGCCATGTTTTTATAGGCTTCTATTTAACTTAATTTGTTAGACATATTACTAGTATCATAGCATCATGTTTTTATCGTCTGCCTTCAGATACGCCTTCTAACGTCTTCCTCGTGCCTCGTGAATATCATTTATTCGTACGAAAAGCCATTAGCTTCTTATATTTGCAAACTGCTGTGGAATTCGCTCCATAAGAAGTACGCTGCAAATAAATTTCGACCCTCTTTTGTCAACTTAAAATAACCAGCCTCGGCAAAAAAGCCTTATAATATTGTTTGTACAAACACTTCTTTATTGTATTAAGTGAGTGATTGCCAAGGAAGTTGGAAATTTCTCATAAAAATATTTCTATAGCTACGTGAAAATTACGATACTTCCTGTTCCCACTTTTTCACTTCACAGTTCAGAAATAGCTGCTAGCTAAGGTCGTACACATATGAAAATTAAAATACTTTATTTAAATGGACAGTGGGCATATTATTATGGACGGCTTTGACCACGCGATAAAATAAGTGCCACTTTTTAACACCACGCAATTGAATGAGACTGTCATGATTATGCTGTTCCATAGACAACGACCATCAAACTTAGCGATAAACGTTATAAACGAAAAAGTACACATATTCTGACATTGACCCACTTCAGGTTAAATTTACCAGTGATTTAGTAATTACGTCAGTGTAGTTTCGTTACGATACGCATTTTGCATATCTTTAAAAATCGCTAGCAAACATATTTCAATACAAGTCACCAATATCAAACATTTGTTTCTGCTTAAAATGATAACTGCATCTGAAAGCTCTTAAAGGAGGACCTTTTCTTTTCGCATCATTGCATATGATCGACGTAATTTTTTCTTTACAGAATGTCAGTTTTGGGTAAAGACTGTCAGAAAATCAACATAACAACATAACATTGGTAATGACTATACTGTTTGGCCTCACCTGGGGCCAGTTACAGCTTGCGGTATGAGTGATCAGTGTCTTCAGGCCGCGACACTGATCACTCAATGTTCTAGTAGGTACATGTCTATAAGACCGCCTGTTGCTACCTTTATTTATACATTGTAAATCTGTTATTGAATATTTCTTTTGTGGTGCAATAAAGTGTATTTATTTACTTACTTTACTTTACTTACTTGTCTATTGTCTATTTTTTATTTTTCCTCCTTTGGCATGAATCTAGTATAACATGGATCGGTCATGAGGAGTGGGGGGAAAATGACCGAACGGAATAGTCTTATGTATCTTTCAGTAGTAGTGACAGAGAGCAATATATTACTTTTTGTCTTTGTCATAGTTTCACTTTTCCACAGCTGCCACAATCGAGGTTGTGGCAAACAAATAAGTACGTGACATGTCATGCTTGTTCGTTGCTTGTTTAAATATTGTTGTTTTGTATGAAATTGTGCTTTCTCTTATGAAATATAGTGATGGATAGCGTTTTGAATGCTTGAACTTTGATAAAATAATGGTGAATTGTTCTGTAATCGGCTATTATAGCCGCTCCGAGCAAAAATATGAGAACATAACCTTTTTACACCTTCCTCTTGTGAGACCACGCAACATGTGAGAATAACATCGTAAAATTACGTTACACTCAAAGCAATGTAGAATCAAACGATTTTAATAAAAATATCACAATTATTTACGCAAATTAACAAAACATTATTTGTAAAATTATTCGCCCAAATTACGTAGGTTGTTTGTGGTCTGTCAGCTACTCGGACGAGTCTGAGGTCAGCCATTTTTAAACTTCTTCTTAATTTAGCTGCATAACAGTCATGTTAGGGATACCAGATGAAAATATCATAATTTTATGGGTAATTTTGACCTCTAGTTTTTTCGTACTTCTAATTCCAAAAAAAAAACAAATGTTGTGAAGGTTAAATGTGTACATTAATTGGTGTGAATAATGTGATCGCGATTTGTGATTTCTTAAAATAAAAACTTATAATACATTTTATTTTACGTTTTATTTACTAAACATGTTTAGTTTTGTACCACCTGCGCGAATTATAGGAGGTATTTCATTGTTCATACGCCTAATAAGAACGGCCCATTGACATTTTATTCAACAATTTTAATACCGTCAAACAAGCTAACTTTGCCTCCAGGGTAATCGCCCCTACGTGATATCAAATATTGGGGTAATTTTTACCAATATGGTATCCCAACGTTTATGACGTCATCTATGTCTATCCCTTAAGGGCGCACGCGGTAGGCCGCATCTATAGAAAATATACTAGATCTATGTCCTTTGGCCTCCTTCCTACCTGAATTGTACTATGTCCTGTGTTGTCTGTGATGTCCATAACAATAAATGTTTTTTGTTTTAGGTACCCAACGCAATCCTTTCACAAAATCAGAATTCATGCTTATCGTGCTTGGTATGTCGTGAACGTGAAACGTCGTCATTGCCAAATTACCTGCTGTCAAAACTCACAAGAGGGGAAAGCCATTATTAAAAAAAAGGTACGGTAGAATATATAATGCTAAGGTCACAAACAACCTAACGTTACATTAAGGCGAGCGTCCATTTCCACCAGTGTGGGGCACAAGCGTATGCAGTACAAATATGCTTGTGCCCCACACTGGTGGAATCCCGCCATTACGTTTGTATTTTTATTATGTAGTTTGATATCAACAAAATATTTGAAAAAGTGATGCTTGAAAATGCTTCAAATTAATTTTCCCCTCACTAGCTCGGAAAGCCGTCTTTTATCCTTTAAAACAAGCGGGGAAAAACGCATTTTATCCACTAGTGGGGAAAGTAATTTGACCTTGGATGGAGCGTGTTAAGTAGCTTGACAGAAACAAAACGTAAAACGCTCATAATAATGGTTGGTTCGATATTAATTATCATTAAATAAATGGTTTGAGAATCTAATAAAAAATACCAGATTTAGCTTTATTTAATGATTTTAAGTCATAAACCTTAAAATCCTATACTAAACGTTTGTTTTTTAATAATAATGTTAAATATAATTCTGAACGCACAAGTTAAGTCAATCGCATCATTGACATTTCATACGTCAGAAATGTCAACATTGTCAACAAAAATTTTACTTAAAAACTTCTCACGTAAAAGTACAGAATTTCCAGAGTTTTTTTTTATAGTATCGTAAAAAATGAGTGATTCCAGTTGATGAAGATGATCTAACGCCTGTGGATGTTGCACTTTCCTCGATATAGTGAGGGGAAAAGTTTTGTGTTACACACGGGTGCAAATGTATTTTACTTCTCGTGTGTTAAAACACTCGCTACGCTCAGGATTCTATTTTAGAGCCACTCGCTTCGCTCGTGGTTCAACTATAGAATCCTTTCGCTTGCTCGTGTTTCAATTCCGCACTCGCGGGTAAAATACAACTTTGCACCCTTGTATAACAAATAACTATTAAAAGATTTAGGGCCCGTTGCACCAACCACACTTAGCGGACTGATCAATGTCACACAGCAGTGAACTATGGAACTTTCCATATAATGAAATTTGACAAACGCTTTGACGGCGACAAACGGTTTGGTGTAATCGACCCTTACTTTATCAGGCTTGGCCAAATTTTATGGTGTACACTCTATATATTGTTAGTCCGCTTTTGATTAGTATGTAGTAGGATAGCTCGTTACAGACCGTCGATATTTGTGATATGTGGTATTTTCTATAAAAAGGGACCTTATTGTCGATGGCGCTTGCGCCATTATAAACGATGCTCCGATATAAATACAATGCCGCGCAACGCTGTGCGGCGTTAGCGCCATCGACAATAAGGTCCCATTTCATAGAAAATGCCCCATATAATGTAATAACATTTTAAAATACCAATGTGTCACGACGAGTCATGAGCATTACCTAAAATTTGTTGCCTCCCCAATATTGATATCAAATGTACACCCACGTGAATACATATTAAGTACTCACAAAACCTCGTGTTTACGTTCTCCGCAAATAGGTTAGGTTTACCGGACAAATTGTAATTGAAGTGTGTTTGCGTCCCGTTGTCTATTTGCGCTCGTACAAACATCAATACTCCGCTGACCATTGGTCGACTTTATACCACTGCAATAAGGTACAATATGTATTGTAAGTTAATACGTTAACAGTGTGAGCGATGATATCGTTGACATATCTGACTGGCCAATCTTAAACCTTATTGCAACTAGATAAGGTATATCGATGATCAATGTGTTGCTTAGTTAGTACGTGCTTATAGAGTTTGCGACGGCAATTTGAGACGAGGGGTCGCGTTGCGGTGGCTGTGCTAATACCATGGGCCCTAGTGTGGTGGGTCCCTTTAAAAGGGATTATTTCAAACAGTGTTATAGACACGTACTTTTATACTTCATTGTTATTGGCTACTATAATCTTGGGGTACATTTTCTTAAAGAGTTATTGCAGATATCTATTTCCTTTATCAATATGTTTAAGTTTTGACAAGACAATAGTGTCACCGTTGAAACCGTTTTGTGAAAAATATTTGATGCTTGGTAGAGTTAGAGCAAGATAAGTCTGCAATGATTTTGATAGCACACGCAGTGCGTGTTATTTTAAACGTCAAACTTTTATGAAACTATGACTTATAGATGACACTTGCACTACGTGTGCTATAAAAATCGTTACAGACTTGTCTAGGTCTAACTCTAGCTGTTTACAACTCACCGTGACTGTGCAATGTGTATGCAATGTAGAACCGCTTCGCTTAAATTTATCGATTAGTTTCCAAGGATACATCTCGACAATTTTCGCAAAACCCTGCTGTTGTTTCCCGCCTGATATTAAAAAAGTTCGCAATTCATCGATGAAAATTTAAAAAGTTTCATGTACACCGTTAACCCTTACGCTGTAGCTACCTCATTCCAGTACTGGCCAGTAACACCGGTCTTTGATAAATACTTATGACACTCGGGATGTAACGAAACTGGTTTCAATTTCCTAATTGCTCGCTCACGCCGCTGGCGGCGAGAATCTGAATGTTTTATGAAACCTTCGTTCGTAGTTCGTGCGCTGCGCTTCCAAGCGGTTCCGCTACTGCATAATAGATGGCGCCAGGAGCTTCGCTGGGAACGTTTATTGATTCAGTTTTATCTTCAGCGCAAATATAATATTGATTGTTTTGCTATGAACAGTATGTTTACACGGCTTATCTTATCGGTTAGAATCATAAAGATAAATTCGTGATTTCAGATTCGCAAAGTTTTGCTTGAACGCAAATATGTAACTGTATCTATTTTTACCCGGCTGCTGGATGAGGATTGTTTTATATTTAATCGTAAGGTTATATACCCTCCATACCCACACATACGTCTATCAATAAAACCGCTACATCAAAGACGTTAACCAAATATGTACCTACATGGGCATTGGGTAGCTTTTAATAGTCAAGCCAAGTTCGATGTAGACTTGCATTGCAGGATTATTTGCAGACAATTATAGAACAAGGGTCTTTTTAAACTTGGCTAAAACTTTTTCAGGTGTCAACTCATGACAAATATATTAAAAAATATGGCAATACTAGTGCGAGATGGAGTTATCGTAACATGTTACGTTATTCGATACCTACTGCCACCTAGTAAAAAAAATATGCTTGAAAACCCTTGATGCAAAGGTTGTTCATCGCGATTAAAAGGTGCGATCATAACGGACACCTTTGCATCTGGAGCCTCGCCGGGCTACTTAGTTGACTAGGATTTTTATGTATACTTAGACTCCTATTAGTTTTCAGGCTGAGTTAAGGAATAATTTGAAACCCTCGCAGAACATAATAAGCTAGAAAATGAGAAACCAAAAGGCAACAACGCTGACGCGGCCGCCATCTTGTCCGGTTTGACAATTGGATGATTGCGCTGGAGCTGCGATCATGTCAAGGTGACAGGCGAACGTTTACAATCACACTTCGAACGTATTATATAAAACAGGGTGCAAGTGGGAACAAGTCAAATTATTTTATTAAATATTACAGTTTTGAAGCATTCATTTTTCTGGGGATATTTATGACTATTTGTTACAGAAAAAAAAACTTCTATGCCTGTAAATCCTTAGGGAACCCGCGCACGGGACAACTGTAGACAATTTCTAGCAATGTTTCGTTTATGACGTTAAGTCAAAGTCAAATCATTTATTTATTTGCCATACCCGCGTTTGCGTTTGCGTTAGCCGCGTAAGCTGAAAACGCCGGTTTGAATCTGGCTTCTTACTTTTTCTTTAGTATATGATACTATAAAATGAATTTTCTTAAATAATTTTTACGCCAAAGACCCTACTCTGTTAAACAAAAGCCATTGTTTCTTTTCTGTGAGCGGTCATCCATTGTGTCTGAGTGCGTGCTACAATCATTTGAGAAGATTCATTCATTCATTCAGTGTATAAATTTAGGGTGATTCTGGAGATACGGTCGAACATTTCATGGGCTAGCCGCGAAAAAAGTTCCCGTTCTTTGTGCGATAATAATCATAATCAGCGACAGTATATTTATCATAGAAAAAGTAACTGCTATACCTAAACCCTCCATAAAAGTTCCGTTTGTATGGGACACGCTGCAGACGAATTGCACACTTTTAAATATTCCAAACAGAAATAAAACAAATTTTGCCATTTTGATTAGACATAGGTTCATAGCATACGCCATACATTATGTAAGTTGTTAAAGAGGTCATTTTACATTATACATAGTTTAAATAAATCATGATTCTTAATTACAAACTGATGATAAATATTTAAAACGTACAAATGTATCTAAAATTAAGGAACAATTTTGTAAACGATTCTATTTGAAACATTCATGAATTTGTAATTAAATTATGATAAACTTGAACCGTCAAAGTGGATTTACCTACCCCCAGCTTTACCTAGCTCTTGATGAGATTTCTGTCAAAATTGGGCAAAGGGCTTGATCTATTAAAACTTCAAAAGCTGTTTCGGTTAACCTTAAGTTTTAATGAGGATTCAAGAGTTATTAGATCATCTCTGAATCAATCTTGAAAGTTTGGTGACTGGGTACAGTAAGGGTGCAAAAGTATAAGAGCATTTAAGGCGTAGCAAATAAGATCTGATATTTTTGCACCTTTCGTTATGCAATATATTATTGCATGCGACTGTACCGTTTCTTGCACAAACCATATCTTAGATTAGAGTATAAGACGTGACTTCTGGTATATTCGTGTATCAAAGCATTCACTTTTGTGATTGCTACTGGGGTTGCTTCACAGAATATAAAATGGCTGTGTTTCTGGGCTTAATATGCGCAACTTAGACAACCCATGGCGGGCTAATATAGCACTGATTATGGCAAAAGGTTTGACAGAGGAGGAAGTTAACATAAATCCCTACTATAACATTGTAAATGCGCAAGTAACTCTTGTCTGTCTGTCTGTTACATTCTCAGGTTCTCATACTTTAACCGCTTTAGATGAAATTCGATACGAAGATAGTTTGAGTCCCATCCCATGGAAGGATTTAGGATAGGTTTTTATCACGGAACTTACCACGCAGACGATGTCGCGCGCAGAAGCTAGTCACTCGCTTGTTAGACCTTTTACACATTATTATTATTTCCCATTCAACTGCTATTATCAAAATCTGATTCGCTTCTCGATCTGGCTTCCAACCGTTTTAGGGTATCTCAGAACAGAATGTTATTGGATTGCTGGCCCTGGAATTTATAGGGTACCTTCGCTAGATTTAAGCTGGGTGGTCACGGATATCCAATTTGCATATTCAACGGAACGCCCTGACTTACTTGTGTAAGTAAGATGCATAGATCTACATCTTAGAACCTTCGGACAGACTAGGACGGAACTTAAAGCGGCGTATGTGCTTTGACTTATTTTAGGCGATGCATTAAATCATTTTACGGTTTAGACTCACTTGTTTTAGTCACTCGCGCGACATGTTTCGGAGAGCCTAGGTCTCCTTTCTCAAGCACTAAGAGTGCGAGCAGCGTTCACGACGACCGTGTATTGCGTACTGCCGCTGCCGCGCGCCGCGTCGCTCGCTGCGCGCGCACTATTAGTGCTTGAGAAAGGAGACCTAGGCTCTCCGAAACATGTCGCGCGAGTGACTAAAACAAGTGAGTCTAAACCGTAAAATGATTTAATGTTAGTATGTCTCACAACAGTTTAAATTCGATGGTTTAGGCGATGCGTTTTGGTTATATAAAGCATACGGTGTACTGATCAGATTAGATGCTTGTATGAAGTTCTTTTTGCTTTTTTTTTTTCGAAATTGTTTCATAATCATCACTTCTAAATTTCTAAAACTTGAGCATCTATGAAAACTGCCACCTCTTTGCCCCTTAGGAAAGTGACATATTTCCCAATCCACATTGGGACTAATAGCCCAAACCCCTCTTTGGACTGGGCCCAGCACTTTTTTTTATAATGCGATGATACAAGTGACATCATATGCAAATCGTGGTCTCACCATCTTTCTAGCGTTTTTCTGGCCTTTTTCCACGGCTCAAGGAGCCTGGTTCAGCTTGGCAACTAAGAAATCTATGTGATTAGGTCCAAATCTTCGTAAAACCTTTATTTACGGCTAGACCGTACGATAATTGTCCAATTCTATCGGGAAATTTCCAGCGTTCTGTTCAGTAAATATGGTTATCACGTTCAAATATTCGTTCACGTTACTCTATGTAGATATGCCATTAGATAATAGAAGATAGGAAGTAGAATGTTGACTCACTTTCTACGGCTGAACTTGGAACCTTGGATAGTTAATTGTCGTTTTTCCTGCTGGTAATTCTGTGTTTCACTGCCTGGGCCTGTAGTCAAGATGATAATCATACATCGAGAAACCCAAAACGAAAAGAAAAAACCGGCCAAGTGCGAGTCGGACTCGCGTTTCAAGGGTTCCGTACATTACACAATTTAGTCCGACTCACGCTTGACTACACATTTCTAATAGGTTTTCCTGTGATCTATAGGTAAAGAACTACTTTGTGTATTTTTTCCAAAATTTTATACCCAGTAGTTTCGAAGGTAAAGGGGTGGGGGGGGGGGAATGGTCATTTTTTGTATATTTTCTTGAATAAGTTCTAAACTGTTTATCCTAAAATAAAAATAAAATATGTTTGAGTTTCTCACAATGAGCTCTTTTATTTGATATGTAACACGATATAGTTTGAAAAACTTTATTTTTTAATTTTCTCATTTACCCCCCAAAAGTGGTCCCCATGTTTAAATTTTATTTGTTTGCGTTACATGTCCATCTTTGGGTCACAAACTTACATATGTATAACAAATTTCAACTTAATTGGTCCAGTAGTATCGGAGAAAATAGGCTGTGATAGACGGACAGTAAGACAGACAGACAGACAGACGCACGAGTGATCCTATAAGGGTTCCGTTTTTTCCTTTTGAGGTACAGAACCCTAAAAATGTATCGAGATGACTGATGCTACGAAAAGTTAGTTAAGGTACGCATGTAATGTAGGTATGTATGTATCTATATGCTTGTACATGAAAAAGAAACACGAGTATTCATTCTGTTGCAGACGTTGCAGTCCATAGCTATTAGGAAGTTTTAAAATCACTTTAAATTCGGGAGTAAAAATAACTTAACTGTGATTCTCCTGAAGTCTAGACGCCATTTGTAACCTTTACGTCTTATAAGCCGTCATTTGTCCGTCTTATTATATAAACGCTTTTATTATCTTCCTCATCCTTTATTCATAAGATATGGCGTCGAGGTCGTGTTGTCAGGAACGTTGGAATCTGATTTAACGGCTAATTTTGGTTTCTATTAAGTATTCCCAAGAAAGAATAATCGAATTTTGCGTACAACTTTAGGGATCGCTCTTTCAATAAAAGTTCGGTAAAGTTACCTCCATTCACTTTGATTGATCGCATAGAAAGCCAAACATTAAAAATTCTTGGCCACCTCTCATGGACAAATACGAAAACCATGAGATATAATATCTCATGAAACTGTTAAAAAGACTAGGTACGAATTGGCTATGATGTCTCTTTGGTCTTGGGCTGCAGCTCTCGATTTAACATTGGTCAATCCAGACGGCTCATACATAGTCTACAAAGTCCGAGCTACCTAACCAATTCGAGCCGTTACGTGTTACGTGGTCAAAACTAATCTAGGTATGTGATGCGCGTAATTTGTTCCTGGGTTTATCCAATTTGTAGATTACATACGGTGATTCAGATCTAGCTCATAGCTTGATTGAGCCAATCTGTCAAGTTACATGTGTCCGCCGGTCCCTAGCTAGTAGACAAGGTTACCTAGGGTCCGTTCTAAGAATAGATCTACGAGTGATTAATTAGGACTTGAGTATTCATTAGTTGTATGTACATATTATAATTTATAGCCTCCTCTGAATATTACTAACGCGCTTTACTGTTATCACGGAAATGTGTTGTTCATTTTGCAGACTAAGGTCTTAGCATTTGGTGTAAGATGTGTGCGTATTTTGAACAGTAATTGGATTTGGAGTGTCTTAGGGAATATACAGGAATCCGTGAAGTTAACCGCCCCAAACTGCCCGCAAATGGTACCTATATATAGATATGTTAGTGCATTTTTAGTCAACTTTGACTCCCGAAAATGATAATAGTATTCTGACTTTCTTGCGGCGCCTCGCCTCTTACCAGATGGTTTACTTTCCAAATAGCTAGTCTACTACTAGAGTCGGTCGTTGTTTCTTAAAGGAACAGAACCCTCTTGAGTATTTACTTCAACTGGCGAGACTAAATTTATACAAAACTCGCCCTTTTCGACTTCATTTTGTTCATGTACCCATATATCCCGTCTTTGACACCCGTCATCCACAGGACAGCCTTCCGCATCAGCCTAATCCTCCTCGCCAAGGTCAGGCACCGGACAGGCCCAATTATCCACTAGAGTATCACGCGCCGCGTTGGGTGACTGCCGATTGAGGATGTACTATTCTTGGCTGATTCAATGTTCATTGTTTATGTGTAAGGAAGTTTTGCTTTTTGCGTAACTTTTACATATGTATTTTTCAATTTAGAATTGCAATTTACTGGAACACGAGATGGGATGGAATTAAGACACCTAAATGTTCTGATAATGACGTGACATCTTGAAGTTTGTTTTGTGTTCATAAAAACCATAAACTATTTATGGTTGCATTTCCAATTGCAGCTTGTGATAGTTCCTTGGGTTTCTCTCAAAATATTTTAGCCTAACTTAACTAACCAGGTGCTCTGTAAGACTCGGCTCGGCCATTTCAAAATCCGAAAACTGAATCGACAAAAACAAACCTTAAACAAACCAAAATTCACAAAAATCAGTTCTGAAACACAGGTTAAAGCCGGATAGACATGAAATCATTCTACCCAGGCTAAAACGGAGACCCTCGCTTTCACTCAGTCAATTAAAGTTCTAATTTATTTGAGTATCCAATTATTATCTACCCCAGGCAAGTCAGGTGGGCACTGGCCAGTAATCCGAAAGCCAAGCCTCCCGGAAATTGCTCACACTTCCTTTTCTAACCCATAACATTTCTATCACCAATCTACCATCTGTACTCTCAAATGAACGTGGAAGTGAGCCAATTAATGGCTCCCTAGTTAGCTTTCGTCGGTTCGATGCTCTTTCCAATTGGATTTTTCATTGATCATTGCTCGGGAGTAGATGAGAATTTTTAGAATAGATAGATTAATCTAGCAGAGAAATGTAATTATGCGTTAGGACATCTGTGTTTTTTGCCACATTTATCATTGCCGTAACTTTTCCTGAGACGGGTCGCTAGAAGTAGTATAATAATTGATTGTAGTTTTGTCGCGTAATGATCTGAGATCTCTTATTCGTTGTTAATGGGAAAGATGACTCGTACTGTGTTTTAAGCATCAGTAAATAAGACACTATTTAACCTAAATAAGACTAGGATTTTAGCTAACGCCTGTTTTATTTTAAGCGACTTAGTGTCCACTCTGGCATGGCTAACAGCAGATATTCACTTAGCTGAGCAAGTGAGCACTAAAATTTTACACCGATTGGCTTTCCGCTACTCAGCGGAAAATTTAATTGCCCCTTTATAAAATTGGACTGGAGTTTAGTAGGTATAAAGTTTCCGTATTAAAGAAAAGTTAGCTTTTCTAACTTTTTAATCTTATTTTAGGGTCAGTTCAGAAAATAAAAGGAATATGCGCTTGACATATTGGCCATTGATGGGGCTTTAAAAATGGATGCTTCAGATAGTTTAGTTCATATTATGTTGTAATATTTTCCTTAGGTACACTAGGCATTACATAACAATTACTTACACACATTTCTAACGGTCTATAAAACGCAATGAAGTGTGAATAACCAATTGTCAAATTTTGTTATGTGATGATGACACGCACGCAGATTTGTTCCAGAGCTTCTGTTTTCTATGCATTTAAGTCCCCGGCAAGCTCGGTTCTCCATACAAACGTATTTCCGCTCTCATTTTAAAACGAGTAGCTAGTTTGCTCTGAAACTTTGTACTTACAATAAGATAAGATATATCTATGTCTGTAATTAGTTTATGTAGCTTCAGATACCATAGTTAAAAAAATACAGCGAAGTTTTTCATACAAAACTTGTTTTTGCTCTATTTCGTTTGTTTTATAATCTGGAGCTATATAAACTAATTACAGACCTAGATATACCTCGTGTCATTGTATGTGCAATGTTTCATTACAATCCAACACGAAGTTTTAAAATGAGAACGAAACTTCTTTTGTATGGGAAGGTGAAATTCGGCCGAGCTTGCCGGGGACTCTTAAGTATGTTATTCTACGGTAGGTATGTGACAATACTTTACAAAAAGTGACAATACTCGTACTTTTGTGCGAGACCCCCGTTTATGTGCTAAAATATTATTCTGTTAGTTGTCTTTAAGACTTTAACTCGTACTCCAATCAACATCCCTAGGTTTTTTACTTCACTGGTTAAATACACCTGAACCTGAATCCCTTTTTAAGGTTCCGTACCCAAAGGGTAAAAACGGCACCCTATTACTAACTCCTCTGTCCGTCTGTCTGTCACCAGGCTGTATCTTCTGAACCGTGATAGCTAGACAGTTGAAATTTTCACAGATGATGTATTTCTAATAACAAAACTTCCGTGAGACACAGACATATTAAACATATTAATAACGGGTTACTCACGTATTTTAAGTCGAAAAACGCTCGACATGTTTCACTCCGTACCGAGTAGCGTCATCAGGAGCTTGCGTTGACGGTGACGCTGGCGTTTTTCGACTTAAAATACGTGAGTGACCCGTTATTAATATGTTTAATATGATGTATTTCTGTTGCCGCTATAACAACAAATACCAAACTGTACGGAACCTTCGGTGACCGAGTCCGACTCGCACTTGTCCGGTTTTTTATAAAAGTACAATATACTTGCCTGTTGTACTACAAGCTAGGCTTGTTGTTGTTGTTAGGAGTAAGCCCGTAAGTAACAAGAACGTTATATTTATATATATTTGTACAATATATAATGGATACCAGTTCATTACGTAAAAACGTACCGCAAACTGTTACCGTTGCTTGCGTTAATTAGAGTAGTGGTATTATTGTATATTGTTACGATACGATACCGCGCGATAAATATCTGTAAACCACAAAACGTGTTTACGTACAAGCGTGTCCGCGTAAACTAACCCAGATTAAAAAATACACACCGTGATTTAAAAATATATGTTTATGTTACGTTTTTATACTAATATGTTGCATATGTTTTATACTACATATAAGGGTTCATACAAGGCAAGATATAATTATATTCTGTGTCTAGTCTATAATGAATTCATGACGTATAATTTGTTGACTTTTCTAAGGATTTAGTCTAATTATTAAAAAAACTAGCAAACCGCACCGGCTTCGCACGGGTTAACAAATTATACTCCTAAACCTTCCTCAAGAATCACTTTCAAAAAACCATTCAGTAGTTTTGAGTTTATCACGAACATACAGACCTACAGACAGACAGACGCGGCGGGGACTTCGTTTTATAAGGTGTAGTGATAGTTACAATTCTTAATTTTCAAGGAATTGGATTTGGTGAGGAATTTGAAATGACTGTACTCCCGCATTTAACTCCCGCGTTCAACTCCCGCAAAAGGCTCCGCTCATTTTGCATTTTATAAATATTTTATGTAGTAAATATTACATTTAACGTAATGTTAAAAAGTACGTAAAAACCCTCCCTTCATTTTGGAATAAAATTTTATTTGGTACTATGTTATTATAAGTTTTTCTTCTTAAGTACATTCGTGTACTGATCGATCGCTTTGCAAACATTCGAGTTGTTTGAAAGAGTTTATTGATCCGTCAATAACTTTTTCCGATGACCAACTCGCAAACAATTCAGTTATTGTTAATGCTCTTGTAGGGCAGATTAGTTGTGATTGAGTGGTATTTATATTTACCGGTTGATTTGGAACTTACTTAAATATTTTTTTCCGACTGTCAAAGAATGGTGGTGATTTTATTACCCCTGGAATAGAAAACGTCCATAAGTTACATATAACTGCTTACCATGCGATCTGCTTGATAACAAAAGATTTGTGCAGCATTTAGCCATACTTGTAAATTGCAAACGTACAAACTTAGTTTAAAAGATGAATGAAGACCGTTCCAAGTTTCCCTTTTAAAACCTGTCACTTTCATGCCACTTTTCCTCTATAAACTTAGCCTAATTGCAAATGATTAGTTAACAACCAGTTACCTCATACAGTCACACAAACAGCAAGATATGCTTATTTGTAGTGTAATAAGAGCGCGTCACATATATTTGCGGCGTTTGTTGTGTAACATATTATTGCTGGTGACTGTACAAGTAACTTCTTCTACAAATAAAAAAGAATTGTATTGATTGTGGGTATTGATCGTCCTAAACCACATTTTCTAGCACGACCGTGGTATGAACAAATATTACCGTGATTTCAAATAATTAATTAATAAGTACATTCTTCCGCATGTCGGTATTGCGGAAAAAAACCTAATCAGGCTAATCCATAAATAACATATGTATGCACGCGTGTTGTTCCTAACGCCTCCCGAGTCGAACGCTCAAGCCAACCCGTATCAATGCAAGTGCGTTCTGTTATAGGTAGCGTCGGCAGAAGCATTGAGTAAACCCTTACTACTGCGATCACTGCTTCGGTATGATATGCGGCAATATTCCCGCATCTCGGTTCACTTGGTATGACCTTAGTATCTGACTCGCCACCGCTCGCCAACTGATCAGAATGCACGACCAGCGGCTTGCGTCACATGCATACGCTTGCACGTGGGTATTTTTTTGTGTGTCTTTTGTTTTATGCCACTTTACAAACTCGCATTACAAGTTACAAGATTGGCTGCTGTATAAGTTATAAGTTATGCTACATTTGTGAAGTCAATCATATTTTTACTGACCACTAGAATGTAACTTTTTTAGTGATTTGACATATTTTTATAGGATGTAATTATCGCGCTAATATAGTACAAACGTTATTGACTTAAAATCCTCCAAGCGGACTGTTTCATATTAGAAATACCTACTCGAAAAACAAGTACCTGCACGAACTGATGTTTCTAATAAATGTTGTCTGAAGCAAATATTTGATTTAATCTACATTTATTTTTTAGATTCTTTGAAATTTCAATTACATTCCGTACTGTTAGCTTTAATCGTTTTTACAAGAATTCTCGTGTCCTAATTTCAAAAAGGCCATGTTTTCGCCGTAATATCTCATTCCAACCCAGAAGAGACTCCAGTTTCCTACTAATAAATCAAGCTACCTACCTATAACGCCAGAAGCTAACCACATTAGTTTAATTTACGGGCGAGCGAAATTGGGTTACATGCAGTCTCGTCTCACTAAGTGGCTGGGCATAGGTACTAATAATACTAATAACTGCAATTGTACATGTGATTCATGCTAAGATAGTATCTTACAGAAGGCTCAGGTGTAGTGTAGATGTAGGTTGAACCATTCCGCTCCGCTTTGACGCACAGCACGATGTCTTCTGACCGCTGCATGAGCATTACTTTTGTCGCGCGCGGCTTCATGTCAAACACGACTTCAAGTATGCAGTCGCACTCGACTACACAAGTCATGCTAAGCTGTCTGTTCTCTTCTCGCTAGAGATGTAAACTTTGCGCATCATACGTGGCGACTGTTTACAATCTTCCTTATGCTTCAGAGTATGACACCAAAAGCCAAACGTAAAGGCACTGTACACGATAAAACCCTGCTACGCATAATAGATTATGGTAAATCTTTGAAATTAATGTGCATTTTCAAGCAGCACTTTTTTTTGTGTGATTATCAAACTACATAATAGAATTACAAACACAATATAACATAACTAACTAGTGAAACACGCAATATACTTTAGTGATATGTATTATTTTTGATGATTGCAAATATGGCTGCATTATTCTCGTTTTAAATAAATTCAATACGAACATTTAGGCAAATGATGGCATGAGACTATAAGTATCGTGTAGTCGACCAGGCTCTTACAGTCTGTTTTACACCACACAAAGCACGTTCATCGTTTATAGTTTCCTTAACCTACATTGTAACACTAATAACAAGTTGACTGTTAGTTTTTCTGCACGAACGTGAGTACACATCGCGAAACACAGGCACCTTGGGCGACGAACGATACCTTAATCTTTGTTTACCAAATGCTTGAATCAATCCATTCAACCGCTCACACGCATCGTAAATAAATGCAGCATCAAAACATTCGGGCGTGGTCAACATCCACACTTGAGCTCTCTAACCACAATTATAACACACAGCTAAAGGTCTATTAAAGCTAGCCGGAGGTTCTGGTCTCTGCGGCACGGCAGTCCTATAGCGCTCCGCCTAAGCGCTGCACGTGGCTTAACGATTCGAACGATTTGCGAATAACCGCCGAATCAAAATCCACGTGCTCATCGACAGTTTGAAATTCGACCAATCGCGTGAACGGATTTACGTTTTTTTTTCTGTGCAGTGTTGTGCTCTTGATCAGTCTTTGGAATTAAGACTGTATCTTAAGGGTGGTTTTGTGTTGTGCCGTGCTCGGACGTAAGCTTGGTTTGTATTTTTTTGTTGTATTGGAGTCACGTTCTTGAGAAGGTCGGACCGGTTTATTGTGGGAATATTTGCATCGTTAAATCATTGTTTATAAACCACGTTACTATCGTTTTTAGGCCTGACATATTTGTAGTTTAAAAACTACAAACATACCTATGACTGCATAGTAAGTTACCATTAACTTACCATTCATGGTAAGTTATAAAGTTGCTACAGTCTTAAGTCATAGCAGCTGAATCATTTTGTTCACTTATATTTTATGGTTTCCTGTTATTTACCCACCAATAGTCTATCTCTAACTATCTTACTCTCTTACTATCCGCTTTCCCTGTTCCCAGTTTCCCTTTTGTTGAACTTAGCTCGGGGACAAATCAAAATCTTCCAAAAAGTACCAAACTTGAGGAAACTGAAATAACTTTTAGGAATGTTTCAAATGCTTGATTGAGGCTACTAAAACTTGAAAACTTTTGGGTAACTTGTAAAAGGCTTCATTAGACTGAAAACTTTTACTTTCATTGCCATTTTCGGAAGTAATTCGTCCATACTTAATTGTGTTTTATAATGTTAGAAAGGCCTTTAAAATCAGTTACTTAAAATTCATATTTATTAAGTTTTCTAAACAGGTCGCCGCCGATACAAAATAATAATAATACTTAAGTCATATAGCTAAGTTGAAACAGTAGATTTCTTTAAGCTTACCAAACATCCCTTACATTTACATCACACCAACTCTTTTGACCTTTAATTTTAATCTTGCTTAAGGTCCAAGGTGGCACCACTTAACAATATCTACCCGTTTGCATTCTTGATGCAAACATAATGAAATAATGACTCGTAACTTATATTTCTAGTGGGTAAGATTAAGTGTTTTTTTTTCTACATACTTGAATGAATTTAATGGCCAGGTGTACCTTATGTATCAGCTTTAGAACTAGTTTTAGCCTCTCTATACACAAAGCAATGTCTCAATAAAATAAAGTGTCATAACTCATATCCAAAAATACGTAATTTTGGATATGACAGTCGTGTTTATGACACTTATCATTCTCATTCGTCTTCACGTTCTGTCGTTCAGTTTTATTCACAAAATCCAAAGCGATAAACGATATAAGCGCGATCATACTCTCAAAATGTTATGGTTGCGTGTATCACGTTATATCGAAGTGATTAGGTTATCGAGCGGTATTCTAAAGAATCTATTTCATGTCATTAACACGCGATAAATGCCTGCATTACATACCCGTAACTCCCGTAAGATGAGCGGTTATCGCATAAATAGATCTTGAATCTTGATTATGATTTGTTTTTAATAACACCTGTTACTCAATAGGAGGCGTTTGTTGTGAATCAGAATATTAATTTTAATTTTATTCTTAGACTCGTAGGAAGGGCTCGAAGGTACTTCAATTAAGGTCAGCAATCATAAGTATCATAACTTGTCATAATATCGCCGTCATGCATAAAACGTAACTGATGGTTTTAAGTCTTATTGTATGGTCATCAAGCCATGTTAAAATATCCTACACATAACTTTGTCCTCAAAAACATCTCGAAAATTAACATATGTGGTTTTCCGTCACAGAAGGGTCCTTATGCTTCAAGTGAAATAAGGTCCTTTTTATCTGAAATTCCAACAGAAATTCTGATAGAAAGGTCCTTATTGCACTTGAAGCAGAAGGACCCTTCTGTGATGGAAAGCCATATGTAATAGTTAGTTTGAGTCGGGCCCCAACAGCCAAGATTAAAAAAATACGTTAGTCCCATCATTTATGTTATAAGTCTACCTATATAAGCTACATTGGGCTATAGATATGTGCGGCATCGCACGCAAACTGAATTGGCAAGCCGATTGCCCAGTTACGGCTTACGGCGAACCGCAGCCATAATATGACAATGAGGTGCTGAATGAGGTTATGGTAGCTAAGTGACTGTTACTGCTAATTATAAAGCTTATTTAAAGCGTTCATAACTCTTTACGGTTTTAAATAATAATGTGACAGTGAGGCGTCATGGGGATGATGGTAATTATACTAATTATACAGCTGATTTAACGCGTTCATGTTGCTTTCAAAACCCTTGGAAAAGGTTTTATTTTATATTTAAATGATAATGTAGCAGTTGGATGCTCTTACTAAGTGGTTATTGTGCTAAATAATCTAATTATACAGATGGTAGTTTTGCGTTTATAACCTGTGTATATGTTTGTGTTAAAAACTTATTATTACAGGTATAGACTACGTAGTTAATGTATGTTGTGTGTTAAAATGTTACTTGAATTAATTGTTTAATATCACCTCAAATAATCATAATTAATGTCAAGGTTATGCATTTGGAATGTGGAATAGGTTAAATTCCGTTTTTGCATGAAACAAATAAAATATTTGTGCTAACATAATATTGCGTGTCATGTTGACTATAATTGTTTTCTACTTCATTTCATATTTTCATCTAACTACAATCTGTAACTGCCGCGCTAAGCATAAGAGCAGTAGGTAACTCATTTTGAAATGTCATTCAATTGTATACTTAGTACTTGCACGATATGTTCTATAATTGAAAGAGATTTCAAAATGAGTTACTGCTCTTATGCTTAGCGCGGCAAATACTTATGAATCTTATGATGCGTTAAATTGCACACTTATCCGTTCAAAGATTTTTTGCAACATTTTTCATTGAACCGTTTATTAAGTTACATTACATCAACATTTTCCTCCTTGCATTTTGTTCGTAGTTGACATTACATTGTCAAGTCCGCATATTTCCCAATTCCTTTATAAACCTCGTATCTGCTTTATGACGTGATGTCGAAAAGAGAACTCTGCAATACTTATTAAGTTATCATTTTTATTCTCATAGGCGAGTAAAATATGAGGCCAATAAAGAAAGCGGACGTTATTTTACTCGAATTATTCATTAGTATGCGTTATTAATACTGCAAGCGTGTGGCGTGTGTGGAATCGTCGGTCGAAACCTTTTCCATGTATCTTTTCAGGGTGTGACACTTTTTAGCTTACAATACCAAAATAGCTCTAAATACACCTGAATAGAGTTCAAACATCACTAAAAAAATAAATTAACATCATCTTTTATATACCTATGCGTTTTCGGTCTTATGACGACGTAATAAAGTTAAATTCAGTGTGCTGCGTAAGGCTACGTGACATATCGTACCGATCATCTGTGGTAAATATATTATAGCCTTTTATTTTTGGCATCGTGATTGATTGTACACAACGTATTTAATAAGGAAACATTATTTTATAAAAAAGAAATTCATTCAAAGATTTTTTAAATTCGCTTGTCTCGCCCGGGAATCGACGCGACTAAAAATTCCAAAAAATAAACACCTTATTTTATTCGACTAGTCAATACACTTAATGTTAATGATAACATTTCTTCAAGAAACATTAGGTCTTACACTCGCCTGTCATACAAAATATTTATAAAATCGAATATTTAGTACTCAAGAATATTTTTAGACAAGCGATTGAAAAAATAAAATGCAAAATCTTTGAATAAAGTTTTGTTTCTTTTTAAAAATAAAAGATTGTTTCCTTTAAGTAAAATGAGCTAACTTAAGGTTTTAAGGCACTTTTCCTCCAGGGCCCATTATTTTTTTCCACCCTGTCGAATACAGATTAATGTTGTTTAAATTTTCGGACTTTACCCAAAAGGCTCGGGTAATACTAGTTGTACCAGGGTAAACTTGAGTTTAATTCACCTTCTAACATTATCCGTAACATATATATACATATGATGAATATTCCTATATTGAACCTTACTGCTTACTGTAGTAAAGGTACTTCAGTCAATCAAACGCAGTAATTTTCTTTTATTACGTCTGACATTCCTAACGGACTTGGTATATATGTAACATGATATCCTTTAGTCTTACCCACTAATACTTGGTGCAATTACAATGGCACGAGTTATATTTATCCGTATTGTGATTTGTCAATTAGAATTCAAACAACGTGGCGGACACTTGAGTCTGTGTGGGACGCAATTATATTTAATGACTCCAGAATACGTATTTAAGCAGATATGACAGTTCATCATTACTTGTATTATCGTAAGTTCGTAGGGATTGTAACTCACAGGAGCATATTTCATCAAGCTGACTATTGACACCCTGACACTGTCAATTTTCTGTACATTCCCGGGTCGATAATCAAGGATAGTATAGTACTCATAGTACGTTGCGCCAATACATGTTTAATTACGGGATACGTAAGACGTTTGTTACTTGACAAACGTTTCTTAATTACTCTCACCAAACAGAAAACTAACTACTTTATGCTATGCAGTCCAAAATAATTCTCTATACTTAGTACCAGCTATCGATAAGAAGCTTTCGTAGGGAAATAAAGGTATACTCTTCTGTTTAAAACCTGTCTACTTTATCCACCCCATTTGATATACAATATTTACTAAGTTCCAACGCAAATGCAAACAAAACAGTACAAACTTCATTGTTTCGCTCGTAAATTAGACATTGATGGACTTGCACGTATTTAAACAGTTTGCAACTGTCAACACTTTGAGAGGGAAGCAACTGGAGTATTGGAGCGAGACTTTCGCAGACAGTCGTGTCAAACTGTCACTTTGAAAGCGGCCATTGTGCACGTGTCTTGGGTAAATACTAAGTATAAAACAAGTCTTGTTTTACCGGAATACGGCGAAGCGAAAGGTTTATGATTTTGACCGGTATGTTTATTAAATTTGTTCCCTAATAACAGTCATAACTTCTAAAATTCGTATAGTGGATATGGTCACTGGACTTGATAAACTACTATATATTTTGGTATAAGACTTGAAGTATATATATTGTATTTATAATTTCTTTATGGTGTATGTTATTTATCAATACGATCAAACTTTTTTTATTAAACCATCTGTATGTGTATCTACCTGTGTAGGGTATATGACTGCTATATGCTTTTTGGAATTCAATCTATTAGTTCGTGACTGCAATATATTAAAAAATATATACTGTACGCTTTAAAAGTTGCATTAAGATATTACCTTATCAAGAAAAATACATGTTTGCACTTCCTGTGGTCTAAGTCTAACTAGTCCCCTCCCCTCCCTTTAGCCACTCGCCATTTCTTGAGGCTTTCAACGAATAAATTATAAAACTAGGGAAATGTATTTAAATACATTACTTCTCCATTTTCTCGTCGCATTTTTCCTTAGAAAATAATTACAATGTCAATTGGGAATCCCTAGTTATTACTGTGTACTTGTGTTCAATATTTTATACAGAGCGAGTTAATATGTCCAGCTTACAATCTATTGTAACTACCATTAAAACAGCGTATTCGTCATACTCGTATTATATATACCCCGAGGAGATGACATGTGCATCCTTGACAAAATATCAGGAACTCATAAAAACAAATATATATGGTAAATATGGACCATGTTAGTTCCAAATCCTATACAGCTTAGAATTTGTCGACAATATTTTCTCTAAAGCACTTTATAAAGCTTCCCTCTTTACCTCGGCATTTTTCTTTTTACAAGCATCACTCCATCACTGTCGGCTCCTAGATAACCTTAAAGTATTGTCCCCACTCCTAAATTTAGATATAGGTCACTATCAGATTGCATCATGATTCCGGTCAAGGTGAGGAGGGTCGCTGGAGTCCAGATCTGCATACGTTGCATAAACATGTGGCGGCGTTTACTATTTGATGAGGTGACAGTTGACTTTACAAAAAAAAATTAATAAGGAGTTATAATAGGATATAATCCGTTTTCATAGTTTTATTTCATGAGTAACTATCGCGGTAACCGAAGATAATATTATGAGTTATAATAGTTTTACATACAAGATATACACAGTGGTACTACGTAAACGAAATTAATAACAAGCTTAAATCTAAAATAGGCCCTTGAGGCATTGTACCAAGGATGCTGGCGGCATTTCCCCGCTGTATCGCAATGCTGATACGTTGCGCGAGGAAGCCACCAGCTCTTCGGTCACCAGTTACGTCAACCAGACGCTTCGCGATTTCTTGCCATCGGATTATGTCATAGTTTTATACGTGGTGTTTTATCAACCCTAAGCCATGCTCGGCTTTTTATGAGACCTTGACATCGATTATCATCAGGAGATACGTCTGCTCGTTTGCCTCCTATATCATAAAAAAAACCGGCCAAGTGCAAGTTCGGACTCGCGCACGAAGGGTTCCGTACGGCAAATAAATCACGTTTGTTGTACTTAAATGTTTATTGTATTCTTTTAGTATTTGTTGTTATAGCGGCAACAGAAATACATCATCTGTGACAAGCTACAAGCTTCTGAGAAACGGGCCCCTGATGGCGACTGTGCTTATATATTCAAATGTACGTTGTTGGCTGAAAATGCAACCGCTAATCCGCTATATCGCGTTACCCAAGAGCGGGGAATGTTTGCGTTGGTATGCTGAAATACGGCCATCTTGACATTTTCCGTTGTCGATGCATATTTTAACCTTGCATTTTTCATAACCTTTCTCATTTATATTAGTTTGCTTATGGCCAGTTATAGCTATCTAAAGCGAGTAGCGTGTTTCGAGAATGATATGAAAATGAATTAATCGAATTCGAACGTCGCCTACTCTGCCGAAAAACAAACGTGACGATATATATATATATATATATATATATATATATATCGTTATTGCGCATGTAAAATCCGCTATGTTATCTGTTAACTTTTGAGAAACAAAAAGCTTATGCGTTACTATATATTTGGCCACTTTGACTGTCATCTATTTTATTCTGACTCCTAAAGAACAACTTTGTTACACAGTAAGCGGTTACCGAATTTTAAACGAAAACCGACCGAATACGTTACACAGCCTCAGTAATTAAGTTTCGTATCTCCTCCTAGTTAATCTTTGAGTTAAATGAACCAGCTGCTATGTAAATGTACCATGTATATTCATGTCTTAATATACCTATGTTTATCTGTATCTATATCTGGTAAACAGTGTAAATGAGTGTAATCGAGGAAGTTTCCATCGTGATGTGCAACTTAGCAACGTTTGAGAAGTAAATTAGCAATTGTTTTATTTATGTCCTCCATTTAGAAGAGCTGTTTGTAGGTTTTACTTATAGTTGCGCGTGTCTATAAATACGTGTAGGTGTTAAGTATACAAGCATTTTCTCTTATGTAAACTGATAGATTATTATCTGTCTTGTCACGCGAGTATTATCAGTCGCTTGTTAACAAAAAAATATTTATATTTTATTTAAAAAAAAACTGTATTGTTTCAAATGCCGGTGGAACATAAGAAAAACTTGACTGAATTATTAAGAAACAGCTACCTCCTAAGGTGCTAAGGTGAATGCCAGCTGAATGGCAAGGGAAGCTTAAAACGATAATTGGGGGCTGCCTATGTCCAGTAGACCCAGTAGTCGGCATCTTTTAGCTGATATGAAAATTATATAGTTTTTCTTGATTTTTTGGTTGTTTTCCATATACCTACCTCTCTGCTCCCATACATCATTTTCATATTTATATTCGTATTGTATTTGTATTTTCGTATGTGGTTTTTTATTTGCAACATTCTGGCCTTGTTTATATGCCGAATTTCGTTAAATTACTGTCCTAATTTGTGCCGCTTTTCTGTTGAGAGGCTTCATCTATAATTCAGGTAGGGCAATGCAGGTACTTAACACGTACGTGTAGTTATTTTTATGATACTCCTAAGCATCATCAGTATCTATACGGCATTTTATTTTTATTTGCGGTGATAACCACGAGTACAGCCAGCAATAAATACAGGAACAAAAGATACGCCATACATCCTGAAAGTCTGATCCCAGCTCGCCCGATAAAACTTGCCCAGGGAATGTTTAAACCCCTACGTCTCTGGAGCGATGCTTTATATATATTACGTGCTTTACGGAACATCATGCTGTTGTTTACTACATGCATTTGACTTTTTTTTTGCTATAACTTCTGGTGATAATTGGAAATCCGCTTATTGAGTAAATTAAAGCAGTGGGCAATTTTATTTTTGACCGCGAGACCGCGTGCTCTATTCCCGTTGACCTGACTAACTACCATTAGCTTTCGCGTTAAACTTGTGAAATAAGCAAAACAAACAACTTGTGAAATAAGCGTTGCATTGCGTTAATATTTCCAATATTATCAACTCGATGCCCCAAATGGATGATCAAATGTCTTTCTTATCCCCTCGTTAAGATCTGCCGGTGGGAGTTAGATTCGATTACTTTTATACCCCGCTCATGACGAGGTTTTGTTACAATCATTATAAGAAAAGTACTTTAACAAAATTCCTTATGAAAATATGGGCGTAGGTAGGTACAAACAAGATGATACATATTTAAGCCTTAAATTTAATTTTTTATTAAGAAATCGTTGTGCGAAAGACTGCTTTATTTCTCTGATTTTCTAGAAAAATGCCTAAATTGTAGTGATTTAGATAAGTAACATAAAATTGTGTGATGAGAATACGGGTATTACGGGTGCGTGCCGTGCGTGGTGCGTTGTGCCGAATACATGGCTTAGGTTTTTCTTGCAAAAATATAGAACTTATATTTTTGGTAATACAATGTATTTTTCATTTCTCATGCTCTGAAAGAGGGTCATTGTTGTTCTAAAAGGTGCGCAGAAAATGATACATGTCTGCACTAGAGCATTTTACGTTCGAAGTACGACTTTTTTAATTTTTTTACGATACGCAATTGAAATTTGAGTTTAAATGGATTTGTAATAAATTTTTCATTTTGATATTTGACTCTCCATTCCATAAATAACGATACTTTTGTCTGAATAGTTAATTGAAAGTACCCTCAAGAAATACTATAAAAATGTATACTTAGTCATGTTTTAAAAAAAATACATGCATTTTACTTTCCTCGTATTCGAAATGAAAAGTAGAGTGTTTAACTCGGGTGAAAGGCATCATTTCTGCCTCGGACTATTGGCGCTCTCACTGCGTTCGAGTGCCAAAATACCTCGGCAGAGATGAGTGCCTTTCGTCCCTTGGTTAACAATCTACTATTAGAATTTAGAAATGTTAAAGCGTGCGCATTACACAAAACTGGAGTTTCAAACGTCCAAATGCTACTGTGACCGCTTACCTTGGCCATGATTTAATGGCACTATTAGCGACAAGAATTGTCTAAACGACCAAACCATCAATTATTAGTTTTTGCACGCTCTCCTCCGTCATCGTATTATACTATTACGTCATTCGCACGATGGAAAATAACAGTAGTTTCAGATATACAGCAGAAGTGCTGTGCTTTGCCTTCTTAAATATTACTTTATATTGCATTTATTGGTAACATTATTGAGCACATACCCTGGTTAAGATATTATAAAATTATTCCTTCACAATATAAATTCGCTGATTATTAGCAACACGCCCAACTGACCGATTGTGAACCTTAAGATTTTGCAACGAGGTTTAAGATGGACGATGGTATAAAATTAAATTCTCATTTAGAACATGTAATAGTGCGTGTTGACAAGATACTTTAGTTTCGAATCTACACGCGCACTTTTAGCTATTACTAATTAGTATAGTTTTCTAATTACTTATAGCTGGGGAGCCGGCGATGCTAAATGTGCAGTTACTCGAGCGTCGTAGAGACCTATTGGAATGGAAAGATTAGATGATAAGAAGAAAAAAAGGTTAAGTATATAAAGTTTTCTTTTCCAGCGAGCAGGAAGGCGTCTACAGATTTTTTTTTTAAATTTCGGGGTGTTGGTGGAGAGTTAAAAAAATCGTTAAGTAGATTGTGGATTTGGTCGTTTTGGTTCAAGTTAGTGCTATAATTTTTCTATAACTGAATATGACACTTATTTGTACGCATTTCCTTAATCTGATGACCAGTGACCACTTCAACGCCCGATTTTCACATTGTAACCGTCAGATTAAGGAAATACGTACAAATAATTGTCACATTTAGTAATTGCACAATTATAGCATTAATTTGGACTAAAATGACCAAATCCGCAATCTGCTTTACGATTTGTTGAACCCCCTACCAATCTCCTACCAACCAACTGCTCAACATAGGCGGCTAAAATTGGTTAAGGTAGACTCCACGGGGTACCAAGATATCACTGATATCTTAATCTGACGCGCTCGAGTAACTACAAAAATCCTCTCGTCGGCTCCGCAACCATTATGTATTAGTCGTGTTATTGTTTCTATGTAAAAACATAGTTAGGGAAGAGCGGTGTCTCCCGACACAGGCATTCTTATGCTTACTGGGCGGCTCCATCCCTTTAAATCATTATATATTGCTAATTTATTAAATAAAGAATTTTTGTATTTTTGTATTTGTATTATTATTAATGTTAGAATTACAATCTTATTTTACTGGTTTTCCTATCAGTTAATTCTACTTGTTTTGTTGCGGTACATTTCACATCACATGTTATAATATTAGTGTGATATAATAACTTTTTACGTTACTGCTGGAATAGCTTTTTTGCTCTCAGATTCAATCAGTCTTCTATTTCTCCACGTTGAGAGCTCGAGGGAGAGGAGTGTTAGGGTCGGCAACGCCCATGTAACTCCTCTGGAGTTGCAGGCGTACATAGGCTACGGAGACTGCTTAACATCAGGCGGGCCGTATGCTTGTTTGCCACCGACGTAGTATAAAAAAAAACACCCGACACTCAATTTTCTGTACAATTCTGTGTCGACAAGCAAGGACAGTATTTAACGTCTACGCATATTTACTTGATCTTGGTGAACCAGCAATGTACGGCGGATTGTCACTTCAAGTGACAATTGTTACAATGGTGAAACCGGGGCTCCAGTGAGAAGTTAATACACGGACTTGAGTACTTGGTTTTACAGAGACCCTGGTCTGCTGTAAGACTGTTTCCTTGATGCGAGCATGCCAGCACGCCCTTTTGTGAGCGATGGTCGGATTTGCCGACTGATTGAACGCCTAATTTGGGTTCTCTTTTAAATATTCACCGACCACTGAACGCGGAGCGTGATTATTTGAATTCTTTGGTCGAGACCTTGTCATTCTTTAAAGTATGGACGCTGTGAGATGTAGGCCTCCTGAATCCCAATGGTTGAAAATGAATTGACAAAAAAAATCTATATGATTTATGATCCTGCAAAATTTGACGACAGTCAGTTGAGAAATGCCACCTATAGAGCAGAAGCTGGGAAGCCGGACATACGGAAGCATTTTTGCCCAAGCAAACGGTTTTTCAATTTTTGCCCAAGCAAATAGTGACTGCATTTTTATTTCTGTTGATTCGAAGAGACATAGGTTAGGATAGGGGTCGGCAAACAATTGAAGAAAAGAGCCAACCGCAGTAAAAATAATCAGTTGTAGGAATCTCAAAGAGACATAGAACTTGATTTGAATCTAAATCCTTTACTTAACACAGTTAACAGACTATTCGTTAAATGTTGCTATTAGTACATACACGTGGGCAGGGAACATACAGTGATGTCAATGGTGTTGTTGACCGGAAAACAATTAAGCTTTAATAATTAATTAATTACACTTGGCACCCGCGCTTTATCAGTAATTTGCAACTGAATAGCGTCATTCATGCTTTTGTCCAGACCACGTTTTAATGTGTAAAAGGAGAAAATGAAATAAACATGATATTGTAATATTTGCATTTAAACAGTCTCTTAACATCGCTTTATGTATAAAGTATAGTTTACTGTGGTGAGATATGATCATTAATTAAAATTCTTGGTGTTGTACTTAGGTCAAAATCCAAATTCAACCTAGCGATTTGTATATACCAAATCTTGTAACCATTTTGTAGGTTCGCTAGTTGGAATCTTCAACTATTAGCTACAATCCTAAACTTCACGACATTTAGCGTATGCAGTCGTGATTCACGACTACATGTTTTTTTTCTTCTGGTATTAGCAATAAAACATTTTTTATTTTAACAAGTTTGAGAACAAATCAAATTATTATTATTATTATTTTAATATTTTGATTTGTGTTTTTTTAAAGTAGTCACACTACTATATATAAATTAAAAACTGTAGCCTAGGGGTTCATGGCGTTAGCCGCGATAGCTAAAGACGCCGGTTCGAATCCGGCCTTCACCACTGGAGGGCTTCGTCACTTTTTCTTTAATATATGCTGTTACAGTTTTTAATTTTTTATTTTATTTTATTTTATTTATTTTGTATATATACCCTGTATAACTGTATTTGCATGTACATGTACTTAACGCAAATAAATCATAATCTGAATCTGAATCATCGTTAGAACATTCATACGATTCATGAAACTCGAAACTAAAGCACATTCACATCCATAAATTAAACCCAGCCCCATTGTAATACGGCCTATTTTACAATGACATGACGTGAATGGAGCAAGCGAGAATAGTAGGCAGGGAAATGTTCATTCAGTCAGTTACACGTTTGTTTCGAGCCTTTATACCTAATACAGGATTGTGAGCGCTTTCAGCTGTTTCAGAATAGAATTCCGTTACAAAGTGCCGTAGTGTAGGGAGGAAAGTAAGGTATACTCAAAACTTCTTCTTCTTCGTCGTTCCCTCATGACTGAGGATCGTGGCCAGCAACGATATCCCTCCATTTAACGCGATCAAGGGCTATGTGGGCTGCCCTCTGCACGGAACCACATGCTTGTTTACTCAAAACTTAAAATTATAGAAAATCGGAGTCACTTCGAAAGTTCGAATACGGCCACTTGGGTACCAAAACTTCTCTAATCAAGAATTGCGAATGGTCTTAACTGCTAACTGCTAGGTCAATCGGACATAATGTGTATTCAATTCAATTCAATTCAATTATTTATTCATAAAATTTTACATTTTATACGTCTGTCGGTTTACGATTACACATTACATTACATATTAAATGTAAATAATTTATAGGTATTAACATTTATTAGTAGTGTTTACTAGCGTAGCAATAAGCTTACACTCGTGTAGTGTAGTAGTTTTAACTAAACATCGAGCTTTTCTTGTCGTGGCGCGTCCGTAATAAAAAAATACATTAGCATTAAAAAAATCTTCTAAACCAAAAATTGTTATACTTATTATTATGGTTTATTATTGGTTTGTACTGTAGTTAAAATATTAGTTCTTATGTAAGCAATGAATCATCGTAAATAATACAATTGTCACTGTCCATTTTCGTACCTACTGATGGCCTTTGATTCACACTTCACACCCACGTTGTCTCTTCACAGAAACCTTCATGACCAGCACTTGGGACTGATTGTTAATGAAACATGAATCTTTTATTATTGTAATTGGGTTACAAATCGAAGACTAAACGTTTAATGTTTGATTTTTATTTGGGTTTGCTAAGTACAAGGTACAAGTTTGGAGTACAAGATAAATATTAAAACAGGAGAGTGACTTGAAACTCTTGAAGATTGAGATTGAAGATTAGCACATTATGTACAGGAACACAACTTACTTTAATGGATAGGTCCACTCAGGCCTTATATCTAGTTCCAGTTTCAAGTCTTTCAATACACTTATTTATTCTAATAGTATCAAAAATAAACATATGTAACCTACAATCATTGTTTATTTTGATGCACACGATTCACACGAATTATGCCACACAATTAAAGCAAAAGACACTGTGATAGTATTACTCGTAGCGTGCGTTTATAACGAATTACAATCTACATCACAATTGTACATTTTAAAAACAACTTTGCCACAATATTATTAAGTTCATATTCCAATATCATCCGAAAATGTAAATTCAGTCAGCAAGTACAAATGTCAGGTGTATTAATACAACTAGTACCGGTTTCGAGACAGGCAGCTGTCTTACCGAGACTCGGCGATAATTTGCAAAAGACCAATATATCTGACTTCTGATTACGTATAGTTGTTACTTATATTGAGGTCTAGATTTAGCTGGTTAGTATTTAGAATACGCTATTATTATTATCGCGAAAGGGTAAAGATCAATGGAAAATGTGGTTCGTGTTTTCATTGCTTCCTACTTTGAATGCTATTGCGAATTCTTTCTTTGTTATTGAGAAAATTCCAATGTTTTGGTTAAGTTTGAAAAAGAAAGTTGATGTTGTATTCGTATTGCGTAACACGTAGTATTTGTAAATCTGTATTTTTAGCAGATGTAAATGTGTAGTAGGTAAGTTTACATTGTAGGTAGGTAGGTATCTTCAACGATGAAAGAACGTGATACAAACAAAATTTTCCTTTGCTTTGACGACGGAGCAGCCCTACCTAGGCCTAGAACCCATTGCTAGAACGTGTATTGCTGTCTCTTTATATGTTTCTCTTTTTGGATTCTGAATTTACTGTAGTTTGCTGTTAAAGCCTTAGCTAAATGTAGGTTTTATGATTTTAAATAAACCTTAGTTCGAAAAGAAAGTTTCACTGCTCGGGAAAACAAGAGATGCTCGGAAAAACTTTTACAGTACATATGGTGCTACTTTCTCGCACTAGTGCGTAAAAGAGCACTTTTCGTGCATATGTCGATAGTTTAAAGGGCCATATGTACTGTAAAACGTTGTACGATACACGTGCGAATAGGTAATTCGCAACTCGTGTCGATTTTTCCCTTTTCCCTGCGGTCGTGTTTTAATTTATCGCCACTCGTTTCGAATTTCCTCTTTTCCGCGCTTGTATCGTAAATAACTATTATTAACCTTTGAAATAACATAAACCAGGACCAAAGTAATGTCTGCTTTGACTTCCAGATAATACTTCGGCTTTTTGTCTAAGCCTCCTACCGACAGCTTAGCGTTATTCACCTGAACGGATCTGAGGCCGTACCACGAATATCTAAAATATGTACTTCTCTGTCACTCGAACATGCAAGAGCGATAGAGACATATAACGAAAATTTGATTTGCGATGTTCGATATTAGGCCTTCTTATGTTAGTATAGTCAGGGACTCCTCAAGGTCGCTATTTATACCGGTTTACTCACCTGTCCCTTTTTTGTGTCACGTTGAGGCAGGACTAGTTTAGTTTGCTAGCGTGTTTGAGTTTTCATTGTAACAATTATTACATGTTAAAAAACACTGCCTTTAGTAAAAGCTTGAGTTCGTAGTTGATCGCATTTACTCATAGCAAATATGGCATTTTTTAAAAGCGACATATGCTTAAGTGATTAATCAAGTAACCGAAACTGCTTTCAGACATTTGTATCTACCAAATGTAATTTAAACTTATTTGTCTGTTTATTATATTAAATTTAATATTTGTTTATTTTAATGGTTAAAATTTAAAGGCCATCGAGTGGCATAATTCAAGCTGCTATCACAGCCATAGCAAACTGTTTATGGCTTAAATAACAAAACCACATCTTTGCAAAACAACAAACAGGCTAGCACACATCCACACGTCATTAACCACCGGAGTTATAACATTAGACACGCCACTCGGACTCTAGATAAGTGTCAAACCGTTTCTTGGAATCGGCGGATGGCTCATTAAGGTAATTACCTAGAGACCTACCGCCTAAGGCTACACTACACCTGGGCTTATGCAACGGAGGAAAACCATTTCGAAGGTGTACATGTACATATTTCCCGTCAGGCCGTTCTGTTACGTTCATGCAAGACCTATTTAAATAAAATAAATAAATAAATAAATAAATATTATAGGACATTCTTACACAGATTGACCAAGTCCCACGGTAAGCCCAAGGAGGCTTGTGTTATGGGTACTCAGACAACGATATATATAATATATAAATACTTCAATACATAGAAAACACCCATGACTCGGGAACAAATATCTGTGCTCATCACACAAATAAATGCCCTTACCGGGATTCGAACCCAGGACCATCGGCTTCACAGGCAGGGTAACTACCCACTAGGCCAGACCGGTCGTCAAAATATCGTATAATAATAATCGTATTTGTGTTGTTTCCTTTTTTTATTACCCTCGAACGGAGACTGTATATGCATTTAGGGAGAGAGGCTGTTTGCTTGTATGTTTGTGCATATAAATCAATGTTCCCATTTATCTCTTCGTAACGGCTTGGTCTTGTTTTCATTCATGGATTTCAAATATCGTTGTACTTAGCACGATTTTATAAATGGGAAAGAACATATTTTTGTACGCGATGTCAAATGTTGTCACATCGGGTATCTGGAGTGGAGACGGTTGCTAAATAATTGGTTTTAGGAACAACCATACAATAAAATCTCAAATTGGAATACCAAAATCTATTTTTGGTATTCCAATCTACTTTATTATAACAGTAGCATCATGCTTCCAACTCCTACACAACTAACATTTGCAATTACGCTAATTTGCGAGCACAAATGAAACACTTTAAGGTCTGACCCTTGTCTAATTAGGAATCGGGGGACGTTGACAGAGAACACTGTGTGGATTTTTATGCTTCAGGAATTCATCTGTTTGGAAAAAAATAAGCCAATTGACTAAATAAAATTAAAAAAAAAAAGTGAAATATGGGTCACGTAGTATGGAGTATGGACATGTTCAGTAACCCAATTTGTCGCAAATTACTTGAGCAAGGTTATCCGCAATGCTTAAGATTTTAACGATGTGAATAATAAAAGGCTAGTATAGTTTAATGAATTATAGGGTGAAGCTGTTTAAAAACAATTTAAATCGGGCCCTTTGTTGTAAGCAGGAATTTTAAATATTCTCGTAAATGCTTTACATTTTGCTAACCCTCTGAAATTATGAAGCGGTCTCAGTTTAACAACGGAAATTCCAAACGGTCTTCCGTTTTAATCAACATATTAAACATTTTATACAACTTTTTTAATATTAAACAGCCAGATATTGAGCTTCCTAGAGCTAACACGGATCATATTGAAAAATAAACGGCTGGGTTAGTCTGGAGTCCAGACAGTTTGGTACAACTATTAGAGGGTGGAAGGAAAGGTTTCCATTACTTTAAAGTGCTCCAGACAATTGAAAAGTATCGAGATTTTACACACACGTATGTATGTATGCATGTATTTTATATCCCTGTCTGATATTACCTCTTCAGTCTTCACGCATAAACCCGTGAACCGATTTAGATAAAATTTGATAGGTACACTATCTATGGAAAAATTTAAGTTCCTGGGACGGACATGTTTATTACGGAAATCATTCATCTTCGCCTTCGATGTTGCGGGCAGAATCTTATTTAATATATCTAAGACAGAAAACGTCCGTAAACTTTTACCTATATAGTTAAAGCAAATTAACTAATCTAAAGCCTGATATGTCAGCCGTCAATTAGTTCGATACGCCATATCCAGTGCGTCACGTCACAGCGGTCGATACGGCCCACAACCGGTATTTGGTACCCGCTATCATTTAGAACACCGTGAAAAGCATTGTATTCGGATTGCTTTGTATCATTGTGACTGGGTGTTATTGACAGTTCAGGCATTATATCACACAAAACATTTTACTCTGTTTCTGGAATATAGCGCTCCCAATTTAAATTATGTATATACGAAATAGGCTTCGTCCACGCAAAGTTTGCATCAACTTGGCGGTGGGGAAGCATACAATATATCCCATAGGGGCATTGTACTTGATGTTGCGCTTGGCATGAACACTAAACGTGGTCAGACTCTAGTGCTTATTTATTGCACATTTTCCTATACAATAAAACTAACTTCCATCGTATTTTTCTTTTTACTCAGGATGAATAGGAAATTTCGCATGTACCTATGTTCAGAGCAGGGATCGTTACCGGTATAACTTAAAATCAAAATATCACGTAGCATTCGAAATATTTCTTTGATATTGTAGAATGGTATTTAGGTAAGGACAATGAGTTATCAGATTACGTAAATGAAATGAAAAAACATACATAATTAAACAACCGAGATACCGAAATTGAATACCGGTTAATTTGTATGAAAAATATACCGGTATCCGATCCCTGGTTCAGAGATTGTTTGTGCGATTGCACACAAAATAATGTTCCCAATTATTTTCTAAAGAGATTGACCAATGTACTTTTAGTTTTCTGTAAGGGATTTGTGGCACATCATCAGCAATGGTCGTTTCTTAATAGTAGATGAATGTTACCTAAAACTTCTTGGGGATATTCACAGATAGGTGGCAGCATAAGTCAGAGGGCGCTACTATATTGCAACAATGTAACAATTACAACATGATTTGTGTAAGCGGATTCTTTTCACACCATGTTTGCCAACAGCCCTTTCTAATCACGCAGTGCCTGCAATACATGTATAATGAGAGCCCGGCGGATTGCTATCTCAAACGCTTTGATCACCGTACTCGGCATGTATCCAATCATAAGGTAACTTGAGACTTCACGTTACTCTTACGCCACTAATTAGTCCCGAGACTCCCGAGGATGTAAATAGTTAACGAGCTCTGCTGAGAACGAAGGAGGGTATATATTGGTTCCCTGATCCTCTTAGCAGCAAGACAGCAGACACTGTCCGACGGAGATGTAATAACCCTTATAACTACGGGTTACGATTCTTGGCTATATAGAGTGGTCCCTGGTTCCTTTATATCTGAGGGTCGTGAAACGTGAACATGCAATTCTCCACGTAGTCCGCATTTTTTTTAATGGACCGCCTGGCAGAGGCTACGATTTTAATACTTTTTATATTATAATGTCTATAAAAGGATCAGGATGAGAGGATTGGCGCGAAAGTAAGGAGTAAGGAGTATGCAAGTACCTACTGAATACATCCCCATGTTACGTTGAATGGCCAATGAGATTTGTAGAACTAGATTCGATTCGGAATGTATGTACCTAGCATAACAAAGACATATATCACATAATGTGTACGTGCCTATTCATACATTTGATACATAATGCTCGCACGCATTCGCTCCCCTACGTCGTTAGCGAGGACCAAGCATCATTCAACCACTTGAATATTTGCATGGCAATATACCTGTTCATTACAGACATGTCTATGGTATAAGGATTGCACCTTGCAGGCTTGCACCGCGTATAATGTGTATAATTTTTTATACAAGCAAACTTTAACGAACCACTAACTACAACATCACCCAAACTCACCTCGCCCACTATAATCTCTCAAACTTCAGAGCATATTATTATTTAATTAATAATGTTTGTATAACAATTTTTTTAACCACAATTGGCTTATCTTACCATTGGACTTAGATATTTTAGACATAGACTTTACTGTATTCCCTACCCTACACCCTGTATCAAATACATACATAGGTATAAGATTCGAGGCGGAAAAATATCACAAAAAAAACCTTATCGCAAAGTCAGGAGCACTAAATAAGGATTATGTTCCGTCCTCGGTATTTTTCATGGTCACAGATAGACTAAATTTCTCCCAGGGAATAGATTTTTTAACAGCAGCGGTGACTAATGATTTACGATTTCCTTTTGCGGTTTGTCAGTTTCAGTTTTTACATTTCTTCCTGTTCTGTAAATCTGTGTTTACACGTTCGAGTAAATTGTAGATGATACTATTGTACCATTTGAGATATCATCACTTTGTCACTTGGCGTGTAATACTTTAATTATGTATTTTTAACTTAACTATTTACCAAGTTTGAATTGTAAAATGTAATTTGTAATACAATAGCTTTTGTATTATGATGGCCAAAAACCAACAAAAGCCGGCACTGCATAGCGTCTATAAGGTTATTTTAGATGTGAGCGTAGGTGCTTTAGGATACTACTGGAACTGACCTATAAAACAAAAAGCATTAGGCACTCAAAGCACTCTCATGGCGTATACCTCCTATTCAGCTCGATTTACAGCCCAATTCGCCATCGAGAAATATCCGAAAACATCCGTATTGGTCCTCCGTGCCGGATAAACATCGCCCTCACCGTAAACCGGCGGTATTTACGACTGCCACCGTTGTCGTTATTTACTCGTGGCTTCTTTCCCTGGCCGCGTGCTGGTTGCTCGAGCACTGCTAAGTTCTCATAGGAACCAGTCTACCGTGACCTCAAGATCAGGGTATATCCGTACTGGTCCTCCGTGCCGGATGTTTCATTTGCCAAATTTTCATTTGACCGAACTCGTTTTTTCAAGCCATAAATATTTAAAAGCGCATCTAATAGACGCCACATTAGGTTGTTATAATTGTGACCCTTCCGAAAATCTGACGGTAATTGTAAAGAAAAAAAAAAACGCGTCGGTCTAATGAAACTGATAAAAGAAACATTAGACAGACACGTTTCGAAGTTGCGATCGGTAACTCCTTAAAATCTATGCGTAATCAGAGAGCAATATTTTACTGGCTGGCTAGAGCTCCTGTTAGCTAGTTCTCCACCGACTCCAACGGAACTTAGTGAGGGAGTATTATTATAAATGTCATATTTTCATAGAAACTTGATGTTTATGATGGCATTACCACACTTTATCTTGATCCCACTTTAGCCTTAGACTCGTTATTGCGTTTGGAATGATACCTCCGTATGCGAACCGATCGTAAACTCGTAGGAGAGCCATCTATGTTTATGAAGATTGAATTTTTGGCTTAATGATCCAACGTAGATATAGCTGTTTCGTCTTGTACTCTTTACACATGTGTGTACATAAAATATAAGTAGCGAACCGTCTATAGAGTATTCTAAGACATGGGCGCTGCGAGCGCTGTACAAGTTTATATTTTACCCCACTGCTAATTGTCTGTTTTATTTACGAAAATTGCATTCACTCTCTTCAAAATATTGGGAGCATTTATGTAGATAGGTAATTTACAACTTGCGATCATTACTGTTGGCTGTTCTTAAAATTTTAAGACGACTTGGTCATGCTTCGTGTTTTTAACAAGTTCGTTTCAGTGTCTTTTATACTATACGATATCAACAGCAAAGTAAACCTCACGTAAACAACTTTAGGCATTGCCTTTAATTTAATTATTCTCTTAGCAACCGCCTCTGGCAATATACCAGTGTTATTACGTCCAAATATAAACTTTCTTTAATTAAATTGCTCCCTTGAATTACGGGCACAGAAGGGAACCTGTGCCTTTATAAACTTGTCCGTATTTAATACAAGTTACAAGGCGTTTACTGAATATAACGCAAACAAACGATAATGCACTTTACTTAATTGAACTTAGAATACAAATTCACAAAAAAATATTGGCGGTAGCAGCTAGTATTGCGTGGTGTTGAATGCGTGAGGTAGATCAGATCTCTTAGATTACTATTCCCGCATTGTCGGTAGCCTTTGCGATATGTTCTTAGATTATTGAAATACTTGCATAGGAAATAGCTTAACAAATATCGATCTAGGTGTAGCAAAACGGTTTTATTGAAAAATTGTTTCTTAAATGGTAAAACGCGGGAAACATGGTTAGGAAGGTCAGATCGCTTTCGGAAAAGAGGAAAAATGGCGTACCTATATATTATGAGATAAATCATTCTAAAGAAGATAAACATACCCTAATACTTTGCTAAGCCCTTACCGGGTCCTAGTAGTTATGTATGTACCTACCTAGCATTAAGTTGCATGTGTATTTGTGTAAACTGTATCTACTTAGTTGCAAATAAAGATTAAATTGAATTGAATTGAACATTTTAGTATATTGCACTAAGCAGGTTTTACGTTTTTTAACCTCTTGAAACATTCCCGTGATCTTATTGCTGATATTTTGGCTTAAAATAAGTGATATGATTAAATTTTACATTAAAATGGCCCTAAATAGATTAGATATGCAGTTAAATTTGCAGTTGATTAATCTCCATGAAACTCAATTGAAATACGCACGTCAACTGCAACCATTTTCCACGTCAATGGTGATTGTTCATTATCTATTGGTTTTATTGCATTTCGTTGAGATTCAAATTTCATTATGTTAATTTATTCCCTTTGTGTATTATGATAATTTAATAATGGAAATGAGCCAAAAGTACCTTGCCTTACTTGATTGAGAATACTTTATTTGCGTAATATGCATACTGTTTGTCACTTTATTCGCTCCTTGCATGACAGTTTGCAACTGCCAAATAGTATGAAGATGTCGTTCTGCGAAAGTTCATATGTACACCACGTCGTGCGTTGGCGTAACTTGTATTTTCCCCCACCACCAAATTCGCACTTAACCAATAAACAAAATATCAAAGTGACAGATATTACTTTTTTGTATGATGAATAGGCAGGCGTTTGACCACGATCCCACCTGATGGTAAGTGATAATGCGGTCTACGGTGGAGCACGCTTACCTATGAGATACCTTGCCTTGAAGAGCTCCAGATTGTACTCATGCGGAAACACAGACTCGGACTTATTCGAAAAGGGTACCAATTATTTCATGAATAACTAGCAACATCAGGCGCTACACCTCCTAAACCCGGGCATACGAAGTGCACAGTAAGATCTTCTGAAACCCATATGGTAAAGGATTATTGTACCCAATTAGTGAAGTCATTAGTAACATAATTGGAGGAACTCCCATCGCGTTGTGGTCCTCCATAATCACAGTAAACTAGAAACATTTTCGAAGTTATTAAGCGCCACTAGCACCATCTCACTAACCCGGGAAGTGGTTAGTGAATATTGCAAGTGGCCCTAAGAGGATGTACCAGCTGATCCCCTTTTCAGATTTGAGAATTTTAGGAGCCGTCTCCGTCGCGCTGACGGGGACTAAAATTTGTGCGATAAGGACAACTACAGCTTAGGCGAAAAATCCTGTATAAAAATCTCAGAAATCGAGGTTTTGTTCTCGACATTTTCCTCCTCCAAAATAACCAATCATAACGAAATTTTGGAACGGATTGAGAAAGAAATTGTCTGTTTCTGACCGTTTTGATTTTTGCGTTTATTGTTGCCAATTTTGCCAAGTTTACGGCGCATTTATTTGGCCGTTTTTAGCGCTGTTTGATGTAACCTAGTTCTTATAAAAACAAGAAAGTGTATTACGATATAACAGAGTTCTTGAATGATAAGTGGCCCTAGTAATACAAAGCATATAATATACATATAAATACTAATGTTAAAACAATTAATTTTATTGTAAGTTAAGTTTTTAGTATTAAGTACTTATGTTGCTACACCCTTCCAGGGTACATGTTCACAAAAATTGGTGTAAATACTTAATATGTTGTCCATGTGTGCAAATAATGAAATGAAATGAAATGAAAGAATATCAAAAAAAGCAAAACATACAGACAGATATACTGGTAATATTGAACTCATATAAAAAAAACATCTAGAGCCATAATCCAGAGAGGAAAATGTCGATAACGTATGTACGGAAAAATTACTACTAATGTATCCTCGTAACTTATTACTTATTAGTTACTACGCCAAAAATATGACCGGTATTGTTATTGGAACATATTTTTGCACTTAAACTTTGCCGTCACTGCGGTATAGCTATAACATGGAAGCACAGACGTTTATTGCTCATATTTCGAAAAGGACAGTAATAAGAATACCCCTCTCTTGTGATGAGTGCCTTAGGGCCACTTCCACTATCCCACTAACCCGGGGTTAACGGGTCAATGTCAAATTGTGGTAACTATGGTAATTCCAGGTTTAACCGGTTAACCCCGGGTTAGTGGGATGGCGCAAGTGGAGCTTAGAGGTTTAATTCAATGCAATAAAAAAAATTAGCGACATGCTTCATTTTACTATTCTCAATCAAATCATTACTTTCCTTACGAAAAGCGCGAATTACGAAGGTGTACGACCAGCAGAGTAGATATTGTAAACCCACGGTAACAAATATATTTTGATTGTAGGTCATGACTACCTATTTCTATTTTATTGTGTTCTTATTACCTAAGCAAAAGCATAACATTTAATTTGCCAATTTACTTTGCACTACATCGTACCCAAATACACATACAACGAAGTCGGTTTTTATACCAACGGTATTTTTTGTTTTAGTATCGTTACCCGTAAATATTTATTACTCTCGGTCTAGTAAATATTTATTACTAATCTAGACAAAGTAAATTGTAACCTTGTAATAACCAAGGTTGTATCTTATGTCTAGCGCAGCCCTTTCACCGCAGCCAATAATTTAATAGACGTAACGAGCACATCATTGAATACGCTATATCAAATTCCATTGTTTATCAATAATGGACCAAATTCCACGAACCATTTCTTGTATCATACGTGGTCGGAATGTACGTACTACGTAGGTACTAGATACACGTGTAGTGTACATAATACGTTCCTTTATATGGACACGTTGAAGCAGCTTCATTTTTGCTAAAGATGAACACATCTTTATTGAATTTTAGGAGATATCTGAATTAAAATATACCGAGCCTGCCTTTTACAAAAAATCGGTGAGGTTAACGAAACTTGACCTTTTACACGTCTTTCTCATGGATTTTAAAACTATTCAGATTATAATTTTGTCGAAATAGATTCAAAGCACTAACCAACATGTTCAAGTGAATATGTTTTCAATATCCGATATCCCGACGCCGAGAGCTCTTTACCAAAGGGGTTGCGCCCGTATGATCGGCGATCCATTGGAGCATAACATGGACTGCTCGTCGAAATCGCTAATATATGTACTTTATATATTCTACCTAAAGTACTGTCTAGTTTAGATTTTATATTATGTATTAAAGAAATATCGGTATCATATTAATTTTACCTACCTAATACCTAAAGTCCAGTTGTATTCGTTCTGTGCATGATTGTGAGGTCGCCCTGACGATTATGAAACGCATTAGTTAGTACAGTTCACATCTTTATCTGTCAAATAGTAAGATGTCGTCCCATAAAACATATTATAACATGCTTCACGCATAGACAACAAGGTAAGTTCTTGTAAAGCTAGGAATCTACAAGGTTCACCACACCTTGTGTTACAAATTCTTACTTCACCCGTTTGATTTATACACCGATGCTATATTAATAGCGATAGGCACGCCGCGAAAAGTGCGTTCTGACAACTGATGAAGCCCAAGGATTTTCGTTGTTATCAATATCATTCAGTTATATTTTCAGCATACAGCTCTTGTGAACGTGCCGGACGCATAAATTCAATTTTAGCAACTTAACCATAGCATCCGCTATATTCGTCCCCCACTCAATTTTCGCAAAAGACGTATCGACAAATTGTTCTTTTCGTCACATGACTTGGTGTGCCACGTATGTGCTACGTTCCTTAGCAACAGTTAAGTAAGATTCGATGTAGAAATCTTTGAATCGTTTGTATCGTTGTTCTTTCATTTGTAAGCTTTTAGATATATTTGTATTTGTTATTAAAACTGTTTAATCTATTCAATGTCAAGAGGTTAATAGACGCTAGATTAAAAATTAGGTTAGGCAATAGACATTTAAATGGCGTTAGAAATTCCTTAGAAATTAATTGTTCACTGAATTCGCTTTTCCATTTCTGTTAATTCGAATATAATTAAATTCATCGTATAGTAAATAAATAAGTATAATTTGAATTTAGTGCATGACCAAGACGATAAATCAATTAGGCAAATCGGTAGAATTCTGAAACAATTCAACAGTACAGACTGATTAATGTAAGACAGCATATTGTGCGTAAGATAGGATTCCCCTGAATGCGAGAAACAGATGCGTACGGAGCGTAGGCGCACCGCCCAAACACCTCAATGTTATATTTGGGACTGTTATTGAAATATCGACCACCTGTCTTTGACTTGGACGCGGGCCAACAAGCATATCAATAATACCAATCTAATAAAATCTCCAATATTTAGGGAGATCTTAATTTACTCCGATTTATTATTAGCTGGAAATTGAAAGCGAAGCTATATTGGTATTGGGATTCGCCGTGGGCCGTGGGTGTTCAAGGCTGTACGATGCTATGTACGTTTTTCAATTAGACTTGTTTATCTCTGGAATGTTGTTTACTTTATTTCATTGTAATATGCATCTGCGTATTTATAAGGCCTCTAAGGGAACCTTAACGTTCTTTAAGGTTAAATAGGTTTCTACTCATGTTAAATTGCCTAAGTCGAATAAGATAAGTTGCTTAAAAATGAATGTGACTGTTTCAATATCTGAATTATACCTCCGTAATTTACCGTTTTAAGACATTAATTAGGCGGAAACATGGTCGCCCTAAATCCACTTGGCGTCGTTCTGTGGAGCAAGAGCTGGGTGTATTGGGGATGGGGTGGGAGGAGGTTACCCAAGCTGCCCAAGACCGTAGTCAATGGAAAGACAAGATTCGGGCCCTACACCCCAGCCAGGGGTAACAGGAAAAGAAGAAGAAGAGAAGAAGACATTAATAGTACACTTAGTGAATGAACATGCAAACTAGATAAGTCGTAACAACCTGCCCTTTACAATTGGAAAGGAAGTCCATACACCGACAAACGATTTGTCATCAAGGAAATATCGATCGGCCTTGCCAAAGGACGCAAGCGCAAGTCGAGCGTGCAAGAAAAAGTAGTGGTTTTAGGATACCTACGTGACGAAACCGCTTAATGCTGTGAGCGTGTTAATCTATGTATAGGTCCCGCAAACCTGAATATTATTACTCCCGGGTGGCTACTACTTTCTTATTACATTTCAATTATCAAGACCTATTTTACGTAGATGATGCAGATTTTCGGGGCAATGATTTTTTCTTACTGTGAATAAGGCTTTTACACAATTAAGAACAATTAAAATTCAGTAACGACGAAAATGACTACGTATTTTTATTAAAATTTGCACAGGCAAGGCAATACAGCTTACTGTATCTACTGACCATCAAACCGTAGGTATAGTTATCCATAACAGACGTTCATATCACTTTTTTGATAGAACCTGATGAAGGTTTGGGAGAGTGGTCATCATTCGTTGCTCATGAACAAAGCACCACTGACGTTGCCTTTGGAGTACCATGTTTAGGCTGCGTTTCGACCAAAGATGTGTTGCGAGGGATGTGTTTTTAAGAACCAATCGCATCACTCCACACTGAGCGAGAAAAACAATGAAGTGATTCCATTGGCTTTTAAAAACACATCCCTTGCAACACATCTTTGGTCAAAACGCAGCCTTACAAGTTAACTTGATGAATCGCACGATTCTCAGATAATTAACCCTAAAAACCTAATCTTAAACATTTGTTTTTAACTACCTTCTGGTTTATCTCCCAATCAATTAGATGCATCTTAAAGCAGTTTATTTTTACGTGCCTTTGTTTACGCCTGTTGTATCTCTTGGCTTGTGCGTGGAACTTTTACAAATAAAGGATCGTATCGCTCCTGTTTTGAGGGCCTATATCGAAAATCGAAATTTTGTTAACTGTCTCTTAATCGCTCTTGTATATTTGAGCGATAGAGAAGTCAGATAGCAAAATTTAGATATTCGGCGTTTGTGGTAGACCCTCTGCCTTCATAGTCTTCGTACAACGATTCGTTGTCAGCTTAGTCAAATTTTTAATAGGCTAAGGGTCGGTTGCACCAACTGTTTGTGATCGTTAAAGAGCTCGCTAAATTTAATTGTATGGACAGTTTCATAGTAAACCGCCGCAGCGCGCCGGTTGACGTTGATCAGTCTGTTAAGTGCGGATGGTGCAACTGGCACTAAGTCGATGGCCAAGGTTCAGTGGGATTGGTAGTGGAAGTAATTTGCTGATATGATAATGTGACTTCCTACAACTGTATCATAAATATTGCTTAAATGCCACCAGTATTTCTTAAAAAAACGCATAGTAAATAAGTGTCGCGTGACTGAGGGTTGTGCAAAAGACTAGCCAGAAAATTCCAATCGCTTCAAGCGAACCACCAGCTTAAGTAAGACCTTCAATTACGAATAAATAATACAGGTGTCGAGCTACATTGACAGTAAGCCTTGTGAATTCCTGGAAAATATACATCTCTCAGCTCTAAGATAATTATACGACGTTTATCTTGTAATCCCCTTTGCACGACAATGTTTTTAATTAAAACTTTTTTCGTGGCGTCGTTTGTGGGGATGAAGTTGTTTGTAATTCCTTTAGGATTTTTCTTTTGTCGCCATTTTTTTATCTTTTTTGCGCCATTTGATGCAGAGAGTTTGTATAAACGTTGATTTGTATAATCCTGATATAACTAATCACAAGTTTTTATAAAATAATGCTGCTGCTGCTGCTATTAAATACTATAAGTAATTAATAGCAGCTTCTTTAACGCTCGAAAATGCATTTGAGAATCAGTGGCTTCAGTATTCTATTGAAATTTATCCAAGTATGGATTAAAAGTTATGAATATAGGCCCATAAGAAAAGTATACCAATATTTCCTAACATAACCGCACTTTCATTGTAACCGTTCCAATGACACAATATTGATGATAGTATAAGTTTCATTGCAAGAGTAATGTAACTATTTCCTCGTCCACGGCCGTTAGCTCGGAACATTCGGATGTTTTTATCACGGACGCTACAAGAACAAATCGAACAGATTTGTTTTATCCCGCTTCCTATTGGAAACTCGTTTACGATGGCTGGCGGCGTGTTTATCATAAACATTTGTTAACTTTCCGTTTGTCGGGTGAAATTTGCTTGTTTGTCTGTTATAAGCAATGAAAAACTAATAAATTTTATTAAAACTGCCAACGAATAGTTCGGCGCTTGAGTTTTCAAGCATCACGCTAATGTAAATTAGTAAACTTATTTAATTGAAGGGTTTTCTACCAAGACGCTGATTAGAATTTGACTCTAACCGCCTTTTCCTTAAATTGATCTTTTATTAAAATAGAAGCACAAATCAACTTTGGAATTTCGTTTGAAATTGCTTCTATTTCTGTAACTTCAAACTCATTTAACACAAAATATCTGAGAATAATTGTTTGCGTTGATCTAAATTGAATCTTTTTTAACAACGCAAAGAATTTAAAATTTTGTACAGGTAATTTTCCAGGAATCACTTTTCCAACAAATTGATCTTTTGCGCGTAAAATTACATTAAATCTTCCATAATCATTCATTGCTTGCTTTTGGCTTTTAAGTTTTAAGATGTCTTCTACCTTAGATTTGTAAAATCTCTTGCATAGTGGCTGCGAATCCATCTTTCTCTCTTTATCAAGGTATAGAAACGCCAACAAAGCAACTATCCTTGTTACACACATCGTCCATTAACGTGACTATTACCACTATATTGCCAGTCAATACGTTTTTTCGCATCAGGTGTCAACATGAACAAAGTGCATCCCGCTCGGACGCTGGACGTGCCCCACCATTAACGCTCTGTTTAACATCGATGTCGCGCTTTTGTACCGAACTAAACATGCCCGGCCTTTTTCAGATGCTTCTTTGGTTGTAGGATAAATGAAAACTATTAGAGATGTAATGATCTTTGACGACTGGTGTAGAAAGAGAGAAGTAATCTTGCTCCATGCGGGAGTTGTGCCTGGGGCCCGAAGTCCAGACAGAGGTAACGATAAACTGATATTAAAACCTTTGATCTTCGTATAAATTCTTAAATTCTTAGTTAAAGTTAGTTACATCAGCGAAGTGACGCCGGAGATGAGATTGGTCTGAGGAATTTCTATTCAAAACTGAATAGAACTCAAAGTTCAATACTTGAATAAATGTTAGGTTGGTTTTTAAGCATCTCATGATTTTGCAGTAATTTCAAAAACAAACTAATCTTCCCTTCTCATTTAAATTGTATGTGTCAGCTCCCACTATCATATCAACCTGCTAATGAAATATGTCTTTATTCGAGTACGCCACTCATGCTCCTGTGCTACTCTTATCCAGGAGTTACCCGTCCACATATTGCAAAGGATAAACAATTTACAAGTTACAACAAAGTCAAAAGACCATTTTCATTGTCCAAATCTTCATTAATCGAAAATAATATGTATACTCGTATATACGAATTTAAATTTTTCATACGAATATTTTATGTCTTCTGATCTGCGCCACACGAACATATAGTCAAGGGCATAAATATATATATACATTCCTAAAGTTTCAAAAATATGTGTACGCTCTTTACACCTTAGACAATAAAGTCGTATTCACATATTTTTGAGCCATTTGTTTGGATCGATATTTTTGCCTTCGACTGTACGTCATCGTTATCATACATACAGCAGCCGGCAGTGCCAAGTATTATTGAACATAGAATTTAAGGCGCTCAGAGCGTCGCTCTCATTATTCAATCCAGTTCTCAATTTAACCAAAATGCCGGCGACGGGTACGGGTAGTGAATAAACGATCTTGTTATGTCTATGTCGTATTCCGTAATTACCCTGATGGTTTTATTTACACCGTGGACGTGTCAAGTGGCCAATAGCTCCGAATTTTTCCAGTAATCTAGTACATGTATTACAATTATTAAAATCAGTCATACCCACGACAATTAAACATGAGATAGTGGAAAACTTGGACATATATTGAATAGACTGCTTCATGGTAACCGAGCACAGTAGAGTAGTCAGCTTTTTATGCAGGAGTGGAACTTGAAAGATGTAGGTAGGTTTGGTATTCGTGCTTGCAATATACTTCCATGTACGATACATGCGATACTATGATTTTAACTGACTGATTATGTCTGGTCCTTCATTTGGTTTCCTAGGCGACGTCGTTCTGTTATTATGAACGTTGCCAAAAATGCTTTGGACTTAATTTGCAGTCATTTATTGCGAAAAATGTCCCTGTCTACAGTGTCTACGCAAAGTCAGGAATTGATATCTATTTACATAATAAACACTGCCTTTTCATTCACTGTGTTTTCATTTCCCCTTCGCTAGGTGAAGGTCTCCTCTTATAGACTTTTATTTGCATGGGTTATATTTACATAGGTCCAGTTTTGTTGTATTATGCACCCGATAAAGTCACTCCTTTATATTGAACACGGCATCCACCGGTGTGTGCAAAATGGAGATAGCGACATAACAATCACCTGTCCAGCAGACTGACAGTTTGAAAGTGAACGGTCGCAGATACTAGAATGTTAGGTATGTCTCCAAAAATATTATATACGCTATAAATATTTTGAAACCAAGAAACCTTTCTAACATCGAGTGACACTGGTATAAAAATGTTTTTCGTATCATGAAATCTTTCTTTTATCGACAATATATCAGCTATCGTAAAGGACATGACAGGTGAAGCGAAAATTGAATTGTATTGTTTATTTGTTTTTTCTATGATTTAAATACCAGAAAGTGTTTTTGGTACCGAGATTTTTGTTTTTATCTAAGGAAAAAAACCTTTATAATTTAAAAATATTAAAGGTAAAAATATTGTTTGTTGCTTCAAGACTTTTTCTTGATCTTACTAGGTTTACCATTTTTATCTGTGATTTATGACAATCAGATATAAGAAACTTGTTACCTTTGGGAAGCATGTATAGGTACCTTACCTACCTACTCCTTTTAAATCATTGTAAACTACTCGTTGTCTAAGTAGTTCCTACAGCTTAGTAATTATCACTAAGTACTCAATGAAAAGACGCATTGTCGTTTCTTTGTACCAAAAATATTTAATTATTAGTTTCGTCAAATAATTTCAGTGCTAACGGTTCGGTCAATGCCATTCAATGCCGACCCATTGTATAGCGATAATCGTCTATTATTATAGACTCTACTGATGAGTATGCATTTAACATGCACTCTATTATAATCTTTATTTCTACGCTCAAAAGTGCTAAAGCTGTTAGCAGGAATGTAATAAAGAACTAAACGGAAGTAGGAACATACATGCGTAGCTGTTAACCAGGATTTGGCTTGCAGCCAATTTGATTCTTATGGTGTTTTGGTTTCCTCGTGCCCTCGTGCGTTTTAAGGAGTTAATTTACCGTCTTTAACGATTGATTTATGGTAGTTTTAATTACTTACATACTTCCGTTGGCGCTACAACCCTTTGTGGGTCTTGGCCTCCTCCACAATCTTCCTCCAGTTGTCGCGGTGCCTGGCGACCTTCTTCCAGTTGGTAAACTTTCCCATCTAGGTCGTTTTCATTAAAATGGTATAACTATAAAGCAAGAATTTGGCCAGTCTTTTATCACTGTAGTCGAAAGAATATGCTTATTTTGTTATTAGTAGTAATTTATGATCATGCACCAAAACGTGCGTTTTGGAACATTGAAAAAATACATACAAACAGCTGGTATTTTTGGGTCGTTCAAGAATCTGCGATTATCGATAAATAAAAGCAAAAATGACAAAATTAGATAAATACGTAATGCAATGAATAAATTAATACATTTAATGAAATACATTGCCCTCCGAAAACAAAGGCTTTTATGTCAGACGTAGCCCAATATATTTCCAATTCGATTTTCTTGAAAGCCCTTTAACAAGCCTTTCAAACCAAACATCATTGGATCTATTCATTGTACGTCGGACCGTATTCATTCATTCATCGAATTCAATTAAATTATTCGAATATAAGTTTCGTCACGTATCGTTATCACCTACTTACATACTTCGGACGGATCTGAATAGAAATATAGTTCGTTCATTGACTGCTGACGTATGATGGACAGAGTTATCCAGCTGATAATGCAGCTGTCACTTTTTAACACCACGTGATTGAAAGAGACAAACATTGTCATCATCAGAGCGTCACGTAGACAAGTTCGACCATCATACCCTTACTTGGGGTCTTTTGAGTTAGTAATGTTAGTATTCGGTGTAAGTTGGCGATCCAGTTGTGTGGCGCTGCTAGCATTTAAAGTTCCTGTGACTAAGGCATTGCAGTTTAAATTGTTCAACCTAGGTTCATTATTTTCTGTTTTTGGGAAATGCCTTGACAATAGGCCGTGTTTTGCTGTAGTGCGATTACTTAACTTAATGGTAGTACTTGACGCGTTAAAATAAAGATTCGCGTCTACAATACTACACCAGCAGGATGGGACGAGCTATTACAATTTTTAGAACACACATATGAAAAAAATAACGTATGTAATCCCTTATAGTATCTACGCCAATTATCGAAATTAAGTATCCAAGCGGATTCCGGACAATTAAATAGATGCACGTAAAAAAGCTTTAAGATGACGGGAACAATATATAAGAGGTAAACAACTTGGGTAAGCAGAAAACCTTTGGATACAGGAAGGAAAAATATAAACCAATTGGCTTATCTTAATGGGCGGAAAACCTTTGGATACAGGAAGGAAAACCAATAAAAGGTGAAAAGGCGAAATGAACTAAACGAGGCTTCGAAGGATAACTGTGAAAGGTTCAGCGGTTATTTACAAACGTCAGCCTTTTCTATTTCAATCATATCCCTTTTTCGACTTATTTTTAACATTTCTTTTCTCGGTAACAAGCGTTCCTTTTTCGAAAATGGTTCCGACAGTAACAAGTAATCGAAAAGATTGTCTATTTTAAGGAGTTTTTCGTCATTGATGTACTGATGTCAAGTAAGCAATCCTTAGCGACGTGCCAAACACTCAGAATGGTAAACTTTGTATAGTGCAGTCATCTGCAAAGCCTTTGTGGGGGCTCCACGAGAAAAAGCGAAAACAAATCAATAACGAACTAAATAGTGACGAACGATTGGGTCTCCGTCAAATATTTCACTTTCCAAAAGGGTTCCGTCGCCAAAACAGTTTGAGAACCGCTGGTATAGTGCATCAATCTCCGCTAAGTACAGCTTAACTGCAAGAGTTCAATTTCAATTTCAATTTCAATGTAGTTTATTTCAGACATATAAGCTTTCAGTACTAATACTGAACCAAGTCACTTACACGGTAAATATAAAATAAGTAATTTTTTCAACAAATTTAGCATTCAAATACAAATACCACAATCAAAATGTGACAAATAAAAATCTGACTGAGAGTTAGTTGTCATGGTGTTACATTTAGGTAAGGAACTGAACCTGACTAATATTGTGATTGTGAGTTGTGACTTTATCTACAACACTCATGGCAATCAGTTACCGTATCCTAATGTGGATAATAGTATCGCAAATCGTCTTGTGAGACTAACAGTCTTTTCTTTCTTGTCTGTGTTTCCGGTACCTAAGTTTTACATGAGAAAGAACCGTCGAACATGTCGGCTGGAACACCTGAAAGGGTTTTCACACGGTGACGTTTCATTTCCTCGGCGTTTTCAAAGCTGTCAGTCCAAGTCACAGTTGAGTCGATAGATCACGACCAGTATAAGTGCAAACTAAGATTACATGTATTTACTGTAGATCTAGTGGTCATGCTGCACTGGTCTTGGGTCATCGTGCCTTCTGCAATCTACGAAAATACCATCGTGGCCAGTGCAAACGAGAAGTAGTGCGGTTGCGTAAACTTTGATAGTCAGCTTTTTGCTTTTGCTTTGCGTTTGTGTAGTTTCGTTTTCAAATGGAACTTAAACTGGAAATATCGATAGCACCTTCATTCACTATACTATAACTTGAACATATGAATATTGAAAGAAAAGTTTATTACATATACATAGCCAGTCTTTCTTTGCACAACTGGTAACGAAGGTGAAATTTGATTAGGTACAAACCTTTGTCAGGTTGAGTTTTGTCATGTTAATGGTAGTAATAAAAATAATTTAATAAGAAGTAAGCCGTAAAGAAAATAACTCGACGGCACTTTTAAACGGCTTTTTGCGAAATTAAGTCTCCGTCAATTTAAACCTGAAAACGTTTAAATGGTGCCATTAGATGTAATCACCCGCTGAGATTCTCTCGACTTTTGTTTTGGGTAAATTGTGAAGAACATTTCAAGAGACGTACCGGAAATCTCTTCGAATTAGTTAATTTAGAAAGAAAATGCAATACTTTGCTTATCCAGCTATTGAAGCAATAGGTAGGAGGATGTTTCAAAGTTGTCTTCCGTAAAAGTTCGTTCGGTAAAATATTGTAAGAGAAATTTCACGAAATCTCTGTAGGGTAACAGCATCATATTTTACTTGAATTGGTTCGACTTACTGGGTGCTTTTCCACAGCCAAATAAAGTGACAAATTTCAGGTGATGGGCGATACGCTCACCGCTCAACATTGCTTTATACAAATTTTACATTCTGGGCAGGGAGAAATTCATTGCGTATACATACGGCCACCTTAGCTTACACTATTGTGCAGGAGCTTTCTCATTTACCCGACTATTACAGTTGTAGTGCGTTCTGGAAGCTGCATAACGCCCGGAGCCCATAGTTAAACCTCTGTTTGTATTCACCCCACTCATTATTTCCCCATCTACCCTCCGTCTGGACGCACAGGTGAATCGTGATAATGAACTTTTTAATCTCCACCCTTTGATATCTTTTTAATCTCTACCCTTTTCACTTACAATTCAACCAAGTCCTTTTGTCATTTAAAATCCCCCCCTTTCAACAATTTTAAAGAGCGACCTTAAAATTATTATCTCACACTTTTGTGACGCTCTCTTGAAATTGCCAAATAACTGGATTACTTGACTCGTTGAAATGTTAAAAGCTTCAATGTCTTATTAATGAGCTGTCAATATTAAATATCGAAAAGCTTCAACATCACATACTCTTTTCAAAATAAACTGAATGTGGTATCTACATTTACCGATCAGTCCAGAAATAGTCACAATAACGGTATCTACCGGAAAGTGTTCCTATTAGCTCGTCCCTTTATCGTAACATGTCTATCATTATATTATATCGTCTCTGAGGACCTTGAGATGATGGACAGACCAAAGCACAATAGCGAATATCACGCCCCGTCGTGCCTCGTTTTGACACTTGCAGTTTAGTTGACTTGTTAAATATGTTAGAATTCACACAGCTAAATTCTAGTCAATTTTACTTAAATTAAACACTGTTCATGTAGCTGCAGGTAGACTTTAAGTACTGTCTGGATCTGCAAGACCAAAGTTAGCGTTTTAATTATTTCGTCGTAATTTACCAACCCGTCTGCCATCTCCAGTCCTATATAATACTTTGTACTTTACAACTGTCTGTTTTTATATTAGAAACCAGCCGTGCTGGCTCGTAAAGTTAGCTTTAGCACTTGTTTAGCGAATCGTAAACTTAGCACGACCTATCGAACGAGGCACAACAGATATAAAGGCATGATATGAATACCAACTGACTGTATTCGTGTCGGAAAAGGGATTCTTTCATTCTGACTATGTTTAAGGGAAAATGAAAAGGTTATGGACAAACGTTTGATTGGACCTTACAATACTGGTAAGATCAATTTTGTGTGAAGTCTCTAGGCTTCAAACACCTAAAACAAAAGTAAGTATGCTTTTCTAGTGTTGTGCCAGACTAAAATTTCATTTCGAAAGCTCTTTAATCTATCAGGGGAATATTAATGCATAAAATATATACCCAAGGATTTTAGACTCGTCTCGTCGCATTGGCTCTCGACAGTCTCATCTAAACCTAAGTCCCCAGAGTATCGCCTGGTCTGGTATTCTGTACTTTTTTTTGCGTCTCCTCGATTTGCATTAGATTTCTCATCGGTTTATCACACGAAGACGTCGAATAAGATTTGAATAACAATCGTTTGTTTGCGGAAACGGGAACCATTTGCAGCTCATATAAATCATGCGTTGTAGATACGGGGTTATGTCTTTCGAATACACACATTAGGTTAAGGGTTGCGTAATGTTCTTTTTACGAACGATTTATTTACACTGGCATTTTTATATCAGCGATTGGCTCAAACTGTACCGTTATTGTTTAATGAAATAAGTCAAACTGGCGTGCTTTTCTTCCACCGGTTCCTTACTTGTCAAATTTTTTGTAGCACTCATATAGGTTCAGGCAAAAAAATGTCTGGAACCCTAGAATCTTAAATAATTATATATAGGGAAAACGGGGTTACTGTGATAGATTTTCGGAATTATGTTGTTATGAAAACGACAAAATTCCCAGCTAGCTTCATCCATTCGAATAGTTAGTTTCTAAATCTGCAAGGTTTATTTTGGGCACTTTCATTTGGGTTAGACTTAGACCTGACTTGAACTCCAATTAATTACACTAGTTACATATAGAAAAAATATCAAGATGACAATCTCGACACGTCAAATGAAAAGATAAAATCTTGGCTACGCCCCAGAGGTACTTTGAGAATAATCGATATTTATACCAATTTTCATTCTTATTCTCACTCCATTTTATGGTAGCAATGTTTTGTCAACAAAAAGCAAAACGTGTGTTGGTCTCACTCTTGTTCCATGTTCACTATTTCGAATATGAATTCCAGTCTTATTGGAATGTTTCCCAAGGACCATTATGTTTCGGTCGCTGGATCCGGGGCTAGTGCTAGTGCTGCTGAAGTAAACAAGTGTTTTGTTTTGCTTGCGCTGCCAAACTTGTTGGAGAGCAGCCTTGTTTTAGCAGTTCCGAGTATCGCTTATGTTAACTAAAAATATGGACTTTCCATGACGCCATAGGTATTACAAAAGCTGATAACAACTAAATTATGCAAGCCTTGGATGTCCAACGAGCTGCGAAATAAATAGAATGGACACATTGTTAATGAAGTAATTCCTAAGAATTCCGCAAAATTTCATGTACATCTTTCTTTGACGCAATATCAAAGAACTCAAAAAAGCATATGACGACTAAACCATGCGACACTTGCTTGCTACAGCAAAAAAGTCATATTAATTTCCTTACGTCAATACAAAAAAAACTTACCGAATTCCAGTTAAAGCCAAATCTCATTTGAGCAGTTTTCAAACAAAAATTATTACAGTATAGGTTATCAATAACGCGCTACACATAGCCAATCTTCAACGTAGTTGGTTTAAACTATTACCTTTTGATTGGAACTACCTCATTCTTTCATTGTAATTTAAATCAAAAACAAAACCACCAGCAGTAAAACGCACGTTTTATTGCGTTTACAAAATCTTAATTACAAATTATAATGCATCGGCCTTTACACACTCGAAGGGAAACCTACTAACACCGATGACGTAAGTATCATTCGTCAATGGTTGTTTGTTTGTACGTAGGCTTTCACTAGCTCTCTCTCGGTTCAGGGGTGGTGTGCGGTTTGCACTATAATGTTGCTGGAATAGCTTTATGGAATGAAATTGGAGGTTCGAATCGTGATAATGATTGACTTTCAGACGAGGGTAATAATTAGGTACATAACAATGGTCTAGCTCTATAGCTCCAGAACATAAACCACTGTAATCCGTAGCGTTGCACGATGGTTCGATACTTTATGCGGTGTAGGTAAATCGTGATACCCTTTCTGATGCTTCCCGTAAAGCGCGGAGAAAATCTGCACGCGTTTCTCGAGTATGTTGTCCTTACGGGCTAAGGATGTTTTCAAAAGAGTTTGCTAATTTTGGAATTTTACGGAAATCTCATACCTCTCTTACTGTTGTATGTTACATTTCTCAGCTTTGTCTTAAATAGAACGCGCTATAGTTCATTTACTTTAAAATTAACATGCTAATACAATAGGATTGTGGGTAGAGGTTGAGTCACAGCTCAAGTGAATTCGGCTAATTACACGTCCTAATACCTACTTAGAAGTCATTAAGCAATGCTAAGAAATATAGAACACTAGAATTTACCATACCTACATTACTACGAGGACAAAGATACTAGTTACCAGTTGGATTATTCTTGATAACCAACTTATTTTGTGAAATTTTGTATAAGTGCCTCAAATCAAATCTGGTTGCAATTGGTGAATTATTGTATAAAGTGTCCTGATCTAATATGTGTTATCTGAATTGCCATTTTGGCGGTAAAAACGTCATATCAACTACATCAAGCAACCGTTTATTTAACAGACTAAATACTTCGGTTCCGTGTTAAAAGCCTTTCCTTGCGTGTCATACTAATATTACATAAGACAATTTATGGAACCTATTAGCCCGGTCTCTAGAAAAACTTACCATTGCACAAGTAACAACCAGTATTGTTTCTCGACAACCGGTCGTAGATAATCGTGTTTTATTGGTCTCCCTACAAAGAGTACAAAGTACTAAGTAGTGTTGGTAGAAACTAGTCTTTTGAGTCTAAATTTGAAGAACTTGACTCGTTTTGCGCGACTGCGCTTGAAAAACTTTCGAGTGTATTATTTAAGTCAATAATTGAATCCTTTATTGAGTCGATTCGAGCCTTAGGATATAGTCAAAAAAATTCTATAGGTTTTATCTAAATAAAATAGGCGCTATTGAATAATGTGCACCTAACCCATGAACTTCATGTGGAGCAAGTGCCTTTTATTTTTTTGTACATAATACGAGAGTTCACTTTAAAGGAGTACTAGTGATTTCAGACTAGGTACTAGTCATTAATAATGACTAGTAGTCTGAAAAACTGAGTCGTCTTCAAGCAGAGGACTCAAACTTGAGTCAACCAACACTTACAAAGTAAACCTGGTAACTTATTATGGTTTATTTTCACTCGTAAACATGAGGCTAAATTAAAACTGGCTTATAAATGGCTCAATCTGTTTCCGCAAAGTTAATTACGTCCCAGACAACTTGGAAGAGAAATGGGCTGCGACGTGTGGAGCACAGTCTATTGTTTGTTGAAATCTTTTAGATGTGAATATAATACCGTTATGATATTAATTTATTTAGTATAGATAAAGGCATGATACGGGTGACCTACCTGTTGCAGAAGATTACCTTATATCAGTAAAGCTTTTTTACTATCTAAGATTTAGGTTTTCATATGTATTTTCTGTTAAACCCATTTTAATGGTACATCGGGAGCAGTTTTTGTAGATTAAAATCACAACCACAAATTAGGTTAACCGTCGGGAATATTTTTTTGTAAATTTCTGGGACAGTATGACCCTTGCGATAAAACGCGCACTGCAATATTAAATGTGAAGTAAATACTAAACTTGATACTTAATAGTGAATCACTCCATTCATACGTTACCGATAAACGATCGTCAGTGCAGTTGTGAAGGTTTTTTTTATGAATCACTATTCACTACTCATTAGATACAAAGAACCGCATATTGTATATAACTTTTTACGCCTGGTATTCGAAAACTCATTGCCGTAAGTTGCCTCACTTTAGTTGTTTATGAGTCCCTATTGATAATCAATCTCGAAATCTTATGCTCACCCTTGACATGAGGAAAATGAAAGGAACTTGTGTTATTATACCGCGAAGGACACCTTATAGACTTATTCTGATTATGATTATGGAAAACTGTAGCTTTTGTTTAAACTATGGGCCATTCTTTTGTTGAAATAATTGTAGTTCAAAAAATACTGATTGAGTAGGTACTGCCACACGGCCAAATTCATAACAGCTCTTTGAGTCGGTAGTTAAAAAACAGCCTTCAATTGCGTTTAGCTGGTCTTAAACTAACAATGAAATCTAACCTAATAAGGAAGCGTTTCTTTGACAAGGCGCCTGTTATCTCACCTGGCATTCCCAAAACGTTTGTTTTTCAACTCGCAATTTCGCAGCACTGTCAGAATCCACAGTGTCGTTTTGACAAAGGAAATTCCTCCACCCAGGGAGGGAGGAATTTGCTTAGCGTTCTTAACTACACGTGGTTTACGTTATCTAGAAGTCTGTGCGAGATAATCTGCGTGCTTTGACTTTCACGACAAAAAATCCCTTGTTTTAAGAAGAAAATGCTAATATAATCTTCTATTTATCAATAGCGTCCGCCTTGAACGGCTCATTCATGTAAATTTTGTTTATCTCATTATCACCATTCACCTTTACACCCTCATCTGAATAAAGACTTGTTGTATTCAAGCGCCTCGCCAAATGTGACGTGCGGATGAATTTGTCTCACCCTCTTATCGTAATGAAATGACTCGCCGACTCCATCAAAACATTGACCTTTAGCGGCTTACATCGGACTCGACAGTGGTCTCTACGCATCCGTTGTTATCATCCTCTATCATTGAACGATTGTCGTAATGCTGCGTGCGTATGTCATGCCAGTATCTACCGCGCGCTCGCTTCGAACGGACGCGCGGCGAGACGTGACCGGACTATCGAACTTAATTAAACCTACTGAATGACGTGATTCTTTGTTCTCTATAGGAAGCAACTCGTCGTGTCCGATAAAAACGCGACTTTTTGTTTACTTTTTTTAATGTGATGCTCAATAGTTTTTTCCGCTAACCAGTCCGACCTGACAAAAGGTGCTCGCGTGCAACACTCTAATACAACTCCAGCTTGCAAATGTAAGCAGTGTTCGTGTGTGTGATTCCGCGTAAGATCCGACAATGCGAGGCGTGTGAGTGAAGGATTGCAGTGATACGGATAAACATGGCTGTGCTGTAAACAAACAGAATTCGTAGAAGTTTTCCCGTGCGTTCGGGGTGTTAGACGTCGTAATGTACGAAGTGTCGTGCGTGGCCGGCAACAAAGTAGACGCTGCCTACGCAGTCAAGAGTCTCTCTAACGTGATACCACCAGGGATGGGGCACACGGTGTCCGTGCAGCGCCACCATGCGCACTCTCAATCCTACAAGCATAAACCGGACCTCATGCCTCCGCCGGTTAGCAAGCCGGATGCACTCAAATCCCATGTGATGAGGCTCCTAAAACGCTCTAAAAGCCACACGCCAGCTACCAGGGCAGCAGAGAACCAAGTAGACCCTCGCGCCAACTTCGTGGATCGGCGCACGGTGTTCGCTCGGCCGGTGACCGACGAGCAGCGTCGCCGTCGCAACTCCGCCGAGCGGCGCCGCAGCGCCGACAAGCGGGTGATGGTCACCATTGTCGACGGTCTCCCGGTGGTCGTAACTGGCCGCGATCAGGTGCCACCGCCGCCGCAGCACCCGCCTCCGGTCTCTCATCACAGATATTCGCACAGGGATAAGGTACGAATAGTTATACCTAAAACTTATCAACTACAAAACTAATAATAATAAACGCGAACCACTTTTTACCTAATGGATCGTTCAATATTTACGGAAAAGTTTTCAAGTAAACAATGCTGTTATTGGATTAGTATTGGCTGTTTCGATCTAATTACCAACGATGTCTGTTAGCAACTATCAAATCGATTGGCTGTAACTAATACAACAAATATTGTACGATTTGTACGTCCGCTTTCGGTTCCTCAAAAATGTTAACGATTTGTTACTTAATGCGAGCAGCTATTAGGGAAACTAGTCTAACATCTTACGGTAATTGTTTATATTTAAATATGACGTTCGTTCGCGTCATTACATTAAGAACTCTTTATCTTAATCAGCTTTGTGACTGGCTCGTGTTTAAGTTAGTATGATAAAATGCTGTTGCGAAGGCCGACAATGACAATAGAAAACTCAAAATTATTTAATTTTGTAATTGCAGTGTCAGACGAAAATTTGCAGAGTAGATTTACAGTATTAATCGATTGACTATTTAAAACAACGAATGCAAATACTCGATGTAAGTCTGAGTGAAAACCGACTCGATTTTAACTCGAGTCGCGAAGAGGGTAATGTTTCTTAAAGGTATATATTATGATATATTTTTTACCCTAGAACGAATTTTGATATAAGAGACGTCGTTGGATTCGTCTTAATTGTGGAATTGACATATCGATGGAGTAAATACTTGTGAGGTTCTTACATTACAACTTCCATTTTATTTTAACCTGTAGTACAAAGTCTTCACGATATTAAATGACCGTTCATTTAATATTGTGAAGACATTGTACTACTTTGTACTTTGTACTTTGTACGACAGACATCGAACGCCGTAAATATGAATAAAATTTCCCAAAGTTCATTATTAACTCGAGTCTAAATTAAGTCAAGTTAATTTTACTAATATCGTGTCAAGGGTCGGAGGCAGTTCCGTTTTCCGTTTCCGTGTAACGCGCGTAATTTAAACAACTCCCAACCAGGGGGAATAGTTGCTCTCATTTTAATTAACTTGACGATACTCAGAGTACATTAATATGTTCTGGGAAGACGGAGGTTTTCAGTTTCCAGTTTCATTTGCGAGACAAAATAAAATTGCTCCCTGTCCGCGGTGAAAAATTGCTCCAGTAATGTTTCGTTTTCTTTGCAGAACTTGGTAGATAATCTTTTAAAAGATGTCGCTGAAAGTTAAAAGTTCGGTCCCAAACGTAGTAGATTCACTAGGAAAACGGTATAAGAAATCTTTTAGAATATTAGTATTTAAATTTCATTAGGGGAGTGGCTGTAGTTTTTATATCGTTATCTTCAATGGAATCATTTTCGTAATGCGTTAATGTTTTGCCAACTTCATGGCAATAAATCTGAATTGTTATCTTTTGTTTTTGATAAATGACGCTGGAGTCGTAATAAGTAACCATCAAATATTGTTGCCGTATTATTCTAATGCTTTTCGGCTTATTCTTGTTGTGATTTACAACAGATTAAATAAATATGCAAGACCATACTTTTTTGGTGCTGTATTTTTATTGCAATTAACTTTGATTATTAACAAGTAAACTAATACCAGGTTAAATAAAATTGGCCCATCAGTTATTTTTAATAAAATGTTAATTTACCTAAAGATACATACGATATACGAAAGCTGACGTGATTGAAATTTACGAATGACATCTATTACGAGTATCTTTCTCCCATATTATTTTTATATACACTAACAGATTCGACATACGCATAAACCCTAATGCCACTTATTTGGTCAGTTTACTCCAGACTTGGTAAAACAACTTGTCAGTCGTTATTTCAATACATCCATATTAGACTTAAGTGGAAATTATTCCTAATAGGAATAAAACATCTGACAAAAATTCCAGGCATGTTTAGGGAAAAATTAATTATGCAATTCACATAAAATTTCATCGGCGAATTAATTTACCCCAAGACGACAAAACGAATAAAATATGAACCAATTTCAACATCGCTAAACGGCTATTAGTCACACTATCACTTTTACCGCGACCGACTTCTTAATGCCTGCATCTAAATGCATTTCGTAGTCGCGTGTGTTCCGAAAATTTGCACTCGGCCGACTTAAGAAAGTGGGTTGGCTCTTGCAGCAATTGCTTCCCGGTTTCAAATGTAGGTGGCCCTTTTAGCATTTCGTTGCTGCGAATTAACTTTAGACGTTTATTGTATGTAGGTATGTAATCATGACATAAGATTCAATATACAATTATACGAAATCGAAAAATCTGTCTGGATTTTTTTGATACCGATAGGCACTAGGTAAGATAATGTAAAGCTCGGTCGTAAAATTTCATTTGACACATTCCTTCCCTCCTTCTCCTTAGGGATGCATCACGCAACATCAGATATGGCAACAGCGGCATCCCATACTGAACTGTCAAATATTTCATACAAGCGAAATTTTAATGAACGTAGTTTAACGTAGATTTCGTTGTTCATGTCACACAAACAGCTAAACACACATTAATTTAGAATGCAGTAAACTCATGCATGCACCTAATCTAAAATTGTATCCTAAATCCTAGTTTTTTTTATATCATAGTAGTTTACGTCAGGCTAGCACTGGCACCTTGCCTACATGTTTGTAATGTTCACGATAACACGGGACAGAAGCGGTTTCAGCAAACCCGCGTTTTAGGGAAGTGGGTTAATACGCGCCCCGGAAAGCTGGATGCAACTTAAATGGGGCATTCTTTTTGCATGTCTTGCGGTGCTCTTAGAGACTGACATGTGGGAAATATACACTCATACTCAGAGTGAACGGACGATTTATGCGACTGTGGACTTAAAGGAAAAATGACGTTGACGATGTCGAAAAAAGTCAACTTTTAATAAATAATTATGTCTACGTACGGCAGTTAGAATCGGAAGTATTTATAAATAAAATTGAAAATACATAAATACAGGAATTACTCTACTCTGGATTAATTGTTATGCTTTTGTACCTGACTGGTCAGATTTTTAATCAAAATACTGTTTTATTACATTTATATAGGGTACTTACTTATTATCAAACTAGTCTGGTTAGATCAAACTGTTCTTTTTTAATGACTGATTAGAATTTAAATTGGAATTCCCAAATTTTCTTTGGGAAGGTCAATTTTATCGTACTTATACTTAGGTCGGCTTCTGAAAACATTAACTGTTAAAATTGTTTGTATTATTTCACGACTCATAAAATGTAAGAGTAATCACATTTAATGCAATATACATGTAATCCCAGCAGCCTCTTAGTCCACCACGGACTGTGTATAACTCCTTTATCGTTTCAGCCGTAAACCATTTTAATTGTCACGATTTACTGCCTATTTCCTCACACTTCCACAGCTTCTACTTATTTCAAAACGTACTGATACTTCCGTTATTTTACATCTAATATCATTATCAGCTAATTACACTTATGGTCAAATTAAGAGGAAAGCAAAAAAAGTTTTTTTGAGTAAATCAACGCCGAGTTTCACAAGTAAAACCACGTTAACCAATTTTTAACTGTATTCTACTTCTAAAGACTTCCATGTTTATATATTTTATATATATTTTTTTAAATATTGTTCCAGTAAGTAGCAGTCCTCGTACCATCTTTGCAACAAGGATTATAATTTTATTAAATGTTAAACAGTAGGTATACACGAAATACCTTACGGTTTCACCTAGGTACTAAAGTTACACAATCCTCAACTCATTCACCGGGTTCAGTAAACAAACATATGCGGTTCTTTGAACGCGGACTATTAACGGAGGCACGTGCTCGGACCTATTTTTATTCGGTGCCGGGTATTTCGTTATAAATTTAATTTGACTGTTGCCTGTCACGCGATGTGACCAGTCTGTTTTTGCGTTCTGTGATGTAAGTATTCATTTTTGTTAGGTATTTGATTAAGCACTTATTACGAACCTTACGTTAACAAAGTTACTGTTTTTATCAAATCTTGCAAGATGTTCAAGTCGATCATAGCACAACTTCTCGCCTCCAAAATGTTTTGATGTTTATTGATGGGTATAGGATGGTTATCAAATACCAAGACTTTCGAACTTGAGGAAGAAAGCGATGACCGCCATCTTTATTTGTTTTTTATTTTTATTTTATGTTTTAACTAACTTTATAGAAAACTACGTCGAGTTGTGTGAACTAAATTACTATTAAAACACTCAGTTTCTCAGCTTAAGTGAATAAAACTATTATAAAAGCAATTATTAACCGTATAATAGTTAATCAGACTGCACTCGACCTACTAAAGTACGTGACTATGCAGTAATAATACTAAATTTGTTTACATCTTTGCCATTTCGCTGATGGCTTATTGTGCGGAAGAGATAGAAACTCATTGGTACTTTATATTAGGCCATAAAAATACGTATGCGTAGACGGCTTGATGCAAAAAAAAAACGGTTAGCGTCACACATTTGGGATTTGACGAATGTTATCCAGCAATTGTATAATACACATACAATATGTATGTGTATTACCAAAGATAGATATAACTCCGTAATAGATGGATACAGTCTAAGGAACAAACGTGCCTCGAAAATCACGAAAATTTGATTCTCGATCAGATGGCGCCACTAGTTTTGGCCTACTCTCGTATAGAGGGCGTTGACGGTTTTGTTTGTTATTTATAATTTTAACGCATATCAGTGAAAGAACATGGGTCAAAATCATTTAAAAATAATTAATGCAAATAAAAAAATCATTTATCTTTATTTAAATACATTTTAACGTATTTTTATAAATCTTCATTTTTAGTTTTAAAGTATGTCGATAGATGGCAGTGAATTTACAGTGGTTACAAAATATACTATGTCAGTACCGCTCTATCTTATTATATCCTCTTGGATTTTACTAAGGCTTTTAATCACAAATAGAAAATCCATTTACTTTATGATTTCAAAGGGCGTTACAGGATCTTAATTCTTACTTAAAAACTTTTTGACCCGCTTATCGATATTGTATATAAAATATTGTAGGGATTTTAAGGAACGAATTTGCAAATACCGGTGTCCTTCGCTTTTAACAGTAGTGACATCTTTCCGTCTGAATGATTGGGGTCATAGTTATACCTGTTCATTAATCTTCATTTGCATAATATAGTCTATTGTGTGCTATTACTAAGTACCTACTTGTGTACTTATGACTGTCTGAGTCACAGAGTGTCATCGCCGAAACAGGAAGGTCTTGTCGGTTTACGCCTTCGCTTGCATAACACATAGTGATTGTGTGTTGTGTGGTTATTTGTCTGCCAATAATGCATCACTTTCGCTTTCGGTCAGCAACCAAATTATTACATGTAAAACGTGTTGACAAAGCTTTCAGCTGTACTGGCTAATAATTATCTACCTTTTATCACTATTAACAAAAACTCTCACTTAAGAAGTCTAGTCTAGTAAGTTTTACCATACACTATGGCTCGAGTTTTTATGTTTACTTATTTCAGGAGTTTTTTCAACGCCTGGAAGGTTATATTATTGTACAGTATCATACAAAGGTACATACAAAAATATCTGTTTACTGGACACAGGCTGAGATCTGAGATCATGGTTTTTCGACGACTGACAATATTTCATACTATTCAAAGTTGAAATGCAGTAACAACTCCCTCTGCAACATTACTACATTTGTTACCACATTTTCTTTAAGTTGACTTTTACAAAATTTAATGGGGAAGAACAATGTAAGGATCGTAAGAAAAATCCGTTTGCAGTGAAGCTACTACTAGCATTTATAAACGTGAGTGACCAGCTTTACTATATTTAAATTATTTAATATGTCAGTGTCCATTTTCTTTAACTTGACATTACCTTTTTCGCTTCATTGGCTAAAATTTTCGCACATATTCGTTTAGGGTTATCCTGTAGGTTATCTAAGAATCACAAATATAGCAATAACATGTGTTGGTAATAAATCTGTCTGGAATAATATTACGTAATAAGCGGAAAACAAGTACATGATATGGAAACGAGCCCAGGAAATACCACCTATGACCTTACATGGTATTTCTATTAGTTAGTATAGGTTCACTGCAAACTGAGTTTTCGTATGATCCTTACATTGTTCTTCCCCATTCAATTTTGTAAAAGTGGAAGCAATTTATGTGGTGCTAAATATCGTACATCGTGATTCATTGTTTGCTGTGAAAGCGTGGTCAGTCCATCTTGAGGTCATAGGAGTCCTGTGGTCGACTAATTGTTGGTCTGACCAACTTTCGTACCTAGTTTTTGCCTTGTCATCATTACGGAATTTAACATAGAGTTAATGGTCTGATATAAATTTAAGCTTGGTTGGTTGGTTGTATTGAATTTAAATGCGTTAAAGTTTATATAAAATTTGTAAAATAATATTTCTGTGTAGTAGGATTAATCTGTTAGATGCCATGTAATGAAATTAACAGATACGTTACGTTTGAATTGTTTGGGCTACAATGTATTTGTATCCTCAATGTTTAATAGTGCATAAGATGTCATATACGTTCTCATTTCAATTCGGATAGGCATCCGTGTTCCGTGTTTTACCAGTGGCAACAAAACAGTTAAACTAGAACTTATCATTTTACAAATCAAAATTGTTTAAATTATAATTATATTCTTGTCTATATGCTAAAGTTAGTAATTCACCAAACAGACATTAGACGCAACATAATCGCGAAATGGATTATGAAAATTAAAGACACGACATTGATTCAAAATAAAAGCGGAGGTGTGGCTGTCACACGCCGAATACACGTTAAATATTTTCCGGGCTTCTTACCAAATAATGGTCATAAAGACGTATTTAAATACGGCTATCGGCTATCATTATCAGCACTATCAGTGCCCACGGCGGCGATATGCGAGAGTAAACGCGAGGATGATAGTGAAACTGTTAGTTCATACCCGTTTTTGTTTAGCACGTGTGAAATTATAGATGTGAGTCTGTGTTCCATACCTATTTGATATATTTTCCTGTGTGGAATTGATAAGAGATTAAAATAACATTTATAAATAATTTCCTAATGTTGTTCTTCCCCGTCTCATTTACGTGTGTTTTTGATTTGGAATGAATGTATTACATTGTATTAAATAGTTGTGTTTGATTCGCTGAAGTACTAATCAGACCGGCTAGCATGACTTGCGTTCTCGCGCGCGACATGATACATAAAGTCGCACTAGATGTGACGCGAGAGATGACGAGCTAGCCGGTCAAATCAGTATTGTAACTGAAAGTTAGCTAAACGCTCATTTTAACCATAAGGCATTATGATATTAATCAGTGACAGAAAGGTTGGTTACCTTTCGTAAATTTCTATTATATCTATTGAACAAGAGACTGATTATAATAATCTGCATAATGGAGCGCGCTTTATTACATCTAAGATTCATCGATACCATCGAAATGATTACCGGAAACTGTTTCAAATGTATATTATTACGCTAATAACTTGTCAGGCCGTTTCGTCTGACCGGTTAGTTTTTATTGTCCACGATCTACTAGAAAGTGGACTTGTGAAAAGTTAAATGCTGCAAATCTCTTTGGAAATTAGGACCGGTTCTATTGTTTTTTCTGGCTGAAACGTGATGTCTGGTGCTTTCTAAGTTTTATACTTAGACATAGGTGGTCCATTAGTATGACTCCTAATCTACGGGCCCGGCGAATATAATAACCACATTTGTGTCTTTCGTAAAAGGTAGGTATACGGATAGATAATTTTGTTTGGAATGCAGGCTATACACATACGAAAACGTTGACAAAAAGATATCCCAAAAAAGTTTCAAATGCAAAACGTTTTTTAAGTTACTTATATATTTTTTTTACATGTAATGTAAATTGTAATAAAAAAGATTGTTTGTGGCATAAACAAATCTAATCTGTTGATGAATAAAAGTTAGGTACTATCTTGTCTTAATACAAAATAAAACTGATGTATTATTGGCCGGTGCTGTATACATTTATAGAAAGCGTAATTAATAAACCATACAAAATAGGAAACTCAAGAGATTTATGTTTAACTTACTATGTTTATGTTCTGCAAAATAAATGGGGACGTTCAACGTAGGTACGCATGCAATATGTATGTACTCGTATCTACGCAAGCTATTCATGTTACTACCATATATTTCATTTGCTGCACAGTAAAATCACAACACGCCAAATATCAAGGTGTGATATTGAAATTCCCCAACCCAACACGTAGGAATGTAAGATGAAAATTTATAAAATGAATTCTATTCTAGATTTCCATATCAAAGAGGAACTCGTATGACAATTGTGATTGAGTGCGGTAATTGTGATTGTAAGTGTGAATTCCGAACAGATTAACGTAGGACATTTCTGGTCTACTTTACCGACCACTTTGCTACAAACCTAATAAAATTGATAAAGCGAAATATAACGAAACTAAAGGTCAAAACGCGAAGTAAAATACAAAACGATATTGAGTGCACTCTGCCTTATCAAGTTAAACGTGAATACTTTATAATGACGTCAGAGCTCGGATTCCTCTTATTGTGACACTAGACGCTAGCTAAACAGATTTGTCGACCCGACGTCGGCAAGGGGAAGTGTCAGCTCTCAACGTGGAGTATACATAGCTTCAGCAGTACCGTCAACCGGGGTGAATAGGGATGGCTGGGGTGAATAGGGACAAAGCTTAAAATGTAATTTACCTAACAATTTGTTTAACCTCCTAATGGGCCCATACAAATAACAAATCCAAAATTTGCCACTGAAAATTGAACCTGTGTTGATTTTGCGTTGTTAGAAAATTGAACGAAACAAAGCCAAAGCGACTGTTCCAATTGAATATGATTTAAATTTTATCGAACTGAAGAAGTACTATAGGTAGGACCTTGGGCCTTAGGAGGTTATAAAATACCCTCACAAATGTTATCATTCAAAATCTATTATTATTTTCAATCGAATGATACAATTTGTGTAATTACTTTTTGAAAAATTGTCAGGTAATTCACATTAAGTTTTGTACCTATTCGCCCCAGTCATCCCTATTCACCCCAGTTGACGGTATTCATTTCTCCGATGAAACGCAGTCTTTACAATCTTAAGGTCAATCTATACTGGTGATGAGATCATGCTTAGTGAATTAGCTTCTCGCCTGATAATGCTTCCGAGATGTGGATGTGTCCGGTATTTCGATGCAGTCGACGGTTACTTGACTCTCAGAATAATAACTAAAGCAAAGAAGCCGGGCAAAAATAAAAGCTTGGTAAAAGATATCGTATTCACAACACGTTATTACTTTTTGTCTATGAGTGAGTGAGACAACAATCCGCAAGTTCTTTCGTTGTTTTCAGTATTGTCATAAGATGAACTGAGGGAAATGTCAAATGGTCCTATGTGGTTCTATAATATAATCCAGCCAAATAAAATATAAGTTCGTTATTTCACAGGTAGGTGTCAACTGTAACAACTTGACATAGTCGTATTATTTTAGTTGAAATATTTCGGGATGTTTCAGCGGTCATCTTGGTTTATTTTAATTATATTCTTGCTATTCCTGAAAGATTGTTGGAAAACGTGTTATTTGTAATGTCTTTTTTATTAGGGTTCCGTACCCAAAGGGGTTAAGACGGGACCCTATTACTAATACTTCGCTGTCCGTCTGTCTGTCACCAGGCTGTATCTCATGAACCGTGATAGCTAGACAGTTGAAATTTTCACAGATGATGTATTTCCGTTGCCGCTATAAGAACAAATACTAAAAACGGAATAAAACAAATATTTAATTGGGGCTCCAATACAACAAACGTGATTTTTTTGCCGTTTTGACGGCACCCTTCGTGCGCGAGTCCGACTCGCACTTGGCCGGTTTTTTTATGTAGGTATATTGGTCTTATCTATACGATTCTACCAATTATAGACTAAACATTTTTTTAATAGTTTATCATTTTTATCAATGGCTAACTGATAATTTGTTCTTTTGCCTTAAACGTAATATGTATATCTAATTATAATTATCATTTTTAAGCTTGTAATAATGCTATTATTGTAGATTGTAGATAAAGACAACATGTAGCTTTGTTTGCTTAATTTACTTCTGAAGCAAATGAACGCTACCTACTTGTTGACTTACAATTCACTGACAACTTTGGACTGACACGTGATTTGTAATATATTTATTATATTTCAATGTATAAATAAATATTACGTTAATAATAATCAGAAAAAACTTTTTATTTTAAGCTTATTAATCTAACAAGTTATATGAAGGACAATTGTACTACTAACGCCATCTGTGGGCGAATAGCAGAACTATGAATTAAATGCCTCTGCTCTATGTATGCTACATTTTAATGGTCCTTAATCGTATTTTACTAATGTTTTAGAAATGCTTAATAATATTATACTTCTTATTTACACAATTATACCAAGTTTACGATACAACTAAATAGGTACTTAAATGGCGCCCTGTACGGCGAGTTAGTCTCGCTACTCGCCGTCAGGTGGCGCTACAAGTACTTCAGCTACTGGTTGTGGACGAACACGTTTGTTGCCATATACATAATTATAATGTTATTTTTTTTTTAAAATGTTTATGTGTTAATTAATTATGCATTAGTAACTAATTTAAAATTATCACTCTTTTTATAACTATAATATAGTACTTAGTACTCGGTGTTTGTTTAAGGACGGGGTGCTTTTTGAAAACCTTGCACGGTTAATGATAAACGGGTCTTTTAGCTAAAATAGAGGAAAAGTTTTTCTTGTAAAGACACTGTTATAAAATATTGAGCCAGTTATGTAGTACCAAAGATAGATATAACTCTGTAATAGATGGATACAGTCTAAGGAAAAAACGGGCCTCGAAAATCAAGAAAATTTGATTCTCGTTCAGAGGGCGCTACTAGCTTTGGCCTACTGTCGTATAGATGGCGTTGACGGTTTCGTTTGTTATTTAACAATTTTAACGCATATCAGTGAAAGAACATGGGTCAAAATCATAAAAATAATTAATGCAAATAAAAAAAATCATTTATCCATATTTAAATACATTTTATCGTATTTTTATAAATCTTCATTTTTAGTTGTGTGTCGACAGATGGCAGTGAATTTACTGGGGTTACAAAATTTACTATGACAGTACCGCTCTAGTATAAGTTACTCTGGTAGTACTTACTTACTACCTTATGCTGAGACTGGATTAAAAGCAATTCCTATGGATATTGCTAACAATAATTAGAATTGTAATTATGAACAGACGCGTATTGTGAAATTGTAACTAAACACGTGCTCGAGTGTTATGTTCTCACCTAACATAATTAAATGACATCACATCCGTGTTAGCGAAATTTGTCGCGCGTCAGTTATTTGTTATAATTAAGTACTCGTTATATCTAATTAGTGTTATATTGTTTTGTGCTAAAAAGTTTCTGAATAACTATTTATAGTTTAGTACCTGTTAAAGTGTTCCGACGCACTTTAACTTCCGTAGCCTGTTGTCGTGTTAAGGACGTTCCGTTTTCCAGTCCTGATTTCCGATAGATATGATATCTATTAGATGGTAGCACTGAGACTTCTGAAACGACTAAATTCGCAACAAAAAAGTTAGTCTAAATTCTTTCTAAATCGATAGGTAAAAGAGATAACATCGTTTTTATATCCTCTCCTAGGATTTATCAGCGAAAATTATGGCTGGAAATAAGCGACGAAGGAATCTTAATATCACTTCAGAACACTGCTCAACTCCCATCCGGAAGATAGTTGCAAATAACACCTGCTAATGACAATTTACGATTGTAGTTTCACCAAACGACGCGTCGTTCTATAAATACGCTACAGTAAAATTATCTTTAAAGCACTCCCTATACAAGTCGCACTAACATAAGCCCTTTTGGCACTAAGCGACAGAAAATGCTTCGCGATGCCCCCATTAAACGATTATCGAGTATTGTCGGGTGTCGAGTTCATTTTTTGCGATCCTACAGGTTCAACGAACTGCCACTTAGACCCAAAACGCCATTGCTTCTTGTGAATTATTGCTACTTACGACATTTTGTTCATGGAGTATTTGCATCTGTGCTTAATGGCTCTTATGTCTAATGCCGTAGGGGTGGGTTTGTAGGCGTAACAGTTGATTCTCATGTATAATGTAGAGCCTTGACTGTTAATTGTAGCGTAGGAGTGTCGATTCTATGTATTCATTATTGAAAATTACGGCTTGGTTCTAAGAGCTATAATATGTTAATGGCATTAGAAATATAAACATACAATGCGTACCTGCTTATTGTATAAGTTACATTAGATCAGGCTAAGTGTAAAATAGCAGTAATTTTAAAGCGTGCAAGGCATAATAATCTTGTTCTCTGCGTAAAAATACGGGTTAACCATTTTACGTTCGTTACACACAATATTTCTTCTCACATTATCGTCAACAGGACTTTAAAAATGTTTTCGTTTTCATACATGTCAACTTTATACAAAATTCGAGTAAGTAAACAGTTTTATAAAGCATCAGTGCATTTGGCAAGCTTAGCGATACATTCAGTTAAATCACACTGTTGGCAAAGTTAGATCTTTCGTTTAAGGTAGTTTTTTACCAACTTGAAATCAGAGCCAATGCAATTAGGAAAGGGCAATCTTTTTATACGGTATTTTTGCCAAAAAGTTTCACGGGATTCAACGTTTATCCATGAGCGACAATATATTTAATATATATATTCACAGACAGGTCACTCACCTATGTGGGTGGTTGTCTATTCAATACATTAATTACAAATGAATAATAGTTACCGTAAGCTGCAGAGTTAAGTGACCCCCTTTATTATATGCTGTTCACATATTTATATGTTATTCACATAACTTTGCAGCGGGTCTCTATTGTTTCCCATATAGTTTTAAGTCATAATGCATTGTTTGTCCACATTTTCGTTAGCCATAATTTGGTTTTTCTCAGAAACGTATAACTTTTCAGGATTGCCATAAAACAAACCTAACCTAACCTATCTATAGGATAACCTGCGGAAAATCCTGAAAAGTCAACGGTTTCAGAATTATGACTAATGATAATGATGACAATCATTACATTATGACTTTCAATAATTATGTCAAACAAAGGGACCCCCTCTGCAGCATACGGTACATGGTTCCGTGTAGAATTCATCAAACATATTGTAATAAGAAAAAGACGTAACTTTCAGCCTACATGAACCCCCTAAGGGCCTAAGGGAACGTTTTTCAGCGTAAAGACTATCCTCTGTCCTTTACGCAGGTGAAATTGCCTTTATACCTTCATCTCAATCGTATGAAAAATGTCACAACCTCACCACGTTATTTCCTTGTCCTTTGTCAAGAAAACAAAACACAATGAAAAGGAAACATAACAAAACTTGGAAAACGGCAAACGTAAATAACTCCAGGATACAAAGCTTAAACCTAGCACCATTTAGGGTAAGCTGATGGAGTGGATTGAAATTCGCCGCGGCGCCACTAAAAGTTTCGGTCGTAAGTCGATATTAAGCTCGACTTTGACGTTATGGACTTATGGGCTTTAGGCGTTGCTGTCAATCAATGTTCACTTGTGTTTGGCACCCGGCGGTGCGCCGGGAGGCAGGCCGCAAATTCGATTTTTGAATGCAACCACGAACTTACGCACTTATCCGCTCGTTGCGGTTGCGGCGCGGTTCTATAGTGTAGCCTGACGGCGGCACGCAGCCGCGGTTGCTGACCGTAAAGGGGCCCACTGACTATCAGTCCGCCGGACGATACCGGCCTGTCAGTTAGAACAAAAATTTGACAGTTCCGAACAACTGACAGGCCGATATCGTCCGGCGGACTGATAGTCAGTGGGCCCCTTAAGAGCGCATGAGCTTTTCATAAAGACATTATTTCATCGCTTATTATATCAGGAAGTCGGTGCCTGCTTCATTTCTTGGTAGAAGTAGACCTCAGGTTGGAACCGGGAAAGCGTAAAAAATAAAGATGCGATTTATAGGAATCATTTCCCCTTTATACAATTAATTCTGTTAATTATCTTACCTGCAAAAATTACAGGAAAAATAATTAAATAGTTACGTAATGAAAGTACAGTTGATTGCCCAACGGCCTAAAATATTCAGAATTATCGATTATCCGGCGAAGCGCTTTAATAACTAACACTAAGTACCTTGGCTGGCTTTGAACCCTCGGTGTCATGCCAACTCGTGCCATTTGGCTGGATCGTAGGCGAAGGCTGACTTTAAATAGGTAGGTAGTAATAATAATACTTATGCAAAATTTCGCGGACCACTAAGAGGGTCAGATGCACAAAACTGTCCTTATTCTGAAAAGTCTAGTGGTTGCATTAATTATAGTCTGCAACTTCTCAAATGATTTTTTCGCCAAGACCCTAATCTGTTAAACAAAAGCCATTGTTCCTTTTGTGCGTGCGCGTGTCCATTGTTGGTGAAAGCGTGGCCATTGTTGGTGAGCGCATGCCACTCGCTGATACATAATGGTCACTCGCTCACCAACAGTGGGCACGCGCACACACAAAAGGAACAAAGGCTTTTGTTTAACAGATTAGGGTATTTGGCGAAAAAATCCTTTGAGAAGATGCAGACTATACTCATTGGTGTAACCAGTGCAACCGAACCTAAGTCTACGCTCCGACAACGCGAAGTTCTAGGTAAGATATGGTTATGTCTGCTTCTCAATCTGGTGGACATAGCTCTAAATCATATTAATCATTGTTGTTGTGTTGTGACCCTACTTTAGGCGCCATGATCAGGATCACTTCAATATTCTTTCCTATGGGATGTTGGTCTTTATCCATGTGTCCTAGTCCTATAGGATTTCTGTAGATCTGTAGTGTTCTCTCTCTAGATCTAAGATCTGTAGTGTTCTGTATATTTTTTTAAATTACATGTCCTGTGGATTTCTGTACTTGGAACGCATTTGGTAACATGGGGTCAAATTAGACTAGGCACGAGCCCTCAGTCGAGTTAGTACCTACGAGTACAAGCTAATAAAGCCTGGCAAACCCGCATGACCATCAAACCTATAATGCTTGAATTGGCATCGGATCCGGATAACATGGCGGTTAGCCTGCGGGCACTTGTCTTAATCGGTATCGGATATCGTGTAGGCATGGCATTTGTTTTGCATGTCGTTTAGTTTCAGTATTTTGGGAGAGGTTGTTAGATAAAATCGCTACGCAGGAAGCTATTTAGTTACAATTATTTTTCATACTTTCAATAGGAATACAACAAGCTCATGTTATCAGTATGTCACAGTCCACATGCAGTCTTCAAATATTTCTAACTAGATTAATTCAGTATTCACTCTCCGTATCGAAAAATTGTCATTTAGATTACGCACGTATCAGTTATGAGAACTTCTTAAAATTCACAAAGGTAAGTCGAGCGACGCACGCAAAAGTCTTGGGGCACAGTATTAGAGCAATTGCAAATGGGAACTAATTGCACATTGGGCTGGCCGGGTTATTAGCCCCGCTTATTATACACGATCCGTTCATATTTTGGGGCATAGTTTATATTTCCACATATAGTTTAGCCATTGTTTAATTGATGCAGTTGCGAATTTGTATACTTGATTGATACTCACTTTTTAGGTAAACACTGCAGCATTTCGCTTTGCCCTGCTCTGCGCTAGGTGAACTTGATATGTAATAGCCATAGCCATCTTTTGTCTCGATTCTAATAATTTAAACATAAAATAATCAAAGATCGAAAATCGAGAAAATCAAGGGAGTGTTGTTAGGTTAGTGTGAGTAAAAAAAATGATTTGTGTTAGATTTATCGGCAAAGTTCTCGTCTTTATAAAATACAAACTTTATTATTTATGAACATTATTGAATCAAGTTTATAAACTGGTCAGGGGTACCGAGACCGAGCAAGGTAGATAGAACGCAAACAAGGAAATATCTAGAAAACTTTAAATAGAGCTTAAAATAAATTAATTTGATCTATATTCACTGCGATTAAATTTGGACGCGACGCGCTTCAAATTTGCAAAACAAACGAGTTTTCTATGGAAAATAACCCATTATAAAACTCCACTTAATAGGTAAAGTTCATCGTTCCTGCCCTTTTATAATTTATTCCGTAAAGAGAAACTGCAGTTAGCATGTAATGGGCCATTGTTAACGCACCGCTAACCCCGGCCATAACGCATGGGTTCATACAATTTACATAACGCGTGTTAAAAAACCGCCGGACACCTGACGGGAGAACTCACCTGTAGTATAAACTGCGTTTTTACCAGACGCCAGAATCGTTATCTCATTATAACACCGATGGGGAAATGTGAGCTTTATAAGTTAGGTGTTAAATTTGATTTTGTATTAGGTATCATATATTTAATACAGGTGAACAGGTGAGTTGGTGCGCTACGTGTCTTAGGAAACTCTTGATCCTTGTAATTCTATGCAAGTTTGCAGAACACAAAATGTCAGATTTAATTTGATAGACATGGGAATAATAAACTTTCCCTTTGTCTGACCGTTAGGCATTAATGTTTGATATCTGGGTGTTACGGATATATGACTGTTTATTTTCTAAAGTAAACCATCGAATTTTGTGTCCTTCGCTATATTCTGTTAAATGCCTTGAAGGGAGAAATAACTTTGTTGAAAGGACGTCTTCAAGTTATATCAACTTAACTTACCAACTTGATAGAGATAGAGGTTATTTATTGCATTATAATACCAACATGTCAAATAAACTTTGTGATTTTAACTGACATGATTATGAAGCGAAAACAAGATCGGCTGTAAAAGTTACTCCTACGGTCGTTCCAACTCAAAACATCCTAAGAAGACTTGTGCTTAATTTCTTTTAAGACTTTTTGGTCACTGGCCTAAAATATTAATCGTGTAGCTTGAAGTATGACGAGTTTTTACGCGCTGCCGCAGCCTCTGATGACTCACGCGCAACTGTACTGCTTTCCAAAACAAAAAAGTCGTATACGGGTATGGAATTCCAATAAAAATACGATTTTCTGGCTTGAGACTTTGTGGCAGTGGCCGGCTACTCCGCAATGACGTGTTAATGCGATTTTATCGAGCCATCAATCCGTTACAGCGTTGATTTACGTCTGTAACTAACGTTAATATTTTCTCTCTATTAGGTCCAGTGTGAGTGAATTACGAAAATAAATATTAGAATTTTTGGGTACGAGTGTATTGCATTGGAAATGATAGAGCAAAATTACTGCGTACAACTAAATAAGTAGTTTTATATCAAAGATTACGATGATGTGACAAAACAACCTAGTTTTTTCAATTAAAAGAAACATCTGAGCCACTGGTGTTATTAGGCTTTGTCATCATTTTGTGGAGTGTTACATTGTGAACGTTAACTTGTATCCTAAATACAAAGTATTAAATTTCCTATGCCCGGGATTTATATGTAATTGAAAGTTTCATATTTAAAACAAGCTGTAAACTTGGATTCAATGTATACGTAGCACCATTTTCTGTCCAATGAATACAGTGTGAAATTAATTCGCGTTTCGATGGTTCTGGTACTTCTGGTATTAAGCCTCGTATGTTACCAATTTTGTGAATTGTGTGTGTCCACATTGAGATTGATAGTCATTGTGCAAAATGGTCGCAACAAAACATCTGTAATTTAGTTGGCTGAAATGTTACAAGGGAAATTTCGTAGATCACTGCTGGAGTTAATCACTTCGTCAATCGTGGTCAGTGCAACCGGAGCACCTTACTGAGTACCTTAGTTCAAACATGCGAGTCATCATCATTTTTGTCTTGCATCGTCAATAAATTTTTAGCAACTTGCATTTTCCTAAATTAACAAGTATTTGGTTTGAAGTCTAATTTAAACTGAGAACAATTACCTAATAATCGCGAATTTCAGCCGCTTATCTTTGACGTCACGTGCGTCATTTCTGTCCAACACCCCCCTTTGTCCCTCCAAGCTGATAACCGGCGGAGCGGCGCGAGCGCAGCGCCTCGCCAGTCTTCCCCCAACTGTCGTGGCACGCGGACGTGTTGCTGCTCTGTTCTATAGTTACTTAACCTCAGTGCAGTGATGGTGCAGAAGTGCTAGTGATTGTGTAGTGACAAGATCAGTGCCCAGTGTCGCACGTGCTTTGTGCACCTGCCAGATACCGTTGTGTTGCGCTTCGGTGCTCCGGTTAATAACTTCGGATACGCAGTGACTGTGCTAAGAAGCGAGGAAAGCTTTACCTGTATCGGTAAAATAAGGATTGTTTTATAGTTTTCACAACTTTTAAAGCTCGTGTTGACAGAAGGCGTATTGACTCACTTCCCAAACTTGGACGGATCTAAAGTCTAGCAGAACTATATCCATTGTTTAAGTGTCACAGTTTTTGGGGACATTTCGTTTGTTTCGGAGGCTGTTGTCTCGCTCGATCGGCTGCGGAGGAAGGCTTTTCGGCCGGGTGAAACAGCGGCAACTGGACCTTGATATCCGGCATTGCAACAGTACAATTGAGGTGGTTTGGCGGCTGTCGGGTGCCGCAAGTTTGGAACTTATCGCTGTTTGGGCACCTCGAACCGAAAACTTCGAAAAATCTCAACTTTTCATCAAAGTCCTGTGTTAAACTGGCATCTATTACAATGTTGGTTCTGATTTCAACATTGTAATATATACTAGTTCAGCTAGTTTCAGCTGTTCTTTACTTACATTTCTTTCTTACCTCTAAACAGCCTGTGCAACTTTCGGTGTTTTATGTTCCTATAAGTAGGTTGGCGAAGACATTTCAGAGCGAAAACCGAACAATATCGTTTTTTAAACACTTGCGTTATTTTTGTAGTGATTCAATTTATCTATTCGAATGTGCTATTCCTGTATTGGACTAGTATTAACTTCAATGTGTAGTCTAGTTGTTCGTGACTGCAACCTTTGCCTATCGAAGGTCAATGTTGTTGCTAATCTATGCAGTATCAGTTGACAGTTCACAATCACATGTTTACATAAGTCTAATTGATTTAAACGTACTTACCGCTTTAGGTTCATAACTTGTGTCGTACCATTCGAACTAGCGTTTTATATTGTCAAGGTTGGCATTAGGTTCACTTGCATTGCCTATTCGGTATTGTTTTCCTATATATAAGACTGGCCGTCGCTTACATTCGAATGGGTTTCTACCTCTACAATATCGATTACTTGTTAGTCGATATCCCTTATTTTGTTATTTAAATATTAAGCTATAAGTTACATTTCCGTCAAGCTAGATTGACAGTGTAATATAATTTATGTTCTGCAATATCGCAACTAGGTTATGTAAGTTCTGTCCACAAGAATGTAAATCAATAACCTGATGTTTTTTTCTTGTTAACACTTGCCATTGAGATATCATTGTCTCTATTCACTTTCACATCATTGTCTAGAAGTGCAAAGCTTTCGATTAACATTATAATGAGCTGCATAACACCCATATGACTGTAAAAGCTGTCATGGCTTTCTATGCTTACGCAATTAGGAAAGTGTGGGAGTTGAAGTTTGGTAATACATCTTGTATGATCATTATTATCTAATCCAGCCGAGAAAGGTTAATATTTACACACAAAATGTTGATTTACTACATTTTCTGTGCAAAAAACATGTAGGCTGAATCGCTGTTTGCGTTCGCGTTTACTCTATTTGAACATTTCGGATGAAATAAGCTTATTGCTAAATACTAGTCACGCTTCTAGCTTGTTTATAATGATTTTCTTCCTTTATTCGTTTTCCTTAGAATCGGCATTGTTACGATTTCTAAATTGCAATGATTTAGTATGATGCGAGGTAATTACAGTTATTTTTTATTGCATTTCTGAACGTTTAACGTTCTCTTTGCGGCCTTTACCTTGGATATTCAGTTTTTGCTTATTATGCGCTACTGTAGTTTGGATGTTGCATTTTAATGACAATCTTTTTTAGTGAATGCCATATTAAGGTAAGTTGCAGTCATTATAACTTTTAATATAATAATATAATCCTCGTTCTCAAGTCGATTTTTACACATAAAGCTGCATTCAAATTTGTTTCTATTGAAAGTGGTACCTTAAGTCTGAAATTCTCTCAAATGTTTAACATTTTTTTTTTTTTTTTTTTTTTTTTTTTTTTTTTTTTTTTTTTTTTTTTTTTTTTTTTTTATTAGCCTATTTTGGTGTCCCACTGCTGGGCAAAGGCCTCCCCTCGTTTTCTCCACTCGACCCTGTCATCGCCATCTTCCCACCATTTGGGGCAGAATGCGTCCAAGTCGTCCCGCCATCTCCTTTTTGGTCTGCCTGAACCCCGGCCTGCACCGTCTATGGTGCTCCGTGGGTCCCACTCAGTAACCATTTTGGCCCATCTTTCCGGGTGCATGCGACAGACATGTCCCGCCCAGTCCCACTTAAGCTTAGCGGTCTTGACGCCTACATCTGCAACTCTAGTTCTGGAGCGTAGTTCCGTGTTTCTGATTCGATCAGTTCTACGAACACCTAATATACTACGCTCCATAGCTCGCTGGCAAACCTTGAGTTTCGATTTTAGGGCCTCAGTTAATGACCAAGTTTGTGCACCGTAAGTTAGGATGGGCAGGATGCACATGTCAAGGAGTTTGCGCTTAAGACACAAGGGAAGGTCACCCTTCATTAGCGCTTTCATGGACCAGAAGCTCTTCCAGGCGTTCTCGATACGTCTATCGATTTCGATAGACCGCCTGTTCTCGAAGGATGCTATCTGGCCCAAGTAAACGTACTCGTCGACATATTGTATATCCTGCCCATCTACTACTATGCTATGTTTAGCTTGATTGGTCATCAACTGAGTTTTCGCTCTATTCATTGTAAGTCCAACCTCAAGGCTCGCCGTGCTGAGGTCTTGCAGCATTTGTTGCAGATGTGATGACGTGTGGGAGAAGAGGACTATGTCGTCAGCAAAGCGCAGGTTTGTTAACCTCTTGCCGCCAACTTCAATGCCCATCGTCTCCCATGAGACCGCCAGCTTTTGAAATATCTCTTGGAGACAACTGGTGAACAATTTTGGAGATAGCGGGTCGCCCTGTTTGACGCCTTTCGCTATGCTGAATACGGGACCGGGTGCGTGCAATTTAATGCTAGCTGTGCTATTATTGTAAATAGTTCCAACGAGCTCAACATATGCCGGATCTATACCTTGATTCTGCATGGCGGAAAATATAGCGGAATGTTTGACGCTGTCGAATGCTTTGCTATAATCAACAAAAGCAAGGTACAGAGGGACACTGAACTCGTTGGATTTTTCTATTATTTGATTAAGAGTGTGGAGATGGTCAGTGGTGGAGAAGCTAGGTCGAAATCCGGCTTGTTCGGGTGGCTGGTGTTTGTCCAGCAGTGGGGCAATTCTATTTTCTATTATTTTAATAAATAATTTATATAAATGGGATATCAGACTAATGGGACGATAGTTATTTATGTCTGATTTGTCTCCTTTTTTATGCAGAAGTACGATATCGGAATGGCAAAATTTTGTAGGGACCTTGCCAGTGCAAATAATGGAGTTAAATAGTTTTGTTAAATGAGGTAACAAAGTTTTCTTTCCCATCTTTAATGCTTCGGTTGTAACGCCATCTACTCCAGGGCTTTTCAGGTACTTCATGCTCTTGAGAGCGGCGTTTACTTCGGAACCTGTTATAGGGGGAATGTTATTTGGGCTAGAGTTACCGTTTTGTATTGAAAATAAAGAGTCGGAAGAGTATAAAGATTTATAAAATGATGTAGCAATTTCTGTGATTTGGTCCCTGCTACTACATTTTTTCCCATTTTCGTTTCGAAGGCTTGTAATCCACGGTCTTTCTTTATTTATACCTTCTTTTGCCGTTCGGAGAGATGTATGGGTTTTTAAGGCTATTTCGACAAGTCTCGTGTTAAAATTTCGTATATCTCGTCTTATGCTTCTTTTCACTAGTCTGTCTAAAATGTTGTATTGTTTTCTGTCATGTTTAGTATTTTCCCGGTCCTCAATTAACTTTACTGTGTCTTTAGTGAGTTTGTTATTGTTCTTTCTACTTTGTTTTATTTTACTGCTGGCAGTTTTTATACTGGTTATGATGGTATTGTATTGATTTTGTGCATCTTTATCTAAGTTGCCTTTGTCGAGTATATCAAAACTGTTTTTTAATTCTAAGTTAAAGAGATCGTGATTTGATAGCAGTGTGTCTTTATTTAAGCGTTTTATCTTTTTAATAAAAAGCTGTTTGCGATGAAGTTTTATATTGAATTGAATCTTGGCTCGCAGTGGTCTATGGTCGGAACTAAATTTGATCTTGTTTATAGTTGATACATCCTTTATTAGAAATTTATTAGATGTGAGGACATGGTCTATTTCGTTTTTGATGAGCCCATTTGGCGAGACCCAGGTCCAACGTCGCTGTGGTCTTTTAGGAAAGAAGGTATTACTGATACTCATGCTTTGTCCAAAGGCGAATTGAATAAGGCGAGCGCCGCGATCGTTTCTGCTGCCAAGGCCATGTGGTCCAAGTATGTCAGCATTATCCAATTCGGTCCTTACTCCGACTTTAGCGTTGAAATCACCGAGGATCACGGTCCGTGTTCCTCGGTTCTCATCGCAAGCTTTGTTCAAGAGATCATAATATTCTTCTACCTCATCATCGCTGTGCGAAGATGTTGGAGCGTATGTCTGAATAAGTGTTAAGGTGTGACTTTCAGATATGCTTAATTTCAACACAGCCACCCTATCGGAATAGCCCAAGAACTCGACAATGTTATCCTTCCACTTCTTTTTGACGAGAAAACCTACCCCGTACAGTCCGCCGGCTGTTCCGAAGTGGTAGAATACATTGTCTTCACGTTCCACGGTTTGTTCGCCCTTTCGTCGAACCTCTGATAGCCCTACAACGTCCCACTTAATCTCTTTCAAGGCGTGTTCCAATTCAATGAGGCGGTCCTCCTTCATCAAAGTGCGGACGTTGTAGGTTAAAACATGAAGCGTCTCGGAGTCCGTTTTTCCTGCATGGGTTGGTAAATTAGTTTTGTGGGAAATCTCCGCCCGGGGATTCTTAGCACCCCTTTTGCCGGGCACTCGGGGCCGTGACGGGGAGTTGTACATCATAAGGGGGATTTGGACCGTTAGCCCACCACGCTGGTCCAGTGCGGGTTGGTGGGTCGCCAGAGCCTCGTTCGTTATTCAGCAGGGTGACCACGAGCAGGGGAGGTTGGCTTGGGGTCCGTAAGATGGAATTTGGACCCCTCACACCCCTTTTTAACATCTACATTCCAATATTTATAGAAATGTCGTGATTATGTTTTCGTATCATTTCAACACATATCGTGTCAAAATGGAAGTGTCGTATCGCGCGCGGCGAGCGTGAAAGAGCCGATAACTGATAACGATAAGGACAGGTGATGTCACCTGCTGTTGTTAAGGCGGCGGTGATCGTTTGTAATAAAACGGATCATTTGTAAGTTTTAAGCAAAACAAACTGTTATTGTCTCCTATTGCTTTGCTCTTTGTCAATACATTAAAATTAATATTAGCTTATTTGTTCATAGGTGATGTGTGTACCTATGGCAGTACATGGTTGATAAGTATTTTTAAGACTTCGTAGCATCTAATATTGAGTAAAGTTTTTGAATGAGAATATAGAGCATCATACACTAAAAAATGCACCTGGTGAGTCACTTTTCAGTTAGCAGCTTCTTATTTAATATTAATAATGTATATTGAAAATAACCTTCATTTGCACATTTTCGTTTCTTATCAAGATTTCAAACGTGTCTGACTATAAAATATTATCGGCAGATATAATTATAGATATCACGATTTGGTAGATAATTAGCAATTATAAACACGCATCGTTCAAAGCTAAATTAAATTAATCAAAACGTTCTTCGTACGATTTACTGTACTACATAATACAGTTCTCCACTCATTCATTCGAATTTTCCACTCATTTACTCTAAGGTTAGCTGGAAGAAATCCCTTATAGGGATAAGCTCGCCTTTGTACCTAAATTTATATGAATTTCATGTTAACAATTTTTGTTTTGTACAATAAAGTGATTTACTACTACTACTACTAGTTCTTCAATAGACTGATACGAATGATGGTCTATTGCGGGACTTGTAGTTTTGATCTCTTGACGAGTCCGGCCGATCAAAGCTTTTAAAAATGTATTTTCGGCGTTAACTGCAAATTAAGTTGTATACACTACCTTATTGAGATTAAATATAATGGGTAATTAAATGTACGCCTTTACGTGCCGTCGTCCTCGCCTGAGGTTGTCGGGTAACCTTAACATGGTCAACTAGCCGTGTTAATTATTTAATATTTGCCGATAAACCTAGCTAAAGTGAGTCTGAATGCAGGTTTCTGTATATCCGTCAGATATTTGAAAAAGCTATCAAAACGTACTACCATGGTTAAAAAAATGTGTTCACGAAAATGATTTGGCACAAACACTAAAATAATCACCCAGAAGATGGTCTGGTTGTGACATGATTGTCTACCTAAGTGCCAAAGAGACATGATAAAGCCACAACGATAATGACAAAGACTGATACTGTCTCTTGTCCTATGTCAAAATGTGACTTATTCTCTCCCGCCTCGCGACAATCTCATCGAGCTTTTTGGCGCTGACGAGACAGGTAACTGTTGTGGTGTTATCGTATACAACCAGACCAGGTATATTAACCACTAACCACATCGAGAAATTCATAAGACTTGTTATAGTTAACTAAGGGTTTCGCAGAAGACGACTCGCAATACTAATTACAATTCCACTCCTACTGTGGCATTCGAAATGCTTACAAAGTCTCAAGCTTTGTTATCAGAGAACTCCAAAAGCAGCGTAATTGGAGGCACGCCCTACCGCAGACAGCTTATTACAAGAAAATCTACGTACGTACAAGTACCTAATTAGTTTTTGGCCATTTACGAAGTATGCGGGTGTGTTGTCGACCTGCGGTTTGTACATTACCAGCCAATAATGAAGTCTAGAGCAATGAAAATGGATGCACGGGATTGATCGTTAGGTAATTTTTCGTTGCTGATCAGAAAATATATTGAAATATTTTCGTATAATAACGCCGTATTTTACCGGCAGGTGGAGCGAAATGATTAGAACGGTCAATTAAAGATTTTTCATTACGGTACGTATAATACATTCAGTTTCGAGAATCTGTTATTCCTTTATCCGATTCAGAGATGATTAAATGTCAATATGCATCGATAGCGTGCAATGAATCTGGATAAATATAGTTTCCATCTATTTCCTTCCTCCAGCTACGTAGTATTTGTATTTGCCACCTATTTTGAGGTAAACATAGATTCGTGTATGATCTACGTATATACAAGAGTTTTCTAAGGCCGTTTTATTCCACATCTAATTTTAACCAAGATCTCCAATCAAGCACAGTTGTTACAGACATCTAGCTCAAACGTTAACTGGTTCTAGTGATCAGAATGGCGTTTGTTGGCAGACAAACTGGTACAAGAGCGACCGGTGCCTTTGTTTGTCGCGTGCTTCTGTGTACAGTACGTGGATGGAATTGCTAATGGCCGCCTTCATATAATTACTCCACATCTATTGCCGCTAAGTGATACGGCTCAGACTGCTCTAGATTTGTGTCAGAGACGTCTGAGCCCTGTATGGAAGTTTGAATGAACAGGAGTATCTGCAGCTAGACCAAGAAAAAGTTATATGAGCCAAGTAAAGGAGCATGTAGGGGCCGGCCGTGTCGTACCAGGACACTAAATGGCTGGCTTCGGATCGACCAAGGTGGAGACAATTTCATCACGATGCGCCGACAAGGGCCAAGCTCTTAAATTGAATGAATGAATCTGCAGTTGTCTGTACGTTCAATAATCGCACCTTAGGGGTACGTAATAGAGACTGTTGCACCAATGCACAGATATTTTTAATGTTTTAAGTCGTAAATTTTTTAAAGCTTGCCGTACAATGTAGTCTTACAATTTGACACGTAATACTTACTAAAGTATCCCTTATACCTGCATAATGTAAGAATATTTTGGTTATTCATAAAATAATGTGATAATCTTTGGCACCCATATGATGTTTTGAGAAACAAAAAAGTGGATAATTCTGTCGTGTGAGTCAAAGCAAGAAAACCCCGATTTCATTACTACAGTAAAATGAATCATTAGGCGGTAAATACATACATTTTACTTTGATGTAGATAAAGTGCTGCATTTAAAATCGTATTTCGAATGTGTTTACTTACCTTACAGTTCTGCAATTTATTTTTCTTTTTCACTTCACCTGAGTAAATAATTCTGCTGTAAACAGCGTCTGCTGTTTTTAATGTTTTTATAACAGCGTTTCGGTTTTAATATTGAGAATCTATTACGAATACGTAAAGTTAAAAAAAAATTTGTCGTCCGAATTAATCTCCGTCACAAATGTAAAAGACCTTACTTAAATGTTGTATTGTATACAATGAGAAAGGCTTATCGCCTATACAATATTACCTGTATGATATATGACTAAATGGCAATTAAATTGTCGACCTTCTTAGGGTCATGGTAAAATCTAGTTGACGCCATACTATGGTAAGTGATTCATAATTCACAAAGCAGATCGCCTCTGCTGGCTTGGCCACCTTGAAAGGATGGGAGATTTTGCAATCAAAAGAGCATACTTAATTGTGTCGACCAACTGGACGCCTAGCCGTCCTGTAGGTAATCCTATATATCAGTGGGCGGATAGAGTGGAGGTTCGAATATAATAAGCAATTTAGTATATATTTCATACAGAATGGACTCGGTTCACCTCTCACCGCATGGAATTACCTCACCGCGTGGCGGATGATAGTCAAGCAAGTGAACAGTTTATTCACTATTATATGATGGTGAGTAACACCTAGCCCGCAGGCCATGCCCGTACCATCGTCCACACTTAACTGACAAATTGTAAGCCTTATTGTTAATACATAAGCTACACTAAAGGTCAGAGCTGTTAGTACAATAGCGAAGGTAAACAAGTGCGCATTCACCGTCTTATCTGATAGCGATAAGAGATAACGACGCTATCGATGCACTTACCCAGAATATTGTTCATTGCGAGCTTACAGCACATAATTCGGATAACTTTAAAATTCATTCATATTCCATTTTCTGTACCCAATTTTCTAGTATGGATGGCTACGTTTGTAATTATCGATGTGGATAAAGACATATATCATGTTCACGATCAGAATGAGACAGTCGTCTTATTTACGGAATAAATTAGTAAAACGCAACCAACATTGCCATGCTAGTACTCTGAAATGATCACATGAAATGATACCAGCAGTTCTTGTGTAAGTTACAACTCTAAAGTGCGTATGAATATAACAAGAAATGCTGCTCTAATAATAGAAATAACAAATACAAATATCAATATAAATTTGTCGAATATACATATCACAATCAAGGGCAACTAGAAAATCATTCGCGAACCATATGACGGAAAACAGCCATTGTCATTCCGAAGCGTGTCATCTATAAGGTTCAGATTATCATAACCGAACATTGATCGGCTGAGTTTGGATACGTCCCAAAACGGTAACCGGGACAAAGTGCGGAAGACAAATACCTATTTGTACCCTGCGTGACCGTTTCCCTTGATAGCTCTAGTAAACATAGTACTTTAAACGTGTCTGGGCCGGCTAAAGGTTGTTAACTTTACCAACTGAGCCTTGATGTTGTATTCACATACCGCATTGGCAATATTTCACCTTCATGTTGACGAATTATGGCATTATTCATAAACGCTTGTCAAGTCTAACAAGCCCTTGAGAATCGTTTGTTGGGGTTCCGTACTCAGAGGGTAAAAGTGGGACCCTATTACTAAGACTCCACTGTCCGTCTGTCTGTCTGTCAGCAGGCTGTTTCTCATGAACCGTGATACCGTTGAAAGTTATCGGAGGTATTACGCACCATGTAGAGACTCGTTAAATGAATGTCGAAAATATTTGCTATGAAAATGGATATTTCGTAGATTTTTTATTTTTTTTTATTTTATTTAAAAGGCACACTAAACAGACAACATTCAACATAGTTACAAAGAGTACATGAGTGGTAGGTATTGCATAATAATGCCATCCAAAGCAAGCATGCACAGCAAGAAAGAAATATAAGGAGCAAAAACTATCCTAAAATTATTAAAAAAAAGTATCCTAAAACTACTCAAAATTATACTAAATTACAAATTACAACATTTCGCATATTGTAGTTTTTCATGCATAAAGTATATATAATTATATGATTATTGGATACAACTGTTATTTTAATGTAATTGCAAAGATGTTAAAAACGCAGAACTTTTAGTGAAAAGTGAAAATAGGTGTAGTACTTATTGTTTATTGTGCAGGTTTAACAAAATGTGTGTACGGTGTTTGTGAAGATAACAAGTGCAGTTTGTTATAAATTTCATGCTTTTCAAGAACAATTACTATAGGATGTTATCCTCAACCATTATAAAGGCAAAATATCATTAAACAATTCCTCATTAACTTTCAGTGATAAATAGTCCGTATCTACCTGCACTGTTACAAGTAGAAATGTTGAAACTATTGTTTCTATTGTTATAAAATGACCTCTCTAATTCTTTACCTGGAGCATTCACTAACATGCCACAGTACTTGTGATTTCCCTATTGAGATAGTCGGGTATAACCTCTGCAAAGACAATGGGCGGGTTTCTTAAGTTTATAGGGGTTTTAAGCTGATAACTTTTGGTAGCTTTAAAATAAGGTAGCGCTTAATTTAAGACTTAAATTAAGCGTTAAGAGACTTAAGAGAGACCCCTCACTAGCGTCTTTTGAGCGTTGGCGTCTTGTCAGCGCTATGGAAATTGGCGTCAGTGAGCAGTTGCGCCAACGTTGCGTCGAGCAGCAGGCATAGAGTTGAGTAGACGCCGACGCTCGGGAGACGCTAGTGTAGGGTGGCCCTTTGTATTTTCTTTTAATATAAGAGTATAACTTTTTGTGCCAAAGTGACGGACCTAATACACTTATCTGAGGGTCTGCTGTCAACATCGAAAAATCGAAAATCGTTGTCTGCACCTATGTCGCTTTAGCATATTTAAGCGATAGAGGGGTATATAACGATTTTCGATTTTTGGATGTCTGCGGTAGGTCCTTGCTTTCTTTACAGTGGCACAGTATAATGAATTGTTTCCTTTAGGGTTACCGGTTCACCTCAAACCACAACCACACCATCTACCCCGTGAAAACTTTACTGTATTCTTCGTACGAAATTTCACCATTGTTCGTCTTTATCTCCTTGCGCAACTAGAAATTCATAATTCATAATTTATTTATTGCATCCATGGTTTACATTTGGTGGTACATACATAGTGGGTTTCACATGGACCCTGGTATGTTCGCGGTATGATGAGAACATATTTCAATTGAAAATATTATGCAGATATTAGTCCAAAATGAAACCCCACTAGGTCTCCAACATGCATTGTCAAATCCACTTTGTCATAGTTTCATTTTGACTCGGAATACCATTTTGTTGCTAGTTGTTAGAAAAGGTTTTTATGGATGCAGTGAACCATTATACCTAGCCATTTTAAGTGTCCATTGAATAAGTTATCGCTTTAAGCCATACACTATTAATGATACGAGTACGATGTTTTAACAATACGTTATTCTACTGTCCATTTGTGAGACGCGACACGTGACTAAAAGATTGTACTATGTACTATGTCTTTATGGCTCTAGACAGAGATACGATAACTATTTGATAACTAAGTATTGAACTATAAAATCAAACTGCGCCTTTTGCAACTAAGGGTCCACTAAAATACTTAATGTAAACATGTGTGTGTGTGGCTTCAAATAATACTCGGGGAGCTCATCGGTTCAGTAAAACATTGAAAAGCGAGACTCGTCTTTACTCTCATAGGTCGCCGTAATCGTTTCTGCTCTAACTGTTCAAGCACCCACTGGCTACAATCTAGACGTGCCTTCACTGGAACCGCCCACATTTAGCAAATTTAGAGCCCCTGTGGGCGACATGGCACAGTTTGAACGTAACCTGTTCTGATCTAGTAATGTTAGCATTGCAGGTTGCGGTTGCCGCAAACAATCGTGCGTGTACATTTTAATTTGTTATTAGCATGTGTTCGTTGCTGGCTAGATTATCGATGTAAATAACGTTATTACGAGACTGATATGGTCATTAGGTTTACGACATGTTTTACATGTTATTGCATATGCAAGGATGAAATTCCTTGCATTTTATATGCTGAATAGAGTTGCCTTAGTCATTTGTCTTGAGTTCAAATCTACTATGCGCAATCATTGAAGTTGCAGAGCAAAAAAATATACTACAAAATAAAAGTTGTTATATAGATATTTTAGGCACGATACTAACAATTAGAAGCATAATTTTCAACCAGAATTAATCGACATTCCGACATCCAATGCTATCGAGACGTTCCAAATTTCGGCACAATTAATCTGATAGCTGTACCGTTACGGTGTACCGTTGCGCTGACCGACACAGACGTAGCGACGCGCTGTGCGAAAATACACGTGGTAACCCAATTACTGTTGCGAGCTCTCGATGGTAACGCAGAAACGGGAACGAAGATGAACCAGACAAGCTCGATCTGAAGACGGACTAAAGCCAGAATATAGTTTACAGCAACATACACATGGAATAAGATCGAAACCAATGGAAGAACTAATCTATCTAGAGGAGAAGGCAAAAAACCGGGCCAAATTAAATATGTCATAAAACGTATACAGCGACTGATTTTAGTTGTACACTCTGTGCTTGAACTATGTTCATTTGTTTAATCAGCCCAGCCTTATTGACACAACTTGGGTTCAGTTCTAACTATGTCTTATCGGTCATCGTTTCCATTTCTGTGCCTACCAATTTTTCATTTTTCATTTCAACATCAAAACAGTAGTCGCTAAAGTATCTGGTACTTAACTACTTAGCGATTTAAGTAACAAAAATGTCATGAGATATTTCCTAGTAATAGATCTAATATAATTGTTCTGCAATGAAGTTGTGATTCGTGTTGTGTTATATCAAACATGAAACTATCGGGTAAAACAGCTTTATTATCCCCATGTGTCACATCTAACATCGATGTTTACAGATGTTCTGATGATATCCGAACATATTGATCTATTACATACACGCGAAACCTGTTTACACAATTACCTGCAGCGACATTGTTAGTAGACAGATCTAGATCACAACCGGCTAGCTCGGTCTAGCTTTCTTTTTCACCGGACAAATACTAGATTTGTCCATTTCTGCCTTTTTATTTCATTAGTAAACTTGTTACGGCGCAGTTGAAAGTAATCTCTGTACACTTTCAATTAGAAATTAAGAGAGAACGAAAGTGACATTTTCGTGGAATCGAAAAAGTTGTAATTGCACTTTTTACTTTTACGCCCATGGATGCAGAGGCGTCTGTTTTGGGCAGAAATTTAGTGAATTCTTTAATGATTTTTTCAAAATAAATGACTTCGCTATACTCGTCTTAATTATTATAAAATGAAACCGTTCATATCAAAAATCGTTTTGTAATCTGAATGTTTCAGTGAAAATACAGCAGAAGACAATCATTGGTATTTACTCAGCAATAACCATTGCGCTTGGCGTACCTCAAGGAAAACTTCTGGGCCCCTTGTTATTCTTTGATTACATTTTTGTCAACATTAACAACTGCCAAATAATCTTGTTCATGACATTCATGTTCATGACATACGATACATGACTCGTTATTTACGACACGCCTCAGTACACTAGATAGGCATTAAGACATAATCTAGATAATAGGCCGGTCGTAAAGCGATAGAGTTAAGTGAACATCAACTGGCGAGTCAATTAGAATATCATACCCATAATAAAGTCTTCCACGGATTTTACACATGCTACATACGTGATGATTCATCGGTTAAAGATTTCGTTACGGCATCTACTCACTAACCATTTTAATTGCTAACACACGACACTGACTTTGAAATTAACTCTCGTTATGAGGGCGTTAGTACTCTATCGTCATTTGATGTACGTATTTTAGTAGAGATTTAGACTCAATATATTTTTTTCTATGCCTCTGTGACGCCCGTTACTTCCAGCCGAATTCGAATACCTATACACTGATATCAGAATGACATCTAACTGATGTCATATATAGTCTTAAACACAGTCCATCTACTTTTAGAAATTCCTCTACATCACATGGTGCTATATCAATCCTAGGTAGCGAATTACAATAAGATTTTATTCTTCTCAATAAGAACATTTTGAAATAAATTGATTATGCATTCCGTAAAGCAATTAGGAAAGAAATGATTAATCATTCTCAGCTCAGACGTGAGATTAGGAATAATTTAGGATGACGGATATTACCCCTAAGAACATCTGATGTTTGAATAATTACTCGTTCCATCGTTCCCTTACTTTTTACTGAGAGAAAAATCCGGAAAATTTCATTCAGATATGCCTTTTAATTGAGCCTGGCTGAAAAGGGAGGTTTAATTATTGAATAGATTTTTCTCTCTCAATTCATTTCCGTCGGAATGATTCTGACAATACCGAAAGTTGGTAATATCGCATATGTCCGTTTCGGTAAAATTGAAAAATGAATTCGTTTTAAATGCACGCAGTGCTTTTTTTAATATAACGTAATGTAATTTATACTTAATCAAAATGATAACTACTTAAAACTGTCTGTCTAACCGATTGAAAGTTTCATTAGACTCAATTATTGAAAACATTACAACTATTTCAGAATTTCATAAACACGCAAAGTTTAGATTAGGCAGCGTAGCAAATGGAGTATGAGAATCCCGCACAGAACAATATTTTGATGCGTCTAAACTAGACAATGTGAAACTTTCTCCTCGCCGTCCCACATCGCTTACGTCATAACGACTGGTTCCATCCGACAATCTGTTTCTTTCTTTTCTCCAAAACCCGCCTGTTTACTGACAAACTGGTTATAGTGCTATACTTTAGCTCCGTTATAGATTTGTAATTTTTTAAAAGCGAGAAAGTTCGTCAGTCCTTATACGGATTAAAAGCATGTATTAGTTACAGTCATTTATAAAAATGGCTTGCGCAAACCTGATTGGATTCAGTCTTCTTTTTTAGTTTGAACTGCGCACAAAACATGAAGGATAAAAAAAAGCATATGCGGTTTAATATTTGCAAGGCGCTTTTCGGTGAAGGTAAACATTGTGAGTAAACCGGACTAATCCCAATAAAGCTTAGTTTACCGTCTGGGTTGGAAGGTCAGACGGCAGTCGCTATCGTTAAAACTGGTGCCTACGCCAATTCTTGGGATTAGTTGCCAAGCGGAACCCAGGCTCCCCGGGACAACGCGAGGAAGCTTATGATGCGGCTTAAACATAATCTCTATCGAATTTTATATTAATGTCTAAAGAACAGTGAAGCCAGCTTTAGAAGAGGTTCAAAATACATAATCTATATTCTTTACATTATCCCGCACACAAAGGAATATTTTACACATTCCCTTATTTAATCTATAAATGCTTACCTACACCTTTTAATTGCACTCGTTGTGAAAAGCCCTCGAAAGCCTTTTATATGATTAGCGAAGGGTGCTTTGTGCTGTATCATGAACAAAATCGTTAACCGAACCCTTGTGACGTGTTTTTCGCCTTGTTACGTTGCAATAAGGTGCAATATAAACATGTTTTGTAATGTTTACTCAACGTTGTACTTTCACACTTTCAATCAACGAACGAGGATATTCCAATTATACTGAGTACATGCTCGTTTGGAATCAATATCTGGAGATGACACGATGTTTTGCTCTTTAGATAATGCAGTGCTTTTGGAGTAATGTTCTACCTTAGCCAAATGTCAAAATCATATACGCACTTAAAACTTTGGAAAGCGGTTTAGTGAAACAGTATGGTCAGTCAAAATTATCTCTGCCTAGTCTTAGTTTATAGTTAATAGCGTATAATAAAAAGTTATCTGATATAGGTACCAATTATGAACAATATTATAATATTTTATGCTAGTTAAATAATTGCCGTAGCATTTACGATAAGTTAGTTTCTGAATATATCGGCAGACAATGTCTTTTAGCGGTTGTTGTCTCATATATGTGGTTTATTATTAAACCTCAATTTAATAGCCTATTAAAAACCTTTCACAGTTAAACTTTCGGGGTCAACGAAAGGCTATTAAAACTACAATTGAAAGTAACAAAATTATTATGCGTAATTTTGTCCGTCGGGGCAATTAGGTACCGGGTCAGTCCAGGTATTACTCCCATCGCCTACTAAACAACCTAACCATTTTAAAGGAGTCTTGTATCACATAAAGCTGTAAACCATCTCGAGGTTTCAATTACTCTGGTTGGCTAGAGTGAGGCTTGGTAGGTTGTAGCAATAGCAGACCTTGTTGACAATGCGGGCTAAACACTCGTAATGAGAGGATGCCGAGTTGTGTGCTTCCTGTGCTCTCATTCACGAAGCTTTCCGACCACAGACAAACTAAACTGGGTCCCTGTTTCACACAGAGGAAATAAATGTAATTGTCACTTGACATTGTACATTGGCCGTATTGGCCTCTCCAAGAGACCGATAATCGCATGCGATTTGCAACATTGCAAGCATGTGAGCGATCGATTGAATTCGTTGCTCCTACTTAGCCAGCAATTATCTAAAATCGCATGCCATTTGTTGCAAAATCTGTAGAAGCCGTATGCTGATGAAAGGTAACAATGGTACGAAGCGACTGTACTTGTCGATCTGCTAAAATTGCTGAAATAGAGGGGTTAAGTTTCAAAGTCAAGCCTAAATTAAACTTGGGATGAGCTCACGGTCGAGCACAAATTGTTTTTGAACAGGGAGAGCTCTCCAGTGCTATTTCGGCCTAGTTGTATTGTTAATTAGGTGGGATGCTCTTCATTTCGCTATACAGCCAATAGCTAAATAAGAGTCGTGTAATTCTGTTCCACAGACGACAGCCAAATAAGACTCGAGTACACCTTTAAAATGTCCAGTTATGTTGTCAATGCTTTAAACATGCCACACAAAATTAGATACGATCTCCACTTGTTTAATCACGTTATTTATAATAACCACAACAAGTAATACAAGTTTATTGCATACATACTTGTCTACAGATGATGGATGCGTTAGCAATAGTGTTTGTGCAAAGATCTTATCAAAAGCTCAACACGTTTATAACTTTATTAACCGGTTTTAACAATTGAATAACTTACACTTTAAAAACGTGCGATTTTTTTTCATTTAATCGTATCGGCGGTGTCGCAGTAGGAGCGAGATAGTGATACCTGTATGCTGGGTGGGAAAGAGACGGATGCGGCTCTCGGTTCGATGATCGTGAGTCACGCACAGCGGCGCGAGCGCAGGCTCCAATGGTGGTCCGATTAATGAACGACCTGCGGGTCAGATTCACGAGGCTACCGTGCCGTGAACATCGAAATTCGAATAGTCTATCTATACCGCTATCTAATTTTGAGTTTCACACTACCTACTGATTGCAGTATAACTGGCTGAATGCAATCACGTTGTAATACAGTTTTGAAAATGTGTCATTTTCTATTATTGGTGTATTTCCAGTTAAACATACGTTTGGTAAAGTTATTAAATGAATCGTATTTCCCTGCATACTATGCTTCAAATTTTATTTAGTTCCACCTTCGTAATTTTTTTAATTAGTTCACGTTTTTATCGTAATTTTATACATGATACATTTTTGACAATGTTTCGTTACCTATGATTACATGCTACAGCTAAAAATAATTGCGGAACCAGTGGAGCTATCGCGTAAAACTAAATAAGAAAATCGCCTATTTATTTCTATCACTTGAGAGCGTTAGAAGCAAATGACGAACAAACGAACGGAGTAACTTGCACCACAGACTACGGAAGCATCGACCGCGCACCGGGTCGCGTAACGTCCGTGATGGATTGCTGCCTTCGTGAACAGTGTTCCGACAACACAGATACCTGCGAAACGCGAGTAGAGAAAACCACACTTCAATTTGGACACTTCGAGTATAACCTCAAGTTATTTTAATGAGATGGGCAGTAAAAACGACGTATCAATAGCCATAGATTCGTGGGAGTGAGACAAGTGGACCAATAATGCCGCTTCCTGCAAATGTTGGCATGTTTAATCAAAATGACAATGGGGCGGTGAGTCATGATCAACGATATTCTGCTACTGAAGCGGTTTTTTACTTTTTTTTGTTAGATTGTGTCACCGTGAAACGTTTGATATTACGAAAGCGATGGAAATTACGTGCACTGCAACTTTTCTTATATTTCTAACAACAATTTAAAATTTCGTAAACCTACTCGTATGACATCGTTATTTTTCACAAAAGTAGCTAGATGGATAGGTAGGTGTTGCCACCTCGCAACATTTAATTAGCAAAAGTTTAGCTATATATATTTTAACTTGATTTAGTTTCAATGAAAGTTGGTTTTCTGCTTTCTTTTTGTGACCTTAGTTCAATAAAATACCAATGCCCGTTCTTTTCGTCTTTTTCTCAAAAGGAGACGGGAACAGGTTTGCGAAGGCCCCGGCGGCATAAAACAAAATGGCCGCTCGAAATGCTCCTTAAAACGCTTGCTAATTTGCGTAGGCTTTATATTACAACATTAATCTCTGGTTATGCTGTAAAAGGAATTGATCGTTGTATAATAGGCACTTGTGTAATAGTAATACACGGTGTTTACGCTTCAGTAGAGTTTGTAAAAAGTTCTCTGCTCTATTAGTTTGATGAAGATCGAAATTAAGTGTTTCAAACTATATTATAGTTAGGTATATGACTCAGCGAAGCTTGTGTCTATCTGGAGGTCTTTATAAGGCAGGATTTTCAATAACAACATATGTTCTATGTCTAAAAACATGCGTCACAAACTTACTTTAACTATGTTACTGATTTGTCAGGAAATTTCCTGACGTCAGGAATTTTCGCCTTGTGTCAGGAATGCGGACGGAAACACGAAAATGTCAGGATTTTTTTGAATGAATAGACTTTTTTTTTATAAAGTACTTTTTTATTTACTTAAATTAAAACCAAAACAATGTAAAAAATGATTAATAAGATCCACTCAACTTAGTAATTATTAATTAACAATTTTTTACTCAGGCATACACACATAAACAATAAGAAGGATAGGTGTCCTCTGCCTCTGTGATGGTCTCACGTGTCAGGAAAAATATTCGCAATTCAGGAATTTTCTCAGCAAACAAGGGGGTCTAGTCAGTAGAAAATTTCAAACGAAACATAAATAAGGAACGGAATTACGGATATGATCACGTTACTTTTCGATTGGCGTTTGTCGATATTACGCTTGTCATCTTGGTCAAGGTCCCTGACGTGCCAGAACACTGTAGGTATTAAGTATACATCAATTGTGCTAAGATTACTATATTAACATCAACTGCCTGCCACGATAATTTAGGGAAACCAGACATGCCGGCTAAATGCCTAAAACATTCATGTTCGATGTCTAGATAACCAGATTGCAAGCAGACACCTCCGCCATAGCGGAAACTTGCGGTTCTCATATTGTTGCTGCCCGTATGCAATTAACGTCCCTAATGACTTTGATATACGTTTGATATTGCAATGTGTGAAATCTGTGGTAGACTAGGCTTTGCGTTACAGTTATTTCAACCTCTGTAACGTGAGACAGGATTGTGGAACGCTCGAGTTCTAGTTTTTCAATTATCTGATTGGACATTCTATCCCTATTTAATGATATATCTTCAACAAACCAAGATGTCTTTAGTAGTACGATCTGCTGATAAGAATATTAATAATTTCAGCTTAACGCGTTCCATAATAATATCATTACGTTATTGAGTGATGTGACAATATCTATTATTTATGAATGAATAATTAACACACTGAAATTAAACAAAATGATCGAAAATACATAAAAATCGTTCTACATTAATATTTTCTATTTAGCAAGATTCTTCATGGCACTTTAAAAACTTGGAATATGCCCAGTTCATACGAAAATTTACTCCAGTCCAATTTCCACTGAAGCAGATTGTGCCGTATAAAATAAATAGACTGATTAAAGTTAGTTTCCAATCTTACGTTAAAAATAGATCTGCAATGGCTATTTTAGTTGCTGCAAGCGTTTCTGCGGAATCGATCATATTCATTGAACCATTTCGGTCGTATTTTGATAAATGTGCTTCGGTAATAACAGTCATACAGATAAAAATACATAAAATAATGATGAAGTATTTGAAGGTTACACAGGTCATTGCTTATTAACAAAAAAGACAACTTCGCCTTCAACAATTAGATAAATTACTTTTGTTTATTATTTCAGCAATAAATAATCTTGTACACAGTACTCTTGATTGTGAATTACACGTGCTGTGGCAATGTAAAAACGAAGGTCATTCGAGCAATTTTAAAACAACAGTCCATGTAAAAACTTAAAAAGCACAAGTAACCTCGCGCTCGATAACGACTTCTGATATACTTACCTTATTTTAAACAACAACAATGTGTCTGCTGAGTGCAATTTTAAACATATTATAGTTTAATGTTATCCCATTTGTTCGTACGACACGAATCTGTGCGACTCACGGTGCTCGTGAGATGAGTCATGCACGTTTCACCTACCATCTGTTGCAACCTCGGCTGCCACAAGGCAATACTATGTATTCTTTTTTATTTATACTATACACGCCAGATTTTAATTATCCACTATTAAGTACCTCGCCCGACGATAAACTTATCTCTGGATACCGTATCAACGCTCTTATCATGGAAACTTTTTATTCATGAACGTATTGTATGAACGTTTTGCTGAAATTGTTTTGTGTCTCGCTTATTGTGTTGTGTTTATTCAAGTGTAATGGTGTCGGTTTGTGCGTCTCTTTCAGATAAAGGTGTGTCAGCAGCGACAGCTTTATGTGCTACATATGGTTTTGGGATGGTGAACGGTTTTGAATCGTTCAAATAACATAGTGGTTTTATCTCTTTCTTTGCAGATGGGCTGGTAGCTGCTCTCTCGCTCCTGCTATTGCCGACGCGGACGTGCTCCGAGTTTCGATGAAATGACACTACATAAAGTGATTCGAATATCTTGTCTGTATCTGTAGATTATCTCCTCGACAGAATCAGTCATTGTCGCTAATTAGGTACTGATTATGAAGGTTACGGCTGAAAGGGGGAAGCACGCTGATAAATATCTCGTCATACCAATCCTGTGGTTTCAAAACGAAACAGACACGTTTCCAATTTTTTACGTCTCTGGGTACGAACGGTTAACAATTTTATTACCCATTGGTACGAAACCTTATTCCGTCCAGAGACAGAGCTGAGTCTCTGGACGGAATAAGGTTTCGTTTATAGTCCGATTCGTCTTGTGCTGTGGATTTAATTTGGTCGGCGGCACTTGTTTTCCCGAAGTCTATTCTTATCGGATTACAAATCGTTACGCCCGTCATGAATGATTTCACTTTTTGTGAGGCATTCGTCTGATTTCTTTTTATTAGACTTTATTACGCATGACCAGGGTCATTCGGTTTGATTTTATCTCAAAAACTATCCATATCAATACCGAGTTTAGTCGATGGTATGGTGCAATCGATTTTATCGTCGCCGCCGCGGCTAATAGGAGGCCAGTGCGTCAATCACTGAATTTTAGATGTGAAGTGACTCTGACGTCAAACTTGGAATAGGCGAAAACGATCGATGCAGGGCGTTATCAGGCTCCTCGCTGTTCATATTAGACGATGGGTTATTGATAATCATAGGATACTATCTGTCATGTTTGTAGGTGTAACTAGACATGTTATCACTACACTGATAACCGCTCAGTGTAATTATAACATGGCCTTCTGTCTCACGTCAAACCATTTTTTACAGATTACGTACGAAAATGTTTTGCCAAAAGTGATAAAAACTGTGATAATACATAAATGTAAACTTGAAACTTAAATTACTAGTGAAATGATCTCAAACTAAAATGGAGCGTAAACTAACACGCGAGGACTTTATGCGGAAGAGTTTTCGAGCTCCCCGAACGTCGCCGGCGCCCGAAAACCACGAGCCGGCCGTCAACGGAGCCCCGCCGCCTTCGCCGGTGTCCCTGTCCATGCTGGAGCGAGCCGCCCAGCCGCCACGGACGCAGTATGAGATAACCTCTTCAGGCATCGCTCCTAAACGCCTAGAGTTCAACAGAGCTCATCCCATACACCTTAAATCGTTCCAAGCGCCTGAACCTCCCGACGATACCAACACTCCACCATCCGATGATGTGCTACGCACTTTGGAACGACAGATCGGTGAAATGGAGCGAGGCTTAGAAAGAGCTCAGAATGGAACAGTAGCCGTTAACGAGAGAGTGCGCTACGCCGAACACGAAAACCTTCTCCGGACTGGTGTTTCCTCTGTCGGTGGAGGAGGTTACCTCGCTGCTGATTCCGACACAGAACACGACGTCGTACCCTTTAATAGAAATGAAACTACCCGGAGCAGTACTGGAGCTACGGCTCCTACGGTACGACCGGCTCCCAGGCTGGCTAGAACTCATTCCGACACACAGCAGCACCAAGTCGCTGCTACTGCCCGTCTCATGCGAAAACTCGCTGACGGCGGCGGGAAGGAGGAAAAAACTAGAGTCATCTCCCGAAAAGCGATCCAAGCGCGCATGGAAAAGGTTAAAAACTCTGTGGTCGGCACCAAGCATGAGCATAGAGTCCTGGCCGAACACAGAGCGGAACCGCCATCTTCAAGAACTCCAACCTCGCCCGTGTCGCCACGCTCATCGATACAGGTAATTACTGTGCCGTCTCGTGAACGTCTGTGTTTGACTCATTATGCAACCTTTGTAACAAATCCGTGAAACTTGTTTTCGTTTTATGACTTAACCGTGTAACGTAAGCCATTGTCAAGTTCGTATTTCAGTACGTGAGAGTCAATGACCCTCAAGGACGGGACGCGAGAAGTCTCTCGCTCCGGAGTTAAAATATGTTGGGAATGTCGAAGTTGTAAATTGTTACTAAGGCGACGATCTCGAAATTGTAGTCTATATATAGTTCTAACTTGTTAGCGGTAACTATTTTCTGTTATTTGCACATTCGCGTATATATAATTAGCGAAAAGTTGTGAACTAGTTACCTTACCGAGTTGATCATACTTATACATTATTAGCATGCATCGTAAACTGCGAGCGAAATCCATTGAAATGACGTACTTTGACTTGACTAAGTAACAACTCTAGTACTTCAATGGATTTCGCTTGCAGTTTACGATGCCTGATTATTAGGTACTAGTTTGCTGCTAAAAACTGATAAATACACGAAATAAAAACGCACGGTGCTCAAGTAATACGGCATAGGGTAGATGTAGAAGTATGATATGAAATAGATTAGAGCAGATACTGGTAGCCATCTTGAATTTTTGTAATAGATATAACTAGGTATACTCGTTCGTTTTCGTTACCTGCAAAAAAAAAGGGTCAGTCATTAGCGTATAATTCTAATTGGCACCTGAGCGCGGGCTAGTCCAACGCTCAATAAACCAGTGTAAGTGCGCTCTTCGATGCCGCGCCTTTGTTACGCATCTCGATGACACATTTTAGACTGGTTCTTTAGACTCGCCGGCACTCGGTAACCGTAGAGGGATCACACAAGAAATCGCAAACAATTTTTACATTTCTTGGAAAAATAATTGGAGTTGTAATTCAATAACCGGTTAAAGTGACCAAACCTTTTTTTATGCAGGTAAGTGTTACTTACAATATAGACAATGAGTTAGCCGTAAGGGCCAGCTTGAAAACTAAAGACTATACATATGTAGTTCAGCTTTTATCTGCGCCTCTATCAAAAAACATAGATGCTAGAAAACGTGTTTTGTTTACCGCTAGCGAACCGTGAACTTTTTCGGGATAAAAAAGCCTTTGTCACTCGCTGGACTGTAAACTAATCTCTATGCAAATCTTCATGACAGCCAGTTTGGTAGTCGGAGCTACAAGCTAAACAAAACTACTACATACACTCTTTCCGATCAATATTAAATGTCAATACGTTTTTAGTGCTCCTTATAAAACTTTGTCCACGGAGCACTTATGGGGGGGAGGGGGGGGTCCACTTCGGTCTTGAAAACCGCTTAAATGCGTTTTTAAACACTTTCTTAGCTTCTTCAGTCTGTAGCATTATTTTCACTTTTGTTCTAAAGATACCAAGATCTTTCTTCTTAGAAGCTAAATTCACTAAATAAAAACTAATAATAGTTTTACTTGTACAGTCAAGACCATAAATATATATACATTCCCAAAGTTTCAAAAATATGTGTACGCTCTTACACCTTAGACAACAAAGTCGTGTTCACATATTTTTGAGCCATTTGTCTGGCTCGAAATTTTGCCTTCGACTGCACAAACAATGGGCCAAATTGTTTTGTTATTAGTTACACTTGATAAAATATTTGCCTAAAATACCCCCGAGTACACGGTAGGTTTATAAACTAAGTCAAGGTCGCACCCTTCAGTAATTATGCCATTCAATAGATTAATCGCATTTTGTGAAATATGGCGAAGTAATTTAGAGTTTAGTTGAAAAAGCTACTTACAGTTTGTTCGAAAACTCCTGCTGCGACCGTGAATCTGATTGAACGTGCTCAATTTTCACAGTTCAAAAGCAATCTAAAAATACCGGTCATAATAGGTTTGTTTTTTTATAAACGTTATTACTCATAATTTTTAAAACTGATAACGGGACTTAATCGTGCACTTACTTTTATTATTTGGCGTGAAGTTTCGAACTTGACCTTACGTGCGTGGTCACAGGCACTGGCGAGGAATTGTATCAACATCTTCTGGCTGCCGCGATTAAGTCCGTCCGTCCGTCCGCGTTTTTAGTTTTATTAAAATTACTAGCTTTTGCCCGCGACTTCGTCTGCGTGGAATTAATCCATCCTTTTTCACCCCCAAATTGGTCCACACTATACATTTCCACCCCATTTTTTACACCCTTAAGGGATGATTTCGGGGATAAAAGTTATTCTATATCATTTCCCGTAGCTCAAACTATCCCCATACCAAGTTTCATCTAAATCGGTTCAGCGGTTATTGATTCCCCATACAAATTTCCACCCCCCTTTTCACCCCCTTGAGGGGTGAGTTCTGGGATAAAAAGTATCCTATGTCCTTCCCCGGGACTCAAACTATCTGTATACCAAATTTCAACTAAATCGGTTCAGCGGTTTAAGCGTGAAGAGGTAACACACACACAGACAGACAGACAGACTTTCGCATTTATAGTATTATTAGTATATTAGTATTAGTATGGATGAGTTAAAATCATGTCAGTTTAAATAAACATATGTATACTCCCTGTATGTTGATACTGATGTTATTGTTGTTCTTGTACTAAAAAATCTCTTTTTTACATTCGCAGGTAAGCAACAATGGGTTTCGCTAACATACATACAGAGAAAGACAGGTAAGTTTAGTCTACGTATTACAGCGTTTGAATGCGAATGTCAAGGTTGCATTCTTTTGCCGACGGCGCTGCGTCGTCGGAATCACAATCGACTGTTTTTATTTTACACACGTCCGTGTCGTTAGGGAAATCTCGCCATTTATAAGGATTGTATTCGATGTATGACTATTGTTGGATAAAGATATCTGGGATGCGGGCGATGCGGCATGTAACAATACAATTTTTGGAAATTGTAAATTTTTGCGGATATAATAATTATAACAGATTTTTAAACAGCGTTTAACATACCTGTTAGCAGAGTAAATGTAGCCTAAAATATACATGTTTTAAAGATTGGTTAACATTCGCTTACTAAATCTCATGATTTGGAATATTCAAGCTTTCGAGATTTTAATAAACAGTAACAAACTAATCACAGTAAACATTTTTAAATTACAGTTACATTTATAATCGAATGTAGAGTTTGACCAAGCTAAGTTGGCAGCGATAATTGTCACAATTTTATAGAAGATTGACGTTTAAAATAACACTAACACAGCCTGGACTATCAAAACCGCTGCTAACTTAGCTTGGTCTAACTCTATTTGTCTCATTGAAAAGGGTTAATGAAGGAATAAATCATGTTAGATTAATATTTGATGCGAGCAATTTGGACTCTATAATCGTATTAAATATCCCTAATAAATTCCAAATAGCAATTCATGTAAGTCCCTTAAACACTCATTAGTAAAGCCAGGCTTTTAACCAAAACCCTTTATGGCACAATGGGTCTTAAAACTTAATAAATTACCTAATGCTACATTAAACTGTCATTATAATATCACTGGCTCTCTTTTTAAGGTGAAACGGGTAAACAACCTTGACATTTCTGTAGTTATCATGACAGCTTCACGATAAGATTAAACTAGGCGAATTTCTTAAACGAACTCCTTTATTCTGGTGGAATGATAATTAATTATAACGAGAAAATATTGGTTTAGCGACGAGGGAGTAGTTTGTTTTACGAATTTGTAAGCTTTTAAGTTTTAACCTTCTGAACGCCTTTAATTATACAAAAATGTCACTCACACGCCAAGATCACGCAAGCGTAAACCCCTATTAGCCTTATGGTTGACTGCTTGTACAATTTTTTTTTGTATTTTGTGCAATAAAGTTTAAATAAATAAATAAGATAACTTGCATGTTGCACTTAATGCATGTTACTTTTAAAGGGTGACAGCCATAACAAATACATATAAAAGCGTTCTTGGCGCTGTGGGCACGACTACTCACAACGGCTTTTCATGTCGTCTAAACCTACAAGTGGAGGCATTGGCCCAGCGGTGGGACGTGGAGCAATAGGATAACGATGGTGTGCGTTCTTATATTGCTTAAATTGTTGAAAAACATTTTCAGTATTCAAAATATTTATCAGTACGGTTTTTACTCACTATTATTTTTAGTCGCTTTTGGCGACATGTTTTCAGTATTCATCGACGCGAGAGTTACGAGCACTGAAATTCAATTTGCCTAAATGTGTTTCATGTTTAAATAGTATCTTATGTAGCTTAATTTAACATTCATAACACCGGTTTAGTGTTTTCATCACCCATCCCACCTTGTTTGCATTTGTATCTAATGAAACACGAACCGTATCACGTGGGGTAGAACGGGGTGGGTAAGCTCACCTTGACCTTGCCCCATTTTCCCCGTTGGCAGGTTTAAACTTAATTTTGATGACGTTAAGGTATACTGACCGAAATAGATTTAAATGTGCTTCAGTGTTACACGTCACGATGAATGAATGGATTGGTGTTGGCTAATTTAGGACGTAATTTGATTTGAAACACATCTATATTTGTACATTTTTGCATAAACGCTTTAGGTTTATTTTAGTCACATTTGATTTTTATTTATTAGCCCGTTATATATAGTGTTCCACTGCTGGGCTGACGCCTCTCCCCTTGATCTCCACAACTCCCGTTGTTGTGCTATTTACGGCCAGTTACTGATGAGGTGTCATCCCGCCATATCCGTCTGCCACGTCCGCGCTTCTTTTGCGGCATCCACTTGGCATACTAGCCCATCAATCCGGATGCATGTGGCAGACGTGACCTGCCCAGTCCCACTTCAGCCTGGCGGTCTTCCACCCGCGTCAGCTAGTCGTGTTATGGAGCGCAATGTAGTAGCGCAATCACATTTGATTAGTGAATTTTAATTAAACCTGCTTAGTTCTTATCAGAATCGAGTAGGTACTTATTTGTAAAATGTTGCATCATTTCCTTACTTTTGTGTGTCGTAAACATAGCGTCGACTTTACAATCTTAACTCACAATTCTTACGTAAAAACTCGCATCTCGCGGCTCCCGTTCGTAATTTCGCATTAGCAATTTATCCTCATAAATTATTACGAACGGGAGCTAATTACGAGCGGGATATTTAGGGGGCTAAAAGAGTCCTTTTTACACAAACTTTTAGCAATTTAAATGTGTAATTTGGGTCAACTGCTGCTGGATGTCGGCTGGCCAACGTCTATCCGCACAAAACAGGTCGGCGGTCCGGATCCGGACCGCAGTCCGCCATTTGGTGACCCCATGTATAGAAAGTCACACAAGTGCGTCCACTGATCCGTTGCGTGCGATGCGTCCGATGCGTGCGATGCGAACCTGTGGACGTCTACCTTTAACAAGTAGTTATTCAGGTAGATCTCAAATAATACGCTTGTAAATGTACTAGCTAATTTTAGCAAATTTTTTGGTCCAATGTCATTGCGTCTCACTCTCTCATTAAGCAAAATGTGAGACGCAAATACACATTGGACCATGAAATTGGATAGGTGTAATACCATCATTAGCGAGACAGTGCTATACACCGTATACACGTATTTAGCGATATCCCGCTTCCACTCCGGAGCGACTTGCGAACGCATGCCGTTATTTAGGTATATTTGGGTCGCTTTTTATTTCCTACTTGTCAGATTTTGATAAATTTTGGTGGATAGATATAGTTCCCTATTCTGTAATAACATAAGCGCAATTTCACCGTAATATGTGCTACAGTAATCATCAAAGTATTGCATTTTCGTAAATCAAAGGGAATTTGCGTACATTTTTTTGTCCCAAATGGAGTTTTAGGAACAGCTCCATTCCACGTATTATTTGTCAGCCGGAAGAGTTTACGAGTCGACGATCGTCTCATTGTTTGACGAGTAGGTGTGGCTGGCGTTCGGCCAACTCGATGGTCGGCAAGTGTTGAGGCAGGGTAGACTGGCGTCACGATACGTTATGCTTATGACGCGTCAGGTAGTTGTGATAAAACAGCTGCATTTTTTGAACATCTCAACTGCCGCCTATTTCATCACGCTGACGATTGACACTTGCCATTGGTAATTCTCGATACATTTCCGTCAATACTTATTTGTTGGACTTGCAAACGATTGTCAGTGTCCAGTGACAATTGTCGCCGTGATGAAACAGGGGCCTGGTAGCCGGCGGAACGATTAGGTCACTGAAATTTAGAATAGGGTAGTTGACAATTTTTTTTAATGGTATCAGTCGATCAGGTTTGTTTTGAGGATCAAATGTCTGTATGGGACCCATTGTCTTAAAGCAATACAAAAGTCACAAATGATGGTCAAAGTCTGGCATCGCCAGGCAGCGGCAGCGGAACGGGAGCATTTTAATGGTCAAAAGAATTTGAAGTAGTTACGTATGAAAAGTAGCTGTAATGTCGTCTTTAAAACACCGTCATCTATAATGGCATGAAGTTTTCACTTCAGTAGATATCTGCCTCCAGTTCTCGTAAGGCCGTAGATTTATGAATTTTTTGCTCATGTATACAATTTGATACAAGAATTGTAAGTAAATTGACTAATCTCCTTGACATAGATTTATTGATTGATTCCAAATACAAATAGGTGATTCAGCAAAACAGTTTTTGCGGCGTAATCACCAAGAGTCAAGGACAAAAAAACTGATTAAAATCTTTGAAAAACAAGGGCCGAAGAAATCGGAAATTCATAAGGGAAAAGTTGCACGAGCCTTTTAGGCTTTCTTCGAGAATTTATTCCCTACGATATAGGTCGGCGGCTTGGCTTACGGCCACTAAACTTTATCCTGTTCTATTTAGATGTTCAAGTCCCACTAAGTTACAAATTCTGCTGAAAACAGAATTCCATCCGAAGCTGCGCGTAGCAAAGTAAATTTTGCCGATATCCATCAAACTGCCATCGATGTTTAATTCTTAAATTTTTAATTTATTTATTTGGGAAACATACAGCACATAATAATACAATAAGGTAAAAGATATTGTTAGAACATAGGCCAAAATTGTTTCCACTTATAGTTAATACAAAATTCCTTTGCTCCGAAAAAAAAGTACAATTATTAGGTATTTAGAATTTACAGTTGAATTTAACAATAACATTCAGTAATATGCCATGTTTGTAAGTGAATATAGTTTTTTTTTAAATCGCTGGCTATTACGATTTGGGCCGGGATTTGTAATAAGCACCTCGTTGAGGTTTTATTTAAAAGTTTTATAGAATGAAAGTAAAGAAACGTGCGACATTTTGATCTAACAATTGAACTAGCATTTATTTTACTGAACTCTGGAGAAGCTTTATCTTAAATCTCAGTAATTTTTTCACTATATTGTATCTTTGAGTGAAGCGAACTAATAGGTTCCTCCATTGCACTAAACCAAGGCCGTAAAACCAAAATTTCAATAGCATCTTGGTATTTGCTAACACACCGAATATATATAATTTACGTTTTCTCGTTTCATCGTCCATGAAAACTAGTATATAGTGGCAGCAGAGATAGATCAGTTTGTCAACTTACATAGTACTTACGTATTCTAGTCTAACAAAATACCTAGGAAAACATCCGTTTTCCTACACAACAAGCTACGGAAGTTCTCAAGTCCATCGCGACTTGAACGGACATCGTTTGATAAAAATATTTATAGAATTATGTAGATATAGAGTTGTAGAGTGAAACAGGGATTTTGATACAATACAACCGAATCAAACGAGTGCGTAGATAATATGTTTTTATTGACTAGTACATTACTGTCGAAAAGTTAAATTATTTTTATGCAATCAAAAAATAAAATTCAAAACTGTGGTAAGTATGCGTAAAGGCTTATTTACATTCGGTCATAACGGCTCAGCGCTCAGATTTGCAATCAAAATTATAACGAATAATTGCGTCGCGTCACTGGATCATCAAAGCCCTTTGTGTACAGCAAAACAGTTGCTCAAATAATTATTGGGCAAAGGCAAGTCGCGTTGTGCCAATTGATTTAGGTGAGACAAACGAGCTAAACAGTTACAAACGCCAAGAAACAATGAAGGAGGCACCGGTGCGGCTTCGCGGTCGGTAGGGCTTCGTCGTGCGTCACCAGTTGTGTAAGACACGCTCTCCGGTTTGTGGTCAATGTGCTTTACACGTGCCTAATTAATTTTAATAGATACGTAACTACAGAATTCCCGCTGTCTAACAAAACCGATGTTTGTCAGCCATAGGCTACGGGTCACGTTGTCCCTTGGCGCGAATGACGCATTCTCTTTCGCACTCATTACACTGTGCCCGTAATTGAGTGAAATATCATTGGCAAAGTCCTCCCTCTTATGTATCCCCCGGGATACGTATTGCCGATACGTGGAAACAGTACGATTAATCAGTCGGGACGAGTATAAAAAACAAAAACTGGTGGAAGTTTTTGTTTTTTATACTCGCCCCGCCATTACCGACTAGCGATCAACTTATGTCGGCATGTTGTGTTATTAGTTTATTACATGTGTTGGTGAACTACGCAATTATTTGGCCCTTAAAAGTATCAGTCATTGACTCATTAATTACTATTTTTGTAAAAAATCACCAAAGATTTAAATAATGATTTTCGAAATGTTTTTCTTGGTAAAAAACCTAACCTAACCTAACCGGTTATTGTAGTATCAGCGAAGTACAAATTTAGTTTTAGACATTTTGTGGTTAAATGTTGACCTTTACTATAGCACGGCTCCATAATTTCCTTAAGCCAGTTTAGCAGAGTTCACTCGGTTGAACCTGTATTCGATTAGCTGGATTAGCGAACGGACATCATAAATACATTAGCTGGGTTATTAATTAGCGTTTGAGGGCTGGAACATATACTATCGTAATAGAGCAATTTGTATGTGTCCGTTTAGCAACATTACAAGTTAACAACTTTAGCTTTTGCATGCGATGCTGTATTTTGTCACTCCAGTTTTACTTTTCGGGATGAGGACGAAAAAAGATCCGAAACTATGTTTTCATTCAGTTTCATACGATTTCTTTCCTTCCCGGACCCAGACGGTCAAAGTTACTATCTTTAGCGTTTTAGTGTATTCTTTATGCAGCTCACTGCGAAATCAGCGTCAAATCTTAATATGTAGTTAATAAAATGTCTACATTACGGCAAATTTGTACCATCGCCCACACTCTTAACTGTCCATGTAGTAAGGTCCACCGATGGACAGTTAAAAGTGTTGCTGTTTGTACGCCACTGAATAATTATGTGTGTGCTAAATGAGAATATTGTCAAAAAAAATATTTCAAGTTAGAATGGGGCTAAAATTGGATGTTTACCTTCTATTAATAAATCATTTTATTTGAAATTGAAACCCATAATATACAGGTATTACGGATACAAATACAGCGAAAGTAAACAATCTGCATTGTTATTTTAAACTTCGCCGTTCAAACGAAAATCGAAATGCTGTTTACTGCTTTCGCAGCAAAAGCATTTTACTGACAACATGGATTTGCAGAAATGTTATGTGTGGTGTCACTAAGCAAAAGTTGTAGCTTATGTTATCTCGACATTCGTATACAAAACACAATACCGATTGATCAAAGAAATTGGATAAGCTGGTGTTGTAATGTAACCCAGTTTTTTTGTGTAGGTATAGGTATGCGTTATAAATCATCTTCTCGTAAGTAAGTAGCTGAGGTGGACTAAACTTTTAATTTAGATGATGAATGTAGAATTTTGAGATGTTGATGATGATAATATCGTTAGAGAAATGGGCCCCTGTAGGCCGAGCACATGATTGACGCGACAGTATCTCGCCGCGAGATAGACTACCCGTCTTTTACTAACTGTATGAATTAAAGGGGGACGGGTAATATATGTCGCGGCGAGATACTCTCGCGCCAATCATGTGCTAGCCCGCCTGCGGTGGCATTTTTATCACCTGTCACTATGCCTGTCACTTTCGTACTTACATACTTATTAGAACGTGACAAGCATGGTGACAGGCGATAAAATTGCGACCGTGCTTAGCCCGCAGGTTTCCCTGCGCTCCCGACTCCCCTGTGTCATCCAGCAACAGTAACAACACCCCAATTATTGGAGATACTCGGGCATTGTGCACACGTATATGACCTTGATGCATGGTCGGCCATTTGCAAAGTCAAGTCCCGAACCTGATGCCGCCATAGTTTACACGTGCCACTTTTATTAAAGGTCATTGTTCACGTATTCATGGTGGCTTTACCATATTCAGATATGTCGCATTTTCTAACTAAGCGAAATGGATATAATTTGCTGCTAATGCTGTGCAGAAATGCTGAGCTAAAAGTACCAAATTAATTGCTCGTGTATTGATTAGTCTACTAATGATAGTTTGCGGCATTTGGAATATATTAACACGATTAATTAGAGGTTACACGGTACACGATCCAAACCAAATTCAAATATATTATGTGGGATCACATAAAACTTCAGCAAACTAACCTATTCTGGTCTAGATCGAGTGAACCAGAAAGCTGTAAACACAAGTAACCGTCTCAAGTGCTGAGTGCTGTGTACATAGTTCTTGTCCAAGATTTGGTCCAGTTCACAACTTTTAATGGATAGCATGGAATGGGGTCCATTAGGACCCTTAGTTAAGTCTACCTCTCGAGCTGAGATATTTGGTTGCGTCTTTGAAATTTATTATATTGGCTAGTAGTTAATTTTAGGGAGTTCTTAATTGATAGTTAGTGGGAGAAACGTACTCGCTAGTTTATGTTAAATTCAACGTCTAAGACACGCCCTGATCTGATTATCTGACTCTATGATAAGGCATTCGGGGGATTCCGAATACTTCAGAATGTCGATTAATTCCGAAAAACCATTCATAATTTCCCTACAATCTGTGAATTATTGTGTATACAACATACAATTATAATACAGTTTGGTAACTTTGACGTTTTAATAACAAAACTTCCGTGAGACACAGACATATTAAACATATTAATAACGGATCACTCACGTATTTTAAGTCGAAAACGACTCGACTTCGACTTAAAATACGTGAGTGACCCGTTATTAATATATTTAATATAACTTTGACGTTGTTTAAACATTAAGTGCTTTTGTAAAATATCTTATCTTATACCTGTTTTGCATTTATATGCTTAATAAATTCAAATTAAAACCTAACACTTTAACTAAAACTGTTACTTACTCTATAAATACGACATGTTTTGCAACATATTTACCTAAAGTTATGCAGCCTCATTGGAATTACTCCATTTAGAAATAAAACTTGCAGCACTTAAACGGTTCGAATAATTTTAATGAAGGCTTCTTTAGGAACATTGAACTGGGCTGGATTTTTTACCGTCTCTCGATCGACTTGCCATAACCGCAAGATGAAACGTCAATCGCCGACGACGCAGCGGTTTAAATAAACAGTGGATTCAATAAAACCGTATTTATCTATACATATAATAAAGCGGAAGACGGTCGAAAGTCTGTACATGGAAGATATTCGAAAAAAAATTGGCTGGGGATACTTAGAATCGATAACAGAACACATTCCAACAGTTTTTAGAATTTTTGTCTGTTTATCTGTTTGTCTGTTTATCTGTTTATCTGTTTGTCTGTTTATTTGACCGCGCATAAAATAAAAACGGCTGAACGGATTTTGATGCAAACTTTACTAATCTGTCGAAAAAATCCACGGCCAGGTTATAGGCTATAAAAATTTGAGAAATTTTACCCCTAAGGGGGTTAAAAAGGAGATGAAAGTTTGTATGGGGTTCAAGATTTATTTTAAGCTAGCAATTTGAAACTTCGTAAGAAGATATATTATTGAAATACAAGAAAACTGATTTCAGCGTTTTTGAAAATTCATCCCCTAAGGAGGTGAAATAGAGGTTGAAAGTTTGTATGGAGATAATTTTTTTTGAGTGCGTTACTTGAAACTGTATAATGGGCATCTTATTATTATACAGGAAAAGTTATTTTAGCGTTTTCAAGAATTCGTCCCCTAACAGGGTTAAAAGGGGGTTGAAAGTTTGAATTCATTACAAATGCTTTGAAACTTCTTAGAAAGGTATGATAGACGATTACAAAAAAACTAATTTTGACGTTTTTGGAAATTTAACCCCTCAGGGGGTTGAAAAGGGGATGAAAGTTTGTCTTGGGGTGCAAATTTTATTTTAAGCTAGGAACTTAAAACTTTGCAAAACGTTAATTATATTAAAAAGCAAGATTTTATTTTCAGCGTTTTTAAAAATTCATCCCCCATGGTGGTGAAAAAGGGGTTAAAAACTTTATCTTGATAACTATATCAATTTAGCTACTAGGCCAAGTTAGGTATCGTTTTTGTATAAATCGGGTATGCCGAATTCATTTATGATATCAAAATGATACAATTCCCGAGTGAAAACACGAAAATTATGAAAAAACCTTTTTTTAATTTCTCTTTACGCTTAAACCGCTAAACCGATTTAGATAAAATTTGGTATAGAGATAGTTTGAGTCCCGTGGAAGAACATAGGGTAGTTTTTATCCAAAAAATGGAGACTGCGTTTGCATGGAGAAGCGGCCGTGCCCTTTCCCGAATGGTCACGAAGGTGGGTACTTTAAAAAAAATATATTTTTCAGTAAATATCAAACGATTTGGGACTTTTACGCGTTACCATGCCTTCCCGAAAAAAATCGAATCTTTCGCGAAAGTCTCGCAATGCATTGCGGCCACAAGGGGCACGGTCTCAGGAGTCTGAGAAAAACCACGGTGAGAGACTAAGTGGCGCTCTAGCCAGGCAGGTCGCTTTGCTTTCGGCTGAAACGGCAAGCCAGCGCGAGTCTCGATTGTGATCCCAAATACATCGTACGCAATACATATGTAGGCGCAGATCCTGACGGAGTGTGGCGCCGGAGAAGCCGTGTTCATCCTGCGTATCCGCGTATCCCCCTCATTCCGAGCAACTTCTCGTTCCGCTTCAAGCGCCTACAGGTCCCTGTGAGCGTCTGCTTCGCTATGACCATCAACAAGTCGTAGGGGCAGACGCTACGCAGTTGCATTTCCCACTCCGAAAACAAAAAAAAGGGCCGCCGGCGTCATGCTTAGACTGATTTGACTGGAGGACCGATTTGGATGACATGATTTTGATGGGAACACCCAAATATTCCGAAATACGTTTTTCCGATTTTTATAACCACGACTTTCATAATCCCGATTATTTATAAGTCCGAAATATCAAAATTACGATTTTTAAAAACACGATGGAATAAAATCACGAATGTGCTATTTCCGAAAACTTTAAATCCGCTTCACTTCAATCACTTAACAGAAAGATTTTACACTTTTCCGAAAATATTTTTTTTCCGAATTCCTAAATACCGAAAAATCATTGTCCGATCGGAAATAAAATAATTCGGTATTCAGAAATTTGGTTTTTTACAAGATCGGAAAAATGAAATCCGTGATATTCAAATGAAGACTCACGTTTTAGTCATTATTACGGGTACCTGTCGTGCCGCATTATGTTAAATTCGGCATAAAATATTTTTGGCATAAAAATTCGTCATAAATAAATTAGACAGAACTGCGAACCTGCGAACCCGAACTGTTGCTAGAAGTGGATTAGGTTAGGTTAGAACTGCGACCCCCAAGAAAACGAACTGTTGCCAGAAGTGGGTTAGGTTAGGTTAGAATTGCGACCCCTAAGAAAACGAACTGTTGCCAGAAAAGTGGGTTAGGTTAGGTTAGAACTGCGACCCCCAAGAAAACGAACTGTTGCCAGAAAAGAGGAAATTAAAAAATTGGGATATTTAAAATAGGAATCACGTTAATTCGGAATAAGGGCAATTCCGAATTCGTGATTTTGAAAATTGTAAATGTGAAATTCGGCGTTTGCCACCATCGGAATTGTTATAGTCAGAATTATGTAGTTCGGAATTTACAATATTCAGCTTTTTGGGTTTTCGGAAATATAAATCTTCGTGATTTTCATCATTCGTAATTATGACAGTCGGAATTTTGATGGGTCGAGCATTTAAAAATCGGAATGATAAAATTCGACATTCTAAAATTCGGAATAAAAAATTTCGGAATTATGTAGTGTACCCGATTTGCATGGTACAGTCAAGGACGTAAAAATACAAAAATGGTACTGTATCGTTCGATATACACCTACTACTCTATGCCGTTTAAATCACGTCAAAAATTTGAATAAGGGCAAAAAAAATATTCATTTTGGAGTGTAATTTTATTTAGTGGTAGCAAAGAGGATATAATATTATAGAGCGGTACTGTCATAGTAAATTTTGTAACCACAGTAAATTCACTGCCATCTATCGACACACTTTAAAACTAAAAATGAAGATTTATTAAAATACGATAAAATGTATTTAAATATGGATAAATGATCTTTTTTATTTGCATTAATTATTTTTATTATTTTGACCCATATTCTTTCACTGATATGCGTTAAAATTGTTAAATAATAACAAACGAAACCGTCAACGCCCTCTATACGAGAGTAGGCAAAAGGTAGTAGCGACATCTGATCGAGAATCAAATTTTTGTGATTTTCGAGGCACGTTTTTTCCTTAGACTGTATCCATCTATTACGGAGTTATATCTATCTTTGGTGGTAGGTACCTAATTGTAAAATATTTTATCTGGACTACAGTCCTCTAGCGTATCCATCTGTTAACTTTACTTTAAGTTCTGTCTCCAGGGGACAGGGAGATAAATTAGGGGTGAATTAGCCGCTTACTGACACAGACTGAATTCCACGCAGGCGAAGCCGCGGGCACAGCTAGTATTAAAATATATTTCACATACAAATTTTCTAATTGTTATCCCATTTTAACTTGTACCAGACCAGACACAGAATATATGTATCATATATGTTACGTAAATGTTCATGCCAAGTTTCATGGAATTTAAGCATGTCGGTTCAAAATGAGAGCGTAAATTCGATTGTATGGAAGTGGCTTCTTGCCGGCTGGTTATTGTGACTCTTAATTCGACATAAAAAAAGCGGCCAAGTGCGAGTCGGACTCGCGCACCGAGGGTTCCGTACTTTTTAGTATTTGTTGTTATAGCGGCAACAGAAATACCTACATCATCTGTGAAAATGTCAACTGTCTAGCTATCACGGTTCATGAGATACAGCCTGGTGACAGACAGACGGACAGGGGAGTCTTAGTAATAGGGTCCCGTATTTACCCTTTGGGTACGGAACCCTAAAAAGTACTGTTGAGTTAAAGCCTCATTTTCGCTCAATAGGCGTAATTGTTCTAATTATCAAATATATCAAATTCCAGTCCAATATTTTGTACGTTGCAGGTCGAAATACTCGTATAGTATACGATCTTGGAATTGCTACAGTTGCAAGCGTGTTTAAAATAAAGTTTATAGAGTTAAATTATGAACAGCGCGTGAACCTAATTGCTGTGTAATGAGCGAAATATATTATTTCTTAGAGATTGAGCGTGCAAAATCGTATTTAAGTCTATGGAGGTTAAGTGATTCATCCATCACCCTTGGCCTGTGAAATCTTTTTGTCGTCTTTCAGTAGCGAGGTGTCTAAAATAATCCAAAGCGAATTTGGTTTCCTTTTTATCAAGCTAAAAGTAACTCAATTATTTGAAAATAGAGTGTCAAATTTCAATGAGTAGTCTATAATTTTCTCCATCCCTGTTATTACGATAACTCAAAATATATGAGGATTTCTACGTATTTTCGTTTGGCGTCAACGTATTTTTAGGTTGTTTCATCCTAATATTCTTAATATGTCCTTTCGAATCAATGTGATTGAGTATTTCGAGCCTGTGCCAAGACAAAGGACGAATAATGATTTGTCCCTGGGTGGGTAGAGGATAATCTATAAAAATAAATATATAATATTTTATCTTTAAGCAAAGTAATTGCGAATATCATATTATATTAAACTATTACATTGGAGTACGGGCGGGCGGGCGTTGCGCGGCTGTACAATTGTATCTTAGGCAGAACTCAGATATCCACCGAGTGGAATTTATTAGTAAGCTCAAAGAATTTAAATTGCTAAGTCGATTGCCCGTAAAGCGAGTGGCTTGAATTTAGTCACTAAGTTTACAAAATCGTCTGCTGTAAGCTCCTATTATAAGTTGATCTCGAGCTGTGGAACAAGTGTACTTAATCCATATTTCCCATATTCAATTTTCAATTTCAATAGATGCCCATTAGCAAAAACTCACTCCTACACATTAAAATTAGGAAAAAAAGCTCGTAACCTCAAGGAGTTTAGACTAAAAACTAATTCTGGGTAAAATGGGTTAATCCTAGGTAGCACTTGGTTAGGAAATGCGACTTCTAGAGGAGACCATTTGGACATACGAAATCATTTTTGCCCAAGCTGAAACGAACACGCTTCGCTCGCGCTTGAAGCTCACTCGTTGAATAAGTTCTATCTATCTGAAGCTATGCACTCCGCAAATGCGACTCGGCGTCTTAAGGGTCTCCGGCAAACTCGGTTCTCCATACACACGTAGTTCGGCTCTCATTTTAAAACGACTAGCTAGATTGCTCTAAAACTTTGTACTTACAATAGGATAAGGTATATCTAGGTCTGTAATTAGTTTATGTAGCTTTAGATACCATAGTGAAAAAAATACAGCGAATTTAAGTTTTTCATACAAAAACTGTTTTTGCTCTATTTCGTTTCTTTTATAAACTGGAGCTATATAAACTAATTTCAGATCTAGATATACCTCATGATATTGTATGTGCAAAGTTTCATTACAATCCAACACGTAGTTTTAAAATGAGAGCGGAACTACGTTTGTATGGGAAGGTGCAATTCGGCCGAGCTTGCCGGGGACTCTTAACTCGGTTACTTTCAATGCATAGTTTAGCAAAGAATTTGAACGTGTAAAATGGCAGCCAATTGTTTTATTGTTAAGAACAAAAGTCCATTCGATCCTTAAAGGAATGCCTTTGATCGTGTCAGCAATAAACGGCGTCCGTTTCGGTTTTGTACGGGTCAGTTGTTTTTTGATTGAGGTTTCTTTTCAATACAATTTGTAATTTGTATTGGAAGATACGATACCTAATAAGAGAGTTCAGCGTTGTCATGGAAACTGAAACGAGTCTGGCTAGTGAAATTGATTCCATCGATTTCATTGATCTTAACCTATTGAACAAAACCAAAATTTAATTCGTTTCAGAAATTAAACTTTGGTCTTTGTCAATAGATTATATTAGCTTTGATTTGCTATTACATATTTTCTTCAGTTGTATAAAAATTGGTAAAAAATATTAAGCGGATAAGCCAATCATATCAAGTGAGTCCATTCATTGTTTGCGAGTGTAATCTGTCACTAAAAATAACTGAAAGAAAAGAACGAAATCTCACCCTGTCTGCAATTTTTTGACATTCACTTTTCTGAATTTGGTTTCTTTTTTATCAAGCGGAAAGTAACTCAACTATTTGAAAACAGTGTCAATTTCAATGAGTAGTCTATAATTTTCTCCGCCCCTGTTATATGTCTGAGTGAAAAAATTAAGATGATTATTAAAAACTATTCTATGTCCTTTCACGAGCCTCATTCTATCTCCATACCAAATTCACAATATTAGCGTGAGTGCATAATTTTTTTCCATCGCATTTTCATGGAAACGTACAAACGCGCCTTGCTATTTCAGTCAGTCTCGGTACAAAAAGTACTGATTGAAATAACTTGACAAATACGAACGTTTCCGAGAATATACGATGGAAAATAATTATGCACTACATCTGTAACACCTGGATCAAAACTGTTATATAAGTCATACATACGTGCAATATAAACAGTCTGTAAATCCTGTCTGTCCATTTACAAACGTGATATATCGCCCATGTGTAATATTCCCACGACCCCTGACCGGTGGATATTAAAACCGATACATCACTTAAATACACACGTTTTAGTTTTACACGTTATCGGCTATAATCCCTATTATCCCTACTAATATTTTAAATGCGAAAGTAACTGTCTGTCTATTACCTCTACGCTTAAACCGCTTAACCGATTTAGATGAAATTTGGTATGGAGATAAAAAAATTATAACCTCAAACTAGTGGTAACTTTTTTCCTCCAAAATAAATCTGAGTAATGCGTGAATTAAGTAAAGTGTCGTTTACATTATTATTGTATCACAATATTAGATAACATAGGAATCCTAGCATTTCGAGAAAAAAAAAAGTTAACTACCACTACTTTTGAGGTTAGAAAAAGTTCAAATCTAAAAATAGAATAAGCAAATAAAAAATATAAATAACTAAGGGCCTTCTTTGGCGCAGGTCTTAGCGAATGCACCGCGATCGCGCTTAATTAGCACAACTCATGCCAGCTTTGCATAAAGCGCGCAACCTACAGCAAACGTTCTCTAGCTAGACGCACCTAAGGGTGTGTGAAGGTGTACATTGGTCTCGCAAAACCAAACCCTCTTTTATAAATGTATACTGTGCCTAGTATTAAAGATATAAGTTAGTCATGTGTAATGTAATGAATAATATAGGTAATAATTGTTTTCTTTTCTTTATGTTTTCAGGTAAGATACCATGACTCTTCTGCAAGCTGTGAGTAGGTATAGGGTAAACTCGCATTATTTGGTGACACGCCTAATTCGGTGATACAAGTTTTGAAGCATGACACCGAGGAAAGCTAGTGAATTAGGGCCTTTTAAATGGGCCTCACGGCAAAGCCTGTGAAGCCGTGAGGTCCCATAATGTGAGTTTACCCTACTAGCTTTTTGTGGGAGGTATGGAGCACACTGTACTACTTTCTAACTAAGAAACTACTTAAAATTTAATATTTAAGGTACAAATACGTCTCAGGAGTGCTGTCATGATTCTACTTACTAGAGAGAAAGAGAGAGAGGGAGAGAGATTTATTATTCAAAAGTTATACATAAATATGTTACTAGTATGTTAACTTAAGAACTATTAGTAGCTTCTCCAGCTATTTCACAATATAATGCTTTATTTTCGATACTATAAACTCGAACTTATATAACACTTTGTACTATGGAAATAAATATTATTTTAATACACGCTATAAAAGTCAATACCTATATTATTTTTGTTTGTTTTACGACTGACTTTTACTATCATCTGAATTTCAAATGATATTTATTTATTAGCTGTTTATGTATGCATGCTAACGGTACATAAATATTTGATTTTCGTTCAGCTTTAAACAAATGAAAGCGCGTGAATGTCAAAATTCACGTGTTTTTACTCGAGGTATTTACCTCTAGTATTTACCTACGGAAATCAACATAGAATATTTTATATTGCGTCATACAGCAGTGCCAATTTAGTGAAAATGTATTAAAAATCCCAATGGATAAGTGGGGTGACACGAACTAACTTGAAAATTAACCTGTCCAATACTGGATGTAATATATTATATTTTTCCAAATTATACCAATAGTAATTTCGCCTGTATTGCCTAATTATCACATCTGCTCTTATACAATACAATATATGCACTGAACTAACTAAAAATAATTAATTAGCAAAAAGCTACGTAAAGTACAAATTATAGACGGATTAACTTCTAAACACACTAGCAAAACAAACGCAACTAGCGTACCTCGGAGAGGTAATAAGCACCCAACACAAAGGTCACGCGTGCATCCAATAAACATCTCTATTTGGCTCCTCCGTGTACGTCCTTGAGTGCATTTTCAATTGTGCACCCGACCATGTTTGAGACGTTTTGAATTTATTAGTCGGAATATAGGGCGGCCACCCCCCACCCTTGCTTTCCGCAGTAGGATTCCAATTTGAAGCGCGTGCGGACGTTTCGTTCGATAACATTCCCCCAAACTGATGAACTATGGTGTTTATGTTTCATATAGTGCTGTGCTTGTGTTGATATGGCTAGGAAAAGGGTGAGGGGTTGTTTGTATAAAAGCTTTGTTTTTATCGCAATAAACACCGCAGGGTTCCGTCAATTTTTTAAACCTTGGCCTGTTTTTATTAAAAAAATACGTAACATTTGTTTGCGCTGAAAACCGCATGTCCGCTTCAAAAACCAATTTAGATTCGGTAACTTTATGACGAATATTTGACCAATATAAATGAAAACCTTGATATTATTGTTTTTCTATTCGGACAGCTGGCTAATGGGAGCTGTATTTGATGATTTGAAATGGCGTTTTGATTTGAAATTAATAACACATGTTTCACAGATTAAGCGGGAATTACAATCGTTTTAGTATTTACGAAGTTGGTGGGGCAAATACGAATTGACTTCCAGTCCTACTGTTATAGTTAATTAGTGATTCGTTAAATATTTATTAGAATGTATTTGTATAGTTCTTGTTAATAGAAATTCACGTTTGGTGGTGACGGGAAATTTACTTATATTTGAATTGCACTCGTTTAAAATCCAAAATGCATTACGGCTTTGATTTTTGAAACAACAGTATATATTTATGGACTTTGATAATTATGCTACGAGAAAACTAATAATTTTGTGCTGATACAAAATAAGTTATTTTTCTAATAAAACCTCACAGTATTTTAGCTCATTTTATTAACAACAAGCTTTTGCCCGCAACTTCATCTGCGTAGAATTAGTATAACCATAGTGAATTCGACCCTTCTTTTCCTTAAAGAAGGATTTCCGGAATAAAAACTATCTAAACGGGATAATATCTAAGTATCTCCTTGGATATCACGGGCCTATAAATCCCGGTCTTTTGATAGGCTTGCGTGGGGATATAGATCCAACACGTAGAGGCCCCTTGGAGAGCTTTAATGTCATGTAGAACGCCTGCTGGAACCTGTTCACAGGCGCAACAATAGACACCCATGAACCGGTCGCAGCAGGCATTGGGACTATTGCAGAAAAAGTGAACAGTATACCGGTCTATGGATTGAAGTTTGGGTGGACAATGAGACTGGGCTATTGTAAAGAAGTCCGGACACCTGCCATAACAATGTTAAAACACGTTATCGAGGCAGGTGGTGACTTGCCGCTGACTAGATGGGCCCCTGAAACTGCCGTCGTGAAGACGACCAGGAGCAACACCGGTGTGAGCGGCTCAGGGGTGTCGAGAGGTGTGCGCCGCTTTCTACCTAGTGACTGTTAACAGCCACTGTGCCAACTCGCGTCTTATGCATCTTTCACTTCCACCCCTGGAGCATATAGCTCTTACGACTCCCCTCTGGACGGCCAATAAAGGCAAGCCAGAGCTGAGAGTCCTGCGGGTCCCCTTGGGGTCCACTCCGACCGACGAAGACACGCCGGAGACGGAGACCCTGACCGACTCTCTGGAGCACTCGGGTCCGTGGGGTCGTCACTCCCCAACAGCTCGCCACAAGCTGCCCTGCGGGCATCTAAGTATTATTATTATTTTACCCTATGTTTAAAAACTGTGTGAAGAGATCACAAAGAGACATACAGACAGAGTAACTTTTACATTAATGACATTAATTAGTATTGATTTATCTGGCATTTAAAAATAGCTTAACTGATTAAATAATTAATCGAGTTTAACCTATATTACGTTCGCGGGTATTCTATAGCTCCGTTCATGAAATTAATTATTAAATGGTTCCCTTTGATCGGCGGGCTTGTAGGGAACCGAGCTCTCATCTTCGTGTGAGGATTCCCTATCTGTATGACTTCATATACTTGAGGTGTTCTGGTAGGCGGGTAGGCGGGCAGTCAGCATCAAATATATAGTGACAGCCAAAGTAGCCAAATACATCAGGACACATCCTTACTTGTATCAAAGATAGATATAACTCCGTAATAGATGGATACAGCAAACGTGCCTCGAAAATAACGAAAATTTGATCCTCGATCAGATGGCGCCACTAGTTTTGGCCTACTCTCGTATAGAGGGCGTTGGCGGTTTCGTTTGTTATTTATAATTTTAACGCATATCAGTGAAAGAACATGGGTCAAAATCATATAAAAATAATTAATGCAAATAAAAAAATCATTTATCCATATTTGAATACATTTTAACGTATTTTTATAAATCTTCATTTTTAGTTTTAAAGTATGTATAGATGGCAGTGAATTTACACTGGTTACAAAATTTACTATGACAGTACCGCTCTATCTTTTTATATCCTCTTTGCTTGTATTGTAATACACGTGTGTTACGATATATTTGGCCACTCTGGCCATCACTATATATTTGATGCTGACTGTACTACACTCAAGATCAATAAAAACGGGCCACTTTGTCAGGAAATGTCCATAAAAAGTGATAGTTTTTGCCCCTAAGTGTATTTGGCCGTCCGGTGCCGCGCCGCCGCCCATTTTATAGGTTTTTTCGCCGTAAGCATAATATTGTTAAAGCTGTTTTGGGAAAGATTTTATGGGAGGGGCCGAGCTGCTCGAACAAAAATATCTCAACACGCACTCTAACGCCTTGACAATATAGGCGTGTTGAGATGTTTGTGAGCACCTTGGCCGCTTCGATATATCTGATGGCGACTGTATTACAGAACTACCATTTTACCAGACTACGGAGAATGTTTATGGTTTTAAGCCACATTAACGTTTAATCAATATTTAGGTTTGATAATGATCTAAATTACCTAACAACCTTGATGAATGAAACATCGATAGCGCTTTGGTAAATGCATAGAGTAACTTATACTAGAGCGGTACTGTCTTAGTAAATTTTGTAACCCCAGTAAATTCACTGCCATCTGTCGACACACTTTAAAACTAAAAATGAAGATTTATAAAAATACGATAAAATGTATTTAAATATGGATAAATGATTTTTTTCATTTGCATTAATTATTTTTATGATTTTGACCCATGTTCTTTCACTGATATGCGTTAAAATTGTTAAATAACAAACGAAACCGTCAGCGCCCTCTATGCGAGAGTAGGCCAAAACTAGTGGCGCCATCTGATCGAGAATCAAATTTTCGTGATTTTCAAGGCACGTTTTTTCCTTAGACTGTATCCATCTATTACGGCGGAGTTATATCTATCTTTGGTAAATGTAAACTTCGTGCCACTACCAAAGTGCGGTCAAGGTGTTTAATTTCATTCATTATCATTTCGTACCTTGCCACAGTGACAATAGTATGAGGTGAGGATATTTTTAACTGTATAAAGTCGTTGTACTTAGTTAGATAGTTAGTCATATAATAAAAATTCTTATTTTTAATGTAATTGCTTTAATAATAATATATTCTGTTAAAATAAGAACCGAAACAATTCGATAATTAACTAAGATTGCCACGTTACAGGCTGAGCCTAGTGTGGGGATCACTGTATCTACTGCTTCTCTTGAAATGCTAATTTCTTGAAATAAATATATTTTCAATTTTGAACTTTTGAAATCATCCTTCTCTAACTTATTTGCCAGAATAATACGATTATTAATTCGGTTTAAAATTTGTGAATACTTAAACTCGTCGGATAATAATTATTAATGTCATCTAAGTCATACTCGTAGTACCAAGGACCAGGACCACTATCTAATAGAGCTTGCTTTGCCGTATTTATCTTTAATTAGAAAAAAAAGTGATACAGCCTTATAATTTATTTTCGATTACACATGTAGTCAGCCTTTTAAACTTCCCGTTGAATCAAACTTGTGCGAATTTACACTTCATTAATAAAACTGTATCTCATTATACTATCAATAAATCATTAAATAATAAAATACCCAGTCAACTGTAAACTAACACGGGTACCGGAAACTAATAAACGTAGTTTTCACGAGTCACTCCGAAGCTCTGGACGAAAGAAAACAAGGGATAAAACAAGCAATTACGCTACTACGAGAGTTGAGTTCATTTGGAATTACGATAAATGCCAATCTCACCCTGTATTCCAACCGCTTACTAAACTAAAGTGAACCGTTATATCTTATTATTATTAAGCACAGATGTTAGGAATTTCTAGTTCTCTTTAACAGTTGGAAAGAGTTGGAAATTGGATAACCAACGTCCACAATATGTGGCTCTCCATCACAGAAGGGTCTGTATGCTTCAAGTGCATATGAAGCATAAGGACCCTTCTCTGATGGAGAGCCACATATTAACCCTTTGAACACCATGCCGGCACGCTCAACGCGAACATCTTCGCAATGCACGTGGGTTGATATCGGGCTGTAGCCGCGCGCGTCAGCTGACGTCTTTGGCTATCAAAGGGTTAGCTGACAATTTGTAAACCTTATTGCAAAGAAATAAGGTCCATTTTCAGTTAACATTTTTGCTGTTAGTAATAGCCCTGGAGACTCCGTAAACAATTCAGGAATGTTAATCGAACGTACGAGATGTAATGCTGATGCCGACGTGATTCTTGCTTAATCGCGGATTCCTGGCTAATTTTTATTTGTCATACATATACAGTAAGCTATTGTGGTAACATGTGTAGGCTATATGTAGATTACTGTATTTTGAATACTTAAGTAAAAACTATTGCTCTTACTTATTACTTGGCGCCGCCCTAGTAGTTGTGGGACATATTGTTTATTTGACAGTTGACAGCTGCCACATAGTATGAAAGCGTCGCCTTGTATGTAGGCTTGTATTTCCCACACCACCAACTTCACACAAAGCCAATACTCAAGTTCACTCAAGTTATATTGGAAGTATTGGTTTTAGCATAGATATTTTGCGCGCTTTCTTGTGCAAGATATTATTACATTGAACCAAAGTGAAGCCTAAACGAAACTTTCCTATTTAAAACCTAATCTATAAACAGCAGACACTAGCACTTTCATTAATATTATTAGAGTGTTAATTAATAATGGCGATAGCGTCAGAGTGACGAAGGTCGAGTAGAAAACCTTGCAGTGTGGTTAAAATTGATGTTAAATTTATACATAATTATGTTAACAAATGGTTGTGAGGGTTGGAACAGTATGTTTAGGGCCAGTGAAATAACAGCTTCTGATAATTAACGAGCCTTTTCAAACCGACATGATACTGAAGATGAAATATTATCTCTCAAATGCTAAGTAGTAATCTGTTAAAATTATTGTTCTACTTTTAATTACACAAGGTCCAATTCATAAAGAGTATCGTTTGGTAATAAAATATGATGTATTGTATGATACCATTTGACTGTTTATAAAAACGTAATATTGGTCTAATACCATTCGACAAATGATGCATTCCACGAGAATGTCCCTTACGAAACGCCGTTCTAATAGTTCTGAAAAGACTGAGAACACAATATTGGGTCTGGTTTCATGGCTTTGCTAACAAATTAGCAGTATATTCTCGAGCTTTACGGATTTGATTGAATTAGCTGCCATACAAGGCAAAAGCATTTCGTAAGGGAAATTCTCGTGGAATGCCCCAATTAGGCCCTAGGTTATCATGATGTTTTAACGTCCTTAACTAAACACTAACATACATTTAGCACACTGTTAACTGACAGTTCGTAAACCTTATTTCCAAAGCCATAAGAGGCCGTAGTCGATTTTGGAGCAAAAATGTAAAATTGATAGATTTAGTCGTTGAAATTATACACGTTTTGTTACGTAATATCTAAATAACAAGTATTGGTTTCTATTAGCACGTCTTCTCATCTTGCCTTTTAATAATGAGGTCGCGAGCGTACGTGCGAAGGTAATATATGAAGAGAAGGGGCAGTTTTTAAAAATTCATCAAAAAATTATGGTGGTAAATTATACAAATCGATGTATAATTAATAGTTTCAGCAAATGTTGTAGATTGTTTAAGTATCAAAATACGTTAAAATTAAGTCGATTTTCAGAGAAATTGTCACTTGTTTTGAAGTAATTTCTGGAGAAAATGTAATCTGATAAAGGTCAAGTACAGAATATGTGTAATACAAATTTACCATTTTTAGCAGTCCAAACTTTACGAAATTTACAAATAAGAGCGACAAAATCAGTGCTTTACGCGCGTTAACCTAAACGTCCGTCAATTTTGTGTCTGTTTTCAAAAAAATTATCTAATAAAAGGCAAGATAAGAAGACGTGCTAATAGAAACAAGTACTTGTTATTTCAATTTGGTAACAAAAGTTGTACAATTTCATCGACTAAATCTATCAATTTTACATTTTTGCGACTAAAATCGACACCGGCCTCTTAAGGTCCACCGATGGATAGTTAAGAGTGTTGGTTTGTTTTGTACCTATTTATTTTGAATCTCATCACTACATAGTATAAACCAGTCGCTTTCCGCTGTTTGTCCGTCTGTCCCTATGTATGCTTAAATCTTTAAAACTAGGCAACGGATTTTGATACGGTTTTTTTAGGGTTCAGTACCCAAAGGGTAAAAACGGGACCCTATTACTAAGACTCCGCTGTCCGTCTGTCTGTCTGTCACCAGGCTGTATCTGAAGAACCGTGATAGCTAGACAGTTGAAATTTTCACAGATGATGTATTTCTGTTGCCGCTATAACAACAAATACTAAAAAGTACGGAACCCTCGGTGCGCGAGTCCGACTCGCACTTGGCCGGTTTTTTTAAATAGATAGTGATTCAAGAGGAAGGTTTATATGTATAATTTGTAAAAGGTTTTGTGTAAATTAGTTTAACTACCCGTGCGAAGCCGGGGCGGGTCGCTAGTATCATGATATAATGATATTGAAGTCTCGAGACTATAATAATATTTAATTAAAGTCAATATTTTGATGCAATATTTATTTGAAACGATATCTAATAAAACTTTTCAATTTATTTTCATCGAACGTCATGAACTCGTGGTCAGAATAATTTAGTTAAAAAAATAAGTACAAAATAAATACGTCTATGTATTTTTTATTTTTTGTGCCATTGTAGCATCGCCCACACTAACCTTATGCCTTTTGTAATAAAGTTCACCGATGTACAGTCAGGAGTATTGCTGTTTGTACTTTATATTGTCATTTTCACATTATTATTCCTAATATAACAATAATAAAGCCGAAAGCTACGATCTTTTTAAATCGTAAGGAAATGAATGAATCAGTTGCAGAGTAGCAACGCAAGTCCGCGCCTAGTCCCCCGGTGGCAAAATGTTTCAGTGGGTAAATGAGTTAAATTAGACGACTCATTAAATTAATTTACTTGGTAGGTTACTTACTTACAATAACTACAATTTCAAGTATTTCAACCCACTTTCATTTAATAATTAGCAAATTGGAGCAACTCGGGAGCGTATTATCTAAAACAATAATTAATCATAACTTGAATATATCACGAATTTAGGAGTTATTGATAACTTGACGCATTGTTTCGTCAACTACTTCGCAAGCCGGAGTAATTGGAATTTAGTGACATAATGTAGTCTGCTCGATTTATACACCCTGCAATTAATTTGGAACGGTTTAATACTCTGATTTGTAATTAGATTCCAAAAAACTAACCTCACTCAGATCCTTTTTCTTTCGTAATAATGGAAAATATGTAAAGAAGTAAACTCAAATTTCCCTTTCGCATACTCTAGCATTTAAAATAAATATAGATGTATCCTGTTAGCTTTGTTTAGTTTCTTAAAACATACGGAAAAGAGAAAAAGTGAGGTTAGTTTTTTGGAATCTAATTACAAATCAGAGTATAGGTATGATTTAGCCTGTTGACGTTATTTATAAGCGCTTGTGAAGGCTTCAATCAAGCCCTTGATAATTGCCTGTCCTTACCTTATCCGTCATAAAAAGGGACAAAATTGTTTGCCACCGATGTTTGCTAAGTTTTATGAATGAGGTTGCAAGTGTGCAAGATCCTAATCCTGGTTGTTATTTATTCGTCAGCTTGATTTTTCCAAACCGCGTCAAGCCGATATGTAATATTAAATAAAATTAAAAAATACTTCTCAATGATCCTGCTTTCACTGTACATATTATACATGTACATTGTGGCCCTGGTTGTAATATACACGGTGGTTGGGAGGTTTTGGGATTATACTGAGCAACTTTTACTGTGGGACCAACCCCGAAATCGCGAAAAAAAATTTGGCTGTTTCATACGTTGGCTGGTCCATTTTCTATGGAAGGGTTTTTCAGCTAAGTTACGAAATTTTAGCATTATTAATTTTAAAGTGAAAAAGTGGGAAAAAATGTCCCAGTACTAGATTTTAGATAGCAGTTAATAAAGAGCGCTTCCTAGAGTTCGTGTCAATACGACATTGGATTTAGTGGACACTGGACTGTTTGCTCCTTCGCTCCGCAAATACAGCCTGTATTATATATGTATAATTTGTAAAAGGTTTTGTGTAAATTAGTTTAACTACCCGTGCGAAGCCGGGGCGGGTCGCTAGTATCATGATATAATGATATTGAAGTCTCGAGACTATAATAATATTGAATTAAAGTCAATATTTTGATGCAATATTTATTTGAAACGATATCTAATAAAACTTTTCAATTTATTTTCATCGAACGTCATGAACTCGTGGTCAGAATAATTTAGTTAAAAAAATAAGTACAAAATAAATACGTCTATGTATTTTTTATTTTTTGTGCCATTGTAGCATCGCCCACACTAACCTTATGCCTTTTGTAATAAAGTTCACCGATGTACAGTCAGGAGTATTGCTGTTTGTACTTTATATTGTCATTTTCACATTATTATTCCTAATATAACAATAATAAAGCCGAAAGCTACGATCTTTTTAAATCGTAAGGAAATGAATGAATCAGTTGCAGAGTAGCAACGCAAGTCCGCGCCTAGTCCCCCGGTGGCAAAATGTTTCAGTGGGTAAATGAGTTAAATTAGACGACTCATTAAATTAATTTACTTGGTAGGTTACTTACTTACAATAACTACAATTTCAAGTATTTCAACCCACTTTCATTTAATAATTAGCAAATTGGAGCAACTCGGGAGCGTATTATCTAAAACAATAATTAATCATAACTTGAATATATCACGAATTTAGGAGTTATTGATAACTTGACGCATTGTTTCGTCAACTACTTCGCAAGCCGGAGTAATTGGAATTTAGTGACATAATGTAGTCTGCTCGATTTATACACCCTGCAATTAATTTGGAACGGTTTAATACTCTGATTTGTAATTAGATTCCAAAAAACTAACCTCACTCAGATCCTTTTTCTTTCGTAATAATGGAAAATATGTAAAGAAGTAAACTCAAATTTCCCTTTCGCATACTCTAGCATTTAAAATAAATATAGATGTATCCTGTTAGCTTTGTTTAGTTTCTTAAAACATACGGAAAAGAGAAAAAGTGAGGTTAGTTTTTTGGAATCTAATTACAAATCAGAGTATAGGTATGATTTAGCCTGTTGACGTTATTTATAAGCGCTTGTGAAGGCTTCAATCAAGCCCTTGATAATTGCCTGTCCTTACCTTATCCGTCATAAAAAGGGACAAAATTGTTTGCCACCGATGTTTGCTAAGTTTTATGAATGAGGTTGCAAGTGTGCAAGATCCTAATCCTGGTTGTTATTTATTCGTCAGCTTGATTTTTCCAAACCGCGTCAAGCCGATATGTAATATTAAATAAAATTAAAAAATACTTCTCAATGATCCTGCTTTCACTGTACATATTATACATGTACATTGTGGCCCTGGTTGTAATATACACGGTGGTTGGGAGGTTTTGGGATTATACTGAGCAACTTTTACTGTGGGACCAACCCCGAAATCGCGAAAAAAAATTTGGCTGTTTCATACGTTGGCTGGTCCATTTTCTATGGAAGGGTTTTTCAGCTAAGTTACGAAATTTTAGCATTATTAATTTTAAAGTGAAAAAGTGGGAAAAAATGTCCCAGTACTAGATTTTAGATAGCAGTTAATAAAGAGCGCTTCCTAGAGTTCGTGTCAATACGACATTGGATTTAGTGGACACTGGACTGTTTGCTCCTTCGCTCCGCAAATACAGGCTAGTGGCAATTCGGTACTGTACTTTGTATTGTTGTGTATTATAACAATTTTAAAAGAGGCTTTGCATCTAAGTAATTACTTCTAGCACTATACCACTAAACTCTAGACAACAAAGGACTAGAGGTTGCATCTCCTTTGTCACGACAAATAGGAGCTCCTCTTCTGTATTTAATTTTGGAACAGATTTGTAGGTTGAACGCTAGTTTTATGAGCCGATAATACAACACGATATATGCCATATTTTGAATGTACTCACGTTCTAAAGTTGTGTGTATTAAAAAAAACACTTGATGCACGAATACGAATCACGATACGAAGCTATGTTATGTGTATGATCAAAAGCTCGTTCCCAACGTCCGTTATATTGACAAGTAACTAAAAACGTTATCCGTGTGTTACCACAAAGTATACCTATGGTGCTTGCGCGGGTTTTACAAGTAACAAAACAGTGTTACGGTATGTTCAAACAGCAACACTCTTAACTGACAATCGGTGGACCTTACGCCTTTTGTAATAAAGTTTACCGATGGACAATTAACAGCGTGGGCGATGGTTCATAGCGCCTTGCAAGGTATATCTGTAAAGTCAGTTTCGCGTTTTCCTAACTTTGCATAAATCTCATTTTCTGCTCCCTATAATGCTCGTTAGAAGTTTTCCACAACTTTAAAATACGATGTAGTAACATCAGCGTACCATCGTCCACAAATGTATCTTAAACCTTATTCCACAGACTTAAGGGCTACGTACAGTTAGTAAGGAAACTTTTCGGCTTAGTACTCCAGTTAGTAAACCAAGTATGTAGGTCGGCGCAATCGATACTGAGTGCAACTGCACAACTTGCCCGCATGTTTCGTTACTAGTTCTCATTCACAGATACACCCCACTTCATGTCACGTCTATATAATATATTGTTATTGCATAATATAACCTTATGGGTACTACTAAAACCTAATATGGCCGCAACTGACATCAGAACATCACCTGTGGCCGTAACTAACTGTGGCCGCTGGGAGTGGTCGGGCAGAAAGGTTTTAGATTGGCGGCCAAGAATCACGAGAGGCCGACAACCATAGGATGAGGCAGCCCTAGATTAAGGAGGCCTAAGTCCAGCACTGGACGTAATTTCTTGCTAATATAATGATCTCACTGATTTAAACTTTCACGATTTTTACTCATTATTATTTACTTAAACGGGACTTACGCGATTAGGTCCCGTATAAGTAAATAATAATGAATATGATGATCTGACTAAAACTATACTTAATACATTTTAAACTCCTTTTTCTTATAGATTTAAAATGGGCTTAGACTTTTTTCAATTAAAATAATCTATGAAATAAAACTATGAAAACGGATTATATCGCGTATATTGAATTTATAATACATCCCGACGTTTCGAACCCTTTACAGCGTTCGTGGTCAACGGGTGACTGACTAAAATAATCTACCTTATTAAGTAATCTCAGTCTGACCGCGTTTGAATTTGTTATATTTTTTTAAAACATTAGGAATCACTAGTCAACATGGCTATATTCTTTGTACGCAAATAGGTATGATTGGTTATGTAAACAAGAAAATCTCTACGTTTATTGGCTATGAAAAAGAAAATGACGTGAAAACGTGTCTGAATACCGTATAAACCGGTTTTGTAGCGAAATAAAACCGTTTTACAACTTTGAAAGATTGATAAGTTAAATTACTTTCCTTGCAATGGAATACGTGTTTTTATGGCTGTTAATAAAAAAAATACTTTTAAATATATTTTTTTATTTTATTAAAAAAAATAATTAGATGTTGCTTATAGCGTTGTTGTAACACGGGCATTACCATTTAACTCAACAAAAAAAAATGGATACTGTGACATATCAATGGCATCTCGAACATCGATCGTCCGAGATAGAACTTACGTTTAGTAGAAAATGTATAAACTCGTATTAAACACTAATCAATATGTAAACAGGCCCTAAGGCAAGTGTACACGCTCGTAGAGCTAATTTTCTTTAAAATTAACAGAAATATAAAAAAACACGGTGTATATTTCTAGTCTTGAGAAACTCATTGGATTCTAAAGCGTTATATAAAATGTACCCCGACAAATCAGTGGTGATTTGAAATGACCACCACATAGGTAATTGTGCCATATACGAGGGGCGTTCAATAAATTCTCGGTATGTGAATGAAAACAAACAAATACGATAAGTTTAATATTTTTATTTTTCAATATACTCCCCCCCTATGTTGATACACTTAAAAGATCGATCTATTATTTTTTTTAATCCCTCATAAAAATAATTTTTATCTTTGGTGTCAAAATGCTCCTCCACTGCCGCCTTCAACGCTTCATCGTCAGAAAATCGATTTCCACGCAGATCCTTTTTAAGATTGGGGAACAAAAAGAAGTCACTGGGGGCTAAGTCCGGACTATACGGTGGGTGAGTAATAGTTTCAAACCCAGATTCAAGAATAGCCGCCTTGGCAATATGAGCAGTATGCACAGGGGCGTTGTCATGCAGAAGCAGAACACCTTTGGTTAATTTTCCTGGCCTCTTGTCTTTGATTGCACCCCTTAATTGACGTAGAATATTAGCGTAGTACTGTCCTGTGATATTTACACTCTTTTGTTTGTAATCGATCAGTAATATTCCTTCACAATCCCAAAATATTGTGGCCATGACCTTGCCAGCTGAAGGGATGACCTTGAACTTCTTGGGATGAGCTGTACCCTTAACGTGCCACTGCATGGACTCCTGTTTACTTTCTGGGTCATAATAATGAACCCAGGTTTCATCTCCAGTAACTATCTTTTGCAGCACCTCATCAGGATTTTCACCGCACAGGTCAATAAAATCGGAACAACAAGCTACTCGCATATCTTTCTGAACCGGTGTCAGCATTCGCGGAACCCATCTCGCACTTACTTTTGACATATTAAGATGGTAATGGATAATATCATGTATGGTACCAACAGAAAGACCGGTTATTTGAGCTATTGATTTTACCTTCACTCGGCCGTCTTCCAATATAAGTTTTTCCACTTTGATAATATTTTCTTGTGAAGTAGCTACTACAGGCCGGCCTGGTCTAGGATCATCTTCAATACTCTCTCTCCCACGTTTAAATTCACTTGACCACTTTTGAATGGTAGATAAAGAAGGAGCAGACTCACGGTAAACACAATCCATTTCTTCTTTTATAGTTTTTTGATTTTTACCCTGATTGGTCAAGAATTTTATTACGGCTCGATGCTCTAATTTAATTAACATTGTTAAATCGCTCATGGTGCTCACGTTTGTTCGGCAATTGCAGAAAAACGAGAACATATCGGTTTGAATTTTACTTTTTTTTTTAAAGTCTATGAATGACTCTTAGTGGCCAGTAACAAAAGAAATACTCAAAAAGGTTGTAAGATATCAATATCGAGAATTTATTGAACGCCCCTCGTAAATACTTGTTACTTAGTCGTCTGAAGTGTCGTGTCGTAGAAGACTAGCTAACATAATATATAACGCGGGACATGAGTCTACTAGTGGGTAAGCTTAGGAGCTTAAGTATAGCTTAAGTAATGCCATAAGATAAACTGTATCAAAGACAATTTTAACTTCAGAATACACAGATAGTTATTATATAAGGCATCATTAGCCTTAAACAACCCAACCATTCTAGACTCTTAGTACTGCATCGACACATTCGAAAGCATTGGCAGAGCTCAATAGCCTAACCGTTTACACATTTAGATCTAGATTCCAGCTGAATCTATCTTTAATCCGTTCGATTCGTCGTCGAAACTGAAAACAAATCATCTTTTTAGGGTTCCGTACCCAAAGGGTAAAAACGTGACCCTATTACTAAGACTCCGCTGTCCGTCTGTCTGTCATCAGGCTCGGTGCGCGAGTCCGACTCGCACTTGGCCGGTTTTTTTTAGATTCTTCACTTGAAACGACATTAAAAGTAATCAAATTTCAATTGAAAACTGAAAAAAGTTCCAGTTCCGAATTAGTAACTTTAGGCGGCTTAAAAGTTCGTATCCAATTTTTCTGTATATTTGACAGTCTCAGGATTTCCTTTTCAGATTACATGTAAGATAAAATCGTACTTACTTCGTACTTCTAGTTTTATCACAAGAACGATCTCATTCTTACTGTTAAAAGTATTAGAACAAATTAAATTATTAACAGAAAATACTTTAATTTGTTTTTATTTTAAGTAGAAACATTATTATATAAATTACCCAAATGCAATGCAGTGGCCGAATGGTTTATGATCTCATTCTTATTATCAATTTATTGTTTTTCTTTATAAAATCACAAATTTCTTTCATTTATGAAGCTGTGAGTAAACCGGACCATATCCAACGTTAACCCTCATTAGCTCCAAAAGGCTTAAAACTAATATGGAAGCAATACAGCCTTTTACCAAAGTCCATTTGCGTGGGTTAAATGTTCAACGTAATTACTTTACTGTGGGCGTGGATTGTGTCCAGTTTTGCGATTTTATATACAATGACATTGAGTCATTTCGAAATTACATTCGTCAAATGTCAGTCGCACAAATTGGATGCTTAATTAGTTTAAGTGCGGTTGCATCTACAATGTAGTGGGTAAAGTAAATATGGCAATATCAAGTTTTTTTTTTACATTACGTTGGTTGGAAAATAGCACCAAGTCCGCCAGATCAACCGTTGCCAACCCTTGAAAACCTGTACACACCCCTTTTGAAGAACCACATACTTAAGTTTGTGTATCTCGTAGAAAATTATCTGTATGTGACGAATAAATTAAATAAGCACATTTGAATAAAACGATAAAAACACATTAGACTTGCTTTATTTATTAAACATAGTCTCGAGGCAGAATAATCAGAGCCCGGTAAAGGTAGACGTCCATAGGTCCGCATCGCTTCCCATCCACGGTGCACGGTGCGGATCAGTAAACGCACTTGTGTGACTTTCTATACAAAGAATACTAAAATCAGTTGCGTGCGATGCGTCCGATGCGTGCGATGCGGACCTGTGGACGTCTAAGATGGAACATTTTAAAACTTAATATTTAAACAAGCAGAAACGTCTGCGAACAATGCTATTAACGATGCGATGTTATTATTAGGTATGATGTCCAGAAGCCGTGAGTTAAAGTCTCACCCAAGACAATATTTTTTTCATTTTTAAATAAATGTTAGAACTTCTTTCTGACACTGAAACAAAAAAAAATTATAACGATATATTTCTAAATTAATAGACTATACCTATACCTACTTTATACTTTAGACTTTTAGACGCCATATGCGTAAGTCTTGACATTTCTTAGTGTCACTAGCGCCGCCATTAGATAGCCTATTCAGAAATGCGGCAAAACATTACAAATTGAAATTGGTTTTATAAGAGTCGCCCAAACCGCTGTGACAACTGTTGATAAGCGCGGCCGCCTTTAATTCGATTTATGTACGGTTCGTTCCGTTCATTAGTCCATGATGTTTTTTATACGTGCACGTGTGATTCATTGAGAAACTGCAGTTTTACTTAGGCCCCTTGCGCATTCCAGGGTTAGCCTACTAACTTGGAGTTAACCGTTTAAATTAGGAGTTAACAGTACAGGTTACTCGGAGTTAACTGTTTATACAGTTAACTCCAAGTTAGTTGGCTAACCCTGGAACGCGCAAGTGGCCACAACAAATGAGATACGATATAAGATAGGCAATAGATAACAACCCGAACGATCTCACTATATTCCTACGTTAGAAATTCTTACCGTTAAATAAGCGCTTCCTTTGATTTAAATTCTATACAGCCTGTTTCAACATTAAGCTGGAAAACTAATTGAAATCAAAAAAATGAAGTGCTTCTATTGAATACATATTGAAAATATTGACTCAATGAATGTTCATTATATTAACGACTAATACGAGAAAAAGCTGTTCTTGTCAGATTTAAAAATGTAGAGAAAATTTCAACTGTCAAATCTTATAAAAATTGGAAAAAAGTCTGGTCTAGCCGTACCTTCATTGAAACTTAGTAACAAACTGCGTAAATATTTATTCACTTGGAAATTTGCTCTCATTCCCAAATGGTTCCATGAACGGTATGATTATTCACAGTAATGAAGAGAGCTTTAAACATGCCCCATTTCTAGCCAGAATGGCAGACATTCAAATATTTATTCACGCTGTCAACAAATAAATAGTTAAAACAATTTCTCAAAACGATTTGAAATTACTTCATCGAAATTTAGGCGCACTGAAACGTAATTCCTGTGAAATATTGGGACGCAAAATTATAATAACTGAAATTATTTTGAATACGACCTAAGGTCAGATACGATTTTGACCTCTTCAAGATCGCTGAAAATTGTTCAGTGAAGACAGCGAACGGCCGGCCGGTCACTGTGAAGGGATTTTTGACAACAGTGGTTATACTTCTGCTGATATGAGATATAAATCAGTACAGAGCTGACACTCAATTTAGTATAAAAGAAATTTTAATCTAAACTTCGAAGTGTTATTATCAATCATTCTGTTAGTTTTCACAGCCATAAATTGTTTCAATCGTAGTGCAGTGTATGTTGACAATGAGTGATAAGACTGTTAAAAAAGTGACAAAGAAATTGGCAACTTGAAGACATCGCGGCGGAGATGGGTGTCAAAAGCAGATATCTGGTGAATGAACTCATTTCTGAACTTTTAGATTGCATGCTTTAGAATTTTTTAGTTGTTTTGTTTGTATCGAGTTTTTAACTTTGTAGATTGCTTAAAATATTTTCCGGTGACATTTTTAAAAGATGTTCCTGTTGATTTACAATGGTACCTAATGTACTCAATTTAAATCAGAATACTTAAAAATCCGAAACACAATTTATCCCAAAGCATCACTCTCCTGGAATTTTAAAATCCTTTTTCCGACGATCGAAAACTTCGATTTGATGAATAATTTACTATTAATTTATAAGTAGATCTTAAAAATAATAAGGTGAATATATAAAAAAAGTCTTTATTGAGAAATGGTTTTCAAGAAGAATCTTGCTATTGTCTTCGGTTACCGCGATAGTTACTCATGAAATAAAACTATGAAAACGGATTATATCGCGTATATTGAATTTATAATACATCCCGACGTTTCGAACCCTTTACAGCGTTCGTGGTCAACGGGTGACTGAGGAAAAATTACAAAGTGCAAAAATACCCACATACTAAAATAATGAACAATCATAGACTATAAAATTTAAACCGATTTTGCATGTACAACCAGCCTTAAAGTTTATAGTCTATGATTGTTCATTATTTTAGTATGTGGGTATTTTTGCACTTTGTAATTTTTCCTCAGTCACCCGTTGACCACGAACGCTGTAAAGGGTTCGAAACGTCGGGATGTATTATAAATTCAATATACGCGATATAATCCGTTTTCATAGTTTTATTTCAAGAATCTTGCTGTTGAAGAAATTACTTTTCGAAAGTATTTACTCTCTAACAATATAAAAAGTCTCCCGATTGTTTGATACGAACCCCATTCTTCTTCAAGATAACGTAAAAGACAATTGTGCAGACGTCTTCACATTTTAAATTTACAAACAGTTTTTATCAAAAGCCATTCCTTTCATTAATATTTTATGAGAAATACAAACGCTCCTTTCTCTATCAACACTTGGATCTTATCATTTAATACACTAGAATTTTCTAAGCCTCCATCTTGTTTCTTTGACCTATTTAGGTATCTTCAAAGATTTATCTTCTAACCTTTCAAGTGGCATTTTGAGTTGAAGGAATTTCGATTTTATTTTAATTAGTCAAATTCCAAATTTAAATGACATAAATTGTCCGGGCGCCGGTTCCTGCCACTTCAAGGCCTAACCGTATGCCGAAGATGAACGCCCTTCCACCTGATTGCGGGCCTAGCACAATATATTATAGCATGTATAACCCGGGAACGTCCTCGAGTGTCGACACGCACGACTGAACAGTGACGTGACATATATTTAATCTTGGCTTAGCGGGGATGTATGTTCGGGTTTATACCCTGTAATCGCCGCTTGCTCAGAGAAGGTGAAGCGAGAACTTGTGTAATTGAGGGTGTTATGAGTAGACAGTACAGACACTATGTTTTATTTTAAGAGGCAAAGGGATTGGGCATTTTTCCATATAAACCTGTAGACGAGTTACTAAAAGACTTAATAAATATTGACGGAAGTTATTTAGACTTGGCCGGTCAACAAAATAAAATTCAATATCAAAAGGCAGGTAAAAACAGCAGGGTTTAAATTAAATAATTTTGATTATATGACAGTTGTTACTGTGGTAGAGAAATTAACTAACAGTATGAAACCACATTGTTTCAATATCTGGCTTTTGAAGTATGTTGACAATGACATCCAAAACAAAATTAAAAATTTCAAACTGGATTAATAGCTGAAATTGCTTCGAAAGCAGATAATTGTCATCGCTTGCTTTGTAAATTCAGTAGAGCATTATTGGTTATGTCAGACCTAGACATTGTTCTTGGTGTTTGATTTGTGGACTATAATTTGTCAAGTATTGGTACTTGTACTTCGTAAAACAATTCAAAATACGCTATTTTGGACTGACTTTACTAAAATCCGTCACAACATAAAATAATTCTGATCAATGATTTTTTTCTTAGTAAAGATATTTTGATTTTATTTATAATTAATCATAACTTCGTACTGTAAAAACGTTTTAACGAAATAGTTGTATATTCTTATTGTTTCAGTTAATTTCAAACGATCTTTAGTGTATAAAGGCGTCCAGCGCATTTTCTCTACGGGGCACGGCACGGCAGTGTTCGAAAGCTTCTAAAATATCAAGATTGTCTTTTTTATTTGTCTCTGTCATTTAGAACATGAAAAATCTTTAGTATGTCTCTACCTTTAATCTCTCCTACACGAATCCAGGATCAGATACAATTTTCCCGCTCTGCGACTTCAGTTTTTCACTGACACCCATCGTCGAGGAATTTCCCTCAAATTTCTTTTGCGAGCCACGTCGACGTCTAATGTGAAGAGCAATTTGTTTTTGCTCAGGATCGTTGATATATGATTGCAGTATTTTTGTACGCCTTTTGTATTCAGTCCGTTATATCCTTTATGTCCATTGTTGAAGGATTTTAAACTTCGTGGCTTATTAGTTATTACAGCCACCAATAATTCTAACATGGCTACAACATTGCACGTTGAAATCTGGCTTAAGAATTTCATATAAGATTAGACTGATATTGGGACCCGTATTACGAATGTCAAAATTCTAAACATACATAATAACAGCCTAGTTTTTATATGGAGATTCTCTGATTATGTCGAAAGGTGAAAGGGCTATCGACTCTGATACCGTGGTTATTTTTAAACGCTTCGTGATAATGTTCAGTTCGGAATAGATTTTTATCTCAAGGGTAGTAGGCGAGTTAGGAAACCGATTACTTATGGAAATAATTTTTAAACAAGGATAAAATATATTCTCATGCAAATTATTCCTCTTGATTTATTTTCAATGAATAATTCCTAGAAAAAAGTACCTACAAACGAATGTGCTGATTTGAAGTGTTTTATTTCTCTAAGGGAGTAAAGATTTAACGGTACGAGTCGTTTCAGTATAGTTTAATAGCTCCTTTCTAACTTTGAAAGTAGGAAACATCCAATTTAACATTGCCGTTTCTAACCCCTTATCATGTTATTAAGACTATTGCCAATTACCTGAAGTAGATGTGATGTTATCTAAGTCTTATTTTGCTTCTTCTAGATTTTCCTTTCAAATATTTATGATTTTTGAAATCCTGATGGTAGGGACTCGCTTGTGTTTACATAAATTCCTTAGCCGACTAAATTCCCAAAGGAGGTGAGGGTACTTGCGGTAAATTGTCGCATACATTATGTATTTTGTTTCGGTGTTTGCCGCGTGGAAAGCAAGTATTTGCTTTTCACTTTGGTTACTTTACGTTTTACGAAAAATGCGATAAGATGAGGAATTTTAAATGTGTAACATTATTATGAGGAAAACTTTTTTAGAGACATATTTTATTTATCGTTGTTTGTTTTCTCTAACCCTTTATATAGCAGAATATTTGCTAGGTCGGTCTATAAGTTCTGTCTGTGTCTGTAATAGTAGGAAGGATAAATTGGCAATGTGGCTCTTTTGTAGATTTTTGAAAATCTGCTTATAGGGTTAAGTACAATCACAAAATCTACAGTCTACTGACCAATCGACAAAAAAGAATTAAGTTGAAAAAAATACAGGTCCCAAGTTATCTAACTTAGAAAACCCCGGAGCGGACTTAATGTTATTACCGAAGTGTCCCCTCCTTTTGATGCTAAAAGGGGGACTTTTTGTAATAGTCCACTTGAACCATTTCCTAACGGAAGCGGGACACTGCCCCAAGCGAGCTTTACATTCCTCCGAGTCTTAAGTACTTTCACATCTTTAGTCTTGAGGTCTTAGAGTAGAAGATTGCACATCCCGGTAGCGTATTTAGGTTAGGATGTGTCGTTAAGTGAAGAGGGTCGGAAAAGAACACGTAAGACGCGTGTGAGGTGAGATCTTTAGTAGCCTGTTTAATGAATTATTTAACTTGGTTATCGTTGGTTAAAGGTTGCTCGTGTTTGTATCGGGCACTGTTACCAATATGTGCATATTTGATTTGTGAGATATACGCAGGATTTTCAGACGTCGACCATGACCCATATGCACGTCAAATCTATATAGGAGACGTGTTCATTTCAGCGAAAAACGAATTGGGGAAATAGCATACCTAACTGTAAAAACTGTTGCATATTGGTCTTGGCTTGGCAAGTACTGGCCAAATTCTATAACCATTTTTTTCTATCGTGAATCAAAACTGGGGCATGAGTCACTCGTCGTTTTTACCAAATCTGTGCAGGTTTTCACTTTGATCCACCATTTGCCGAAAGTATCACGTCTGCCGAATTTCTCCGGCGGTCAAGCGTGACGGCTGGAACCAATTTCAGTTTGATTAGGTATCGTCACGTCTCGCAGACGGCTTTGTCTTCATCAATTGTTTTCTCGAACATAATTGCCTGGACTCAATCATACGCTTTGGAGATGAGAGTTGAATACAGGTCGCCTAAATAACCTTTTGTGTATTTATTAAGGATGAAAATTCCGGAAAAAAAGCAAATTTTTTTCGGGAATTTTTCAATATTTTTTTTTTTTCGGTTTTTTCCAGGTCTATTCAGAAAAATTAAATACGTAACACACAATGCCAAGATGAGTGATGACAGTGTCAATGCCATAAAAAAACACATTAGACATGCAACCTTAACCTACCTGTTTAAATTTCTAATTAAGTATATTGAAAAATATATTGTTTTTTTCGAAAGAAACTTGAAAAAAAAAACGAGCTGTTTTAAATTTTCCCGCAATTTTCCCGGTTTTTTCAACGCTAGTATTTATAGAAATGGGCCATGGATCACAAATGAATGAGCCCCTAGTTGTTATAGTCTGTTGTTGATGACATGTGCTAATTGCTGAATCGCGTGGCGATAAAATTGACTGTTAATTGGTCGACTAGTGCTATAGCACTCGTTGCATCTATGGTTGCGATAAGTATAAAATTAATGAATGAATTGCGTTACAAAATACAGTCAAATATGTGTTGGTTGCGTTCTTCAAGATAAGAATATTCAGAATTCTCAAAGTTTGACAACGCTAAAATGGGTCTTCTGGCGATATCCATAGGCTACGGTCTTCACCGCTTTCCATTAAATGTCTCTCTTGCTACCTTTCTCATAAAAATAGAATCATGTGAAAATTAAACCATATATAAACACTCTTGCCCAACGTATTTGCGAATCACCCTCTTATCTCTATGCTGGTATAGCACAGATTGGTGTTGGATGTAATTTCCCATCGGTACAGATGTTATTTCGAGTACTGAACAAGCGCTGTTCGTCTCAAACTAACCATCTAAGTGTGATCTCTAAAACATTTTACGTGAGGTTACGCTTTTTTAACCATTAAATAGACACAAAACACGACGGCAGGTTGTAAGTGAACTTCTTCAGCGCTCAATAGTTGTTGAAAAAAAAAAACGCAAAAAAAGGGTCAGTTAAGTGTTAATATTGGTTTTCCTGAGACAAATACTCGCCCGGTTAGTGGCAATGTATGAAGCGAGATGAGCTCGGTAGGAAGGCATTCATTGCTTACCTCGGATATGTGCAGGTGGTATTAGGATGGGGACTCGTATTGTGGGGCAAATTACATGTAGATGCGTTGTATTAATCTGGCGATGTTGCATGTTGCTTACTCGAAATACTCGTACTTTGGTGGATTATAGACATGCTAGTAGTTGCAGATATATTGATGTTATCTTTTTTCGAATAGATACATTGTATGTCTTTACAATTAGATGACAATCAACAGCCAATTCGCTATAAGTAAGTGAAAACTTGAACATGGTAACTTGATTGATTTTCATAGCAATTGTATCTTTTTAAATATTAACTTTAGGTATATGGTTTTCATGGATATCTATCATTAACTCTGTTATAAAGTTGTATATCACAATGTTTAGTCTATATATGAAGTACCTTATTTAAGTAAATTCCCTCCGAAATTAACATTTTACAATGTTTAGCACCTAATAAAAGTTCACTTACTCTGGGAATGTTTCGATTGTCTAACTCTGTTTTCATGGATATCTAACATTAACTCTGTTATAAAGTTGTATATCACAATGTTTAGTCTATATATGAAGTACCTTTTTTTAGTAAATTCCCTCCGAAATTAATATTTTACAATGTTTAGCACCTAATAAAAGTTCATTTACTCTGGGAATGTTTCGATTGTCTAACTCTGTTTGCGAGAATTAATGCCGTGCAACGACCAACCCTTCTCTGCTTACAATACCTCAACATTACAAGGTTAACCGTTTCCTTGCCTCATAATTATACGGTTTCCTGTTGTAAAATACTTACTTACTTAGTTACTGCTGTGGCGCAACGACCCGGAGTGGATCCTGGCCTCCGACGCCAAAGACCGCCATGCTGCTCTGTCCAAAGCCGTAAAATAAACTTAGATAAAAACTTGTTTTATCTTTTGTTAAATACGGGAAATGTGGCTATATACCTCTAGTAATCTAGTTCCGCGTATACCATTGCACCATGAATGGTTTACAAAATATATAAAATTATTAATAACCACCTCTGCCCTAAACGCGTATGTAAAACAAGCAAAGTTTGCCCAAGCTCAAACATCAGAATCTGACGGGAATCCATGTTGACTAGTTTGAAGCTTACGAGTACACGGGCGCTCTCGGGAGTTGTCGGAGTCAAACATTGTCACTTTATTACCGCGGCGTTTGCTGTTAGACACATGAATGGAGGGCATATGGAGGGGGAACGTCACTTTGGATTTTTCACCCTGTACCCAAGCTCTTTTAGGGCGCACTATGTAGAGCTTTAGTGTTTCGCTTTTTGTTAGGCACTTAAGCCTTTGTATCAGTATTTAAAACGAGTGTTGACATCAGCATATACAATTTATAAAGTGGCCATGTCTTCCATCATAATTTTATATTTGACAGTATCTTTTTTATAAGTTAATGTTTCATTAAGTTTTCCAATCTTTTCACTTGCAAAGCTTCTTTTGCGAGGTTTACTAACTTTATAAATTCTTGTTACAGGTAAGCGCAACTTCGAGTCGGTGGTAAATGGACTTTGCGAGAAGTCTGGCTCCTACATATCAATCAGGTTGTATAAAGTAAAATATTTTAGTGCTTAGGCTTCATATACTTTGTAATTTTGTTAGGGGACGTGTTGTAATTGTGTTCGAAAAGTTTGGTATGAAAAAACTCATTGATAATTATAAATCAAAATATTGTTTTCGGTTTCCGCCATAGTTATTTATGAGATGAAACTATTGAAACGGATTATACCTAACGGTTATAATGAATTTAAAATATTATGGGTAGTTTGGCAAATTGTAATGTTGACAGAGTTATTAGGTAGGTTTTTTCAGTCTACCCGTGACTAAAAGTGCGCTGGTAAAGGGCATGAAATGCTGTTGTATCGTAAGGACCTAACTAAGCGTAACGGTTAGGCTATATTACTTGTTTTTAAGGGATTCTAAATAGCTTAAAATTATTTTCAAGAAATAATATTATTGCTAACAATCACGTCGAATTTCTCTGAATATCATGAACGGCCTTGCCAACTCTCGAGAATTCCAAATTCCGAGGAACAATAATTTAAAATGCAGCTGGAAATGATCAGCGTTCCCAGTATTTTACTTAACTGTGAAATATCACCTCTCGGCGTGAAAGGTCCCCCTAATGGAGTTTCGTCACCGACTGACTCAGAACTAGAGTAATTTGCACTAGTGTTCTGGTATTAGTTTGAAGTGATGTTACCTTAATGCCTAGTAGGGAAGCTTTATGTTGCACATTTCTGTATCATCATTTTGCCATAGTTTCTGAACTTGTTTTTTAATATTTCACCCTTTTAACTCCCGTGTTCTGACCTGTTTTGTACTTAGAATTTTAGTTTTGGAAATTCTTTTACACCATTTAGGTAAAGCGTACGTCCCTGCAGGATTATTCTTTTCTTAAAAGGTTTTTGCTTGAACTGAAAATTTATCGATTCGATTTACCGATTCAAATTTAGAAATATTTAAGTAAATATTTCGTCACTTGTATCAAGTTCTCAAGTTGCGCGGTACCTCAATATCTATTTATTCAGGTACGAGTAGTATCAGTTATTGATAGGCTTAATTCGAATCGTTTTGTCACTTGAATAACTTCGATTTAAACTTCATTTATTGCATGAAATAAAACTATGAAAACGGATTATATCGCGTATATTGAATTTATAATACATCCCGACGTTTCGAACCCTTTACAGCGTTCGTGGTCAACGGGTGACGGGGTCATTTATTTCGTCAACATAAATTAAGCATTCGTTACTATTTGTTTTTTTAACATGAAAATGAGAACGGAAACGTCCACCATGAAAGTATCAGTTCATTAACTGGTTTCCTAATTTCGCTGCCTGCCACGGTTAACTCAATTAAAAATTCAGGCAGAATCAATACACGCCATCGTCCCTGAATATAATTAGTCCAACTAGGTTATAACGCTCATCCAGCCTTTGACACGCCCGGCCAGTTCACATTACCTGCCTGGCTACTCCTGGGCTGGGAATAGACCTCGCCCTTCTGACCCCCATTTCGTGCCAGTGTGGTTACGGATCCCGATACATCGATACCTGATACGATTCGCGATTGCTCGATTTGCCTGTTGATTTCGGGGTGTTTCGATAGGTTAATTCGATGTGTGCGTGTAATTGGATCGTTCAAAAGCTCTACTTCGTTCTTTGATGATTACAACGTTTAATCTAATCTCAATTAAAGTGTAAGGGGTCTCCGTGGAATATGTTGCGTTTAGTTTCAAACTGTGACTACAGCAGCTATCGCATGTAGACGCTGTATCAAGTTCTAGGATAGGGGCTTTCAACCTTTTTGGCTCCGAACCTCCTTGTAAACAAAAACAATTTTATGTATTTTTCACGTGGTAAAAAAATACTAAATCTATCTTATTCTTAGTCCCAAAACATACCTAACTGAATTAACGCTGACGCGCAACTAGTTCTGACGACATCGGATAATTAAAGAAATGGTGGGAACTGTTTGTAGAAGTAGTACGGCTGTTTCGACGTTAAAAAGTGTTTTAGTAAACAATACAATTAATTTACTTCCCTACTAACTACCTATCAAATTTAGTTTCATTTCCTGTGGAAATTCACTGATACCGTGACCTGCCGCAACCTCAATAAATTACGAAAATTAAAAATACGTTCGTGCGTATGATGCCTAAATACGAATGACGTTTTGAATACAGGCTTCGACGGTATTAGGATTGATCGATTTTGTAATCGCCTCTTCTACCTTGAGTCGGGGCGCTTTCCTACGGTGTTTACGTTTACTTCTTTCGTTAACTTAGCTTCAAGAGTACCTATTCGATTAGATGAGGTCTACTTTGCATACTATCAATGATTTTGTTTTGTTCAGGTTTTTGAAGTAAGGTCAATACGAGTAAGTGTGGCATGGGTAAGTGTGGCTAGCCTTTACATTAGGGCCTGTTTACACATTAATTATTGTTTATTGCAAGTTAATATATTTGCTACTTCGACCTCGCAATAAACACTAATCAATGTGTAAACACTGTAAACAGGTCCAATGTGATGGCCAGCCGCACGTAGGGTCACTTGCGCGTTCCAGGGTTAGTCAACTAACTCGAGTTAACCGTTTATACAGTACAGTTTAACCCGTTATACAGATAAACGGTTAGGTAACTCTGAGTTAGTTGGCTAAACCTGGAACGCGCAAGTGGCCCACACTTACCCGTATTGACCTTCAGATGAAAGATACTATGCCTCGCAGAATCCGGATGAAGGGTCAACGTAAAGTTTCCAATTGAGCTATAAATCTAGTACAATCTTTTAATTACAACAGTGCTTGACTGGAACTTTGGGCTAAAACAACTTGGCGAAGGGATGGCGCCACTTCAACTTAGTTCAACAATCTATCCGGCTATCAGGCACGTCAGTTGCGTGAACAAACTTAGGTTATAGTTATTCAGAAATAATAGATTAGATTAACTATTTAATTTCTAGTACAACTACCTAGTCGGCTCATAAGTTCTGTCATATACATAGTATCAAATAAAATCAAAAGTTTAAGTTTATTCCGTATAATTTGTACAGCGTTTGAAAGCTTATAAACTAGAGAATCTAAATGTATAACATTTATTCAAAATGACCGCCAGTATTATCTACACAGGCTTGAAGTCTTCGTGGCCAGTCGTCAATGGATTCACGCACCACTTTCATGTCGATATTGGCCACTGCCGTAGCAAGAGATTTTTTCAGCGAGTCTAGATTTGCATGAGGTTTTGAGCACACCTTTTCCTCTAAATACTGCCATATTTTATAGTCTAAAGGATTAAGATCTGGGCTAGAGGAGGGCCAATCTTCATGCCGTATAAAGTCGATTTTATTGGAGGCGAGCCAGGCTTGTGTAGACTTTGCCTTATGGGCTGGAGCAAAACCCAATGCTGGTTTAGAAACATCGTATGGGATAGTGGTTTCACAATATTAGTCAACACCGTGTCTTGGTACACTATGGCACTAGTTTTTACTCCTATCTCACAAAAATGCATACTAGTGACGCCCGCATAAGAAACTCCCAGCCAAACCATCACAGATGAAGGGTGATGACCTCTTTGAATACGGGGAATGCTATTAGACGCTTCTTTACTATTGCGAGCGTACACTCTATCATTTTGTTTATTACAGTTTTCTTCTATGTCAAAAATTTTCTCGTCCGAAAACAGTATACAACGGTGCTTATTTTTAGCGTACTTCTTCAATAAAGCTTTAGATCTTTTAAGCCTTAAAGCTTTAAGCCGACCATTGAGAAGATGGCCAGTTTTTCGTTTATAAGCACGAAGTCTCAGGTCTTGATTAAGCACTCTTTTCACCGTGTTTTTGCTCAAACCCATCTGGAGGGCCATAACTTTTTGTTTCCTAGCGGGATTTCTGGCAATGCGTGCCCTAATTGCTTGTACAACCGCTGGAGTCCTAGCTGTACGCGGACGACCGCTTCTTTTCTTGTCATTTAAACTAGAGACCTCACTGTATCTTTCTATGGTACGATACACAAATGTTAGAGAGAATTTTAAATTTTCAAGTAGCTTAAAAATTTTAGTCGGCGAGTGACCACAACGATATAGTGCAATTATTGCGGTACGGCTATCTTTAAGCGTCCACTCCATGTTGAAGAAAACAGAAAATTGCAAAATTATACTACTCAAATATTTAATAAAGATTCGAAATTCAAATGCAGAACGGTTTTTGTTTTAGGAGTTCCAAATTTAAATTTTAAAGGCCAGTGACAGAACTTATGAGCCGACTAGGTATAGTTTCAATGATGAATACATGTAAACTAATATTTCACTTGTCGTTGTTTACATCTCTATAACTGTCACGTAACCTTTATTGATATGATATGATATGATATGATATTTATTTATTTCATAATATTACATTGCATTATAAATTATTATGTGAATATAGATATAAGAATTAATATTATGATCGTCAAGAGTACATTATAAAATACGAGATATTGATTTGTAATTTTGTTTTGTTATCGTTATCACTCATCTCTCCATTGTTATGTAAACATCGATCACCTTTCTAGTAATCCTATCCTTTTATAAATTCAATGTTATTAGCATTTATCCATTGTTAAAACCAATTATTATTATAGCTATGTAAAACAACTGGATTATTATTATGACAACCTTATCGTGTCTTATCTGGGCTTGAAATTTTTGAGAGGCGTTACGTTATAATTTTATAGTACCTACAAACAGCCGACGACCGTACATTTATTATTCTGAATAACAAACATGACCTACATATCGCTTATGAATAAATCATACATTTTACACAAGAAATTAACAAGAAGAATGCCAAACTTGGGAATATTATCAAGGTTTTAAATAAGTATATCTTCTTAAATGTATATGACATAGAAATATGTTGAAAATATATACGATTTTTGTAACATTGACGTTATAATAAACCCACTTAATATTCTTTCACCTATCATCATCATCATCATCATCATCATGTCAGCCGATAGACGTCCACTGCTGGACATAGGCCTCCCCCAAGGCTCGCCACTCCGACCGATCCTGTGCCGCTCGCAACCACCGAATTCCCGCGACCTTCACTAGGTCGTCGCTCCATCTCGTTGGAGGCCTACCGGCAGTTCGTCTTCCGGTACGCGGACGCCACTCCAGAACCCCTATAACCCAAAACAAATATAGAAGTTTACCTCCACAGCCGAACCATCACAGTCGCTACCAAGTAAACTTCCTTTGAACCTTAGCCTTTTTGTATTCCTTTGTAACCTTTCTCATTCCATTGGAGTTTGAATTTTAAATTCCGCTCGCGCTCTGAGTTAGGTAAGCCATTCCAAGTTTTTTCCAACTCGGTAGATTAAGAGTAGTGTTTTCAACTGTTGAGTTAACTTATAACAACTAAAAGTAAGATTTCTTTTCTAGGAAAGTATTTGTAAGATGTTTATTTGCTTAACTTAGAGCTTGCTATATAGACAATGAATTACGTAACCTGGACCTTTGACTTTCGTTTTGTATTTTTTCTCAATCAGACTTATTACGTCCATTGAGTGCCAAGAGGGCTTGGATTTTTTTTCTTTTTTATTTAAAGGGCGTCTTTAATTTTTTTTTGCATCAAATATCGATATATGAAACTATTCCAATTAATTCTTTGCTTGCGCATCGACATATACATATATGTATCAAGTCCAGTGAACATAAAATGAATTCTTTCCTTTTATACTAGTCCAAGCACTGCACCGGTAAGAAACTACTCAACTATGCAAACACTCGCAATGATCATATCACGGCTCGGCGGAGTGCGATGTCTTTTATATGCCGGACACTTTGTGCAAATAAAAAGAAATTGCAGCTGCGATTTATTCAGTTTCATTGAGTGCTTTCGTTTTGTGTCATCGGTTTTAAATTGCAGTTTCTTATAACTAAAGTAGGGCTTTGGTTATCATTTTCTACACTAATATTCAGTTAGAATGAGTAATTTGCAAGCGTCTATTAATTGAGAGTACCGCGCATTGATATAGTTCTAATATTTTATGAGCTTTATGGTTTTTAGTGTTCTACTTCTCATAAATATTTTCACAAAACATGTCAAAATTGCAATGTTTTTGAGCGGGTCAACTATTACTTGTTGTTATTTTGTCGCGTCAGCCAGGGGGCAGAAGTAGCAGCTTGTCAGAAGAACTGTTGTATTACGTTCTAAATACTAACATGCTTCGTAGGTATAGGTCCTTATGGATAATCTTTTAAACAACGTAAAACTTAAATGAATGATTGGTTAAATTAAGATTGACATTTAATTATGACATTTTATTTATGACTAAAACCAGGTTAAAGAGTGAAGATTTAACGAATGACAAGAAATGTTGAGTCGCCCTTTTTAGGGTTCCGTACCCAAAGGGTAAAAACGGGACCCTATTACTAAGACTCCGCTGTCCGTCTGTCCGTCTGTCTGTCTGTCTGTCACCAGGCTGTATCTCATGATCCGTGATAGCTAGAGAGTTGAAATTTTCACAGATGATGTATTTCTGTTGCCGCTATAACAACAAATACTAAAAAGTACGGAACCCTCGGTGCGCGAGTCCGACTCGCACTTGGCCGGTTTTTCAAAATGCTCTCACTTTCTTCTTTCTGACTCTAAATTATCTAATGAGTTTGCTTGTTGGTGATAATATACTTCTTAAAATCCAATTACTTTTTCAACGTTGCTTCAAAAGTCGACGATTAAGGTATCCACAAGGAATGTCCTAATAGACATTGTTATCTTAATGGTATACCGGTAGAAACGTCTGCCCGGGTTTCTTTCTTTCTGCAGTTTTTATCTGTCCCACTTGGAGAAAAAGTAATGTAATGGTCTTTTTAATTGCTTCAATTTAGTTTGAGTGGGGTTATTTAGGTTCCGGTTATAATTCTGCTTTTGCAGTGAATCTTAATTTAAAATTTATGACTCGTGGGGACAAAATAAACTTGCTTTGAAAGTCGTAAATGATTAAGCCGGCCGCTCCTCACACTCGCACGGTTCTTACTTATTGTTATTGCACCAATACCACCTCTAATACCAGCTTTTGTTTCAAGTAAAAGTACCTACCGAGAAACTCGCATACTTCTGCGAAATAATTAAAAGATTTATCTGAAATCCCTAATCTATCTATATAGGTACTAAGACTAACAGCCGTTCACGCGTGATGCCATGACCAAGGGAAATAGAAATAACGCCTAAGTCCGCGTTAGGGAATCATGCTGTACGCAATTGTTACACAAAAAAATTACAGGTAGCAATATAAAAACTTAAATATAATAAAAACTAAATTAAATGATAATACTAAAAATAAAAAAAATTGTCGCACCGATGGCAAAAGGCCGGACGGTTTAACGTTGGTGCCATGGCAGAAGGGGAAGTGCCTACTGTGGGACGCCACGTGCGTCAGCACTTTCGCCGCGTCACATCTCAGCCGGACGGTGCAGACACCTGGCGCTGCGGCAGAGTCGGCAGCTTCAAGAAAGAGAACGAAATATTCCATCCTCGAGGCAAATTATTATTTTGTACCCCTCGCCTTCGAGACAACGGGGTGTTGGGGGTCTGACGCCATATCGTTTATTAGGGAGGTGGGACATAGGATTAGGGAGAGGACCTCTGATGCTCGCGCGGGTTCGTACCTGGTGCAAAGGTTGGCCATCGCTATCCAACGTGGTAACGCGGCAAGTGTGATGGGCACCTTTGCACCCGGTACAGCTCGCGGAGGTCTTTTTGAATAAAATATTTTAGTTAGTTTTGTAGTTTATTGTTTAATTCCATTTTTTTTTATACACTGTAATGTCATGTAAATGTGTTTTCAACAAATAAATAATTTATTCAAAATAAAAGTAATGGAAAAATAAAATTGAATAGTTGAAACATATTTAGGTTCATAATCATATTTTTACCGGTTAGTACGCCAATTGCAATAAGTCACCGGTTGTTCAAAGATTATTAATACAGTACAAATTTCACGTCATCCATCACGTTATTAAATTGATAATTTACTATATTAAAGTCACACGGGTCATGTAAACAATCGGACCGTCTTCAGATAACAGTTTGTTATGCAAAACACACGTTTATCTGTCTTTCACACGTCCGTTAACTCAGTATTGTTTTATTGTGAACATCAATTCAGTCGTGATACGTCGGTTACAGATGCGTTAACATTATAATTACCATTTTGTGCTCTGGCACTAATTTATTTGACTTTTGATCGAGTTCCTGTGTTATCTATATCACTTTTCTCTCATTTGCCAACTTAATGATAATTGATTTATGCATTTGACGCCAAAAGCTCATCATTTAGGTTTTATTACGAAATAGAGCTTTAAAACACTATTTTATCTGGAATTCTTATCGTATTTGGATGACCAGATTTATTACATTATTGAACGAGTGCCTAAGTCGATTTCAAAGTCGGGTGTAAATTTTCAAAGACATTTCAATGCGTAAATCTTAAGCGAGATCTATTTCCAAGTGTTTCACGTTTTGTGAAGTGTCAAACATTGAACAATATTTTTAAAAGTGTTCTCGTATAAAGAAATACAAGTATCGTGTGATCCAGAATCTAAGTGTCTTAAAATCAGCCTTACCAGTACTCACTAGCGCCGCGCTAGTGAGTTTCTTGTGCGCTGTGTAGTGTTATTATATAAAGAAATACAAGCATCGTGTGATCCAGAATCTAAGTGTCTTAAAATCAGCCTTACCAGTAGTCACTAGCGCCGCGCTAGTGAGTTTCTTGTGCGCTGTGTAGTGTTATTATATAAAGAAATACAAGCATCGTGTGATCCAGAATCTAAGTGTCTTAAAATCAGCCTTACCAGTAGTCACTAGCGCCGCGCTAGTGAGTTTCTTGTGCGCTGTGTAGTGTTATTATATAAAGAAATACAAGCATCGTGTGATCCAGAATCTAAGTGTCTTAAAATCAGCCTTACCAGTAGTCACTAGCGCCGCGCTAGTGAGTTTCCTGTGCGCTGTGAAGTGAAGATTGCGCTGTGTAGGGTTCTCATATAAAGAAATACAAGAATCGTGTGATCCAAAATCTAAGTGTCTTAAAATTAGCTTTACCAGTAGTCACTAGCGCCGCTAGTGAGTTTCCTCATTGCGCTGTGAAGTGAAGACGCCAAGATAAATCCTCAAACTATGCGGCACCGGGTGCTACCGTTCATGGCGCCGGTGTTCCTCTCCAAGCTGTGGCGCCGGCGGCGGGTGGTTAAAGCTATGGAGAAGTTCCACGGGGTAATACTTAAACAAAGTTACCATTACTCTATTTCACATGTCTTTGTTAACCGTCTTCAACGGGGCGAAGGTCTCAAAATACTCCACAGTCCTATTGTCATTACATTTGGATATGATAATGGCATCCTGGATATTTTGAGGGAACTCTTATATATATAATCTAATATATATTCCATCGCTCACTGTCACTATAGAGTAGTATGAGTATTTTTTTGTAATTTGTACATTTGCTGCATGTGGAAAACACCATTTCGTGAAGCGGGACTGCATGTTAGACTGTTTTGTAAAGTCAATTATTTTGCTGTTAAAGATGTGTCTGTATGTGTTAAACCGTATCCGCCTAAAGATAACTTTACTTAAAACACTAATTTACCAACCTATCCCATTAGTCTATCCCCTATCCTAACCGAATTGATCGTAGTTTTAAGAGTAAAACATACCCGTATAAAAGGCACATTGTTTGTTGTCTTATTGCGTACGAATTGGAGCTATCTCCTTTAATTTCGTCCTTTTGTTTACGTTCAGGCGCCTTTACAGCATTGTCTTGTTTATCTCGGATTCGCAGGCTTTTAGGATTTTAACGGACAAAAGATATTCGATAATCTTTTGTCCGTTAAATTCCTAATGACTTAAGTCCTAGAATTATTTCTCTATCACTAGCTTTGTTAAAATAGCCTCTTTGAGTACGATTCCCCGTGCTTACCATGAATATTTTAAAATGACAGTACTACAAATCTTAAAATAAAGTAAATAAATCTTGCGCCCATTTGTGCCTGACAAAAAATTTTCTCCGAACAATAATCGTTTTTTTAAAACAAATTTTCTTTATTAAACTTACATATTTATGATTCAAGTGTATTAATTTTGCGCTTGTTACAAACCCTAACGTAACCTTACAAGGTATATTCGATGATGTTGACAAAAATCTTGTTTTTTTTTTTAAATAATTGAATCCTAAAGATAGAAAGTGTAATGAACGGCTAGTGAAAATTATTTTAGTATGAGTAGGTGCAAGGGTATCCGTCTCTTTCGAAAATGTCAAACAAGCACCGAGTCACATACATCAACATCAACATATTACTTAAGCGTTTTCTATGAGGCTAACTGATGTGTTACCATAATTAGAGCCACAGACGGAAGGAAAGGCGAATTAGCATGAAGTTTCCTTCGGTTTCACTCGGCTGCGCGCCTGTCTGTGGTTTGTCTTTTCATGTTTACTTCATATGGTAATGCCTTTTTATAAGAGCTCCTTAAGGCAAAAAAGAGTGGATCTTCTTTCTTACTATATAAGTTCGCATTTCGGGAATGTTTTTTTTTTGTAATGTCGAGCGACAGTCTAGTGATCTAAGATCATTTTCGCGTTAGATCTTTTGCAACATTTAACCTATTTAAACTTCCCATAACGGTATATTCTCGAAGGAAAGATCTAGTTTCAGAGCTTCCTAGTATGTCCTAGAATGCATTAACTAAGTTCTTGTTACTAATTAATTAAACTAGAAACTTGAGGTTCTTCCTTGTACCGTACGTAACGGGAATTCCTTATATCAAATTTTAGAGCTTATCTTAGAACATACGTAAAATCAATAGAACGGAAATCTTTTTGTCAATGGTGAAGGCAACTGTATATTTTAATGTATGCCTAAACCTATCCCGCCATATGTTGACAGTTTTATCCGCGACACTCGATGTGTGTGTGATCTTCACACCAGGCATATTTAATGAAAAATCTGCTCTGCATGTATATTCAGCCACCAGCCTCAGAAACGAAACCTCTAATGACAATTTTGTACACGAACTGAAAGAACTTTTAATAGAAATGTCGCTATATTCAGTTAAAGAATACAGAAAAGTAATTTATTGTTATAATTTTATATTGATTGTATACCTATTTTCCTTCTGTTCCAATGTTAAGTCCCCGGCAAGCTCGGCCGAATTTTACCTTCCCATACAAACCGAGCTTGCTGGGGACCCTTAAGTTTTGGGGGTCTTTTAGTAAGCCTTTGTTTTATCCTTTTCTGTAAAACACTGTGTCTTTTTATCTAAGAAATTAATCTATCTAATCTATCCTTCCTTAGCTTATAACATTGTAAATTCCTTATAAGAATTACTATCATCGAGAACGCCATCTAGGATTAGAAATTTAATGGCTTTTCGCATTAGCAGTATTTTAGCTTGTAACGTGGACCGTTGACATTTCGATACGAATTAATTACCTTGTGCTCGAAAAGAATCCTTATTTTTTTACAGAGGTCTGTGTGATTTTTTCCGATATTCCAAACTTTATCCCAATGCCTGAAGTGCTATATTCTGTCGATTTTCTAATCGTACTTTGAATGGCATGCCCTTGCCAACCGTCCTTAATGGGGTACTCGTTAAAAACTAGCTCGCAACGCAGAAAAATAACGACTTCCCTAATTTAGTCAGCAGTTTGAATTTTCCACAATCTGGGTCCGATATTTTTAACGCTATATCCTTGTTTATATAATCTACACTTCAATGAAATCGGAAACATTTTGTTTAGAAGTGGCTAAAGGGGCCCACTGACTATCAGTCCGCCGGACGATATCGGCCTGTCAGTTAGAACAAAAATTTGACAGTTCCGAACAACCGGCGGACTGATAGTCAGTGGGCCCCTTTAGGTACGAATACAATAGTTGCACTGCACTCGATTTTAGGCAGATACTATCATGATTTTCCACTAATACAATACTCAATCAACCTAAACGTTGTAGCGAAATCGGTGCATCATTGTTGCGTTAAAAGGACCTGTATCCTTACCATGAGTTTGACACTGACATATTCGCTAGTGACTGCGTAAACTAACTCACAATTGAGTCACAATGCATCTGCATCGTACTGTCATTGGTGAAAGCGAGATGCACTGCGTTCGAGTTGACGCAGTCGCCAGCGTTTAAGGCCGCGTAAAACTCATGATGAGGTTACTGTATCCTAATTTCAGCTTAACTAATTTGAAGTAATAATAACATTATGAACCCCAATTGACTATGACTCTAGAAATTGTTTTGAGCAATTTCTTTGAGTACGTATCCTGCTACAAAATTTGCTATATCTGGTTACAAGCTTAGTTCGCTTTTATTACATACTACCTTTTGGATGAGACTAGCCCAGGACCGGGATAAGTGGCGTACACGAAGAGAGGCCTATGCTCAGCAGTGGGCGACTGAAGGCTAAAATGATGATGATGATGTGATGACATACTACTATGTAAAATATTTAAATATTTATATGTACGAAGCCGCGCGCAGAGGCTAGATAATAATGAAACCCGTTATTATTTTGACACACCTTTTTCGTTTATTTTACTTTCTGCTCTTGAATAAGTTGAATATAAATTACTGCTATAAAAATAAGGCTGAAAAATTAAGGCTCATTCTCGCCATGGCTTGCCAGTTTGGCACAATCTCTTTTAAACTGCCGTTTTTCTGCCAGATCTGTGTTTGCGCATGGAGTTTCAAGTTTTTTCTGCTTCACGATTTGCGAATTAAATAGCATAATTTATATCCGTTTTTTTTGCTATTACTGAATATGAAACGAAAAGAGAGTATTACTGAATATGAATGATATCTAGAGATTCATTTCTTAATGGGGTGTGTGTGTAATATAGTTTCTTATTAGTTTGATGGTTTTTGGCGTAGTTCATGTCTTGGAAGAAAGAAAAATCCGTATTCGCATAGTTTTTGGTACGACATATTAACCAAATAAACAGGTGCGAATCGGACTTGCGCACCGAGGGTTTCGTACATTTTTAGTATTTGTTGTTATAGCGGCAACAGAAATACATCATCTGTAAAAATTTCAACTGTCTAGCTATCACGGTTCATGAGATACAGCCTAGTGACAGACAGACGGACAGACGAACAGTGGAGTCTTAGTAATAGGGACCCTTTAAAAACATGTAAGTAATACGATTTGTGGAGGGCTAAAATAATACGAGAACGGGAATGTGTAATACAATATATAGGAATAGATGCAGCGTTTACGCAGCAAAATAATTATCGACAATTAGGAAGCATGCTACGTGTTTCTTCCCTTAACCACTATTTTATTAAGCGTAGGCGCTTAACTAATTTCGCTAGCCGATAATTCCGTTATACGTAAATACATTATTTTTGGAATCAAGCTCTTCTACAAAAAATCACAGGAATCCCTAGAAGTACTCTGAAAATCAGCGAGGGTAATATTAGCTCGGATCGAATATACATTATTTCCTAGAACACTTTGATGAAAGAGATTTGAAATAAAATATGCTTTTCCACCCTTTCTGTGCGCCGTTTTGCATAATTTATAAATAGCATTGAAAAGTCAAAGCAATGCAAAGTTTGTGGAAATAAAGAGCAGGCTTAAGACACATAAGTAGACCACGCAACACACCTACTTCGCGTACCAACGACCTTTGCAGAGAACATGGATATTTTTAATGTTATTATTGCGAGCCTATTGTGTCACACTGCTTGGTAAAGGTTTCCCCCCTCTTCTTCAACTCGACCCGGTTTTGAGCTACATCTGGCCAGCTTTTCAAAAAAGAGTCCAAATTATTCCACCATCGCCGAAAATAACATGGTTGTAGAATCAAATATCACTTTTCCATTTTGAATATTATTAATCGGACGATTAAAATTATTGAAGAACTTAATCGGACGTATGCTTTTTAATAGGTAAAAGCAAATAGTTCAAATCGATATGTCAACCAACAGAAAATATGTATCGATAAAAGAAAGGTGTTTTAAGTTTATGACCACTCTGACATTTGGTGTTTAACTTGAGTTTTTGCTCCGTGCATGACTGTGGCGCTGCCCTGGCGGGAATGGGACCCATTAGTTGACAGCTGTCAATTAATATAAAGATCTCAATAAGAATTCCCATTTTTGCTAAGCGTTATTTTCACTTATATATCCCTTCCCTTCCATAGCCAATATGTGATATCGATTAGATATGCCCGTGAAGGAAGCCTTGCAAGACACTTACGTATGAAGTAGTGTAATCACAGGCCTAGCTCAGCGCATTATGCATGCTATTCTCATACATTGCATCCAAGAATAACAGGTAACTGAGTGAAGAATCTCAACACTTGTACTCGTATCAGCTGCAGTTTCACGATCGGTGTCTTTGTGATTATTTTATTATTTGAAAAAGAAAGTTGGTCCTCAAATCATTTAATACTTTTCGTCTGGTAGCTTTGGACACGAAATTGAATGGGTAATCACTGTAATAAGGTATTTGTTCAAGTTTAATTTACGCGCTAGAAGTTCAGGTAGGTTTGACTAGTATATGTAGATTTGACGCTTGAATCATTTTATAATGTAGATTAGTGCTGGCTATAGATCGTATCTAAAAAATCAATGTTATAATTAGGCACTATAAAGCCAATGCTTTACATTGCCTTATTGTAGCGAAATTACGTGGTGTTCAAGCTTAGTATTTTTTTTGCTAATAGGCATTGTCCAACCTGGGCCGAAAGATGATTATTTGGTTATATAGTATTTTACTCAGATTCAGAAATCAAATGATGCATATACTTATACATATTACTTATTCCTAAAATCATTTGATTACAGCCCTTGAACCCTTTACAGCGTTCGAAACGTATAATCCGATTTCATAGTTTTATTTCATGAGTAACTATCGCGGTAACCGAAGACATTATGTATTCGTATACCTAAAAGTCAAAGTTCCTTGATCAAGAGCGAGGGTCAAGTTACAGAAATAGCTTAAAGCATTAGTTATTTAAAGCGCGCCACCATTAGGCTGCGATACCGTGAAAATGGAAAAACTTGGTGGCAACGCCATTATCGTTTGGCAAGGAAAGTTTTTCTCCCTAGTGCATAATGTGGTGGTAATATTACAATAATGAATAACCAAGTGAAAATACATACATACATATAATCACACCTATTTCCCGGAGGGGTAGGCAGAGACCACTGATTTCCACTTGCTACGATCCTGACATACCTCTTTCGCTTCCTTCACTTTCATATCATTCCTCATACACGCGCGCCGGTTTAGCGTGCTCTTGACCTGGCCTTTCTTCAGGACTAAACTATTAAGTAGTAATAGTAGTAGTAAAACTCTTTATAGTACAAAAAGAAACATAAAACAAGAGAAAAACACATCATTTGTACAAAGGCGAACTTATCCCTTTCAGGGATCTCTTCCAGTTAACCTACTATTAAATATACGTTACTATTAAATATGTGTATTCTTATTTTGTTTATTGTTTTTATTTGTGAATTACTAGAATAATAGGATTATAGTTCATATCAGCGTTATTACTAACTCATCCTTGTTAGTGCTTAAAGTTGGCAACATATATGCAATTTGAAACTCTCTTACCATCGCATCGGCTGGCCTGTGTGCTCATTTGCATTAGCTTCCCAGAAGTTTAAATAGTTTTAAATCGTTTAAGTGTAATTGGATGAGCAATAATATCTTCTTCCTTGTGTCTTTAAAACTTTGAATCCCATTTTCGTCTTGAAACTTGAATTAAAAAAAGACTACATTGAGCTCTATGCATTTGATGAGCATTGAGCTTGTGCATACATGCTTATATGTATAAGGTTACATGGAGGTAAGAGAAACATCGGGGAAGAGTAACAAGTAGGAAATCCTCATACTGTTTCTCTTGCCCCGAGCAAAATAAACTGTTTCTATTATCCCACATGACATTACTTTTTTTTATACTACGTCGGTGGCAAACAAGCATCAGCCCGCCTGATGTTGAGCAGTCTTCGTAGCCTATGTACGCCTGCAACTCCAGAGGAGTTACATGCGCGTTGCCGACTCCTCTCCCTCGTTGACCTTACAAATAAAGGTACAACACAACAACAACAACAATTGACAACTTCCTACAACAGTTCAAAGGATACATCTCTTTCAAGATCGCGCAATCGCACGGGCGTTATTACCCTAAAAAGCGGTCAGAGAAAACTTACGGCAAAAACTTATTCCCGGTCTTAAAACGGGTTCACACCTAAAAGGAAACATTTCCTTTGCCGGACCCCTTTTTCCACGGGTCAACGGCCTGCGAACAGGGTAACCATATATTCATTTTGAAAATTCCGGATTTTTATACGCAATGCCTGATATACAAGTACAACGATTGGGGTGGAGGGCTTAGTCTTACCAATTCCGATTACTTTTATGTTAAATAACTTTTGCTGAATCGAAAAACAAAAATAACTTTTAACGAATTGTTTGGCTTCTAGTTACACACTATCTTGAAGCGCTACAGAATATCCCTTTTTTAATACTTACGTTATTTCGGCATGTTAGAAGAAAAATCTGACGTCTGGTTACCTTTGCGTGAACCTTAACTAAGATAAAGAGAGGATTCAGGTCGCGTGGCCGGTAAAGATAACCGATGTTCGTTGGCCCTTTATGTTTGGGAATTTGAAGGAGTTTTGGGTCCCTTGACCGATAAAGGAGGCATTGAGGTTCATACTGTGTGGTTAATGTGTGAGTATTTTTGGCATGAGGACCTTTTTTTTTTGTTCGTGTATAAAATAAACTCTGCAAATGTCGGTTTACATTGGCAGAAATAGTGATAGGATCTTTTATAATAAGAAATTGGACAAAACTTGTTTAATTTGTCTACCGTTGAGCGCTATTTAATTCATTAAACGCGATGTAATCCGTTAAAATTATTCTATTTTATGGATAACTATTTATGGCGGTAACTGAAGATAATATGGCATATATTATGATGAGATCAACTCAACTGGATGAACTTAGACTTTTGGTTCTTGAATTAACATGTGTCACCATCTTTCTCGCGTTGTCCCGGCATTTTGCCACGGCTCAAGGGAGCCTGGGGTCCGCTTGGCAACTATTCCCAAGAATTGGCGTAGGCACTAGTTTTTACGAAAGCGACTGCCATCTTGAATTAACATGTGTATTGTTCTGTTTCAGAGCGCATCGGAGTCGTCCGCGGGCGCGGGCGGGGGCTCGGCGACCGGCAGCGTACGGGTCTCCTCGCGGTCTAGAGCCTCCGAGGAACCGCACATTGGTGAGTTCAACCTATTCCACTCTTTTCGATACCATCCTAATCTCATTCACGTCATACATGCCGTTCGTCGATGTCTGATCTAGTCGATGGTTTACACGCTAATCTTTTATTAATATGATCATCATAAAAAAGATGCCTAGGTATATTGTATGTAGATACTGGCTAAATAGATAATAGATAAATATCCCTTCTAGTCAAGGCTCTAAACCGATTTAAAATATATCGATTAATATCGGTTTATTAAGGTTTCGCTTCTACGGGCTTAAGAACGCGAATGTTTTATGAACATTGTGGGAACAAAATTTTCCGGTGTATTTGACAAATATGGGGTAGAAGTGGGGTAGAAGACGGGCGAGTGAATAAATAAGTTTTGCAGCTTGTCGTGAATGGCGTTTATTGTTTAGGTATAACGGTTTTTATAGTTCCAAATAGGTTGATCCAAAAAAAAGATACCTATTTAAAGATTTCAAAAACCGGTGAAGAAAGGAGAAAGAAACGAAACTAAAAAGGATTTACTTCAAATTTAAACCATTGTTTGACATTCATTGCTTTTCCGTGCGTATAAGTAGTTGGAGAATGTTTGCGAAAGCAAGAAATTGTATCTGTCAATACAAGTTTACAGGACAAGATGAATCCCGTCCTTGACCCGCGCGGAAATGCCTTCGAGCATGAAGAATGTTTGACGAATGAATAAGGTTATGCGCGATTAGGGTCCGACCTTTCGCAGAGTATTTGCTGTGGAATTAATTTGGGTGTACTTTGAGGGTCAGCGACTTTAGAACTTGTGTAAAAATGTTTTTCAAATTATACTTAACAAGTTTCTATCGAATTAATATCAAAATCAACTTAAATGATCTTATAGATTCAGTATTTTTTTACTATAGTACATATTAACTAAAAGCAGGCATACCACTTATTGAAAATGTAACAATTAAGGTTTCTTTTTACCGGACACACTAGGAACTATAATAAAAAAAGGTATACGAGTTTACATTACAAGTTTAGGAACAGAAAAATATATCATCCTTTTAAAACCTTTAAAAGGTTGAGGATATTAAGGAGAAGGGTACATTCGACACAAACCTTACATTACTCGTACATCTGCTTGAACATGTATAGACGAATTTTTACCCATTGGTGTAAAGTAAACATACTAGATTTTCGAAGTACAGTGACTATTTATTATTTACAACGACGGGACTTAATCGCGTAAAATAAGTTTTAAACTTATTTTACGCGATTAAGTCCCGTCGTTGTAAATAATAATGACTAAAAATTGTGAAAGTTTAAATCAGTGTTTTACAGTGACTATTGTCAACTACCTTCACATTAACTATCTAGTGTTAACATGAAATCTCTTCATCTTCATCCGCAAATCCTTTTGGTTTTATTAGTAGTACACACTATAGGTTAACTTTCCAGTTCGATCCCATTAATTTTTCTTTACTTTTATTAGTGTGTTTAGGTCGGGTTGCCTTTGTTTGACATAATTATTGAGTCATAATATAATGATTGTCAGACTATCATTAGTCATAATTCTGAAACCGTTAACTTTTCAGGATTTTCGTTAGGTTATCCTATAGGTAGGTTAGGTTAGGTTTATTTTATGGCAGACCTGAAATGTTACGCGTTTCTGCGAAAAATCAAATTATGACTAACGAAAATGCGGACAAACAATACATTATGACTTAAAACTTTATGGGAAACAATAGAGACCCGTTTAGGTCATTATTTAAACTCTGTTTCTATTTTTCCAGGAAAGTACAAGCTGCTCAAGACGATCGGCAAAGGCAACTTCGCGAAGGTGAAACTCGCGAAACATGTCCCCACCGGCAAGGAGGTCGCCATCAAGATCATCGACAAGACCCAGCTCAATCCTGGCTCGCTGCAGAAACTCTTCAGAGAGGTGAGAGCGTTTTTTACTTACTCACTTACTTACTCCGTTGGCTTGACGCAAAATGAGACTTGGCCTCCGACACAAGACAGCGCATATGACATATGGAATATACAAATAAGACGATAGATACCGAGTTACTATACAAATAAATTACATATCTTTTTCACATTGGATTCTATTAACTATTTTCGACTTCCGTAGTTTATTTGTATTGGATTCTAAATTACTTTGTATAAAAGGGTACGCTCGGTCTAATTCGTGTACGTGTACCTCTAAGTAAGTATGAGCAAAAAACACGAAATTTTGATGTAGGTACGGCAATTTATGTCTGGTCTAGTACGGTTTTTGTTATGAGCGGCCGGCCTTAGCATGAGCATCTAAATGGCATTAAGCAGAGGATTACGTTTTGCGGTCTGCTTTTTTTGCTGGTCGTTTGGATTATTTAGTGATGTAACTCTGCTAATATTTATAGCTATTATTTCTGGGGAAGTAGGAGTATTATCCTTTGCAAAAAATATGGCACTTCTCTATGTCGTATTAAAAGTCGCAAGGATATATCTGTGTGACTTTTAAAGTTATCGAAATGGTTTACATTTCCCTTGATAAAGTCTAACGCAAACTTAGGTTAAGAAAGGAACAAAATATGGTAATTGGTATGTTTGACGGTATTTACAGATATGTTATAATGATTCACTTGTATCTTGTATGTCTAAGTTAGGAGTATCTGATAGACGTGTATTCGTCAATATAGATCGTGTTATTCACGAGAACGCGTGCCTTGGTTCGTATTGTCATGACATTAAAGGTTAGATTTGACTAATTCGCGCGTCATCGTGAATGACACGATCGATACGCTTGTCATACACTTGGGTGCAGCCTACTTAAATAAAACCACCAAACTCTGTCAAACGATGTTGCATGCAAGCAACGCTACGTTATAGATAGTGAATTGTTTACTTGCTTTGTACTCGTATTGTACAGTCTCCTTCAGATATATCGGAACGGCCAAGATGATCACTGAACTGAACTCGCCTTTATTGTCAAGGCGTTAGAGTGCGTGTTCAGATATTTTTGAGCACCTCGGCCTCTCCAATCTGATGGCGATTGTACATTGAGACCATTTCAAGTTGAATACGAATCCACTTAGTTTTCAGATTTATTACTGAATCGTACTTCGCAAAACAACAATATTGGCTTGCCAAAACTCAACTTGATATTGCTGATAAAACTTCGAGTTTTCGCTTGCGTACTGAATAATATTATCTTTGAATCACATAAAATTATTTCGAAGCGAGTTGTTGCGCTTTGCGATTCTATTTCTCTTTGTGGAATGTTACGGTTTTAACAAAAGTTTTTGTACGATTTATATTATTATGTATTTCAGTAAAGTAGGGTAAATCGTCAATTACCGGCTACTGGTTAATAACTGGCTGCCCTAAACTAAAAATGAATTCTATTCACCTATAAACAGAATTTATTTTAGTATAAGGTGTCAATGGACACTGCGTGTGCCACCCTTCAGTAACTAGCCGCCTTACGCTAAAATGAATTCTGTTAATATGTGAATAGAATTCATTCTTAGTATAAGGTGGCCAGTTATTAAACAGTGGACAGTAATTGACGAATTGCCCCCATTCCTTATAAATCTGGTACCTAATTTAAACTGTTAACAATTTAAACACCAGAGTTCGCAAAATTTTATTGTATGTAAAGTTTCATAGTAAACCGCCGCGGCGCGCCGGGTGACGTTGATCAGTCTGTCAAGTGCGGATGGTGCAACTGGCATTTAAAGTGACAATATTGAGATTCTTATCGGCTTTCATATTATAACTGTGACAGGGTACGAAAACGAAGAAATCTTCGAATTTGATTGTACAAAAAACAAATTTACATGACCTTGTTGTCGGTATCTTAGAGGCGTGTAAATATATATTTGAGACGTTGACTTTTAAAGATGTTTGTGATCTCGACTGTACATTGATGATTTGCAGCCTTATGATGGATTTATGTAATGGAAGTCCTCTTGTGCCAACCATTTATCATTAATCAGCCTCACCACTATGTCCTTAACATTGTTTTCGTTTCCCTTGCCTTTATGCTTTTTAATTTAACCTCGAGCCACTATTGAACACGTATTCCTTATATCTTCCAGGTGCGGATAATGAAGATGCTGGACCACCCGAACATCGTGAAGCTGTTCCAAGTGATCGAAACGGAGAAGACTCTCTACCTGGTCATGGAGTACGCTTCGGGAGGCGAGGTTAGTACTAGCAAAGATTCATTAATTGTAAGTACCTAGTAGATGTGGCCTATAAAGATTATGGGAGACAATTAATTGCAATGTCCGAATGAATAAAATTTAAATTAGACACTATTGACACTAAAGCTTCTTAAGGTAGTTTATTTAATTTCTGATTTCCGCTGGGAAATCGCAATTTTAAAGCAGTCCGCAATCAAAATAAACCATAGATTGATTTGATGATAAGTACAGCAAAAAGGACTAAATTCGAAATGATCGGTCTTTTAACATTGCTTTATGCATCGTGTAGACTGTAGGGTACCCATACCGTACTCAGGGCTCACAAACAGCTGACGATGCGATCGGGACAAGAGTTATGATGAGAGAGACAGAGAGACACCGTGTGTCAAATAGTATCGAAAGGACATTTCGGAACGTACAACAAATATTAACATTGCTATGTAATGTTTCAGGTGTTCGACTACTTGGTGTTACACGGACGCATGAAGGAGAAGGAGGCGCGCGCCAAGTTCCGGCAGATCGTGTCCGCCGTGCAGTACTGCCATCAGAAGCGCATCATACACAGGGATCTCAAGGTGATCAAAATACCGCAGGCTTGACTTGACTTTGCCTAGTAGGCCGAGCACATGATTGACGAGACAGTATCTCGCCGCGAGATAGACTATTCGTCTTTTACTAAAGGGAAGTGAGGTAGGGTCTTGAGCTTCGTGCTTGAGTTCACTCCAAATCTTCCCAATAGCCTTCGCCTCTGCAATAATAGTCCGTCGCCAGGTCTGCTTTGGACGGAAACGTTTCCTCTTTCCTTGGGAATTCCAGTCTAGGGCTTGCCTCGGTATGTGGTCAGGAAAATATCTCAGACAACGCCAAGAGCTTCTAATTGCCAAGGGTTTTTGAATGTGTGATACATTTTGTATATAAGTAAATTTGCGTGTGCCATTTCGCGTTCTTGACGCATTAGAAGTAACTTTTCTGTTGATGCGATGTCGCGTCCGCGAGACTCGAGGCATGTTAGCAAAGGTTCATTACCAATACGTAACAGATATTGTTAATAATTTACCCTAGACTGCATCGGCACTTACCATCAGGTGAGATTGCGGTCAAATGCTTGCCTTTTTCTAATAAATAAATAAAAAAAGATGCCATAAGACACAGCGACGCGTCTTGTCATGGATACTAATGGCACCAGTTCATCGATTGTGCGGTGCGCTATAAGTGACATCGTTTTTAATTATTTTCCAGGCGGAAAACCTCCTGCTAGACGGCGAGATGAACATAAAGATAGCAGATTTCGGGTTCTCCAACGAGTTCACGCCGGGCGCTAAACTCGACACCTTCTGCGGCAGCCCGCCCTACGCCGCGCCAGAACTCTTCCAAGGTCAGTAGGTTTCTTTCATTTCTTTGAACTAGATTTCAGTGGGGGCGTCAAAAACATTTGTAGAGAAGCGGGACCTAATATAGGTAACTTTGCTATTAATTATTGAACTGACTGAAAATTAGTCCAGCTGGTGGAAATAACGCTACGAGTACGGACGCGCCGTCATTGAACGATGTTTTTTTGGAAATTCGATTTGATGAAGGCAAAACAACACTGTTTTTTTGGATTCTATCTGAAATCAGTAGATTTTTTAAATGGCGTTTCATAATTTTGTAGGTATTGTTGTATCTACAACAATTTCTACATTGTTCTAATACCATTTTCAGGCAAGAAATACGACGGCCCAGAAGTAGACGTGTGGTCGCTGGGTGTGATCCTGTACACGCTCGTGTCGGGATCGTTGCCTTTCGACGGCTCCACTCTGAGAGAATTGAGGGAAAGAGTGCTGCGTGGGAAGTACAGGTAAATAGCAGTTTTTTCTTAATTGTGTACCATTAACGGCTGGTTAGCAATCGTCACAAAACTGACAGTCAATGTCAAACCCCTATTCATTTGGTCAGGAAAATGTCAGTTAGACTTGAACACAACTTAAATCGCGCAAGTACAAAGTACAATTTAAAATAAAAATGCCAAAATAAATGCTCTAGTAAATATTTATATACGAAGTCTATGAAAACAATCATGCCCCCGAGTTTAATGGAGGATGGAGACATTCATACAATAGCTGTTAAATTCGAAGCACCAATATGTTATAGACTTAATACTTACGTAAATACAATCCATGAACTTATGATTATAATCTGAGTGACTGGCGCAGTCAGTAGGATAAACATTGACAATGAAATTTTTTGGTTGTGGTAATAAATTATTTTTCTTTATTTCTTCCATCATTTTACCAAACAGGCTAAATACTTATGTTATTGTTATTTTCAATTGTTGTATGTTCAGATGTTTATATTGTAGGTTTTTAATGGTTCTCTCAGTAAATGGCGCTGTCAGCACATTGCATTTTTATCATGGACGAACGCAGTTTGAGAAGCATATAAAGAAAAGCTACTAATATATCATTTGTATATATTCCAGAATACCATTCTACATGTCAACGGACTGCGAAAACTTACTAAAGAAGTTCCTCGTCCTGAACCCGGGCAAGCGAGCCTCGCTCGAGAGCATCATGCGCGACAAGTGGATGAACACGGGCTACGAGGACGACGAGCTGCGGCCCTACGTCGAGCCGCAGCAGGACTACAAGGACCACAAGCGGATAGGTATGTCTGCATGTTTCGCATGACTATGGTTTTATAGTCTCTGACCTGACAGACGCCACGGTCCGGGCTGTCAGCACCGCTGCTTTCTGGGCATCCACTGTTTAGGAGTACCTCGACACGAGAGAAGAAGAATATAGTCTTTTAACGTTTTAGATGTTTCACGGAGACGTGAATCATAAAAGTAAGATACGAGGGCGATTAGAGGAGAGTAACGGTCGATAAACAAATGCGGGACTAATGTGGCTAGGCTTGTAAGCACCGTAGGCGGAAAGGTAATGTTCATATGTTGCATAAATATGGTTTTAATGCTCCACAGTAGACCGATTTCGGAGGGTTCCTTATCTAAAGTTCACAAAAGAACGTCGTGTCGGAAAAATGGAGAAACACCAATTACGAGAACGATTGAGTGCGTGTTCTTTATGGGGAGCTGATAGGAGAGTTATCTGCACATGTTGCAGGAGTATGGTTTATTTTTCACTGTAGGTCGTTGTACTACCTACACTATACTCATGCGAGTATCATGAATCATCATCCTCGCGACTGTGAGCTTTCAGGTGGCTGATGTGGCCTATTTTTGCAGTGAATGTACGGCCGTACACTCACCGCAGGTCAGCATCCCTCTGACAAAATTGTAGTTGATGACCGCAGGTGGTCCCGACTTTTTTAACTCAGAGTTCCACTCGCCTCTGCTCTTCAAAGGCTTGAACTTTTGTACTCACTGTATGCCTCTATTTCGGCCGATCTTGTGCCGAAGTCTCTCAGATGATTCAATGTCACATCTCCGCATGTGACGCTTCAGCACATGTTTGTAGCGCAAAAGTTGGCCGCCCTGTTTGCGCTTGCCACTTTGCAACTCTGAGTAAAAGATGCGTTTAGCAGCTCTGTTATTAGACATACGGGAGACATGACCACACCATCGCAGCTGTCGCCGCATTAGATAGGCTTCAATGACGCTGACATTAGCATGGCGTAGAACTTTCTGACACGATCTGACCAAGAGATGTTCATAATGTCACGCAGACATTTAAGGTGAAACCTATCCAATGTACGAATGTGTTTACGGTAGAGACACCACGTTTCAGAGGCATTCAGGAGATTGGGCAGAACTATTGCCATGAATATTACTTACATAGCTTGTGTATCTACGTGGGTTATGTACGAACGAGGCGGAGGTATGGCTTGATATTATGGGTTAAAAATAGTGTGAAATTGGGAACAAGTTTACAAAGCGTAGGTAAGTATGATATACCGGTGCTGTGGCTGTCGGTACTATAATAAAATTGTATATATTAATTATAAAGTTGTCAAATCGGAATATCAAGCTTCTATTGCCCACAAATTGATCATAACGCTTTTATAAACTTAAACAATCTGCTTTTATCACTATGGCTTCATAACAAATTAAGGCTCACAATCAACCCAAAATGAGTTTACTGGCAGTTTTCACGTACCACTAATATTGTTAAATAAGTTTAATTATGTTTAATCTAAACAGGGAAATATACTAAAACTCGTACTAACTTATTAGAAATAAGTTTTGAAATATGCTTTCTTCACGCAAAATGCCTACACTAATTTAACGCAACACAGTGGTGTGGCTTAGACTATGGCCCTAAACAGTAGTGGATCAATTTCACGGCGCTTTGCTCCCTTAATTTCTGTAGACACGTTTATGACGAAGTGTTTCAACATGTTTGGCAGGGGTCCCTACTAGAAACATGAAAATACACTTTGTAAAAAAAATTGTCTAAAGAAATTAGGCGTTTCAAATGTCGGAGATATTGCCCACTAAATTTTTTAACCGACTTCCGAATTTCAAAAAGAGGAACTTCGTAATTCGGTTTTTTTATGTTTGTTACTCCATATCTTCTTTTTTTATGGTTTCTAGATATTATTAGAGTTGAAAGTGCCACCCCACTGTGTGCTAAGTATATTTTTCCTCACATTGACTATTTGTGTGAATAATATTCGTTTGTATTCCATGCCAACTACGCAATCGGCACAGCTCAAGTTGGTAGGTGATCATAGCTTCATATGTGTTAGATATATATCTATTTGCTTCATTTTATTTGTATTTTCTTTAAGTGGTTTTATTGTAATAATTGAGCTACAATGTTTTTATTTATCGGCACGAGTGTTGTCACCTTTTTTCTATTATTATTTGCTAATTCATGTGATAGTCTCAATTATTTGTTTCATAAGAGCATGTTTTTGATATATGTACGACAAGTCAAAAAATGATATAAGTTGGATAATATCTTCTAATAATAAAATCGCAGATAATTTATATTCTTACGCATGAGCATTCTTTACAAGTTGCTTATTCGCAGAAAAAATAGGATTATATAAATCGGAAATCATTTTATAACAAGCTTACCATAGTAGAAAAAAAAATTATGTCTATTATGTGTAAACTTATGAAATAAAACTATGAAAACGGATTATATCGCGTATATTGAATTTATAATACATCCCGACGTTTTGAACTCTTTACAGCGTTCGTGGTCAACGGGTGACTCACCTAGTTTTATTCAATAGTTTTATTTCATGAGTAACTATCGCGGTAACCGAAGACAATATTATGTGTAAACTTGTTAATGTGCAATAAAGTGACATACATACATAAGGGTTCCTTTTTCACCATTTTGGTACGGAACTCTAAAACCCCTTCCTGAATGCAGTAGTGTCGATGTACAGTTGACCACTCAAGTTTGAACCCCAGCAGTAACGTACATTTGTGTTTACAGAGGCTCTGGTGTGCCTGGGGTACAATCGGCAGGAGATTGAATATTCTCTGGCGGAAGCAAAGTATGACGACGTGTTCGCCACATATCTGCTGCTCGGCAGGAAAAGTACTGACGTGAGTTGTTTATTGTTATTTTTTTACCCGCTTTCATAAATTCCTATTTGAATTATTTCTTATGTTGTGTCGTAGGCGGTTTGTAACGGATCTTATCGTTTAGGTAATCTGACTAATGTGTTTACATATCTATTAAATAATGAAGTCGGAGAGAGAAGAGGATCAGAGTATACACGGTGGCTTAAAAATAAGTGCATTCCCGTTGCCAGGGAGGTTTTGGGACTATACTGAGCAACTTTTACTATGGAACCAACCCTGAAATCGTGCAAAAAGTGGCTGTTTCATACATTTTGGCTGGTCCATTTTCTATGGGAGGGTAAAATTTTGATTCGCGATTTCGTGGTTGGTCCCATAGTAAAAGTTGCTCAGTATAATCTCAAAACCTCTCTGGCAACGGGAATGCATTTTTTTTAGCCACCCTGTATAATGTTTTAATATTAAATTTATTAGGTTTATTTTTTCTTGTTCGTTCGGTTATTTTAAGCCGAAAGAAGGGGTCAACCTTGAATCTCGGTGAATAATACTTATGTGCACACATCCTGTTATAGTATGAATCTTCTCAAATGATTTTTACGCCCAAGACCCTAATCTATTAAACAAAAGCCATTGTTTCTTTTCTGTCGCTTTTCTTTGCGGTCGGCAATTGTGTCTGAGCGCGTGGCCATTGTGTTTGAGCGTTCGCCCAAAAAATATTGTCTATTATTAGTTCCTCCCATTTAAACCCTTTATTTGACTGGGTTAATTAGTATACATTTACTTATTCTTTTTTGTTGTTGTTCCGTCTCAAGGCCCAGGAGAAAACGGTACAGTTTCATAAAAAACATGTTGTCATTTTCATTCATTTTTATACAAATAAGTTGGATCTTTTTTTATTTGTTCACCACACCAGCTCGTAAAGGCTCTCTTTATTTTTCGAAAACTGAGAAAGACGCTTTTTATCTAGAAGAGCGGCAAACGGCCAAGTATTTTGATTCGAATTTTTAGTTGTTTGCTAATGTAGCTAACATGAGTAGTCGTAGACAGTTGATTTTTAAATGATGATTTTGAATAATATTTGTCTTTGGTTACCGCGATCGTTACTCATGAAATAAAACCGGATTATACCGAGTATATTGAATTAATAATACATCCCCCGTTGACCACGAACGCTGTAAATGGTTCGAAACGTCGGGATGTATTATAAATTCAATATACGCGATATAATCCGTTTTCATAGTTTTATTTCATGATTTTGAATGATAAATTGCTTGGGTATCCAAATTAGCACGAGGGGTTGAACAACAGTTTTGCCTACATATAAATAACAAATAAATATTCTAGAAATGAGTTTAAGTAGACAGCATATCATTGAAAGTGAAATATGGGTAGACAAATGACGTTATGTGATACGATTCTAATTAATTATTTTTTCATTTAATATTACCTGATAATGTTATAAACTTATAAGGTGAATCAGCTTTTTAGTGTCACTCGTTGCCCGTTGGTTACGATTAGTTGTCCAGAGGACAAAATACTTGAAATCCTGATTTTATGGTATATATTTAAATGTCTAGCCTGCATTATAGTGGTAGTTGTAACCAATTACCATAATGGGCTATCTACTAAGCTTGTTAATAGCACGGCATACAACATCTCTTTGAACAATGTGTGCCAGTATTGTCCGTTGGACAACGGGACAAGATAAAAATCCAAAAAAGGGTGAATCAACATCCTATACCTTTATTACATTTGTAAACATGTTATTATAAGCAGAAATATTTATTATTATTATTAAATCGAAATAATTACACGTTACGGGTCAAAAACACAGAAATACCATGTCAAAATCAAAAACTATACGATTAATAATAAATACCTAAAAACTAGGAAATAAGAGTTTTGAATGATTCACGGTTAGTTTTACTAGACTTATATTGACCGGGATATACATAGACCGTGATTACCTTGTATTGTTTTTGAGCTCCCGATATTTCGACGCAGTTACATGCATCTTGTTCACGGGTGACTACTAACAAAGAAATAAATAAGTAATGAATAGTAAAAGTGTGTTATAATAATTATATGTTGTTGTGTCAGCCGGAGTCGGACGGCAGCCGCTCGGGCTCGTCGCTGTCGCTGCGCGCCGCCGCGCCCGCCGCGCAGGCGCAGGCCGCCGCCGCCAACCAGCACTCAGGTACACACTACACACTACACACTACACACTACACACTACGAGTATATACCTTTACACGACCGCACTGGGAATTATACTCGTAGCGTCTACGAACTGACATTTCATTCCTTTCTTAAGAGCCCGTTATCGATTTTAGTCGCAAAAATGTAAAATTGATAGATTTAGTCACCAAATATGTACCACTTTTAACTATAAAACTCCCGTGAGACTCAAACATATTAGATTATTTTAAACCGGGTCACTCACGTATTATTAAGTCGAATAGCTCGACATGTTTCGGTCCAATTTACGAGGACCGTCTTCACGGAGACACGACACGTCTTCACTGGTCGAAACATTGGACCGAAACATGTCGAGCTATTCGACTTAATAATACATGAGTGACCCGGTTTAAAATAATTTAAATATGTACCACCTTTTGATACGTAATAGAAATAATAAGTACTTACTGGTTTCTAATAGCTTAGTACGTCTTGTGATCTTGCCGTTTTACAAATCAATTTTTTGAAATCAGACTCACTAAACTAGTAATGATTTTTTATCTGATGGACGTTTAGGTAAACGCGCGTATAGCACTGATTTGATTTGTCGCTCTTATTTGTAAATTTCGTAAAATTTGGACCGCTAAAAATGGTAATTTTGTATTACACATAATTATCCTGTAGTCCACCTTTTAAAGACTACATTTTTAAAATATAATAACTTTGAAGTAGTGTAAATGAAAGTTAGACGAAATCAATTTTCTCCAGAAATTACTTCAAAACAAGTGACAATTTCTCTGAAAATCGACTTAATTTCAACGTAATTTTGATACTTAAATAATATACAACATCTGCTAAAACTGTTCTTGTACATCAATTTGTATAAAATACCGGTGACGCACGCTCGCGACCTCATTATTAAAGGGCAAGATGAGAATACGTGCTAATAGAAACCAATACTTGTTATTTAGATATTACGTAACAAAACGTGTATAATTTCGACGACTAAATCTATCAATTTAACATTTTTGCTCCAAAATCCTTACCCGGCTCTTAATGTTTCTGGTGCGCTGTCAAACTTCACAGTGGCGCCCAACGCGAGGCACACGTAGGTCCTATATATTTTAGCAGCACATCACATTCAGCAGCAGAAGCAGTAAAATCAAAGTAAAAATGAATACGCGTAACTCAGTCGTTCAGCCGATGATATAATTCCATACTTTCCATAAGCCATCGGCTGAACAATATAGTCGTTTGGTTTTATTGTTTATATCCTTATATTAAATGAACTACAGAAACGGCCGAAATTACACGCGGCAGTATTTTCGTCAAACCCATTTTGAAGAGTTCTTGTTTCTTCTTCTGCTGCAGATGCAGACTTGACTAAGTGTGATAATTTGATAAATAGTAATATTATGTTGAAGTCAATAACTACTAAGATTATAATATAAGTTCTTATTTTTAAATGAGCACAGAATTGCGAAAAATAAATTGCTTTATCTAAATTCATCTACTTAAACCTTATAAAAAAAGCCGTTCACATATTTTGATACCTAAGATATTAAGAACGGATTAAAAATAAGCTTTAAACCTTCATAAGTTTTGAAACGTACTTCTGAGAAAATGTATATTACTTAATATTTAGTATAATCCGTTCAATAAATCTTTATCATCATAAAAATATAACAATAATGACGACGCTGTACATAGACAGCATTAACGCTTAGCTTAGGATAATCGGGCGTAGACGCTTGCTTCACGGGTCATGTCGGGCCATCGTGCTTGTTTTATTCGTGTGCTTACTTGACGTACTCGAGGAACTTTATTTCAATGCTAACTTCATATCTTGTCACAGTGACGATGTGTGAAGTGACACAGAAATGGAATCCTCGACTACACCATTGCTCCACAACTGCTCATCAAGATTTTTGACTAATGTAATGGTATAGTATGAATCTTCTCAAATGATTTTTAACGCCTAAGACCCTAATCTGTTAAACAAAAGCCATTTTTTTCTTTTGATCGAGCGGTCGGCCATTGTGTCTGAGCGCGTGCCAAAGCAATAATGTCGTTTAAAAAGCGGCTGTATCGTGGTGGTTTTAAGGTTCAAATCTAAGTACATGTAACATGTTTTGGTAATGTAGGACCATCGACCACCTCAATATAGGCGAGCGCTCATATTATTTCATAGATTTGAACCTTAAAACCACCACGATACAGCCGCTATTTAAACGACATTGTTGCTTTGGCACGCGCTCAGACACAATGGCCGACCGCTCTCACACAGGAAGGCGTTTGTTTAACAGATTAAGGCCTCAGGCGTAAAAATCATTTGAGAAAATTCATATTGTAACACTCGTAACAGATGTGTATTTTTTCTATTAGTAGTGTCTGGTTAAAAATCTTGGTATATTTGTAGATGAATTTTGATGAGCAGGTGGATATGGTGTATGGCAAAACGATAAAAGTGTGGGTGCGAAATCGATTTGGTAGGATTTTATGTCGTAATTATTGACGTGGTAGGAGTTAAAACGTAAGACCACATTAAATTCATGATATATTTCGTGTGGAGCTCCATAGGCAACTGAATTTTATTTAAAGCCTTCGTACACCTACACCTACAATTCAGCCGGCCAGCTCCATTGCGTACCATGCAATCGCATCTTCAAAACCAAGTTTGGCTTCGCAAGCCACATTAGAGCGTTCCATGTTTCCCATTAAAAACGGTTGGAGTCGCCGTCGTCGGACACGGCGAGGAGGACATTATTATTAAAACCGTGAAATGATTTGCTCGTTTTGGCTTCTCCGAGTATATATATTTGCGGCGATTCGTCTGTCAATTTTGTAATTGATATCATTTTGTTGATACGATTCTGTGTCGTCTTTAGTTCAGTTGTCTATAGGAGCGGAGCATACGTTATAGTATATTTATTAAAAAGTCCGCGTGCGAAACCGTGGGACTCAGTTTACGTTCGAGCGGGGCGGGCGGCGGGACGTAAATAATGTACCTAATTCGCAAACGGCCTTAGCGTACCCCATTCTAGACTCGGTAACGTAACCCGGACAAGTTATACAACTGCAAACGGGTCTCTATTGTTTCTCATAAAGTTTTAAGTCATACTGTATGGTTTGTCCGAATTTTCTTTACTCATAATTTGGTTTTCCTCAGAAACGCGTAACTTTTCAGGATTGCCATAAAACAAACTTAACCTAACCTATCTACAGGATAACCTCACAAAAATCCTGAAATGTTAACGGTTTTAGAATTATGACTTATGATAATCTGACAAACTACATTATGACTTTCAATAATTATGTCAAACAACGGGATCCCACTGCAAACGTATGCGCGCGGCCTCAGGCACGATATTCAAAACAGGGTTCGAAAGGATTATTATCAATGATAGTTATCTTGATAATTATCGTGATTTTTATGCCTGATAATTATCGATTTGATAATAACCTAAAATTTACGAAGATTCAAAGACGAGATTTGAAAATTTACTAAAGAATTCGAAGAAAATAAATATAGCACCATCCATACTATCATATGCTGCGTACATATGCTGTACAACTATTTTTAAAATAAATAAATAAATAAATACTTGGGATAATTATCGAAGACTATAATTATCTGGATAATTTCGAACCCTGATTCAAAAAACTCGGAAGCTTAACGCCACGCTGAATGCCCCGCCGCGCCGGGCGTCTCTCGTGACGTGACGTAGCCGCAATCTGGTCGCATCATATGACGATGACGTGGGTGTGGGTGATGGTGTGGCAGGCGGCGGGTCGCCCGGGCACCGCGGCGTGCAGCGCTCCAGCAGCGCCACGGCGCGGCCCAGCAGCTCGCGCCGCGCCAGCTCCGGCGCCGAGGTGCTGCGCGCGCAAGGTACGTGCCCGAGCCCGAGCCCGAGCGAGGCGCACACTCCACACCAAACACCACATATGGGACAATCAACTTACATACGAACCTTCACAATCACACACCTACGACGCACGAACGCACGCTCAGCCGGGCTAGCACATGATTGGTGCGACAGTATCTCGACTGCCCGTCCCTTTTAATTCATACAGTTAAAGACGGGTAATCTATCTCGCGGCGACATACTGTCGCGCCAATCATGTGCTAGGCCTACTGATCGTCCATTCCGTGGCAGAGGCTGTAATTTAAAAAATAACTTCATTACGGTCACTTCTAGTGATTATATCAATGGGTTAGATCGATTCGACTTGACACTAAAATACATATTTTTTAAGGAATATTCATATATACCTATAACACTTTGACTTTATAAAAAATAAATTTATAAATTTACACACAATCGAGAAAATCTACAAACGCGACAATTTTTTTTTAATGTAGAAATAATTTATTTATGACAATCCAACTTTACAAGTTGTACAGAGGTATTGTAGCACCTGAATCTATAAAGCATTTGAATCATTAAGTATCTCCCGATACAGACTATTGGTACGGAGTTTTAAAGGTACTAAAAAATTAACTATAAACATTGAATTTGGAATAAATTCCACTTGCTATCGTAAAATGTCTATAAAACCATTACTATAGAAACAAACTATGTACATTAAAAAGTTGATTGGCCCATATACTAGAGGATCGTTATAGTAATTTTGTAATGACCGCAGAACCTATGATGGTCGCATTTATTTAATTTATCGCTGTAGATAAGACATCCGTCGTTCTGGCACTTACATACTTGTCAGTGGAACCAGAGGGTAGATTTAATATAGTGCGGAATTCGGAAAATAAAGTCGAGCCGGTAAAACAGTTTCACTAAATGGCGTTTCTATCGCACCCAATTCATAAAAAAATTACCGGATTGGACGATGAGAATGCCGTCTTGTGAGACTGTAATTATGACGTTACGTATTTTTTCTTCGAATTTAATGTTAACTTAGGAATAAATTTGGGAGAAAAACCATGAGATCGTCGGAATTTTCACATAAATTTCCCTGAAATGAAAAATCCGACTTTCTTTTTGCTTGTTCCAAAATTTCTAATTCCTTATCAATCCTCTACCCTCTGGTATCGTCAACGCAACTGGCCTAGTATTTTATACTTTAAAAATTACACATCTCGTTCTGTTTATTACTGTTTCTAAGAAACAGTTCATAGATTATAACGTTAATAAGATCGCGGTCAGTTATGCTGGCCTAACTGAACGTGACGTATGTTTTATCGACATCGATAAACGACTAAAACGCGACCGATATAATGGGTACCTACCTATATGAAAAATTGTCTATACCAAGGTAACTATGTAGGCTACCAAATTCTTTATATCAACGCTAAGCGTAAATGCTAACGTTTTATACTCGCTAAATCTAGTTTGTAGTATATTTGAATATATGGGAATAAATAAATTGAAGACGTATTAATTATTTATTTATTTATACTTTATTGCACATAAAATAAGTACAAATGGTGGACTTAATGCCTTAAGGCATTCTCTACCAGTCAACCACTGGGCCAAAAAGAGACGTTTGTTGGTGCAGGCTTTGTACTGTATTTGAAAATAATTAAACGATATCACTACCTACTATTTACAAATTAAATACTAATTATAGTATACCTATTATATTTAAATCATAAACTTAAACATATACTTTGTATGATACACTAATTACCAATTATTAGTGATGAATGCTATTATAGTGTTTCATCTCCATCTATTTCAGAAAAATACTGTTCAGATCCTTATTTTTTGTAAGTCTGATTTAAAAGAAACATTTCAAAACATTTCAGACATTCCCATTAGGATAGTATTAGATTATTATAAGTTACGTACGGAACTAATATCAGATGTGGCGTGTGCTTATTCTAACCTATCATTTCATTCACATTGGGATTTGATTAATGCGCTTTCTAGATGTTGGTCATTTTTTATTAGTTGTCTTAAGATGTACATTTTACCCAAAAAAAATTGCTTATAAATGGATCGTCACTAAAATGTCAAGATTTTTATATTTTACTGGCGATTCATTCGTATGCCATAGTATATATATCGGAGCGGCCGAGGTGTTCACAATATCTGAACACGCACTCTAACGCCTTGACAATAGAGGCGTGTTCAGATATTTGTGAGAGCCTCGGCCGCTCCGATATATCTGATGGCGACTGTATTTTTAAATAATAGTAACATTACCTGCTTGCTCTAGTAATTCATAATACTAATAAGTTGGTAAGCGATTAGGAATTAAAACGTTATTAATATTGTTCAATAAAAACGGATAAATATTTATTAATTTATACAGTTGTGTAAAAATCGCTATACATCATGAAAAAAAAAAACTATCATGAAAATAAATTCGTGTGAAGCATACAAAGATAAATATTGAAATAAATAACAAATATACAACAAAACAGTAAATGTTTTGTTAAATTAAATACTACATACGTAAGCAATTGTTACATAGTAGGTACTAAAAATAAGAGAGGTATTTTAAAGTGAACTGTTCGGTTACCAGTAAACGCAAGCATGTTGTCCTAAATGCATGAAGATGTAGTACCTACTATTAAAATAACTGTCTTACCGCTAAATGACAATCTCTTGTAACAGTAAGTATAATATTTACGTAATGAATAATTGATTAGACATTTTACTTGGCACAAAAGTGACAAATTCCGCTTTATTTAAATACTTAAGAGTCCCCGGCGAGCTCGGCCGAATTTCACCTTGCCATACAAACGGAGTTTCGTTCTCATTTTAGAACTACGTGTTGGATTGTAATGAAACTTTGCACATGCAATGACATGAGGTATATCTGTAATTAGTTTATATAGCTCCAGTTTATAAAACAAACCAAATAGAGCAAAAACAAGTTTTGTATGAAAAACTTAAATTTGCTGTTTTTTTTTTTAAGTATGGTATCTGAAGCTACATAAATTAATTACATACATAGATATACCTTATCCTATTGTAAGCAATCTAGCTAGCCGTTTTATAATGAGTGCGGAACTATGTTTGTATGGACTGTATGGAGAACCGAGCTTGCCGAAGTCCCTTAAACTTACAATTTTAACCAAACAACGTTTTACAGTACAGATGGCACTTAAAATTTTTGACATTAGACTCAACAAAAGACTGTCACAATCTTGCTAGAGTTAGAAACATTTTTTTATCGATATTGATAGTTGTGTAATAGAAGAAAAAGACGGTCAACCAAATAAAAAGAATATTTCAAAAAGGTGAGGTTTGTATAAAATTCTATAGAAACAGATACCTACAATTAGTATACATAGTTTAATAGTATACATAAATGGCTTTATATTGATAAACGAAACTGTTTGGGAGTAAACAGTTTGAGAGATGGTAATGATTATCCACTCCTATTACTGTCACAAACCAAATATAATGTGATGCGCTGCTGTGTGTTCTGACGTAGAATTCGAAGAAGAAATTGCATCTGTTTCTATATAATTTTATAAAAACCTTACGTAAATTTACTTTTTCTTCCATTACCCAACTATCGATATCGATAAAAAAAAATGTTTCTAACTCTAGCAAGATTGCGACCGTCTTTTGTTTTGCCGCGAAAATTCCGGGCTCTGCTAATTACCGCACTAGTGCCATATGTACCTACTGTAAATTCGATTACTTACTATTACACGGAGGCGTCAGTCAGCGGCATGGTCAACCGTAACAACATGAATAACCATGTTACTTATAATTAATTGTATGGTTCCAGTCGGCACGACTACTAGCGCCGCCAACAACACGACGTCCACATCTACCACCACCACATCCAATTTCAAAAGACAGGTATGTACTTAGATTTATGTACTTATGTGTATCAATTTTAAGCCTTACTTCGTTCGTTTAGAAGTCGTCAAAACTTTCAACACCATTTTTACTCCCTAAGGGAAATAATGTAGAAAATTCGTTCCTTGTGAGGCTCTATAAAAAATGAAAAATATGTGTTTTAAATTTCAATTACCTACTTGAAGTGGTTTTATGGATGAAATTATTATTGAAGTAAAACTTCTTTAGGCGCGACTAGAGGGTACCTCAGTTTTTTTTTTCTGACGGAAGTAACACTCAGTAGTTACACACGCACAATAGGACACACGTCAAAGTGCCAACATAGCGAAAAACGTCAAAGAAGTTTGACTTCAATCGCGCGTAAAGATTTTATTTATTTATTAACGGTAATTTAATTTTTTGCGGATCCCAGGCTCCCATGAACCTCAGCATAATGCCGGGACAACGCGTGACAGATTTATTTATTTATTTATCGTATGGCATTACAGTTACTGGATTTAAATTAAATACTAATCTAAAGATTGAGGTTTGCACTCTTCAAATACTCGATGGCCCTTTCACTGAGGTTCGCGAGGTCTTCAATCCGTCCTAATATAATATAATATAATGTATTTTGTAAACTCATTAATATGTCTTTTTAAACTAAACATATATTTATGCGTGACAGATGAATGATAATTTTATTTTTTACAGAACACAATTGATTCGGCCTCCATCAAAGAGAACACAGTACGGATCGCCCAAATGCAGGTAAGATATAATTCATTTTTTAAATAAAACATACTCGTACTATGTAGTTTATTTTAAAATAATAACCCCTCGAGCGGCAAAGCAATATTTAAAATTTTCGCGCATATATATTTACATTTGACTAACCATACAATGTTTGACTTTTTATACAAAAAAAAAATGTTAATGAGTATTTTTGCAAGATTTTGTACAATGGGAAATGATAAATAAGAAACAGTTTTATGTACGGAAAATCGAAGGATTAAAATGTTATAATTTCATACCATCGGGTTATAGGTAATGTAATGTATAAAAAAATTACAGTAAGAGTTTGTAAACTTGTAAATACATACTCGTAATTATTATTGAATTATTTTGTTCGCCTGTTTGTTGTTATATTACTCTTATGGCAGCATAAAGTAATTGAGTAATTTAATTACCAATTGATGTAATTGCAATTACAAATTATACCTATACCAAATTGAATTGCAAGTAATTGAATTTTCATGCAATTCAATTAGTAATTAAATCACACAAGTAATTAACTGCGCCCAACACTGGGGCCCATTACTCGAAGGGTATTAGACTAATATTATTAGTCTACGAACTGTCAAGTCGTATGGGTTGCCATGGCAACACACTAATAATATTAGACTAATACCGTTCGAGAAATGGGCCCCAGTGTTGGGCGCAGTTAATTACTTGTGTAATTTAATTACTAATTGAATTTCATGAAATTTCAATTAGTTGCAATTCAATTTGCTATGTAATTAGTAATGGGCTCCTGGAGTGTAGTTGTAACACTTGTAACGTAGTTATAGAATGGTAACGAGTGTGTGTTTGCCGGCAGGTGCAGAGCGGCGCGCGGCCCTTGTCCGCGCAGCCCAAGCCCGAGCCGCGCTCGCGCACCATGACCGCCGGCGCCGCGCGCCGTTCCACGCACGACCAGCCGCCCAAGCTCAGCCCGCCCCCGCCCGCGCCCAGGTGAGGAGTGAGGACACACACAAACACACACACACCAACACACACACACCACACACGCACTAGCGTCGCGACGCGCAACCGTTGTGGACCGTATGTCTTTGCAATAAGGTTTACGTATTGTCATTATGATTGTAAAGCTTCTTCGAGGCAAATGTGTTTTAGGAAAATATTTCGTAGCATTTTTCTCAGTCAAAATAATTGAGTAAAATGTTACCACTTTTTACATATTTATTTTCTAATATTATGGTAAATAATGAAACTGGTTTATCGTTAGATTGATGGTGGTGGTACTTATGTGAATGTATTTTGTAAACTCATTGATATGTCATTTTAAACTAAACATATATTTATTAAAAGTTATATTAACATTTATTATTATTTATCTGAAAACATTATTACAATGTACAGGTACATGAAAATCTACTATTGATTAATGACGTGGCATAGTGTAACTATACAGTTACTTTCGTTCAAAAAATTATAAAAATACGTTTTGTCTCATATTGTTTTATCCTCGTGCCGCGCTAACGTACATTACGAAGTACACTGTTTCAATGGAATTTCAACCTTCACTAAAACAATTAAAGCAGCATTTCTGTCGTCTCGTTGAATATTTGATTAATACTTGAAGCAAATCGTTACGCTACGCCACATAATCTATGTATCTAACACAATACAGGGCATGTTCTAACAAAACCTCGCTAACAGCATGCAATTCCTGCAATCGGACAGCGCCACGCCCGAGACCAAGACTAACGGCAACGGCACCAAAACACACGTGAAGAGCGCATCCATCAGCTCGGCTACAGGGCAACCGCCGCTCGCTGATGCCGCGCAGCATAACGCCTCAGCGAGGGATCTCGCTCAGCCTAGGCCCAGGTTCTGAGGCTTTAGCACTACCACTAGTTTTACAGGCTTTCTAGCACTAGTTTAGACTTTTTGATGTGTTGCATGCTCTCAACAGACGCCGCTTTATAGCGTTTACGAGGTCACAGTAGGCTAGTGAACACATTTTTGTTAATGTCAATCAGTCCGGTTTGTTCTTAGGATCAATTGTCTACACGGGACCAATTGTGTTAAAGCGATACAACAGTCAGAAATGAGACTTATAATCTGACATTCATTTTTGACGCGCGAAATTCTCCTTAGTAGATGGCACCAAAATACGAACGAACGAAGGTTTGTGGTTAATAGGTATTACCGGAACCATTTCAACAGTGCCTCCACTTTTGTCCACGAAACCCGACAAAACGAGGATGCCCGAAAATTTTTGCTGATGCACGGGTCGAAATTAAACTTTCGTGAGACATATTTAGAAATATTTAGACTACAACGGTTACACTCACTTGAATTTTTAGTCGCTATTGGCGACATGTTTCGGGCCCTGGGGGGTCCTTCCTCAGGCGCTCGTGGTCGCGGCGGCTGCACTCGCCGTCCGCCTCGTCGCTAGTTACGGGCGGGGGCGGGGGGCGCGGGGCCGTCCGCAGCCGGAGTTGTCAGGTGAAGGTCTGTATCGACCGAAGTCAAGCACACTGCACTTGCTGTGTCCACGCGATCGTCACAACGCATTTCCCGCTTGACACTAGGTATTATAGGCTTCCATGCAGGTGGCTACATCCAGCCTCCGTCCCGATTGAATTTTGGGCGGCGTCAAATTTCAATCGCCTCGTACGGCACGCGCTTTTTGATGCACTGGTGTATTTGGTTTTGCACATTTTTTTATTTGATTATTTTGGATTTTCGATTGGCGAAATTTTCTTCACGCTTTTGGTTTAGCTGAGTGACACACGTTGATGGTGTTTTTTGCTTAGTAGCTTTTCGTTGGTTTTCCTTAGCTCGATAATATTTTATCTTTTTTCTGCACTGGTTTTAGTATGAGGCGGCTTCGAGTTTTTTTTATAGCTATTAAAAGGTAAGTGGATTTATTTGTATAAACTACTAACTGTGATGGTTTCTATTATGTTATTTTATGTACTTTTTATTTGTTATACATACTCATATTTTTATTTGTATATTATATTTACATTCCTGTCTTTATTTATTTATGATTTTTCCATGGTTTTGTTTCAATGCATCCAACTTACATTATTAAAGATTTTCAATAGAATAACCTTTATTTAGTTTACTTTTGCTGAGCAATTTTATTTGACTAGTAAAAATAAGAAAAAACAATCTTCCACTAAAAAGTGCCAGTACCTATTACGGTAAGCATTTATCAAATGGGCCCCTGGTATAAGGTATTGCGAAAATGAAGGCTCAGATCTAAAGGGGCCCACTGACTATCAGTCCGCCGGACGATATCTGCCAGTCAGTTGTTCGGCACTGTCAAATTTTTGTTCTAACTGACAGGCCGATATCATCCGGCGGACTGATAGTCAGTGTGGCCCCTTAAGACGGGGCGAGAACTGACATATGAGTTTAGTAACATTACCGACTACCAAGGTCTTACCATTACCTATTCAACCGACCGATCAAATACAATGGCCTCACACCGTGATTAATTATAATTTTCAAGGCGGTTATAATTTGCTTTTACTACGAGGTAGTTATCGTAATTTGTGATTTACCACTCAATGGTATTGTATTCTTGAGACCCTTTGAGTAAACTAGCTCAGTTCAAAAGATTTACACTATAACAGGGTGCCTTAAAATGCAGGCAGCAAGCGTGCACACTCGACTCTAACGCCCGCCATATTGTTTTTAAGCAATGTGTGACGGTCGATATCAACATCGTGCGTTTTGTGGCCGAATCTTTAGACTTTGATATTTGCAGGCAGTGTGTATGATTAGTTGTTATTATTATTATTAATTTGGTGCATGTGTTTGCTTGCAGCCTGAACACGCAGCTCAGCACGACGGCCAGCACGGGCGCGGCGGCGACGCGGCGAGACTTCCCCAACCAGCTCGTGTTCCCGCGCAACGTGCCCTCCAGGTCCACCTTCCACTCAGGTATGGAACCTTAGAAAAAAAAAACTTAAGGACGGCCGTTTAGAATTAATAGTCAGCCAGCTACATTCCCCGCGTCGACATGGTATTTTTTGGAATTGACTCCTTAAGAATCGTTTTTTGTTGTTTTATCTTTTGTTCTAATTTAAAAAATATAAACGTTAAACCATTCCCGAGAAGTAACCCTTCGTGGAATTTCGGGGTTTGTCCAACGGCTAAAGACACCCTGTATAACAACTGAATAACTAATGCCTCTTAGAAGATATAACCAAACGGAGTAGCCATTAACAGGCGTTCCCCTCTGTCGAAAATAGTCGGCCAATGATCATACACAATGTATGGACTGACGTTTATTTGACTGGCTCTTTTTACGTTACGTATACATTTGACGTTCCCCTCCCCCGCAAAAATCAGCAGACATTTTTGTACAGAAAATTACAGACAAGGCGTCTCCGTTTGGTTACATCCTCTAAGCAATGGCTAAATAAGTTGACATGTAATGTTTAAAATATTATATATAAATAAGTATGAGTATGAACAAAGATAGATATAACTCCGTAATAGATGGATACAGTCTAAGGAAAAAACGTGCCTCGAAAATCACGAAAATTTGATTCTCGATCAGATGGCGCCACTAGTTTTGGCCTACACTCGTATAGAGGGCGTTGACTGTTTCGTTTGTTATTTATAATTTTAACGCATACCAGTGAAAGAACATGGGTCAAAATCATATAAAAATAATTAATGCAAATAAAAAAATCATTTATCCATATTTAAATACATTTTATCGTATTTTTATAAATATTTATTTTTAGTTTTAAAGTGTGTCGACAGATGGCAGTGAATTTACTGGGGTTACAAAATTTACTATGACAGTACCGCTCTAGTATAAGTTACTCTATGGTATGAAGAAGAGTAGTGAGTGAGTAATGTTCCCCGCAGGCCAGACGCGGTCGCGCGGCGCGTCGGCGGGCGGCGCGTACGGCGACGGCGGCTCCCCGCACCAGGCGCGCCCCTCCTTCTTCTCCAAGCTCTCCTCCAGGTTCTCCAAGCGGTACGTACACCCCCCACACCCACCACCCCCCACCCCCCACCACACAACACACTCTCCGGCTCACTGCTCGTGAACCTTATACCGAGGGAATAAGGTTCATAGTCACATGAACGAGCCGCTAAAAAGCCACTCCCATGCAACCGAAGTTACGCTATCGTTTTAAAACGATGACAAATTTTACACTTATTTGCCAGATGATTGGCTGGTAGAGACTGCCATTAGGCATTAAGTCTGCCGTTACACATTATTTTGTGTTTTGTGCAATAACGAAAGAAATAAATAAAATTACGTCAAACTACACATACGAGACTACGAGTAGGTATGTTGTCTGGTATTTAGGTTTTGTTGCTAATATTTGTAATATGTACAAAAAAAAGAATAGAAGTCACAGGACTTCTAAAAATTATAAAATTTCTACTAGCTCTACTTTCTTTGTGTTGCCATTTCCAGCAACGAAAATTAATACCAGACATAAATATACGGTACTTGAATGTTCATGTGAACATTGTGAAATTCCATGTTAATTCAATATGTCGTTTCAAAATGAGAAACTTAACTTCAATTGTATGACGACGGCTAGATTCTTGTGACTTTTAAGACTATTCACCCACACCCACTTAACTGACCATTCCTAGATCTTATTGCAACCCAATAAGGTCTACCGATGGTTAACTAACATTGGTGTTAATACACATGCATCACCCACCCGACTGACCTTTCCTAAACCTTATTGGAACCAAATAAAGTATATATTAACACATAAAACGATTCGATGAAAACGTCAGTTTTCACGGTGTCGTTTTAAGTGGCGGTTGTGGTTCTATCATTCTAATTATGTTGTTGGGAAGGCGGAAATTCATTAAAGTAGAAAGTTGTCGATTTTTAGAGCGAGATAAAGAGACTATTAACTTGCAAATATATTACTTGATTATAACAACTACTCACGCTACTTGAAAACTCCCTTATATCTTCTTAAGAGGCCGGTGTCGATTTTAGTCGCAAAAATGTAAAATTGATAGATTTAGTCGGTGAAATTGTACACCTTTTGTTACCTAATTGAAATAACAAGTACTGGTTTCTATTAGCACGTCTTCTTATCTTACCTTTTATCAGATCAATTTTTTGAAAACAGACTCGCTAAATTAGTAATGTTGGCCTTCTGATGGACGTTTAGGTAAACGCGCGTAAAGCACTGATTTTGTCGCTCTTATTTGTAAATTTCGTAAAGTTTGGACGGCTAAACATGGTAATTTTCTATTACACATATCCTGTACTTGACGTTTATCAGACTACAATTTTATTATTATGACTTTGAAGTAGTGTAAATGAAAGTTAGACGAAATCAATTTTCTCCAGAAATTACTTAAAAACAAGTGACAATTTCTCTGAAAATCGACTTAATTTCAACATAATTTTTCATACTTAAACAATCTACAACATTTGCTGAAACTATTCTTATACATCAATTTGTATAATTTACCATCATAAATTTTTGATGAATTTTTAAAAACTACCCCTTCTTTTCATATATTACCGGTGACGCAAGCTCGCGACCTCATTATTAAAAGGCAAGATGAGAACACGTGCTAATAGAAACCAATACTTGTTATTTAGATATTACGTAACAAAACGTGTATAATTTCAACGACTAAATCTATCAATTTAAAATTTTTGCTTCAAAATCGACTACGGCGTCTTAAATTTACTTTTATAAAGCTTCGATAGAGCTATAATAGTTTCTTTTTTTCCGCCTAAAAGTACTTAAATATACCGCCTTGTCAAAAATACCTTGATGTGAACTAATCAAAACACTAAACATCACTACAGTTCCATTCTAAACAACTAACATGTAACTAACTACGTTGTATAATTTATGTGTTTGTCTATTATTTATTATATTACATATGCTATACGATGCTTCACGCTCACTTTTATAGTAGATTTATACTATCACTTGTATTATATGCGAGAATTATGTGTTTCTTTATATTATTATTGCATAATTAAGTCGTTTCACTTGATATTTTAAATCAAAATTAACAATTGTACGCAATTGAATTATAAGCTGTACGATACTAAACAAAAATTCGTATCGTCACAAGTATATCTATGAACTATTATTTGGTTTTGACGTCAAGTAGTTTAGTTAGTATTTTTATCAAAAAATTTAAAAAATTAGCCCGTGAGATTAAAATTTCATTCTCTATTTTATAACTTTGAAAAATCACCTTTAATTTCATAAGGAAACGCATAAGTCTTAAACCTAATGAACAAGGTAGGTCCACTGCCACGCATCAATGTTTGCCCGGCACCGCTTTCCACGCACACCATATTTCACCATCATTATATCACCATGCATATAGAGTAGATTTGTCTAAGATAGTATAACAGTGGCGCCCAACTTGGGGCCCTTAATGAAAATTTAAAAGGGTTGTGGAAAAGACGTACAGGAGTGCTTTATCGAGCCCTGTTTGAGAGTACCCTGCATGCCTTCTGTAACTACTGCAGCGGCCGCGACATCTCAAAAGGGCTCCCTTCACGAAGTTTATGTAAATAAAATGTTAACACCATTTTTCTAAGACACTTTCTAACTTGTCACTTGATTAACATTCGTACTGTCTAGTAATTGTGGGTCATTTTTGTGTTTTTTTAATACTTTCACTTGTATTTATTTGGTGCTCAATTGTCTCCCTCGAAAGAATCCGAGCTCCGGTTTTATTTTTGTTTTTATTTTATTGTTGTGTTTGGTCTCGCGTCAAATACAGGGGATGCACGATGCTCAAACCTCCTATCTCCCTTTCTCTCAGTAGAACGTACGCACATTCGATTTTATGTACATAATGCCGTACTTTGGAGTTAGCGCGCAAAATTACCCCCGTTCGAGTCCCTGTTATGTGACCGACTTGCCGACCGTCTTAGTGCATTAGTTGTCAAAGCATGTTGTACGCCCCTTTTTTTCTATTGAACGGAACGCTATTTTTTTTTTAATTTCGCTACTTGAAAGTGTGCTACGAGCAGTGCTGTACCTACTGCCAAGCTTTGAGTGTTGTCCGTAGATCGTAGTGCTTAAAATTATTGACGCGAAACATGTACGAAGTAAGTATGTCCGATTTCCGAGAGGTGTACGAACACGTTTTTTTTATTAAAGTTGCCCTTCGTGCATCCCCCGTGTTTTACGATTATTTTTACCTAACCGTACGCTTCTACTAACGAATGTCGACGGTCGCGATTATACCAATTTTTTCTTAGTACCGATTCGCTTCTATTAGTCTTATCCACAACCCTTTTAACTTGAGTGTTGCGACGGACGTGTTTTTTTTATTGTTTTTTTTTTTAAACGGAGGGAGTTAGTGAGTGTAGAAGTATTGTGCATCTTTCGCGCGTTCAGCCATTTTATTGGCTTTATAACTAGTGCCTTGATCAAGAATAAAAAAGTGAGCCGGAGACAGAAGAGGGGGGCGATTCGGGCCGTGATTGGTCGATTCGCTCACCCGTTCCGTTGTACGCAGGTTGAATCAGAACCCGTAAGCGCTGCGCAGCGACCACATCAAGACTTATGGAGTTATTTAAAAAAATATAGAAAATTTATGGAAAACTCCTCCCAAGTGTGAACTTGGCAGGGCGTTTTTTAATATCCTTACAGAATAGCCAAAGATGCGAATTTGGAGTCTCGAAATTTGGTCCCTATTTACCGTCCATATTTATAAAAGGTCCATAAGTTCAATTGATCTTTGTGTCATTCGCAAGAGACTAACGTCGCATCTGAAACTACCCTGTAAGGGATTTCTTATATGTTGTTGAAACGTTTTCATTGTATTATAACTAATATAAGCAGTCCACTTTAGTTGACTTTACGTACGAGTTCGATTTATATTTAACTTAAATAAGAAAACATTAATCGCGACGACAATTCTTTCTACATGTTATTTTATAGAAATTAATGAAACTATACTCACGGCAAAAATATATTTTTACACTGCAGTGTAAGTTTTTTATAGAAAATTTCAAAAGTACAGAAGGTATTAGGTATAAGGTATTTGATTTGATTGCTTTCGTGAAATGGCATGTAGAGAAATACCTAGTCCCGTCGCGCCGCATTTCATCCTAGCTGTAAGTGCATCGAGTTCTAAGACCGTTTTCATATTGCCCAATCCGATATCGGATTTCGGATGGAAGTAAAATGTAAGACATAAGTGTTTTCTTGTATTGATTTATTCATTTAATAAATCATTACTAAAAAAACGATAGAGAATGCAAAAAAGGCGGATTTGATGATATATGGCTGCTGCAGATGTTTTTCTCATAGGCGCCTTCCGACATCCAATATCGAAAGGCGCTTCCGATAATTTCAGCTATGTCGGAGCCCCCCGTCAGCTGTCGGACCGATAATATTTGTTTGTCTGCGTATGTGTAGGCATAGTTTGTTGTAGTGTGTGTGACCGCTAAAGACGGCGGCCGCGGCCTGACTACGCGGATGCATATCCGATCGGACAATGTGAAAACGCTCTTATTCGGAACGAATTTTCTACATTCCAGGGCTCTATATTTGTTTAAGTTCACAAAATAGCACAAACCTTTACCTATTGATATTTTCTCGTTGACGTTTTGGACTCTGCCTAAATTGTTAAAAAAAATCGACGACTGAAAATAAATATTTTGTATATTTGTATTATTATACACGCTATATTTAGATTTTTCAGTAAATTTTCTCTCGCTGTTGGACTTCGGATGTGGACCATTTTGAAAGGATATTTAATACTTACTACCTATAGGTAATATAATATATTTCCATCGTGTTCTACCCACTTGTTATTCTTAGTCGTATTTTCCTATGATGTTTGAAATGGTCCACAAATGCAACTACTATACGTGTGACGGATAAACAGTCGATTATTCCTAACTTCATTATTCCATCTATCATTATTTTAATACTACGAATAAAGTGCATTAGGATAATTTCGAACGACAGATAATTAAAAAAAAGTATTTACAAAATCAGTAAAATAAACTTAATAGTGTTGATTTTCTCTTGTGAAAGTCATTAATTCATTAAAATAGGTACCTACATTTAATATCCTCCGATCATCAGCATTTATGAGTACTATGTGAAACGTAATAAAATCAGAATCTGAGCAATATCAGTCTTGTGATGACGATTTTCGAAATTATCCCAAAGCACTTTTAGATGGTTTATCAATTTTGTGATTACGTTATTGTCAACTTGTATCGAAATAAAAAATATTTAGATTCTTTGAATCAGTTGAAAGAACTGACATATTTAAAACACGTAAGTCATTAAAGGAATTTCGACATCTGTCACAACGTGTAACTACTATTTATAAGGAGTGAGTGAGATATATCAGTATATAATGATAATTGTTTAGATTGTAAGCGGCAGATCCTAATAGCTTTGGTACAAATACTCAGTAGATGTTACCACATAGAAAACACTGGAATACAACACGAAAAAAATACCCCACGTCCCAGATATATAGGTGTGTAGAACATAGTATATTGTGTCAAATAGGCCAAAACCATAGGAGCAATATTCAACTGTTATGAGAGGCTAGTGACAAACCGATCTCTGCGATCTCTCTCAAATGTTAGATCCAAATATATTACTCTCACCTGTCATATGAATGGCTAAAATATATTATACCCAGACTGACGTATGATGCGACTAAAAGTTAGCTTGTTTCGTAATTATCTATAGGAAAAAGTTTAGTGTACTTCGTACTTACATTCAATTGCTAAATAGTTTTTTCATTGAAGGTGGTTAACTATTGATAAAAAACATTGGCGCCAAAACCGAGCAGTTTTTTCTTTTGCTCGTAAAGTCAAAAACTGTTTTGAATTTTTGGAGCTGCCTTAAAAAATAGATTTTTAAGTGATAACCGGTTGTTTTTAATTGGACAATATATTAACATGAATGGCGGTTAGTATTATTTTACCACTACATCAACGATCAAAAGCGCTTCTGTCTTATAGCAGATAAATATAATTATGTATAACAACAATCGTTTTGACAATAGAATCGTATATCCCTATGACATTTCAATGTATTTCCTTGTGTCTGTGCATCTATCAGTCTAAAAAAGGTATAATATATAAATGACATATTATGTTAGCGGCCTATTCTACTCCACTGTTTTCCATAATTATACACTTTTAGGGTTCCGTACTTTGTGTTATCGTAGCGTTTAAATCGTTGTACATATTTGTACATTTGACATTTTTGTGTGTTAAAGTGTGAACAAAAACATCTAACTAGGTTTGTGAAATAGATACGTATAGGTATGTGTTCTTGACTCTTTATATAATACATAGTGGTATATAGTCCGTTTGTTGAAATATACGTAATTATATTTTTTATTTAAATCTGTTTATTATGTTTACATTTTGTTTTATTTCGCAAATCATCCATATTTTTCCAGTCAACGTTGTGACGTAAATCAGGAATTATGTTTATCAAAATTTTTATAATATAAATGTGCAATCTTTTCTTTATTTTTGTGTAGAGTACATCGGGTACATGTGAGTTACTAAAATGGCATCAATTAAGTAATAATAACTACAAGTATATTTTTTAAAGTGCACCACGAAGAAAAAAAAAATATACACGGAAAACGAAATACAAGGTAACTTTAGTCACTTAAATACGCTGTTGATAATTAAGAATATCCTGTTGCTGGATGCTCAGTATACCTAATTATTTTGTCTCTCATATGTATCCGACGTATTTTACTTGTATGACTACTTTAGAATCCTACTCATATGTATATATTCTTGTGTAACACTCTTGTATAGATCCCGTATTGATGGCAAAACTTAGGTGCTGAAATATTTGTATAAATGTGTTTGGTTCACTTAAATTCAATTGAGACGTTGTCTTAAATGTACCAACTAGTACATAAAAAAATTGTATAAGGAAATTGCCGTTTTATCTAAGAGTCATTACACAGATACCGTACATACCGCATACCGTACAGTTATTTTTTTTTCATCGAGGCTTTTTAATTTACGAAAAATATTTAAATGACTGATGATGATGGAAACTTTTTTTAGTTGATCTATTATTGCGGCGTACTAACTTAGTAACGAAATATAACCTGGTTAAAAATATGAAAGTATTTTTATAATGTAGGTAAATATTTTTTGGCTGTGGTGAAAGATATCGCCCAACGATTACCAAAAAACGGCAATCTCCTTTATAAAAAAAACTTATGAACAGAAAACGACAAGGTCACTTTACATTACATAGTAAAATATTTTATATAAAACCCGGAAGACCCACGCACACAAACAGTGCATTATAATTTCTTTGAACATTTTTCTACCCAAAATAAATCAATATGTTATTATTGTGAAGGCTAAATGCAATAAATTCTAATGTAATCTAAGTTTAGGTAGTTTATGTAATTTAGTAATTTTATATTTTGAGATTTTTTTCACCCTTTGGCGTTTTCGGTTGACATTGTATTTGCTTTGCAACGCATTTTTAGTTTAATTTCATCGATTATAAGCTATTGTTTTGAAACTTTTTATACGTGTAGTATAAAGACACGAATTGTGATTTTACGAAAAATTACGCATTAAAAAAAATGATCAGTATTTAATTCTTTACTAAAAGCAGTTAAATTGTAAACTGTTTAGGGTTTTGAAAAAATTAAATATTACACGTATAAATTTCAATACATTTCTTGACATTCTTATTAAAATAATTCATTGTAATTACTTCAAATGTTTATCATATTCGTATTCGGCCATCGCATCGTTGCATTTACATGTATAAATGATGTTTACGACTTGTAAGAAAATGCCAAAATTAAATAATGATAGTATTTTTGAATTGGCGCAACGTCTATAACCAAATTGTCAAAATCATGTTTAGTGATACCGGGCGTGTTGCTTCTCCGAATAATCAGGTTTTTCAATAACATTCACGTGTGTTTTATTTATTGCCTTATAGGCCGTAACTCACTTGGCCGTATTTGGGTTGTATTTGTTTCCCTAGTAAGGTTAGGTGGAGCAAAAGAAACGCTTGTAGTGAAAATAAATAGTTAGAGATACTTAAAGATATTAAAAACTAAATGAAATAAAACTAATGCATATAGGTAAATAAAATTAACTTAAAAATACTTACGTAGAAGGACTTTCCTCTTCCCTCATACGGTTTTCTTGCGTTCTTTTACCCCACCTGACCTCATAGGAAAGCAAGACACGACATTTGTACAAATATGTTCAAGTATTTTCTGGGCTAAAAATCTGGACTTTACCTATTGATATTTATAATATTCATACCATAAAAAGGTAAGAACGTGAGAAACTGATAATATTTGTGGCTTTCCATCACAGAAGGGTCCTTATGCTTCAAGTGCAATAAGGAGTTTTTCGTCTAAAGTTCCAACAGAAATCTGATAGAATGGTCCTTATTGCATATTAAGCATAAGGACCCTTCTCTGATGGAAAGCCACATTTTAGTATTCGTGCTGTTTAAATAACCTTTTCGACGTCGTGTCAAACAATAAAGCTGTAACTCGGACGCCACGTCACCGAAGTGTCAAAACTAAAATTATACTTTATCCTGCACATGCACGTAGGTCTATGTTGCTCTGTGGTCTGTGACGGATTAATCCGTCTTCGGCGTTGGACCTACGGTGCGAATATATCCGTCATTGGCGTCGATAAGGTTAAAGGTTTATTTTTGCAGGATATAACTCTCCGTAATTAATTTAAAAAACACGTCACTGAGCGATCATAGACACAGTCATGCTATTTGGTTGGTTTCAAATAGCGTAGAGTGTATACTTTAAGATAAATTGGGTTTGCTGGTATAGCAATTAAGTAATTAATTTTTATTTCACAATTACTCTTTATCAGTAAAACCAGTAGTAAAGGAATACATGAGATTAATTTGACGGTAAAACCAATAAATTGTGAAGTAAAAATTTTAGAAAAAAACTTAATTTCAATAGGTAGAATTCTCCAAGCACTAATGTAGTCACTTAAGCTAGGGCCACGAAAAACGCAAAAAACGCTCGCCACTGCCCGCTTCGAGCATTTTTTTCGTGGCTCCTCGTTTAGGTATTTTAGTCTGAGACTAGAGCCTTTTTAAGCACAATTGTAGACGTAGGTATTTATTTAACAGCCTCTCCGTGTTGGGGGAGTCGACGACTCGCCAGAAACCGCGCATATTTGCCTCGCTGGACATTCAGCGGAGGTAGGCGCGCTCGGATTTATTTTGGTCGAGGAGTGGTGTGCTGTGGTCTTAATCCATGCATATTTATTTAGTTATTAAAAGGTTACTAAGTCCTAAGTTAGTAACCTTTTGATTTGCCTTATTTACTTTTAAACGTATGCCTCATCCACGAAATGCACGCTCCGAGCGTTACGCTCGACGGTGACGTCAGTTGCAAACAAACGAATGGCGGCTGGTGTCAGCGTCGAGCGTAGAAATGATGTTCTACTTACCACGACAACAGCCCCAAAGTAATATAATGTGTACACGGGGTTTTGTCGTACCTATAAATAGTAACAACAACGTCGTACAATATGAACGTAACGTGATATCATGAAGATTACTTTGAAAACATTGCAAACTACAACAGTTGTCCTATTATCGCTATAATATTACGTATTTTATTTAATGAAAAATTAATATATTATGATTAGGCCACAGCACGTCTATTAAACCAAGTTTTTCTTAAGTTTTTTAAAAGTTTCGTGTGAGAATATGTTTTCCAGCCGATTTTATGTTTTAGCTCAAAATTTTGGCTAAAATTTGGTTTGAGAAGGGATGTCATTGCATATTGGAGGGTCCGTAGCTTTTTTCTTTTAGCATAGGATTTTTTCCGCCTTTATAATTCATTCTTATTATTCTTTATTTTATTTTAATAGATACCTTTCTGCAATTTGATACCAGCGCATTGGTTTCAGGCAGCGCATTGTAATATGCCTACTTGAATAATAAACTATCTTTATCTTTATTACTGGGATAAGTATGAATAAGGCATAAAATCGGATGGATTACATTGTGATTAACAGAGATAACAGTTTTGCTTTTTCCAAATTTTTCCGAGCCGTAACCTACGCCAGTTTTACTAATCTCATTTTGCGTTTGTTTTTTTTTTGTTTTTTTTTTGAGGAAATGAAAAATCTGAATTGTGGTACCTTATCTTTATCTCTCTTCGTCCAAGTGAGATGTGAGCATGTATAGCATTTTGAAGTTAAGCGAACTGCAAGGTAAGTTTGTCTAAAGGGGCCCACTGACTATTAGTCCGCCGGACGATATCGGCCTGTCGGAACGAAAATTAGACAGTTCCGAACAACTGACAGGCCGATATCGTCCGGCGGACTGATAGTCAGTGGGCCCCTTTAACTTGATAGGTTGTATTAGAAAGCCAGAATTGTGTTTGTGTGCTACTGCGTGCTTTTTACAAATTTGTTTGTGCACCCTTTTTGTTTCGGATTTTTTGTATTCAGCTGAAAAGAGGAAATAAAATTTATGTGCAATTTATTACAATATATTGGCTTATATATATCGAAAACCGCAAGTTTAGGTCACTTATATTGTTGTCACGAGAACAAACTTTATAATGTAGTTAATGTTAAGATATGTTGCAAAAGATATGTTTTAATGTTCGACCTAAACTTACGGTTTTTTATAATGCAAAATTTTGATTATCAGGTTTATTGCAAATCATGAAAATATGACTTTTTAAAGAAAAAAATAGTTAATAAAATGTGATCAGCTCGATACAAATAGCAGAAGGCACTTGTGGCGCCCTCTGATTAGTTGATGTGTCTGTTTTATTATAGGCCGTTGGATGCAACCACCCCGAAGCATGCCGTAGGCGCTAGTCCACAAACCTTGCTTGGGTAATTATCATTTTTTTTCCTTTTACGTTTTTAAAACTAGTGTATTGGTCTACCAATTGTGGGAGCTGTTGAGAATATAGTTGACATTCGGCCCTTTATTAACATGATAAAATTCAGAGGTCTAAGGTTTTGATGTGTCCAATATATTCTCAAGTAGGTACTTAAATCGATTCACCAAAGATTAATTAAATGAAATAAGCAAATTAAATATGTTTAATTTTTGTGACGTCCTATCATTTTTACGCACACACATTGCTATTTTCTGATACTTCAGTTCATGCCAACTTTTGTGAAATCGAACTATACGAATAGGTATATAGGTTTTTTGGTCACATTTAAATGAACGAAATATTTTTGTTTTTATTTTATTTGAAAAAAGCATGGTTGGACTTTAAAGGGTCATCATATCATTTTTTTAACGTTAATATAAGGTAAGTTTAGGGTTAAGTATATATAAGTTAGCATATTTTTTGCTTGACGTTTTTATACCTACAAGAAATGTGGCAAAACTAAGCTCCTAAAATTTATCCGTCTGTCATGATAGCAAAGAGTTTGGTGTATTCAATGCTTTGACAAATAGCACTTACTTAACTTTTAGATTCGTCTAGTACGTAACACTAAAATTCAAATGTACCTATTTGTATTGTTTCCGTAAAATTCTGAAGTAGAAATGCCAATTTTCTACCAATGGATGGGCCACTTGCTAATCTTCTCTTGGTAATCTTAAAAACGGAATCTGTGAAGAAGTAAGAAAAAGGTTCCTAACGGATGGGATCAAAACCTTTTTTTAAACCGTTAAATTCAGGTGACCCTATGCAATATACACTAGTTCAATTGCAAATATCACCCCATAAATCCAACTATTGTAGGGCTAAAGTAGTAGTAGTAGTAGTAGTAGTAAATCACTTTATTGTACAAAACAAAAATTGATAACATGAAATTCATATAAATAACGTTAAAGTAACGTTATAGTCCAATTTCAGCTCATAAGATGCCTTTTGATTAAGCTGCAACATGATATGCTGATATTATTCTTGTTTCGACAATGCCACAGAGTCAGATCAAGCTCTGCATAGACTACCGTGACAAACGTGGAAGTGATACCGTAAACGTCAAACTCCTTCGAAATTATGATGTTTCTAGCACAATCACACTGTCAGGCCCTCGACACGAAACGCTTCAAGCGTGTACGCTCGACGCTGGTGTCGACCACTATGCTTTTGTTTTCACCATAGAGAAATAATCAAGCTAGTGTTCACTCCATACACAGATAAAAACCCATTTATAGTAAGTTAAGTAAGGAAATCAATGTATGGAGTGAGCACTAGACTTACTTATTTCTCAATGATTTTAACCAATATATGGCGGTCGGCGTCAGCGGCCAGCGAGCGCTCGCGCGTTTCAGAGCCCACCAGTCACTTCCAAGTCTGTGCAGTAGACGTTCACTGAGATGCGAAATGGCATGGAGAAATTATAAATGTATTCATTGATAAAGTCGCCATCCACTTTTGCAGCTGATGGTACACTACTACATAATATGTGATGATATGTATATGTGACACACAGACAAGGCAACGACGAGCAGGTGAAGCCGCGAGTTCTGCGATTCACGTGGAGTATGAAGACTACTTCGTCACGGGACCCTAATGAGATTATGGCGGAAATTCGCAAGGTAAGTTAAGTTGATATCATGAACTCGTTTCTCAAACAATCCTCTAATCAAATTTCCAGATAACTGCGATCACATGAGGAAAATCTCAATAATGCAAAGAAGTTAATGTAAAAATAAAAAAAATTGCTTCAGTACTGATTTAGCGAGCTAGATACTTACCTAGTGAAAATTCTAAGCCGATCCGAGCTTGATAGTTAAATGATCTTACTTGCAGCCCGTACACAGATTTCTTCGATTCAATATAATGTTGATAAACTTTCTGTTTCAGGTTCTAGACGCGAACAACTGCGATTACGAGCAGCGCGAGCGCTTCCTCCTCCTCTGCGTACATGGCGACCCTAACGCGGACTCGTTAGTCCAGTGGGAGATCGAAGTGTGCAAGCTACCTCGCCTCTCGCTCAACGGCGTGCGCTTCAAGCGGATATCCGGTCAGTATCGCGTGTTAAGAACCATATATAATATACATGTCGACCCTAACGCGCACCCTAGTTGGAAATCGAAGTGTGCAAACTTCCCCGCCACTCGGATATCCGGTCAGTAGGTATCGCATCTAACCTTGTTGAGAACTGTAGATAAATAAAAGAGGATAAAGATAATTGGACAACTGTTTCAGGAGAAAGAATAAACTAATTATTTTATCAGAGAACTAACGTTGATAATTCATGCATCATTTAAATTACTCTCGACCCGATTTTTGACGCAGCACGCTCAAAAAAATCAAATCAAAATCAAAAAGCATTTATTTCGTTAAATAGTACATCATAACACTCTCATGGTTGGGACTTCCTAGTAAGTATGTATAATACCTGTGACAGGAAGCCCCGCTCTTCCACATTTATCTAGTACATTTGTACACAGTTAACCATAAAATGTAACATTGTGCAAACTGCTATTATTTTAACAAAATAACAATTTACCTAATATTATTATCATTATTACTATTTCAAAATTCGTATATTAACATTTTAGAATTTTACCTTATATTATATTCACAACACGCTACAATGTATCTTTCTTTTACCCAGGCACTAGCATCGGCTTCAAGAACATTGCGTCCAAGATCGCGAACGAGCTCAAACTGTGACTGCCCGGGAGCGCCCCGCGCCGCCGCCGCCGCCGCCGCCCCTCCCCTCCCTCCACTCCCCCCTCCTCGCCGCCCTCCCCGCGCCGCGAGCGCTCCTCCTCCTCCGAGCGCGCGCCGCCCCCGCCGCCCCCGCGCACGGACTCCTTGCGGCTCTCGGCCGAGGACATGGTGGTGATGGCGAACGGAGGCATGCGGACCCCATCAGGTGCGTTAGCGCATTTCCTGGCCGCTTACACCCCGGCGGAACTTTCGTTAGCGCGCAGCGATTATCTGAGACCGCCGCTCTCGCCGAATCCATCCCAAACTATCCAACCTAGGTCGTCGCTGTCTCTGAGAGCTGATAGTGCGGACATGGATGCGGGTCGGGCGACGCTGCGACCGCGAATGCCGCATCAATCGTATTCGTACAGCGTGCATACGCTGCGACGGCAGCCGCGAGCGGTTTCCCCTCCCTCCCCTCCTTCGCCCCCCTGCGACTGTCTCCCGACCCATCCTATCCCGCCGCCGGAGCTTTTCGATTTTTAGGAGGGTTCTGAGGGAAGTACAAGTTTCCGTAGGATTTCTCGCAAAGCGTGCCGTTTCGAAGATAGATAATAAATGAATTGCGATGACGTTTAGTTTTATTCGTGGACGGTGGGTCGGTCTGTGCCAAGCGACCCAGTGTTCTATATAGTGAGCGCTCGGACCGCGACGCCCTTGTATAATATTATTAATGTACGTGTCATGGACTTTTACTTATTTTTTATTTGTTTTTAATCTAGCGGCGGTCCGGCCGGCGTTGTTGTATAATGTATACTGATTTGTATTTCTAACTTTTTTAATTTATCGAGAACATGTATTTTATCGTTTGTATGAAATTTGTTTTTAAAAAGACATAATTTATGGGTCGTATTTTGGTGCCGGACGGGCCGCCGGTGCTTTCATTTTATTCATTATGTTACGTGTTGTATAATGTACAAAGTGAGTGTCAGCTCAACAGGTTAACTTAGCTTAGCGTTAATTATGTTTTTCTTTTCAATAATGACAAATATAAATATACAAAATGTGGCTGTCGAGCGATGTATCGGTGTCGGTGACTCGTTGTATAGCCAGTGTCGAATTGATACTTGATCGCTTGTGTCCGAGGGAGCGAGAGGTCAGCAGAGCACGGTCGTGTTGTCTCTTTCTAATTATAAGGCTGAATTAGAAAGTGTCAAACTAATCTATTGTAAAAGCTACCAACTCTTGATTCCATTCTAAATGTGTATTTCAAGATTGTGAAGCACCTGATAGTAGGTCAAATGAATTTCAAAACACTGGTTGTCTAATATTTGTACCTGCTTTCATGGTTGTAATATTGGTAGAACACATGCTTATGCCAATATGTAATATTGACTAGTAGGCTAAATGTGAATAAGCACCATGCTATTGACCACTCTAATTTAAAAAATCACCCCTCGGGCCGACAAGGACGCAGCTATACGTCAGATAGACACCTTTGTATTTTCATCTCTTTCTAACGTATAACCGCGTCTCAAGTTTTGAGTAGCAGGTATTTTACACGCTCTTTACGCATCTATAGGTAATCATACTGAAATTGTTAGATGTGTATTATTCGTCATTGTGATCAAAGTATTAAGGACTTTGTAGTTATAGCAATAATGTTTATTATTGATCGTTAAAAGTGTCAAATATTATTTCCTTCTTCGTATAAATAAAAATGTGATTTGTATGTTCATGGAGCGGACAACCTTAAAATAGTACATTACTATACAAGTGCGAAAAATAGGAAATTCGCAACGAGTGGTGATAAATTATACATTACTAAACAGTTGCGAATTACCTATTCGCACATGTACATCGTACAACGTTTCACAGTACATACAGTACATATGACCCTTTAAATTTTCGACATAGTCACGTAATGTGCTAATTATCGCACTAGTGCGGTAAAGTAGCACCATATGTACTGTAAAAATTGTTACGTTTCTTGAACTTTATAGGGGTAAACAAAAAACATCTAAAGCAACAAGCTGTAATTAATAATAACTAATAATAAATAAATCTTTTGTACGTAATGTTACTTAAAGTAACCACTGAGAATATCGTACTTTGACCCATCTGTTCCTATCTCTATCGCACGCGTATAATTAATTATATTGCTATCCCCCTTACACACTAGGATTGACCGCCGGCGTCATGGGCGAGACAGCGATAAAATGCTCCGCGTGCTCCCGACGCGCGTGCGATAGAGATAGGAGCAGGCGGGACGAAATTGTACGCGCTTATCGCAATTTTAAGATTGACAGAATATGTGACGTTTTCAATTAAAAGGTACCATTGTCGGTTGTCGATAAGGTTGATTTGAAATTGAAGCTTTATGGAAATAGTGCCTTATTGACAACTGACAAGTACCCTTTTGGTTGAAAATGGCACATAATTAGTTAAATATCTAGGGTTGGTCTCTCGATGCATACAACATTTCTTTTTGTAATTAACAGTTTTTTTTGTGATTTGGTGTGAAGCTTTCATTTTGACTATGTACTTGTGTTGTGTGTGATGTTTCGCATACTTACTAGTTAATAATTAAGGTAGGTATGGATGTATAGAGCGTGAGGCGATCGCGTATTTTCTATTATTATCTAATTAAGTGTAGTATTATACTTTTACAAGAAATCACAAATTTTGACGTTTCAATATTAAAACTGTCAATCTGCATCTCGAAATTCACTGAAATATAAGGACCGACAACGCTCGCTTTAAACTCTGTATAAATAAGCAATTTGTAACTTTATTTCTTATATTTTTAAGGTGCATATTCGTCTGAGGAACAACCTTTAATAATCATTCGAAAATTCGGCTGTGAGAAAGGTACCCCTTGTCAATAATTCGAATATTTAGCCCTTTTGTTTGACCAGTCTGATCCTTAGCTTAAGGGCTACCCCACTAGCGTCTTTCGAGCGTCGTCGTCTAGTCAGCGCTATGGTAAATGGCGTCGCTGCGCAGTCAAACAGCAGCCTTAGAGTTGACTACACGACGACGCTCGGGAGACGCTAGTGTGGGGCCTCTAAATCTTTTCCTATTTCAATGTGTTAGAGCCAGTGATCAAATGCTCAGTATGTTTTGTGAAAATGGCGTATATAAGAGGAAACGTGACCTCATTATGTGTTAAAGTATAAAGCGATTCGATGTTAGGCGCCTTTCTCTTCTCGTTTGCGTGATATCATAACAGCAAAGTTCCATCAGACCAAAGAGAATTAAGAAAACAAGAGTGCTCACACCATGCATCGGTTTTGTTACCGAAATGACTATTATTTCCGTAGTCTACATCTAGCGGCAAGTAGCGGAACTATCAGTACTGCTACTCGACAATAGATGAAGCGGCAAACAAAAAGTCAACGATTTTCAGCTAATATTATAACCAGAGTTGAAAATAGAGTTCTGGTTCAAGGTAAACTGCGTAATACCTCAAAATTGCTAATTTTTAGGGTTCCGTACCCAAAGAGTAAAAACGGGACCCTATTACTAAGACTCCGCTGCCGTCTGTCCGTCTGTCACCAGGCTGTATCTCATGAACCGTGATAGCTAGACAGTTGAAATTTTCACAGTATTTATTTTTGTTGCCGCTATAACAACAAATACTAAAAAGTACGGAACCCTTGGTGCGAGAGTCCGACTCGCACTTGGCCGGTTTTTTAAGGTAAATTGTGAACAGCCTGTTATAAATTGATCGTGTAATTGAATGAAATATTTGCCAAAATGAAACGTTCACTCAAATGTGAAATTGTTTTAATTCATTTTATTACCAGTTTTTGAGATTTTACCTGTACTTGCTGAAAAGTAAAATAAGATATTTTACATACGTATGGCCGAGTTTCCAAACATCTTTGCAAGGCAATGTTCCAAAAATATATTTACACGACCTTATTATCAGTGTCTTGAAGGCGTGTACATATATTTTTGGAACGTTTGTGAACTCGACTGTACCATCGATTTTGTCCTTTAAGGTCCGACATGGTCAGTTACCTGTTGTCGTTAGTACGGTAGTGACTTTGTAATTATGCTGTCACGGGAACTATAGAGTCGCTTCGATAGCACGATAAGAACTGGGTACATAATATACATACAGTAGTTATATATTTATATATATGAGCTTTGTTTTACGGTATAACTTAGAGTAGTGTCGACCATTGGCCGAGTTGACGAGTGGTGCGGCGTTTTGTGAGATATTCAAGTGGAAATAAATTTTATTTTTAATTCCATTAAGGTTTTTTATTTCTTTTTTGTTTGTGCGTTCTGTCCCTATATCTACATTTTTTAAGCTTACGATAACTGGGCAAAGACTCCTCTTTTTCTACTACTATACAGATAGTATAATGTATAGATTGATTCACGAAAGCTGTAGGCCGAGCACATGATTGACGCGACAGTATCTCGCCGCGAGATAGACTACCCGTCTTTTGCTAACTGTATGAATTAAAGGAGGAAGGGTAGTCTATGTCGCGGCGAGATACTCTCGCGCCAATCATGTTGTAGGCCGGCAGGGACGAATGGAATGAACGAAACTGTATATGAGTATGAGTGAGTATGTATGAGTGACCCCTGTATCGGTATACAGTCAGAGCCACCATTTTATTGGTTAATGTGATACGCACATAGATATTTTCATTCACTCACTCATTCCATTCGTGCCCGCTCTTGTGGATCGACCGGTGTACGGAGTGTACTGTGCCATCTACATATATGGCATTTTCTATGGGAAGGGACCTTATTGTCGATGGCGCTTACGCCGCACAGCGTCGCGCGGCATTGTATTTATTTCGGAGCATCGTTTATAATGACGTCAGCGCCATCGACAATAAGGTCCCTTTTTATAGAAAATACCACATATAACTCACATAGCTGTCAAATTGAAGCACGAATTTTGTTTTAAAATTTACAGTCTATCTCTATTCAATAGACAATGAATCTTTGGTTCAAAAAAATTTAATTATTCAGTAAAGGAGTTAAATGAAAACCATTTGTAAAAAGTATAACCGTTTAATGAAAATAAGTTAAAACAAGACCTCTCCTATTTACATTTCTTTATTAAAATATAATAACTTATGACTAATATCGAATAAGTTAGTAAATGACTTGAATAATAATTAAAATAAATGAGTATTGTTTATAACTGAACACACAATTGTATCTCAAATATAAAATTTGAACAATCCGTTCGTTTAAACTACACAGAGTAACAATTTTATAGGTTAAGTATGTATACAAATTACACTATGTACAAAAACTAACAATAATAAGGCATTATACTACGTCTGAGCCTCATAACTGTATCACATATTTATGGATGCCATTCAAATTCTTCCCCGCAAAAAAATCATATCTTCTTCCTCGTACGCATTTTCGGATGCCGACGTTTATCAGTTTTGGGTAATCTTACGACAAAAGCTTCAGATAATTGTTTGAAAATTAACAGTTCAGAAGTTTATTGATAGAGCCAAGGCAAGAATGGTCCTAATAATTCTACCTACTATTAGAAAAACTAGATTTATGATTTGACTTTTTCCAAAATTCATCGGTACTATATAACAAATCGATATGAAAATCTCGGACGTGGTAGGTTTCTTGAAAACTTCCTGTTGACAACGTATAAACTAGTAGGTCGATGGAAAGATGTGAATATATAACTTTCTTAAACTGTTATCACGCCAGAACTATTTGGTTCAATTTTCCTTAATAACGACCTTGGGTAACATTTTTGTTTCAGACATTAATTCTAATCTTTCTTAATTGGGAAACCATCTAGATCAATCTCAGTGCTAGGGATCAGTGGTGGCTTAAACCCATATTCTATCCTTAAATTCGATACCTTCGGCGTCCTGTCAGTTCTTCGCAATTTCTGTTGTTCCGAATTAGGGGTAAAATAGTTGTTATTCTGTTGTCCCCAATGCTGCTGTTCATTGCGAACTGGCGGAGGACCGTAGTAGTCATTTTGCTTGTTATTGTTATTGGTTAAATAGTGCATGTAGTTGGATAGTGCTGGGTTCTTTTGGATTTCAAACTTGGGTGTATTATTGATATATTGGTATGACGACGCATATAAATTCCCCCAGTGCGTTGTCTGCACAGAAGCAGCAGGCTTTCTATCTTTTAAATCTTTTACGTATTGATTATATTGAGCAGCGTAAGATTGTTGGGCCTTTTGGTTGAAATTGTGTTGTATTTCATTAAGATTTAAATTTGACGCTGGACTCGCTTGCTTGCGTTGTTCGGCAAAATGCTGATATCGGGGAATATTTTGTGTCTGCTCAGTGCTGTGCGGGTATGCATAGGTGTAGTAATCTTGTGGCTTTTCAAAGTGATATGGCACTCTAATAGGCACGTACACCGGCCTTTCAACCTTCTTTTCCACCGGGTAGGGAACCTTGACGTGGACCGGCACTTCGACCGGGTAAGGCACCTTTTTCTCCACAATTTTTTCAACTGGATACGGCACGCGCTTTTCAACTGGGTAAGGCTTGTCAACATATTTGGTTACAACTACAGGCTTTTCGACAATTTTTTCCACAACTTTTTCAACAGCGTACGGGACTTGAACTGGTACTTTTTTCTCAACAATCCTGTCAACTGGGACCGGGTAAGGCACTTTTCTTTCTACAAATCTGTCAACCGGATAAGGTTGAGGCACATGGACCGCAACCGGTACTGGCTGTGGCACTGGTACTTCGACATGTACCGGTCTCTCTACATATCTCGTAACTGTTACCGGTTTTTCGACAACCCTATCAACCGGGTACGGTATTCTTTTTTCCACCGGATAAGGGACGGGAACTTTAGTCTCGTAATGTACCGGGTAGGGTACCCGTTTTTCAACTTCATATGGAACCGGTACTTCTTTGTGCACTATTTTCTCAACTGTAACCGGTTTTTCTACCGCAACAGGGTATGGGACCCGGTGTTCTATTGGGATAGGGTACAAGACTTTTCTTTCGACCGGTACTCCTACTGGCACGGCTACCGGGGTAGGTACAGGGACTTGATGAACGACTTGTTTTTCAACAACCTTTTCTACAGGATAAGGGACGTGTACCGGTCGGTCGACATAAATTTTGTGTTCGACCGGATAGGGTACCTGCACCGGATATAAATGCGGTACTTCTACTGGGTAAGGTTTATCGACGAAACGGGTGACTTCAACTGGTCTATCAACGAATTTCTCATATGGTACCGGTACAGCAACCGGCCTATCTACCGGCACATGCTTTACAACCTCCACTCTTTCTGGATATGGTACTTCTTTCTCTATATATCTGTCAACGAATTTAGTAACCGGTACTTCCTTTTCAATAATGATCGGTTGAATAATTGGGTGATCTTGATCTACGCTATAAGTGTTATAATAAGGCCTTGCGTATTCATTTCTCTCATTACTATCTTCATTGGGTCTAATTTCAACTTCAGTCTGAATATTTTCACTTGGTTCTAATTGTTCTCTAGAATCATTTTGCTGATCAGTAATTGAATTAGCGTTATTTCGGTTGTCCTTCTGCCCATAAGAGTCCTTAGACCTCAAAGCGTCAACGTAAGTGTTATATAAAGACTTGGCAAAATCTAATGGTCCCTTGTCATTACTCCTACCTTCATCTAAATACTCATGTACTTCAACATCATTTATGTGTGTAATGCTCAAAGGAATGGATTGCTGAATGTCGACAACAGTCTTTTCTCTGTTTGGGCCTTTCACTGTATCTGTTACGACTTCACTATCAGAAACTTCATGATCATCCACAGTGTTGAATGTTCCAGAATCATTCGCATTGTAAAGTCTTAAAGCAACGGTGATAGGAGCAAGATACTTCTGGCTTACAGGTCTTGGCGTTACATTGACTAGGTTTTCGGAAGAAGATTGTCTGTCCTGACTGTCTTCACTATTCGTTAAATTCTCATCAATACTGTTTCTCACTCCAACAATTTCGTAGCCATCTTGCAAGTACGGAACCATAGTTGAAACTAAATTGTTAACAATTTGGTCTTTAAAATTATCATAATTTGAATCCTGAACAACTATAGGCGAGGCAAACGTGTATTGATTTGCATTTGTTTTCAGAACATCCTCTTTCTTCTGGTCATTCTCTAAGTGTTCTATTTCACTGTCAACAATGTTTTGTATTCTAGCTCTGACTGTGATTCTATTTCTTGGAGTATTAAATGGCACATCAGAATAGTTGTCATATTGAGTTTGTTCAGCGATTGCATTTCTTGGAGTATTTGGCTGGGCAGTAGAATAGTGGTCATATTGAGTTTCTTCATTAATTTTATTTATTGGAGTGTTTGGTGATACAGTGGAATAGTGATCATATCGGGTATCTTCAGTGATTCTGTTTCTTTGAGTATTTGGTGATACAGTGGAATAGTGGTCATATCGAGTTTGTTCTGCTTTTAAGCTGAATCGTGGTTTTGGTTTGATGATGTCATCATTATGCACATTGGTTTGTTTTTCAGCGGCGTAATTTATTTTAAGCAGATCTTCATTCGATATTATATCCTGTGTCGAAGCTACTAATCTAGAAATCCGATCATCTTCTGTTGTCACACTGCGAATTGTTGTAGATGCTACTTCATTGTAATAATACTTTTCACTCCTTGCATTGCCTCGAGGAGCCTCAACTTTGAAATGGACAGCTCCTCGATACGACAACGGTCTCTCAGTACTTCTTATACCGTAATTACCGTTAATATTACGAATGTCATACGTAGGAGTTTCAGCATAAACACGTGTAGGTTTTTGCGAGTCATCCTTGTGTTCCTTAGGTATTTCTTCTTCGTTAGTGCAATTGTGATCCTTGAAGACTTGAACAACATTGGTTGTGAGATGTTCATGATCTTGCTCAGCATTATCCTCTTTGTTTTGAAGAGGTTTCGAGCGTTCACTTTGCTTCGTCTCAAAATTCGTTACCTTATCACTAATTTGTTCGTTTAGTTGGATAGGATGTAGAGTTTGTATGTTGTAGTAGGCGGGGGTAGCTACATTGTTGTTGTAGTAGGCGGGGGTAGCTACATTGTTGTTGTAGTAGTAGTTGGGTATTGTGTACTGGACATTTGGTTGTGGAAATTGTTGGTCGCCGGAGGAGAACTGTTGTTGAAGGAGATATATCTCGGGCTGCGCAGGAGTGGCGGGTGCTTGGGTTTGATTGTCATTGGACGGCGATACTTGGTACAGTTGGGTCGTTAGCGGCAACTGAAAGAAGACAATTTTTTAAATGAAATAAAACTAGGAAAACATCTCGACGTTTCGAACCCTTTACAGCGTTCGTGGTCAACGGGTGACTCAATTTTTTAAACTTAATCCATAGCACATCTGATCCTCTATCCCTAATTATTTACACTTTGTCTAGTTGAAGTTGAAATAATTAGGTACAATTAAGAGGCTTTGCTTTTGGTCATGCATAAATGCTTGAGGTATCAACGCTTTTAGTGCCTTTCGATTTCTGAACGTAGAGCCGTAGACGTTTTTCGGTAGACGCCATTGAAAACTGTGACTTTTGTTGCAAAAATATAGCCGTCATCAAACAGCCGTCAATTTAGAAGGTTGTTAATTTACCTGAGAAATATTTAGATAAGAGTCCGGCCGGTTTACATGCCAAGCGCTACGCCAAGAAAGGCGCTCTTCTGGCAAGTCAGTGCAAACTTAACGTTGCCAGAGTATGGCTGTTTAGTGTTTACTCGCCAAAGTTGTACGGAACCGAAACTCCAAACCATCAAAAAATAGTACAACAAACCTGCGTATTGGAAAATTGGAGCGCGCGTTCTCCAAGCGCAATACTCGCGGTGTGTGTGCCTGTATTCACGGAGACGGCGCCGTGATAGCCGGTGTCGTCGGCCACGTAACGAACTTCCTGCTCGTTCTGAAATGGATAAATAGAAGTTTTATTAGGTATATAGACGCTCTGGACCCTATTGGATAAAGCTGCAAATAAATGTCAACACTTCAATTGATTCTCTATTACGGACTTTGTCAAATTGATACCGAAATAGCACTTCATGAGTTACAACATACTTAGTTATACTTATACAGACAAAAGGAGAGGTAATCAGTGGAGGACAGTAAAGACTTTCAAAGGGTTGTAATTAAAATTAAAAATTGTTTATTTCAGACATTGTGTCCATAAAAAAATGTTAGTTGTAGTACAAACTTAAAAGGCTATGTTAGTGTTACATGTTAATTATAAATAAAGATAAAAGCAAAAAAAAAAAAAACCTTTAAAATACCTTTGAAAAAAGAAGAAACAAGGTATGCTGGTATCAATACAAAAGTGAAAAGTACCCGTGATCACTATTTCGTGTTATAGGTATAAATAAATTTCACCTGTGGCAGTCTGAGATAGTAATGCCCCGCGGTGCCGTCTCCCTGTGGCGTTAGCTGCCAGCCCCACTCGTAATCCACACCGTTCTGCTGAATTTTCTGCAAAAAAATAGCAATTTATTAATAAACCAGAATAGTAGAAACTTAGAATAATAAGGACTAAAAATATGTTTACTATGTGGTCTCTTGAGTAGTTAGGTAACTAAAATACCCTATTGTAAGAACATAAGTAAATATATAGATACCTATTAAATATAATAAAAATAATAAAAAATTACCCTATATACGTCCCACTACTGGGCATAGGCCTCCTCTCATGCGCGAGAGGGCTTGAGGTATAGTCCCCACGCTAGCCCCATAATATGTATATTATGCCCTCAAACGTAATTTTACTACGTTACATAACACAACCATTGACACCATCATGCGGGTCTCCTTGTATCACAAAAGCTCCGAAGCTATGTCGGTTACTTAACAGGTGGTCCACTTCGGAGATAAAGATAAGATTACTCTAATACAATTTATATAACGTTACAATTCAATATCCATGTCATTGTGTTGCGTAAAACACACGCTGACGCAATGGAGAGAGTTATTATTAATAATTGTTTTGGAAGTCGGAAGCGATCGAGTTATTATTTTTCATGTATGGGCGTTACATATTTACTTTAACATGCATAGAGAAGTGAATCTGATACTTGTTTCATTAAATTTATCTATTTTATGGTGCATTTTATAGCGTCAGGTATCTTTGGATATTAAGTATGATTTTTAAACTGTCTATGTTGATATACATTTCCTCATCATAAATACGTGTACCGGGAGTGATTGTCTAGGGAATAAACTTAAAAAAATATAGGATCAACCTAACCGTTGTGAACTGTAGGGTATGTGGCTACCACCAGTTTAGCACCGACAAACGCTATCGAGAACGTAACTTACTTTTTATGCATCTCGCTCGTACTCACATATTAGTGCAAGCGGGATATATGTATAGAAAGTAAATTATGTAGGCTTTAGCGTATATGTTAGTTTTGACACTGTCAGTGACTCATGGTACCCATACATGGTGCATGGTGCGAAGTGTGAAAATGGGACCTATAGCTTTTTTTGTCAAAAACTCGATTTCAATATTAAGAATTACGACTTCTGTGATCAGAATTGGACTTGCGATACATCAGGCGACGTTCTTAGATATGTTTTGAAAATCGATGCCTCTGTTTTTTGTAAATCTAGTTATAATTTTTAAACTGAAACAGATAATTTTTTATTTTATTTTATTTAAAAGGCACACTAAACAGACAACATTCAACATAGTTACAAAGAGTACATGAGTGGTAGGTATTGCATAAGAATGCCATCCAAAGCAAGCATGCACAGCAAGAAAGAAATATAAGGAGCAAAAACTATCCTAAAACTATAAAAAAGTATCCTAAAACTACTCATGTCACATGCTAAAAGTTGTAGGTATATTTTTTTAATTACTCTGATTGCTCAAACGTAACTAACGCAACTGTCTGTAGCTTTTACACATTCATTTAACATCTTTCAATAATCCCGTCACTCATGTCCAATCAAGAAATCATTGCCGCCCAATCACCGGACGAGCACACGGTCCACTTAACATACATTTTACACGCCACTCTGTTTACCAACAAACCTGACCCGTCGCTTACGTAATACATTTCAATTGCTCGAGCTTTTCAACTCGACCTTTTTAATCAAGTTTCGTTAAATCATGACAACTTGCAATTTGTTATGCTAATTATAAAATGCTTAGTGTTCTTTCTGATTCAACTGACTTGGTCTAAAAATAAACGTGTAGTTGTAGTACCTGTAAGTATTGAATTTTAGGGCGCTTATTTGCCAGAAATGAACCAGGTACATCGATGGTACTCTGTAGAATCATCGATAAATACTACGAGTAGAAATGGTAGCTCAGGATAGTCATATTTGTAATTGTATTTCGCACATATATCCTTTTAATACTAATATTTAATTTTTTAATCTAATTTAATTACTAATATTTAATTTTTATATTGTATTATCTTCTTGACCTTCACTGGCTGGCGCGGCGCGCCGGCAGGGTCGCCATGAGGGGTGGGGCGTTAAAGAAGACCAACTTCGACTGGAGTATAGGTTTATTGACTTAAATAACAAGTACATACCATTATACACTAACTAACGCACGTGCGTGTGTGGGTAAGGCGTAGTACACACACTACAGATAGCTCAGGACGGACGGCGCCATATCTTTTGTGGTAACTAGGTTGTCAAACGTCAACATTTTACGACCAGCTACCATGTACTGAGCCGTACAGCGCCATCTACATTAATCAAAGATTTTCTGATTTTAAATGTCTTCTATAGCCAATAACTCTTTGCTAGTACGTTAGTACAAATAATATAGGTACATTTCACTAGGTAAGATTATGATATCAGAAAATATATAGCGGCAAGTAGCAGCGTAAATAATCAATCCTTGCACTTGTCTTTTAAGAGCTGATAGAGTGATTTATTTCTAATAAAATGTAAAAGGTAAGTTCTACGAGCTTTGATAGCAGTAAAAGATACCACTAGTAATGGATAGGCGCGATATAAGCGCAATTAATAGCGCATATCTAAGAAATTTTCGCAGTCACGTCACCACTTTAGATTTAAACTTAATTTAGAATGTAAATTTGAGCCCGTAAAATGACCGGATAATTTAAATGGGTGTGCACATGCAGGCTTTCATTTCGTTGAAACGATTATTAAGCGATTAAGTATAAGTAGTAGAAATAAATTATTCTATGAGCAAGTAAGTAAGTAAGCTCTTTATTTGCGTTAAATGCGGTTAACAAAAGGTCTTAAACATTATAAATTAAAAAAGTATCACACATTTAGCTGAATTGGAGCATGCAAAAATATACAACGAAATAAAAGACAGATTAATATGTATAACAACTTTCAAATTAACATAGGCTTTATCTAAAGATAAAGATAACTTACAGGCACTCAGACTTTGCGACCAACTGACTTATGTGGCCATGTACCTTAAAAACTTGCGCCCTTTTTCCCCCAAGTGCGAACCCTAGACATTGCCTTTGAAATGTTCACTTTCATGCGCTCCCGGGCACTTTTACTCTCGAGCAACTTAATTCGCATCGTTCCAACATCGAACATGAAACTAGTATAGTTGGATCTACAATTACTTTAAATTGTTTCGGACTTTGAGACCACGCATACAGTGGTTATTAATTGCGTTCGGTAATAGTTTTAACAGGGCAGCTTATAAGGAGATCGCGGATTATTAAACAACAAAAACATAAAGGCTTATTTACTATTGAATGGGCTTAGAGTTAGGACTGTTAGGACTGTTTGTGTTTGTTTGTGTTGGCGATGCCTTCCGCGAGTGAAAAGCACGTGTGTTTATAGTTTCCTGGTCTTCGGTATGGGCTTTGAACACCGCTTGTAGAATGCGGTGTAATGAAACTTTGTACTGGATAATCCAATCATACTTATTTATAGTTTAGAGAATTCTCTTCCATAGGTCCCAGTCCTCTCCCAGTGATTAAAAGAGCGCAACTGAACGATTTACCTTTAATTTAGGGAAGAAGTAAAACTATTTCATAATCCTATTATGATTTACACTACCTAAGTATATTATAAATTATAAACTATACTAAAGACACCAAGCCCTCAAGTGGCGGAGGCTGGAAATTAGGACGGGTACCACCATGGCCGGGTAGCGTACAAGTCCAGGGCGGTGTCCAGATGTAGTGCATAACTGTCAAATTTTTGATCTAACTGACAGGCCGATATCGTCCGGTGGACTGATAGTCAGTGGCCCGGCCCTTAAGGGGTTTGCAAACCTCTCTCTCGGGAGGTATATACACTACGAGTACAACTTGCCCTGTACGCATTGTCATCGCGTTGTCAAAGCATTGTGCCACGGCGATTGCTATCTGACCTTCCAACCGAAGGGATAAGCTAAGCCTTACTGGGATTAGGTAGTCCGGTTTCCTCGAGAAAATCGTTGTTACAATATCACACGATATTCCGTACAAAAATTGTACTATTATCTACATTCCGTCTCACCTAGAGCAATCATAATTTCACAAAGGAAATCATCAATCAGTTTTTGCATGTAAACTGCTCCTGTTCTTAATGACACCGGAACCTCCATTACAATACACTGCAGGAAGTGGAACAAAGATGTGTACGGGTAATGATATGTTTAGTGTTGAGCGCGGCGACGTTACACTCGCTTTTACGATTACATATAGAGACATAAGTACAACATACACGACCTGAGGGCCTAGCCGAAATGACAATCTTGGCTAGGCCTTCTGATAGACACTTCAGCTCGTTCGTGGTGCGCTTGCCGCGGCCGCTGCTGGAAACCATAGCGAGCGTGGACTTCTGGCCGGAGGGTGTGGTATTTCGGCGGTTCCGGCGGTTTCGTGGGAATCTGCCGAATCCTACCACGCAACAGAAAGCTATGTCGCCATCAAACAAACATCGTACATTTATTCAGCAAATAGGCCACAGGGGCACTTTTACATGTCAATTTTTACAAGCAATACAAAACCAAAATAACCAAAATTTACAAAAAACAATTACAAATATGGAATCAATAAAATATTAGATACTTTGTCAGAGATGTATCCAGTGTAAATGTCAGATTACACAAAAAAATACTAATAAAAAATATACAAACAACAGACAATTACTAAAATTGTTTATAGATACATTCTTTCTTTACGTCATCTTGGCTAGACCTTCTAATTTTCTTTCAGAAATTCGGAATTTAAATCCTTAATAAATTCAGATGCTCAGTGACCATAAAGATTGTTTCCATACAAAAAGACAGACAGCTAGATTATAACAAATACTGAATTGATAGGATGATAAGTATGTAGATAGATAGATGGATAGAATTTTTATTGGTATTAATCATATAAATGATAATAAATTTAGATTCACGTTAATATTTTTAAAATGCACATAACTATAAATTAATAATGTCAACAAAGAAAATAATAACAATAACATAAGATATAATTCTAATTGCAATACAAAATTACACAATTTATTTAATCTAATCTACTTGGTCACATGTCACATGAATTCTCATGTATGGGAAGTTAACACTGATGCAGTAATTCAACGATCAAGGAAGGTATTCCACCTGTCGTACAGTTTAGGCGCTCAATCACTCGGGCAGACAGACCGATAGGAAGTTCCTTTCACTCGGAACCCGGAGCTTTATGTAAGCATTATGCAAGGTTAGTTTGTTTAGTTAAATCGGCCCTTAAACTGTTCTGGTTAAGTTTTAGAGCTTTATACATAATAGTAAAAGATAGTGATAGTAAGTTATAGAGGAAATGATTAAAGTTTTGTTTGTGTACTGGTACTCTGAAACTATCATATAACGTAATAAAACCTACTGCCGGTAGTATCAGCAGTTTATTTCCGTTTCCGTTTATTTTGAAGAGTTTTAAGTATCTACTGTATTCATCTTTTTTATTATGTGGTGCGCAATAAATATATTTTATTACCTATAACTACAAATATATTGCTTAGTTCTACATCCGTGTATTTAATAGCTATTTACTTCGATTAATGAACCATAAATAAGAGGTAATGCTAAAGTGGAAAAGACCGTCTATCAGATAAGACCGACTACAAGTTCTTTTGTCGCCTTCTAACTCGTTCGTACACATATCCCACTCTACAGAAAATCGGTAGAGCGGAAGGAGCGAAGCTCTTTCTTTCTGACTATCTAAGCGAAGTTAAATAAGTACGAGCTGACGGTCTTACCAACCAAATATGTTATTAGCCGGTCTTTTCCACATTGAACTTACAATAAAATATGTTTAATTTTAACTTAATCTAATGTTAACATCAAAGTTTTACTCAAGAAAATGTAATAACCCAGTGATGTCCATTTATTTGTTTATTTTATCAAACAAGTTAAACAGTATGACAGTAAAATCCATAATGCATAATGTCCGTTAGACTGTCCATAATAGTTTAATATGTATCTATATTTCCATTGTTTTTCTTAGTAACCAATAACGAAATATTACCTAATTAGAAATTAGATATTTAAAAAAAAAATGTTTAAAGGATATAAGGTAAGGGGGTAAGACTATCACTTGTATGGAATCCTCATAATGTTTGTCTTGCCCTGAGCAAAATAAACTGTCTTACCCCACATTACCTTACTAACTATTACTATCATTAACTATATCTTAAAAACTTATTTTGAACGTTCCGAAATAAAGATTTTAAATAATCAAATTAAACAAAAAAGTAATTGTAGTATGTACCTAACAGTCTCCAAAACGCATCCATCACAAAAGCAATTATACAGTTCGAAACTTAAAACAAAAGAGTTACGCCACCTCGCTAATTAACGCAAAAAACGCCGAACAGCTGTACCAGAGATAATAGAGAGCCATAGATAATAAACAATAGACAATAAGATCGGATTGTTATTAATAGTCGAGAACTCTAGACGGCACGCGCGAGTGAGCGTGGCGTAAGTATGTAACTTGCGCTTTTCATCTCGCTAAGTTGCCGTGAAGAAATTGATATTGACATTTCTCGTGTGTAATTAATACATATTTGCTTATTTAATTAAGTTCTGGCCATACAATAGTTTGTCGAGTAAAGTTTGAAGAGCAAGTCGAACGGTATCTACTACTAAAAATTACAAATCTTGGAAGACCTAATAAAATTTAACTTTTTATAATAAAAGTGCGGCTGGCCGGCCGGCCGGTTTAGTTGTAACTTTTATTTAAGAGGAAAGAGGACGGCCGTTTTTCCATACAAACGTAGTCCCCATTTTCCTCTCTGGATATTGACATTATGGAAAATATTTTGACATTTTTTGACTTTTACGTTTGACTTTTTTCGATTCGAAAAACAGACTTCATACAAATTTTTAAATGCTCCTAACTTATAATAATTAAGAATTCGAAAAGCATAGTCAACAATACAATACAAATCCTCTTTATTGCACAACCTCAGAAAAAATGTACATGGAAACACAAATAATACATGAAGACAGAGGTAAACAACAGGCGGCCTTATCGCTAAAGAGCGATCTCTTCCAGACAACCTTTGACTACGTTTGTATAAAAAGGCGATTTCGCGCGGGTCCTGCACTTTCGTCTTAAGAATCATAATTACACCTAGAGTCAGACCAAGCTAACTCGGCAGCGATTTTGATAGCACACACGACGTGATGAAAATGTTATTTTAAAATACGTCATAATTTAATAGAAGTTTGACATTTAAATTAACAATTGCACAGTCTGTGCTATCAAAATCGCTGCTGAGTTAGCTTGGTCTGCCTCTAGTAAATTTATGGCCTCGCTCCCTCCTGTACCTTAGGTCGGATTTATGCAGATTCCATTGTACGACTGCGAGCAGGAAGCGATACTGCAACGTCGTTTATATACGTTATGTGTGGCACTTTCTCCGGACAAGGTGCGATGCTTCGATCCGTTTCAATCTAGGGGTCTTAAAGGATTCCTATTTAGTTGGTTCAAAATATAGTACCCACTACCCAGTATAGGTAGTAAGGTACCTATTATCACAAAAAAAAAATTTCTGAGTCGGTTTATAAACTTACCAAATCCGGAAAATCTCACCGGAAGATCAGCGCTGGAAGTCGCCAGCAACATGCTGAGACCATTTCGTGGCACTTTTTCTTTTTTATGTTTCTCTGTTTTGTATAATTTTCTATTTGTGTGTGCTAACGAATAAATTATTTCTATTCTATTCTATTCAAATAGTAATTTCTTTTAAATAGGTCAACTGAGCCCACACCAAGGTCACCAAGCGAGCTTTCCATGATGTTTTTTCAAACTTTATAGGCTCCACAGACGTTATATACGAATAACATCAATATTTAACAGTTGTAAAAATGTAACGTAATTGACAGGCATCAGCTGTCAATCTCAAAATCGTTACCGGGTGAGTTCTTACTTAATTCTAAATACATAATTATTTATTGTGGCATTTAGAATTAAGGTTACATGCGGAAGGCGATTAGCTGTAGTATGCTGTTGCAGTGACATTCAACTAAGACAATTCTATTAGGTTTAGTTGTTTTATCACAGAGTTCCTATGGCCACCTCCTGTCTCTATCATCAGATCAGGTCAAATTTAACTTGCAAGATTTGACCCGTACATACATAATACATAGTTACATTACAAGTTAATAAAAAGCTTGTAAAATTGGCGAATTTATAAAAACGAAGTCAAGGTGTCCGTCCGTTATTGGTTGAAGGTTTTTTATGATAGGTATAGGAGGCAAACGAGCAGACGAATCGCCTAATGGTAAGCGATTGGTGTCCAAAACTTATGGAAGTCAGCTCTTTTCTTGAAGGTTGAGCGAAAAAATACAAAGATGTATATAGTCCCCAACCCGCATTGGGCTAGCGAGGGGACTACAGCTACAGATCAAACCCTCTCGCGCTTAAGAGGAGAGCTGTGCTCAGCATTGGGACGTAGGGCGGTTGCCTTATTTTTTTCTGCCTTACTATGGAGTAGTCAATTAAATTTTATTCTATGGAGGGGCAAATAACTATGTATATATATATATATCATCGGTCACCCTATATACGCTGAAGTATTAAGTATACCTATAAACTTACCGTGTGCGTAGTCTGCGAGTACGCGCCGGAGATGGTCAGCGCCATCCACACTCGCGCCCACTGTAAGCAAACAAATAATAAACGAAATAAATATCATATACAAAGGAAAAAAAATACCAAGGCCTCCAGTGCCCAGGGCTGGAATCGAACCAGCGTCCTCCGTTTACGCGACAGGTGCCTCAACCGCTCGGCCACCCAGGCTCGGTGGCATGGGTCGAAATTTCCAAGTATATGACAATTCCCGAGGGCTTGTGGCGCCCCCTAGCTGTGTAAAAAAAACACAAATTAAAATATTTTCATAAGAAAGTAATTTAATTTGTTCTTAGAACAAACAAATAATGTTATAAAAATAGTAAATAGAAATATATTTCTTAACCAATAAAAACAATGAAGTGATAGTGCATGTACAATATATCTTCGGGTAGATTTAACAAATATATTTCTAGTGAAATGGATGAGGCTCAGCGAGACCGCTGATTTTCAGTCATGTCAGTTCGCTGTACGTCCAAATATAACACAAAAAACACCAAAAAAAGTAAATAAGTAACAAAAAATTGTGACTTTATTACCAATAAATTATGTCTATGTCTATAACTGTGATTTACGTTTTTCCTCTCATTTTTCTTTTAGTGTTTTATTTCGCGGTTACTGTGAAATAATTGATATATTGCTTAACGTAAATAAGAAAACGCCCTGAATGTTCACCCGATATTATAATCAAATTTTCACCTCCAGCTTTCATTCCACTTCGCCAATATTTATATATGGTAGTCTATTTATAGTCATATTTGCATAGCAGTCGCGTAATCAGTGTCTATGTCAAGATTATTATGTCTCTAGGTCATTTACTAGTTTCTAGTCAGTCCTTACTCTAGACTAGATTATCCTATATCATACGAAAGTTGTCTGTAGTTAATATTATAAGTGCTGTCTTTAGTCAATTAACTAAGGAAGTTGACATTTATATCTTGTGCTGAAGCTATAACTTTTATCTGGCAATGGTTTTTTGCTGGTGCTTTTAAATGTTGTGTAGCAAATTTCTGCTATTGAGAGTAGTGATAGTGAGCTTAAAATAATTTACATTTACCGTCATAATAATTAGTTTTTCTTGACGTGTTTATCCCTACGAATTAATTCCTAAAGTCCTTAACATTAGCAATGAGGATATAATAAGATAGAGCGGTACTGCCATTGTAAATTTTGTAACCACAGTAAATTCACTGCCATCTATCGACATACTTTAAAACTAAAAGTGAAGATTTATAAAAATACGTTAAAATGTATTTAAATATGGATAAATTATTTTTTTATTTGCATAAATTATTTTTATATGATTTTGACCCATGTTCTTTCACTGGGATGCGTTAAAATTATAAATAACAAACGAAACAGTCAACACCCTCTATACGAGAGTAGGCCAAAACTAGTGGCGCCATCTGATCGAGAATCAAATTTTCGTTATTTTCGAGGCACGTTTTTTCCTTAGACTGTATCCATCTATTACGGAGTTATATCTATCTTTGACATTAGGTACTTAATATTTAAATTGTAAAACTGATTTTTAGGGAATAAGCTGTTTAGAAATATACGTAAATTGTGTCTGACTAATCAAAAACATCTCTGGAAACAATAACGGATCAGTTGGAAACAAATCAAGACATCCGAAATGTCCAAAAATATCGCACAATAGTTATTTGTGCAACAAGAGAGGAAAGTTGGTTTTTCTTGCGAGTGTTTATTTTGAGTCCCGAGAAAGCGAAAGATTCTATAATTGAATCAAGAGCGAAGCGAGTGATTCTAAGGTAGAATCTTGAGCGTAGCGAGGGACTCAAAAACACGAGATGTAAAATAACTTTGCTCTCGTGTTGCACACATAATTTTTCACCTCAGTAGTGAGAACATATTAAAGGTTAAAATGTATTTCGAATTACACAGAATAAACAGAAAAAAAAGTATTATAATATGTACGATACGATAAGATACGAGACGAGACGAGACGAGACCGGACCGGACCGGACCGGACCGGACCGTACCGTACCGGACCGTACCGGACCGTACCGTACCGTACCATAAAAAAAAAATGTAACAAAAGTATGAAGTTCATGGCCTTCACTAAATTAAAAAGAAACATTGTTTCACTCCCTGGAGTGACGAAAGTAGGCTTGTTCGAGCTGCTGAGGTGAAAAAGTACTTATTTGTACCGAAAACAAGGGTTTACAGGTGATAATATATACTAATCTATGGTTTACAGTACCGGTCAAAGATTTAAGTTCATTTAAACTTTTGACCGGTATTGTAGCTAGATCGATTTTTCGCCCCCGAAAACCCCCATATATCAAATTTCATCGAAATCGTCAGAGCCGTTTCCGAGATCCCCAAAATATATTACAAGAATTGCTCGTTTAAAGATAATAAAAATTTAGTTCTTCTCAAATGAAATTGAAATTAATCCAACTAAATGCATCAAACATGTGTTTTCAAATCAGGAAACGTCAATTTAATAATATTTATGAAATTAAACACGAATAATTTATTAAATACCAAGACGATAAACTTCTCAACGACCAGGGCTGGCGTGCTGAATGTTTTACGGGCGTAAGTACTTTCTATGCTATGTCAGTGATAGCTGATCGTTATCGACTTCAATGGTAAATTATTAGCTTATATTTAACATTGCGATCGTTAAATAAAACTATGAAAACGGATTATATCGCGTATATTGAATTTATAATACATCCCGACGTTTCGAACCCTTTACAGCGTTCGTGGTCAACGGGTTACTGAGGAAAAACTACAAAGTGCAAAAATACCCACTTACAAAAAATAATGAACCATAAACTACAAACTTTAAGGCTGGTTGTACATGCAAAATCGGTTCATAAGGCTAGTTATACAATACAACTATTTTAAAGTAAAGATATATATATATACATATATACGCGATAAAGCTACGCCGGCTCCAACCCTACACCTCGGACCCGAGAAGATTTAATTCCCTCCTTAATTGTAGGAGGGTATCCCCATATGTAAAGGGTTCGAAACGTCGGGATGTATTATAAATTCAATATACGCGTACGCGATATAATCCGTTTTCATAGTTTTATTTCATGAGTAACTATCGCGGTAACCGAAGACAATATTATATTGCGATCGTTGTTAACTATAAATGTAGAGATAAATCGGAAACACTATTTTGGCGACAGAACGGCGTGGCTCTGTTGAATCGTCTGCTCTTGTCTTCTTAACAAATATTGGTGTGCAGGAGAAATATCAAATTTAATCATCAGAATTTTTATGAAGTTATCGTTCGCATTCAGACTACAGCAGCATTACTGCAGCAGTATTGCAGCGCGACATTACTGCTTCAAATGTCAATCATGTTGCTGTTTGGATTTTTGACATTTGCGGCAGTAATGTCGCGCTGCAATAATGCTGGGGCAGTCTGAATCCGAACGGTAACTTAGTGTTGCTACTGTTAAATGTAATTATTTAGTATATATACGAACCATGATTGTAGGCGAGCCAGTGTGCGCCGAGATTTAGTGTTTCCTTCTTCTGTTGATTAAAGTAAGTATCTGAAAAAAAGAAAGAATTTGTAAACCTGTAAACATCTTTTTCAGGAAAAAGTGGCTGATTGAAGTTAACTAGCGACCCGCCCCGGCTTTGCACGGGTTACACAAAACCTGAACAAATTATACATCTAAACCACAAAATAAGTAATAGTATTAGACCTCTCTCAAGTACAGATGTAAGTAGTGCATTGTTGTTTTCCATGGTATTTACTCGGAAACGTTCGTATTTGTCATGCTACTTCAGTCAACCTCAGTACTAGGTACCGATACTGACTGAAATATACAAGACACGTTCGTAAGTTTCCGTGAAAATACGATGGAAAATAATTATGCACCATCTATATCACTGTTGATAGGTGAAAACCGCATGAAAATCCGTTCAGTAGATTTCAGTTTATAGCGAACATACAGACAGATAGACGCGGCGGGGGACTTGTTTTATAATGTGTACGAGGTCTGTAGTGATTGGTTTGGCGAGTATGATTACAACATATAGATTTGTGACCTACCTATAGAACGTTTTTACAGTAGTGTCATAACAATTTTACTTTTATGTCAATGTAATGCCAACGACGTAATAAATGAGAAAAGGTTTTAATTTAAGTTTTAATAAGAAAACCTCTGTGAGCCTCAGACATCCATACTAATATTATAAACGCGAAAGTGTGTCTATCTGTCTGTTACCTTTTCACACATAAACCGCTGAAACGATTTAGTTGAAATTTGGTAAAGAGATAGTTTGAGTCCCCGGGAAGGACATATAATAATAGGGTAGTTTGTATCCCAGAAGTCATCATTTAAGGGGATGAAAAGGGGGGGGGGTGGAAGGTTGTATGGGGAATCGATAAAAAGCAGATTGGATGAAAAATAAGCTACCCAAATTACGAACTCCACGCAGACGAAGTTGCGGGCAAAAGCTAGTATTAAATATATTATACGGTCACGGGCGGGGCGGGATATTAAGCTCCTGATGACACTCCTCGGTACGGAGTGAAACATGTCGAGCGTTTTTCGACTTAAAATACGTGAGTGACCCGTTATTAATGGATTTAATAGGTAAGCATATGTAGTTCGATAGTATGTTGCGTATGTTGGGTTAGTTTGTCCCTGCCTAAACTTTTCTCGGTCCATATTATTGCACAAGTTGGCTCATGTCATGTGTAAGGCATTACATAGAGGTATCTCCAGTAATTTGGCCAATTTCTCTTTAACCGCAGGCCGCAGAAAACCACGGTTACACATCGACATATGAGTTTAGTTCGGCATTTACTTACATAATTCGTAATTTCGCGGTTAAAGAACCTAGTTATCGTTTTGGTCAATGGACGGCCTTTCTATTGGCAAAATAATGACTAAAAACCGGCCAAGTGCGAGTCGGGCTCGCGCACGAAGGGTTCCGTACCATTATCTATAAAAACGGCAAAAAAATCATGCTTGTTGTATGGGAGCCAGAAATACATTATCCGTGAAAATTTTAACTGAGATACAGCCTGGTGACAGACGGACAGACAAACAGACAGACAGACAGACAGACAGATAGACAGTCAGACAGACAGACAGCGAAGTCTTAGTAATAGGTTCCCGTTTGTACCCTTTGGGTACGGAATTCTAAAAATGGTTGAACGGTTTAAATTTGTTGGTGATGATGACTGCGAAGCTGGTGGTTTTGGGTTCGAATCCCACAACTATCCCAAGTTTAGTAGCGTTAGAAATAGTTACCCATTTTATACGGGAGCAAAATTGTTGCTTAGGTACCGGAAAATCACTAAACTATAGCCTACGTGCAGCCTGTGGGTAAGCTGTTAATTAAGGGTGCAGTACAACAACATCCTCAGGATGCTGCCGAGGCTGCCGAAGCACTGCAGTGCATCAGCCATGTTTGCTGAGGCGCAGGCGGATGACTTTTTCACTATTAGGCGGAAAAGAATTGCCTCGATGCTAAGGCGGGTGCGCGGCAGCAGCAACAGTATGCTGAGGGTGTCAGCGGAGCGCCTGGACTGCCCGCTAACCAAGTACTGGGTGGAAGTTGTCATTGGCAGGGCCAGGTAGTGAATAATAATATCTACTACTTGCCCCTGTCAGTGGAACATTTTTTGATATATTTTTTTAATTATTTGTTGTTTTTTTTTTTGCTTTTATCTTTATTTATAATTAACATGTAACACTAACATAGCCTTTTAAGTTTGTACTACAACTAACATTTTTATGGACACTATGTCTGAAATAAACAATTTTAATTTTTAATTTAATAGTCCAAAATCTTCCAACTATGGAAGAAAACTAACTCGAATATCTTGATAAAAAAACTTCCGTGAGACACAGACATATTAAACATATTAATAACGGGTCACTCACGTCGAGCGGTTTCGACTTATAATACGTGAGTGACCCGTTATTAATATGTTTAATATGTCGAATATTTTGGTTTAGGTGTGACTATTATTTGAATTTTGACAACATTAGTTTCCTAAAAATAACTGTGGATCATAGTTGTAGTACTGGGCTATATATAGTTGGGTGGTTTTAAAGTAATCTCTCGAGATAAATTAAATTAAAATTAAATTTAACAATAAACACAATTTCACAAAGGCACATTGCAGTGCACCCCGCACTAACTAGGCATGGCCTGTAACGCGGAGGTCAAGGTCATCACGAGTTACCAATATTATATTTATGTATATTAAGCATTAAGATAGGAAAGAAAGATGTGTGTAAGCTTGTTGTGAGGAGGGAGTGAAATGTGTGTTTGTGAAATCTAAAAGTGTAATGTAATGTAGAAGTTATTCGTTTTATATATTTAGTTTAATTACAAATTTTACATGTCAAATGTTTAGTTTAATGTGGTCTTATATATATATTATTTATCGCATATCAATAAATACTAGATTAAATATGCGTCAGCAATTATACACTTTTACTTATTTAGTAATGGATTTCTGGCGGTTTCTCATATATCTAATAACAACACAAAACATCAGTTTTGATTTTAATTGAAATCATTCGCGTGTGGTGATTAAAATACCTACATCGAAACGGAAAATAATGTGTTAGCTCTTAGCTCACTTTTAATTCCTTTAACCTTTCTTTTCGGCTTACAATGGACATACAATGGTGCGAACTTTTCTATTATTATGTAACGTATTGTGTTCAACTTTTATTGAGTTATTTCACTGAAACTAACTGTACATTATTATGATTATACACAATATAAAGAAAGGATGCTTATCACGAGAAATTCCGTACATTGACCCGCCTGTTACTATCTCTATTGCACGCGCATAATAATATTGTCATTGTTTAGTTTTTGATTTCATTATGATCGGAACTCATTTCATTCTCACCTTTTATTATAAGTATATATATATTTCGTTCGGGGCTTGCGCACAAAACGCAGAAGAAAAGTACAAAATTTAAATTTGATGGGAAAAGACAGAAAGAAAATGTCAGAGCTCTGTGCGGTTGATTTTTAATGTGGTGCGGTGAATTTTATTATTTAAATACTTTCAAGAGAGTCATTGGATGTGAAGTTACACGTAAAGCGGAGTTTAACTGAAACAAACCGAAGACCTGCACATTGCACAAGCGCCACGGGGGTGAGTGTAGGGACTTTATCTATATATACGTCTTTTTATTTTATTTTACCATCCTTGCATCGAGAAACGGATGCAGATTCGTTCGAGGTGCTGACCAGAATCAGTGCAATTGAACCAGCGCAATCATTAAGGTCAAAATCCATCAGAACCGCCCGGCTGGAAGGCTTTGAATCCAGTCATGTCATTGACCGCCGTCATTATGGGCGGGACAGCAATATATGTAATTATTCGCGTGCGACAGAGATAGGAATAGGCGGGTCAAAGTACGTAACTGTTTGTTCAAAGCGTCCTTTCTTTACTAGGAGACCTAGGAGTGGTGTTCGAACTTAAAACAGCTGAACGTGGTTCGATATTTCTCGTTGTGCAGTGCAGTGCACACACTTTTATGCCGGGGCCACACTAACGGCACTAACGGGAAACGGCGGGAAACGCTGCTTTTACCTATTATCGCGACAATCCCAGTGTGGCCGTATGAAAAACGTCGATTTGACGCGATAATTAACCCGTTTCCCGGCGTTTCCCGTTAGTGTGGCCCCAGCATTACTGTCCAACATTACCTTCTGTAAGAAACACATAAGAAACATTACCTGTCTACATGATATATCGTCAGGTGAACTTATGGTAGTAATTAGTGAGTTTTGGTTGTCACCAGTTCAAAGTTATCCAATAAATCAAACAATAACTTGACAGGTACCTAAACAGTAGGTATGCGTCCTGCGACCGCTACACAAATTAGATCAACCACAACTAGATCAATGAATCCAGCCGCTAGACTTTCGAGTCGACGGTAATTGACCACTAATTAGATATCGTAGCATATCGTATCTTGTTCTAGATTTCCACTATCGGCTTACGAGATAATTGGAGAACAATGCGTACAAAGGTCACGAGTAACCTACTTGCGCCTAAGGCCCTTCATGGCCCTTAGTTAGGTATGTTTATTTTTCTTATTTTTAATAGATCGTCTCCGTCTAAGCTAACTTAACAACAGAAAAAAGTGAGAGGGTTATAAACGTCATATTTTCATAGATATTTGTCATTAATGATGACATGGTTACACTTTGTCATTGCAAATGCCATGCAGAGTTAGCTTGGTCCAACTCTGACTGAACTTGCAGTTTAGTCTATGGTACCTACTAGCGAGCATGGACACCTGAACTCAATCACACTTATAAAAGTATGAAATTTTGAAAGCACCTTTTTCTATATTAATTACAAGTAAAAGGTAGGTATGTTGGAATATGGAATTGTTTTTGATAAGTTAATTACTTAATTCCTTTTTAACCACTATATTTCTTAACTCGGTTTAAGTCACGAGGGATGTCCTGATCTTTATAAATATTATTATCACTTTTTGCATATGTTAGAATTTATAATTCTGAATACGATAATAGAAATCTATCAGACTAAAATGTCTCAATTGCCAGCAACAATCAAAATACTTGTCATTCAATCAGATGCTGTTGAAAAAGTGTAAAAACCATTTAAGCAATTTACACGCATTCGCTATCAAGATCGCTTCTGAGTACCTAGCCGCAGATTTATTGCGATGTCACATTAGTGCGAATTTATTAGCAATGATACACATGATATGTGTGTTACGGGGAGTAGGCACGAAAACGATAAACATGGGAGGTGTCATAGCAGTCATACATCATTTTAAGGGCCTGCGCACATTGGATGCGTGTGCAATGTGCTAAGACGTGCACGTCACATGCACGTGCGCGTTGTAAAGGCGGGATTCCACCAGTGTGCGGCACAAGCATATTCAGTACAAAAATTTACAAAGCTGTGTCCTGTGAAGCAGATTGCCGTGCATTACAGCATGACTTAGATAACTTTTTACTCTACTGTTCAGATAATCGGCTTTTCTTAAATATTGATAAATGTTTCATAATCAATTTTAATCGTAAAAATGACCCGGTAATTTTCAATTACACTTTAGCTGGGAGAAATATAGCCCGGGTATATTCCGTTAGGGACTTAGGTGTTACCTTAGACTCGCAATTAAATTTTCACCTCAGTAGCTCGAACAAGCCTACTTTCGTCACTCCCTGGAGTGAGGAAAGTGCGACTTTCCTCACTCCAGGGAGTGAAACAATGTAGCTTTTTAATTTAGTGAAGGCCATGAACTTCTTACTTTTATTACATTTTTTTATGGTATGGTACGGTACGGTACGGTACGGTACATTGTCGTGTCGTGTCGTGTCGTGTCGTGTCGTATCGTATCGTATCGTATCGTATCGTATGGTACATATTATAATACTTTTTTTTTGTTTAATCTGTGTAATTCGAAATACATTTTAACCTTTAATATGTTCTCACTACTGAGGTGAAAAATTATGTGTGTAACACGAGAGCAAAGTTATTTTACATCTCGTGTTTTTGAGTCCCTCGCTACGCTCAAGATTCTACCTTTGAATCACTCGCTTCGCTCGTGAATTATAGAATCTTTCGCTTTCTCGGGACTCAAAATAAACACTCGCAAAAAAAACCAACTTTCCTCTCTTGTTGCACAAATAACTATTTAGTCTACATATTGATAATATATGCAAGCGAGCTTATAAGAAGTTGGGGATGATTCTCAGAATTGGACAGCCCTTCAGACGCCCCAATACCTATAAACTACTATTCTATTCCTTTGTTAGGAGTATACTGGAATTTGGTTGTGTTCTTTGGACACCTCAGTACCAAGTCCATATATTGATCGCCTGGAAAGGATCCAAAATAATTTTTTTTAATCACTTTGTTACAAAACGGGTAATTACTTCGAACGCACTTCGTTAGCAGCGAGGCATTTCCGTGTTCCTTCCCTCTATAACCGAAGACACTACTTAGATGTAATGTTCTTGTTTAAAATTCTTTAAGGTGTGATTAAATGTCCGAATCTCTTAGAATTAGTCACTTTCAATTGTCCGCACCAACCCCTACGTTCTAGACCTCTATTTAATATCAGCTTCGCCCGCAAGAATTACGCTCGGCACACATTTTTCAGACGAGTCCCAAATTATTATAATAAGCACCTACATGATATTGATCCTTTTTAACACTTCCCTGTCTAGTCTTAGAATGAAACTTAGACCTAAATTGTTTTAATATTTCAAGTATTGAATTTAAATAAGTAAATGTATAAATGTAACTTTCCGGTTGTCCTACCTACCTAGGTAGGTATGGCTCATGTTTTTCTTTGATCTTCTTTTTATCTCTGTTGTTTTAGTGTGTATGTTAACATTATGTACTTAATAATGAACCTCCAGGTCTGTTTCTTAAGTATGTTAAGTACATTTGTATTTCAAATCTATTTGTATATGTGACTGTTTGTGTTCTAAATAGACTAAAAAATAAATAAAAATAAGCTTGTCCCGCACAGTGCCGCACACTGGTGGAATGCCTTTATGTACTACCCATTCGCTTCGAGTTTGCTGTCTGCGACCGTTACACGTTAACATCACAGGTGAAGTCAGCTGTAGAGAAAAGGTACCACCCCTGCATAGAACTTTGTACTGTAGACAAAAACAATTTCATACTTTTTATTCATTACTTTCATTGTATTAAATGTAAGTCATAAAAGCAGTTGTAAAGCTGTGGTAGCCAAGTGGATAGGGCGTCCCTGGGCGTGGCGGGGAAGCGGGCCTGGAGGTAACGACCAACTTGAAGCGAACGGGACAGAGGGCCTACAGAGAACCACGTTCGAAGTGTTGCCTCCCTGTCACACTTAGGTACGAATTTACAAGTGCGACAGAGAGGCAACACGTCGAACGTGGTTCACAGTACTCACGGTTGGCACTCAGATCCTTATGAGGATGGCGACCGCTTGCATGATGTGTGCGTGCACGGCTACAACATTATCCGTACACGTCTACCGCAGCCAGTGTGCTCTAGCCTTTTAGAATTAATATATGTTGAACTGAACGCAAGGGTGTTGATTGCGATTAAATTATAAAAAAATAGTCACTATTTCATTATTGCACATGATCATGATTGCGCATGTGGATGGTTTCCATGCGACGCTGCGAAAGCGCTGCGCCGCGACGCTCCGAAGGGTGCGCGACAGCCGCCACAGTCGCCGTCTCCGGCCGTCGTGGCAGGAGATGGGACAGTGCACTAATTAGGCACTGGACCTCCCAACATCTTAGTTTAGGTACTAACATAGTAATTTAAGTATAAAATATTTGTATCTAACAAAACATGGATTGTATCGTCCGAAACATTTGTTTTGTATTCTTATTTGTTTTTATTTTATTCTTGCTTTCTTTAAGAATTCTGCGTTGTGTAAAACCTGTTCAAAAATACATACACTACTAAGTATTTAAAATAGTTAGTGTAATTTCGCTTGGATCAGACGCATATAATAACACCTATAAGTATTAGCTAGATTAATTAATGTCTGAAATAATGGGCTACTTGAATGAAGCTGTACTTAGGTCAAACCTTTTTGCATAATGAAATGAGAAGAGGCCTATGCCAAAGAGTAGTATAATATGCCTATGCCCAGCAGTGAATCGTTTACATATAAATAGGGTGGTTATGAAATGACACGTTAAATGACGTTTATAGATGAAGTTCATAATCGTTTTTGATCGTATTTTCTCGGAAACGTTCGTACCTATTTGTTATCCTAGTTCAGTCAATGTCTATAGGTAACTGTTTGTACCGAGACTGACTGAAATAGCAAGCCACGTTCGTACGTTTCCGTGAAAATATGATGGAAAATTATTATTAGCACGTTGTATAACTCTCCTAATTATCAGTAAAGTTAACACATAAGCACTTTATAAGTCTTAATGTTACAGTTTAAATATTACAGGGCTGTGTCTGCCCAAGAATGTACACATTAACTGCCAATGAGTGCTCTTGACGACTTAATGTCAGTGTTGGATAGTGTACATAATTGCAACCGCAGTAATGCAACGTGTTGACTAAAATTAAACCTTATTGTCATTGAAATAAGCTATATGTATGTTTATAGTTAACTGTGTATTCGTACGTGGTAGTGTTATTGGTAACATTACGCAGAAATTTGCGGAAATAATTACTTAACAGCTCGGTTTATAGGTATAATTTACACGGTTGTTTGTTTTGGTTGGAAATATTACTTAACTGAGGTATAATTTAATAGTTGAAGAGTTGACAGTAGAAATTGGTACCAAACTAAACTATAACATTAACATTACGTAGTTTATTTAAAAACACGCATTACACAGTTACATTCATATAAACAAAGACTTATGTTCTGTTGAAGTTGGTGCAAAGTTAACTTGGATGGCCTGTATCTATGTCTACTTTCCTGTCACTAAAATAGCGACATACATATAGCACTAGCTAAGTACGTCATACCTATTATTTTAGCGCAGTCGAATAGGCCCGTGTTTGCTAAGTTCCAAAGAGGTTCAAGAGAGGATGTAATGTAGGCTTGTATTTACAATTTAGGTATGCAACCATAAGCAACCTTTTTGCGTGCATTACGCCTTGTAAAGAACTACTTTTTATTCAACAGTTTTGTATCGGTTAATCCGGGTGTTAATAACGAATTGATTTTCTGCCTAATTTACTCTACATAATCGGAAGTTAGGCTCACACAACCGGAAGTTGTGTTAATAAGAGGTTGCTGGGTTATGGAACACAAAAACAGAGAAATTACGGTTTAACATTTTTAAGACGGGTTTTTACGAATGAGGGCTATCGTTTTTTTGCTCACCAGTTGGCGCCTCTGTTGATGGTGGTCCAAAAGACTAAAGAACAGCTGTCAGTCATTGAAGTGACAAGTGACATTTGACATTTCGAACTTTGCGAAGACCACCATCTACAATAGCGCCCCTAGCGGCGAATACATACGCGTTAGCCCTCATTCTCATTGCGTTAACCTAACTCGCCTTATAATAATCCGCATGAATTTTTGATACATGGCCAGCTAAGTAGGTTCAACGTATTCAACTGATCGATCAAAAGTCGCAATGTAACAAAAATCGCATGCGATTTGTTGCAAGGCAAAGGCAAGTAGAGGCTTATAAAAGTGCATTTTTTTCCTTAGATTTAATAAAACACTGCGCGCTATTACCGCCACACGGCCACACTATATACCTATGTAGATATATATCTTTTTTAAAGCTATTAGAGAATTAAAAAAATATATAGGTATATTTGGGGACAATCTTATACAGATCGACCTATCCCCAAATTAAGCAGAGACTGTACTATGGGTACCTAGGTAGGTACCCATAGTACAAGCTCTGCTTAATTTGCTCTCTGCCTTGTAATCTGCTTAGTAGATACTAGGCGACGATATCCATAGTAATGCATGAACCGTTCGTATATATTTTTGACGTGTAGTCTTATCCACCACTATTGATTGTGACTGTTCAACTGTAAGGACCAGTTTCACCAACCACAAACCACAATTAACAGACTGATCAACGTCACGGAGCAGCCCAGGTAGCAAAATGACGTAAAATGACGTCAGCGACGTCATAATGACGGCATTATTACGTCATTATGACGTCGTTGACGTCATTTGACGTCATTTTGCTACCTGGGAGTGAACTATGAAACTTACCATACAATAAAATTTTGCGAACGCTTTAACTGTGAAATACGGTTTCGAGCAACCGAACTTGTTGTGTGTTGACAGAGTAACATCTCTAGTGCGCAAAACGTTCAAGCTGATAAACAAGACCAAGTGCGGGTAGTTCGAAAAACTCGCGCGGCTAGAAGATGTTGTTGTCAACTTTAGCCAGTCTTCTCCGAGACAGGGGGGTGTCACTTCGCAGTTTAGGTACATTTGGCCGGCGCGCCTCCCGGGCAGGCGTATGGCAATGGGCTGCCGCTCGACTCGCACAAAATTGAAAATACATTATGCCTTAGAAACCTAAATCTATAGATATTGTTCTATTTACGGATGTCTGAATAAACTGAAGAACAAGGAAGCAGAAGTAACATTTTTTTTTAAATCCGGCGGACTATATTGACCGACATATTTTCAAAGGAACTTCTGTGGCATACCTACTTCCGTGAGAATCAAACATACTAACTCCAGATAAAAAAAAATATGTGTACAGAATAAACGCGCAACGTTTGTATTTATTCTGTTTATTTTATTTTATTTTTTATTATTATTTTATTCGTTATTTATTAGTTATTCTGTGTCCGAGACCACGGGGACAACGCCGTCCTCGAAACGTCGGAGGAAAATTTAAAACTTATTTTCCTCCGACGAACGAACTTAATTGTATTTTTTTTTGCTCCTAACTAAGTATGTAAACGTGACTAAAAATGTTCCTGGGCTATAAATTTTAATTGTTTACTTAGCTATGTGATTATAGCAAGGTTTACGACTGAGACCGATTTGCCACCCGGAATTATCAAAGCATTTTCGACGTAGAACGGTGTTTTTGCTATACTCCATATTGCGTGTACGGATCGAATAAATCATGTAACAAGCAGTATTGGCGAATAAATTATTTGGCATTACATTTTAACGTAATACATATACGTATCAGTAGCTTCTATAGCTCTTTATTCCGCAGAATGTTTTGCGCACCACGGGGCTTAGCCAATATTACAATGTACCTTAATAATGTATGTAAATAGTCACGTGATTTTTCGTAGCATTTGTCATCCCGATATATTTTTTCTTTACGTTCGGCGTTTGTCGATGTACGATTGTAATATCGGCTATGGCTAGACAACCAGATAATCAGTAAGAATGACATTAATAATATTATCATCCTCCAATTTTCGTATCTGCATTACACATTAATTTTTGTCTGAGTGAAGTTCGATCACATAAAAATCGAAATGGATAATTTACCTATAGGTAGGTAAGTAAATACATAGTGCATATATTCCTTGCACTTACGATAAAAAAATCTATTCAAGTATAAATAAATTGTTTTTATAGGTAAAAATTTTAGAGAAAGCACTTGTGATGTAGGTATTTATAAAAATTAAGTAATCCACTACAAGTTTAATTGTGTTTTGTAACTAAAGTTATAAAACACATTAAACTTGTATGTAGTACCAACTTTAATCACATATCTCAGTGAGTACATTTTAATCGTCGTTTCGCCAAAGTACTAAAATAAATCTTAACTGATCCTCAGTGGATCTTATCCCTTTACAATAAGGTATAAGAACTGTTAGTCAGCAGTGTTGACGACGGTACGCCGATTACCACAGTCCAGAGCTAAACACTGACGTTTTTGCCGCCACATTCCTATGACTTAATAGTTAATGCGCTGAGTTTTCTAGTTTTTAGATTGACTGATAATTTGAGTGCAAGCGGCAATTATTCTGGCGATGTGAGTAACGAAAGTAACAGAGTGACAGCAGAGATACAACCTGGCTGACTTATATATTACTTCGTAAAGACGGGCCTCACGACTCACGAACACTACGAAGTGGGCCAGTTCGTTGGTGTGCAAATGGCGTTTGTGCACATTATTCCTTGGTGCGCATGTTCGCTCATATTTTTGCACAAAACGCGAGTTTTAAATTAAATATTCCCAGTTCTAGTGGAGTAGGTAGGCACATCAATATTTTACATACCTCATTTCGTTATGAATTACAGGGACAACGGAGCACTTCGGTTTTTAAATAACATATAGCTTCTCTATGAGTATTTCTCAACTTATTATTTCGTTAGTTAACTGTGTGAATGGAGTATGCATGCACTGCCTAAATTTTTTAAACTCCATATGCACAACTAGGTATGACTGAAAATTTAAGTATCGCAATTTCCTGACGAATTGAGAGTACTTAGGGCTTAGGGCCGGCGTCGGCGTCTAGTCAACTCTATTGGCTGCTACTCGACGTAACGTTGGCGCAACTGCGCTGCGACACGATTTTCCATAGCGCCAACGCTCAAAAGACGCTAGTGTGGGGTGCCCATTAGTTGTCACTCTGTTATGTTTCTTTACTCCTATGTTCTCCTCAAGAGGCTGGCTATGTGGTGTGTCAGCTCAGCACGTGACGCATTAACAATTGAATTGCACTATTATTGCGTTCGAGTGTACAATGAGATGATATCACCCTGACATAATGTATGCACCCTGTATGTATCTAGTAGTTTGTCTATAAATTAAGAACTTTAAAAGGAGTGAAGGTTGTCTTAACAAAATCAATTTGTCCAAAAAGTGGCATATACATATTTAAAACAAATTTACCTGCGGTTGCGGTTGCTTTCATGTATTTATCAAAAAAATATCGAATTGGGGAAAAATCACGTTTGGGATGGGATTCAATATTTATTTTATTCAGTTTTTAGTATTTGTTTTTATAGCGGCAACAGAAATACATCATCTGTGAAAATTTCAACTGTCTAGTTATCACGGTTCAAGAGATACAGCCTGGTGACAGACAGACAGATAGACGGACAGACATGTTTTGCGCAACCGTATCTTCCAGTAACTTTATTGGGATATTCATTAAATAACTTTTAAATGTAGCAATATTTTTAATTAAAATTATACAAATCACAAATATTTGATAAAGTAATTTCATTGGTTCCATATTCACATATTTAAGTTATAGCAATGTGCCAAAGAGATTTTCAAAAATTGCAAAGTTCCCATGAAAATTTGTTCTCGGAATTTATTTATACACGTTTATCGCCAAACCTTCTTAAAGTTACTTTCCATTTCAATCATACTTGAAATAGACGACAATGAGTGACGTAAAAGTTAAAAAAACAGAACAGTTAAGAACACCGAGTAATTTATAATCCCTAATCTGAACGGGACCTTTCTAAGCGCCACTTGCACCTTCCCACTAGCCCGGGGTAAGCGGTTAAACCGTTAACCCAGTGTCAAATTATACCGAAAACCATGGTAACACCAGGTTTAACCGGTTAACCCCGGATTAGTGAATGGAGTAAGTGGCCCTTAGTGGAAACTTGCAAGAGATTTTTTTCATGATTTCCAGAAAATTCGGACTAGGTACATAGTTTTAAGTAAATAGCGTTTTAATATGTCTGCTACGGCGTTACGAGCGCGTTGCTCTATCATCGCGTGCCTGACTTCATTACATGGCTTATGCACATGATACGACAAATATCGCTACTGATAACACAACACAGAATGTATCACATTCATCAGCGATATTTCACTAATTTGTTCGGGCATTACGATTTTATATCCCAAAAATGTACATATTTCATATTTACACATTACATACATACATACACATACACACACACACATACATGTGATTTGTACATATTTTATATTTCATAGCGAATTTAACGTATTTTAATTATTATAATAGATTTACGCTCAACATCGATTTTTTTTTAAAATACTTTAATTAATAAGTAATTTGATTGGATACTTGACGCCTATTCCGTATACCTGAGAAAATAATGAGCGAAAATCATAGTCGTTTAATTTAATACAACGGACACCGCGTCAACGTTTAGATAATTGTGTATTTAGGTAGGAGAATAGTCTTAAAATCATTAAAACTACTAAGTTGTAACCTTTCTTTAACGAACTGTCTTGAATTTGAACTGTCCTAAATACAAACTTGCAATACACTAAAATTGGCATTATATAACATGGTGATCGATCTTATAGTCAAACAATTGCCACCCACGCGCTGGTATGTAATCTCATTATGCCACATGATCCGTTTACAGCCATTATACCACATACGCATTATACAAGTTAGCTTAATGGCGTCTGGCATGATAGGGTTCAATTTTTATTGCAGTTCAATATGAAGATGGTAAGTAAGAAGATCTAGAAAGTTTATCGTCTTTAGAAGTATTCGTAATATATATCTACGCCGGAAGTATGAAAAAGTTTTGATAGATCAGTATTAGGGTTCATCCATTAATTACGTCACACGAATTTCGAGGTTTTTTGACCTTTCCACCCCTTCACACTTGGTCACATTTAGCAAACCCCTCCCCCCCTGGTGTGACGTCACATTTTTTCAATGAAATTGGCAAATCAAATTAACTATTAATATTTTATCAAAATATTTTTGACAAAAGAAATATTAGTAATTTTATAACCCAAAACAGATTAGAAAAGAAAATTTAACGATTTAAAACGATTATCGTTCCAAAAAATTGTATATTATTTATATTTTATTGAAATTCATTCATTTATAGGTTTCAGAGGTGAAGTGGTTAAAAACGTCGTACAAGGACACATTTCATCCCTTTTGGATGTAAGAGGTTTCCAAAACCGGCCTTATTATCTATGTCACTCCTACTATGTAGGTACTTATACCTACTACTGTGTACTTACTATGTCAATCGAGTGATATGAGGGTTGCCAAAGAACATATGGGTAGCTATACAAACTCAGGTACCAACATAAATTCGAAATACATTGCCCTTCCTTCTTTGCCGGCCGGGTAGAAAGCCTACTTAAGTACCTAATTTATAGTTTTAATTAAGTTGTCACAGTGAAAATGATAGCAGTTCACCTGAGTTTGACTGACATGGCGTCCGCCCATTTAATGGGGTTAAGAGCTAAGGTAGCTATACCACTGGTGTTCATTGCTTCTTCTGTGATATTTAAAGGGGCCCACTGACTATCAGTCCGCCGGACGATATCGGCCTGTCAAATTTTGTTCGGAACTGTCAAATTTTTGTTCTAACTGACAGGCCGATATCGTCCGGCGGACTGATAGTCAGTGGGCCCCTTAAGATAACGTAGGGTGGAACTAGGAAACTCCTCTATCTAAATTCGTTACAAATGTTGCGAGTTTTGTTCTTGCCTGACGATCCGGTTCGAAGGACCACCTTCTATTGCTACGAAATAAGATCCATCGATGAATCATTTTATTATTTATTTATTATACTTAAATTAATGTTTGGTTAATTATACGAAATATACATAGGTAGTATTTATAAATATATATTTGAGTTTCTTTCATTTTACGCGGTAAGGGGCTTAAAGTACTTACTGTTAGTTCATTCGTTCAATGAATTGCCAGCAGTTATAAAAGATTAGCTGCGTGTTTAGATATTTTTGGCCGGAAAGTAATTAACCTCGGTAATGAGCCGATTAATTAAAAGCATCATAAAATCTACACGCGAACGTCCACTTCCGATGTGACTCAATTAAATCTAAACACGAGTTTCAGTCGATCGAGCTTTTAAAAGTTTTCAAGAAAACTTAATACAGCCCCAAAGGCCACCCCAAATCTTATCATATGATGACCTATGCAGGTAGCAAAGCGTCCTCAATTCCTACCGGCTTGCTGAATTTCAGGCAGTTGAGCACTTTTCCAAGTTCTAAAATAAAAAGTAAACCCAAAATAGATCCGACTGCTCCTCTAAGTGCATATATAAAAAACCTTATAATAAAGAAATGATAAATATATATACCTACTAAAATGCGGCAAATCCAAATCACTACATAGTATAAAACAATGTCGCTTTCCGCTGTCTGTCTGTCCGTCCGTCTGTCCCTATGATTTAGATTTAGATTTTATTTATTTCAGGATAAAAATTACACTATAAATTTGCATCAATGTCAAAATTATGCTTGTCTTCTTATCATGATCGTCAAACATGACATACTAAAAAATATAAAATAAATTAAAATAATTTATGTATGCTTAGATCTTTAAAACTACGCAACGGATTTTGATGCGGTTTTTTTTTAAATAGATAGAGTGATTCAAGAGGAAAGTTTATATGTATAATTTGTAAAGGTTTTGTGTAAATTAGTTGAAATACCCGTGCGAACCCGGGGCGGGTCGCTAGTGATCTATAAAGAATTCTTCCATACATACATTTTTTTAAATCACGTTTTCTAATAACAAAAATATTTGGCTAGAATATATTTTTTATAAAAAAGCGTATTTACGTGAAAATTAATTTATTAATAAAAAAATGTAGATATTATAGATAGAGTGAGCTCATGCATATACTTATTTCAAAATTTATTACCCCATATTATTTGCGCAGAGAGCCAGTGATAATTATATTTTCTTATCAATGAATTAAATTTTAATTCGGTACTAAAATATTATTTTATATCTATTTCAATCGGATTTTCCCGTATTCAAATTTTTCAATAATAATCACTACCATTATACTACGATTACTTAAAATTCAAACTATAAAAACTCACCTTTAAAAAAACACTAAATAATCCACAATTCACACACCACGCACGCGAATTAAAAAATAACGAGTTGTCTATGCGTGAGCGACCGGCCAGAACGCGCGCGTTTGATCGACTGTGGCGCGACCGCGTGTGATACAAGCTTTAGGAAAACGAAGGGATAGTTCGAAATTGAGAGTGCCTTAGGTAACACTAACTGAAACTTAGATATAATTATAACTATTAAAGTAAATGCTGATGGTTGAGGTTTATAGCTGCAATTAAGTCCCCGGCAAGCTCGGCCGAATTTCACCTTCCCATACAAACGGAATTTTGTGCTCATTTTAAAACTACGTGTTGGATTGTAAAGGAACTTTGCACATGCAATGACGTGAGGTATATCTCGGTCTGAAATTAGTTTATATAGCTCTAGTTTTTATGTTTTTAACAAACGAAATTGAGCAAAAACAAGTTTTGTATGAAAAACTTAAATTCGCTGTATTTCGTCACTCCACTACATAGGTAATAAAAAATATAGTTTACCTACGTTGTTGTAAAAGGAGCACTTTGGGTCATACGTAATACATACGTAAATTCTAAAGGGTACATTCTAACTGCGACAGCATTCCTACATCAGTGTCGATTTTCTGGATAATATTGACATTATTATTCACAACGACGGGACTTAATCGCATAAAATGAAGTTTTTTTATCTCCGACGTTTCGAGAACGGCGTTGTCCCCGTGGTCCCGTCGTGTCGTTGTGAATAATAATAAGTAAAAATAGTGAAAGTTTAAATCAATATTGACATTTCCTGCAGTATTGCTGTTGCAATTAGAATGTAACTTTTAAGCATAGGTCAGCCGCTCTTTTCTCGAGGGACTATATTTGGTTATTTGAAAAATGTACAAGTTTTTAATGTGTGACGTACGACATACAAAAAAAATGGTTCTTGCGGTTGGTGCGGTAAGGTATGACGCTAGTTTTTCTATTCTTCGTTGTACATTTTTAAATCATACATTCAATCTGACAGAAAAGCACCGTGGAACCCTATCGGCTTTTAATCGATGGACACTAGATTTGTGGATACATTACACATTACACTGATGTAAACTTTCACGATTTTTACTCATTATTATTCACAACGGCGGGACTTAATCGCGTAAAATAAGTTTTAAATTTACCTCCGACGTTTCGAGGACGGCGTTGTCCCCGTGGTCTCGGAGAAGACTGTACATTCTAAATTGTAAATAGTTGTGATACGTAGGAAAAATATAAATTATAAAATTACAAATGAGATTAGTGAATGCAATAGTTATTTGTGCAACAAGAGAGGAAAGTTGGTTTTTCTTGCGAGTGTTTATTTTGAGTCCCAAGAAAGCGAAAGATTCTAAGGTAGAATCTTGAGCGTAGCGAGGGACTCAAAAACACGAGATGTAAAATAACTTTGCTCTCGTGTTGCACACATAATTTTTCACCTCAGTAGTGAGAACATATTAAAGGTTAAAATGTATTTCGAATTACACAGAATAAACAAAAAAAAAGTATTATAGTATGTACGATACGATACGATACGAGACGAGACCGGACCGGACCGGACCGGACCGGACCGGACCGGACCGTACCGGAACGTACCGTACCGTACCGTTCCGTACCGTACCGTACCGTACCGTACCGTACCGTACCATAAAAAAAATGTAATAAAAGTATGAAGTTCATGGCCTTCACTAAATTAAAAAGCTACATTGTTTCACTCCCTGGAGTGAGGAAAGTCGCACTTTCCTCACTCCAGGGAGTGACGAAAGTAGGCTTGTTCGAGCTGCTGAGGTGAAAAATATATCGTCAGGTAAACCGTAATAGCTCCCAATTCACCCCTTATTGCGCGGCATGCGTGTCAAAAAAGTCTTAAACGTCTAATATTCTACAATTAGTGTCGAACTTCAAATTGTTCCAGAACCCGATCTGGCCTCAACATAGAAGAGAAAATGCATATGTAATGCAATCGCGTAAGCCGAGACATGTGCAGGTTGAGAGGGAAAGCCGCCCTACCTCTACCTGATCACTTGATAGTGCGTTCACCTTGCATTTTTTACACATGTCCCTGTAGTACAGAAGTATACACATGACTTGCACTTGTCCGGGGAACCATTGATACGGGCGAAATTGATATTGATAGGCCAAGCCTCACCATCCTATCTAGTGACTTGAATCTTGATCAAACGTACGAGTAACACCTTATATTTTGACAAACAGGTGTGTAGGATCTGCCGGGCTAGCACATGATTGGCGCGAGAGTATCTCGCCGCGACATAGACTACCCGTCCCCCTTTAATTCATACAGTTAGTAAAAGACGGGTAGTCTATCTCGCGGCGAGATACTGTCGCGTCAGTCATGTGCTCGGCCTGCTGCACCTCTTAAATATTGATCACAAATAGTTTGAAACAAACGGCAGAGCAGTTATATATTATAGCAGAAATAGCCTTCCCTAAAAACTGATGAAATTACAGTTACGTTTCAACCGATGGCTATCAAGCGGGGCATATTCGACATCGACACGACATGAAAAACACGAGCAGGCCAGCAATAACACGTCATTTCCACACGCTTTCACACGCCGGAAAATGATCCGCTTAGCCCTGCGCCTGCGCCTGTGCTGGATCCAAGCTAATTTCTTATTAAATTCGCTATTAAGGCCCCACAATTTAATACAGTTTTAAGTTAATTTTCAGATTCTTGGTGGTAATGAAAGTTAGGGTCTATTTGTGGACGTGCGTCAAATATATTCGAAGGGAGGTAGGAGCTATACTCTGTCAAGCGATTTCCGTCAGTGGAAAAGAGCGGCAAATTTAAAAAAATGTAGGCGCGAAGGGTTATTGTCCCATAGACAATTTTAATTTCGCGCCTTTTTCTACTGACAAAATTGTTTGACCGGCTATAACTTGTATTTTCTTTTCTTCCTGACCTGAGTCTCAGTAAAAATACTCAACTGACTAATTATTAGTAGTATGTATGTATGTATGTATGTATGTATATACTTTATTGTACATAGAAATAAAAACACGAAAAACACAGTCACAGAGCAAATTAAATACAACAAAGGCGAACTTATCCCTGTATGGGATCTCTTCCAGTTAATCTTAGTAGGCAAACATGTGGAAGTCGCCTTCTATGGAGGCTCCACCATTGCTAACCACACGCATGGCTCGGAAGCCTTTTAAAGTGCATCTTTGTTGCTTTAGCATTAGCATTAAATTCTCTAACGAATTTGTTGTCGCAAATGAATGGCAAGAATAGTTTAAAAAAAACTGGGTAAGTGCGAGTCGGACTCAGGCACGAAGGATTCTGTACCATTACGCAAAAAACGGCAATAAATCACGTTTGTTGTATGGGAGCCCCAATATTTATTTTATTCTGTTTTTAGCGGCAACAGAAATACATCATCTGTGAAAATTTCAATTGTCTAGATATCACGGTTCATGAGATACAGCCTGGTGACAGACGGACAGACAGACGGAGTCTTAGTAATAGGGTCCAGTTTTTACCTTTTGGGTACGGAACCCTAAAAAAAAGAGTTTGATAAAAATTATGTTTTTTATATCATGTCGGTGGCAAACAAGCATGAGGCCCGCCGGATGTGTTTCCTATTATATTTTGTGTAATAATATTAATAGTTGCCTAGTAAAAGACATCAACGCGTCAACTATTAAAAAACCTTGCAACTTGCAAAAATTAGCTGTTCTATAAGGCGGTAGTTAATATTTTGTTTGTCTTAATTTTCTATGTTTAATAATGTTTGTATTTTTGTGTCAATGTTAATTTATTTGTGTGTCGTTGGCGTACGTGTCGCCATTAGTTTTTAGATTAAGCCAGGTCCCACAGAAAACCAGCGCCACACGGTTTGCCGCGGCCGCGGCACTATGCTGAGTGGGGATCCTTTTTGGCGTCCAAATGTTTTTTGTCTGCATGCTTTTCTTTTTTATGTACTATGTTGTGGCGTCAAATAAATGTATTTTCTTTCTTCTTCTTTCTATAGAAAACATTGACTTCCGAAATGTTTGAGGCGGCAGATTTTTTTTTCGCGATTTCGGGGTTGGCCCCATAATAAAGTTGTTAAGTGTGACCTGACTTGTATTGACCGGGATATAGACCGTGATTAGCTTTTGTATTGTTTATACTCTATCTCTCTTCTCTCTTGTTATTGTTGTGTAAATAAACTCTTAAGTATGACCTATATTTATATTCAAAAAACAATTTCAATCTGTATTTGAAATGATATGAGAATCTACCTAGTCCCACACTAATAATATTCATAACTCAGGATAAACACACATAGAAAATGCCCTTTAGCTTATTACACTATCCTAATTTAGTGACTAACAAGAGGGACGCCGCTATACGTGAGAAACGATAGGATGTATCTCTTATCGCGTCTCACGTATAGGCGTCCCTCTTGTTAGTCACTAAATTTAGCAAAGTGTAATAAGCCCTACCGAGATTCGAACCCGGGGCCTCCTGTTTCGTAAGCAGGATCACTACTGACAAGGCTAGGACGCTGTTGATACTTAAGGGCCACCCATTACCATTTTGCTATATAGAATGCATATATATGTTAGTCTGTAAGGTATTTGTAATATGGACCTTGTTGGCTGATTTAAATTTTTAAATAAAATAAAAATAAATAAATTACCAGTCCGCCGGACGACATCAGCTTGTCAGTGAGAACAAAAATTTGACAGTTCCGAACAACTGACAGGCCGATATCGTCCGGCGGACTGGTAATCAGTAGGCCCCTGTGTTATTTAGTCCAAAGCTTTCATATGCCAATCAAAAAAATGGCGCCATCAGTCTGCACAACCGTCAAAAACTGTTTTAAAACGTTACGTAAGTTTGTTTACAAGCTCCGTGGGAACGTAACGAGTAATTAGCCGTAACTAGTTATAATCATAAGTGGTCCGGACGAAAGTGTCGGAAGTTAATGTTCAGTTAACATTTTGTCTAAACACGTCTCTAATATAATCTGAGCTTCTGAACACAACACACAACAAAACAACACAAACAAAACAACATTTTTTTGTTGTTGTAGGTAACAAAAAGGTCAAAAACGATTGTGAAAACTGGCGTCTATTGTGTCAATACGAAAATTTACGGTTTGGGTACATTTTACTGAGGCTTCACTACATATTATAAAACAAAGTCGCTTTCCGCTGTCTGTATGTATATCTGTCCCTATGTATGCTTAGATCTTTAAAACTACGCAACGGATTTAGATGCGGTTTTTTTAATAGATAGTGATTCAAGAAGAAGGTTTATATATTATGTATAATTAGTAAAGGTTTTGTGTAAATAAGTCAACTACCCGTGCGAAGTCGAGGCGGGTGAGCTAGTTAATTATATAGCTTTTAAGAAGTATAAGATTGGAACTTGCCTGTATGGGTCCGGCAAGAAAATTGTGATTTTAAGTAAATTTTTATTATGATGTCCACAGAAAAGTCGCATGTAAACTAAACCAACACTAAAAAAGTTTTAACCCAAAAAAGGAGTATTCGGGGTTTTCAAAAGGCAACGCGCGTGTGATATTTCAGTGTTACTTACTTGCACGCAGTAATAGGCTACGATAATATATAATAATAGCCGTAAGCTGGTTGGCTAGATTGGTAAATGGAAACTTTAGGACTCGATGTACATATTAATACTGTCTTCGGTTACCGCGATAGTTACTCATGAAATAAAACTATGAAAAACCCGAAACCCCGTTCGTGGTCACCCGTTGACCACGAACGCTATTAAGGGTTCGAAACGTTGGAATGTATTATAAATTCAATATACGCGATAAAATCCGTTTTCATAGTTTTATTTCAGGACTTCCTTTCCTCCTGATTGGCAACGTGTGTGTTACACCTCTGGAATTTACGGCGTCCGTAGCGTACTTTGACCGCTTACAAATAAATTAGCCACCAGAAGCTTATTAGCCATCGACTTGGTATACATATAATAAAATAGACTCCCTAATTCGGAACAGCTATGCAATGTAGTATATAGACATTGGAGACCAACTAATGCTGGTTTTCTTGATACGTTATGCATTTACGCTTTGTGAATAAGCGTAGATGATGTTGGTTATGTTTTGGTGAAGCAGAAAACCGGATAAATGACAGGGAATTATCATGATAAGATTTAAGTTTTGGCGCCAATAGCTTTCCTTCGTCTGTAAATAGACAAAGACGCGGGAAAGGGCCATTTCTTCATTATACAATCGTAAACGTCCTTCCCAGTTTTTAGGGTTCCGTACCCAAAGGGTAAAATCGGGACCCTATTACTAAGACGCCGCTCGCAGTCCGGCTGTCCGTCTGTCACCAGGCTGTATCTCATGAACCGTGATAGTTGAAATTTTCACAGATGATGTATTTCTGTTGCCGCTATAACAACGAGTAGCGTTTTTTACGTAATGGGTTGTAATGGTACGGAAGTTACGGAACCCTTCGTGCGCGAGTCCGACTCGCACTTGGCCGGTTTTTTTACGATATAGGAGGCAAAGGAGCAGGCGAATTTCCCGAGGGCCTACCGCGAACCACGTTCGACGTGTTGCCTCTCTGTCGCACTTGTAAATTCGTACGTAAAAGTGACAGGGAGGCAACACGTCGAACGTGGTTCTGAGTAGGCCCTCCGATGGTGGGTAAGCGATTAGCGATTACTGTCGCTCATAAACATTATATAAAGAAGAAACGATGAAGAATGATGGAAGATATGATTCGATGTTCCAGCTAATATTTGAATATTTATAAATTAGAATAAACATTTATAAATATTTGAATTATTGATATATGTATAATACGAAACATCGATCCCGACGAATTAAAAACACCTTTTCAAAGTCAATTAAAATGTCGAACATGACACGAATTATCAAAACTTCATAGATAAATCAAGAAAAGTCTGCAGATATTTTAATAGCACACGCAGTGCAGGTGTTATTTTAAATGTCAATTATTATTATATTATTATTACGAGCCTATTATGTCCCACTGCTGGGCAAAGGCCTCCCCCGGTTTTGAGCTACATCTGGCCAGTCGCTCAAAAAGGAGTCCAAGTTATCCCGCCATCGCCGACGAGGTCTGCCGGATCCCCGGTTTGACTCATGGGGCACCCACTCTGTGGTTATTTTGGCCCACATGTCATTCGGCATGCGGCAGACATGACCAGCTCAGTCAAACTATCAAACGTCAAACTTCTATAAAATTATGACGTAATAAATAACACTGGCACTGCGTGTGCTGTCAAAATCTCTGCAGACTTTTCTTGGTCTAACTGATGCTGAAATAAAATAGTCATCATGTATTTGTATGTATGTATATTTTACATTTGTAACTGCTCACATTGTGTAATTATATAAACCCTACAGCGAAGCATGACCTGGCACATATTGCTTATCTTTATTAGTTAACTGTTAAATTACTTCGTCCCAATACCGTTTAGCAAACACGATTGAGCCACAATTTAATGATTAATAAATAAAGCTTTACTTAACCTAACTGACACTTTGAACTGTGTGAAATACTTGTAGTTTATTAGCTGTCTCATTTACCGGAGCATTTACCCGATTGGATGGAATGTGTCGTGTTTTCTGTCCAACGGAGCCTGTTTCACGACAATGACAAATGACACCTGACATTAATTTCCTGTCCATTTCTGGGTCGATAAGTAACCTGCGTCAATATTTGACTTATTGGACCAGCAATGTACGGCCAATAGGGATGATGACACATGTTGAATTTTATAACAAAATCTGGTTAAAGCGATAAAAAATGAGCGATAAATTTATCGCAATAAATTGGACACCAAAAAATTGAAATGATAAAAAGGATAAGATAAGAAAGACTTCATAGATTCTAAATTGTTTTTTATTTAAGAATAAAATGGTACCATCCGATTCTTAGCATTTTATAAAAAACATATTGTATCACAATTACAGCGGAAAAAAAACTGCGAGTCGCAACATAACCTACTTAAGAACATAGCTCATGCCTCATGCCCATGTCAAGAGAACGTTAATTGATAATTTAGTAACACATTTTATCTGCATGACACAAACGTCCGTTACTTCAGACCGAGGACCTTTGACACCAACCCGTCGCAAAATCATTCCAATTTCAACCTAATAGCAATCCATTTAGGGCACAATTCAAGTGGGATCGAAAGTGAATGTGTTAGAAATGTAGAATTTAAACACACTTGCATTCGTGTTAATAAATTGCAGTAAGGATGATATTTCTTTATCTTTAAAGGCATGCCAATTGATGATTTCGTGACACTGATGCAGTGTTATGTAATTTATGGATTGTTTGGAAATGAGGTCAGAAGAGGACAAAATATTGACGAAATTCTGTGTTCGTCATACATTAGTGTGGTACTAGATATAAATAAACATAATACCTATAGGTATGAAAAACGTTTACTCGCCCTATTTTTTTGTAGGTACTACAAATACTGGACATAGCCTAATACCGGTTCCTTGAATGTCAACGCCAAGTTTCATGTCGTTTGAGGATGTCGATTTAAAATAAGTTTTTGGCAAAAATTTAATTTTTGGTACAAGCTTTTATCGCTGACTGTACTTTTCTTTCCACGTGCAACTAATACTTATCGAGACAATTCTACAAAACCCAATACAAAATTAGGTTTTGTTGTTTTATCACTGAGTTACTATGGCCACTTCCTGTCTCCATCATCAGATCAGCTCTATGGTACCATAATATTGCATTGTCACCCGACTTACATGTAGGTATGTATGCAAATTTTAAGCTTCATTGGAAGTCGGGAAGTGGGTCAAATTTAACTTGCAAGATTTGACTAGACATATTGACCGGGGTATGGAGATGGACCGTGATTATACCTTTTGTATCGGGAGTTCGAAAACAATACAAAAATTAATCACGGTCCATATCCCGGTTAATATAAGTCTAGTGAAACTAACCGTGAATCATTCAAAACTGGTATTGCAAAATTTGACCCGTACAAACATACATCCATAGGTACATTGCAAGTTATTAAAAATATTGTAAGGAGAGCGTAACTTCGGTTGTACGCCGGTTAGGTTCGTGTGTATATTTTTTATAATTTAATATGTAGGGGCCGTTAGCCCTTACACTTGCTCGATGTGGCTGGTAGCGTTGGTGGCGGAGGTAGAAAATAATACACTGAAGGTTGGATGGATACTGAACGATTTATTGAGGAAAACCAGGGTTTATATAGTGGCTGTCTACGTGCTTGGTTGGCATTTAGATGAATTTTACAATATTACCAATAAATATAATAATTATAATTTTCTTAGATGATTCATGCCCTTGACATTTTTATTGTGCATTTAATTACCTATTTTCTATTTTCTTAATGTCACATGACGTATGCATCACGTAGGGCTTACGCTTTAGTTCATCACAACGTAAGCATGTACAGTAATAGGACTGTACATAATAGGTATGCTTTTTAGAGTTATGCGAATACTTTTTGAGGTCACGAAGCTAACTGATTTTCTTTAACTCCGAATGGGGCCAAATCTACGCCATTTAAAGCAGCAAATCCGTACAAATAGTTGATAGATTACCAGATTACAGCATCGGGGTCAATAGAGTGATAGAAGACAAGTTAGCTTTCTACTTATACGGGAACTGAAAATACCAGTTTCAATTGAGATTTAAATTTAAAGCAATTTCAACTTTAAATGTTGGCTGTAAGACGCAAATTAGAATAGTGTGAGTGTGGTTTAGAACCTTTTTAATGGCTTACTTAAGTTAGTTATTTTATTATGATACGTATATGCTGTTGTGTAATGGATTGTGATAAACTACGTCGTGATTTAGGTGAGACTTGGATTACACAAATAAAAAACCCGACTAAAAGCTAATCAGGCTTTCGAAGATTTTATATATCAACGGATATTTTCTATAACATCACAATCGAAAAACTGTAATAGATGTCATATATCAAAGAAAAAGTGACGAAGCCCTCCAGTGGTGAAGGCCGGAACTCAAATCAAAATATTTAATAAAATAATTTGATTTGTTCCCAAACTTGATCACAATCGAATTTATAAATTTTACTTTGATTGGATTTATGTAATGTAGGCATAACGGAGCCGACGTAGTTTCATGGAAGGCGCCTAAATAAATGTAAATAATATAAAATAACTAATTTTAGACTAGGAATTCAACTTCACGAAATTATAGCAAAATTAAATTAGGGTTCAATAACAAAACAAAACAGTTTTACATTGTCCGTCTACCTGCTTCCGGACCGTTCGTCTGTTTAGCTCAGTGGTCAAAAAAGCTTTATTTTAATCAGAGAGTGAAATAGACAGACGTACGGATATAGAAAAATTGTAACGGTGTCGATTACGGAACCAAAAGAACTGGCAAGATAAATATACATTAATCAAAGTTTTGGTAAGAAATCGCCAATTTTGATACTAATATACTTAAAAACTTACTCAAAAGTACCTTTTACTGCATACCAAGCCTACGTAACGTTAGCAAAATCCAGTCTAAATAATATAATAATGAATATCTGTTCTTACTTTCGCCCGCGGCAAGCACTTGTTCAAAAACCGGCCAAGTACGAGTCGTACTCGCGCACTAAGGGTTCCGTACCATTACGCAAAAAACGACAAAAAAATCACGTTTGTTGTATGGGACACTTAAATATTTATTCTATTTTGTTTTTAGTATTTGTTGTTATAGCAGCAACAGAAACATCATCTGTAAAAATTTCAACTATCACGGTTCATGAGATACAGCCTGGTGACAGTGATGACAGACGGACAGACAGACAGCGGAGTCTTAGTAATAGGGTCCCGTTTTTACCCTTTGGGTACGGAACCCTAAAAACCGCTCTGCAAGTCACCCTGACTAGGCAACTTTTGTATTTCAACGTCTTCGCTGTCGAAAAAAATAAAAACAAAAATACTGATTGACTAAATTTCCGGAAAAAACAACGTATTGGCTTTTATTGTTTCCTGTGCACAGTCTGTTGACTGTCCTGTTTATAGAATATCCGCTAATGGTTAGTAGCCGGATATTCTATTATTTTTTTACTATAAGTGTACAGTCAGCAAAATCAAAAGTAGCGGATCAAACTACGCGTCAAAAGTGTCTACACACATTACACATTCACATTCACATTGACATTCAGGGCATTCTCTAACGGCTTAACAAAAATAAATATATCGTTTTCAGGCAAAAGGTACCACATTGTTGCTTGCCATAAGGATGCTCTGACAGGTTTTTCGTATAAAGATATAAGTAATTTTCGTCCTTATGGTATGGCGACAATGTGGTACTGTTTGATTGAAAACGTCACTAATATGTAAAACAATAAGACTGTAACATAGTTTACTTTGGACAGCGAACTGTAGAGATTTATCTCTATAATCTCTTATTTATAAAACTATTCCAGGCCATGGATGTAAGTAACATCTATTTTCCAGGCTGACAGATAGGTACTTTTGGCGCGTTGTTTTATCTGCTAATATTGATACTGACTGTACGTACACATACATATTATCCATACTAATATTATAAATGGGAAAGTCTGTCTGTCTGTCTGTCTGTCTGTTTGTCTGTCTGTCTGTCTGTCTGTCTGTGTGTTACCTCTTCACGCTTAAACCGCTGAACCGATTTAGTTGAAATTTGGTATACAGATAGTTTGAGTCCCGGGGAAGGACATAGGATACTTTTTATCCCAGAACTCACCCCTCAAGGGGGTTAAAAGGGGGGTGGAAATTTGTATGGGGAATCAATAACCGCTGAACCGATTTAGATGAAACTTGGTATGGGGATAGTTTGAGCTGTGGGAAAGGATATAGAATAACTTTTATCCCCGAAATCATCCCTTAAGGGTATAAAAAATGGGATGGAAATGTATAGTGTGGACCAATTTGGGGGTGAAAAAAGGATGGATTAAAAAGCAGATTTGTTTAAGAATTAAGGTACCCAAATTTACTAATTGTGGAATTAGTAATTTAAAATTACTAATTCCACGCAGACGAAGTCGCGGGCAAAAGCTAGTTATATATAATTTGAAATTACACATTTATAGAAAATATGCCGTATTCCAGGCAATAAAACTGTTAAGTATCCTTCTGCTCTAAATTTTTGCTCTAGATTTCGAAGAAACTTAGTTAAAAAAAAAAACAAATTTCGTGGTTATCAAAAGCAGTGCGCGTCACGTGCGTTCGGATTACTTACAGGAATCACCGAATGGGGTTGGCCGGTCGTAATTAGCAGATGGCGCAGGCGTAGCTTGCCCTGTAGATCGCTAGAATTGTGTTGAAACTTTGTTTTTTTAATGCCCTGGATGCCAGCTATGATGGCGCCATCTCTGCAAACCTTTGACAGTTGCCTACCCCATTAGCGAGGGTCCGGATTAGCAAGGCTACTCTACCTCAATCGGACGAGTAAACTCATAGCTCACTCAATGATGCGTAGCGACTTGCGAGGGATGTGTTTGTTAAGAATCAATAGTCACTTCATTTGTTTTTCTCGCTCAACTTGCAGTGATTCTATTGGTGCTTGAGGGGCCCGCTGATTATCAGTCCGCCGGACGATATCAGCCTGGCAGTTAGAACAAAAAATTTACAGTTCCGAGCAACTGACAGGCCGATATCGTCCGGCGGACTGGTAATCAGTAGCCCCCTTAAAAAAACACAACCCTCGCAACGCATTCTCGCACATGTCTGGTCGAAACGCAGGCTAATACTAAGAAACATAGTCAAGTAAAATAGCATGCCGATGTCTCAACTCAACAGTCACACGCAATTCTTCCCGGACGGGTCGCATTACTGTTACAAATGTTACATACTTACTTTAATTATACGTCTTAGACTGGAGGCTAATTGGAGGATACAAAAACGATTTAATTTTGTTATCATTAGCACGGGCATTTCGCTCGCACTTGTACGTACATGTATTGGCGCGAGCGACGCGCACGGGCGAATGATAACAAAATGAAATCATTTTGACATCCGGTAAGTTAGAATAATTGGTCTGGTCGTTGCGTCATTCGGATTCTCTAACCGGACTTTGGAACTACATTTTGGTAAAAAATATTACATGGCATACTTGATATGAGATATTATTACATATGTGGGTCGGCTTGAAGCTGCAAAAAGGAGGGCAATGATTTTTAGCTGGCGTGTTTATTTATTTGGCATGCTTATTAGCCAACAGGTTTGATGGATTTAGAACTAAATAGGTAGTTATTGATTGTGGAAAAAGCGGTGGTGGCCGAGTGGACATGACGTCCGACTTTCAATTCAGGTCGCGGGTTCAAATCCTGATGGATCGTACCAATGAGTTTTTCGGAACTTATGTACGAAATATCATTTGATATTTACCACTAGCTTTTCGGTGAAGGAATAGTAGATTGTGTCACAAGGGAGCAAAATGACATATTTACGGCGAGGGCGTACAATTGAATCCTAAACGAAGCGAAGGATTCTATAACATACAATCCTGAGCGTAGTGAGGGATTCAAGTGTTAACGCCCAAGGTTAAAATAATTTTGCTACCATGTGACACATACTGCTTTTCACGTCACCTATGAGGAAATTACATACATATATAATTTCCGAAAGAACACTATGAAGACTGATATCACTTATATTTATTATTATAAAGTTATTGATTTAAATTAAGTATTTACAAATTTATACACAATACAGAACCGCATCATTATGCTTTGTGAAATATTTGTATTTGTACAAAACTTTTTAAATATAAACTTTTTAAATTGCATAGACAAGTATGGCTGCGTTTAAGGAGATCTAAAATGTCAAAATAAAAATTAAATTATTAAACTAATATTTATTTACGTTTCTTTGTAAATATTACTCTAATTAATTAATTTACTTAATTTAAATATGCTATTAATTAATTTAAAATACGCTAATTACATTTATTGTTTACAATTACAACAAAATATTATTTAAGTTAGAAAAATTGTATGCACGTAATCGATTATAAATAAAATTGTAATCGATTATATGCATACTAATTTCATATGTCTTTGTGTCAATATTTCATACTGGCAACAAAATGTCCTTGAACAGAAAAGTGCCACTTTGATCCCTCCTAGCAGGGAAGAAAAGTTCCCTTTTTTTTAATACCACGTCGGTAGCAATCAAGCATACGGCCCGCCTGATGGTAAGCAGTTACCGTAGCCTATGGACGCCTGCAACACCGGAGATATTACACGCGCGTTGCCGACCCTTTAAAAACCTCCCTTTTCGAATAGGTGATGTGAAAACATTTTTTTCTTTGAACAAACGCGTTTTTTCGAAACCATCAGATTTTCAAAAGGGTTACAAAATATTAACCTATCCTAACCCAAGTTTCTGCAGCACCGGTATTATGGTCGCGTTTTTGTCACTTGTCATATCATGCGTCACTTTCGCACTTAGGTACGTACTTGTTAGAGCGTGACAGGTATTATGGTGACAATCGATAGACAGCCGTCAATCCTATCCTTTTTTTTTGATCATTTATGGCTCCATCTTATCCCGCTGGATGCCTTTTTCATAAAATTAAAAAAAAATACGATATTTGGGAAAAACGCGTTCGGGCTAGTGAAAATTTGGCACCGGCACGGCAACATCGGACAAACAAAGTTGCGATATGATACCGTTTTTTACCTCAAAGAAGCAAAATTTAAATTTTGTTTTTTGAAATTAAACTATGGAAACGGATTATATGGCGTATAATTAATTTACATACGTTTCCCTTTACAGTGTTCGTGGTCAACGGGACAACAGGTGACCCGTCAGTCACCCGATTTATTTCATAACTATCGCGGTAACCGAATACAATATTTTTTTTTGTTTAACCAGATATTAAACCTTTAGAAAGCTCATTCCTGTCAACTCCATAATTTTCATCATCATCATCATCATCATGTCAGCCGATAGACGTCCACTGCTGGACATAGGCCTCCCCCAAGGCTCGCCACTCCGACCGATCCTGTGCCGCTCGCAACCACCGAATTCCCGCGACTTTCACCAGGTCGTCGCTCCATCTCGTTGTAGGCCTACCGGCAGTTCGTCTTCCGGTACGCGGACGCCACTCCAGAACCTTCCGGCCCCACCGGCCATCAGTTCTGCGAGCAATGTGCCCCGCCCACTGCCACTTAAGGTTTGCAATTCTGCGAGCTATATCGGTGACCCTAGTTCTACTGCGGATATCATCATTTCTGACTCTATCACGCAGAGAAACCCCGAGCATAGCTCTCTCCATTGCCCTTTGCGTGACCTTGAGCCTTCTTATGAGGCCCATCGTTAGCGCCCACGTCTCAGATCCGTATGTCATCACTGGCAACACACACTGGTCAAAGACTTTTGACTTAAGACACTGCGGCAATTTGGACGAAAAGATACTGTGGAGCTTCCCGAACGCTGCCCAACCGAGTCGGATTCGACGAGTGACCTCTTTCTCGAAGTTGGACCTACCTAACTGGACTGTTTGTCCTAGGTATACATAATCGTCAACAACTTCGAGCGCAGAGCCTCCGATTAATACGGGAGTTGGCACAACATGGACGTTAGACATGATCTTCGTCTTGTCCATGTTCATTTTCAGACCAACTCGTTCAGATACTCTGCTGAGATCAGCGAGCATCGCACTGAGGTCCTCCATGGTCTCAGCCATGACTACGATATCATCGGCAAACCGAAGGTGAGTGATGTACTCGCCATTTACATTGATGCCTCGTCCTTTCCAGTCCAGAACCTTAAAGGCATCCTCCAATGCAGCGGTGAACAGCTTTGGGGAGATTACATCTCCTTGTCTGACTCCCCGCTGCAATGGAATAGGCTTCGAGCTCTGGCCCTGTAGTCGGACGGACATGGTGGCGTTTTCGTACAGACACTTCAGCACTTCGATATACCGGTAGTCGATTTGGCACCTTTGGAGAGACTGCAGCACAGCCCAAGTCTCGATCGAATCGAAGGCTTTCTCGTAGTCCACAAATGCAAGGCAAAGGGGGAGGTTATATTCCTCAGTCTTCTGTATAACCTGCCGCAACGCATGTATGTGGTCTACGGTACTATAGCCTTTACGGAAACCTGCTTGTTCGGGAGGCTGGAAGTCGTCAAACCTGCGTGCGAGACGGTTCGTGATGACTCTCGAAAACAGCTTGTAGACATGGCTCAGAAGTGAGATGGGTCTATAATTCTTCAGCAAGGTGTTATCACCTTTTTTGAAGAAGAGCACCACCACACTTCTGTTCCACGCTTGCGGCGTTTTTCCTTCGCGCATGACGGAACTAAACAGCGTCTGAAGGGCCTTAAGGACTGGTTTACCACCCGCCTTCAGGAGTTCGGCCGTAATTCCGTCATCACCTGGGGCTTTGCCATTCTTAAGTTGTTTGAGAGCCATACTAATCTCGTACAGGCTGACGTCCGGGATATCTTCGGTATAGTGTCGAGTTAGTCTAGCTCTAGGGTCTCTAGCTAGATCCACGACGGGTGCTCGGGTTGTTGTGTATAACTGTCCATAGAACTTCTCGACTTCTCCCAAGAGCTCAGGTTTGGATGAGATGATCCTGCCGTCGTCGGTCTTCAGTTTTGTCAGTTGGCTTTGGCCAATAGACAGATCTCTGGCAATTAACCATAATTTTAGATGTAAATTATATTTAAAATAATTTATAATAATAATAACCGTTTGCCATGTACTTACTTTTATTTTTATCTATGACGCAATTACCATTCAACACCAAAAAACCTTACAAGTAACATAATCTCACAATCTAATTTGAGCCTTATAACAATGACACTAGGTTCAAAATACTATGTAATTTTTTCTAGTTTAAGACTTGTTTGTCAAGAGAAGCGCAGGCGCAAGAAAACTTACTTTCATTAATCTTGGTTAAGGTGGATATTAATGGCACAGTTCTCTCAAACGCTTACTGAGGCTTACAACAAAAACCAATTTTAATATGAGCTCCGACAAGGCAAAGTTGTTAAGTATAAAGACATCATACTTAACTGGTTTTTTAATGGATTCGATGGGAACTTGCTTACAGCTTTTAATGCTTTTGGGGCGGTTAAAGCTAACAGCGCAGTTAAATGGTCTCGATTGCAGTTAAAGTTTTAATAGTTATTACGTGTTGAGGCCGTTTTGGTTAACTTCCTTGAATACATCTTTCACCATAAAACCATTAGAAAAGAGATATTTAAAGCGGGGCTCTCTAAGCTCCCTGAACCATTAGAGATATTGGACCTTTAAGTCTACGTACGGAGAGAATTTGCTCCTTATGAGTTCTGGCACTTCTGGCGCTTGTACAATGGGCTGTGCTCTGACGAATTGTTTGACATGATGCCTAACGGCCCGGCCACGACATCGCGCGGCGGCGGCAGCGGAGTGCGGCGGCCATAGGTTGGAGCGAGACAGCGATCGGACCTTTCGTTCCCACTAGTACTAGCACCCAAAAGAAAAGGATGAGTATAGTTTTTTTAGTTTTTATTTACTGCCGATTTGGTTTTACCAATATAAATTAAAGCTTTTTTTATATCATGGCCATTTATTTAATTCCTTGGCAACACACAACAGCTGCTTTTTGACGTTTGTCCTGTCAAATCAAACGTCAATGTCAAATTGTCTAAAAATTTTCGGTTCGGCCAAAGATTTCGACGCATTTTCATCGTCATTAGTGTTTTAATTAAGAAAACCATTCCTTTTAAATGTGAATGCTTGCTGAAGACTTGTACAAAAATATTTTTACTAATCATGGATCGAGTTATTATCGAGAAAGACAAGGTTATTGCCCCCGATGTGGCTCTAAACGCTGTGCTGCATCCTAGCCAAGAACTGCCCGCTGAAACCCCTATAGTGACCGGGTACGATTGGGAACTCGGTACAGACTACAATAAACTACTCGAGAGTTATGGAAACTCTGGTTTCCAAGCCACAAGCTTCGGAAAAGCTGTTGCAGAAATCAATAAAATGCTCAAATGTCGCTCAGTAGCCTTGACAGAAGAAACTAGCGATCCGTACGAAGAAGATGTTTTTATCAAGAAAAAAACTAACTGCACTATATTCTTGGGCTACACTTCTAATATGATATCCTCTGGCTTGAGAGACACAATCAGATTTCTTGTGAAAAATAAACTGGTTGATTGCATCGTGACAACGGCTGGTGGTGTAGAGGAAGATTTCATCAAATGCCTCGCTCCTACTTATGTTGGTGACTTTAATTTGAGCGGAAAATCCTTAAGAATCCGTGGTATTAACCGAATCGGGAATCTCCTAGTACCTAATGATAACTATTGCCGTTTTGAAGAGTGGGTCACTCCATTGTTGGATGAAATGCTTGACGAACAGATTAGAGATGGGACAGTTTGGTCACCATCTAGAATTATCGCAAGACTTGGTGAGAGGATTAATGATGAAAGCTCAGTTTGTTACTGGGCATGGCGGAACAATATTCCAATATACAGTCCAGCTCTAACTGATGGTTCTTTGGGGGATATGATGTATTTTCACTCTTACAAGCGTCCTGGTCTTGTAATTGATATTTTAGGGGACTTGAGAAGACTAAACACCATGGCAGTTAAGGCTAATAATACCGGCATGGTTATTCTCGGTGGTGGAGTTGTCAAACATCACATCTGTAATGCGAATTTAATGAGAAACGGAGCTGATTTTGCTGTATATGTTAATACAGCTAGTGAATTCGATGGAAGTGACGCTGGGGCCAGGCCAGATGAAGCGGTTTCTTGGGGAAAAATCAAACCAAATGCTACACCAGTGAAGCTGTATGCCGATGCTACTTTGGTATTTCCATTGATAGTCGCTCAGACATTTGCTAAGCATCATTTCAAAAATAAAAAGAATGTATAAATATCAGATGATAGTTTCATTCATTATTTTAACGGACTTATTTAAAGAGAAAATTTAATGGAAATTGTAAAGAAAAGTTACCTTACTATTTTTGGTGATTGCTAACGCCATCTAACGTCGAGTAGCAGAAGCACGCGCAGTGACATCTATCGGTGACTCTGTCAACGACAGCTGCATTCTGAAACAAAGAAAAACTGCACGTTTCTTTTCAAAACATAGTATTTCATCTGTTACGTTTTTGTAAATAAACTTTGATATTTGTACAATTTTATTCGTTTTAATTGTTCATTGCAGTTCGGAATAATTGTATTGTTTAATTATGAAATAATGTAAGAGATTAACGGATAAAAGGAAAAGGATAATACTCGATTTGGTTTCCGAACGTGAATGGTGTGAATGAACTGTCAAATATTCAATGAAGTTAGCTGCTGTCTGGAATCCTTCCGCCATGCTTGTGTGTGTGGAGATGCACTACTTCTTACATTAGTGTGCCGTCCGTGAAAGCGGTTTTTCAAAGCTCGCGCTCGCCGTTTTCATCGTTTGATGCGCCGCCCGGCCGGACGCCGGTGCCACTGGTGCATAATATTTACATTACGGCTTCCAAAAACCCAACATTCCACTTCCAACGTTGTCTTCAATTAAAAATGTTCGTAGTTAGTTCGAAAATCGAATGTTAACTTTTTAATGTGGCCAGTTTAAGTGAAGTGTTTTATGATGTGCTTTCTGCGAGCGGTTTTATTCCTTTCGTTGGTTTTATCCGGTAAGTCGCATCCTGAGTGCCCTTTGCGGTGCTATTTTTAAGTTTTATGGTCATTCGTTGCAGATATTAAAGTTTTCCCCGGGAGTGTGTAATTTGTCGCTAGGTTGTTTGATGTTGACAATATTACTTTGTACTAGACGCAGCAGTATGAATACTAAACAACTGTTTCTTACTTGATATTCGCTTAGGTATGCGAGATGCGTTTGTTCGCTGTTTTGTTCCGACTGCTATGAATAATACCTATCGATAATCGAGTCCATTGTATTGGTATCAACTGTTAATTCGAATTTCCGATTATAAAATACCAAGTTATTATTGTAACTATTGTAAGCGATTGCAACTTTTTAATAAATCAAGCCAATATTTAATTTTGCATCTTCACAAGTTCCCATCTCTGTTGTGTTGTCTTATCAGTAATTTATCTTAAATGACTCCTCTGAAATCAATTGTATGGTGTACAAAACAAGTTTATACAGTTTGTGTGCATTCATGAATTAAAAAATTAGTAGGAAGTAAGTAACATGCAGTTGAGTGCAATACATAAGATAAGAGACAACATAATTTAAGCTAGTTATTTATTTAGTATTTGTATTGTTACTACAATCCTCTTTATATTTAATTATGTAAATAAATGCTTTCCAATTTCATTCAATAAAGAGTTAAGTTCTTTCTTATACATCTCAGGCCAGTAATTTCCGAAGTAAAACCTCATGATTCCTGATTCCTGCATAGGGCTTGTGATTATCTAGATATCTGAATATGAAAGAGGATTTTCCTAAAATTTCATTTAAATACATTGTGTTTGCACAATTTAATAACAAAGAGGTACAATGGTAAACTTATTCTGAAGCCGCAAAAAAATAATCACAATGTGTTCTAAGCCTATATTTGTTAATAGTGCAAGCAAGAACCTTTTGACACAGGACAACGATATCAAAAAAAGATGGGCAGAATACTACAAAACTCTACTTAATATATCTCATCCCAGAGTTAGGGACTACAGCCGTCCGCCCGCATTCCAGGAACCACTTCTTGCGATTTCCCCTGAGGAGGTAAAGAAGGCTATTCAACAAATGAAAAATAATAAATCGCCAGGCCCCGATGAAATACCCGCTGAAGTCTGGAAACGACTGGGAGCTCAAGGAGTATCGTGGCTTTACAATCTATTTAATAAGCTTCTTCAAGGCCAACCAATACCAGACTCCTGGCGAAATAGCTTTCTAATACCATTTTATAAAGGACAGGGCGATGTAAGAGAGTGTAGTAATTACCGAGCTATCAAATTGATGTCACATACGCTTAAAATATGGGAGCGTGTCCTGAACAACCGACTGAACATAAATATCACCTTAACTCCAAATCAATGTGGCTTTGTACCAGAAAAGGGAACATCAGATGCTATTCAGACCATTAGAATACTACTTGAAAAAAGCAAAGATCAACAAAACTAACCTACATATGGTCTTTATTGATTTGGAGAAGGCCTTTGATCACGTCCCACGTGACCTTATCTGGGAAGCTCTTAGAAAACAACTTGTACCGGAATATTATGTCACTCTTATACAGGACATGTATAAAAGTGTTACTACTCAGGTACTTTGTCCAGCCGGAATAAGTGATAAATTTGATATCAAAGTAGGCGTACATCAAGGTTCTACACTTAGCCCTTTGCTTTTTAACACAACTATTGACTACCTCACAAAACATTGCCAGAGACCACTGCCTTGGAACATCCTCTATGCAGACGATGTTGCTCTTATATCGGAGGACTCAGCAGAACTCCAACAGAACTTCAATCAATGGATAAAAGCCTTTGAAGAAAATGGTTTGAGAATAAGTCGAACGAAAACAGAGCACATGTCTTGCGTCTTTGATGCTGACACAAACAGTAACAACATAAAGATCCTGTTAGGAGACACGCAACTACCAACTGTTAACCAGTTTAAATACTTAGGTTCTGTAATAAGCAGCGATGGGAAGATTGATTGCGACGTCACCCATAGAACAACATCAGGATGGCTAAAGTGGCGACAACTAACAAGCGTAATGTGCGACAGGAAAATGCCGATTAAAGTTAAGGGCAAAATGTACAAAACTGCGATAAGACCAGCGATTTTGTATGGATCTGAATGTTGGGCAACCAATAAGAGCCATCTCCAGAAACTTCACACCACGGAGATGCGTATGTTGCGTTGGTCGGGAGGTGTCACACTAATGGATAGGGTCCGCAATGGCTACATAAGGGGAAGCTTCAAGGTCGCACCTATAGCTGACAAAGTGGTAGAAAAACGCCTCCGATGGTATGGGCACGTACAGAGACGCCCTGAAGACCACATAGTCAAGCTGGCTTTAAACTTGCCGACGATACAAAGAGGACGGGGAAGACGCCCTTCCACCTGGTTGACGACGGTCGAGAAAGACCTCAAAGAAACAAACGTCAATAAAGACACCGCACAAAATCGCGTGCAATGGAGAAGATGGACAAGGAGGGCCGACCCCAAGTAAATGGGAATAACGGTCGAGGAATATATAATGTGTTCTAAGCCTAAGGCATTCTCTACCACCTACCAATCATTTAGTCAGCTCAGTCCAAATCACAAGCCTCACCCCTCTAGGCAATGCTTATTCTATATCCTCTAGCTGACCAAAGCTATAAAAATGTATATTTTAATTTGAATCTTTATTCTTACAAATCAAAGTTGTATTTGTCTTGGCATGTTTTGATGTATGCAATCCCTACTCATTCTGCATATGCAAGCCATTATAACTAGAATGTTGCTATAGGATCATGTCAATAATATCTGATATGCCCATCAATCAAGCTGTCTGGAACGGTGAACAATGTAATCAAATTGCTATTAATATTTGTTGTCATAATATTGTCTTCGGTTACCGCGATAGTTACTCATGAAATAAAACTATGAAAACGGATTATATCGCGTATACAGGGTGGCTAAAAATAAGTGCATTCCCATTGCCAGGGAGGTTTTCGGATTATACTGAGCAACTTTTACTATGGGACCAACTATGAAATCGCGAAATAAAAATTTACCCTCCCATAGAAAATGGACCAGCCAAAATGTATGCATTTACTTATTCAACTCGGTTCAGCAAATAAATGAAAGTCTGTGTAGACTTCATAGCTATTTCTGCTGCCAACTGTACCAACTAAACTAGTATAAATATTGATTGTATGTAAGTACAGTTAGCATCAATAGTAACAGATAAAACAAGTTTGAGTCGGACTCGCGCACGAAGGGTTCCGTACCATTACGCAAAAAACGGCAAAAAAATCACGTTTGTTGAATGGGAGTTAAATATTTATTTTATTCTGTTTTTAGTATTTGTTGATAGTGCCATATATTAGAGAGGGATTCCACCCTGAACCGCTGTCAAACTTCGGTTTTGTAGGAAGTTTCCTTTCTGTACGGTAGCTTTAGCTATTTTATATAAGTAAGTAGGTATAGGTACTTAAGTTTTGTTTCCAAGAAATGTTGCCAATTTAAAAGAAACCCTAAGAATGTTGTGGGCGTTGCGGCCCCAGGGCTCTTTCAGGGTTCCGTAGCATTACAGTAAAGGTTTTAACGCGGTTTTATTTTATTTTATACCTATTTCTAGGTAGAATTATTATATAATGCATTATAAAAACCCATAACTAAAATTTCCACGAATTCTTTGGAATTATATCGCGTACGAAACGTCGAGGTTAAAAAATTTACGCGTTTCGTAATAAAATCTTAGGTAGGCAGTCTTAGATTTAGATTTATTTATTTTCATAATATGAAATTACAATATAAATTATTTTTACACTAATCTATACGAATTTATGATCGTCAAGTAGGAAAATAACAAACTTAACTTTGCTTTAGTTAACTATGCAGCTCTATACTGATATTAACTTGGCAAGCGATAAAGTGCCTACAATGGCCAACATAAACCTCAAGTCCTATGGAAATATGACTATGAATAATACACTCCCACACTTTGTCGGTGCAGAGTTAGTATAGTTGGACTCTACTTATCGTCATACTCTCGTCATTAGGTTAAAAAACGAAAATCAAACATTGCAAATGTTACAACACGGACGACGGAACCCAGAGCTCAAAATCTGCTCAAACTTAACCTTTTTTTAAACAACACCCATTAATATAAATAAGCAGTTGTCGAAATTCGAAATGCTAATGTTGCAAAAAAACACAAGAAATGTATTTTTACTATGGATCATTTCGTAAACTTGTAATACAATGGAATAAGGACCCGTTAATACGCCTACCATTAATAAAATTGTCATAATATATCATTCTAATTTTATGTAGTTTGATAACCACAAATTATAGGGACAAAGTGCTGCTTGAAAATGTACATTTTAAAAGATTTACCACATCATGCTTGGCCGGATTTCATCATGTACAATTGTACAGTCTTTACAATCAAAATTGTGGTATTTTCTATAAAAAGGGACCTTATTGTCAATGGCGCTTACGCCATTATTAACGATGCTCCGATATAAATACAATGCCGCGCGAAGCTGTGCGGCGTAAGCGCCATCGACAATAAGGTCCCTTTTCATAGAAAATGCCCCAATTATATTTGTAAGTACCTATAACTCGTAAATATAACCTATCCTATACCTATAAATCGGTAGGATGGATAAAACCGTCCAAACTAAATTTATATTGCCATTGCAATTGCTTTCAAATGCCGCTTTTTTTGACGTAACAATCTTTTTGCATCCTTTTGCATTTAATGCAAAGTAACATTATGCTTATTACATTTATCCCAAGTCATCGTTATGACAATTTACGTTATGCATTAACATTATGCGTACTAAGTTATGCGGAATAATGTTATGCGTAATATATGCAGTGGCGTAGCTAGGCGAGGGCGAATGGGGCCTTCGCCCACGGCCTCGCACTTAGGGGGGCCTCGCAAAGCCAACCTTTTTATTACTTTAGGAAAACACATTGAAAAGGGCCTGCAGATGTGGTTTTCGCCCACGGCTAGATTGGTTCACGCTACGCCACTGAATATATGTGCCATTCTCAACCAAAAGGGTACTTATTGTCGGTTGTCAATAAGGCGCTATTTCCGTATAGCTTCAATTTGAAATCAACCTTATCGACAAGTGACAATGTGGGGACCTTTTGGTTGAAAACGTCACATATGTTATACCAATTTGAATTTGTATTACGTTATGCGAATTAATATAGACCCGGAATAAGGTCTCTTAATCGATCACACTTTGTTATTCTAAATCGATGCCAGAATGTTATACTCGTAATTATTTGCAATGTTTTTTCTACCTGCTAGCTAAATTGGCCAAAGTGTCCAACCGAAGCAAAAACATCATTGGGTCGAAGGTTCCAGACTAGAGCTGACCCGAACCATAGGTTTCGGTGAAACAACCGTAAAACACAAACACCTTGTTTCAATAATTAAATTGTAGAGTCTGACTAAGAAGTCTCCAGCGACTTTGATAGCACAGAGCGTAGAAGTGTTATCTTAAACGTCAAAATGTCTATGAAATCGATTTTTAATCTTTCACTGTTCCATCCAAGCTACAGGAATAACATCCCAGGTAGCTCGCAGCGGGGGCAATGCAGTCAAATGGCGCCAATGGAGGGAACCTGCAAAAACTGGTTCGTTAATGAAGCAGATATATGTATAATTAAGGTTCTCGAGATCGTAATATCGGGTGTTAAGACGTTGCTTGGATAATTCATACCTTGATTCACATTCCCGATTCCAGACATCCAAGCTAATTTTGCAACAATTTGATTAAGTAAGTAAGGGAGTAGTTATCGACGTCATATTTTCATAGAAATTTGACATTAATGATAACATTACCATACTTTGTCATTGCAAAAGGTTTCGTTTTGCGGAATGATGAATAAAATAAACCTGGCAAAAGCTTACATGATACAATAATATCGATATTCATCCTCTCATAATCTGCTAAAACAATATGGCGGCGGTCCAAACCAGAATCCAACTTAACAATGGAATTCCTTCGTAATCGTCATCATAAATATGTATAAGATTTTCGCCTTATTGCAATGGAGTAAAGTGCATAATAGTTTATATACTTTTGATTCCGACCATTGACCCGCGGAGATAGCTCGCCGAGTTTTACGATTATTACTTTTTTAATTAAAAAGTTTAAGGACCATCTGGATTCGCTTTAAACTGCCATAATCTATGGTTGCAAAAAGGTTAAAAATGTTGGAATGTTAAAATTGCAGCTATTGGCTATAATAAGGAATATGAAACTAGTCTACTCGTATCATATATTTTTCTCAGAAAAAATCTCCAGAAAATTAAAATCTTCAGAAAATTCGCATTTGTACGGGACAACGGTAGACAATTTCATGGAATGGCTGGAATGCTCCATCAGCTCATGGGCCTCATGGCGTAAAATACTGGTTCTCTGTGCCGGTTCTATACGTTGGTAATAATAGTTCAATGTTTTTAAAATTTAGCTGTCTTTACCATACACCAGACAAAGAAAGAAATCAAAGAGTAACTCCATTAGTAATTAGTGTGGCGTCGCTCCCCCATTGATTAAGACGTTAGAGCGCGACAGTGATCCCACTACTGAACCCGGGCGACATTCGACTTCCACTAATGACATGGCCAATGCAAAATGTTCTGAATGATTGCGATATCATCTGGGAATGGTCATTGATTTTTTTAGCGTTAAAGTATAAGGATTCATTTGGTTATAGGCACGTTGGGAAGAAATCTAGATGTCAGTGTTGTGTAAAATTGTTAACAGCTTGTGTGCACGTTAGTATTGATTTTATCACACAGGTTAATAGAAAATTTAAATTTAATAGAATCACCACACGGCTCTCTACAATATGTCAAGAACGCGCACTCGGCTTTTTGGTCATATCATGCGGTCTAAGAAGCATGACCTAGAAAGGCAGATATCTTGGGTCAAATGGATGGCAAGCGCGGGCGAGGAAAAGCACCCACGAGATGGTCTGATAGTGTGAAGAGGGTGGTTGGCGGCAACATGCAGAGCGTGACCCATATGGCTTATGACCGCACACTATTGAGACGGAGCATACATGGTCGCGATCCTCAGCAATGAGGGACCGAGGAAGAAGAGAGATAATAGAAAATTTGTACATCGTCTATTAACCTGTGTGATAAAGTCAATACTTACGTGCACACAAGCTGTTAACAATTTTACACAACACTGACATTTAGATTCTTTCCCAATGTGCCTGTAACCAAAATGAACCCTTATACTGCAACCGGGGTGAATACGGATGGCTGGGGTGAATAGGGACAAAACTTAAAATGTGATTTACCTTACAATTTCTTAATAACCTACATAAAAATGCATCATTCGATTGAAAATAATAGTAGACACCCCAGCCATCCCTATTCACCCCGGTTGACGGTACCTACTTATAAAGCACAGATATCTGAAGTTGCAAATGTCCACAAGGTTTGGCTTCCGATTGTTACAACAGGCGGGCCTTCGCTTTGCCGTCGCAGTATAAAATATAGTTTAAAATGCCAGAATAAAACAACTTCATCGTACAATCCGCACAATATATTTCTCATCTGTGGCTTCCTAAGGAAATGCCTTGAAGTTGAAAATAGCAATATTTCCAAGTTTTCCAAGTGCTGCCTACAAATCTGATCTTACACTATTATCTCCAGATAAGCAGTGAAATCACCGGTAACAATCCAAGGAAAATACGGAATCCGCCGATTGACTACCCCTGGCCCCTCGCGGGCGAGGCAGGGGCGCGCAACTATAAAACCCGACATATTTACGAGCCTGCGTCTCCCCCTGTTCCTAACGAGGGGGCGGAAGGGATGGGCGGCGAGCGGTTGTAAAAAAATAAATAAATGACCGGCTGGGAGAAATAGTGATTTATTTGTATCGTAATTATAAACTTTTTTTATAAAATAGCTTGCTTGCTTGCTTAGCTGCTTAGATTTATGATCTCCTGTGTCTTTCCCGGGCTTCAAACTATCTCCGTATCAAATTACATCTAAATCGGTTCAACGGTTTAAGCGTGAAGAGGTACCAGGCTGACATACAAAGTTACTTTCGCATTTATTTCTAATGTTAGTTAGGGATGTGGTCGTCTGCGATATAATGGAATTATACGGTAACTTTTAGAGGTAAATGGCCGCTTTGTCAATGTGTGTGCACCTTTACATGTGATTTAACCCTGTCAGATTAACAACGTGCATCCCACCCAATGATCTCACCCCTAAGTCTGGCTAGTGAAAGATCCCTGAAAGTTTTCCGCTTTTCACTTGCACCTCACTAAACCCATAGGAAAATCAGAAAGACATACATAGCAAAAATAACTTTAATCCAACCACTTAAAGTCGAAAATCAAACCCATCCCTCGCTTTCAGCCGTCGCGAGTACTCAAAACGTGTTACGGGTCGCTACTGTTAGATTTAAAAAAATCCGATTTTTTTATTTTAAAACTTGGTTATAGAAGGTAGAGTTTGAGAGCTCTTACATTCATCATGGAGAAAAAAAACTTTTTCATGAGATGCTCTTTTCATTAAATGTCTCAGAGGGCGTATTAGGTCTTTATGATTTTTAAGACATTGGGAATTTTCTTATAGAATTACGCCCCTTGGGTATTCTGTGCCTTGGGAGAGAAACTTAATTTTGATTAATAACGTGTAATAGCACACGGCAGAAATGAAGATGCTTAGATGGGCTGGAGGAGTTACGCGCCTAGACAGGGTAAGGAATGAACATATCCGGGGTTCATTCAAAGTGGCTCCAGTAACAGAAAAACTCCGAGAAAGTAGGCTCCGCTGGTATGGACATGTTATGCGCCGCGAAGACTGTACTTAACATCAATACAGGGCCTAGAGGAAGAGGCAGACCACCAGCCACTTGGTGGTCAACCGTCGAAAAGGATTTGAAAGCCCAGAAGCTTGCACCAGTGACAACCCGGGATAGAATATCCTGGCGCCGATGCACAAGGAGGCCCGACCCCAGGTGAACTGGGACAGAGGCAGGAAGAAGAAGAAGAACGTGTAATAGAGTTTAGACCAAGAAACATCTGCAGAGATTTTGACAGCACACGCAGTGCAGGTGTCATAGACATAGTATATACAAGTAGTTATAGACGCGCCACCGCGCGACCGGGGGTATGAGAAAGAATTCATATAAAATGTATACTACGCAATATATTCGGTTTGCGTGTCCAATGTCTTTTCTCTTTCACTCTTATAAATTTCGGTATTTCGCCATAGCCTCCTTGCTATAATGCCCACATGATGCCATATGCCATAACCCGACCATGAAAAAATGCCCGGTCGGTGATAAAGACAAAGCATGGCACTATTTTCTCTTTCCTCTTATAGGAATCGCAATAAAACTATCTTTCTCTATCAAAGAGTGTCAGGCCCTTGGCAGGTGTTAATTTAAACGTCAAACTTCTATGAAATTATGACGTATAAAAACACTTGCACTGCGCGTGCTGTCAAAATCTCTGCAGACTTTTCTAGGTCTAACTTATATCTGACTGACTCAAGAAAGACTGAGCTTCAAAAAGGTCATGTTATCGAGAAATCTATACAAAATTTGACGTTTCCTGCAGTAATGCATAGTCGAACTGCATTACTGCCGCAAATGTCAAAGGCGATGCTTCTGGCCGAATTTTTGACATTTGCTTCAGTAATGCTGGTGTACCTAGTCACAATCGGGACGGTACCTTTTAATTTAAATGTAAAATAATTAATTAATTATTTGGCACATATTTATGTAAATAGTAATATGTATAATTTTAGATTAAATAAGTATGTTTCCCTATGTGGAACTATGTTGCCGTGCCCTAACAGGGCGTCACATGAACAGCTTATATTTAAGAACACCTGTACCTGCTATGTGATATGCAATAAATGATTTCAATTTCAATTTCAATTTGTGTCATTTAAACGCTTTTTTAACGCGCGTTGAAAAAGCGCTCATAATTATGAGGCCTAAGGCTCATAGTTGTTTTTATTCCTAATACTAGCAGCAGTGTACACCCAGCTTTACATAAGTCCGTACGCACGGTCGCGCTGCACCCGAACGGATTAAATTAAAACTAAACGCATGACTGACTTATTTTTACACCCGGGTGAAAATTTAAATTATTTTGTTTTTGTTGCAGGCCTCCATGCTTCCATTGGGTCCGAAGGTAAAACACAGAATTTTAATATATTCATTCATAATTAACACAAAATTGTAGTTTTAATCAAGGGCACATGCCGTGAATAAAATTAGGTATAAGTAAGTACGGAAACTATATTTGCAAGGGGGGTCCCTTTGTTTGATATAATTATTGAAAGTCATAATGTTATGATTGTCATATTATCATTAGTCATAATTCTGAAACCGTTAACTTTTCAGGATTTTCCTCAGGTTATCCTATAGATAGGTTTGTTTTATGGCAATCCTGAAAAGTTACGCGTTTCTGAGAAAAACCAAATTATGACTAACGAGAATGTGGACAAACAATACATTATGACTTAAAACTATATGGGAAACAATAGAGACCCATTCGCAAGAGCAACTTCTAATTTCCTAAACCTCAAAAACCTTAAAATTTTAAAGTTTGCGGACGCGCTCAAAATGACGATGACGATGACAATGTGTGGCCTGTAATAGGAGCAAAAAATTAAACTGTAGGCTGTACTCCTCAAACTGACCAACATTTGTTCAGCTACTTTAAAAAATAATGAAGACTAGACTTCGTATTTTTCATACAAAATAAATATTTACTTCAATGTACGCCATTATCTTTGTGATTGACGTTGCCTAAACATATCAAAATTCGCAATACATTGCGTCTTGGAGAAAACTTTAGTGTATTAAAAATCAAAACACAAGTTATTTTTAAAAGTCGCTGAACAAATGTTGGTCGGTATGAGGAGTACATCCTACAGTTTAATTTTTTGCTCCTATTACAGGCCACATCATTGTATATGGTTACCCTGCGCAGTATAATTTTATGATAAAATAAGTAGTTAGGATCTGAGAGATCTGACAAGCAAAATTATAACAGTATAATATATTTTCAGAGTAATTGAGATAAAAGGTAAAATCCCACACACAAATATGCCATATCTTATTTTGTTCCAATATTTTCTAATTTGGCAACACGTCGAAAAACTTGAGATTCAATCTTGTAAGTTACTTTGTTACTCCATGTTATAAAAATATCCATTAAATTTGGAAGGCAGCCATAATATACCGTCTTATTAAATTGTAGATAATGTGTTGAAACAATATGAGAGGGGAAGCGATATGCTTTTGACCGTCGGCGACCTTTTCCGTTGCAGTGAAACCTGGGTAAACGGAACCTTGGAGACCAAGATCTTTGTTTAGAAAAAAAAAAGTTTTTCAGTTAATCAGTTCGTTTCGTGGCGAATATCCTGCCCCCTTTAGACTTTTGTGTTGTTTAACTTTAATGTTTGGGCCAAATCTTGCAAATTAGACCCACTTCCCATTATTTGATTGAGCTGAAACTTCACATACATATGTAAGTTGGGTGACAGTGTAATATTATGGTACCATCGAGCTGATCTGATGATGGACACAGGAGGTGTCCCTAAACCTAATTGTGTTTGGGTTTGTTAAAATTGTCTCGATGAGTATTAGTCTGGCAAAAAAGAGTAGAAATTAAAAAGTGGCAACAATGTAGTGTTGGCCCGTTTTTCTTAGATTGATTTGAAAGGGACGACACTACAGTGTTGCCACTTTTTAATTTCTACTCTTTTTTGCCAGACTAGTTGCGTGTTGAAAGAAAAGTACAGTCAGCGATTAAAGGTTTTATCAAAAATCTCGCATCTCGGCCCGGCACACACTGAGACTGGAAACCCTTTGCCCAATTGATTGTACTTATAAATTAATAATTGTTTTTTCTTATTCTTGTTTTATGTTATTTTATTTTAATTTCTTTTGTACTTGATAATGTGGCAATAAACAATTCTTATTCTTAAAAATTAAATTTTCGACAAAGAACTTATTAAGCTTGAATTCCGCTTCGACTCTGCAGGTACAGACCGCACCACACTTGTGAGGATGACTCATGTCAATTCAGCTTTTATGTTAAATAAACATATTTCAATTCTCCCTCTGTTTCACGGCATATAATTCATGTTAATCAAGTTAAGGCAATTTTGCCGTGGCACTGAAACGAATTGAAAACACGGCTATTTTCAGTTAAGTAAAAACGTGTTTTAACGTGTTTAAGTAAATTGCATTGAGTCAGTTTATAGAATTATTCTATCTGATATTTTGATTTAATTTACAACAGAGTGGCGTGGGTGGCGTGAGTTGTAAATGTAATTTTAAAACAATTTTTAGGTAAGTATTTAAGTTTTTCTTCAGTCACTTGCAATTTATGTACCTACGGCATTAAGTCCGCCTTTTTTGCGTTATTTATCGTATTTTAGTAATAATGATTTATTACACGCTTATATAAATACGGTGAAACACATTATATCTGAAATTTTACATCCTTCCGACATCCGATATCGGATCGGACAATGTGAAAACGCTTTTAAGGATTAAATTTCAATAAAAACTTTCCATAAAAGAGCTCTAAGTACAACATTTATAAAATATATTTTCTTAAATTTAAAGGTACTACAATTATTTAGGCTGTGCGTTGTCTGTCAGTTATGTCAGTAAATCTTAGATGTAACGCAGCTTTTATATGTACAATTGTACTTACCAATTATCAACTTGTCACTGAGAATCAAAACTAAAACAAACTTACACGCCACGCGCGCACCAAACGTCCTCGCAAGGAAAGACGGTGGTGACGGCCACGAAAACCAGCCAATGTGTCAGTATAACTGGACATCATCTTCCTCGCGTTGTCCCGGCATTTTGTCACGGCTCATGGGAGCCTGGGGTCCGCTTGGCAACTAGTCCCAAGAATTGGCGTAGGCACCAGTTTTTACGAAAGCGACTGCCATCTGACATTCCAACCCAGAGGGGAAACTAGGCCTTGTTGGGATTAGTCCGTTTTCCTCACGTTTTCCTTCACCGAAAAGCGACTGGTAAATATCAAATGATAGGTCATAGTAAGCGATTTGTCACTATAAGCGAAGAGCGAAGTCATCTTATCCGACTTCGTCACAAATAATTTTATATGAAAACCAAACTTCGCACAGTAATTGCGTCACAGTAAGCGGTTGGTCAGTATAAGCGGAGTCATAATAAACGGATTCCACTGTATATTACAAAGGTTATGATTCTGTGCATGCATTTGTTTGTCTCTATCACCATTACCTTAATATGAAGCAAGAGTGCCTATGTCTTCGTTAAAACTTTTTAATTAATGGACAATTACACTAATAGAGCTTAGAGCTTAGAAGTTTGAGCACCACGTGTTGTTAGCTAACTTTGAGGAACTATGGCTTCAACTTTAATGCTTAGTGCTGAGTCATAACATAACCAGTAAAGTTAACGCAATATCGGCGGATATAGCCTTATAATGACACGGCCTCACTTTGTTACTACATGATTATATTTCAATAGGTAGCAAAATGGCTTTTTTAAGCGTAGGTAGGTACAGGTACCACTGTTTTAATTTAAATTGTTTATTATCTTTGACGCTAAACATTAGACTATACATTTTATAAACATTACAGTATACTCATATTTCAGTATATATTTATATTTTGTAGAGTACTAGCTTTTGCCCGCGACTTCGTCTGCGTGGACTTAGTAACCGCAGCTAGAGTAAGACAGCGCCTGGATAAAATGTAATAGCAATCATGCAATTTAGCATAAGTATGCTTAATAGCTTATGTAGACAAATTATCAGGCACTACATTAATTATTTCAATTCCACCCCGCTTTTGACCCTCTTAAGGGATGATTTTCGGGATAAAAACTATCCTATGTCCTTCTCCAGGACTCAATCTATCTCTATGCCAAATTTCAACTAAATTGGTTCAGCGGTTTAATCGTGAAGAGGTAACACACAGACAGACAGACAGACTTTCACATTTATAATATTAGTATGGATGTACAGCTATATCGGCGTCTAGCCCCCATAGTACAAGCTTTGCTTAGTTTGGGGCTAGGTTGATCTGTGTATTTTTTATGTCACAATATGATATTATTGTAAATGTATTGACTTGTGAAAGAGCCCTTGAGGCCTACTTGCAGAATAAATTTTTGAATTATGATTCAGTTTATAACTGACATACAGGCAGTCTCATCTTAAGGGTTCCTTTTTGGTACGGAACTCTGTAAAAATTCAAAAGGTAATAGACAAAACATCAAAGAAATGATTTTATATTTTGTAACCGGCCAGCCCTATCAATAAACAAAAGAACGTTCCAGTCCATGACGCGACGTTGACAAAAAAACCAAAAAGCTAGATATCCAGCCAAACAATGATTTCCGTTTCCGCTCCCAATATGGCGGCCTTTCAGCCCGTTGTTTCCGATTCTAGTTTTACGCGATGATTTTAGTGAAAAAGTACGGGTTATGGAAGTTATGACAATGGGCGTTTTTAGTTTCTCGTTTTTGACGCAGTGTTGACTTAATCTTTAATAAGTTTTTTTTTAAACTTTCGGGTTTTGAAAACATAAATTCGCGATAGACCCGGGTATGTTTTAATATTTGTTTTGTTTCAAATTCATAATTCAAATACCGTGGCAGTAAGTGTAAAAATATGGGTGCACACATCTTACCTATTCAAAAATATGTCCCATAGTTCGGCGAATTAAGCATTATGTGACATATTTTTGAGTAAATTGTATGCACCCATATTTTTACACTTGACTGAACCTAGAGTCCGTCTAAGCTAACTTTGCAACGATTTGAAACAAGATCTTAAATTAGATTCGGACTCCTGAGGCTAAATGCAACCATTTCTAAACATAGCTTAGCCATTTAATTATAACGCAGCGTACTAAGTAGGCGAACAACACACGAACGCGAAGCGAAGCGATGCGGCGCGGGGTGAAGCAATCCTTTGATAGTGGATACCTATAGAAGTGTCCTGCGATGGGCGATCTCGTTGCGAATCAGAACGCCGTGTGGGCCCACCGCGCCGTTTCGCTTCGCGTTCGCGAGTTGTTACTTGTTCGCTTACGCAATTAGAACAAAAATTTGACAGTTCCGAGCAACTGACAGGCCGATATCGTCCGGCGGACAGTGGGCCCCTTAAGGCGGTTCACAATTGATGTGCAATTGTTTGATTGAGACTGCGCTATGTATGTATATAGCTTGGTCCCGCGGTGTGCGAATCAGCATCCAGTGTAAATACCGCCTTAGCCATTTAATATTAATCTCTAAGGAACCGGAGCGAGCTAGTATTTCTAGTTTTAATATCATACAGTTTATCTTCTCTGTATGCGGTCATTGAACAAGGATATGCGGTTAGCGGCTATCTTTAGATAAATTATCGTTTCATTCATATGCGAGGCATGATTATTTTGGTTTAAATACATTCTATTCGGAAGTTTTAGTAATATAACTGTATTTAATCTATAATTATATAACAATATATTCTATGATTCTTCTCTTTCCGCACAAACTCTATAATGTTTATCAGGTTGAATAAATTAAATAAAACAAAACTGCCCGAAACTTTAACATCCCTAGTTAGGGTAGTTTGCGTTTTATTCCGTTATTTTCGGGCAAACGAGGTGGTTTAATTTTCAATTTGTGTCTATTTTGTTTGCCTACAATTTGGCTTGCGTGCATTCGCTGGTTGCAAATAATAAATAAGTTTATACAGTAAAACCTCGATAACTAGAATCTAGATCAGGCGATATAGTTAGATATTTTTGAGCATCTTGTTCTCTCCAATAGGTTTATTTAATTAAAAGGCATTCACTTTTTGCCGACTGCGAGGAACTTATATGGAATGACCTATATGACAATGACAAACACACATTCAAAGATAGCAATACCAATTTGCATAAAATATGCAGTTTTAATATCTTCGGTGGAACAATACTGCTGGGTGGGTCAGGCTGAATGCATTGCATTCAAGACTCTTCAGAAACCCCTTGAAACGCCTTGAATATTTCCATACAAATTCTTCAAGCAAACATTTATTCGCAATGCATTTTTCTATTCCAAACCGGCTTGAATGTCATATGAGTATAATAGCGGATAAGCTCTTTCAATTCTGTGATTATCCGTTGTTAATCTCAAAAACCTCACACTACTTTTAAAGTTTGCATTCAAATTTCAACTTTGTCACTTTAAGATAAGGTTGAGATTGTCTTAACAATAGTTGTACTACAGATAAGACGGTGTGAAAGATATGTTTGTGCGTACATATAAAGTTGGAGATAGTTGTACAAAAGAATGCTCGGGTATTCATAGTTGTGGGGAGGCGACGGAGCGTGCACTACACTAGTCGATGACGATGACGTAGGAATGGGATCATGGTGATTTTTGTCTATACGATAAATAAAAAAAGAGCCCCTAGTAGTAGTAGTAGTAATTCACTTTATTGTACAAAGGTTCACATGAAATTAAATTAAATTTATATAGGTACAGGCCCGAACCTCGAAAGTCCCAAGGATTTATTTAACTTTCGGGACCAGTTGAGACAACTTTTGAGTTTCTGTGTGTAATTTTATGGTAACAGGTATAGGTATGTACATATGGGATCCAGAGGCTTAGTTTATAAGTTATTATAAGTTAGTATAGGTTTAACTAACATAGGCTTAAGGGAATGTACACTAACACTATGGACATGGTCTGAAATAAAATATATTGATTGATTGATTGATTGATTGATTGATAGGTAATTCATTTGTATATATTTATTTATTTAATCTTTATTGCACAAAAGAAATACTTATCTTACAAAAGGTGGACTTAATGCCAAAAGCATTCTCTACCAGTCAACCTTAGGGCAAAGCAGAGAGATTGTGGGCGGTGCTACTACTACTAACAAAATAGTATATAGCGACCTATTTAGAGATTTTGTTAATAAGAATGTCAGTACAAACAGCAACACTCTTGACTGTACATCGGTGAACTTTATTACAAAAGGCCTAAGGTCCACCGATGTAAATGTTAACAGTGTGGGCGATGGAACTTAACCGTTTGGTTATTTAATTTTCTAAATTACGGGATTTTGGAAATCATGTGCAAAAAAGATCATAATTCTATATTCGCGGTAGACCGCGGTAGATGGTCAGGAGACTCAGGAGACCATAGAGGTTGCAGTAAGCACAGCTTGAAGTAAGTTTATCGCTTACATTCAAAACTTAAAAAAACCTGTCGTAAGCTGCATTCTGTATTTTACTACCCTAGTTGTAATGAGCAATTTACACGCATTACGGTTACACAGCGTAGAAAACTAATTTCACAGGGCTTTAAAAAGTTTACAAATTCACCTTACTATGCAAAATGTTTTGTAATGTACTGTTTTAACCACGGTTTTAACTGCAAAACAAAACGAACAGTCGTAAAATTGGGAGTTATTCGTATAATAACTACACTGAACTTTTTAGCGAATTGTAAGTTCGAATGTGTAAATTCGATACATTAGCTGCTTTTGTAGTTTCAACGCGCATCCTATTAGTCTTAACATTACAGACGATATAATAAAGTTTATAGGAATATAGATAGAAACTTGAGGAGAATAATATTAAAGTTAAACTTCGACAAATTGTATTTTAATAACAAACATCCATCATTCTTTCGTAATGGGCACAAACATGTTTAAAATATGACATTATTAATCCGAATCAGTCGGCCAGTATCCAAAATCCACAATTTTATCGAGAGTTAAGAGCTCTATTTGATTAGTAGCCAAATTATTTATTCGTAATTCTGAAGCGGGTAGGTAGAGTAGCTTGATACAACGTCGATTATCGACATCACTTTTATCGATACTTTTCCCGGCCCTAGTTAGGAAATAGACACTGCCACTTGATGACTCCTCCGCCACGCATTGAGGACGGAAACAAGCACGGGAAATATTTTAGGGAAAAATGTTTTGTACAAACATCCTGTATTTATACAAAGTGTTTACTAGCGAATGGCGAATAATTAATGTTTTGATATTTTAAATTGTATTAGTTAGTTATAATTTAATTATCGTACGCCGAAAAGGTATATCATAACCATCGTGTTAATGTTTGTGTTTTGTTTAATGTTTGTATTATGTATTATGTACTTATGAAAAACACCCTATAACCTGTACTAATGTATTTACACCTGTGGTGACGAAATAAAAATGATTGATTGATATTATCACTAAGCCACCATGTTTAATAAGATCTCTGGTAATCACCCAGGTAATTATATAGTTCGACCATAAGTTTTCATGCCAAGTGCTAAGTCAAGGCGTTCCTAAAGAATATGTGTGCAGTGTGCATTGTGCAAATTTAGCGTACATGAAGTCTATACACGGCTTCATTTTTAGTACAGTGGAAACCGTTTATTATGACTCCGCTTATACTGACCAACCGCTTACTATGACGCAATTATTAAATGAAGTTTGGTTTTCATATACAATTCTTGGTGATAAAGTCGGATAAGATGACTTCGCTTGTAGTGACAAATCGCTTACTAGGACCTATAAATCCCATTTTCATGAAATTATGTCCGGTTATACAGACACATTCGCTGGTTTTCGTGGCCGTCCCCACGTTTTTCCCTGCGAGGACGTTTGGTGCGTGCGTGGCGTGTTTGTTCTTTTAGTTTTTATTCCCAGCAACAAGTTGATAATTGTTGCTGGGAATAAAAACAATAACAATAATAATATGATAATTGGTACAAGATTAATAAAACTCATCTCTCACAAAGGAATTTGACATTAATTTGGAAAAGTTAAAAATAAGAAGTTAATCCATTATGCTTTATATGACATCCGCTTAGTATGACGTTTTTGTCGCTTCCCTTCGATGTCATTATATGCAGATTCTACTGTACTAGTAACTAGTAAGCTAAGTTTTGATTTCTCCGTAACCATTCATGTTCGCTGGACATAATATATGGGCGTCAAATCAGTCTCTTAAGGGGCCCACTGACTATCAGTCCGCAGGACAATATCGGCCTGTCAGTTGTTCGGAACTATCAAATTTGTGATCTAACTGACAGGCTGATATCGTCCGGCGGACTGATAGTCAGTGGGCCCCTTTAGGACCACTTGCACCATTCACTAACCCGGGGTTAACCGGTTAAACCTGGAGTTACCATGGTTACCAGTACAACTTGACATTGGGTTAATGGTTTAACCGCTTAACCCCGGATTAGTGGGATGGTGCAAGTGGGCCTTAAGGTCCTAGGTAAAATTAGCCTTGGACCCGTACCTAACGAGCGCGCTTCATAAAAGTAATAACAATGATAACCGTAGCAAAAAAGTAAACGTGGGACTACATTCATATTAATTGAATGACAGATGAAAGCTGTCAAAAAACGAATGTTTCCTATAACTCTTAAGGCGCCACTCACATGCGCACAGTCAATAGGAGATTTTTTAAGCTGATTCATTAATCACTAATAACCTATACAAATGGCGATTACTAAATAGCCAAACTGTCGCAACATCTGTCCCAAAAACGACGAATAAAATGAATTTTCACCCCAAAAAAGACTATACGGAAACGCCAAATAGCACAGTAAAACAATACAGACGGCTAAAAACGTTCTAATCCGCCAACGATTCAATACGTTGCAAAAACAAAACGCATCGCCAGACTTGTCAATTATTCGAGGGCGCGAATACCGTTTCAAAACTCCTCTTTTACACGTCGAAATCGAACTCTATGACTGCGAATTTATGGTATAAATTCGGTCGGTCAGTAAAGTGAGATAGGAGGTTTTGAAGTATATTTGAAGAAGGAATTTTTGCGAACGCAACACAATGGCCCATCAATCTGCGCGGTAAAAACTGGCAACACTAACATACCTGGACAAAGGGTACGGAAAAACGGCGCAGCCAGCTTTGAATTCTCGAATTTGGAATTAGTTTTAGTTTAGGCGTGTACTCTCGATGATTACCTCTTCACGGTTAAACCACTGAACCGATTTAGATGAAATTAGGTATCGTTTGAGGCCAGGGGAAGGATCAATCTTTATCATCATTCCACGCAGACGAGGCCGTGGGCCGTGGACAGAAGTATTCAAATATATGAAACAGTTGCGTTACACAGGTACCTACTGACACCCAACGCACAGCCTAATTTAAAGCAGGGATGTTGCGGATGCCGATTCTTTGACATCCGCGGATGCGGACGCGGATGTCAAGATTTTAGGCACATAAAAGACGTCAAATATTACTCTTTAGTAATTTTTATTTAAAAAAAAACGAAACTTTTAGTATTTAAACAAGAATATAGGTGACCCACTATCGCATTACCTACTATACTAAAGTCCAAATAAAACAAACTTTTCACTTCTTGTCGCTGTCCGTCATAGGCTAAAGTGCTCGATCGACGAATCACAAAAACGAATGACGAAATTAACTAGCACTTACGCCGCCGCTAAGACGATCCTGTACCTACATGTTCCACATCCGCAACCGCATTAAGCACCGCATCGATTTTATGCGGATGCTCATGCGGATGTTGAAAATAATGCGGAAGTTCCGCGGTTGCGATGCGGATGCGAATATTCACAACATCCCTTTTTAAAGTAGAACATTAAACGAAACATATTCGATACCTATGCTATGTACATTCTTTAAATGTAAAACTCCTCTCAAAATGAGGATGAACTTTTTAAACGACTTCTACGCTTATGAAGATAAATGCTGCTTGATCCGAGAGTATCCTCTCCCATTTTTATCATTTCTCTATAAATAATGTATTGTAGATATACCACAGAAGGCATAGAAAGATAGCCGCCATATTGAAAGTTCATCAGATGGCCGATTTTGCGAAGCAACCCACTTTTAGAAAAGCAATTATTTACAAAAAATCGAGGCTAATGATAATAAATAAGTAATTTACGCTGTATATCTTTATCTTGCATCATTGAACAGTAATGTGAATATTGCTGGTCCGATCGAAATCTCATTAACGTCTGCCCCTAGAGATACGCCGGGAATACCTGCTTTTCTGTGCTGAATATAGGTGAAGGCGCGTCCTGCTACGGTATGTGCACAATAGGTACATTATATACTTACCTAGGTGCAGTTAGTGCATTCAAGTATTTGCGTATATCTAGGTAAGGAATTGCCAGGAAATATTCTGCTTTTCTCAGTGTTTTCGATATATTAGGTGAAGTGAAAGTGCAAGTTATTTTACGGTATAGGTGAGTTAAAAAATGTATTTACTTACTACTTGAATAAATAATATTGTTATTATGACTGGCATTATATAAGCTTTGGACCCGGATATGTCTTTAAACTACGTCCGGACCCGGGTATGTCCTTAAACTACGTCCGGACCCGGGTATGTCCTTAAACTACGTCCAAAAGAGAGGTATAGGCACTGTGAATGACATCTCGCTTTGTGTGGTAGGGCACAGGACAGCGGATGTCATTCCAGATCTAGAGCAGAGCCCAACTGGGGAAGTACCTCCACCTTACAGAAAACCGCAGCCAAATAACACTAGACCCTACTCATAGTGTTGTGTGTGTTCCTGCTGGTGAGTAAGGTCGCCAGAGCTCATCGAGGGTGCGGAGTGTTAGGGTCGGCAACACGCATGTAACTCTTCTGGAGTTGCAGGCTACGGAGACTGCTTAACATCAGGCGGGCCGTATACTTGTTTGCCACCGACGTAGTATAAAAAATATATATTAAGGGACCGGTGCCAAGATGATATCTAGGTAAAGCCATGTCGACAGGTTACCATTTCAGAGTAAATTTATTTATCTCTAAATGGTGATAACCTATACTTACCTATTGTCTTATATAAATAGTTACTTCCCCATATTATCAATCAAACGGTCCGGGTTCGAATCCCGTTCCGCTGTCGGAGGGACGGGCGCACGTGACTGGACTAGCGATAAACTGATCGTTATACGTAATACAGGGTTGGTGCTGTAACTTGAAAATCCAAAGTGTCGTGGCCAGATCATAGAATTAATCATTTCATAATCGCAATCATTTCATAAAATGATCGGTTGACCGCATCATGAAAATTATGTTTTATTTTGTAGTTTCCCTCTTCATTGTGTCGGTATTCTGTAATCTATGTTTGACGTGTGTTGTCACTTGTCACTAGTTTAGTTGTAGCTTAGTTTTAAGTCAGGTACCCACTGAAAATCAGCGTCATGGCTTGCCGAGGCATTATCCTGTTTAGCATCTAGTTTGTTTGATGAATGAATGTTCGAATATTATAATGTTATGAATGTTTTAAGATGTTAAATAAATGTATTTCTTTCTTTCTTTCTTCCTTCTTTCTTAATATAGTCAAACATAACCAAATCATGAAGTGTACAATTCTAAAATTTGAATAAAAAACTAACCTGTAATTATTTTTATTCGCATAGCTAGAATATATATGTTTCTAAAAGAAGGTTACGAAATATTGTCTTCGGTTACCGCGATAGTTACTCATGAAATAAAGCTATGAAAACGGATTATATCGCGTAAATTGAACTTATAATACATCCCTTATGGATGATTTTACACAGTAATCGCGAGTGTCATCAGCGATACGATCAGCGTAAATTATAAATTCAATATACGCGATATAATCCGTTTTCATAGTTTTTTTATTTCATAGGTTACAAAAGTAAGCCCATTGTACCTACTTTTAAAAACTATTGCATTTAGGTATCTAATCCTACTAATATTATAAATGCGAATGTCGATCTATATGTCCTCCTCTTTATGTTTAAACCGCTAAACCGATTGAGATGAACCGCGAAAAAGACAATTGTATAATAGGTATTTGTGGAAACCGACAGATTGAATTTATTTCGCATAATATTCAACCATCAGTTCTTCAAACTTCAGTACTTCACAGATAAGGGTTCAAACCCTTACCCACCCTCTTTAGGTTAAGGGTAAAAGGAAGAATACGTGAGGTATTTGGTTGGCAGATATTCGATAAGTCAAATATCGACGAAAAGCTAATCGCTTGAAAAACATCGACCTCACTACGGTTTTCCTCGTTAAAAAAACCTACTCTACGTACGTACATATATACGACTGCAAAAATGAAACTTGCCGTAGTCTGGTAAAAAAAATTGGGCGTTCAAAGACATGTGGACTTTCGGAGGACTTTCGACATGTCACAAACCTACCCACCTATGAAATACCTCCACCTATGAAAGTTGTTAAAATTGTTGCAGGTGAAACTTCTAGACTGGGCATCACGAAAAGACAAAAAAACAAAAAAAATATTAACCCTGTAATAAAACATAGTGCAATCGATTTAATCGCGACACTTTGTATAACATGAGTCATTACATGGCCAAACATGACAAAACAACGGAAACATTAATTTGAACGGGTTTTTTGTACAAATTCGCACAAAATCAAAAACCAAGTCACAAGTTTAGTCACAACACGAACTGTGAACTTTTAAAATTAAAAGTAAAATCAAACCGCGGCGCGCCGTTTTCAGCCGGAAACGCTTAATTATTAATATCGTTTCAACAGTGCCTTGCAGTTTGCCGGTTTTTGTTTTTTAACTAAATGTCCAATTTCAATTAAACGAAATTTTTTTTCACTGTGTGGTAATGGAATAAGTTTGTATGTTGACGAAATTTATGGTGTACACTAAGAGCGTTTTCACATTGTCCGATCCGATATCGGATGTAGGATCCTACATCCACGATGTCGGGCCGCGAGGTGTAGGTACCGGGAGTCTGAAATTATCGGAAGTGTCAATCCGATATCGGATGTCAGATGGCCTCTACGGGAAAGACAGTTCCTTGAGTGTCCTGCGGCATGCAGTTTGTGTATGGGACCAACCCCGAAATCGCGAAAAAAATTTTTTTTCGATTGGTCCGATAGTAAAAGTTGATCTGTATAATCCCAAAACCTTCCTGGCAACGGGAATGCACTTATTATTTAGCCATTCTGTATTTATGCCTGGTACTAGTTTTGTAATTGTTAATACACAGTAAATAGAGAGAGTGGAAGTTTTGTATGTAAAACTTCCACTCGTTCTAATCTATTTGTATTACAATTCCTAGCAACGAAAACTAGTACCAGACAAATATATGTTACTTGAGTAGCCATGCCAAGTTTCATATCATTTCAGTAAGCCGTTTTAAAATGAGAGCGTAACTTTGATTGTATGGCGGCCGCTAGGTTCGTGTCTGGGAAATTAAAATATAGAGCGTACCTACCTACACTGTTTTTGTTATGCTATAAAAATAGCAGTAAATAATTTTATAACTAAATAAACTTTTCTTATTACGAAAAAAATAACTTTACGACAGAAACTTCGTCAAGCTCATTTATTTTGGAGAGACAATAATTTCAACAGGAAAACACATCTCATTCCTGTCACGTAGTGGATGTCGCGTCTAGTGATGTGCCGTTTTTGGGAATGTTGCTGCCAAATCTTGATAAAATAAATACTATAGAACAATTTCACAAATCGACTTAGCTCATTAAGGCTTGTTTTGTGAGTAATCGCTTACCATCACGCGATATAGTTTAGACAGTATCTTTCCGTAGTTTTTGTAAAATTTCCGAATTTACATGGGAAGCTAACAAAATGACGGCCGTTGGACGAAAAAACAGTGTTATACAACGTTAATTTACTGGGTTTGGGCTACGAAATAGAATACGTCCCAAATAAAAGCAATCGGCGATAAAAGCTTGTAGGTATTTTGCATGGCTTTGGCATAAGCGTTGAAATGATATTTGCCACAAACTAGTTTTAACTTCCCACATCAACACTTATGCAGACGTCTTAACATGTCCCTAAAAACGTGTACCATTGTATGTTAATAGCCACACGAACATTATCTTAAGTTATTTTAGGGTTAGATTATATATTTCCTTGAGTAAATCTTTAAAACCATGTTCGTAAAATATCATGAATAAATAAACTCAAACTTTGAACTACTGCGAGCAGCATACATCGAGTCCAACTTCTGAATGTTTCGGAATGTTTCAAGAACAAGCGATTCAACGGAGCCACGGTGTTTTGACACCTAATTAAAGAGTAATTCATATTCATATTCAATTTTTTATTGCAGATAACAAATGATCCATATTTATTTATTTATTTTTTTTTTTTTTTTATTTATTATTTATTTACATACACACAACCATCAATTACAGGAAATCCTAATTCGACAGTATGGAAATTGACACAAAAAATAGGTACAATACATTAGCTTACAGATTACAGTAGCACAATACGTAAAGCGTAGCTCTTGTGAGTTCGTTCAAAGAACAAGAGAACAAATCTAACTCGATCGCTACTCTATTAAGGGTCCGAATTGCGCGCGTAAAGGGGGCCTGGCGAAGGAGTTGCGTTCGAGCGAGCGGCTCGGCCAGCAGGCTCGGCTGCCGCCGCCGCCACACATACCGATCTGGTACGTTCAAACGCACCTCTGCCAGGACTCCAGGGTTGCACAACTTGCCCCGCACCAACTTAAATATATATGAAGCTAGCCCCAGCTCCCTTCTAACTTCTAGTTTATTGTATCCTACCATTCCTAACACGAACAACGTAGGATACTTTAACGGATAAAAAGGGTATACTCCGTATAATTTTAAATATATAAATCTAATAAATTTATTTTGGATGCGTTCCAACATTAACCTATATTTTGACTCGTGTGGACTCCAGATTGCCGCATTACCCTCCAAGTGACTCCTGACTATTGCCTCGTACAAGACACGTATCGCGTTAATATTAGTAAACCCATGAGCCTGCCTCATTACAAACCCCAGATTTCGGAAAGCCTTCTTACATACTGAAACAATATGGTCTCGAAAGGTGAGATCGGACTTCAGCAGCACCCCTAAGTCCTTCACTTCGCCGACGCGCTGCATCGGTGACTCTCCTAACACATATTGGTAGCAAAGTGGATTCCGAGATCTGGTGAATGAGACAATGGCGCACTTTGACACGTTAAAATTTAACCTATACGTTTGACTCCATTTGACCACTCGGTGTATGTCCTCTTGTAATTTAATACAATCAGAGCTGTCATTAACTCTGCGGACAAGCTTGAGGTCATCAGCAAAGAGTAGACAAATGGAATCTTTAACAACGTCAGGAAGGTCATTTATCATTAAAATGAACTCTAAGGGGCCCAAATTGCTCCCCTGACTTACGCCAGACCTCGTGAAATATGGTTCTGACACGTGACCAGCACAGCACATACTGGCGCCTGTTACTTATATAGCTGGCAAGGAAAGTAAGAGTATGTGGAGTGAAACCCGCGCTTGCCAATTTCACGAGTAAAACATCATGGTCGACGGTATCGAATGCCTTCCGGAAGTCGAAGTATGCCACATCCACCTGGTCTCCTGCATCCACTGCCGGCACTATATTGACCATGAGATGCAATAGGTTACCTGTGGTACTGCGCGCCTTCCGGAAGCCATATTGCGCATCAGACATTATGCAGCTAGCTTGGGCCTGAACCGATTGGTAAATCGCAGACTCAAATACCTTAGCGACCGTACACAATACTAAACTACAATACAAAATTAAATAACAAACGAAACCGTCAACGCCATCTATACGACTGTAGGCCAAAACTAGTAGTGCCCTCTGAACGAGAATCAAATTTTCTTGATTTTCGAGGCACGTTTTTTCCTTAAGGAGCCCACTGACTATCAGTCCGCCGGACGATATCGGCCTGTCAGTTAGAACAAAAATTTGACGGTTCCGAACAACTGACAGACCGATATCGTCGGGAGGACTGATAGTCAGTGGGCCCCTTTAGACTGTATCCATCTATTACGGAGTTATATCTATCTTTGGTTAAAGCAACAATAAATAGGGACACTTAAAAATTATTAAAATATTAAATTCACCGAAGGGCAAGCGAATGATGATGGTAGGACCTCTGCTGGCTTGTTTTTCGTACTACGAGTACGTATAAGAAGATTAAGAAGACCCGTGCGTGCGGATGGCAAATGGCGTGATAGCGCTTCGCCAAATCTGGACACGCCGCTCCAAAACCATATATTTGTCGAATATTCCCGGTTTGGAATGTTCCCAGAGTACATCACTAGCCGCGACTCGTGGTTAATTAATTTCGTGCGGAAACATGGTATTAGTGCAAGTATTCTTGTTAGACATTGTTTATTTTCTTCCGAGATGAAAGGAGCTATTTTAGTCCGTAGACTTTCGGATCAATAACGCGCTTTGTTCAACTTTTAACTAGTAAGGCATTCGGAGTTGGATAATTAGTTATTCATTTGATATTATATGTATGATATTAGATATCTTGTGTGTTGTGATTGATGTTATTGTGTCCATAACTATTATTGACTGAATTTTAACTATTATTAATATTTATTTTGTAATTGTTTGTAATTTTAAAACATACCTTTTTATTTGTACAAGACTGAAATTTCAATATTTTAATAATGTTTAAGTGTCCCTATTTATTGTTATTTTAACGTACGTAATTTTAATGTAATATGCTGGATCATTTGTTATCTGCAATAAAGAATTGAATATGAATATGAATTACTCTTTAATTAGGTGTCAAAACACCGTGGCTTTGTTAAATCGCTTGTTCTTGAAACATTCCGAAACATTCAGAAGTTGGACTCGATGTGTGCTGCTCGCAGTAGTTCGAAGTTTGAGTTTATTTATTCATGATATTTTACGAACATGGTTTTTAGATTTACTCAAGGAAATATATAATCTAACCCTAAAATAATGGTAAATGGTAATTAAATAGTACACGTTTTTAGGGACATATATGTCATGGCGTCTGCATAAGTGTTGATGTGGGAAGTTAAAACTAGTTTGTGTCAAATATAGGTATGGCAAAAATGTTCAATGCTTATTCCAAAGCCATGCAAAATCTACAAGCTTTTATCGCCGATTGCGTTTTCTTGGGACGTATTCTATTTCGTAGCCCAAACCCAGAGAATTAACGTTATTAAATACCGCTTTTTTGTCCTACAGCCGTCAACCGTCATTTTGTTAGTTTCCCATGTAAATTCGGAAATTTCACAAAAACTACGGAAATTTAGATGTCTAAACTATATCGCCTGATGGTAAGCGATTGACATTGCCCATGGACACCCGCAACAGTTGCCAGCCGATGAAGCTCTCTTTTCTTGAGGGTTTGAAGGTCGTATCCGTCGGAAATACCGCAGGCGACAGTTCATTCCACAGTTTAGCCACAGAATAAGTAATAGTAATAGTATTATCATACAGAACGGCCACGCACCGCCCCGCCCCGACTCGACCCGCAACAGAAATCTGGCGGACTTTTGGCGTTCTCAGTTCGGTTAGCGACGCGATGACAGAACAAAAATCTCTAGAGAATTTCTAGAGAAACGCACAGTTGAGGACTGCCAACCATCCAAGTCGTGAAGATGAAAATGTTTTTGCTTAGAGTGATGGCAGAAAAAAGCGGCAGGGATAAATCAGAACACTTCCTCGGAGCACTCCCCGTTATTCTAAGTAATATCTTTCACTGCTGTATTTACGTTACGTCATAAAATATTTTGTTACTTACGCCAAAGTGTCGTTTTATGACATTAAGCGTTAGGGTAAGCGTCCCAGTTTATGACTTCGGCAATATTAGCTAGAAATATAAGTACAGATGTGTCCATAAGAACTGGCAGTTGTGCCTGGCAAACAATCTGTCAATGTATAACGGGAAGTAGGCACACATACTCCGTGTATGCCTACGTTTCCGCCTGTGTCTGCGGACGATATAGATCTGAGGGACATATCTGTCTCAAGTTACTGCTGTCTTTGGTAAATAAATAAATATTATAGGATAATTTTACACAAATCAATATAGTCCCACAGCAAGCTCAACACCTAAGGCGTGTTGTGGGTACTAGACTACTAGACGACGATATATATTGTGACGTTTTCAATCAAAAGGTACCACATTGTCGCTTACCATAAGGACGAAATTAGATTGTATTTTTAAGACGAATAACCTGTCAGAGCGTCCTTATGGCAAGCGACAATGTGGCACCTTTTGATTGAAAACGACACAACTAGCGCGAGCAGTAGGTATTAGAGACACGCTTAACCAAACACCCTGCTCATGAAGGGAAACGTGTGTCAAATGAAGCGCGAGTGAAGCGAGGGCGTCGGCACTTGCACTTTCCTTTAAAATAATATTGTTGTGTTCGGTTTCATTCACGCGATAATTGGAGTGTAGCATAGCATAGCACAAAATCGTTTAGTTTGCCGGGGCATACCACATAAAGGTCTTCTTTGTCGGGGACATGACGCGTATCAGCTACTTTAATAAACTGCAGAAATCTATTATATGTACCTACAATTTAAAAACTAAGATATCAAACGTTATCAGGCCAAATAGCGGCTTTTTATAGCTTTATGAGAAGTGTTAAAAAAATAACGTCACCGACATTTTTCTGGAATGCCCCCATCGTCTTGAAAAATCCTAAGACGCGTAGAGGAGTGCAAAATATTGTAGCCGCATATTTGCCAGCTAAAGCAGATGTTGCCATACATTTTGATGTAACTGCATGGACTGACCATTAACATCACAACTATGTTCCATTTTATTAATTACTATAAAATCGGTACTCAGATGGTACTAAGTATCTAAATTATGGCAGCTTTTTGTAGCAAGGTGTTGACAAAAAAATGCCAAGCCGTCAAAATTAATGGTAATATTTAGCATTTGTATAACCCCAGCAAATGTATATCATAATGCGTCCAAAAATGAGTGCAATTAATATTTTATTTGTGTAAAAATTATGTCACCATTTGGCGTGACCCCACACTTGACAGTTCCTTATCTCTTCCCCCGGGAAAATAATCTCGATCTACATAGTAATTGTAAACAAAAAAACGCTCCTGTTCGCCATAACTTTTTTACGATTCCATTAATGAAAGTTGCCACGCATAAACTGAATAATACAAAATGGCTGACTTTACATGAAAACCAACGGTGTTTACGACCTTATAATAAAGGTTCGTGATGATATTCCCAAGCGCTCTAACCAATATAAGTGTCACCATAAGACCGTTAAAGCTGATGCGTAAACGAAGTTACACTTATCCTGTTTTTTAAAGAAATGGTGAGGGATATGAATACGCCCCTTCCCTAGTGGCCCGATTCCGTCACAAAGCGACATTTTACGCCTTTCGACGTACTTTACGACTTGGGGAGCCTTAATTATAGCCTGAAATGCCACTGTCTAATTAAGTTTTCGACTTTATTGGGCTATTAGAACGTTTTTAAGTGGCGGTTTGTAAAGTAAAAGGTAGTGTTTGTCAGTTTGCGGGAGTATGTGAAGTAGTTGGACGTCTCATTTACGCTTCTTTTGTACTTTTGGGCTTGACTGCTTACACAACTGGTTTCTGGGAAAAAATAGACAAAATACTGGAAGACACGGACGGTCTTGCATTGTAAATTAATTAGCGTTTATTTCGATGTTGAGTTTAAAACTCGAAATTAATTTGTACTTGTACGCGGGGACTTACGAGTATAAATCAATACTTGTAAGCCAACAACGGAAGCCTTCCTCATAAGATCTTGCCCTTTCACAGACTTATAAAAAACTTATAAACTTACTCCAGCCTTCACCAAGTTGAAACCGCAACAAAAATGAAGTGCCACTGAATCCGCTGTGAAGGAATAAAATGCCGTCGCTATAATATATAGCCCTCGAGTCAACACTTCACCTAATCGAATAGTTTTGAAATGAAATTGAGCCACATACACATTCCCTTCGCGAAAACCGACATAACTTGGACTTTTCTGTGTTCGTTTGAGATTCGCTGATGGTTTAGTTCAGGGCACTGTGCCTAAGGTGCATAAGGTGTATGTAAAGTTTTGTATTTTTTCTGTAATACTTAAATAGTCTGATTTCTTACACAGTTCTATAGATAATAAATAGTCAATAAAAATTAATTGGATCTCATTCTAGTTTAGTTTTAGTTTGTACTATGCTTGTTTAGAGTCCGTACCATCGCCGTAAGATCGAACAAGGTGTGCTCGCTAATATTTTAACAACACTGTTGTGTTGAAGCTTTAGCCTATGTCTTCAGATGTTTTGAGCACTCTGTGAACATATTTGATAAAATAAATGAGATCCATAAAAATAACTAGGTATGATACAGTCAAATACCCTATTCTACTAGTTAATCTAGAATTGTTAGGTAAGGTTTCAGAATAGCACCCCTAATCTAATACATAGCGCTGTAGCGTACCGTTTTGAGCGCGTGGGGGCGCTGCTCGTAAAATTTTACGAGCGTTACCATGGTTACCGGCGCCATTATGACTAGTTCGCCACGGCGGCGCTAGGGGCGCTGAGGTTCTAAGGTTGTATTTTGATGGGTATTTCATTTTAAAACTGAAAAGCGTCAGGGTTCGTACTATGCATTAGAAATCTAAGATGCTATGTTGCGACATAAGCACAACAATCCAATATCGTCGAGACACATAAACAATAAGTTTGGTTTTAGTTAATTTATGGTTTGCACTGTAAGCCCCGACAGGCAGACGGCGGCAGTTTCATAATAATACCTATTATTATGAAACTGTAATATCATGATTGTTTTACTTACAGAAGAAGTTGTTGCTAGGGATATTTTTAAATTGGATTTATTTACATTACTTTATTTACACACAAACTATAGGTATACTCATAAAACTGTAGCGGGTACCTAAGGCAATTATAATTTCTAATAATCAAGCCAATCAGAGTTTTTGCTGGGAAAGGGTTGACGGGTGTCTGGAAAAAGTGTCTGGTTCTTCAAGAAGCAGGTATTTAGGGTTCTCAAAGGTGGGCAACGCATAAGTGGCTCCTCTGATGTTGCTTATGTCCATGGGCGGCGATGACTGCTTCCCATCAGGCGGTTCGTCTGCTCGTTTGCTTCCTATTACATAAAAAAAAATCCAAAGCAACAATCTTAACATAGGTACCAACTTTTACATAGTAGGAATTATTTAGATTAGTACGGTTTCACTTACTATTGTTTTTAAATTATTTGATATAACTATGTCTCACGATAGTTTAATTTCGATTAGTAGGAATTAATTTATCTTTGCCATTTATACTGCACCTAGTCCAAGCGTCGTTTAATTCTTTGTGATAAACTTCCTAAAGCATATTTACTCTCAATAATGCCTTCGCTTGTGGCTGATATAGTCCGAGCCTTTACAAATAAGACTTTACGTCTGTGTGTATGCAGTAATCTTATCTATGGCATGCGCATCGGCGCGATATTCAACACTGAGCGTGAGTTGACATACAATACACACAGTTTACATACATGCTATTATGTAGGCACACATACCAACCATGAGTTAGTAACCTGGAGCAATAGGTAACGGCAAGATAGTTGAGGTGAATGATTACATACAAAGTTGTTACACGGGTTCACAGGGCGGACACGCTATACTTTAAAAATCACTTGCGTTTCTATGTGTGAACGGCACGTCTGTACACGCGGCACGGTGTGAGTAAGTTGCTTAAAAACAGTACTGAGCGGTCGGCAAACGGCCGTCAATCTGCTGTCGCGGGGCGAGGTAATTCGAGTCGGGGCGGGGCGGTGCGTGGCCGTTCTGTATGATAATACTATTAGATACTTATTCTGTGACGGGTTCTTCTTTTATAGAAACTTTCCTATAATCTCTAGATCTAGATCTTTTCTATAATGTCTTGTATGCATACAGATACAGAGTAGTTTCAATAAAATAAGTAAGTAAATAGGTATTCTTTATTGTGCACCATAAAGTTAAAAAATACACAGAAAGCGAAATAGGTAAAAGCTTAAGACTAGGTAACAGCAGGCGGTCTTATTGCTAAAAATAATTTTCTAGATATAGCTAAAGGCAGATCAGGCTAAGGATATTGTCCCACACACGTGTATTTATCACGTATGTTATCGCTCAACGCAGATGAAGTCGCGGGCAGTTAAAACACTAGTTAAAACATAAAAAACCGGGTCTATCGACAGAGACGGGTTATAAATAAAGTAATTCACTAAGCGCCACTTGCAACATCCCACTAACCCGGGGATAAGCCGTTGAACCGTTAACCCAGTGTCAAATTGTACTGGTAACCATGGTATCTCCAGGTTTAACCTGTTAGCCCCGTGTTAGTGGAATGGTGTAAGTGGCCCTTAATTAATGGAATTGTAGCTACACAACGAAGTTTTTTTCTATATTATAGGTATATTGAACAACTTTTCAACGACGGGTCATGCCCGTCATGCGTATCATCTATCAACACAACGTCACATCACTACGTAAAGTTCGTAACGTCCGACTTGTTGACGGACCGTGTACAATTATACATAGTGACGTCACGTGTAGCTTCACTCAACATGTTCTTAGTACGAGTACAGTTACCGCTTAGCGGATGGAACATATTATAGTTCAATTAGTTCAAAGCTGGAGTGATGGATGAAGTGCGTACCTATTCCAGGTCTGGTCGCATCAGCGAAGAGAATAAAGGTGACGCAACCAAAGCAACTATTAGGTATACAGGGTGGCTTAAACATAAGTGCATTCCCGTTTGCCAGGGAGGTTTTGGGATTATACTGAGCAACTTTTCAAGCAAGCAATTTCGCCTTTGTACAAATGATGCGTTTTTCTCTTGTTTTATGTTTCTTTTTGTACAATAAAGAGTTTACTACTACTACTACTTTTACTTTGGGACCAACCACGAAATCGCAAATAAAAATTTTACCCTCCCATAGAAAATGGACCAGCCAAAATGTATGAAACAGTCAAATTTTTTTTCGCGATTTCGGGGTTGGACCCATAGTAAAAGTTGCTCAGTATAATTCCAAAACCTCCCTGGCAACGGGAATGCACTTATTTTTTAGCCTCCGTATATAATCTGTGACTTTCCGGAGTCTGACGCCGGACCAAGCTTACCCTGCAATATTTGCTTGAATGTGCAGGTAATTTATCTAACTGGCTTTAATTATCTTTACTTTTTAATTTATACATTTATTATGCACATCATCTCACAGTGGACCCATATTCATATTTGGCCAAACATTTTAGAGGCCAACTTATAATAGGCTCTAATTCTTGTAATCTCTATGAATAGTGTTGGGCTCGGAACTTGTTTATGGCCACGTTCTGTTTACCCTTTGATGTTGCCGCGTTTACGCTCATGTTTATGTTACAACTCCCACTGGAACTACTTATTTTTGGAGTCTGGTAAATATAGCTTCGACTTCATAGAGCTGAGATGAAGTGTTGAATGAGTTGAAGACGTCTTGACTCTTGAACGCATGTATATCCCAGTACGGGGGTCTCCAAACTTTTTTACCCAGTCCGAAGGGCCATGTTTATATAAGATACAAGTTGCTACGTTACCAATCATTTATTCATTATTTTTTTTAACCTGACGGGCTCTATTGCACCTAGGGCAATTAGAGCGGTAGGACTGTGTGGGGGGATGGTAGCCTGGGGAAAATCCACTAATCCAGGACCCGTCCGCATCACACGAGACGGTTCCTTTATTCAATATTTGCCAGATTCCTATAAAGAGAACTAGCGTTACCTAGTTTGAGTTTGTAACAGCGCCATCTTTCATGAAATTTGGACATCAAACTAAACAGGCCATATTGCACCTCAGAAACTTTCGCGCGGGCCACTACCGGGCGCCATTTGGTGGTGTCTGGTTGCTGATAATCCCAAGAACTGGACCTGGAAAATTGAAACGCCTCGCGGGCCGGGGTTTGGAGACCCCTGTCCTAGTAGATTGGACAAAGTTAGCTTGGGACCAAGGTAAATTTGTGAGGCGCGGACGGACGGATTCGCAGCAATCATGAGAAAGAGAATCGTGTCCCTGCTGGGTCGAATCAGGCATAGTACTAACAGCATTCTGAATGTGATTGCTGAAAAACTAACGTAGCTTTTAAGTACATTTATAACTAACATCTATGGAGTCTCAGTGCTTCGAAATAAAGAATTTATTATTATATAACTGCATGGCATTTGCTAAGACAACAACGTTAATAATGCCGTAGCTTCACTTTGTTCTGTTAAAGTTAGCTTACTAACTTTAGATAGTTATCACGTAAAAAGCGCTAGTTCCAATATGGCGAATGTTTAAAGGCTGGATCCACCAGTGTACGGCACTGTGCGGCACAAGCATATTCAGTACAAAAATGCTTGTGTCGCACAGTGCCCCACACTGGTGGAGTCCCGCCTTTGTTCTTGAAACATTGATGCGAAATAAGCAATGATTGCCAGTGCAGTTCTTGGTAGTCGATAATTAAGGCGTACATACTAGGAATGTTTAAGTTATAATAAGTCACGTACCTTGTCACTACATAGTATAAAACAAAGTCGCTCTCCGCTGTCTGTATGTCTGTCCCTATGTATGCTTAGATCTTTAAAACTACGCAACGAATTTGGATGCGGTTTTTTTTAATATAGAGAGTGATTCAAGAGGAAGGTTTATATGTATAATATGTAAAGGTTTTGTGTAAATTAGTTGAACTACCCGTGCGAAGCCGGGGCGGATCGCTAGTATGATATAAAATACAAATAATTGTTCATAGTTATAATTGTAACTGCATGCATACAAAATTCTTTTATTAGATTAGATTATTTATTTTATGAAATCAATTACAGTACAACTTTGCCTAAGCCAAAATTATAAGAATTCACATCACGAATGTTATTAAATAAATGATTTATGATTATGATTTATGAATGTCAAAAACTAAAAACTAACATCCAAGAATTCCATAAAACCATCATATAATATTTTATCTCCTAAAAAGGATAGTCAGGGTAGAATTCATAAGAAATATAAATATGAAATATATGTCAATTTTTCATTATAAAGAGAAATTACCTACTTAATATACTCATGTAAAAATATTAAATAACAAAAATATGTCTGTTGTAATGAGGCAATAAAATTAATTTTATCCATAAATTCTTTCAATAAAAGGTTTCTGAGTTTGCGTCTAATTGCTTGCAAAAAAATTAAATGTGTTCTAAGAACAGTCAACTATTTATATGTTTTATTTATTTATAAACAAGCATAATCTTAGACAAATCGAACAAGTTCCACCATGCATAATCTTAATAATAAGTCTTTCAAATATTCTTTGTTCTGGCAATAAGTTAGTTGCCTAATTAATAACCAATAGGTACTGAATTATATCGCGTCCCCGACAAATTATGTTTTTATAACATTTTTATGTTTTGTTTACAGATATCGACCACCATTCAGGACATAGACTACACAAGCACAAGACCAACAGAAAACACCGAGCTACTAATGGTAAGTTGGTGCAAAATAGTAAATTGATACCATAGAGTAACTTATACTAGAGCGGTACTGTCATAGTAAATTTTGTAACCCCAGTAAATTCACTGCCATCTGTCGACACACTTTAAAACTAAAAATGAAGATTTATAAAAATACGATAAAATGTATTTAGATAAATGATTTTTTTATTTGCATTAATTATTTTTATATGTTTTTGACCCATGTTCTTTCACTGGTATGCGTTAAAATTATAAATAACAAACGAAACAGTCAACGCCCTCTATACGAGTGTAGGCCAAAACTAGTGGCGCCATCTGATCGAGAATCAAATTTTCGTGATTTTCGAGGCACGTTTTTTCCTTAGACTGTATCCATCTATTACGGAGTTATATCTATCTTTGTTGTACTAAACGGCTTGCAAGTCTGTTGACGGCTGGCGACATCTCGTGGCGAGTAGCGGAACTAAATGTAACTATTATGTTAAACACGCTCACTTCAGCACTCGAGCAAAATACTAGAGTTAGACCAAGAAAAGTCTGTGCAGAGATTTTGACAGCACACGCAGTGCAGGTGTTATTTTAAACGTCAAACTTCTATGAAATTATGACGTATAAATAACACTGGCACTGCGTGTGCTGTCAAAATCTCTGCAGACTTTTCTTGGTCTAACTTTTTTTTCTAGATGCTTAACTACAGTGCCACAGAGGGGATATTATGTTGGGCTCGTCAATAATTTACAAATGAATCAGCAGCAAGAGGCGATATGTTGGATTGCGCTAATCTAAGACACGAAAACCATCATATGGTTCAATAATCGTATATGAAAACTAATAATTCAGTCGCTGTTTTTAACTTAAGCACGGATTTGCGATTTGGCCCCAAATAAATTGCTGCTAAGTAAAAGCTTGAAATTAGGTGGTTTTTCGACGAACTTTGCATAGACGAAGCTGAAAATATGTGTATTTTTTTACAGAAGATCTCCACTTCGATCCAAAACCATTCAGTAAGAAAATCGAACTGAATACACCCGGGAAAATCCATTGTAAAGTGGCTGGTGGGCTCTCTCCGACCGTACAATGGTTTTTGGTATGTATTATTAATTGGTTTAGTATTTGTTCTCTTTTTACCTAATGTTATAGTCTAATGTAATCCTATTTCTACATGAATAACGACATATTTATAATTGTACCTATGTAAAGTGTGCTAAACAGAAAATGTTAAATGATGTGTAACGCTTGTTATCAATTTACATTTTTATGAAACAACACTTACAGGTTACAAACATAACGAAAAGTATTAGGCATGTCGATATCGTTTTGTTAATTATATGATTCTCTGAAAATATATAGGTATTAGGTACCTTATAGGTATGAGATAAAAAAAAAAAAGTTTATTTACCAAAAATAATTTGACAAGCCATTGACATTACTCGAAAATAGGTACACATTTCATTGACAAAGAAGGCGCTTCGAACTCTGTTAATATAACCATACATTTCAGAATTCAGCAGATGCGCTGCCAGAAGGCGTAAGCTCGGCCAACGGTACGCTGCACGTGGCGTCGGCTGAAAAACGCCACGTCGGCAACTACACTTGCCGAGCCACTGATGGCAACCACACCATCACTGCGGAGATACATCTCGATGTTGTCGGTAAGATATTAACTTTTCTTCTTCGCAGTAAAAACCGCAGGCTGCTGAAGGCTGACACTAAGCGCTTTGTACGTGCCAAAGGCCGTCGAGTCAGACAGAAGGGGGTCCCCACTCTTGGACATTTCTGCTGCAAAGACTGTCCATACTAATTTCGCGTTAGGCCTCCGCTTCCGTTTCAAAGCCATACTTGTAGTAACTGCCTTTGACTATACATCTCTTATACAATCAATAATTCTTTGCTTTTATTTATTTTCAGTATCGCCAAAAGTTATCGAGCCTCTCCCGGACACGGAGATACACATCGGCGAGCGCCAATCTGCGCTTTTGAACTGCCGAGCTATTGGGGACCCGCTACCGACTACGCATTGGGTCCGAAATCTCACCATTATTAACCAATCGCGTAAGTTTTAATATAACATCATGATTGTAGACTTCTGAACCTTCATATTCTAGTGTATAAATTTAAATTGTTTTTTTATTTACAGAAGATGGCGTGGATATCGAAGGAGGTGTAAATGCAACACACGCCAGGTTAGATACAAAATAACTTTAAAGTGGTTAAAATCACTTAGGCTCTAGAGTCGGATCAAACTCTACATGGCATTTGCAATGACAAAGTGTGTCAATATCATAAATAATTTCACATTTCTATTAAAATACGATACTCCCTCACTTTTTCCTTCTATTCAAGCCGGTGCAAAATTATACGGACTCTAGTTACGAAATTTTCTATAAAAGTTCTCACTCGCTCACTGTGCTATACCTTAGTACCAAGGCACATATTTTTAAATAATCATTAAGGTAATCTACCCTGACTATCCTGAGATAATTATATTCTAACACATCAAATTAACTTACCCTGTATTGCAGCCTTTTTGTCTCATTGATAAATTCACGTGAAAAAAAAAACGAAAAAGTAAATTGACTGGCAATTTTAGATCCCCGAAATTCAAGCGATTGTGGAAAAAAATAGTGTTTTAGGGATAAAAATAACACTTAACTAGAGGTGCATTAAGTATTTTTGCGTTCTGAATAAAAGGTACACGCCATAGAATACTCGCGTTTCTCTTGTCGTGGAATGACCTTTAAAATAAGTTTTTTTGCAGAATGTTGTTACTAAACAACGGCTCCCTATGGATTCGTTCAGCACGGCGTGAAGACTCAGACCGCTACGCTTGTACGGCGGGCAGCGCCGCCGGTATGGCGCGCACGGAACTGATCCTTATTGTACATCCAGGCACGTTTTATTTTCTCAGTGGTTCTTTTATTGGCAGTGTCGTAGTAGATGGTAGTAATTTTTCGCGGCTACGGTTATTTTGGCAAGCTTGTTAAAAAGTAAAGGTCAGTATGGCGCGTACAGACCTGATCCTTATCTTACGTCCAAATAAATTTTACCTAACAGCGGGTATTTGCTGTTGGGTTCTGGTCGACGGACTGATATTTAACCATTTCTGAGTAGATGTAGATACATTTACTTGTTTCTCTACTCCCTGCTCCACATGGCGACCCTGCGCACATGAAATCTTCTAAACACACACAAATAATACATCATTGACAAGGCACGGAAAGCAAGGAACTAACTGACGAGGTAGTTTAAAGGGCCGAGGTTTGTCGAGGCCTCTCAAAAGCCGAGCTCAGGCAATCCCTGTTTTCGACAGCGATTTACGCAAATACGTGACATACAATAAGATCAATTATTTGCAGAGGGCTACTATGCGGACGGCGGGAATGAATCTGGAGCCGGGCGTGCGGTGTTGGTGGCCGCGGGGGTGGCGGCAGGTTATATGTTGCTGGTGTTGGCGCTGATGCTGTACTGCAGAAGGCGTCGGCGTGAGCGGCGTCTTCGTGGTAACTATACAATTGAGAACATGCAATAGTATATACGTTAAACAACACTAAATTAATGCAAAAATGTGAAATCCGCAATTGTGTTTTTTAATTGTATAAATGCATAACACTTTTATTAGATTCCTTATGTTGAAACAAGAAAAAAATGTATAGAGTTAAACCAAGAAAAGTCTGCAGAGATTTTACAGTGCAGGTGTTATCTTAAACGTCAAACTTCTGTGAAATTATGACACTGGCACTGCGTGTGCTGTCAAAATCTCTAACTTTTATAGTAATGAATACTTACACACATTTTTTTTTTACTCCACTCCACTCGCAAAAATAATGTAAAACAGTTTAATTTTTTTCCATACAGTTATTTATATTTCTACACTACCTTTTATACGTCCAGATTAAACTTTTCTAACCGTTAACACACGAGACCAGAGCGTACTGCTCTAAACTATATTTTTATTAGATATCCTCCTGCCTTTACTCTTAATTAAACTAATGTACTCAGTAGGTACAGTACTACTTTTGTAATCACAGGTGAAAAGATAGAGCTAGAAATGGCGGAAGGCCGCGAAAAGTTGGTGGAAGAAGGCGAGGACAAGCCCAAGACCAACGGAGCACCCAACGGAAAACTGCCACACGACAGAGACAGCGGTTCGTAGCCATATTTATTTCATAGCGGTTCTTAGCCATAGTTATTTCATAGCGGTTCGTAACCATAGTTATTTGATAGCGGTTCGTAGCCATAGTTATTTCAAGACCAACGGAGCCCCCAACGGGAAACTGCCACACGACAGAGACAGCGGTTCGTAGCCATATTTATTTCATAGCGGTTCGTAGCCATAGTTATTTCATAGCGGTTCGTAGCCATAGTTATTTGATAGCGGTTCGTAGCCATAGTTATTTGATAGCGGTTCGTAGTCATAGTTATTTCATAGCGGTTCGTAGCCATAGCTTAGGTATAACAGTTATAACTACAAGCATATGCCTCAAACGCTTTTTTATTCTTTTATTGTATTTTTGTGCCCATGACAACGGTCAGGCAAGTTCAGTTCAGTTTAGACCTGCTATAATAATGAGTTGATGATGCATGCGAGGCGCGGTGCTGTATGAAAATGGGGGTAGTATGGTGGCGGTGCTGTATTTTCTATATCTAGTATATTATACACAAGTCAAGCTAATTTTGCCCTATAATTAACAGGTTTGTGTTGTTTCAGGTGCCGACACGTCAGAGGTATCGGCGGCATCTCGCGTTTCCCGCCGAGGATTTGAACATCTCGCGGCCCCGAGGACCTTGCTCACGGAGCAGATCCCTCTAGGTAAATAGGAGTTTATTTTAATTATTTAAAAAAAGTTCCATCTTCTTTTATTAATGTGTACCTGCAATCGTATATTTTACTAACAATGGCATCCCTCTCAGGCCGCGGTGAATTCGGCGAGGTCTCACTGGCGCGCCTCGACGTGTCGGCACTGAAGCGCGCGCGCTCGGCCGCCGCCAGCTCAGCGCCACGTTTGCGTCCCGTACTAGTCAAGGCCCTAACTTCTAAGGACGAGGTAACTATGTCGCAGAAGGCCCCGAACTACATTGTGCCTACAGGAACACTCGTGTATAAAGAATCCTGTCCGCTGTTTGTACTGTAATACAATTTAATAAGGAGTAAGGACTTGTAAGGAGTGCAATCCAAAATATTTACTAAATAGCACGTCCAAAAGTATTTAAAAAAAAACCGGCCAAGTGCAAGTCGGACTCGCGCACCGAGGGTTCCGTACTTTTTAGTATTTGTTGTTACAGCGGCAACAGAGTGAAAATTTCAACTGCCTAGCTATCACGGTTCATGAGATACAGCCTGGTGACAGACAGACAGACGGACGGTTTTACCCTTTGGGTACGGAACCCTAAAAAAAAAACTATTTGTAAATTGTCCATTTTTTCCACTAGGCGGCCGGAGCAGAATTCCGTCGACAACTGGAATTATTTGGGCGCGTCCGGCACGAGGGTGTGGCGCGCCTGTTGGCGCTCTGCAGCGACGCAGACCCGCATCTTATGATCCTAGAGCACACTGACTGGGTACGTTATGTCTACATTTTCATTCCATTAACACTCAGATATCGTAGAAAACGAGAGTAAACACGTCCTGTTGCTGGCACAACTAGTATAATTTTACTTGTTAAGATAATTGAACTAGTTCGGACACGATTCGAAGGGGTCCTCCACTTGTTGATGTTCTGCAGCGACCCAGACACGCATCCTATCCTGGAACACACTGACTGGGTAACGTCTCGATTTCCTCTTATTGTTTGAAATAAAAAAGAGTAAACAATCAAAGAAAAACGTGATAAATATACTGGCGCAGTCGGTAGTATCCCGCGACCTTCACCAGGTCGTCGCTCCATCTCGTTGGGGGCCTACCGGCAGTTCGTCTTCCGGTACGCGGACACCACTCCAGAACCTTCCGGCCCCACCGGCCATCAGTTCTGCGAGCAATTCGGTGGATGCGAGCGGCACAGGATCGGTCGGAGTGGCGAGCCTTGGGGGAGGCCTATGTCCAGCAGTGGACGTCTATCGGCTGACATGATGATGATGATGATGATGATGATGAGTTGGTAGGATCTAAGGATTCTAAAGGTAACTATACTAGTACCTTATACACACTGACTGAGTACGCTCTCATTCTCTTAAATTTCAATATATAAGATCATAACTAAGATTTTAAGCACAACATGCCTTAGCAATCAACTAATAATCTTGACTAACATTATGGCTGTTCAATTATTTACGGTAAATCTAACCTCAGTCTTATTTGTTTCCATACAGGGTGACCTGAAAACCTTCCTCCAAGCCACTACTGCAGAACAAACAGCGCAGTTCACGGGCGCTAGTGGCGCCAGCGCGGCGCCGCTGTCGCCGCAACACCAGGCCTTGTTGGCCAGCCAGCTCGCACACGCGGTCAACGCGTTGGCCAACCACCGGCTCACTCACAGGTAAGATATCATAAGATTAGACACATAAAAACCTTCCTCCGAGCCACCACAGCGGAACAAACGTCCCAGTTCACTGGCGCTAGTGGCGCCAGCGCGGCGCCTCTGTCACCGTAGCACCAGGCCTTGTTGGCCAACCACCGGCTCACACACGGGTAAGAAAGAGACGAGAGAAAAGCTAACAAGAGTAAATACTGGAAGACTGGCGCAGTCAGTGGGATCTTAAGGGTCACCGGCAAGCTCGGTTCTCCATACAAACGTAACGCTCTCATTTTAAAACGAGTAGCTAGTTTGCTCTGAAACTTTTTACTTACAATAGGATAAGGTATATCTATGTCTGTAATTAGTTTATGTAGCTTCAGATACCATAGTTAAAAAAATACAGCGAATTTAAGTTTTTCAGACAAAACTTGTTTTTGCTCTATTTCGTTTGTAAACAAGCTAAACACTAATAACGACTTACACTCTTTGAAATTAAGAAAAATGATGGCCGATTTAATTCAATTAATTTATTTCACAATGTATATTCCATAGATTAGTTAGTAAACATAGTCAACGTCTCCTTTAATAGACATTTTTATTACAGAGACATCGCAGCTCGCAATTGCACCATCTCGTCAGCTTTACGGCTGAAACTCACTATGGCGGCCATGTCCCGGGGGCCAGACACCGCACATTACTACAAGCGACACGATCAGGTATTTATTTTTCTGTTCTCCGTGCGGAAAGCGGCAACTTTAGGCACGCTCGCTGCGCTTTGGCTAAACGAACGCTTTGCGGCTCCGTCGAACATAAAAATAGTAACAGTTAAAGACGCCGGTTCGAATCCGGCCTTCACCACTGGAGGGCTTCGTCACTTTTTCTTTAATATATGACATCTATTACAGTTTTTAATAAAAATAGTATACAAACCTAGTAGGCAGTAAATATGAAAGCCTCAGATCACATCATCGACTTCGGCTTTGCCTCGGCCGGCAATGACGTGTTATCTGAGACATTTCTTATTTTACTGCCCTGCAGCAAGAGCACGCCTTGTTTTGTAACTTCTGCCCTCAAGAGTTTAATAACCGTTGATATGACTGTTGCATAAACATACTGTATACTGTAGTAGATAAATACTTAGAGTTGTTTATTATAGGTGATCCCGCTGCGCTGGTTACCGGCCGAGGCGGCTTTGGAAGGCGAATACTCCGCCAAGTCCGACGCGTACATGTTCGCAGCTACTGTATGGGAGGTTAGTTACGCTATTCGACGAGAGGTGGCGCTAGTAGTTGTGTCTTATAGGTGATCCCGCTGCGCTGGTTACTGGCCGAGGCGGCTTTGGAAGGCAATTACTCCGCTAAGTCCGACGCGTACATGTTCGCAGCTACTGTATGGGAGGTTAGTTACGCTATTCGATGAGAGGTGGCGCTAGTAGTTGTGTCTTATAGGTGATCCCGCTGCGCTGGTTACTGGCCGAGGCGGCTTTGGAAGGCAATTACTCCGCTAAGTCCGACGCGTACATGTTCGCAGCTACTGTATGGGAGGTTAGTTACGCTATTCGACGAGAGGTGGCGCTAGTAGTTGTGTCTTATAGGTGATCCCGCTGCGCTGGTTACTGGCCGAGGCGGCTTTGGAAGGCAATTACTCCGCTAAGTCCGACGCGTACATGTTCGCAGCTACTGTATGGGAGGTTAGTTACGCTATTCGACGAGAGGTGGCGCTAGTAGTTGTGTCTTATAGGTGATCCCGCTGCGCTGGTTACTGGCCGAGGCGGCTTTGGAAGGCAATTACTCCGCTAAGTCCGACGCGTACATGTTCGCAGCTACTGTATGGGAGGTTAGTTACGCTATTCGACGAGAGGTGGCGCTAGTAGTTGTGTCTTATAGGTGATCCCGCTGCGCTGGTTACTGGCCGAGGCGGCTTTGGAAGGCAATTACTCCGCCAAGTCCGACGCGTACATGTTCGCAGCTACTGTATGGGAGGTTAGTTACGCTATTCGACGAGAGGTGGCGCTAGTAGTTGTGTCTTATAGGTGATCCCGCTGCGCTGGTTACTGGCCGAGGCGGCTTTGGAAGGCAATTACTCCGCTAAGTCCGACGCGTACATGTTCGCAGCTACTGTATGGGAGGTTAGTTACGCTATTCGATGAGAGGTGGCGCTAGTAGTTGTGTCTTATAGGTGATCCCGCTGCGCTGGTTACTGGCCGAGGCGGCTTTGGAAGGCAATTACTCCGCTAAGTCCGACGCGTACATGTTCGCAGCTACTGTATGGGAGGTTAGTTACGCTATTCGACGAGAGGTGGCGCTAGTAGTTGTGTCTTATAGGTGATCCCGCTGCGCTGGTTACTGGCCGAGGCGGCTTTGGAAGGCAATTACTCCGCTAAGTCCGACGCGTACATGTTCGCAGCTACTGTATGGGAGGTTAGTTACGCTATTCGACGAGAGGTGGCGCTAGTAGTTGTGTCTTATAGGTGATCCCGCTGCGCTGGTTACTGGCCGAGGCGGCTTTGGAAGGCAATTACTCCGCTAAGTCCGACGCGTACATGTTCGCAGCTACTGTATGGGAGGTTAGTTACGCTATTCGACGAGAGGTGGCGCTAGTAGTTGTGTCTTATAGGTGATCCCGCTGCGCTGGTTACTGGCCGAGGCGGCTTTGGAAGGCAATTACTCCGCTAAGTCCGACGCGTACATGTTCGAAGCTACTGTATGGGAGGTTAGTAACGCTATTCGACGAGAGGTGGCGCTAGCAGTTTTTTATTACAAGTGATCCACAGTTGCTAGTTTTCATTGCTTTTGAGGTGACAAATACATGTTATTAGTTAACGCGGTTTTTCATCGGGTTTCTATTATTATGTAGTCAGTAGCATGATTGGTTTACATTTACCTGATGGTTCGTAAACATTTATTTTAAACCGTACTCCATGCTGTTTGAAAAATACTATTGACCTGTTACTTCACTAAATGTAAAATTGTATGAGTTAATTTAATATCGAAATATTCTATTCATTATTAAAAATCATACAAATACAAAATTTATTTGTCCAACATAGGTGTACATGGGATGTTACAGATCCGTCAGTTTCACTATGTGGCGTCTTACGGCATACAAATTTTGAGAGCATGCATGTCAAAATATAAATGTATGTACATATTTACAATAAAATATTTAATCTGTATTTTGAAATATGTTAACATCGGCTGTTCTTGGTTGGTGAATATAATATCCCTGGCCAGCCAATAACAACACGGCGCAAATAAGTAAGAAGTAGTGTTTTAACTAAAACTCACTAGAATGTATTTGTATTTCAGATTTACACTAAAGCAGAGCTGCCATTTGCCAAACTAAACGACAACTCGGTTCTGGAGCGGCTGAAGAGCGGCTCCCTCGAGTGGACGGTCCCGGCTTCGATGCCCGAAGCGCTTGCTGAGTTACTGGTAAGTTTCAGTAAGAATATCATCATCATAAGTAAGTCTCTTGTCGGTGGAGCAATTTCCATGTTTCGCGGTCCTCTGCCTTCTCTTTGAGAGCCTGATACGACACGACGTTGAGTTTTTCCTTTATTTGATGCATGTACGCTCTCCTCGATCTTCCCTCCTTCCTCTTTACTTCAACTTTCCCTTCTTAGATGGATACAGTTTAAGGAAAAAACGTGCCTCGAAAATCACGAAAATTTGATTCTTGATCAGAGGGCGCCAATACCTTTGGCCTACTCTCGTATAGAGGGCGTTGACGGTTTCGTTTGTTATTTAACAATTTTAACGCATAGCAGTGAAAGAAAATGGGTCAAAATCATATAAAAATAATTAATGCAAATAAAAAAAACCATTTATCCATATTTAAATACATTTTATTGTATTTTTATAAATCTTCATTTTTAGTTTTAAAGTGTATCGATAGATGGCAGTGAATTTACTGTGGTTACAAAATTTACTATGACAGTACCGCTCTATCTTATTATATCCTCTTTGGTAAGAATAATAGGGCTGTTTATACTCCCAAGGATTAGATGGATACAGTCTAAGGAAAAAACGTGCCTCGGAAATCAAGAATATTTGATTTTCGATCAGATGGCGCCACTACCTTTGGCCTACTCTCGCATAGATGGCATTGACAGTTTAGTTTGTTATTTAACAATTTTAACGCATATCAGTGAAAGAACATGGATCAAAATCATATAAAAATAATTAATGCAAATAAAAATAATATTTTTTCCATATATAAATACATTTTATGGTATTTTTATACATCTTCATTTTTAGTTTTAATCGTGTGTCGATAGATGGTAGTGAATTTAGCTTTAAGTCTGTCGCTACGCTCAAGATACAAAGTTTACTCAGTCTTTTTTTTATCTTTTTTGCAGAAACGGTGTTGGAGCAACTCCCCATCAGAGCGGCCGCAGTTCGAAGCCATCTGTACCGAGGTAGACGCTGTATTACAAGCGGTTACATCCGCCGAAACTGCACAGGAAAACGACCCTTAAACACACCACTATACAGTTCAGTTTAGAATATTTGTTCCAGGCGTTTATGCCCTTTTGAAATCAATATTACAAGCGGTCACATCCGACGAAACTCCACAGGTAAAAGATCCTTATGTACATAACTTTACGGTTCAGTTTCTAGTAATGAGGGCTATCGTTTTTTTGCTCACCAGTTGGCGCCTCTGTTGATGGTGGTCTAAAAGACTAAAGAACAGCTGTCAGTCATTGAAGTGACATTTGACATTTTCAACTGCGAAGACCACCATCTACACTAGCACCCCTAGCGGCGAATTCATACGCGTTAGCCCTCATTGTGCCAGGCTTTTAAAGTCGATAAAATCGTTTCGATAGAAAAATGTCATACGAAACTGTCGCCAAAAAGCCGCTCCTATACAATCGAAGTTACAATCTCATTCACCGACACGGTATATTAAAAAAATCTTTGAAGCATCATAAATAAGAAGATACTTAAACAGTTAAATTCTTGAAACACGATCATATTTAAAGTATTAAGCGTAGCTTTAGTGAATATTTATGTCATTTTGATGCATTTACATTTATTAATATTATGCCGTTTTTATTTCGGAGTAAATTAAGTAATATTATAGTTATATTTAAGTAGTTTTAAGATAACGAAAGCTAAATGATACTGCCATTTTGTAAATAATGATATTAGAGTTAAGACTGATAGCCATATTAGATAAGGTTTAAAGAAGATTGCCGTTTTTGCAGATAATATTACGGTAGGTGAGTCAGATCAAGCTAGCTCGGCAGCGATTTCGATAGCACACTGTACAGTGCAAGTGTTATTTTAAACGTCAAACTTCTATGAAATTATGACGGTATATTAACACTTGCACAAACTGTGCTATCATATCATAATCGCTGCCGAGTTAAGTTGGTCTGACTCTACAGTGTGGAAATAAATTATGGGCCCTGGAGGAAAAGTGCCTTAAAACCTTAAGATAGCTCATTTTACTTAAAGGAACCATTATTTATAAAAAGAAACCAACTGCATTCAAAGATTTTTTTAAATTCGCTTGACCCGCCCGGGAATTGAACCGACTAAAAATTCCGAAAAATAAACACACTATTTTATTCGACTAGTCGATACAGTTAATGTTAATAATAACATTTCTCCAAGAAACATTAGGTCTTACACTTGTCTGTCATAAAAAAAATATCCATATAGTCGATAATAATTAAAAATCTTTGAATACAGTTTTTTTTTCTTTAAAAAAAAAGAATGTTTCCTTTAAGTAAAATGAGCTAACTTAAGGTTTTAAGGCACTTTCCCTCCAGAGCCCATTAATTTTTTCCACACTGTATATTATTATCTGTGAAATTACATACTTAAGGTAGCTAAAGACGGCTTTACAATCTGATTTAGTATACTTTACTCTATGCTATAGATAAAAGAAGACCCTAACAGTTTTGACAGCTGATATAGATGGCTGTACGTTCTTATACATTACTAGCTTTTGCCCGCGACTTCATCTGCGTGGAGTTAGTAATTTGGGTAGCTTATTTTTTATCCAATATGCTTTTTATCGATTTCTCATACAAACTTCCACCCCCCTTTTCACCCCCTTAAAGGATAATTTCTGGAATAAAAACTACCCAATGTCCTTCCCCGGGACTCAAACTATCTCTATATCACAACTAAATCGGTTCAGCGGTTTAAGCGTGAAGAGGTAACAGACAGATAGACACACATTCGCATTTATAATATTAGTATGGATTCGGTAACTCGGTTGTCGAATGCTTACGTTTGAAAATCCAGTTACTACCGAATGTATAAGTAGCGCTTACTTCAGCTATCAAAACTGTGACAATATTTAGTATTATCAAGTGTTATACTAATGTTTTTTTTTGTCTATAGTATAGCAAAATGTGTTTATACTAAGTGAGAGCGTCAGTAAGTAGTTGTCAAACATTTTGATCGTCCGAAATTAATGTAATTTGCACGTCCTAATCACAGTAGTACTTAAGCATTTATATTAAGATATTTAAGAAAAACTGTATAGAATTTTATTAGGAATAAAATTGGCTCTAAATTAAGCAAGTTACTTAGTATCGTTTGGAAATTAGTATCAATTTATAATGGGTACTTTTACTAATTTGAAGGCCTAGAGTTGGAATAAAATAAAGGTACTATTTTATTGTATTATCTAGGTTTATAATATGCTAGGATAAATAAAATATAAAAAATGAATTGATAACGTAAACGAAATATTATAATTTGATTCGACTTCAGTTAAACCGAATAAAGAAAAAACCTGCTGTAGAATAATTAAATTCATAAATTGTGTCGTTCTGAAGTAAAAGGGTGGCCATAAGGGTGAAATTTGCTTGCATCTCTATACGAATAACCTGTCAGAGAGTCCTTGTGGTAAGCGACAATGTGGCTACTTTTACTTGAGAACGACACAATTGTTATTTCAATGAAAAGTACCCTTATTTCGGCAGCTATTTATTATTTTTACTAGTATTTTAGCGTATTCGCAATTAGTAGTTTAATTTTGGTCTCAAAAAGATATTTTAATCTCGACTTTTATATAAATTGTACAGTCCGACAATAAAGCGCAGAAATAAAATAGAGAGAATATTAGTACATTACGATACAAGTGCGAAAAATAGGAAATTCGCAACGAGTGGCGATACATTAAAACACGACCGAAGGAAACCACATTTTAGACATTGGCGAAACCATCACAAATTTCACAAATTTGATGGAAGCCAGTTTTTAAAATAAGAAGATGGTATCTTTTTAAAGCAAAATGTGATGATTAATGTTAGGTGTTTTCAACCGTCATGTGAATGCAGCACAATATACAGGGTGGCTAAAAAATAAGTGCATTACCGTTGCCAGGGAAGTTTTGGGATTATACTGAGCAACTTTTACTATGGGAACAACCACGAAATCGCAAAAAAAATTTACCCTCCCATAGAAAATGGACTAGCCAAAATGTAATTTTGGGTTTTTTTGTAATATTGGGTTAATTTTATTGTTTGTAAAAACTGACATGTAAAAGTGCCCCTGTGGCCTATTTGCTGAATAAATGTTTGATGTACATATGAAACAGCCAAATTTTTTTTCGCGATTTCTGGATTGGTCCCATAGTAAAGGTTGCTCAGTATAGTCCCAAAACCTCCCTGGCAACGGGAATGCACTTATTTTTTAGCCACCCTGTATAATGTTGCGTACTTATGTACACTCAGTAATTCCCTAAATAATGATCTTACTTTTTTATGTCAGACTGTACTTATATTCTATTATTATTAGTATGTATTATATAGTTTATGTTTCTTGTACATTGCCAAGATACCAGACGACGCATTTATAGGTCATAAGTTTTTTGATATAGTTCATATGTATAGTTTAAATTACTCTTTTTCTACACTGAATTGGGCCTACAAGAATATTTCAAACTGATTGTTGCCCGATACTTAGGCTATAGACCTAGAAACTAGTCCCTTCCATAATATAAGATTTTGTAAAGTTCATTTACAAAATGAATTACATATGACGAAAATTGGTCTCAAAAGGCCTTTAGTACATTTTTAAAATAAAATGCGGTTAACATTGTGTTTAATATTTATAAATTACTTATACATAACAGTACAATATGCCTTCCTGGTTTAGTTGAAATAGCATTTATATCCTAAACCTTAAGGTCGATAATTAAACGGATTGCTCGTAGACAGAAATAAGGTTTTTAAGTGGTAACAAAATTTAATAATTTTGTCCGTGTAGATATTTATGAACTCCTGTTGATACGTCATTGATTTCTAATTAAACTAGAATACCTACTAGGCTTATATTATAAAAAAATCTCATTTTGATCCTATAGTTAAGATAGTAAGTAGCTTTTACACTTTTTTAACGGCGTAAATCGGTTCGAGTCGGTGTAACCGACGTAGGGTTAGTTTTTGTATGAAGTGTTCTGAAATTCTTTGCGAAAAATGGGTTACACAGTTAACATGGATCTCTATTGTTTCCCATAAAGTTTTAAGTCGTAATGTATTGTTTGTCCGCATTATCGTTAGTCATAATTTGGTTTTCTCAGAAACGCGTAAGTTTTCAAGATTGCCATAAAACAAACCTAACCTAACCTGTCTACAGAATAACCTTACGAAAATCCTGAAAAGTTAACGGTTTCAGAATTATGACTAATGATAATCCGACAATCATTACATTATGACTCAATAATTATGTCAAACAAAGGGACCCCTGTTAACACACTGTTCATGTATGTTTAAACAACAGTACGAGTAAAACTATTCAATTACATTGGATATGCTATCAAATGTACCTTCTATCTCTTTTGAAAAACGGTACTCTATTTTTACCAATCTCTCTCAAACCCCACCTAGTAATGTCAGGCGTGGCTCCGCGATTACGTCGCGTCGCTACAAGTACACGCGGCCCACACCAATTTTGGTGTCTAGCCGTAGCGGTTGCCGCGCACCGCTACCGAACGGACGCCTGCTCGCGCTTGCGCCACCTAGCGGTCATATCTGTCGTAATAGACGCGTTCTGTTAGAGAGTGAACCTTCTGTACCTAGTACTATTATTTATTCTGTGGTAATGTTACATAGTTAATAGGGTTTCGGGTACTTCCGAAAATCAGTGTTAAGGGTCCATTTTAAGAATTACCTGATATTCTGATTCTGAAGTTTGCGGAATTACTCGAATACAACTTACTAAATTACGTAATTATACTCATTTCGACACTTTTTGTCTATTTTACAAAGAATTTTAGAACATCTTATCTAGTGCCAGAATAGTATGTAATTATAGTAACAATTAACAGTAACATAAGGAGTAACAGTTAATTCGGTTGACTAGTTTACTTCTCAGTCGACATACTGTAAAATTACATATTATTAAATTATCGCGACAGATTCACGGGATTTGTGATTTCATGCGTTAATTTGTGAACTAGCCATAGTTTTGAAGGTCTTTTTAGCTTCGGATTGAGTAAAAAATATTTGATTTCATTTTATCTATAAAGAGAGAGACATTTGATTTTGTCTTACCTCGGCATCAAGTATCCCCGGTCTCCCCTTTTATTATTTTGGCCGCTGCCTAATATTCAGTATAATTTAATTATAATGAAAATTATTTATAACATTGTGTGATAATGACTGACTTTTTTGAACTTATATTAGTTATATTATTTTATACGTGTACTTTATTATACTGGTAACACATTTGGAGTTGTTATGTTAAAACTGGTTACAATTCGACTTATCTCATTACTTGTGACAATATGGCTTATTTTACTGTTGTGAAAAATTATGTCAAACCTTGAAGAGGGCATATTATAGCTAATTTCGTGATGTCACAAGATCAAATATTTAAAAAATGTCTATTCAGCGATTTCTGGGTTCTGTAGAGTTTTCATATTTAAGTGTTTTAGTTCTAACTCACAAGTATAATTTGGTAGATAAGCAGGAAAAAAATAAGAATGAACTCCTCAGAACTAATTTTATAAATTCACTTAGTGCGTAAGAGTATAGTGAAAATGATGCATTTGCAATTCTTTTAATAAAATGTCATTTGACTGCTAGTAAGCGCCTTGTTTCATTTTGGTTATCATATTCTATACAGGGTAATTTCTGGGTTGTGATCCTAAACCACTTTTTCTGACTGTAAATGATCCACATTATCATATGGTAGTATTTGATTAAAAGATAATTAGTAGATTTTTTCTTATTTCTCAAGTAAACTTAATCTTATACTAAGTACTGTTCTATCGGATACATTTCGGGGAGTGCGCACAGGAGCGATTGCACCCGTTCGCGGTCCACATTCCATTCGTTCGGACGAAACGTTTTGCCTCCTCCTTTTTGGTACGGACAGCTAAGGAATGGAATGCGCTCCCGCCATCTGTATTCCCTGATCAATATGACTTCGGTCTCTTTAAAACAAGAGTGAATAGGCTGTTACTGAACCGGTGAGCTCCATCTTAGGCCCTGTCTTCACTTTCCATCAGGTGTGACTAGGGCCAATCGCCGATCAGTTGATAATAAAATAAAATAAAAGTAATCATGATCACCCTATGACTTTTGACATACGTCATATGTCGATGACATATGTGGTATTTACTATAAAAAGGGACCTTATTGTCGATGGCGCTTACGCCATTATTAACAATGCTCCGATATAAATGCAATGCCGCGCGGCGCTGTGCGGCGTAAGCGCCATCGATAATAAGGTCCCTTTTCATAGAAAACGTCCCATATAGTGCATTATGTGAGGAAATCATTAGGAAATACAATAAAAACACACACTATATTACACGATCTATTCTGTTTATCGAAAATAAACACGGAATAATTATTTCCTCTGTTGCGGATAAGTGCCCACCACGCCCACTCTACGTAGCGGGTTAAAGTTCAAATTCAAATACGGAGAGCGGTCCAAAAGGCCGTTTCTTCTCGGAACAGGGGCGACATGATATGGCTTTTGGGTTATATATTTCTGCAATCTAATCTTTTGGCTCATCTTTCCAGGCAACTCCCTAAAAAGAGGCTTGATCCATTTGCTGAATTTTGGTTTATCTTCGTTCGTTTTCAGCTTGATACCTATAGATTTACTCATTAAGTTCGCGCCTTCGCTTCTTAGGGGCTTAATCAACTGGTTCAGTGCGTCCATGTTTATGTCCTGGCTCAGTATAGCATCAAGGCTTCGGATACTTGGTTTAATATTTTGACCCGTCCGTAAGGCTACGTTTTGTTGGTATCCCTGCATTACTATTTTGTAGAGCTTTGCTAACTTCTCAGCGCTTCCGGGTTCCTAAAGTAATAAACAAAATATAATATCAGACCTTAAACATTATATCTCAACTAAGTATAGATTCGGCATTCGGCCGGCATGAGTTGTGGGGCAAAATCGCCACAGAGTGCATGGGAGCCCGAAAACTCAAATCGGGGACATGGCAGACCCCGCCGGCGATGGCGGGATGAACTAGACTCCTTTTTGAAGGAGTGGCCAGACACAGCATTGGACAGAGATCTGCGGAGAGATAGGGGGGAGGTCTTTGCCCAGCAGTGGGACACGTAAGGCTCCAAATAATAATAATAATAAGTATAGATAGACTGAAGCCCAGCTAAAGGTAATAAAAAAAATCTTAATGTAACTTCAGCTTACTGTGTATGTAACAGCGTTGATTTTGCTGTATTTAAAATTTAACCAAACAAAGCAAATGCAATTCCATTACTCTTATTATTTACTGTCTTAATTAATGGCTTAAAAGAAGGTGTAGGTATCCCCAATCCCATTTGTCTCCGCCAGAACGTATTCCGTATACACATATACGCGCATTTATATGAATCATTCCCATCAGGCCCCGTAGACAACATGCCAATCGCTAACGCTACTTACGCTACGTATGTAGCTAGCGAACGAAACGCAACTGTCACTGTCGCACTAATATGGAAAAGTGATAGACGCAAAGCGATTCGATGGCGAAGCGCAAGCGATCGTCACTTGGCTAGTCCCTTCATGTATGGAGGCGGTCAATCGGTCATGTGGGCAGGGGTAAAAGGGAATACACCAGAAAAAATGGTGGCTAACGGCAGTAACGGCAAAACTAAATGATTACCTCTTCCATCCTAACGCAATTGGTTTCCCCGAAGGCAGTGATGCAGTAACGGGACCGGTGATATTTCACCTGGAACATCAAGGTACTGTAAATGTGCCGTTGCCTGGCATTAATTAACTGCCGTGCCAAACATTTGAAACATTGCCTGGCTCGAAAAACTAGTTCTCTAGACTTATATTGACCGGGATACACTTAGACCTTTTGTATTGTTTTTGAACTCCCGATATTTCTTGTTCACGGGTAAATTGAAGTGCCTTTTTTTCAAATTTTATGGTTGACCGATCTTGCCTCCCCGAGTACCCGAGTTTGTTTCTACGTGATGGTAACAGGGATGTTGCGAATATTCGCATCCGCATCCGCGGAACTTCCGCATTATTATCAACATCCGCATCCGCATAATGCGGACGTAATGAAAGGACGTGACACATGACAAGACAATATTATATCTACGTAACCAGCCCTTTTTTTTTCAAATAACCTATGTATATCCGGTCTTAATTTACCTTAGAATGCTCCCCAGCTGAGTCATTTAAGTTTGAGAATCTCAATTTAGCTCCAATTTGCCTGAGGAGGGAATATCGGACTAAATAATCGCAACAAAAAAATAATTAGTTGTTCTAGTCTAGTCACACCGCGCGGAATATCAGTACGATTTTGTGATATGTTATTGTTAACTTAAGATCGGATATTTTCGTTCTGTACACTATGCCGTAGCAACAGATTAGAAATTATAGGTATGCGTAGTCCGAACTTTGGCATCACTAAAGTTTCTTGTATAGTATCCAGAAAAATTGAAGGCGTCTCACACAAACTATTGCGCTTATCGAAATAAATAAAATATGATCAAATTCATTATTTTATTGTTAATTACTTTCAATAACAGGATAATTAGAAAATAGTCGTAGGATATGAAAAAAAAACTGCAACCCCGTCAAAAATCGAAAAAAAGTGTCCGATCTTAGGCGACCCTACCTTATTGTACGTACCTTAGCTTGTGCAAAGGGAAATTCAGTTATCCCTCCATCCTGCTCGTGTCCATTTTCAAGTTCTAATTGGAAACACTAGAATCACAGAAAAAAAACGACATGTTTAAATAAAAGCTCATGACACGGCCAGTTTTGTCTAAAAGTGCCAATGCAAAACATTAAGCATAGGTAGGTACCAGCCCGTAGAATCAAAATATAATGTAACTACCGACTCTAGACAACGTTAGATGGCGCTGTTCTGAACAGAGAAAACTGAATCAGGCTATCTAGATCGCGTGTTATTCGCCCATGAAGCGAGGTTTAGACTAGCAAGAACTTGCATGCTATTTACGTTACATTGCTGACTACTATGGTAAACTGCATTCAAAATGTTTATCAGATACCGCAATGTAATGAAAATTGCACGCAAGTTCTTGCTAGTCTAAACCTCGCTTTAAGTATGGAATGGACTTAGAAATACTGATTCTACTAAATTCTCGCCAATCGCTACACGTAAATAAAAATTATAGCATAAAGGATGACTCACGTTAGACCGGGCCGTGTCCGGACCGGAGCTTCCGGCGCTTACTTCTCTATGACATGATAGGTGATCGTGATGCCTTCCATAGAAAACGAAGCGCCGGAAGCTCCGGCCCGGACACGTCCCGGTCTAACGTGAGTCATCCTTTAATTGCAATATTAAGAACTTACCGAAATTGGTTTTAAAATACAAATAAAAAGGAACGCAAACACGATAGTGTTCATTTTCAAGTCTGTATTAGAATTGATAAATTCTCTTCAAACGAGCTTATTAAGTCCATAAAATCGATTTTCCAACTAATAATTAAATCATCACTAGGCACTTTAGATTGTAAATATAAGTGACCGTAAGAAATTAGTCAATCAACGCGATTTTAATCAGGTCTTGAAAATAAATATAGCCAATTTCTTACTATCTATCGTTATAATCAATTAAACGCAATACCTATATTGAATAAGCATTGATAACCTACGGTTAGCGAGACCAATATCACTAATATCCAATTATTGAATAATAATTATCTGAATACTCTATGAATAAATTGATCTAAAGCGTTTCGTCCTGTCATTTTAATTGCTCGCCGAGAGTTTCTTAGTTTTTTGGAAACCAGTATAGTGGGAACTTTGTATCCTTACCTTATGTTTGCATTAGTTTTTGTTCTCTTGCAGTTCCTCGCTCGCATCGCATCAATTTGAATCAAGTATTTGTCTATTTGTCGTCACACTCAACTTCGATTCTACAAACAAATAATTCTTCCAATCATTTGATAACTGCGGTTTTCAAGATGCGGACGCCATTCCTACTGTTTATCATCTTGTTTTTGATTATTGGGTCATTAGCTCAAGTAAGGATTTACTATAAGAATTGTATACTTAATTATTTTCAATTTGCTTTGACGTATTTTTATTAGAATATAGTTTCTAAATAAATGTGATATTTTTAGAAAACGTCTGTTGTTACAGGATGTCCATGATTCAGTAAGTATTTTTTTTTTTCAAATGGTGGACATACTCATGGGTAAAAAATTTAGGTAGTCGCTTACTTAGAGCGAAATATAAGAATTAGGGCTTGTTGTATTACCTACAGGAGTAACCGAGGTTTTCAAAACACTGATTTAAACTTTTACGATTTTTACACATTATCAAATTGTATAAAACGGGACTTAATCGCGTATTTAAGTTCTAAGACTTACCTCAACAACAAAAACCAAGATTTACCTCAACAACAAAAACCAAGATTTACCTCAACAACAAAAACCAAGATTTACCTCAACACCAAAAATCAAGATTTACCTCAACAACAAAAACCAAGATTTACCTCAACAACAAAAACCAAGATTTACCTCAACAAGACCAAGTCCGGCTAGTTCAAAAAACTCGCGCGGCTAGAAGATGTTGGTGTCAACTTTAGCCACCTTCTCCGAGACCACGGGGACAACGCCGTCCTCGAAACGTCGGAGGTAAAATTTAAATACTCGAGTAAGTCCCGTTTTAATCAATAGATCAAATAATTTTACAATTTAATAACCGAAGTTTTTCACTAGGATTTTGATTTCTTTGATTCAATCTTCTTTTTACAGAACCGTGACTCGTCGTCATAGTGAAAATTCACTAATCACGCTTCTTTTTAGCTAAGATACTAAATTAAAATAGTTATTTGTAAATGAAATAACGGTTATAAGTAAAGGAAATAACGGTATTATTTAACTTGTACCACCCTTTTTGAACGCAAAACATGACTCCTTTTTATTTGGGATATCATAAGTCAAAATAAAATCGCGAATAACCTCTTACTGTATTTTTATAGGGGAAGAAGTCGGGAAGAAGGGTAACAATATTTCCATTTTATTTATTACATTATTTTCATGGAGTTGTTCGACTTTGCTATTGTCAAATTAATAATTAGATTATGGACATGGTACGTATAGTCTGCATCTTCTCAAATGATTTTTACGCCTAAGCCGGTAATCTCTTAAACAAAAGCCATAGTTCCTTTTGTGACGGGCTCTAAGCTTTCAACTTAGGCACGTGGTAAACCAACAATGCCGTTTAAAAAGCAACTGTATCGCGATAGTACTAAAGTAAAATCTTATACGACGTACCTATAGATACACCATTTTAATTTTTTTGACAAATTTTGATATAAATTGATACAGTGAAATTGCGCTTATGTTGTACCTCAGTATAAGGAATCTATCCACAGTATCCTATCAAAATGAAAATCAGAGAAAAATGAAAAGAAAGACAACAAAATATATAATAGGTATAGTAACCCACTCTACATCACGTAGAGCAATAAAATTATATTACAGAACCTACAAACGTATGCTGTGGTGCTATTTTTTTAAATCATACCCTCAACCTATTGGTTTTTCAGGAATGCAACAAACGCTCATGCCCCGCGCTTTGGCGTCTTTAATAGGTAATTTTTTTTATATTTCTGTAAGGAAGGGCGTCTGCGTCCGCTAGCTGGTGCAGGCGGATGAGCGTGTTAACGAAAAATATGAGCAACGCCAACTGGTGCAGACGCATGCGACGGATTTTACCTAGAATAGTACACGCGTGCTTATGTCCACTCGGAGTGGGCGTAAGCACGCAGGTACGCTAGCTAGCGGATGCCTAACGTAGCGTCTTATCTACGTGCGAACACTCGCGAACGCGAAGGAAAGCGGCGCGGCGCGGCGGGCCCACGGCGTTCGCGTTCGCAACGGGATCGCCCACGTAGGACACTTCTATAGGTATCAAAGGATCGTTTCACCCCGCGCCGCGCCGCTTCGCGTTCGCGTATTGTTCGCCACGTAGTACGCTGCGTAAGAATTCCATCCCTTAGCAAGTCGTGCCCCAAAACAAGTCAATAGACATTATCTACAATAAAAGTTAAATTAAATCTTGACAATTTAAAAGTGACTTATATTGACCGGGATATAGACCGTGATTACCTTTTGTATCTTCAGTCACCCGTGAACATGATGCATGTAACTGCGTCGAAATATCGGGAGCTCACAAATAATACAAAAGGTAATCACGGTCTATATCCCGGTCAATATAAGTCTAGTGAAACTAACCGTGAATCATTCAAAACTCTAATTTAAAAGTGCTTGTTGCTAGGCCTATTTGAATAAAGAATATATTGACTATTGACTAACTGTAATTAGTTATAAATTAAATAAAAATAACAATAAATATTGCTAATATCTACTTAAAAATTAAATTAATACCTATTAAATAAAACTATATTAAAACTAAATTAAAGCTAAATATAGAAAGAAAAACTATAGATATAGAAAAATGTATACCGAAGTTATAAAAAGAACAACCCGTCCAAAACCTCCGCCAGTGGCATTGACCCCATAACGCTGGCTGCGTTACCTCTGTATTGTCAGCGATTTACGCTGGGAGAGGTAAGCGCCAGCGCTGTGGACTCTAAACCCCATTTAATAATTAAAATATATACTTTTGTTTTTACAGATTCAAGCATGCGTTAAAATAAATTTAAAGGCGATGCATTAATGTATTTTTATTTTTATAGCTTTAAGTATCCTAGAAATATATTTTAAATTTATTGGGATAACTCACTTTGTCTTGCGGAAAAGCCGTTGCACATATTGCCAGAAACACAACTAATAGTGGAAACTGGCCCAACTAATAGTGGGCAAAAACACGTGATATTATTTAATTATTTGAATTGTCAGTGATTAAATCACGTTATCTATATAGTATGTTATTGAAAATAAGGGTTGACAAAACTACATACTTATCTAAAATTCGCATTCAGCTCGCAACTTCCCTTAATTCACTAATTGCATGATCCCATGGTACCATTGGTGAGCGTGTACTCTCAATCTTTTTAATTTAAGATTAGTAGTTAAGTTAAATATTACATGTGTTTTTTTTATAAAAATAAACAGTTTAAAAAAAAAAAAAAAACCGGAAATCGTTTTTTCCAGATCGCGATTTTTGCCATTCGCAATTTTTACTTATTTTATTTTTTCTCAATAGCTTCCTTTTCCAAAAGCATTTCTAACTATTCGCATATTTTCCCATTAGTTTTATTTTCTTGTTACGTTTTCTAACCTTTCGCATATTTTCCCGTTTTTTATTTTCCAATAGCTTATGAAATAAAACTATGAAAACGGATTATATCGCGTATATTGAATTTATAATACATCCCGACGTTTCGAACTCTTTACAGCGTTCGTGGTCAACGGGTGACTGAGGAAAAATTACAAAATGCAAAAATACCCACATACTAAAATAATGAACAATCATAGACTACAAACTTTAAGGCTGGTTGTACATGCAAAATCGGTTCATAAGGCTAGTTATACCCAATAGCCAATAGCTTATTTTCCTGTTAGGTTTTCTAACCATTCGCATAATTTCCCACTATAAATATATTCCATTTGTTTACAATCACGGAAGACAGAAAATAGAAACAACGTATGCCGGCTTGTTGTCCCGGCCCGACCATCTGCCGGATGACTGACACTTGTGGATAAAATGTCACTTTGTAATCAGTTTCTGAAGAATTAAGAGAACCTTTACATAGGTACTAGCTGGTTGTATTGTTAATAACTGCTAAGTAGCTTAGCGTGCGCAGCGCTCAGTACTTAAGGTTATGCTCAAAAAGTCACCACTTTTCTCAACGGACAGTCTTTTCAGGGAGGCCTGCTTACTTAGTGTTAGAAAACTCTTTTTGGTAAAAATTGTCACCAGGGCCCACCGAAAGGTCTCGCTCTCGGTTGGACCGGTTGAATCCAACAGGCTCAGAAACCGTTGTTTTAGGATGCCATTAATGCCCACAAAGACTAGTTTCTGTAGACGTTTCAGTTCCTACCTAAAACCGTTCCTTTACAACAAGTTCTGCAAGATAGTTGACCTCCAAAAAATGACTGAAAGGGAAGTAAAAATTGTCGTGACTAGAGCATGCTTGGACTGGAACTATCACGAGACTGAACGTTTCTTAAGAAACATTTATATTTGACACTCCCATCCTCTCCTCCTTCTTCTCCCATCCTCCCTCTTCTTTCACACCCTTATATACAAACACACCCACACACACGCTCTCTCACACATACTCACTCACCGACTTTAATTTGTAAATTTATTAGTCGTTATTAGCTGTAAGTTTCCTCTTATTTTAATTAATCTCTTCTTTTCCTTTTCCTTTTATAGTAGTATAGTTTTGTAGTTTTAATTATTCAAATTTAAATAAAATAGGTGTAATATTCTTTAATGTCAACTGCATTCTAGGACCCCAAGTCACAGGCATAGCCTAGTTTGGGATCCACTGTATCCATGTGTCTGAAAATTGTTCTCTATTGTCAATAAAAATTATTCTTATTCTTATTCTTATTCTAAGTTACCACCAAAGATAGATATAACTCCGTAATAGATGGATACAGTCTAAGGAAAAAACGTGCCTCAAAATCACGAAAATTGTATTTTCGATCAGATGGCGCCACTAGTTTTGGCCTACTCTCGTATAGAGGGCGTTGACGGTTTCATTTGTTATTTATAATATTAACGCATATCAGTGAAATAACATGGGTCAGAATCATATAAAAATAATTAATGCAAAAAAAAATCATTTATCCATATTTAAATACACTTTAACGTGTTTTTATAAATCTTCATTTTTAGTTTTAAAGTATGTCGATAGATGGCAGTGAATTTACAGTGGTTACAAAATTCACTATGACAGTACCGCTCTATCTTATTATATCCTCTTAAGGGTTGGCCTTCACTATATACAAAAAAAAAACATTCATCTCTCATTCATTTTCTTTAAATATTTTACTCATAGGTAGCTAAAATAACTAATTTAAAGTGAATTAAACACGGAACGTTAATGTATATTCATTATCATTATCATGTAAAAAACATGCAATAATTTACGAATACTACGTCGGCAATAACTTTATTTAATTGTCTTGTCAAAATGTGCAGGTTGTTAAATTGATTAGTTCCAAATAAGTAAAACAACCGTCAAATTATACAGGGGTAAAATAATAATTTAACTAAACATTTTCTTTATCGCTGAACCTCACAAAGAAACCTTACTAATGAAAAGATAGTATTAGTGTTAGATATGTATCATTCTGTATATAAAAATCTTATAAATACTAATATCCACGTTATATTGCAATTTCATATTGATCAGTCATCAGTCAGTATTCAGTGGTAGCATCATAAGACATGCGGGTCCTTTCGGTTCTATTTCTGGTGGCAACTCTTGCCATCAATGCCATCCTAGGGCAAGAGCATGTAAGTTGAAATTAAAAAAGCTAAAGTCTTAGATATTCTAGCGATATACTTACATTGCATACGATGGAAAAGTTGGCATCGAACGTTGTAACGCGGGCGAGTGTGATGCTTTTGCAACCGGTGCAGTGCAGCTCACGGAGGTCTTTTTGAATAAAATATTTTTCCCCTCACTAGCTATCTATCTTTTATCCTTTAAAACAAGCGGGGAAAAACTCATTTTATCCACTAGTGGGGAAAATAATTTGACCTTGGATGGAGCGTGTTTAAGTAGCTTTTGACAGATAACAAAACGTAAAACGCTCATAATAATGGTTCGTTCGATATTAATTATCATTTAATAAATGGTTTTAGAATTTAATAAAAAATACCAAATTTAGCTTTATTCAATGATTTTAAGTCATAAACCTTAAATTCCTTAAGAAATATTAGTTTTTTTTTTAAATGATGTTTAATGTTATTCTGAACGCACAAGTTGAGTCGATGCAATTTCAAAACGCATCGTCAGAAATGTCAACATTGTCAACAAAAATTTTCTTACCGACTCCGACACGTAAAAATACACAACTTCCAGAGTTTTCTGTTATAATATTGTATTATCGTAAAAAAATGTGTGATTCCAGTGATGAAGTGGTTGTTGCTGCACTTTCCTCGCTATAGTGAGGGGAAAAGTTTTGTGTTACACACGGGTGCAAATGTATTTTACTTCTCGTGTGTTGAAACACTCGCTACGCTCAGGATTCTATTTTAGAACTATTATTCAACTATACAAACCTTTCGTTTGCTCGTGTTTCAATTCCACACTCGCGGGTAAAATATAACTTTGCACCTTTGTATAACAAATAACTATTTCACCACGCCAGCTGGTAAAGGCCCACGTGATTGTTCAAAAAGTAATGAGAAAGTTACGTTTTATTCACAAGTAGCAAAGTAAATTAATGCTAATTTTGAGCCTATATAATCTTAATTTTAATTCTGTAAATATTATTTATATAAAAACAACTCCGTAGCATCCAATGTACCTGCGAATTCGCAAGGGAAAGACTATGTGCATATACACGAATGTGAAGCAGTACTGCGTAGACGAAAGAGAGGTAAGTAACTAGACACTTTCTTTCATATATATAGTATAGTCCTCCTCATAGTTTTCGATGACGGCGACCCTAAATAATCATTATGGACGTTGTCTAGCGTGAGCCCTAATGTGGCTGGCCAGGCCGAACTTGTTCTTAAATGCTCTATTGCACGCGTGACAATAAAGTTGACCAGCTGCGTTTAACGTGTACACGTAGGAGGGCTTAGGTCTTTCTTTCCGCAACTGTATTATGTCTAGGCTGGTGAGGCGGTTATCTTCAAATATTTTGACACCGTTATGGATGGTAAAACGCCAAGTTGACCTTCCAGCAATCTCCTCCCAACGCTCAGGGACCAACGCTCCTTTGCGTTCTGTCATAGTCATATTAGTTATAGGCCAATCAAATTAAATTCATAAAAAGCGTAGGAATTAATTCCCAGCAAGCTGGAAATCTTTTTAATACCTTTCATTTGGTCCTAAATAAGCGCAATCCGAGTTTGCACAATCCCAGGAGGTCTGCATAAATTTTAGGAGCCTTAGGAGATATTTTTTTCCTTGGATTGCCAAACCACTTAATGTAGAAGGAACCCACCATCAAGTACATGGGCACTACCAGCAAGGTTTGGTGGATCAGAGACTGCTGAAAAGGCGTTTTTGGATTTTTAACGTGAAATTCAAAATGTCGGCCATTTTTTACAACTTTTGACTACGCATTCTATTCTTATTAGGGTCTGAAAGTTCGACTATTGATAATGTTTTTCGACTAGTATTGTACCAAGGAGGTTACCAAAGTTGCCAAGATTTTTATAGGAAAAGTTCTCAGAAATTTAAGTTTAGCAAACAATGAAAACCTTAATAAATACAAGCTTATTATTTGATATTTTTTGTCTGTCACTTAAAATATTTGTAGATATTTTTTGAAGATTATCGCATTAATTTATTTAGATAAAATTAGATATTTATTTATTAAAAAATTTTTTTTTCTTCAATTATTTTTTAATTAAACCCATCCAAAGAGAGTTGAAGAAAATGTCACAGGGACCATCATTCGGCACGAGAGGTGTAGTTATATTAGTAATGTGTAATGTAACCTAATTAAACATATACAGGTTCGTTAAAAAATAAGTGCATTCCCGTTGCCAGGGAGGTTTTGGGATTATACTGAGCAACTTTTACTATGGGACCAATCACGAAATCGCGAAAAACGTGTTTCCTTCCCATAGAAAATGGACCAGCCAAAATATATGAAACAGCCAAATGTTTTTTCGCGATTTCGGGGTTGGTGCTATAGTAAAAGTTGCTCAGTATAATCCCAAAACCTCCCTGGCAACGGGAATGCACTTATTTTTTAACCACCGTGTATTTAGGCATATTTCAAACATTGCAGAAGGTGTTTTCTACTACTTGGGTATGTATCTATATTACCCGACTCTTATTTTAGAAATATCTCAGATGTCGTGAATTTAGTGGTCGAGGTGTATTGTACATATACTATTTTTCTGTTCGACGGAGCGGAGCCGGAAAGCGGCATTTTCGTTTAGCGCAGCGTGCCGAAAGTTGACGATTTCCTCATGGAGAACAGAAAAAGACTTCTAGGTGGAGACGGAACGGCGACAAGTTACACACTTTTATCGGTTATTTGTTGAAATGTGTTGTTTCTGACTGTAATTTTTTTACAGTCACCTACTTACTACTTATCTAGACCAGGGGTCCATTTTTCTAACGGTATTAGTTTAATATTATTAGTGTATATGCGACCCTATTGTCTACTGTTTACGAACCTGCTTTGCTCAAAATATGTTTTATTTAATAATAATTAAGTTTAAGTGACATAAATACTTACTCTAGAAATGTTGTACCTACTATGTACCTACCTATTTTACTGACCTGTAAAACATTAACTTTTACCAATAAATGTCTTGTATCTTGTATCTTGTGTTGTCATGGCAACCCATACGATTTGACAGTTCGTGGACTATTACTACTAGTAGTCTAATAGCGTTCGAGAAATGAGCCCCAGGGGTCACCAATAATTAGTTTCTATAGGGGTTCTTAAAAAAATTACCATCGGGGTCCGTTTTTACTTGTTTACTAAATAAGAAAAAAAACCGGCCAAGTGCGAGTCGGACTCGCGCACCGAGGGTTCCGTACTTTTTAGTATTTGTTGTTATAGCGGCAACAGAAATACATCATCTGTGAAAATTTCAACTGTCTAGCTATCACGGTTCATGAGATACAGCCTGGTGACAGACGGACAGACGGACAGCGGAGTCTTAGTAATAGGGTCCCGTTTTACCCTTTGGGTACGGAACCCTAAAAATCAATAGGTCAGCGGCCCCTGATCTAGACGATTCTAATAAACTTAAAGTTTGAATTAGTTTTGGGACATTTTGGATTATAGTTTCACGGTATTTAAAAAAACTTAACAGATTAACCGGAATCATACTTATTTTATTTTTCTTTAGTCACCAATGCGAGATGGAGAAGAGTACCTGAGAATATCAAACACAGTAAGTACAGGAATATTTTAGCCTATGACGCTTTTTTCACAATGGAGAATGGCAGTTTGGCATTAGTCGGAGTAACGTAAGAATTGATTATGATTGTTATGAATAAACTCTTACACAGTGTGGAAAAAGTTAATGGGCCCTGCAGAGAAAGTGCCTTTAAATTTTAAGTTAGCTCATTTTACTTTAAGGAAACATTCTATTATTTTTAAAAATAGTAAAAAAATCAGCATTTACAGTTTGTTTTTATTCGCTTGCATTGCCTGGGAATAGAACCGACTAAAAATAAAAAATAAAAACTTGCTATTATATTCCACTAGTCGATACAGTTCATGTTAATGTTAAAATTTCTCCAAGAAACATCTCTCTTACACTCGTCTGTCGTACAAAATATCCATAAAATCGCATATGTAGTATTTTTTTGAATTTTTAATCGGTTCGATTCCCGGACGAGCGAAGCAAATTTAAAAAAAAACTGAATGCAGTTTTGAGTCTTTTTAAAAATAAAAGAATGTCCCTTAAGGTTTTGAGGTAGGTAACTACTTACTTTCCCTCCAGGGCCCATTAATTATTTCCACACTGTATAAACTACCTTAATTAGGACTCCTGCGACTTCCACCTGCTTCAAATACATTCTCGTAACTACTCAATCGACAATTTATATATAGGTAAGTATATATATATATATATATTGAACGGTGTTTGATATGTCAATTGATTTTCTCTAAATAGGTAAAGTTTTTTATGTAATATTATATTATTTACAGACGCCGGAACCTCGTGTAAAGAATGATGCAAAGCATGAAAGAAGGCTTATGGACCTCATGGTAAAAATACACAATAATACCTATTAGACTTATGTCCAATATGTAATACTTATTAGCACTTATTAGTCCAATCGTAAGTGTCATAGTGAAATATCTACTAGGTAATTACCTACACTCTCCAATTTTTAATAGAGTTTTCCTGAGCAAGTGAAATATTAAAGAACAAAATAAATGAATAGCGTCAACTTTTCACCGCCGTTAGGAAATAATTTCGTGATAAAAAACTTCAAACATCTAAATTCTTCTACGTTCAGTCAAGTGTAAAAATATGGGTGGACAACTTACTCAAAAATATGTCATAGAGTTAGACTAAGATGAGTCTGCAACGATTTTGATAGCACACGCAGTGCAAGTTTTTTTATGAAATTATGACTATTGGACATATTTTTGAGTATGATTTGTGCACCCATATTTTTACACTTGACTGTACCTATACTAAAACATACCTAACTTGTCAGTGGCAAAAGGCGCTAAATTCAAATTTTCTACTGACAACGTCGATAAGCCAAAGTAACTTAATTAACCGTTTCTTTTTTCAGCGTCGTGGATAGTCGGGACGTCGCGTCGGCAGTCATGAACGACAAAATAAAGACTAAACTTATGTTTCCAATTTAAGTATTTCTTTCTATTCCCTGGCCGCAAGTCGTGTCGAAAGCAAAGATTGAAACATATGATTAAGTTATATACAAAAAAACCACTACAAATTGTTCATGCACATCAATAAAATGTGTCAAGTCATGTGGCAAGCTACAATGTGGTACCTTTTGCTTGAAAATGACATTTAAAGAATGTATTATAGAAATATTCAAATAACATTTCATCGCATGTGGCATATCATGTTCGCATGTTTACTTTTTGATTAGCCTTTGTCGATAAACGAAACGGCTACGCTAAATTTTAACACCCACACTAGCGTCTCCCAAGCGTCGTCGTCTTGTCAACTCTATGCCTGCTGCTCGACGCAACGTTGGCGCAACTGCTCACTGACGCCAATTTCCATAGCGCTGACTAGACGCCGACGCTCAAAAGACGCTTGTGTGGGGTGGCCGTTAATCTTCACTAAATTGGTGGCTTTCGAACGCAAATAATGCATGACGGAAAGGAAATTACAAAAATTAAGAAGCTTCCTCTTCATCAGGCCCCGTAGACAACATGCCAATCGCTAACGCTACGTAGCGAACGAAACGCAACTGTCACTGTCACACTAATATGGAAGAGTGATAGAGAGACACAAGGCGATTCGATGGCGAAGCGAGAGCGATTGTCACCTTAGCTAGGCCGGCTGCTGATCAGAACAAATTTTCTATGGTACCACTACGAAGGTATACAAACTTTGCCACACTATGTATTACAAAGTGTGGCAATGTCATCATTAACAAATAACAAATAATTATTACCTATAGGAACATTCTTACACAAATTGACTAAGTCCCACGGTAAGCTCTGTAAGGCTTGTATTGTGGGTACTCAGACAACGATATATATAATATACAAATACTTAAATGCATAGAAAACAACCATGACTCAGGAACAAATATCTGCTCATCACACAAATAAATGCCCTTACCGGGATTCGAACCCAGAACCATCGGCTTCATAGGCAGGATCACTACCCACTAGGCCAGACCGGTCGTCATTAATCCCTTTTTTTATTTTGTACTGCCTATTCTTAAAACAAAACAAAACCTTAAAAATAATCTAGTTTGTATTTAATATATCCGCACCACAAGTTTCGTCAGGTGGCTACAAATGCAAATCAGCAACATGCTTCGTCCCAAACATACCAATTTAATGATGATATCCTTAACAGGCTTCGTCCCAAACATACCAATGATCCTCACCAGGCTTCGTCATAATGATACATTTATTTTCTATGAAAATATGACACTTCACCACTTTACGTTTATAGTTACACTGCCTCACTTTACGTTTATAGTGCCACTGCCTCACTTTACGGTGCAAAATTAGCTTAGACAGACTAACACTTGTATATAATGTCACTCTCACTTCAAAGTGAAGTGGTTGGACCACAGACCTAAAATTTATGCTTATGGACAGCCGATCCATACTTATTTGAAATTTGGAATATGACGTAAGCTTTGCAAATTCATTATTTACTTAGAAGCTCGATCAAAGAGTAGTATAATATAGCTCGATCCAAATCACTACCACAGAATAAGTAATATAAGTCGAATTAAGTCTCACCTCGAAATCCTTCCAAAGATATGAAATTTGGTATGTATGTTAATTAAAGGTCTCTTTTTCATGTCCACACTATTTCACATTTGGTGACCTCGAGGAATCGCAGCCATCTTGGAAAATGTGTACCATCCTGGAGAAATTTGCGTTTTACTCTAAATATACGTTCTCTATGAAAATATGGTGTAAGGCAACATTAAAGCTTATTAAATTCTACACAAATAAGTCCTAGATAACTTTGCGGAAAAAATACATCTTGTTATAGAAAATAATAGCTGAATCCAGATTTAGCGCTTATACCCTTACAGGGGATATTCTCTTAATATGAAACTTGGAGGAATATGAATTCCTCTTTTGTCTATACATTTGTACACGTTCAACTCCAATATCAACATTTTACTCGACTGCGACTTAAACAAAAAGTAGGGTTATGGGTTCAAATACTGAAAATCAGTACACCCTGTAGCTCAGGATACTGGACGGATTTTTTAAAACGACATATTGGTAGATAGATTCCTCTTGCCCTTCACAACCTGTTTACACCTGTTTTATTAAAGAAAAATCAATACAGCTTCCTTGAGAGGACGCCGAATAGTAAATCATATTTTTACTTCTAGCGCCTAAACTATTGAGTAAATTTCAATAAAATAGACATCAGTAGGTCCATAATTGGTACACGAGTGCTATGCAATACAAATTTACTAGAATAAATGGAGGAAAAATGCGTAAAACTTAAAAATGTGACTATAAAAACAGATTTTAGGTCTTAAATGGGGTTTAAACAATAGTGACAGTAATGAAATTTGATACCAAAAATTTTACGGTGCTTACGACGTTTTGGTCGCGTGGTACAGGTTGTGATTGCGATTAATAATAACAGCGCATTTCGATACATTTTATTTAATTTTCGATTGACATATCTTGGCAGCAGAGAACTTGTATCAAGATAATTGGACGTGTAATAAAATTGTAACTTCCAATTATAAAAACATACAGCATTTACCTATTACACTTAGATAATGTGTTTAATTAATTGCAATGAGGCGGAACCGAGCTAAAACATAAACTCATTAGTAAAACATACTAGACGGGTGATTCTAACTACTTTCGAATGTTTGATTATGTCTAAAACGACGAATTTTTATAATTGTTTAGTTTTAATCAGATATTAAATATTTTTTTTATAACACGTCACTGGTAGACAAGCATGCTACTGTTTTTTTCTAAAAATCACCATGCGACCAAGCGATTATCAGCCGTCTAATCAAGTGACAAATAGTTCATATAAAACGCCAATCAAGTGAAATAATGTATCTTAGTCAATCTGTGTCAGAATGTCCTATCATATTTATTTATTTATAAAAAAAAAAAAAAAGTATGAAAATGATCACGTGACTATTCCACCTGTTCCACCATTTCAATGTTGTATCGCTATTGAGAAATTAATATATATAAAAAAATATATATATATTCCCCTAAGGTGGTGAAAAAGGGGTTGAACGTTTGTAGGGTCATAAATTTTTTTGAGTGCGGGACTTGAAACTGTATAAAAGGCGTATTATTAAAATACAAGAAAAGTGGTTATAAATATATGTGAATATTAATCTGAATCTTGAAAACGTAGAATCACCTCGTGTTCAAGCTACAGACATGTTTGTTACTGATCCCGGCAGCGTCATGCGGCCAACGGACAGTGCATGAAAGAAGTTAATTCATAGATGTGGTTTCTGCTGTTGTGTGCGCTTGTGCCCTGGGCACGGGCAATAGAATACTACGATGACAATAATGAACACGTAAGATTATATAATTACAAACTTAGGCTGCCTTTCCATTGAAGCAAAGAGAGTTAAGAAGACTGCTCACTCCATACATCGGTTTTGTTACAAAAAATACTATTATTTTCGTTGGCGGAACAATCAGTACTGCTACTTTTAAGCGCTTCGGCCGTTCCTATATAGACATTTTGTTATTTTTCAGATAAAGATGCTCAAACAAAAGGTTTGTAAACATTCATTCGGTACATAGTGTTTCCCACTCTTTTTTACTAACCATCCCTGCGATGTATTTGTGTGTTTAGGTCTCAGTGAAACTGAACTTATTTTACCAGGCGACGGGTCATTCTCTAATAATAATATATGTCTGCGGTTGCGTCTAATTGCCACGCCTCTGTTCATACATTTTGTATGGGTCGCGGCATAGAAATACCAACTTCGTTTGTTATCAATATACGTACTTGACACGAGTCGCAATGCATTTCGGTGTACTGTGATGCTCTGCGGATGGTGTCAAAATCGTATAGTATCGCAAACGAAATTTGATAGTTCGAATAGGGCCTTTACAAAGTGCTACGCCGTAGTACGTAGAGGCTACTACGCGCGTATACTAATACTGTCCCAGGCCCATTCGAACACTGACATCAATGATATTTAAAATTATTGTATGTTTTTCTGTGTGTACTTTTAGGATAAGGTATATCTAGTCGTAAGTAGTTTACGTAGCTTCACATACCATAGTTTAAAAATACAGCGCATTTAAGTTTTTCATACAAAGCTTGCTTATGCACTATTTCGTTTGTTTTACAAACTGGTGCTATATAAACTAATTACAGGCATAGATATACCTCATGTCATTGTATGTGCAAAGTTTCATTACAATCCGACACGTAGTTTTAAAATGAGAACGAAACTCCGTTTGTATGGGAAGGTGAAATTCTGCCGGGCTTGCTGCGGACTCAAGTTAGCTTAGCTTTAAATTGTAAACGTAGTGTGAAAAATGAAAGATTTTTATTTAAATACGATAAATCTAATGTTAGATACCGTAAAAAATCTGTTTCACACATAAGCTGTCGTAATTATTTTCAATTTTCTAACCTATATATTTTATTTTTATTTAACTAAAATTTCTGTAATTTTAGCTCAAATTGTTGGATTCCAAAGAAGGGGTACGTATACAGGTCGTTCTTTTAACCTTTTGGACGCCAATGACTAATATATACGCACCGTTGGTTCAACGCCAAAGACCGATTAATCGGTCATAGACCACAGAGCAACATAGACCTACATGCATATGCATAAAGTTCAATTTCAGTTTTGACACTTCAGTGACGTGACGTCTGGATGACTGTTTTTGTGTTTGACACGGCGTCGAAAAAGTTAAAGGCAGGATTCCACCAGTGTGCGGCACTATGCGGCACAAGCATTTTTGTACTGAATATGCTTGTGCCGCACAGTGCCGCACTCTGGTGGAATCGCGCCTTAATACACTTATTCCTTGGCTTGAATGTTCAATAAATTTCTATTCATTTATTTGCCATGCTCGAAATAGAGCATGTGGCACTACAGAGTCTGTGGATGACTCACTCTAGAACGGTCCGAGTCTGGGCTGAGGTGTCAAGACATTTTGTTTTCTATATGTATAAAACAAGGGCCTGACACTATTTGATAGAGAAAGATAGTCTTATTGCGGTTTCTATATAGTAACGGCACCAGTCATGGGACTTGTAAGAGGAAACTTGGAGTATTTGTGATATTTCCCTGATACATGTAAAATGTTACCGCCTTGCGTGTTAGAAGTTGAATGTCCCATCCGTCTTTTATGTTTCAGGCGTGTTGTATCAAAAATTCAGCAATTAGTTTCCACATAATTAACAAATTAAAACTATGTGTTTTTTCTCCAGTCATGGTCGGCAAAGCTCCAGTAATGGTACCCCGGTAATGGGCGTGGATCCAGTAATGGTGCCCCTATAATGGGCATCCCTATGAGTATAAAATATTGGAATAGGAAATAAGATTTGGCAAATTCAGCTTCCAAAATTTGACCCACACTAATAGACCGGGAGCCAGGAACGGATTTCCATGACCAATCGCCTCCCGAGCGAAAACTCGTATGTACATCGAATAATTTTGTTTCGATTAATTTTAGGAATAATTATGATCATTGTTGTTTTATAGGTTTTAGGGACTGGATTTCGAAACTGATAACCATCTTGGAATCCAAGATGGCGGACATGCACTATGTCATAAAAGTCGTCATGGATGGCGTTTTATGGGTTTAAGCGAGTGCAGATTTCAAAAATTATGACCATTTTGGAATCCAAGATGGCGGACATGCACTATGTCATAAAAGTCGTCATGGATGTCGTTTTATAGGTTTTAGGGAGTGCTAGTTTCGAAAATGATGACCATTTTGGAATCCAAGATGGCGGACATGCACTATGTCATAAAAGTCGTCATGGATGTCGTTTTATAGGTTTAAGCGAGTGCAGATTTCAATAATTATGACCATTTTGGAATCCAAGATGGCGGACATGCACTATGTCATAAAAGTCGTCATGGATGTCGTTTTATAGGTTTTAGGGAGTGCTAGTTTCGAAAATGATGACCATTTTGGAATCCAAGATGGCGGACATGCACTATGTCATAAAAGTCGTCATGGATGTCGTTTTATAGGTTTAAGCGAGTGCAGATTTCAAAAATTATGACCATTTTGGAATCCAAGATGGCGGACATGCACTATGTCATAAAAGTCGTCATGGATGTCGTTTTATAGGTTTTAGGGAGTGCTAGTTTCGAAAATGATGACCATTTTTGAATCCAAGATGGCGGACATGCACTATGTCATAAAAGTCGTCATGGATGTCGTTTTATAGGTTTAAGCGAGTGCAGATTTCAATAATTATGACCATTTTGGAATCCAAGATGGCGGACATGCACTATGTCATAAAAGTCGTCATGGATGTCGTTTTATAGGTTTTAGGGAGTGCTAGTTTCGAAAATGATGACCATTTTGGAATCCAAGATGGCGGACATGCACTATGTCATAAAAGTCGTCATGGATGTCGTTTTATAGGTTTAAGCGAGTGCAGATTTCAAAAATTATGACCATTTTGGAATCCAAGATGGCGGACATGCACTATGTCATAAAAGTCGTCATGGATGTCGTTTTATGGGTTTTAGGGAGTGCTAGTTTCGAAAATGATGACCATTTTGGAATCCAAGATGGCGGACATGCACTATGTCATAAAAGTCGTCATGGATGTCGTTTTATAGGTTTAAGGGAGTGCAGATTTCAAAAATTATGACCATTTTGGAATCCAAGATGGCGGACATGCACTATGTCATAAGTCGTCATGGATGTCGTTTTATGGGTTTTAGGGAGTGCTAGTTTCGAAAATGGTGACCATTTTGGAATCCAAGATGGCGGACATGCACTATGTCATAAAAGTCGTCATGGACGTCGTTTTATAGGTTTAAGGGAGTGCAGAATTCAAAAATTATGACCATTTTGGAATCCAAGATGGCGGACATGCACTATGTCATAAAAGTCGTCATGGATGTCGTTTTATGGGTTTTAGGGAGTGCTAGTTTCGAAAATGATGACCATTTTGGAATCCAAGATGGCGGACATGCACTATGTCATAAAAGTCGTCATGGATGTCGTTTTATAGGTTTAAGGGAGTGTAGATTTCAAAAATTATGTCCATTTTGGAATCCAAGATGGCGGACATGCACTATGTCATAAAAGTCGTCATGGATGTCGTTTTATAGGTTTAAGGGAGTGCAGATTTCAAAAATTATGACCATTTTGGAATCCAACATGGCGGACATGCACTATGTCATAAAAGTCGTCATGGATGTCGTTTTATGGCTTTTAGGGAGTGCTAGTTTCGAAAATGATGGCCATTTTTTAATCCAAGATGGCGGACATGCACTATGTCATAAAAGTCGTCATGGATGTCGTTTTATAGGTTTAAGGGAGTGTAGATTTCAAAAATTATGTCCATTTTGAAATCCAAGATGGCGGACATGCACTATGTCATAAGTCGTCATGGATGTCGTTATATGGGTTTTGGGGAGTATCGATTTCGAAAATGATGACTAGTGTATTGGCGTCTCGAGCACTTACGTCATAGTGACGTCACTGACAGTTAGGTGTTAGTCGATGATAGACCGCGAGCAGAGCAGTCGTATCACGTGATGTTTGGGTTGACGAGCCGTTGGAAATACATTACATCGTATGATTTACTGTGGTAAATACAGGACATTACAATGACCATTTTGGAATCCAAGATGGCAAATTTACGACGGCTCAGCCATACGGTCAAAATTAGGTGGGGCTTGCTCGACCAAATGTTATAGAGGGACCCCTGGCAGTTTCTGACGCCGCCATTTTTATTTCAAAATGGCTGATTCTAAATGGCGCCCGATTTTCAAGTTTGTCCTAGCGCGCTAAATGTTGGTCACGGAAACTCGGGGTCCCATGGATTGCTATAAAAATATTTTTTTGAATAAATCCAAGATGGAAAAAATTACCACTTATTTTGTATAGCAACTTCTTAACGGTGCGAGATGGGTGAACGGTGCTCGACCAAATGTCATAGAGGGCCCCGCGACAAATTGGTCTGATATTGCTTAATCCGTTTTTTACATACACATAGCTTCTTTTGATAGGTACTGTAAAGGTTTTGTAACCTTTACAGCCTTTTTTATCAGTAACTGGTGACAGACACGTTTTGAATTTAGAATCGTATCGCCCTGTCAAATGGAACGCGGGTGCGTGATCGCCATTCCTGAAGAGGCAGTCATTCTGTATAGATGATTTGTCAATTAGCTAACCTGTGAGAAAAAAATAATACATTGAAGATCAATCCTCTATGTTTAAATATCTACCACATCTTCCCCAATAGGCGTATCCACTTTACAGTACTGGCCGCTTATTGCACTCCCTAAAACCCATGTAACGACATCCATGACGACTTTATGACATAGTGCATGTCCGCCATCTTGGATTCCAAAATGGTCATCATTTTCGAAACTAGCACTCCCTAAAACCCATAAAACGACATCCATGACGACTTTTATGACATAGTGCATGTCCGCCATCTTGGATTCCAAAATGGACATAATTTTTGAAATCTGCACTCCCTTAAACCTATAAAACGACATCCATGACGACTTTTATGACATAGTGCATGTCCGCCATCTTGGATTCCAAAATGGACATAATTTTTGAAATCTACACTCCCTTAAACCTATAAAACGACATCCATGACGACTTTTATGACATAGTGCATGTCCGCCATCTTGGATTCCAAAATGGCCATCATTTTCGAAACTAGCACTCCCTAAAACCCATAAAACGACATCCATGACGACTTTTATGACATAGTGCATGTCCGCCATCTTGGATTCCAAAATGGCCATAATTTTTGAAATCTGCACTCCCTTAAACCTATAAAACGACATCCATGACGACTTTTATGACATAGTGCATGTCCGCCATCTTGGATTCCAAAATGGTCATAATTTTTGAAATCTACACTCCCTTAAACCTATAAAACGACATCCATGACGACTTTTATGACATAGTGCATGTCCGCCATCTTGGATTCCAAAATGGACATCATTTTCGAAACTAGCACTCCCTAAAACCCATAAAACGACATCCATGACGACTTTCATGACATAGTGCATGTCCGCCATCTTGGATTCCAAAATGGACATAATTTTTGAAATCTACACTCCCTTAAACCTATAAAACGACATCCATGACGACTTTTATGACATAGTGCATGTCCGCCATCTTGGATTCCAAAATGGTCATCATTTTCGAAACTAGCACTTTTACTATACGAGTTTTCGCCCGGGAGGCGATGACTGACGAAATTTGCGTCTGGCTCGCGGTCTATAACTAATAGGGCAAGTTAATAATAGTTTGTAAAAACTATATTAATTTTATCTGAAGTCCGAGCATACCTCCTGACAAATTTCAATACTACATTTTATTGTTTAAACATGAAATGACGGCATGGGAAGCATCATTATGTAAATTGTCCCATCATAGGAGGCATGTAGTTTTACAGCTCCTATGATGGGATTGGGCAAAATACTACTATTTTTTTACATCTCTGGAGTCAGAAAATAGTGTGTTGTATACCTTATCTCATGGTGAATGCAATTAACAAAACACATTCTAGTTTACACCAACTAATAATTAATTAAAATTAAATATATGAACTCACCTCTCTTAGCAAAGTTGTTAAGAATTCTCACTCGTTACTTTTTTCAGTGACACGACAACTTTTGGGTTGGCGCCAATTCCTTAAATAATAACCGAATTTCATAAAAAGTCAAACTTAAGCAGCTCTATGACTCTTGTTTATGGTCAAATATTACCAGTGTTTATAAACTAGTTTAAGATACTTATTTTACAAGATTTGTAGTTTTATGACCCATAACCGGTTCCACGCCCATTACCGGGTCCACTACTATAAGAGGAAAGAGAAAATAGTGCCATGCTTTGTCTTTATCACCGACCGGGCATTTTTTCATGGTCGGGTTATGGCATCATAGCAAGGAGGACCGAAATTTATTAGTGAAAGAGAAAAAGGATTATGCTGCCACACATGAAACTGTCAATACATGAATATGTTTTCTCTTACCCCTGGTCGCTCGGTTTTATGTCTATAACTACTAGTATATATACTGTCTATGATATAAAACAACACCCATCATAGAAAACGAAGTGTCGGACGCCTCTGTACGGACCAGGGGGCCTAGCCAAGATGCCAATCGTTGGCGCTACCACAACGAAACACTTTCTGTCTCTCTATCATTTACATATTAGTGCGACAGAGAGACATTACACATTTTGGATAGGCACCTTAATTTGTTTTTTTTTTTCCTAAGAACAGTGTCTGATAGAAGACGACAGTGAAGAAATAATTAGTTTTAATCCAGACGATAACTCAGTCAAGGTACGTACTATACACCAATTATGCAAGACTATTGACAACTATATTGACCGAAGAGCTGGCGGCTTTCTCGCACAACGTATCAGCATTGCGATACAGCGGGGAAATGCCGCCACCATCCTTGGTACAATGCCTCAAGGGCCTATTTTAGATTTAAGCTAGTTATTAATTTCGTTTACGTAGTACCACTGTATATATCTTGTATGTAAATAAATGTCTATATTACTATGCAATGCAATCAACTATGTATTATAAATCACAATAATACTCGTAACTGTCATTTTTTGTTTGTTTTTACCAAAGATAGATATAACTCCGTAATAGATGGATACAGTCTAAGGAACAACGTGCCTCGAAAATCAAGAAAATTTGATTCTCGTTCAGAGGGCGCTGCTAGTTTTGGCCTACAGTCGTATAGAGGGCGTTGACGGTTTCGTTTGTTATTTAACAATTTTAACGCATATCAGTGAAAGAACATGGGTCAAAATCATAAAAATAATTAATGCAAATAAAAAAATCATTTATCTATATTTAAATACATTCTATCGTATTTTTATAAATCTTCATTTTTAGTTTTAAAGTGTGTCGACAGATGGCAGTGAATTTACTGGGGTTACAAAATTTACTATGACAGTACCGCTCTAGTATAAGTTACTCTATGGTTTTTACTAACTCAATGAAATTGTTATCAAACCTCCGAAAATTAATATTTTATGTCAGCTAAAATTATTTTGCATTAATGATATTTAATATAATTAAACAATTGGATTTAAATATAATAAAAATGTATAAACCTTTTATACCTGTTTTTGTATGTACAGTCGCCATCAGATATATCGGAGAGGCCGAGGTGCTCAAAAATATCTGAACACGCACTCTAGCGCTTTGACAATAGAGGCGTGTTTAGATATTTGTGAGCGCCTTGGCCGCTCCGATATATCTGATGGCAAACTTACTTAATGCAAATAATTATTGAGCTGAACTGAAATCGTATTGAGCTGAAATTAGGCATGAATTAAAGTGATAAGAATAACGCAACCTCATGAACTTTTGGGTTGTTAGAATCATCTTGCAGCAGTTTGTTGAAAGAAAAAGTAAGAGATCCAAGTTATTTAAAAAATACTTACTTGGTTGGCGCGATGACCCAAAATGAGTCTTGGCCTCCAACACGAGAGCACGCCTATTTGCCCGGTCCAGAGCGATATCACGCCAGCTTTCGCCGAACCCGAGTTCACGGAGATCTATCCCGTAACTACACTCGATCAGCGATTTTAACAATACGTTTTTTAAACCAGGTAAAGGATTATGGCGATGGGAAGCTAGAATTGTGCTTGCCTAGCCTCGGGAGGGAGTACTGCGTCACCGTACAGAAGGTAAGGATATTTACGTGAAATACTGCCTTTCAACTTTGAGTAGCAGTGTGAGATACGAGATTTTTTCAAACTAGTGCCGATATACATATTCACACCGCAATCTTTCGCTTGCTCGGGTGTCAATGTCACGAGCGGTTAAACGACAACTGTCAAACAAATTTAGGTTTTTTTTTAAATACTAACACCGTTATGGATCAATGCAGATCTGAAATAAACGATTTTTATTTATTTATTTAAATAAATATTGTACTTTTAATCCCGACTTTTTTAATATTAAGTTTAAATGCGAATGTAACTTTTACTGTCTGTCTGTTACCTCTTCACGCTTAAACCCCTATACCCATTTTATGTGAACAACCCAATTTAGATGTACTTGGTATGGTGAAAGTTTGAGACGCGGGGGAAGTTTTTAGCCATCATCATCATTCCACTCAGCAGAAGTCACGCAGAAGCTAGTACGTAATATACTAATATATTACGTAATATGTAGCCACTATTATTACTACCCATAGAACCGGCACAGAGAACCAGTATTTTGCGCCACGAGTTGTTCTTGTTTTGACAACAAACCATAGAAGCGGAGCATAAATCTCGCGACCTAAACGCGTAAGCGCCATTAATTTTACTGCGCTTAGGGTTCATCCATTAAATACAATTATTTTATTCGCTGTACAGTTAATAACAAGTTTTTGGAACGATAGTCGATATTCGTGTGTTTTTAATCGTTTAATTTTCTTTCCTAATCAGTTTTGAATTATAAAATTACTAATATTTCTTTTGTCAAAAATATTTCGATAAAATATTAATAATACTTAATTCGATTTGCCGATTTCATTGAAAAAATGTGACGTCACACCAGGGGGGGAGGTGTTTGCCAAATGTGACAAGGAGCCCCCAGGGGTCAAAAAACCTACAAAATTCGTGTGACGTAATTAATGAATTAACCCTTACGGCATTTTGGTCGCGTGATACAGGTTGCAATTGCGACAATTTCATTGTTTGGTATCGCTTCTCTATACTAATAACTCGATGTATGTAGCACAATGTATGTGGTGCGAGAGCAACTGAATTAACTAGATTTAAAAACCTGTATAATGAAGTTTTTGAAATTTTCAGAAGCAACACCGACAGCATGAAAAATCGGAAATTAAAGGAAAACTAAAACTGGTACATATGTAAATACATATACCTAGCGGCTGCCGCTTAAGTAAATATAAAAACATACAATACAAAAAGTCGTACAAGCAAAAGAGCGTATCTTCATCGCTCGTGTACTTACGTCGTTTTTAATAGGATCGTTTTTTTTACCTCCATGATATTTGTAAAGACCGCTATAAGAGTCTGCAGCGAGCTCGGTTCTCCATACTACCCGGACAGCTAATATTCTAGCGTAAGTCATCCTTAAATGTAGTGTAGACTCTAGTTCCTCATAACGTGAAATAAGAATTGAAACGCCGATTTGCAACACAATTATGTTATTAATAAATTAAACGCGTATACATGTTATTTCTTTGAAGGATATTGCAAAAGTAAAAAGCTTGACAATGGCCGCGCTTATATAGGTCGCAGGAAACCCGTAGCGCGCGATGTGTGCAGCGCAGCGCCATCTACCATGAAATTGAGTATGCTTTCTTGCTTGCCGCAACATACTCCCGCCTAAAGAATAGCAGAATCCTAGTGGACAGAGCTTCGAAATCGAGCGGGTTAGCACTCCAGTTGCTGTGCGGACTTCGTAGACTCGTGTCACGTTGTCTTGTCCAGGGTGTTTCTGTACAACTCTACCTAGTAGCCATTTACTAGGAGGTAATCTATGATCCTTAATTAGTACGAGGTCTCCGACGTTAAACTCTTGTTTTCTGATTTTCCACTTCGGTCTCTCTTGTAATCTTGTTAGAAATTCAGTTTGCCATTTTCTCCAAAATATTTGTAGCATTTTCTGAATGTTTTGCCATCTTGATAATGAATTTGTCTTATGTTGTGTCAAATCTCTCTCCGGGATGGTGACTAACGGTTCTCCGACAAGAAAATGTGCTGGTGTCAGCGGCTCTAGGTCATCAGGATGATCGCTCAGCGGTGATAAAGGTCTTGAGTTCAGACAAGCCTCGACCTGGTTCAAAAGAGTTGTAAATTCTTCGAAGGTAGGTGTAGCGTCTCCGAGAGTTCTCTTAAGATGAAACTTGATACTCTTGACTCCGGCCTCCCACAATCCGCCATGGTTTGGTGATCCAGGAGGAATGAACTTCCACTTGGTGCCTTCTGTATCTAGTAGGGCTGCTAGTTCAACAGGGATTGTTGACTTGCCAAGTCTCCAAGTCTCTAGTATTTCTTTGCTCGAGGAAATGAAGTTAGTCCCGTGGTCACTCCACATCTCCTTGACGAATCCTCTTCTTGATGTAAATCTTCTAAATGCTGCCATGAACGCTTCCATAGACATGTTGCTCATACATTCTATATGTATTGCTTTAGTTACCATTGCAGTTTCTTTTACATGTTTGTTTTTTAAGATAAGCCATCTTCTACAGTAGGCTATGACTGAGATGAGTTTTCTCAATGATGAATATCTCTTTGAAATTGTAAGTATGAAATCTTCTGTCTTCTGAGTCTTCTCTGACAAGGTAGTAGTTGCGCATTTGATAGATTTTCTTGTTTCTAGATCTGTATCTTCTACTTCATAGTGTTCTCTTCTCCATTCTCTTTGATGTAAAAATGTTGGGCCTTGAAACCATAGTGTATGTTCTTTTAATTTCTCAGGTGTGACTCCTCTCGATGCGGGATCTGCAGGGTTTTCTTTTGTGTTCACGTACGACCATGTTGTATCTATGTTGTTGTTGATTGCAATGACTCGGTTTTTCACAAATGTTGTCCACTTCAGCGGGTCTCCGAGAATCCAGGCTAAGGTTACTTTTGAATCTGAATAAGCGTATGTATGGTTGTGCTCGATTCTCATAGCTGTAGCGACGTGTTTCAGTAGTTGGCTCAGTAGCAGTGCTGCACTCAGTTCAAGACGGGGCAAAGTGAGTTGTTTTTTCAACGGTGAGATTTTTGTTTTTGCCATGATGAGTGATATTTTGACTTCTCCGTCTGGTTGGATTACTCTGCTGTAGACTACTGCTGCGTAGGCTGACATTGATGCATCAGCAAAGCCATGCAGTTCTACTAACTCGCTGTTGTTGGTCGTTCCGATCCATCTCTCAAGCTTCACGTCTGACAGGTGCTCTATGCCTCTGCAGAAAGTCTTCCACTCTGTCTTCAAGTCTTCAGGTAACTCTGTGTCCCATGATAATTCTCTTGACCAGGTCTTCTGTAGAAATATTTTCGCCATGGCTACAGATGGTGCTAGCCAACCCATTGGATCAAACAGGGAAGCGATGACTGTTAAGACGTTTCTCTTTGTTACTCGCTGCTCAGATAAAGTGTTGATTTTGTTTGTTACTAAGAGGGTATCTTCGTTTGAGTTCCAAGTGATTCCTAATGTTTTGATTGTCTCTTTTTTGTTGATGTCTATCTCAGAATTCTTCGCTCTCTTCTCTGGTTCTACTGTGTTTATGAATTCTTTGCTGTTTGAAGACCATTTTTGTAACTCGAAGCCTCCTCTTCTTAGTACTTCTGTCAGTTGACGTTTAGCCTCTACTGCGGTTTCTATTGTATTTCCCCCTGACAGTACATCATCCATGTAGAAAGAATGGTTGATGATTTCTCGAGCTTGTGCATAATCTTCTGTGTTTGCCTCATCGATTGCTATCTGTCTCAGGGTTTTGATTGCTAAGAATGGTGCACATGCTGTTCCGAAGGTTACAGTTAGCATTCTATACTCTCTTATGTCTTCATCAGGGCTGAATCTCCAAAGTATTCTCTGAAAGTCTGTGTCTTCTCTTCTTACAAGGATCTGCCGGTACATTTTGATGACATCGGCGACAAAGCAGACTTTATGCGTTCTCCATCTCATAAGAATGTCTCGAAGATCTCCCAGAAGTGACGGACCAATTAGCAGTTCTGAGTTGAGGCTTACTCCGTTGGCTCCTCTGCATGAAGCGTCATAAACTACCCGAAGCTTAGTAGTGTCTCTATCTTCACGGATCACAGGATGATGTGACAGGTATACTCTTCTGTCTGGCTCTCTCATAGGTTCATCTCGTTCAACTAATTCCATATGTTGTAACATTATGTACTCTCTCATGACTTCATTGTAGGATTCTCTCAATTTTGTGTTTGCTTCTAATCTTCTCTCAGTGCTCATGAATCTTCTCAGTGCGATTTCTCTCGAATTCTCTGGTAAAGTAGGTTTGTCACACTTGAATGGAAGTGATACGATGTATCTTCCGTTTGTATCTCTTGCTACTGTATCTTGATAAATGTTCTCAGCTCGAAGTTCTTGTGGGGTGAGAGTGTCGTTTTCCTCTGACTCTAATCTCTCTGTCTCCCAAAATTTTTCTACCATCTTCTCTAATGTTATGTTCAGATGCATGCTTTTGAACTCTCTCATGTGGTTGTTGTTCAACTGACCTCTCCTGACAGGATGTATCCCAAGCGAGTTTGTTGTGCTATGGGAGTACCTGGTTCTCCTTTAATCACTCCGTTCATCAAAATGTCTGTGTAGATGTGAACTCCAAGTAGTAGATCAATGTTGCTTGGTGTATGGTAAGTTGGGTCTGCAAGTGACAAGTATTGCAGATGACTCCATTTCTGTGGATTGATTGGGACTTCAGGCATATTGTCGGTGACATCTTGAACAATGTAGGCTGTGCAGTTGACTTTGAAGTTGTCGTTGAACCTTGAGTAAACTTCTATATCTGTAGCGGACTTGATTCTTGTTGACATATGACCCACTCCGGTAACTAATCCATCAGCTGGTTTTCTTCGCAGCTGTAATTGTTTGACAGTTGCTTCACTTATAAATGATTCTTGTGAACAGGGATCAATGAGTGCTCGTAGAACTTGTATACCATGGCCAGTCTTAATGTTTACTAGTGCGGTAGCCATGAGCGCAGTATGACTCTGAGTGATAAGGTAGTTTCTTATTTTTGGTGTATCTGAAGGTTTTGTAGTAGTCTCTTCTCTCAAATTTGTAGCGGTTTCTCTCGATGTAGATTGTATTGGATTTTCTCTCTTCTCAGTTGGTTGGTTTTCAAAATGAAGTAAAGAATGATGTCTTTTTTGGCAATGATGACAAGATACTCTGGATTTACAATTTTTCACATTATGTTTTGATGACATGCAGTTAAAGCAAAGTCTTTCCTTTTGGACATGTTGAACTCTGTTGTTGACATCTAGGTTTGCAAATTCTTTGCATAGATAGGTGAAGTGGTTTTGTTTGCAGTAGGAACACTGTATTGTAGTTGTAGCGGGGCTTGTTAGAAAGGATCTCTGTCTCACGATAGCTCTCTCTCTGTCCTTCGAATAGGTTGTAGATGGAACCATTTCTAACACTCTGAAACGTGTCTCTAAGAAGGTTGTAAACTTCTCTAGTTTCGGCAACTCTTGTACAGGTAGCGCTTTTATCTCCTCTTCCCACTGTTTGCGCGTCTCGTCATCCAATTTGTTGAGTATAATGTGAATCACGATAGTATCCCACTCGTTAATCTTTACGTCGTTGTTTTTAAGGCTGTTCAGGCATTCTTGGGTAGTATCGAGTAGCTCTCTGATAGATCTAGATGTGCCGTTGTACACTTTCTTTTGATTCATAAATCTATTCAATATGGTATTTACTATCATGCGTTTGTTGTTGTACCTCTTGTCTAAAGTTTCCCATGCAACATCATAGTTTTTCTCGGTTATTTGCAGATGCTTCAATAATTGTTCAGCTTCACCGGTGACACTTGATTTCAGGTAATGAAGTTTTTGTACCTTGCTCAGCGATGTTTTATTATGAACGAGCGACGTGTACAGGTCTCTAAATGACATCCATTCTTGATAATCTCCAGAGAATTGGGGCAGGATCACTTTTGGAAGCTTCACCTCTTGCGTAGAATGCTTGTTTACTTCCGACGTTGACTTGTATTGCGGTTGCGATTGCGGTTGCTCACTCAAAGTTTCGGATTTGTTGAATAGCTCGATAGTATCCGATAACTCTCCTTTAATCACAAAATACTCTTCTTCTCCATTGGAGTACAGGTCGGTTGTGAAGTAATTATGCTCCTTTTTCTGAGCCGTAGTTGCATATTTCAAGATTTGGAAATGGTTTGTTTGAAATTTCTGCCAATACTCGTTCAATGTATCAATTCTAGCTTGTACATAGCCTTTCGTAATACGTGATTTTCCTTGCTTCTTGAAGTTTATCCCGATCTTTCTTATTAATTCGTAAGTAATTTCTTGTTCCGACACGTAAGTATCCATTTTGTAGGTTATGTAGTAAAATCTTACGGAATATCTTGAATCTTCACTCTTTTGGCTTGAAAAACACTAAATGTTCGTAGCTTTGCTCGTTTTTACACGTTTTCTTCAAAATTATTACGAATCTCGATGTATTTTCACAGTTTTATGTCCATTGTTTACACCGAAGCGCCGACTATTTTTACGAAAATCACTCAATTATTGTTCTCGCGGTACTCGATATGGTTATTTATTGTATTTATGCACTGAAACCTCGTAAATATTGTTCATTCATCGTTTATTTCTCGTATTTTTAGTATTTTCACTCTTGTTCCTTCTTCATTTATTTTGTTCTAGAATGTTCGATGCGTGACGTCTATAATCTCTCAAAATTATTCTTATTTCACTGCGATTGTTCGTTTTTCACCACTAATTCACTATATTTCCGGCTCTAATGGACCACTTTGTAGACTCTAGTTCCTCATAACGTGAAATAAGAATTGAAACGCCGATTTGCAACACAATTATGTTATTAATAAATTAAACGCGTATACATGTTATTTCTTTGAAGGATATTGCAAAAGTAAAAAGCTTGACAATGGCCGCGCTTATATAGGTCGCAGGAAACCCGTAGCGCGCGATGTGTGCAGCGCAGCGCCATCTACCATGAAATTGAGTATGCTTTCTTGCTTGCCGCAACATGTAGTATGCTACATTTCCAGGTAGAAGAGAGAAATAAACTTTATTACGTTAAATAATACAAAATATATAAAATAATATCATAATAAAAAGAAGGGGAATCTAGTGTTCTATGATGGGCATTCCACAACCGTCTTCTTTCTATTCTTCTTCTCGTTCCTCTAATTCTCATGGAGACCGCTCTGATGATTGATATTTGTATTTTCACTTTGATTCATTTTGACCATTTTTCATATAGCTTTAGAGATGTTTTCTTTATTAAACTTTAATTCCAGGTGGAATGCATTCTGAAAAACATTGCTGTCGGATGGCGATCCGCGGCGTCACTTTGCTGGGACAGCCGGACAAGGTAGGTACATATACAGTATATGTTTTTATGTATGTATGGGTATGTAGGTGGGTTGTATTTTGACGTGTAATGTATGTGTATATTATTAATATTAATAAATATGAATATGAAATATATGAATATATACAAATTCAGTCACGCTCCGGATTGTTACGCCATTTAGGGTTCTAGCTAAATTGGACATTCCATAGCGTAGTATAGACCCATTCAGTGGCGGATTAGCCACGTGGCAAAAGTAGCAAATGCCATGTGCCTCGCGCGTTTAGGGGCCCCGCGCACCTACGCATTGTCGCCGCAAAAATCCCAAGTTTCACTTCGTCCGACAAAATTAAAATAATCCATGGGCCCCATGATTGAATTTGCTACAGGCCCCGCGCTGGATTAATCCGGCACTGGACCCATTAATAATTTTATTTTTATTTTTACAGGCGGGATTATCCTCGAACTTTTCACCTCAAACCTTTGAGTGAAACCATAGCAAGCGTAGAGTGAAATAAAACGTAAAACATTTATAAAACTGTTTTTAATTATTATCGAGATGATATCTCTACATACCCGAACCACAAATAAATAGTTAATAGTATTTTCACTTGTTTCAACTTATTTGTTTTACTATTAGGGGTCTAGGGGGCAAAGTTATGGTTTAAACCCTCACGCACATCAAAAGGAGAAAAATACTAACTGCAAACAATAATACAAATAAAATTCAAATCAACTTCATTAACATTTATCAATTTTATTATTCAAACTCATTACTTAAAAGGGCATCTATTTAAAGTTGTACCAAAGTTGGTACCAAAAAAATTTGTGTTAGAATTCGGAATTTTTATATTACCTATTTCTACTCAGAAACACGACCTTTTTTGTGCCTTTTTTACTTTTACTGAGAAAAAAAGCGTCTCCAAAACTTTTGGTCGGTTTGGTTACGGTTTTCAACATGTTTTCAATACAACCTTCATTCTATGACCGTAACAAAATGGACAAAACATTATGAAATTTTTGGGGACACTTTTTTTCTTAGGATTGGATTAGGATTGGTGGAGCTCGTGATTCTGAGTCGAAATAATATAAAAATTCCCAATTCTAACACAAAAGTTTTTGGTACAACTAAAATAGAAATACCTAAAAGTCAATTCTAGCAGCCAAAATGAGGAAACAACTAAAAATTTACATCAAACTTTAGTTTTACTTACTTACCCCTCTCGTCGATAACATGCCACTTTATTATTTGAAGTGTAGAGAAACAAGTGCAAGCGATTGGCATCTTGACTAGTACCTCAGGTGAGGTGAATGGTGATTTGATTTACACGATTCCACTACAAATTATTTGGTAAAAAAAATACTCTTTTTCTGTAGGCATCATAAAAAAATATAGGAGATTAAAGTTTTCACATTTAGTTTCGTAATCAACTAGTAATCTGAAGAAATAAAACTATGAAAATGGATTTTTTTTAATACCACGACGGTGGCAAACAACCATACGGCCCGCCTGATGGTAAGCAGTCACCGTAGCCTATGGACGCCTGCAACACCAGAGATATTACATGCGCGTTGCCGACCCTTTAAAAACCTGTACACTCCTTTTTTGAAGAACCCCATACTGTAGCCCCTCGGGAAAACCTCGGCAGGGAGCTCATTCCACAGCCGAATTGTACGCGGGAGGAAATTCCTCTTAAACCGCACAGTACGCGATCATTTAGGTGCTAGGGTGTGAGGATGAACGCCCTGCCGATGGCGAGCGGTGCGGTGATAGAAAGCGGCCGTTGGCATCATGTCAAACAATTCTTCAGAGCACAGCCCATTGTACAGGCGGTAGAACACACACAAGGAGGCAAAGTCTCTCCTTAGACTTAAAGGTTCAATACCGCTTGTGAGTTTGGGATCGTCGACAATTCGTACAGCGCGCGCAGAGTCGAAGGGTCCAAGCATATCGCATATATTGAATTTATCCCGACATTTCGAACCCTTTACAGCGTTCATGGTCAACGGGTGACTGAGGACGGGCGGGTTTGAAACGTCGGGATGTATTATAAATTAAATATACGTGATATAATCCGTTTTCATACTTTTATTTCCTGAGTAACTATCGCGGTAACCGAAGACAACTATCTGAAATTCTTTGAATCGAAAATGTAGGCTAAGCCGTAATAATAAAATAGTAAATGATAGAAAATTGTTTATTTTACACTCTAAGCGCATAGAAGAGACATTTTATACACAAAGGGCCTGAGTTGGCAACTTATAATAACTTATTCTTCGATTTTCTGTTAAATATACTGTTGCGTGACTGTTGCATTTACTTGCTATATTTTATGGATACAATACACTTCCCTTCTGTGCCGTTGGAGATTAATTTTAGTCGCAATAGAATTCATTGCAGTTGGAATAATCGTACACGATCAAAAAACAGTAGAGGTTGTAAACTGAAAGGGAAAATTTTAAACCAGGATGTTAAATTTGTAGGGAAAATCGACCCTTCGTGCCTACATTATTACGAGTATGCTGCATCTTTCTAGTCTGACAAAGTTAGATTGCTAGACTAATCAATTAATCACAGCAATCCACAGTCGCAATTTTTGTTGGAATGACACAGCGAAACATGTGCCATTCTCAATCAAAAGGGTACTTATTGTCGGTTGTCAATAAAGCGCTATTTCCATATAGCTTCAATTCAAAATCAACCTTATTGACAAGCGACAATGTGGTACCTTTTGGTTGAAAATGTTACATATATCCCATCATAACAGGGAGCTACAGTCTCATTTAGGGCTACAGCAGTCGTATCTGTTGTAGCCTTATGCCTTAAGTCTGCAAGTAATTAAAGCTGTTAGGTCGCGGACTGGACGCAAGCGGCGCGGCAAGCGGCAAATGAAGTCCATTCATACAGTGCGCGATTTGCGCGCTACCAAATGTATGAACGGCCTTGATTTGCCGCTCGCCGCGTCACGCACCGCTTTCGTTGCGACGGTCTGAGTGGCGAGAGAAGGGTGCGTTCGGCGGGGCGTGCAGCGTGGCGTCGAGCGTCTAAGGTATGTGAGCAGCGTACAATGAGGCTACTTGCATATGTTTAACATTAGTTTAGCATGCTCAAACTTCTATTTGAATAATAAAATAAAAGTACACTTACGTGTAATACAACTTGGGACAGCTATCAGGAAATACCAAGGAGCAGTCAGTTCTAATTTAACGGGGGCAGGGCCCTGTATTTTAATTAACAGTATTGCACAAGCTATTAAATCAGTAATGATTTTTATCCCAAGTATATTTGCATATGCGTTTTTCGCCCATTCCATATCCTGTAATTAAAAGGTAATTAAAAATACCTACTGTTTAAGTATTAATTTACCACGAAAAATACTATAAAAGTAAACTTTTATTTTATCTTTTTTGAATTCGGTTTTACCCTTTTTTACATTGTGCCGGGAACCCGCTCGGCGGGAAGCGGGAAAACGCTAGATCGGCTACGCGTGTAGTGCTACAAAATGTTGGCAGTAAATGCGTTAAGTTAATTTTTAGAGCCGGCTTCAGACTACGCGGCGCGAAGCCGCGAACGCGAGTGTGGAGTCGCTGATTAGCGAACTAGACTCCACTCACGTTCGCGGCTTTGCGCCGCGATTCGCACACGAGTGTGGAGGGCCCTTAGGGTCTTACAACCAGTTTTCTTCAGCGGGATTTACATTACGATATTAGATACATAGTAGGCATAAAACTTTATAATACTCTAGACGAACAGTTAAAATCTAATTCGGACTCGATGTTCGAGAAAAAACATAAACAGATATTGTTGGACATGGCGTGCTTCAGTGTCGACGAATTCGTTCCCTGCTACAAGTCACTGACCCATCTACGAAATTGTTAATCTGTGATATACCTTCTCGTATTTTAATTGTAACCTAATGTACCTAATAATTAATTTAATAATAATGTATAGTATAAAATAGGAATAAGCAAAATTGACATGTAAATTTTATTATATTTTTATCAATAAATGATCTATCTAGTGTCATGCATGTTGAAATCAGTTTCTCGAAAGTAGTTTCCTGAAATAATTAGTGCCGTGAAATTCACAGTATCCATGCATGCATGCATGTATTCGCAGTGACCATGGCCCCAACAGCATCGAAACTACACGTCGTCACAGCGCAGGCACTTTCGCGACACTACACTAGTTTTCACGTCGCATTTACACTACGAAACTAGTTGCATATAATTTCACCAAAAAATCGCACAAGGCACGAAAATTCACGTCGTGAAACACGTGAAACTGTTGGTAAAAATAATGTCACGAAATCAATTTCACGCCACCAATTTCGTAATGTAATAGGGTTTGTTACCTCATATGGGTTACAAGATTACCTGAGCAATCCCAAAAATGAGAAAAAAAACGCTGCAGATTGCTGGAATCACAACATTCGTGTTTATTAAAATAGCCCGCCAGCCACCTGAAATCATTACATTTGAAGAGGAAAGGGGGCGACTGCTTCTCCATCATTCAAACGTAGTCCACATTTTCCTCTCTGGATATTGACATTAAGTTATGAAAAATATTTTTGCATAATTTGATGTATATTATCTGATGCGTTATATATTAAAAATCATTAAGACTTTTTTAGACTTTGATTATTATAAGAATTAGGAGCGAAAAACAAATTCCATACAAATTTTTAAATGCTCCTATCACTAACAAATTAAAAATTCTAAAAAAATCAAACGAAGGGGCATAGCTGTGGTTGATCTACATAAAAGTGTGCCGAAAAAATTTCAATAATGCTAATAATACCCAGAGAGGAAAGTGACGAGGACGTTTGTATGAAAAGGCAATTTCGCGCGGTCGTCAAGTTTCGTCTGAAGTCGCCGGTTAAAGAAATTCAGCACCGGAATTTCAATGATCATTGATCACAGAATATCTGAATTTATTCCATGTACTTACACATTTCGGTACTCATGTGTAATATGAATATGTTTAATTGTACTTTAAAACTACGTCTACCTATACTACAATACACTGGGTACTTACATAGTTTATTTTTACGGCACATAAATTACATTTACCTATTGTAAAACTTAATCTATGTGGCCACATCTTCGATTACGAATCTAAATAGGTAAATTATTCTCATGGGTCATATTAAGAGGAGAGTCTGATTGCTTGGACTTGGTGGCGAAGATGACTACCTTTTTCGTTCCCGACAACTAGGTACTTACGTGGTCGTAGCCACCTCCTAGCGAATGGAACCTTTCACACGATAGCACACCAGTACTCTCCAATCGTGCCTGACTGCGACTCGTTTGTCGACAAAAATCATAAACTTTTAAAAGTATTTTTACGTTTTCGTGAATCAACATGGGTGACTTATTAATTATTGTCTTATTTATCGTATAATTTTATTACCTATAGCTTTAATTACTTAATTTTACAGCGCATTGGCGCTGGCAAATTTATTTTTCAATAAATATCATCAATATCATCAAATATATGTATTATGTTTAGAAAAACGTCTTCATACCTAGTCCCCCGTACTTTTGAATCAAGTGGACCAACACCGGCACTAGGATCGTTATGATCGCGATTACGATACTGCCGCACCGCAAACTGAAAGTGAAACAGCATTTCCCCAGCCACGGCATGACTGAAACCAGACGAGTAAAGCTGTAAAGCATCATTCCATTCATTCCATTTGTGGCAGCAGGCAGTGACCGCATGTTCCACTTCGCTTCAAAATATACGAGTGGCATAACGTAAGCGAACGCGAAGCGAAGCAAAGCGGCGCGGCGCGGCGGGCCCATGCGTTCGCGTTCGCAACGAGATCGCCCATGTTCTATAGGTATCAAAGGATTGATTCACCCCGCGCCGCCGTGTTGTTCGCCTACGTAGTACGCTGCGTTAATAATAGTGCAGTCAGCTATGTGGCCCACAAATGGTCTCGCCAGAAGATCAGCGCTGACTTTCGGGTCAGTATTATGCTGAGGCACAGGCTGAGGCGAGACCATTTCGTGGTAAACTTTTACTCCTACTTATTTTATAAATGCTTGTAGTTTTTAGTTATACTTTTGTATGTAATTTTAGTTTTAAGTTTATCACGAAATTCTGATTCTGTTGGATTGAAAAAAAATCTCTTGAACGGTCGATGGAACGTTGCACGTGCACGCCCTTTAGCAAGTAGGTAGATGCACTTTGTTTGATGACATAATGAGATCAAATTCATATTAAATAGCAAACGTTGAAGTAAAAAGCTGCTGAACCTCTCAACCTCCTGGAGACTAAATTTACCTGCTAAACATTGACCTAGATTGGATTTTTTATTTATTAGTAGGTATTAGAAAACGTAGGTTTTATTACAAGACTATGTCGGTTCAAAATTTTCTAGTTACTGGCTATTAAAGTGGCGTGTTGTCCTACATCTGTCTTCTCTAGTTTTGTTTTAGATACTTACGTTTTCAAATCCAAAATCCTTTCAATTGGATACTTATTAAGTTAATATACAAGAGTACTTCTGAAAAATTGTTAATCAATATCTGATAATGCCATGACAGGTGAAGGTTTCTGTCAATTTTTTGTCGTTATGGTTTATGATGGGTTTATGCCAAACGTAGTTTAGGACGTTCTGAACAAAGAATATAATACTTACTAGCTTTTGCCCGCGACTTCGTCTGCGTGGAATTAGTAATTTGGATACCTTAATTCTTAAACAAATCTGCTTTTTAATCCATCCTTTTTTCACCCCCAAATTGGTCCACACTATACATTTCCACCCCATTTTTTACACCCTTAAGGGATGATTTCGGGGATAAAAGTTATTCTATATCCTTCCCCGCAGCTAAAACTATTCCCATACCAAGTTTCATCTAAATCGGTTCAGCGGTTATTGATTCCCCATACAAATTTCCACCCCCCTTTTCACCCCCTTGAGGGGTGAGTTCTGGGATAAAAAGTATCCTATGTCCTTCCCCGGGACTCAAACTATCTGTATACCAAATTTCAACTAAATCGGTTCAGCGGTTTAAGCGTGAAGAGGTAACACACAGACAGACAGACAGACAGACAGGCTTTCGAATTTATAATATTAGTATGGATATTTTAGGTACTTTATTCGTGTTCTCTTGTAATGATAAGTTGTCTGAAATATAATTTCTTTCCGTACTGTTCCTGACACTTCGGTCGCTTAGGGCAGCGGGTAAATGTAATATCGAAAGACAGACTTTCGCATTAATAATATTAGTATGGATTAGAGCATTATAATTATTCGATGACCATGCCACACCTTGTTATTGCGAAGTCTGTGCAGTTAAATGTTTATCACCATCAAATAATATAAATACTCACTAGTGTAAAAACTTGTGTTGTTGTAAAGGCATCCACACACGTCACCGATATTTTCATGCGGCATTTGATAGATCGATTGAATTCGTTGCATCTACCAACCACTACCAACCATCAACCATCATTATATGAAATCGCATGCAGTTTGTTGAAACGTGAGTGAAGTCCGCTAATTATAAATAAGGTTTTACGTAAAAGTAGGTACACATAGTTTAAATTTCAGAAACATTTCAGAAACGTCATAAAAGTAAGTTTGGCATAAACTTTCATGTGTCATTATCAGATATATAATTTCATATAAAATTTTCAGACCAAAGTACTTTTTATAGCAGATTATACAAATATCAACATAAAAGTATAATATTTACAGAACGTAAGTACATAGCAGTGATTGCCCTTTTAACAAGCTTCTATTAACCTTTCATATATGTGTGGTGGTCAACCGTCAAATATCGTGGGTTTTGGAACCTCGGTGGTGCTGTACTTATAAATATTGAACTATTATTATTATACTACTCTTTGCTATTATTACTAACGTAATAGAGCCGACACAGAGAACCAGTATTTTGCGCCATGAGTTGCTGCCGTTTTGGCATCAAACCATAGAAGCGGAGCATGAATCTCGCGACCTAAACGCACGCACACACTTACGACGTTTTAGTCGCGTGATACAGGTTGTGATCGTCTCTATATTAATAATAAAATAACTCAATGCTTATAAAGCAGAAAAAAATCGTCCCCGAGAATTTTTTAAAGGATAACTATGAAATCGATCAGGATCTTTATCATATATAGACAAGAAGTGAAACTTGCCCTGGTAGCACAGAATAAATAATAGATAAGTAGGATACCTTTTTCACTGTACGAATTCATGTTATTTTAGTTTAATATCCTACAACACAGGAATTTCTCAGGACCCATAGGCGTGTATGACATGTAAGTACGTGTTTTTTGCTAATGAATATTTGTATTTCGAGTTCTATTAAATTGAGCTGTTTTCTGATTTGAATCAAATCTAGGAAACTCAATTAAAACCACTTCCTGAGATTCGATAATATTAGGTATACTTGTGAAAAACGATGAATACTTATATACAATATTATTATATGACATTGAGCTGATCTCATGATGGAGACCAAAGGTAGCCATAAGTACTTTGTTTCGGTTTGTTAGATTGCCTCAATCACTAGAAAACTGAAAAAGGAAAGTACAGTCTTCAATGGAGTAATTTTTTGACTAAAAACCTATACGTTTGTTCTACCGCTAACTCCTGTATTACTTCCTTTAAGAAAAAAGTTCATCTAATTAAAAACCACCTGCGAAAAATGTAAGGGTCATTTTTGTAGTTTTGAATTAGGAACCTTATTTTATTCCAATATCCAAATCTGATTTGATTTTGTCCATTTAAAAGGACATCGGGACTTGGGAGGATATATCAAACTTCTGGTTTCAGTGACCATGTACATGATTGACATGATTGTGATGGAGCGATGCTGCTACTCGTTTGGCTTGCGGTGCGGCAGTATCATAATAGCGTTGCTAACCTTAACGACGCCTATATTTGCCTACGGGTATCAAATGGTCGACGAATTCAGTATGAATACGTTTAATAATTCTAAAGTAAATTGTTTTAAGGGCCCCCCGCCAACTAGATAGTCTGGCCAAGTTAAAACTAACTTAGGCAAACTCCATCAAGCAGTAAGGGCTACGGGAGATCGAGACCGATGGAGACAAAATCACAGGAACTGCAAAACCAAGTGGTCAACCTTAGTAATGAGGGCCTGACAAGGAAGAAATACATGGTTGGTTTTTAAAAACGTGCTTCGAAAACGCAAACTGGAGTTTTGGACGCTCGACGCCACGGTGCACGCTCCGCCGAACGCGCCGCTGGCCGCTCAATATGCTTTTATGTCTCGGACACGGCGTAGTCAAAACAAATGTACGGGGGTCGGCATCAGGCTGACGCCCGTCAACCAGCGTCGAGCGAACGATTTTTATTTATAGATGTAGTTGTTTGTTTCTAGAACACAATTCTAGGGATTGACAGGGCAAGCTATGCTGGCGCCATCTGCTAAATATTTCGACCGGCCAACCCCACCAAGCAATAAGTAATTTTACGATGAATATAAATATTTCATTGACTTTATATTTTAACGTACAAAAGCAACTCATGTATTTTAAAGCAACCTCGTTTTACAATAAAAATGGAATATTTTCAGGTGGCTGGGTTGCTTATTTCATATACGCGAATGCTGGTATCGTAGGAGCCAGCAGCATTATGTTCCTGATATTTGGAATTAGACTGGTAACGTTATATTCAATAATAACCCTCTACTGAATACCTATTATGATTTAACTTCATTTTAGCGAATTATAATATATTAATATTATATCAAATGTTGAAACTGATATGCCGTCGCAAAGTTTCCCAAATTGCAAAATGGACAATTTTCAAAAACTTCTTACATTTTTTTTATTGTATGGGGATCGAACATTCCCAATTCAAAAATGATACAAATCAAAATATTTAACGAAATAATTTGATTTGTTGTTCTTCAAAGTTGTTCAAAAATAAATGTTTATTTATTTCCTGTGAAATTTTCGACAAGTTTTCCAACTTTTTGGCAAGTTTCGCTACTTCCACAACTGTAATTAGCTCCATGCATGAATTTATTTTTATTTTTGGATTTATAATTTATATCGTTGGAACACCGGAAATGATAAAAATACTTTTGTAAACCTTAATATTATTTTATTAAAAAATATTTAAAATGTTGAAAATTTTTGAGCGGTTGAAACGCTCATAATTTTTGGCGCGAATTCGACAGAGCGTGATGACGTCACACGTTGGGCGGCCCAACTGACGTTTGCTACTAATGACACTAATCTGTCGAACGCGTGACGTCACGTGGCGTTTCGAGAGTTTCGCTCACTAACTTTTCGCGGGCAAATTTTTGTTCTTTTTATTTATAATTTTGAGTAATTAAATGGTAATTTAAAAACGGAAATGCATTTGTAACATGATATAACGGTAACAAACATCCGAATAAAACATATTTCGTTCAAATATAAACTTCATGCATGAGGCTAATTGATAAGTTGTTTCTATTTCTATTTTTTTTTTCTTACCTTCATAAGCTACATATATGGCTGTATAGCTTAAAAGTCGAACTATATTATAGTCACTCAGGGTCTAAATTCAGTTATATCTGAGGTGGCCATTAGTATTCCTAATTCATTTTATAGATTGAATAAAAAGTTTAGTTTATTGCTTTTTTTTAGGACTGGAAATGGCCGAAAAAAATATATGCACAAATATTTAAGATAAAAATTTTCGCTGATTTCCTGTCATGTGTCATACTAATGGTTATAAGAACAGGGAATCCTGCTCTTTTCTATGCCGCTGTAGTTATTGCAGTTTTTTTGATAAGTAAGTTTTGTTTTTTCTCTAACTTACATGCAAATACGAACGGGAACTGCTTGACATCACAACAACATTGGATTCATATTGGAATCATATCGTACCTATGTTAGTCCTAGTCCGAATAGAACGAAATGAACGCGCGAAAGACAGCTCAGTAACTGTATATGATTCCAATATAATTCAAATATCGTTTTGATATCAGCGTTCAAATTGGCTTGTTAATGTTCAACAATGACAATGTTTGAAAGTTAATTTTATTTTCAGTTTACAATACCTACTGTTTTTTCGTGCTGTACAATTATTCCAAGTGCGGCGAATATTATTGGGGATAATAATGACGGCACTTCTTGGCTGTGACCAGTTTATTGGCTATACGCGAAGTGCATTGCGGGGAAACTACAAGCAACTATAACGCAAGGCGTGGTAAATATGGACACTGTCAAAAGCGATATTATCTTAGGTACCAGTTTACAGATGGAAGAATCAGGCATAAGGTTAATGCGATCAAATCCATCTGCAGGAAATGCTTTTACGAAACCTATTATTCAGGTATTTGAATCAACAACAACCAGGAAACAAGCTTGGTGTTTTTATTTAAATTTGTAAGGGTAATTTTATAAACCTTACATTTTTAGGTAATTTACTAGAAAAGGGCGTTCTAAGGCTTAATTTAATCTAGAATTTCCTACAGTTATATTTTAAAAAGAAAAAGTGATAACAAACTGAGAACCTCCTTTTTTGAAGCCGGTTAAAAAAGATCAAATAATGTACTACCATTATTTTTTTCCTATTTGGAAGTTAATTTTTTTTTTACTTTGAAGTCTTATATTTGTTTATTATTCCCATATATTTTTTAAGTTTCCAATTTATTGTGATAAATTGCACATTTACTATCTATTTAACTAGATTTAGTTATAAAATTCAACATGTGGAAACAACGCTATTGTTTTCCATCGTATTTTCACGGAAACGTACGAACGTGTCTCGCTATTTTAGTCAGTCTCGGTACAAAAAGTACTGAGGTTGGCTGAAGTAGCATGACAAATACCAACGTTTCCGAGAAAATACGATGAAAAACAATTATGCAATACATCTGTAGACATTTTTGGAAGTTTATCACATACATTTATTTAGAAATGTAACGTTCAAGTAAGTAATAAAAATACGGTAAAACATATTCCTTTACTTATTTTTTAAATTCGACACGGGTGTTTATAAAGCGGGATTTACATTACGAAATTAGTGGCGTCAAATTAATGACGTGACAGTATTTTTACCAACAGTTTCACGTGTAATTTATAACTTTCGTAATGGCATAATTTCACACCACTAATTTCGTAATGTAAATCCCGCTTAAGGGCAGACCATTCGCGTGGGGTTTTAACTCTTTATTAATTGTAGGGATCAATTAATAAAGAGCCTATATTTGATAATATTGCCGTATCACCTGATTTTACTGCTTACTTATCCACTTCCAGAAGTCCGACTGAAAATGGAAAAATATATATAAATAAAAATCATTTCAAATTAAAATTCTAACAAAAAATAAAATAATATTACCGAGGAGCGTACGGACGGAGGAGCGAGGATGGTACGGAGTGAAACATGTCGAGCGTTTTCGACTTAAAATACGTGAGTGACCCGTTATTAATATGTTTAATATGTCTGTGTCTCACGGAAGTTTTGTTATTAAAATATTATTTATTTATTTTTAATATCAAACATATTTTACATTTCATTGTCACAAAGAATTAGTATTATTATATACCCAATTAGAGCCAAGGTGAGATGGGGTAAGGAACAGTTTATTTTTCTCGGAGCAAAACGCCAATGCCATTTCTGGACAGTGTTTTCCTTGTCCAGTTTCATCTAGCCTAAGTCAAGATTTAAGAAATAGACCATTCCAGCCTCATGGCCTCTTGAGTTCTATAAATTTTTCATAAGAAAAATACATAAAGATGACATCAAAGGGTGGTCATTTTTGCCGTATAATATCTGAAGGGTACACGAAAAGAACATGTCTAGTCACTATTTTCGGAAAATCAAATTTTGATTTCAAAATGTAGAGCTCTTAATGAACTATTAGTTATACCTTTTGCTACCACTGTATAATATGTGTAACACAATTTTGTTTTAGTTAAAAAAGACCTGGTCACGGAATTACCATACATTTTGACATGGTTCCAAATTTTAAAACCTCGATTACTCAAAATGTTACTAAAGTGACTAGACATGTTCTTTCCGTGTACCCTTCATCTAAATATGCCCTATAAAAGGATAAATTGGCAACAATAACTTACCGATATAATAGTGACCACGTCAGCTATGAACTGTAACCAAATTAAATTACGATAAAGTGCGAAAAGTAGGAAATTCGCTACGAGTGGCGATAAATTAATACAAGACCGAAGATAGAGTTAGACCACTACGTTGCCAGCGATTTTGATAGCCCAGATTGTACAAGTGTTATTTAAACGTCATAATTTCATAGAGGTTTGACGTTTAAAATAACACTTGCACAGTCAGGGCTATCAAAATCGCTGGCAACGTAGTGGTCTAACTCTGGATTGATTTCTATGAAACTAACTTGGAACCACCGCAAGGAATCTCGCTTTCACACTAAAAAAACCGCATGGAAATCGGTCCATCCGTTGGAGAGCTACGATGCCAGAGACTGACAGACAAACATTAGCGTCAAACATTAGACACGCCTCTTTTTGCGTCGGAGGTTAAAGAAACCGATTTGGATCCGTTTTTTGGAAATCTTAAAATATAAAACCGGCCAAGTGCGAGCATGATGCGCGCACCAAGGGTTGCGTACCATTACGCAAAAAACCGGCCAAGTGCGAGTCGGGCTCGCGCACGAAGGGTTCCGTACCATTACGCAAAAAAACGGCAAAAAAATCACGTTTGTTGTATGGGAGCCCCACTTAAATATTTATTTTATTCTGTTTTTAGTATTTGTTGTTATAGCGGCAACCGAAATATCATCTGTGAAAATTTCAACTGTCTAGCTATCACGGTTCATGAGATACAGCCTGGTGACAGACGGACATACAGACAGACAGCGGAGTCTTAGTAATAGAGTCTCGTTTTTACCCTTTGGGTACGGAACCCTAAAAACTACTAATAATTATAACTTACCTGAATTCCTTTTGCTATTCCAGCTAAATTGAAACCTAATTTTGTCTTTGTCTTATTTGGTGCTGATGCTGACTTTATATGTTCTTGATGAAAGGCATGTTTAAATAAGCCAATAAGCTGCTTTTCTTTATTTTGTAATTCCCTTTTACGGCTGCTTTTTGTATTTTTGACAAATAATAATTTGCTGTGTCTTTTTACAACATTGTCGTGTTTGTCCATGCCGTTCTGTAACAAAGGTATCTCTCTAATGCATAATGTAGGTAGAGTCGTGTGTAAAAATATGGGTGCACATATCATACTTTACTTTTTGAGTAAGTTATATCCCTACTTCTCTTGTCCCGAGCGTAAAACTATGTTTCTCTTACCGCACGACGTTAAATATGATTAATCATTATAAAAGGCAAAATGTATTTGCAGTAATTGCAAATAGAATAGAATAATAATAATTTATTCATGAGCACAAACACAAAAATACAAAATTATACAAAACAGAGAAACATAAAAAGAGAAAGTGCCACGAAATGGTCTCACCTCAGCACGTTGCTGGCGACTTCCAGCGCTGATCTTCCGATGAGACCATCCGGTGAAAAAATCACGGCAGGTGACAAGAAGAACAACAGAATTAATATTTAACCAAAGATAGATATAACTCCGTAATAGATGGATACAGTCTAAGGAAAAAACGTGCCTCGAAAATCAAGAAAATTTGATTTTCGTTCAGAGGGCGCTACTAGCTTTGGCCTACTGTCGTATAGATGGCGTTGACGGTTTCGTTTGTTATTTAACAATTTTAACGCATATCAGTGAAAGAACATGGGTCAAAATCATAAAAATAATTAATGCAAATAAAATAAAAACATTTATCCATATTTAAATACATTTTATCGTATTTTTATAAATATTTACTTTTAGTTTTAAAGTGTGTCGACAGATGGCAGTGAATTTACTGGGGTTACAAAATTTACTATGGCAGTACCGCTCTAGTATAAGTTACTCTATGATATAACATACAAATGACAAAGATAGAAATGTTACAAATACATATTACAATAAATAGTTGTATTACGTACAGCTGTTATATCGGGCCAAACTCAACTTGGCCGTACATTACGCCTGAGATTATAACTAGCTAGATTATAAATAGGGCTTACCTCAGGGTAGAAGAGGTTGCATTTGACCCACCCTTGCCCGAGGGCCAAAACATAGAGCAGGAGGGCAGTTCTCATGGCGACGGTAAGCCAGCATCGGCACCTGGCACCTACTATTCAAGGAAATTAATTGATTGGATGCACACAAATTGATTATGCTTAGCGTGCTGCAATTAGATATTCTATAATTGGTCTTGTGATGAAATTTTCTTACGCACTTCTTGGATTTCAAAACTGAATAGATTGTTTGATGATTTTACTTTATTTTTAAAATTTTACTCGGTACGGATTTTCAAATTGTTATACTTATGGTAATTTTGAGACTAGAAAGTTACCTTATCCAAAGATTATGTTTTTTAGGGTTTCGTACCCAAAGGCCCTATTTAAGACTCCGCTGCATGTCCGTCCGTCTGTCTGTTTGTCTGGCTGTCCGTCTGTCACCAGGCTGTATCTCATGAACCGTGATAGCTAGACAGTTGAAATTTTCACAGATGATGCATTTTTGTTGCCGCTATTACAACAAATACTAAAAACAGAATAAAATAAATATTTTTGGGGGGCTCCCAGCATACAACAAACGTGATTTTTTTGCCGTTTTTAAAGATAATGGTACGGAACCCTTCGTGCGCGAGTCTGACTCGGTCGAGTCGAGAGGGTCTCGCCGAGTCGGCAAAAAACCGACTTAATCGGAGAAGGGCGAGACTAGACGAGTACTTAAGTGAGACGAAAATAAAGGGAGCAGTAGGTACCTATGTACACAGTCTTTCTCGACTTATCTGGGGGTCACTCTATGAACGTGTACACCCGGCATAACAAACAACAACTCTTTGAATAGCGCCCTCTCGAGACAAAGCAGTCAACTTCCAAGTAAGTAAATATTAAGAACCGCGCACATTGAATTAACTATGCTATGCGACATACCAAAATAGTTCTAGTGACGGCCGCTAGGTGGCTTTCTTCTATTAAACCATTATAAAACGAGTACTATGAGTGTGTTTTGTGTAAAGATTTGTCCATCTTATATGTATATTACACAAAGGATATATAAGATAGAGAGTTACTGTCATAGTAAATTTTGTAGTCGCAGTAAATTTACTGCCATCTATCGACACACGATTAAAACTACAAATAAAAATATCAGAAAATGTATATGTATATGTGATATATATATATATATATATATACGGTGGCTAAAAAATAAGTGCATTCCTGTTGCCAGGGAGGTTTTACTAAGCGACATTTACTATGAGACCAACCACGAAATCGCGAAAAAATTTTTTACCCTCCCATAGAAAATGGACCAGCCAAATTTTTTTCGCAATTTCAGGGTTGGTCCCATAGTAAAAGTTGCTCAGTAATATAATCCCAAAACCTCCCTGACAACGGGAATGCACTTATTTTTGAGCCACCGTGTATATTAGATTTTTTTATTTGTATTTATATTTTTTATATGATTTTGACCCATTTTCTTTCACTGATGAAACCGTCAACGCCATCTGTGCGAATCAAATTTTCTTGATTTCTGAGGCACGTTTTTTCCTTAGACTGTATTCATCTTACGGAGTTACATAATGTCTTTGGTATATTAAAATGCGACTGCCTTGGTGCGACCAGACCAGACCAGATGGCGTTGGCGTGAATTTGCGCTGTTCGCTGACTATGGAAATTAGATGGCCTTAAGTTTCACATCGAAGCATGTAAGTTAAATGAACTCTAAGCTTTCTTTATTTTTGATAGTTGATAGGTATGTAGGCCAAGCAATAAGAAGGTATAGAGGAAAATGCTAGGAACTCAATTTTTGACTCCGTAACTTTGTTTGGATTAGTTAGGAGGTGAACATATCAAAAGTCCCCGCCCGTAACCCCGGTGCCGGGGGAGAGACGGGTTTGAAGGTTCCATTTTTCTGTTATTCGATTATATCTCGGAAACTATGCGTCTGAGCGACGTGACCACTTATACAAAATGAAAAGTGATTAAATTTGTTCCAAGTTTTATTCAGTCAAGTTTTTCGATATAAATTAAATTAAATTAATTTTTATAGGACATTCTCACACAGATTGACTAAGTCCCACGGTAAGCCCAAGGAGGCTTGTGTTATGGGTACTCAGACAACGATATATATAATATATAAATACTTAAACACATAGAAAACACCCATGACTCAGGAACAAATATCTGTGCTCATCACACAAATAAATGCCCTTACCGGGATTCGAACCCAGGACCATCGGCAGGCAGGGTCACTACCCACTAGGCCAGACCGGTCGTCAAATATATCTTGTGTGTTCCAAGCATTTCCCTCTATAACTTTTTCTGTGCATTCATTTCCTGGCCTAATGTTTTGAGGGATCTTCTTCAGATATTCAAAGTTTAAATAAATCGCACTAATATTGTAAGATTAAAATAAAACGACAATTTTATTAAAAACACACGTTTGTTTGAAAATGCTACTTAACTACTAATAAATAAACTACCTACAAACATGCGAGGTCCTTAATTTAAAATTATTTATACAGTACAAGAGACACGCAGTTTTACTAAATAAATTAACGTGCTAAATACATTTAAATAATAAATAAAACTATGTATCATTTTAACAGCTTTGAGCATTTTTACTGCCCAAAATTTGAATTAATAGCAACTAAATCATAATATAACTAGAACCACAGAATATATAATAGTACTAGATATAGTACAGAAGATTCACTCCCTAACAAAACGCGGCTACTACGCGCAAGGCGGCGCAGCAAGCGCGTGCATGCGTGCGTTCCGTGGCGGTGCGCGGTGCGCGGCAGTTACTATGGAAAAACCTCAAAATTGAGGCGGCCTACCTAAGTACCTGCTTGTAGCGACGCGACGAAGTCGCGGAGTGAGACACGCCTGGTAGAACTCATTTTTAGTGTTCCGTACCCAAAGCGTAAAAACGGGACCCTATTACTAAGACTCCACTGTCCGTCTGTCTGTCACTAGGCTGTATCAGAATAAAATAAATATTTAAGTTGGGCTCCCATACAACAAAAGGTACGGAACCCTTCGTGCGCGAGTCCGACTCGCACTTGGCCGGTTATTATTTTAAAATAAGTATTTAAGATTGAGGAAAATATTTAAAGTTAAATTAAGCTACACATATACTTAGCATTGAACGAGTATGGAAATGACACCATAAACGTAATATTGCTATGAAAATATGGCGTTTGTAATGGCACTGCCATACTTTGGCACGTCAAGGTCGGTGCAAAGTTTTACTATTGGATTGCCAGTTGGATTTAATGGCTATTAATTCAAATTACTTAAAATTTTACTTATAATTAATATTATTTCGCAATGAAACAGTTACTTAATAGTAATTTAATAATGTAAGAATTTAATAAAAAAAATGTTTACAACGCTGCAGATAAAACAAATGTTTACAATGTTTTACAAGTGCATAAAGTCTTATTTTCTGTGCCTTCATTTTAAATTACATTTAAAATTTTTGACTTTCTTAGCATGTTATACTTGTACGTAAACATAATTACATTCGAAAGATGCAGGTTTATTTAAAACTTTAAAACAATCTTTAGTTTTTTTTACTATAAATCTTAAAAGTTTGTCCCACTTTTTATTTCCCAATAATTTTCTTTTAAAATTTAATTTAGAAAAAAAACTACAAAAATTTTGTTTTACAGTCTCTTGTTTATGATGGATCCATCTAGTTGATGGATCCATCATCTAAATTGATTTAAATTGAAAATTTAAATCGAAATCTATTTTTTATTTAAATATAAAATATACACATAGTAAAAGGAAGCCATGATTTTCACTTTAAATATAAAAAAACATTGAGGAATAAAAGGCAATATGGGAATAAACTTAGCAAACAAAAGTACTTTTTATACTTTGCATTTATTTTATAATCTCATTTTTAGAACAGGTGTGGTCCTATTTAACTCGAGAAATTACAAAATCTACTTGACGGGGAATAGAAGATGATAGCTACGGTAGGTACCTTCTGTCACTCTCCAGTCAAATTGAACCCAGTAATTTTTAAGTTACTCAATTTACCTTTAAAATCCTTTTTTTCCACATCCTTATTACTATAACCGTAACAATAAAATTATATTACAAATATTTGGCTAAAAGTGCATATAAATTGTATTTACATTTGTAAGTTTGTAAACTACGCATTTTTATTCTTATCTTTTTGACGCGGGTATGTCTATGTGATATTGTGTATCGACTCATCATATAAACTCGTATCGCTTTATCAAAACCTGTAGAATACATTACCGCTGAATATATATTATTCAGAGCTAAATGTCTTTTGGTTGCAAAAATCTGTTCAAATGTGGGTTCCTATATATTTAACCACACCACTAAGTGATTATGTGATCAAACTCAATTTATCCTTATTTTACACTTTTCTTTGTACGATAAGGATCCTGACAGCATGGTCACTCGTAATATATGGTCAGGATAGTAAGGTACGGTCAGGCGCGGTCATAATTATAGTTAGTGCGGTCACGAGTGGCGGTAGTGTAGATGTAGAGGATGATCGTAGAGCGGGTAGAGCGGTTGCGGTGATTTATCACTGTCGTCAGATGAGGAGTCTACGCTTCTCGTTGGGGTTTGAAGCTAGTACGGTCACGATTGACAGAGGCGCGGTCAGGTTTACTATATTAGTTAGTGAGGTCACGAGTGGTGGTAGTGTAGATGTAGGGGATGGTCGTAGAGCGGGTATAGCGGTTGCGGCGCGTGCGCTGGTAGAGCGTGCGTGGGCGCGGCGTCGGAATCGTCATCTGATGAGGAGTCTAGTTGCTTCTCGTTGGGGTTTCCACTGGAAATAAGAAAAAAATGCGTTAGAAAATCAGGTAAAAAATAACATATCGTTTGGTAACGGAGTTTTAAATACCCTATTACTAAGACTTCGCTGTCCGTCTGTCACCAGGCTGTATCTCATGAACCGTGATAGCTAGACAGTTGAAATTTTCACAGATGATGTATTTATGTTGCCGCTATAACAACAAATACTAAAAACAGAATAAAATAAATATTTAAGTGGAGCCCATACAAAAAACGTTATTTTTTTGCCGTTTGCGTAATGGTACGGAACAATTCGTGTGCGAGTCCAACTCGCACTTGGCCGGTTTTTATTTTTTCGTTTATGCTAACGACTCGGCAACAAAACGGCCGCGGGCCGACTACGGCCCGGCCACGACATCCCGCGGCGATACCTATAGTTCCCACCCCACCTATAGTTGCCGCCGCCGCCGCCGCCGGTGCGCAATTACGTGGCCGGGCCGTATTACATTTGTTATAATCAAACGGTCGGCGTCAACGTCGGATCGAGTATTCCGTAGCCCTCGCATAAGGCTGCTGCTGCTATCCGAACGGCACCTTTACTCTTCCATAGATATAGAGTTAGACCAAGATAATTCTACAGCGATTTTGACAGCACAGTGTGTTATTATTTCAAACGTCAAATTTCTATGAAATTACGACGTTCCTATAAATACCACTTACACAGTCTGTGCCGTGGAAAACGATGGATGGATTGTATGAGAGGATATGAGAAAGAAAGGAGTGAATGCTGAGTTGACGAAAGATAGAGGAGAATGGAAGAGTAAAACATGTTGGTCCGACCCCACATAACGTGGGATAAGGGCAGTCTGTGCCGTCCAAACCGTTGCAGAGTTATCTACCTACTTATTATTTAGTCTAACTCTACCTACTTATTATTTAGTTGAGAGATGCGTGAACTCATTGAGCCGCGCTGACAGTCCCTACTGACGTAACTTGATATGGCGCGCTCGGTCGAACACACTTTTTAGAATAGGGTTCATGCTCCATCGGCCGTGGAGCTGTTAGGTTAGTTTTGACATGTATAGGGGAGACCAAGGTGAGTTGTGACAGTGGAGAGTTGTGACATTGTCGATTTTTTGGAACCTCTCTGCGCGTGCCCGTTTGTTAGCTAGTAATTTGAAGCAAAGATAGATATAACTCCGTAATAGATGGATACAGTCTAAGGAAAAAACGTGCCTCGAAAATCACGAAAATTTGATTCTCGATCAGATAGCACCACTAGTTTATAAGTACAAATAAAAAAATGATTTATCCATGTATATATCGTGTGTCGATAGATGACAGTAAAATGACAGTACCCCCTCTATCCTATACATATATTCTCTTTGTATATTTGTATCTTTGTATTTGTATGTTTTGTAAGATGGACAAATCTTTAAACAAAACCAAAGATAGATATAACGGATATAGTCTAAGGAAAAACGTGCCTCGAAAATCAAGAAAATTTGATTCTCCATCAGATGGCGCCACTACCTTTGGCCTACTCTCGAATAGATGGCGTTGACGGTTTCGTTTGTTATTTATAATTTTAACGCATATCAGTGAAAGAACATGGGTCAAAATCATATAAAAATAATTAATGCAAATAAAAAAAACATTTATCCATATTTAAATACATTTTAACGTATTTTTATAAATCTTCATTTTTAGTTTTAAAGTATGTCGATAGATGGCAGTGAATTTACAGTGGTTACAAAATTTACTATGACAGTACCGCTCTATCTTATTATATCCTCTTTGCTTGAAGTAACAAACCCGCGCTATTGCGAGCTCGTTATTATAGTTAATGGATTCTAAAAAATCGATATCACAACTCTCCTCTGTCACAACACACCTCTGTCTAAAGAACGAACGTTTGAACCTGGCTAAGCTAACATTGCACCGATTTGAACAGAATAATGCGAGTCAGTGTCATTGTAAACGTCTTATTCCAAAGAAATTTGACATTAATTATTACATGTTTACACTGCCATGCAGAGTAAGATTGGGCCGACTCGACATTAAAAGAAAAGTTGCCACAAATGGATCGAAATCTCTGACTTTTTAACTGTGTTTCCAAAACAGGGGTCAAACTTTTTGACCCAAGGGCTAAGGGCTACCGCTTAGTATAGTAGACCAAGGCGAATTGGATCACAGGGCAAACCGGATCAGACAAAATATCTGTTGATATTTAAAGTATTATTTATGTTATGACTGACGTCACAGGCTAAGATGAGAAACGTTTGGCGCAATTTAAGCGAGCTCATATCAATGCAATATTTCTAAGAACGGATTTTTCATCTTGATCCGAATTGCCCTGTGATCCAAGAATAGAATAGAATAGAATAGAATATCTTTATTTTGCTTAAAAATGTGGTACAAGAGATGTTATAAAAAATATATCGTGGTCACACACATTCCCAATTCGCCTCAGTCTACCCTACGGCTTTTAAAGTCCGTCCGTCTAAGCTAACTTTGCACCGACATGAACAGAACAAAGTGAGGGAATATCATTGTAAACATCATATTTTCATAAAAAGACGTTAACACATTGGCTGCGGCAATCAGTTTTAACTTCTAACCATGCTTTACATGGGGTCGTTATAGTTAGGTCAACATTAAAGTTGGGTCATAACCAGGCATCGTAAACTGCGAGCGAAATCCATTGAAATGACGTACTTTGACTCGACTTGACTAAGTAACAACCCTAGTACTTCAATGGATTTCGCTCGCAGTTTACGATGCCTGGTCATAACACAGAAATCCGATCTGAACTCTTAGTTCGATTAGTTAGACTTACAGACAGACGCCTTATTTCTATTTCACCCTTTAACCTTGGATTTTTTAGAATTGAAGTTATGATAATATATTTTTCACCACACCAGCTGGTAAAGGCTCTATTGATTGTTCAAAAACTGATAAGAAAGTTGCATTTTATTCACATGTGAGGAAATGTAATCAAATGCAAATTGTGAGTTGCTTTCTTATGTTTGCTGCTAGAATTGACTTTTAAATGATGATTTTGAATGATAAATATTTAATGACATTCACTTTGAATCGATTTGCTTTGTAAAATATCAAAGATAAAAGAGGCACGAGCCTTGAAACCCTCGCAGCGCTCAAGATTCCATTTTTCGAACCACTCGCTAAACCTGGTTAAATTTTGGAATCTTTCGCTTGCTCTTTTATCAACGAGAGGTTAAACAACAACTTTGCCCCCTTGTAAAAAATATAACTATTTTTGGTTCAAGTTAATACCATTATGACAAAAGTCAAAAAAGTTTTTATATCTTCAACTCGTTAATCGCACTGTGTGTGCAAGATTTGTAGTACACGAAAAAAGGATCAGCTATAGGTATACCTACACTATTTCTGCAGTTGCAAGTGGCCATACTTGGTGTCCTCTTTCCATACGGGCTGAATGCTCATTTACCACCATTGCCCAATAACCTTGCCCAAACGGGATAAATATACTCCGACACCGACAAAAGACGCTTCCTTCCACATGATCGGACGTGGAAGGAATCTTTGTGCCCCAGGATTAGGGCACAAAGAAAAAAAAGAAAAAACAACAGAAAAAAAAACAAAAGCCGCGCCTTAATGAAACGTCAATAACTGACACTCGATACTTTGTAGTGAAACTCGATATTTGCAGTTTTTTCTAATTGTACTGTTGAGGTTTAATGAAGTGTAAATAGTATTGTAGATTATAGTTGTGTATAATTATGATTTAAACAACTTTCAAGAGTTCAAGTGGAGCCAGTGGAGGTTCAACATTCACAACAATACATATATGTAAAAACCGGCCAAGTGCGAGTCGGACTCGCGCACGAAGGGTTCCGTACCATTACGGAAAAAATAGTAAAAAAATCACGTTTGTTGTACGGGAGCCCCACTTAAACATTTATATTATTCTGTTTTTAGTATTTGTTGTTATAGCGGCAACAGAAATACATCATCTGTGAAAATTTCAACTGTCTGTCTGTCTATGCACGGTTCATGAGATACAGCCTGGTGACAGACAGACAGACGGACAGACGGACAGCGGAGTCTTAGTAATAGGGTCCCGTTTTTACCCTTTGGGTACGGAACCCTAAAAAACGTAATAATAAGGGTCCCCGGCAAGCTCGATTCTCCATACAAACGTAGTTCCGCTCCCATTTTAAAACGACTACCTAGATTGCTTTGAAACTTTGTACACTTACAATAGGATAAAGTATATCTATGTCTGTAATTAGTTTAATGTACCTTCAGATACCATAGTTAAAAAAACATGAACGCTGAAAACATTACACTCTTTTTTGGGCAGTCGTGTAAAAATACAGCGAATTTATGTTTTGCAATTAAAACTTGTTTTTGCTCTATTTCGTTTGTTTTATAAACTGGAGCTATATAAACTAATTTCAGACCTAGATATACCTCATATCATTGTATGTGCAAAGTTTCATTACAATCCAACACGTAGTTTTAAAATGAGAGCGGAACTACGTTTGTATGGGAAGGTGCAATTTAGCCGAGCTTGCCGGGGGCTCTTAAATAACTCCCCCACATATGTAGTTTTACACTATCTAATTCCGAATGCAGTGTTATTCAGAATGACTCACCTCGATAATAAAATGACGTCGTTTACCAAAACATAAACTCCATTAAGTAACAGCAAAGATAGATATAACTCCGTAATAGATGGATACAGTCTAAGAAAAAAACGTGCCTCGAAAATCACGAAAATTTGATTTTCGATCAGATGGCGCCACTAGTTTTGGCCTACACTCGTATAGAGGGCGTTGACTATTTCGTTTGTTATTTATAATTTTAACGCATACCAGTGAAAGAACATGGGTCAAAATCATATAAAAATAATTAATGCAAATAAAAAAATCATTTATCCATATTTAAATACATTTTATCGTATTTTTATAAATATTTATTTTTAGTTTTAAAGTGTGTCGACAGATGGCAGTGAATTTACTGGGGTTAAAAAATTTACTATGACAGTAACGCTCTAGTATAAGTTACTCTATGGTAACAGTTACTAGTTTAGTTACGGCTTAAAATTAGAGCTTTTAGTAATAAATATTTGTTTTTGACTTTTTTGCTATAATATTACACGTAGGTATATAAAATTACATCAAATTTCAACGACTTAGATATTGACTGTACCACTGTACCTAACCGTAAAATTGAATCATGTCAAAAATACATTATTATATTATAATCGTCCCGAATGCGGCCCTGCCCGCTTTTACAAACGCAGATGTGACGGTGTCAGGTTACATACGGCCGTCTCGCTCGGCTACGTAGCGCTCTTTCGCTCGGGTGCGCGAAACTATAGCTACGGAGGCTCAGGCAGGTATTTGGATATTTGTTTATTGTATTACACAAAACACGACACTAGTTACTACAAGAACTATTGTATAATAAACAATAATAAATAGTGAATCAATTTTTCACCTTACGTCCATAACGCGAAACGGTCAAGCCACATATTTTGACTAAGGTGTAGAGTGTAGAGTTTATGAAGTTAGGGCTTGTAGAGTTAGAAGCTTGGCTCTACAAGAGATCTGGGGCCCGTTTCTCAAAAGCTTGTAACTTGTAATACAAGTAAAAGTCCCTTTCTAACAAAAGCTGTCAAAAAGTGACATCCGCTTGTATTACAAGTTACAAGCTTTTGAGAAACGAGCCCCAGATAACTTTTTGACAGTGCGAGCCTTATGGTTTCATCTTGGCAACATTTTACATGAAAATGTTTTTTTAACATGCAGATACGTCTGCGAGCGATACTCCAAAGGAGGTTGCGGGTTCAAATTCTCCCGGAAGTGTAACTTTTTTCCATTTTTTTCCTTTAATATAAAATTTTAAAATGTTTTGGTGGGATACAGTAATTTTAAAACATGTTACGTACTTTTTGTTACATTATGTGAATGCATCCCCTTATAAGGAATAAATGGCCATAATTTGACCGTTAAATGTCACTGGTCACCGTTCTATATTTAAAAAGCTGAAGGAACACTCGCAAACAATATCAAAACCGTTCCACATCTCAATAATTACTACCTCGTTTACCAAGAAACAAAAGGTCAAAGCGCACATTTAAAATTGAACTCTATCCGAATAGTATAAAATCGAAAACTCAATAGCAGTGGAATATATCGTTGTGGGTATTATTCTGCATTTGAATTTGATCCTAAATATGTAAAGTATAGAGCTGAATTTCGTTTGGAGATAGGTATGGGATATCAGGTTACTTGAAGTCAGCCAAATGGATAGACAAACGTATGGCCCCTTTATATATATAGTGTATATAATATGGAGTTAGCAGCAATTTTGTTATCGTTTTATTCTAAGTATTAGTATTAAGCAGTTCTGTTTATCCTAAAGGGCAAGAGAGATTTTGATTAAAAGGCTGACAATAACTAAATTCGCTCACTGATAAGGAATTTGACTATTAACTACATACATTACTATACGTACTTATCTTTAAACTCAACACGTTTTCAAATAAACAAAAAAGTTCATGCCTCCCTGAACGCACTGTTTTTTTCTTTTTTTTTTAATTCTCCGGGCCCGGGACTTCCGCGCCATTGAGCCGAAACAGATGCGGATCGGCCAGATAAGATACGATCTGATTTTAAAGATAGGCCGGTTTTGGCAGCTATTGTATTGAGGAGCATGGGAGCTTAATTGATTTTAAAATACTTGTAATACATTAGACTCACAAGAAATGTCATATCGATCACGGCAAACCTAAATAAACATATCGTCGCTATACTTACTCACCTCATATCTGCAACAATCATTTGATGGAAATGTCGCTTTTCTTTCATTCGGAATACGGTGTTTTTGTCATCAAATGAGTGTTGCAGATACGAGGTTGAGTAAGTATAGCGGCGATATGGACGTTGTCTATCGTGAGTCCTAATACGGCTGGCTAAGCCGAACTTGTTCCTAAATACTCTATTGCATGATTTGCACGTGTGACAAAAAAACCGGCCAACTGCGAGACAGGTCTGTCTGTCTGTTACCTTTTCACGCTTAAACCGCTAACCGATTTAGTTGAAATTTGGTATACAGAGAGTTTAAGTCCCTGGGAAGGATATGTATAAGGGTGGTCTTTATCCCAGAAATCCTTTAAAAAGGTGAAAAGGGGGGTGGAAGTTTGTATGGGGAATCGATAAAAAACAGATTGGTGAAAAATGAGCTACCCAAATTGCAAGCCCAAGCAGACGAAGTCGCGGGCAAAAACTCAAAAGGTCAAGTAAATACTGAAGATTACTCGTCTCCAAAGATCATCCGACATCCGATATCGGACCGGACGATGTAAAAACGCTCTTACATTCAAACTGGACATTCAAGATCATATTTTTGCTGATCAAAAGAATGTACGTCCGCTCCAGAGTCCAGTTTCAGTGTAAGGTCCTTGGTCAGTTTTAACTAAAAGCAATGACTTACCTATCTTTGTGTTCTGCTTGTCTGTCTCTTTGTCGTCTATTTTTGAACCAATTTGAAACCTGTAAGAAAATAAATTTACGATTTGAATTTAAATTGTAATTTACTGTAACGTAGTGGCCGTAGTGGTACCACAGTGACCGACACTTCAATTTTTATTTTATCCAAGAAAATAACCGATCTAATATGTTTCCTTTTTTTCATATATGTAATCTGTTGTGGCGTTAAATAAATGTATTTTCTTTCTTTCTTTCTTCTTTCTTTCTTTCTAATACGGGAAGTGTGCTACTGGACAGTGTTGCCACTCAAATCGGCTTCCTGCCCTTATTTTCATGGATAAAAATTTAAGTGTCCGATTACTGGTTCGTTGTCGGTCACTGGTGCCACTACGTTATGAATATTGCTCAACATTACCTAGAGAACAAATCAAATTATTTTTATGAAATATTTTGATTTGTGTTTTTTAAGTAGTCACACTACTATACATACATAAATTATAAACTGAAATAGATACCATACACTAAAGAAAAAGCAAAGATAGATATAACTCCGTAATAGATGGATACAGTCTAAGGAAAAAACGTGCCTCGAAAATCAAGAAAATTTGATTCTCGTTCAGAGGGCGCTACTAGTTTTGGCCTACAGTCGTATAGATGGCGTTGGCGGTTTCGTTTGTTATTTAACAATTTTAACGCATATCAGTGAAAGAACATGGGTCAAAATCATCAAAATAATTAATGCAAATAAAAAAAATCATTTATCTATATTTAAATACATTTTATCGTATTTTTACAAATCTTCAATTTTAGTTTTAAAGTGTGTCGACAGATGGCAGTGAATTTACTGGGGTTACAAAATTTACTATGACAGTACCGCTCTAGTATAAGTTACTCTATGGAAAAAGTGACCAAGTGGCCGTGGCGGGGTGGTCTAGTGGTCAGGACGTCAGCCGCGTTAGCTAAAGACGCGGGTTCGATTTCCGCCTCGGCCACCGGTGGACTAGGTCACCTTTTTTTTAGTGTATGATATTTATTTCAGTTTATAATTAGTTTACCTAACATGCCAAACTTTATCTGGTTTACCAACCAGTGATTCTCTTCTCTACGAAGTTTTTTAAATCTTATTTCTATTAAGATTTAAAAAATTGCACCTCCCCATACAATCGTAGTTCCGCTCTCATTTTAAAACTACGGGTTGGATTGTAATGAAATTTTGCACATACAATGGCAAGAGGTATATCTAGGTCTGAAACTAGTTTATATAACTCCAGTTTATAAAACAAACAAAATGGAGCAAAAACAAGTTTTGTATGAAAAATTTAAATTCGCTGTATTTTTTTAACTCTATCTGAAGCTACATAAAATAATTACAGACATAGATATACCTTATCCTATTGTTAGTACAAAGTTTCAGAACTCGGAACTACGTTTGTATGGAGAACCAAGCTTGCCGGGGACCCTTAATGGTAATCCTTTTTCTCATTATTACGAATTAAAGATGAATAGGCAATGATTGACATTCAAAGCAATGTTGAGGATTATGGTACTTATGTACACTCGTACTGTACTTAAAAATAGAGTATTTCAGTACAGTCATCATTCGTTACCTATTTTAAGTAGTTGGTTGGTAGCAGTCACTAGCAGTTTTCATTAGGTATGTACAGTCGAGTTCATAAATATGTATACATTTTTTCACCTTATTGCAATGGATTAAGGGGAAGAGATGTATACATATTTATGACCTCGACTGTACATAAATAAGTCTCTTATATTAATTTCTGTTTGCTCTCAGTGCGATGCCCTCAATCATACTGATGTCAATATTGATCGGAGTTACTACCGGTAACACAATACCCGGTGTCGGGTGCCCACCGCAGCCCAACGGTGGGAAGACGATGTTTTTAGGGTTCCGTACCCAAAGGGTAAAAACGGGACCCTATTACTAAGACTCCGCTGTCCGTCTGTCCGTCTGTCTGTCTGTCACCAGGCTGTATCTCATGAACCGTGATAGCTAGACAGTTGAAATTTTCACAGATGATGTATCTCTGATGCCGCTATAACAACAAATACTAAAAAGTACGGAACCCTCAGTGCGCGGGTCAGACTCGCACTTGGTCGGTTTTTAAAAAAAAGGCAAACGATTACAGACCTAGATACCTTATCCTATTGTAAGTACAAAGTTTCAGAGCAATCTAGCTAGTCGTTTTAAAATGAGAGCGTAACTACGTTTGTATGGAGAACCGAGCTACGACTCTTAAACCGAAGTATTAGCTTTGTGTATTGAGTAGTGAGACTAGTGAGTGAGTCAGGAAACTTGGTGAGTCAGTTAGAAATAGTACCTGTACAGTGGTGAGACCTGTGGTCTCCGCTAATTCTCTCTTCTCTCGAGGAGATGGGTACGGATTGTGTATGTACACTATGTACCAGTTTCTTACTGAAGTATTGTGAGTCAGGCAAGAGTCATACCTGTACAGTGGTGAGACCTGTGGTCTCCGCTAATTCTCTCTTCTCTCGAGGAGATGGGTACGGATTGTGTATGTACCAATCTCGTAAAACTGACCGCGACTTCTCCTGCAACAAATAAAATAGGTTTGTTATTTTTAAAATAATTATTTGTGCAACAAGATAGGAAAGTTGGTTTTTCTTACGAGTGTTGATTTTGAGTCCCGAGAAAGCGAAAGATTCTATAATTGAATCACGAGAGAAGCGAGTTATTCTAAGTTAGAATCTTGAGCGTAGCGAGGGACTCGAAAACACGAGATGTAAACTAACTTTGCTCTCGTGTTGCACATATAATTTTTTACCTCAGTAGAATGTATTTCGAATTTGTAATAGACCCCGAAGTATGAAGTGGCAGTTCATGGCCTTCACTAAATTAAAAAGCTACTTTGTTTCATTCCCTGGAGTGAGGAAAGTGCGACTTTCCTCACTCCGGGGTGTGACGAAAGTAGGCTTGTTCGAGCTGCTGAGGTAAAAAATATTTAGTCATCAGTAACGATGATCGATGATGACTGATCTTGTGAAACAGTTGTTGATTTGAAATATTCTCTGGATTTCTCCAGAATTTAATAAAGGGATAACATAATGTCAATGGATGGAGTAACTGTGAAGCTCATTAAAACAAAAAAAAATCCAAAACGGGACATAGACACTGTCCACTAAACTTTACAATTCTGACCTGAAATAAATACCCGAATGATCTTGGCTTTAGGCTGCATAGCCGGCTGATTATAACTATCCCTCCCCCATACCAGAGCGTGTCACTTCTCACAAAATTTCGTCCCCTGGTATGCCGGCTGGTCCGGAGCTGGCATACTGTTCCTGGCTGGGTGTGGCGCCTAGGGTTTGCACGATGGATCTGAAATGTATGGGAAGATCCGCGTATTCGGATCCAGATCCGGATAATTTCATACATTTCGGATCCGGATTAAAAACCCTAGGGCGCCTTCTTGTCTTAGATAAATACCCGAATGCTCTCGCAAGCGAATTCGTTTCTTCTTTTCAACTCGCGGCAATGCTACTGAATCACGAATATACTTAGGGCCAGTTGCACCAACCACATTTAACGGACTGATAAAACATACAATAAAACTTAACAAACGCTTTAACGGTGACAGACGTAGACGGTTCGGTGCAATTTTCAGTTTCAGCCATTAAACACCTTGTTCCGCACTAACCTTGAAGCAGTAGCTAGTCTCTTCGCCGTCCCATATCGTCCTTGGTAATGGGAACTTGCGCCTAACTCGGTATTTGCCGACGGCTCCGAGCGGCCGCCCGCGCAACCTCTCTGCCTCCATGTAGTGTGCTGGAACAATCAGATTCAGTCAAATTTGATCCTCTTCTTTTCATCCTGTTACCCTCTGTTCACAGTCTGTTGTAGTGTAGGGCTCTAATCATATTTTTCCGCTGACTCCGGTCCTGAGGGCCTACCGCGAACTACATTCGACGATTTGCCTCCCAGTCAAACTTACGTACGAATTTACAAGTGAGACAGAGAGGCAGCACGTCGAAATTTGGGCAGTTTGGTTGAGTACCCTTCTCTCACCCCATCCCCAATACACCCTTCACGGAATGGCACCAAGTAAATTTAGGTAAAATATGATACTAAAACAAAACTTCCCACAGCCAGAGATACGATAATCACTATTTTTGAGGAAGCGACGTTAATAAGTTTGAAAACCCTTGTACACTCAGCGTCAAATACTCTGTAGCAGACAAAGTGGCCAAATAGTTCGGTACACCATACTAAATATATGGTGTACCAAACTATTTGACTATTTTGGTTGCTACAAAGTATTTAACGCTGAGTGTACTAAAAGTTAAAAAAATGGTGGAGGTGCTGGGTTTATACAGTTATTCCAAAAATAACCTTAAATGAAGGTTTTTTCTTATTTTATTTGTCTATTTTTTTTACTTAATTTAAGTGTCTCATTCTCAGTAAGAGTTGACATTCCTTTTCAAAATGCCTCTCCAAAAGCCTATATAATATAGATCCTCGATGGAAGGCCACCACTCCTTTGGCCTTCAGCACAGATTCTTGGGCATGAAATTTCTTATATTGTTACTATTAAGCCATAGAGTTTGAAGTTTCTCATGGTTGTGGGGTGTGATTATGAGTTATGACTTTCGTTAAAGATAAAATAGCGGTCATAATAAGTTGTCTGCTGATTTATGCCCTTACCTTTAAGCCACAGGGTCTGTAACTTGGCATGATTATGCGCACTGAACGTGTGTGATTCCAACAGCCTATACAATTAACTCTTTGAAGTTCCCCCGATGGAAAGCGACCATAGCTTTGGTTTTCAGCAGCAGACGCTCGATGTTGCCGGCTTGAGCATGTAGATTATATTTGGTCTCTTACCTTTTAGCCACAGGGTCTGGAGTTTCGCATGGTTATGTGGACTAAACGTGTGTGATTTCAACAGACTATACAACTCCTTGAAGTTCCCCCGATGGAAAGCGACCATAGCTTTGGCCTTCAGCACTGATTCGTGGGCGTTGAGTCGCTCGCAGGCTGGGAGCGACCAAGGAAGCGGCCGAGACGCTCCATGTCGCCGGCTTCAGCATGTAGATTATATTTGGTCTCTTACCTTTTAGCCACAGGGTCTGGAGTTTCGCATGGTTATGCGGACTAAACGTGTGTGATTCCAACAGCCTATACAATTCCTTGAAGTTCCCCCGATGGAAAGCGACCATAGCTTTGGCCTTCAGCACTGATTCGTGGGCGTGGAGTCGCTCGCAGGCTGGGAGCGACCAGAGGAAGCGGCCGAGACGCTCGATGTTACCGGCTTGTTGAAGGACCTGGGCAATGGAGAACACGGTCATTATCCAAATTATTCTGCCATCTGAGCAAGACCTAGAGGGTCTACCGCGAACCACGTTCGACGTGTTGTCTTCCTGTCACACTTACGTACGAATTTACAAGTGCGACAGAGAGGCAACACGTCAAACGTGGTTCGCGGTAGGCCCTCAGATAGTCTGGTCTCATAATCACTGGCCGCATGGAAAGGAAGTATAGGGATGGACGTATGGCCACGCATTGGGCGGACAAAATAACGACAAGAGACAAAAGCCACATAACAGAGGCTAGCATTATATCGGGCCTAAGAACTTTTGCCCACTGACGTCCAGTTTTTTGCGGGATACGGTTTTATGCAGGATTCCGTTTATTAGTATACGTGCTAATATAGCAACGTTCACACGAGCATTCTGTTTGCGGGATACTGCACTCATACTACAGAAAACTGGATCCTGCAACAAACCGTACCCGCATAAAACTGGACGTCAGTGGGAAAGCGGCCAACATAGAGCGACTTGGAGAACACTGGTGAAGGGTGTGCACAATCGTCAAATCATCCAGCCATGAGGATACGACAAAGAAGAGAGAGATCCATATTAATTTTGTATTAGGTAAAAACGTCTGCAAAAGATTCCGTAAGGAAATAAATTAAAAGTAGAAAAATCCACTGTTAGTATGGGGTGGCGAACACATTAGACCAAAAGCCCCAAAGTCGCACACATTAATAATTACTATTTCCCAATTCCCAACCCTTCAAACGCTCGGATGGCTTACGTACCATCAAAAATTAGAGGGTTAGCGAAATAATGGCTTCATTTTTGCTGTTATTCCATCACTTATATAGGTACAGTACCATACAGACCAGTGAAAGTAAGACCTCAAGCTCAGTAACCAGATCGATCTAGCTCCAAACTAATAAAAGCTTGTACTATGGGTACTAAATAGGCGGCGATATACATACCTACGTATATGATTTAAAAAAAAACGTTTATTTACAATCTTGCTTTAAACTAATTACATATATTCTTCTGCCAAAACACAGAGCCAAATATATACTTATATACATAGAAAACACCCATGACTCAGGAACAAATATCTGTGTCCATCACACAAACAAATGCCCTTACCGGGATTCAAATTCGAACCCAGGACCATCGGCTTCATAGGCCGGGTCACTAGTGTCACTACCCACTAGGCCAAACTGATCGTCAACATTCTAAGACAACTTTGTAGTCCTGATGATACCTACTAGGTATTACCTAGGGGCTTAGACAAGATTAAAAACTTTTGCAGAAAACGAAACAAAACGCTAAGATAAACGTAAATACTTACTTACTTGGCTTAGGTACTTGGCTTGGCGCGATGACCCATAATGAGTATGGCCTCCGACACAAGAGCACGCCACTTTGCCCGGCCCTAAGCTATCACGCCAGCTTTCGCCGACGCCGAGCTCACTGAGATCCGCCTCCACTCCATCCGCCCAACGATATCTAGGACTAGACATATTGACCGGGATAGACCGTGATTACCTTTTGTACAACCAACCACCAACGCCAACCAACCAACCAGACCAACGAGTGTGAACGCGACCAGACCAACGTGTGAATGCGACCGATGGTAACGTTGAAAGCGAACGCAGCCGACGCGCAAGAATGAGGGTAGACCTAGCGTGGTCTACAAAACTTTGACACCCACCCGCTATTTTCAGTCACCCGTGAAGAAGATGCATGTAACTGCGTCAAATATCGGGAGCTCATAAACAATACAAAAGGTAATCACGGTCTATATCCCGGTCAATATAAGTCTAGTGAAACTAACCGTGAATCAATTAAAACTCTTATCGATATCTGATATCTAGGGCGTCCAACAGGACGGCGAACGTAGGTAAATGATGTATGGAAATGATAATTTCGTTTCGTTTTCTGCAAACGATTTTCATCTTGGCTAAGCCCCCTGGAGTCCGTAATCTGGTAACGACTACGCGTGATGGGGGGTCATGGTATGTTGGTCGATGCGTCTACAGGTAGATTAGAGGCGAAATGCATTAATTAATGTTAGATATAATTAAACACACGTGTTGCGTTAGATAATTAATACGTTTCATTTTGAAATAATCCTATATTTTTATATTGAAATAAAATGTGATAAATATTGTATGTATTTGTGGGTTAATGCATTTAATTGTCTCTATCTCATATTTGATGATCATATTAATAGTTTTCTTTTTTTTTTCATATTATTCAAATTAATTTAATTCACTTATCATTACACTGTCTATAGTACCTAATTACTTTATTAATGATTTGGTCAGCAAAAGGCTCAAAAGGGTTTAAATAATTAATAAAATTAAATCCTTGGTCACATACCAACAGTATCGTTATTACATACTTTATTCCTCATAGGTTAACAAAAAAGGGCATTTAACACAGAGTAAAATTACATACCTAGGGTAGCTTTTAAGTTACGGAAATAACGACCCATCAACTACACTCTGATAAACAATATTTCTAACATAAAACACTTACATCTCTTCATGATAAAATAACCCGTACCGGCCGTGAAAAACAACTACGATAACAAATCCATATTATTTAATAACATCCCTTATCACACTTAATACTTCGCCCCGGCAAATCCCATTATTTCGGTTTCAACCCTCCAATTATGGAAGTAACCGATACCATCCATTAGGGGGCTTCTATACAATCGTTATGGGATTTCCTCTTTAGCGCCCTGGCAACAGTGGCAATACTGACGAGGCATCTTCGAAAATTAAAAAGTAGAATGCCGATAGGGAACAAATCAAATTATTTAATGAAATAGTTTTTAATCCAGTGGTTTGGTCCTGACTCCAGTTATTCCGTTCCAGTCACCTAAGCTGGCGTTCATAAAATTGATTGCACGCTGTGGTAGACTGCTAGTTCCTATATCGGAGAAACAAAGCGCACCATAGCAGAAAGAGAAGGAACATATATATTCGCAGCTGTCAAAAACCGTCAGCAACAAATCTGCTTTAGCTGAGCATTTACTGGAGTCAGGGCCAAACCACTGGATTGAACTGCATAATCCGAAAATCCTTTTCACGGATCGCCATATTGAAATCAAAAACATTGCAATTTTAATCGGGACGAGGGTTTTAAGATCTCATCCACATGGATTCCAGTCATTAGTAAATGTAAGCGGAAACGAATATCGACAGTCGATAAATCGAATATCGTTAGTGCTGTGAGTCGACAGAGTAATATCCCTAGTGCGCAAAACGCTGATAAACAAGACCAAGTAGGGATAGTTCGAAAAACTCGCGCGGCTAGAAGATGCTGATGTCAACTTTAGCCAGTCTTCTCCGAGACCACGGGGACAACGCCGTCTTCGAAACGTCGGAGGTAAATCCTAAAACTTAAATACGCGATTAAATCCCGTTTTACAATTTACTAATGTGCAGAAATCGTGAAAGTTTAAATCAGTGTTGTATTGCATTGTCTACAGAAGAAACCTTTTTTAAAAATGTGTTTGACCCTTAAAGAGAACTAGGTAGATAATATCTATCAGAAAATACAGAGGAAGGGAGCAAATTCCATTTCATAGCAGTTCCTACTAGAAATGACGAGGCAAATCGCTTCACCTACTACTACAAATAGGTACCTATTATTAATGTGGTGCCTCTAGATTAATCAGAACTAAATGTTTAAAAAACCCAATAGATAGACTGGGGGAAAATAAGATCTTTCAAAATCCGCCAATAATTGACGCTTATTGTATTTCAAGCGTCCACACACTACGACGTCCGCTTACCATCGCATGTGCTTATTTTTATTTGGCGTAATACCTATTGTCTCCGAGGTGGTCACAAATATTCGCCTATTTGCTGAACACACATGTGCCATTGCCATCCGGTGTCCTAAGTAAACAATATGCGCTTCTGCAAGCTGTATTAAAGTTACCAATCTTGGACCATTATTGTTGACGTTAACATCTCAGGAGCAAGGTACAGTCAGATGCCAAAGAGGATATAATAGGATAGAGCGGTACTGTCATAGCAAGTCATAGTAAATTTTGAAACCACAGTAAATTCACTGCCATCTATCGACACACTTTAAAACTAAAAATGAAGATTTATAAAAATACGATAAAATGTATTTATATATGGATAAATGATTTTTTTTATTTGCAATAATTATTTTTACATGATTTTGACCCATGTTCTTTCACTGATATGCGTTAAAATTGTTAAATAACAAACGAAACCGTCAACGCCCTCTTTTTTTTTATATACCACGTCGATGGCAATCAAGCATACGGCCCGCCTGATGGTAATGGGTAGTGATGGTGGCCTCTATACGAGAGTAGGCCAAAGGTAGTGGCGCCATCTGATCGAGAATCAAATTTTCGTGATTTTCGAGGCACGTTTTTTCCTTAAACTGTATCTATCTATTACGGAGTTACATCTATCTTTGCAGATGCTGAGATAGTTATCTTTTAGCAGGGGTGCGAAACTCCTCGCTGGCAAACTCGTCACCGTTCGGCTCAGCATTGCTCCGATCAATTATTAGGGTTGGCACAACTTGATGTGCCTTTACGTGCACGACCACAGATAAGATAATGACTTGAATTTTGACAACCCTAAAGGGATAGTGCCATATATTAGAAAGGAACAGCATGATTCGACCCTGAAGCACTGTCAAACCTCGGTTTTATAGGAAGTTTCCTTTCTGTACGGCAGTACTATTATTTATTCTGTGCTTTTAGTGTAAATTTCATTCGACAGCGTGACGTAACGTACGCGTTTGCGTTAAGTGTCATTCGGTATGGGATTTTAAGTTTCCAAAACGTCCCGCTTGGCGCGCTGTTTAAAATCCCATACAAAAATAGACATAAACGCAAACGCGAACGCTCGTCACGCTCTCGAATGAAATTTACACTAGGGATTCGCAAAGGATTTTGTTTTGACCCATTAACCACAATAATTATCACTTTCGTTGACGATATTAACAAGAATAACAAAAATATAGCTTTAGCCAATAAAAAGACGGCCAATAATGTTTTATAAATTTAGCAAATAATTTGTTATTTGGAAAAATGCTTGCTGATTTTTTATCAACCTAAAACTACTATTATTTTCACCAAAGATAGATGGATACAGTCTAAGGAAAAACGTGCCTCTAAAAAAAGTTTGATTCTCGATCAGATGGCGCCACTACCTTTGGCATACTTGGTGCGATGGCGTTGACGGTTTCGTTTGTTATTTAACAATTTTAACGCATATCGGTGAAAGAACATGGGTCAAAATCATATAAAAATTATTAATGCAAATAAATAAAAAAATTATATATTTATAAGAACATTTTATCGTATTTTTATACATCTTCATTTTTAGTTTTAATCCGTGTGTCGATAGATGGCAGTAAATTTACTGTGGTTACAAAATTTACTACAGTACCGCTCTATCCTATTATATCCTCTTTGTTTTCACGTATCTTGTTTCCAACTTTTTTCACGGCTCACTATCTCGCTAACCTAGGAGTCCACTCGGGGACCAAATCCCAAGAATTTGCATAGTTGCTAGTTTGTGAGAAAACGACTGCCATCTGCCACATAAGACCCTTAAGGGCCTTAAGTACACGATCGCTTTAAAATAAATATGTGACGTTCCACGACGGAAGGTACCTTATTATGGCGGTCGGCGCTAATAATTGCGTAAGCGCCGACCGCCATAAGGTACCTTTCGTCGTGGAATGTCCCATATCTTAGGTAGGACTTGATGAAAATAATCACTTGTTTTAAAAACGCCTCACGGACCCCGAACCCCGTTATACCCGGATCCATTTCCAATTTGCCCGGAACCCTCAAAACAAACAGTGGCCATGGCGACCCGGATATCCGGTTACTGGGCGGGGCGGGACACGCCCACAAATGGAACCTTTACAAATATTACGGTGTTTTCGTGTTGTCGCACCATTGGAGCAAAGATAGATATAACTCCGTAATAGATAGATACAGTCTAAGGAAAAAACGTGCCTCGAAAATCAAGAAAATTTGATTCTCGTTCAGAGGGCGCTACTAGTTTTGGCCTACAGTCGTATAGATGGCGTTGACGGTTTCGTTTGTTATTTAACAATTTTAACGCATATCAGTGAAAGAACATGGGTCAAAATCATAAAAATAATTAATTCAAATAAAAAAAATCATTTATCTATATTTAAATACATTCTATCGTATTTTTATAAATCTTCATTTTTAGTTTTAAAGTGTGTCGACAGATGGCAGTGAATTTACTGGGGTTACAAAATTTACTATGACAGTACCGCTCTAGTATAAGTTACTCTATGATTGGAGGCAGGGTAGGTCGTGAAAATTATGAAACTGAAATTTCGGGAAAGTACACCCGTTATTAGATATATCGGTGCTCACAAATATCTGAACACGCCTCTGTTGTCAACTCGCTAGAGTGCGTGTTCACATATTTTTCAGCACCTCGGCCGCTCCGATATAACTGATGGCGACTGTTCCTAGACTCCGTCTGACTGAGGTAACTTTGCACCGTCCGAAATACTTGAATATAAAAAAGTGAAGTGTCAATATAAAAGTAATAGTTTTATAGAAATTTTACATTAATGATGACGTTGCCACACTTTGTCATTGCAATTGTCATGCAGATATAGCTTTGTCAGACTCTGTTAATATTCCAGTTCGTAAAAATGTTAGGTTATATGACAATTGCTAACGGAATCTATAATTTATTTATTTATTGGAAACAATGTAAGTACAGTTTAAAACCAATTCACTTACATGCTAGGAATACAGATATGAGTAGGAACATACAAACTAACCAAAACTAACCTTAACATAAATACTTATAAAAACATGCGCATAAAAATGTCAAAACAAATTCTAATTGCAAATTTACTTACACGCTAGGAAACAAAAAAAATCTACCTTTTCATTGTTAACATTATTTGCCATTTCTATTGAACTCCACTTTTGATCCGTTATATGAGTATAATTTCCACACTCATGAATAAAATAGAATAATGTTTATTCAGGCAACACGTCATTAGTTACATTACAAAACGCATTTAAACAACAATGTGAAAGAAGAAGTATACAAAACACGGATAAAGACAAAGATGTGAGGCTGAAATGGTCTCCAGCTCTACTCAGCATTGCAGTTGGCACTCTCATTTGTTAGGGTTCCGTACCCAAAGGGTAAAAACGGGACCCTATTACTAAGACTCCGCTGTCCGTCTGTCCGTCTGTCTGTCTGTCACCAGGCTGTATCTCATGAACCGTGATAGCTAGACAGTTGAAATTTTCACAGATGATGTATTTCTGTTGCCGCTATGACAACAAATACTAAAAACAGAATAATATAAATATTTAAATGGGGCTCCCATACAACAAACGTGTTTTGTTTGCTGTTTTTTATGTAATGGTACGGAACCCTTCGTGCGCGAATCCGACTCGCACTTGGCCGGTTTTATTTTTCGTATTATTTTCTCCAATGTCATAACATTGAAATGTCAGATAAACTTTTCTCTAGTTTTTTCCAACTTGGTAACTGATTCGCCTAGGTAACCCATGTTCATAATGTGCAATTTCTTTAAAGTCAATGTGCGGAGGGAAAGGCCGTCCATCAGGTAAACCCGTCTACAAACTCTTTCGTCGCCTCTAACTTTTCCATTTACCGGAGGTCGGTAGAGCAGAAAGAGCGAAGTACTTCCTTTCTGACTGTGTCTAAGCGAATTGCTTGTTGTTAATTTTAAATGCCGGTTTTCTCCACATTTACCTTACGTAAGTACTTACGTTTTATCTAACACTAGCGATCCGCCCCGGCTTCGCACGGGTTACACAACCTTTACAAATTATACACTAAAACTTTCCTCAAGAATTACTCTTAATATTGATAGGTCCGCAATCAAAGACCGCATCAAAATCCGTTGCGTAGTTTTAAAGATCTAAGCTTAGGGACAGACAGACAGCGGAAAGCGACTTTGTTTTATACTCTTTATACTTTTATACTTTGTTTTGAATCAAATAACGGATGACGGTAGAAATGCCTTATCGTATCTTAGAATAATAGACCACCAAGGTGCAATGCAGTGTTGCAAATTCTCTTACTAACTACATAAACGGAAAAAATTACAAATCTATTTTAAACCTTAAGTTCGCTAAATTAGAGTTTTTTTCACAACGATGACAACATCATCAAAATAGACTTATGAAAAATTGTGCTTATGTAAAATTTCAACACGATCTGCTTTCTTTATATTACAATTTCTAGCAACTACTACCAGAGGGCCTACCGCGAACCACGTTCGACGTGCTACCTCTCGGTCGCACTTGTAAATTCGTATGTAAGTGTGACAGGGAGGCAACACGTCGAACGTGGTTCGCGGTAGGCCCTCAGACATAGATAATTCGTATGCTGCCTGCTAATTTTAAACGTCAAACTTCTATGAAATTATTAAAATAGAAATAATTTATTCGTTAGCACAAACACAAAAATATCAAATTATACAAAACAGAGAAACATAAAAAAGAAAAAGTGCCATGAAATGGTCTCACCTCAGCGTGTTGCCGTATTAGGACGTATAAATAACTTTTCCACTGCGTGTGCTATCAAAATCGTTGCAGACTTATCTTGGTCTAACTCTATTGTGTAAACACTATTGATTCATTTACTCCATTTGTACGAGCGTTACTCAATGTGATTGAAATTGTTGTACAATTCTGAATATGCTATAAATATTCGTTATATATTGAAAAGGAAGGAATGTGGCAAACGGTATACTATAAATTGTATAAAAATTATAATATTTTTAATTTTCAAAAAGCTTAACCAAAAATAAATTTAGAAATCTTGTCAATAAAATGCGTAGCCACCGTAGATAGGGTATTATACGCATAAGGCCTTTACCTCAACTTTTAATATTAATTTATATAAAATCAAAAGATAAAGAAATCCCATTTATCCTTTAAAAGGGAATCTATTTGTCTCTGGTTTATCTTTGCGTATGACCAACATCAAAACAATAAATTTAAAAACAAAAGAACGAATAAAGGTTGCCACACACGAACACTCACCTCGCATACGCAGGCAACCTGCTCCTGTGTGAAGCCGAAACTCGGCAGGGGAGCGTCTCTGGGTGGGGTGGCCTCCCGCTGCCCCCACTCGGGGCCCCCCAACATATCCAAATGCTCGTCTCCTGCCACTTTGACACCACAATTTGACACTACAAATTAGCACCACTTAGCGGTGCTAAACAATCCACATCAAAGTTAAAGAATGGCGAGCCTTATGCGATTCGAATTTGGAATTCGATTTTGACACGCACTAAAATGCATTTGTTTAAGGCGTTTTTTATTAGTCTTAAATGCGATCGTGTTTGTTTCACCGTTTTGTTTTTAAAAAGCCTTTAAAGGCAGCTATATAAACAGGGAAAGGCAGCAGTCCCAAAAATGTTTAAACAAAACCGGGCACCTTGAAGCGGCAATTATTTGTTTTCGAATTTCGAAAAGGGCCGAAGTTTGTATTGAATCCGAGTTGGTTTTCTTTTTACCGGTAAATAGAGTCAATATTTGGTCACTTCAAATGTTATTTTTTTTCTCTCATTAGTACCCAGTCTCTGTCTGGCTTGACGTTCACTTACACAATTAATAAATAGATTTTTAAATGCGTTCTGAGTTTTATTTATTAATCGCACGTGAATCTATTTTTTCTCTTCTTTCTCATTTTAATCTCGGACAGACGAATACCTGTAACAAAATAAGTTTTTGTTAATACTTTTGTGTATTTATTTATAAAACAAATATTAAACACTTTGGCTCGCCTGATGATAGTGAAATATCGCAAAAAACTCGCGCATCGAAGATTTTGATCTCAACTTTAGCCAGTTTTTTCCGAGACCACGAAGACAATATCATCTACAACGTCGGAGATAATTTTAAAGCTTATATACATATACGCAATTATGTCCCGTTTAATTAAATAATAATGATTTGTTTTCTCGTGATTCTAAATACATAGTAAAAATACAAAAGGTAAAGGTTATATTTTTTGAAATGCCCAATCATTACGCGTGGTACATATTAAAGTGAAATTAAATTACTAATTCTGCACGATGAAATCGAGGGAAAGATCTTGTATTTTTCCAATATGCATACCTACTTACTACTATATGATTTAAAAGACAGAAAGGCCATTTGCCTTAATATTGTTTTTAATACTAAGTGAGTATAAATTAATGTAAAGCGCTTATTAATTCTGCTCGTTTGACGTCATTAATTTATTATGAAATATGGCGCCCACGTGTCTCCTCTGTGTATTTTTGTCTCAGACGTAACAGACGTTTCACTGTTATTTGCATTCTGTCACAGAAAAGCAACATGTCCATACATTGTTTCGATAACTTTTTTTAAATTGGAAATTTTTATATAAGTACCTAGTTGAAACTTTTTTTTAAGTCTTAAGAGCCCGGTAACGATTTTGGAGCATAATGGCAAAGACAAATGTGTGTTGTTGTTGTTGTTGTTAAGTCAACAAACTCTACCGATTGTCACATCATGACACTTAAAACAGGCCTACATTAATCAGATCCTAACACAATCTCGCCCAAAATCTTTGAAAGGGTCGCCATCAATTCAATATTTAACAAACATACCATCACGTACTTTGAATCATTACAAAGATGCACTGACAAGACAACAAAGATTTACTATAAAACTTCATAAAACAAAAACCACAAACAAACTTTAATTTTTTTTAAATAACAAACTCATTAGAATATAAGCTTAGTAAAAACGCCTGTGAAACTTAAATTCGAATGTTCTCGTTTTTAATCTTGTAACGTTTTAGCTTTATAGTAAATTTGTAGGTTAGCTTTGTCTCTTTTCGTGTCATGTTTAATCCGCATGAGTGAGAAGGAAAGAAGAGCGAGATGTTAAATGTTTGGCGTTTTAAGTAATCTTTATCATCGACACGATCAAGGGGCTGATGTATGGAGTTGACGGGTTACCAGTGATGTAACTAACTCGATAATTATCCTGTTTACATTTTTTCTTTACGTAAAAACATCATTTTTAAGATAAGGGTTTCGTTTGCTTTCGAAATAACATTATGCAGACGCCCACCATATATCGGTCGGTAGTATGCTATTTTTAAAATTGGATGGTAATGTTTAGTAAGAAACTCAACAATGACGACAGGATGTTCCTTGATCGCCTACACATTGTAACTCGTATTGTACCAATTTGTAACGCTCGAAATCATGCTATACCTATAGTCATATGTGTCCGCGGCCGGTAAAACGTCCCACTTTGTTGCTTGCCATAAAGACGCTTTGACAGGTTATTCGTATAAAGATACAAGCAAATCTAGTCCTTTTGGTAAGCGACGAAGTGGGACCTTTGACTAGACTTCGACACATATTGCTTGCGCTTACTTTATTGTTGGGTATAACTTTTTTCAAAATATATAAATGAGCTCAGATATATTATAAGGTGGCATATTTTCTTATTTATAACAATACAAATAAAATAGGTACAGGATAATATACACTATGTACCTATCTCGTGTTTACGATCAGATCATTTCAGTTTTAAAGAAAAAAGGGGAAAAATTAAGCTAGGCTTGTATGATATAGATAAAAAGTATTTAAATATTAACTAAAGGACACACATGTCCGTGCCTCAGGGATAAATGTTAACAAAGTAATTGGGTTTAATATTATATGATTATAAGATTTTAAATAAAATTTTGGGCTCTACAATTCAACCCAACCCTTTGTGCGAACCATGAATCTTTTTTATTTATCAATAAAAAGGTGTCGAACTAAATGTTGAAACAAGAAACCCCATTCGCAATTATCAATATTCCTTATGCCTATACAGCCATTACATTCACGTATGAAATATTAAACACAGTGGTTAACGACCAACACACATAAGCTTATTAAATAACACACGCCATTTTACGAACTGACATCCTCATAAAAATATATTTAAAGACCTCGATATCAACAGCACATCACTATTACCCCACGTGGCGCGATCCCTATCGGGCGGGCCAGCTGTAAAACACAAGATTTATCGACAGATTACCGATTCACGATACGGTACAAATCGCCTCACTATTAGCGATTTGATTTTCGAAGGCATTCGAAACATGCCGGTGGGTGCGAACGTTATTGTTTCGGTTCGATTTTTGAATTTTTGGCGGTACTTTAACTTTGTTCAGTACATTTCGTTTTTAATCTGAATAAAAGTAAGTTATTGTTTGATTTATTATAGGTTATGTTACCCTTAATGTTAAAACATGTTTTAAAACGTAAAAGTTTGTTACGCGTTAAGTGTATTAACAAATAACGGCCTATGTAGTACCCGTACATACTTATATGAGTTAAACTTCAAACTACAAACCTATGGAATATTTTTCTCGCCCAAATCATACCCTGACGTCCCTGACTAAGTCATGACATGACTAGGTGGTCCACTGCGGAAAAAATTGTAAAAAATTCAATAGGTAGAATTTAAATGCCTGGTACTTGGTAGTGGAGATATTATTGAACGAAATACACGAAATCGAGCGGTTTGAATTCAAAAATCGGTCCCCTGGGTCATCATGGGTATAAGTTTTATAGTATTACTTTAATTTTAATTAGTATATAGATGTAGTACCTAATGTGTAAAAATATTTAGTTTAGGTAATAACTGCTACAAAGAATCAAAAGTAAGACCTAAATAAAATAAAAAAACTGTTGTTCAATAAAAAGATAATTTGAAGAAAATTGACCTGCAATCTTCATTCTTCTATAATAATAATAAATATAGACGTAAGTTAAAGAAGATTTTTCCGACGGAACGAGGTCGTTGGCTGCAGTTATTTTCTTGTTCTTCCTGCATACCTATGTGACAAAACATTTTTGTCTACCGCTACCGTGACATTTATATCAAAAGTATTTTAGACAGTTTAGTTAGTCGGACCAGCGGCGGTATCATGGTCGCATTTTTATCACCTGTCCTGTCATGCCATGCGTCACTTTCGCACTTACATATTTGTTAAGAGGCCGTAGTCGATTTTAGAGCAAAAATTTTAAATTGATAGATTTAGTCGTTGAAATTATACACGTTTTGTTACGTAATATCTAAATAACAAGTATTGGTTTCTATTAGCACGTCTTCTCATCTTGCCTTTTAATAATGAGGTCGCAAGCGTACGTCACCGGTAATATATGAAAAGAAGGGGCAGTTTTTAAAAATTCATCAAAAATTTATGGTGGTAAATTATACAAATTGATGTATAAGAATAGTTTCAACAAATGTTGTAGATTGTTTAAGTATCAAAATTACGTTGAAATTAAGTCTATTTTCAGAGAAATTGTCACTTGTTTTGAAGTAATTTCTGGAGAAAATTGATTTCGTCTAACTTTCATTTACACTACTTCAAAGTCATAATAATAAAAATGTAGTCTGATAAACGTCAAGTACAGGATATGTGTAATACAAAATGACCATGTTTAGCCGTCCAAACTTTACGAAATTTACAAATAAGAGCGACAAAATCAGTGCTTTACGCGCGTTTACCTAAACGTCCATCAGAAAAGCAAACATTACTAATTTAGTGAGTCTGTTTTCAACAAATTGATCTGATAAAAGGTAAGATAAGAAGATGCGCTAATAGAAACCAGTACTTGTTATTTCAATTAGGTAACAAAAGGTGTACAATTTCACCGACTAAATCTATCAATTTTACATTTTTGCGACTAAAATCGACACCGGCCTCTTAAAACGTGACAGGCATGGTGACAAATGATAAAAAACCGACCATCTTAGCCCTAATGGCCAACTCTACATGGCATTTGCAATGACAAAGTGTGGATCAACGTTATCATTGTTGTCTAATTTCTATGAAAATAAGCCGTTAAAATGACACCCCCCTCACTTTGTTCTTTTCAAATCTGTGCAAAGTTAGCTTACACGGAATACCTATACTTACTATAGTTTTCTCGTTTCTCGGCATCGTTTGGAAACATTTTTAAAATGAGAACGTTAAATTTAAGACTATTTTAGATTTAGAAGATGAAATGATTAGTGGGAGACGTAATCTTATTAATAGATGCAACAACGAACGTTGTTTCCTATCTCACGAAATTAAATATTTTAATTAATATTAATGTTCCTTTCCATTTTTAGTTCTGCATGATATATAATGATTCCCTTAATTAAATATTAACTAATTCCAAATCAAACTCGATAATAAAAATAACCGTTTATTAGATGTGATTAACAATTAAGAAAACAAAATCTCAAGGCCTATTTTAAAAAGTCGTATAAAGTGTACAAACGCGCGTAAATACGCCCTTTAAAATCTTTAAATCTAGAGGCAGAATAGGCGTATGTTCAAAATCTTGATGCTATCTGTGCTCAATAAAAAGGGTCTTTTATACTCTCGACTCGGGGGGTTAATTAATAGTGTTGTACCGTCATTTCACACAAAAGTTACGGTTGCCAGGTCTAATAAACTCAGTTACATTTGAGACATGTGTTTTGTGATAATTTTATTGGTTTTGGAACGCTCGTTAAATTTGATCAGGTTATTTTTTTATTGATTTGCAGCGACTGCGCAGTGTGCGGCCGGGATTCTACGTATTGAAGAAAACGGACACTGTCATGTAATCCTAGATAGTATAATAGATTGTGTCACATGGGAGCAAATTATATATTCTTTATTCATTCATAACAGTAAACTATTGTATTGACCATAGGGTCAACACAATAGTAAGCTTATGATTAAAATTAAAAATAAACAGTACATTTAATTAGATGACATTAAAGCTTAATGAGTAATGAGTGATCCCAAGCTGATGATATTAATGAAAAGTATTAAAAAATATATGGGGCATTTTCAATGAAAAGGGACCTTATTGTCGATGGCGCTTACGCCGCACAGCGTCGCGCGGCATTGTATTTATATCGGAGCATCGTTAACATTGGCGTAAGCGCCTTTTGATAGAAAATACCACATATATGTTTAAATATATAATTTTAACTATAATTTGTATCATGTCAATCAAATGTAATCAATGAAGCAAATATTTATGGTAATTCTGAACGAAGCGAAGGGTTCTACAATCGAATCCCCAGAGTAGCGCGGTACCAAAATTTTACAAAAAAAACAAACGGGAGGGACAGAACAAAATGGCGGAACTATGTTGCCAAAAATATCGCTTAATTAGCGGTAAAGTCTATGCATCCGGTCTTATGTCACGTCCGATCTTAGGCGACCCTACCTTACTGCTTTTCACAATTCCTATGAGTAAATTATTATGATTTAGGCTAAAAAAAATATAGTATGCAAAAAAGAAATAAAATCGGGACCCAGAACAGAAAATTGTCACTTTGATCCCTCGTAGCAGGGAAGAAAAGTGCCACTTTGATCCCTCCTAAAAGAAAAAGTCCTTATTCGAATGCGTAATGTGGAAAAATATTCTAATGTTGTGTACAATCGATTATAGAAAATGTTGACTTACCTACATAGAACACTGATTTAAACTTTCACGATTTTTACTCATTATTATTCACAACTACGGGGCTTAATCGCGTAAAATAAGTTTTAAACAAGACCAAGTGCGGGTAGTTCGAAAAACTCGCGCGCCTAGATGTTGATGTCATCTTTAGCCAGTCTTCTCTGAGACCACGGGAACAACGCCGTCCTAGAAACGTCGGTAAATTTAAAACTTATTTTTCAACACACTTGCTCAAAACGACGTATTTATTCCACTGATTTTTGGCTCATAATCCTAGATATTAGGTAAACACGCGTGCTTTTTCAGTATATTATAAACACTCGTGCTTTTTTATTATATTATCCGACTGAGTTAAGAACGTAACTGATTGCTAATAATATGCATGGAAACGGAGCCTTCTTTAATTAGTCTGACTGGCGGGCACCGGCGCGCCCGACCGCCTGCCGCGGCCCGGCCGGCCCGCCCGCCGCCCGCGGTTTTTTTGAACTGTTAAAATTTGATTAATATGAAAGTTTCTTTTTTTTCCTCGCAAGTGTGTTGAAAAACGTCGTAAGAAACGCGTGTGCATTGGTCATTACACACATCGGCTTTCTTATTACGCGCTCTCTTACAGCTCGCGCGCACAATATCGCCTCGTGTGTAGTGACCAACTTAGCACACTTGTATCACAATGTATTACGCGATTAAGCCCCGTCGTTGTGAATAATAGTTTTCTACATAGAGTCGACCAAAACCAACTCTGCACAGACTGCAGTGATAGTGTGGCGGTGCAACTAAAAACATCGAATTCGTATATATGACGTGTAGCAACGTGTAGGTATAAACGTAGTGGCACTCCGTACTTTATCATATCTTCAAAGTCTGTACTACAGTTTTATTTAGCTTAGACGCCTTAGTCAGGCGGACTCTAGGTAGAACATAGTAAATTTTGATTGACAAATCTGGTGATTAACAAAATAAGGGCTATCGTTTTTGTGCTCACCAGTTGGCGCCACTGTAGATGTAGCCTAGGTCCAATAAACAGATCTCAAAATTCTTTTATGCTTATTTTTATAAAATCAATACGTTCTAATATACACAAAGGTATTTTAACGTCGAAATGTGGCATTTTTTCAATCTGTTTAATTTTGCATATATTTTATAGTTTGTCAAAGGACTGTCTTATTTCAAACATAGACATAGAGAATATATATCTTTGTCTTACACTAGTACTAGCACCCAAAAGAAAAGGAGGAGTATATATTTTTTTGTTCTTATTTACCGCCAATTTGGTTTGACCAACTATAGTTGTCACTTTTGTAAACCACTAACATTTATTGAACTATATCTATTGTTTACCATGATTAATCAAAGATGGACATAGATTTACCACAATTATGAATAAGAAGTGAAAATTTTGTACACACACTAAGCAAGGAATAAATGAAATGAAATGAAATTCCCGATAAAAAGCTTGAAACCCCCAAAACTTGTATGTATTTGACATTTTGAAAGATTTATCCATGGAGACTGTATAAAGGAGCCAAATCTGTATGTATGAAAAGTGTCCATCAAAAAACAGTAATTAGGCGGCGCCACCATACACCGAAATACTACCAAAAACAACCTACGTAATTTGGTCGGGTTATTTGTTGCCTTATATGGTTCATGTTATACTCATGTCCCAGAGCCTAACTAGCGCCACCGGAGAGATTATGAACTATTATTTAAAGCTTAACGCGGTTACTTTTACAACAATTCTGCCATAAGAGATTGCGATCCTTTCTATACCATCCATAGATTTATCGTTATATTTCACAAATGTCAAACCATTGACAGATTTGTTGACTATGACATGAGAAACACATGGCCCAGTGCAGCCCAGCAGCCATATGGTTATCGGTCATGCATTTTGCATGTGAGTATGTCACATCATTAGTTAGTTTTTAGAATCAATAAAAAATAGAGGTCGATATATACAGTTTATCTTTATTTTTCGCAGATGTATTTTATGTGTTTTGAGTTTTGACATGATAACGTCTTATAAATCGATGAACACCGGTAGCATGTACGAAAAAGTGTCACGTATACAAAATAATGATAATTCAGTGATAATAAGTCATTCCAATTCATAAATAAAAGTATGCAATTTTTCATCAATGTTTTCTTATGACATTATCACGCAAAATTATCGTCCGTAAAGCGACTTTACAGACAACCATATTTTTTATACAGGTTTATTTTATTTTATAATAATAACAAATCTATCATTACAGGTTTTGCCTAATGCGATAGATAAGCGACAAACCAATAATCTGAATTATTGACAATATAAATATAAATTTATATTTATATATATTATATATATATATATTTATATTATATATTTATATATATATTTATATTATATATATATATATATATATATATATATATATATATATATATATATATATATATATATTATATTGTCATTTAGGAATACGTAAACTCAAGCAGCGTAATAACTTTATTGATAGTAATGCGAGCAAACCGTTGCTCGCACAAAACTGCTAAGTCGTTGTTGCATAGTTGCTGGAATGCATCTCATCAGTCAGTACGGTTCTTAATGAAGTGCATGGGGTCCCTTTGTTTGACCAAAGTGGATAAAATAGAATAGAGCGGTACTGTCATAGTAAATTTTGTAACCACAGTAAATTCACTGCCATCTATCGACACACTTTAAAACTATAAATGAAGATTTATAAAAATACGATAAAATGTATTTAAATATGAATAAATGATTTTTTTTATTTGCATTAATTATTTTTATGATTTTGACCCATGTTCTTTCACTGATATGCGTTAAAATTGTTAAATAACAAACGAAACCGTCAACGCCCTCTATACGAGAGTAGGCCAACTGTAGTGGCGCCATCTGATCGAGAGTCAACTTTTCGTGATTTTCGAGGTACGTTTTTTCCTTAGACTGTATCCATCTATTACGGAGTTATATTATATTACGGACTTATATCTATATTATTGAGCCATACTGTAATGATTGTCAGATTATCATTAGTCATAATTCTGAAACCGTTAACTTTTCAGGATTTTCGTAAGTTTATCCTATAGATAGGTTAGGTTAGGCTTGTTTTATGGCAATCCTGAAAAGTTACGCGTTTCTGAGAAAAACCGAATTATGACTAACGAAAATGTGGACAAACAATACATTATCACTTAAAACTTTATTGAAATTGAAATTGAAAATCTTTATTTCAGGTCTGTCGGCCCATATTTTGTTAGTTTACAGTTCTTAAAAATATATTAAATTAAATTAAATTATATAATTATTTATTTCAGAAATTCAATTTCCATAATATATTAGTAACTTATTCTATTGGATTAATAAACACACATAAATTGTAAAATAAATTATTTAAAATTAAAATTATAAATAAATTAGCTTCAATTTAATAAAATTTGATTAAAAATTACACATCCATTAAATTACATTACTTTACATTTAAAATTTATAAATCAATTAAATTAGATCTAATTACATTAAAAATATAAATACATTAAATTAAATTACATTAAAATAGAGTTGTTTTTATGGGAAACAATAGAGACCCTAACGAAGTAGATTTATTCTCATGCTCCCTGTTGCATGCTCACAGTTTCAAGCTATTGTAAAATAAAATATAATAACTAGCGTATAATATAATATATAATAACTAGAAACGCTGTATTTCTGTGACTGTTTCTGTTTTAACCTCTTAATAAATAAATAAATAAGTATCACACGTTAATTTAAACCCGATTCGTGTACCTATCTAACTCTAACGTAAACAAAATGTTCCTTAAATTACTTATAAAAGACATTTTAATAAGTATAAACTTATTATAAAGTAGAATTAATAAATTATTACGAGCCTATTGTGTCCCACTGTTGGGCAAAGGCCTCCCCCCTCTTCTTCCACTCCTCCCGGTTTTGAGCTACATCTGGCCAGTCGCTCAAAAAGGAGTCCAAGTTATCCCGCCATCGCCGACGTGGTCTGCCGGATCCCCGGTTTGACTCATGGGGCACCCACTCTGTGGTTATTTTGGCCCACATGTCATTCGGCATGCGGCAGACATGACCAGCCCAGTCCCACTTTAACTTGTCCGCTTTCCAAGCTACATCTATTATTTGGGTTTTAGAGCGCAGCGTGGTGTTCCGGATGCGATCCTCGAGTTTCACACCTAATATGCTGCGCTCCATACCTCTCTGACAAACCCCGAGTTTGGACTTCTGAGCTTAAAAAAAAAAAAAAATATAGTATGGAGTAGAGAAAAAACGTGAATATTTGATAAGCTTAATAAACACATCTGGCTCACTTGCACCATCCCACTAACCAGAGGTTTAGCGGTTAAACCGTTAACCCAATGTCAAATTGTACTGGTAACCATGGTAACCAGGTTTAACTGGTTAGTAGAATGGTGCAAATGGGCCTGGTAAGACTAACTAACTAAGAGAATAAAAATATTTGTAAAATAACAAGGAGTATGCGAAATCGGGACGGATTTCAGGAGAATTTACGATAACTAAAACGACCCCAACACAATTAATGTTGCACAACAGAAAGTCTGGCAAGCGTTATAGCGTTTTCACATTGCCCGATCCGATAACGGATGTCGGATGAAAGTAAAATGTGAAATATATGTGTTTTGTACCTGACGTTTTGAGCTTTGACCTGTAACGCTCTGTTGCGGTGGTTCTTATAGCTATGTTTGATAAAAATCGATCCAGCAGTTTGAGAGATTATCCAGCTCTTTTCCAATATGATATAAGGCATTATTGGCATAAAATATTTGCGTACTGTAAAATGGGGTGAGTAGGTTTCGCGGGGAGAGTTGGGTTATGGTTGGATTACAATAGTCCTAGACTACGAATTTATATCCAAGCTTGCGGCAATGGTATTTATGCTTAAACAATCTATCTCGCATTCCACCCTATCTCGCGCGTAAACCTGACTGGAAGCCTAACCGAAAATTTAAAGGTTTGCGTTTGCAACAAGAGCGTATCTCCCTTCCACAACTCCGGCTTCAGTTATTTAGAGGTAGTTTTCGCTATGCTGCGTGTAACTGCTGGAACAATTTGCCGCCACCAGGACTTAACTGTAAGTCCCTGGCAGTTTTCCAACTACGTTGCAAGGCCTCTTTACTGAACCTCCAAAAGGAAGTAACGTACACTTTTGGTTGAGTGACCTGCTCTATATTGAAATTCAAATTGAAATTGAAAAACTTTATTTCAGACACATTAGGTATCCATAAACATTGGTTAGTACTTAACAAATAACAAAACAAAACAAGGATAAGGTTAGTATTACTTAAGGCTAAAACAAAAAACTCTAACAAAAAATCCTAACCTATCAACTGCGCAGTCTAGATTGCCCGCTGTCACCGGACATGAAATTTCACCCAGTGGTGCTGGAACGGGCAATCCAGCCTGCTGGCCACTACACGTAGGAGGCTGTTGGGGCTGGCGCACACGCGTCGCATCAGGGATGCCGCACGTTTACGCATAATGGCATGAAAGTCTGTCCTGGACTCCGTGAACATACCTGAAGCACTGCAGTAGCGCGGCAGCCCCATCAGCATCCTAAATGCATTGTTGTATTGTACCCTCAGTGTGTTAAGGGTACTAATAGAATAACATATATATCTATAGATATTTAATTTTAGTTAAGATAGCAGCTTTTTATCCACTGCGCATAATTCGGTTGTGCTATCCGGTCCTATATATGTAATAGTTTAAATGTTTAATATACTGTCCTTAGCTAGATACAAATAAGGCGGTGGCAGAATAACAGCGTCCGTTGCTGTAAGTCTTTGGGGCCGCTGTGCCCCGAAGCCTTTTGGCACAGACATTAGCTGAGCCTTTTTCCCTTTCAAAGGAAGGCAAGCCAGAGCTGAGATTCCTGCGGGACCCTTGGGGTCCACTCCGGCCGACAAAGACACGCCGGAGACGGAGACCCAGACCGACTCTCGGGAGCACTCGAAAGTGTGTGACTAATATCCATATATCAATAGGCGTCCATAGGCCACGGTGGGACCCCATTGCACCCCCCCCCCCCCCCCCCGGCACGGCATAGACGGAAACGCCGCAGGGGATGTAAGTGGGTATTACTGGTTCCTTCCTTCTTATCATGGTAGTCATTAGACCTGCAGGTTTAGCACAGGAGCGCCGCGTCAGTATCTCGTACGCGAGATAGACTACCCCTCTTTTTTTTAAACTGTATTAATAAGAGAGGATTCATGGTACGTGGTAGAGTCGGCAGATCAGTAAAGCGAATGATAGAGACAGGAGCCATTGCTCTACCTCGACATACTCCGACAAGTCGTGAAGTTATGCACTCGTGCGGCTCGTGCCACAGTGAATGCTCGATACAGGCCAGTCAGTGACAGGAAATCAACAAAAATATTCAGAGCAGCTTTTTTTAGCGCCAAACAAAGTTCAGCCGTCGGTCGCGAGCGAAAATAAGGAAGGCACGGTTGGTATACTCACACAAATGCGCACAGCTATATTAAGATCCGTCTCACGCCAACAACAGCTTTAACAAGCTAAATGCTAAAAATAATATCCTTGCAGTGACGAAACACAACCTACTTAAAACAATAACCGTAAAAACCGGCAAAATCAGACAACGACACTTTAACACCTTTTAAAAAACAAACACTGAAAGGCGCTAGAAGATTCGAATTTAAATGCCAGTCGTTCCAAATTTGAAACGCGTGCGCGCGCCGTCGGAGCTAAAATGGAACTGGTTTGACTCGAACTTCCTCTAAGCTTTCTGATTGGTCAAGTGGTACCGTGGGGTTTGAATGGACCAATGGGGTGTTTTTTGGAGGTCGTGCGGCACCGCCTTCTATTGGCTCCGCGTGGGATCGCCATTTTTCAGTTTGTGAAACAATTGGAACTATTATTTGTAGGCGTATTCGGTCCATCCGCAGCAACGGTTTCAGAAATTGTGTAAGGTATTTTCGTGCGTCCTACTCAGGGTAATGGGGCACAGCTGACTTGATTAAATCATCCGATGCTGTAATACTTAAACAGGTTTAAGTGAATTTTACGTCGTTTTTGGCAGTTTATGTGAGAGGAAATGGTGTTTCTTGAATTTATGCTTTCTGTTAAATCGTGAAATGGACATCTGAAGCTGTATCTCGAAATGTAGTTTTGTAGAGCAAGAAACTGGATGAGATGCATTTGCTCTAAATATTTTATGTCGGAATTTTAATATCATAAAATGTTTTTCTTTTTTTTTAGAAATAAACTGTTTTTGTTATAGTTGGTCAAGCAAATCTTGTCAATAGAAAAAGGCGCAAATTTTCAAAAATTCAAATTTTCTATGGGACGATATCTTTTCGCGCCTACTAGATCTGCAACTATTTTTTTTAAGGGTGCTGTAGCCTTTTTATTACAAATTCGTCTATTTACCTGCGAAGTACAAAACTTCGCTATAAATTCACCATTTAGAATGGATATCGAATTAAGTTAAAATTTTAGGTAGAGTTTTAATATTGGAGGTCCCTTCTCCATACTCTACGAACTCCCATTCTTACACGATGATGTAACTGTAAAGATAAAGATAAATATATGTTTGTTTGTTTAGTAGTCCCCTTTCTTTAACGAACCGCCGAGCCGCCGACTTTTCGACCTTATTACACCTATCATCTACTATGACCTAGGTATAGGTACATTTAGGTAGTACAGTAGAGTCAGTTTTGCCAAACTCATACATTTCACTTAACTACTTATTAAAAATCGTAAATCTTTCTCAAACTAATTGTATTGAAAGCAGATAACAAGAGCATAACAATGGCATAATATTATCTTAAGATCAGTATAATCCACTACAATTTAAAAAAAAACGTCGTAACAGCCAATCCTGCCTATGAAAAACCGGCATTTTTACGTCACTGTGCGTACCGAAAAAGGTCGTAAGATCGGATTTTGTCTATGTAGTTGCAGATGTTTTTAAAATAAAAAAGGCTATTGTCGATGGATAGAGGAATGGTGGATTGGTCTATTGAAGTAGTGCTTGACTGCCGGCACTACTGAACGTGGTGAAGAGCGAATTTAAAAAAGACGAGAGGGGTTCCTTACACCCCTACGTACCTACCCCTAGTTACGTAGTGTACATGTAAAAGTAAAATTGTTTATTTAATCTGGAGGGCCTTTTGCTGAAAAATAAAAAATTGAAACTTTTTAACTGAACTTTCAACTGAATTTTTCTTTAAACAAAAGAGGCCACTAAGGCCCACTTGCACCATTCCACTAAACCGGGGTTAGCCGGTTAAACTTGGAGTTACCATTGTTACGAGTACAATTTGACATTGGGTTAACAGTTTAACGGGTTAACCCCGGGTTACTGGCATGGTGCAAGTGGCGCTAAGTGTTTTGAACGTTACGTGAAAAGCACAACGTGAAAGCAGGGCGTTTGGTGCCTCATTTACCAAATTTAAATGTCAGATCTATACGCGTAGCTTAGATCTTTAAGTATCTTTTCTGATCTCCAAAAAATAGTTTTGATATGTATAGAGCTGTTGGTTTTCCATGTACCAAAATAAAATAAATATAAAAATAAAATAAAAATCTTGTGCCCGTGGATAATTTTTTTTTCGATTTGGACTGGAATTAATTTTGATGTCCTAAAAATCTTACCCGATTCAACTTGAATTAAAAAAAAAAGTGAAAGTGGTAAGGCCTATATTCTTATTGTGATGTGTAAATGAGTAAATCTTTAGTACTTTACATTATTAATTTTAAAAATCCGTGGGTACTAAATTTTTTGTTGGCCGGAAAAGTTAGTAAAATTCTCAACCTATCTTACATTTTACACCCCTGTATTTTTCACAAAACATCCTGTATTTTTTTTTATAACCGTAGAACAAGGCTTTGGTTGTTATTAAGGCTTATAAAAATTAAATAAGCAGTCAATTGTTTCACATATTTCGATAATCATGAAATTAGTTTTCCTATAATGATCAAAATTCTTAGTGACCCTTATTTTGAGTTAGTATATTTTGTATAGCCCTATTCATCCCTAAATCGGCACCCCTATATCTGTCATTAAAAACAAGATGTCTACCGCTAAACGCCACAAAAGCTCTCGAAAGCACAAAAGCCGGCAAATAAGCGTATAATCACCTATATTCAATGCTTTATGTTCACTACCAACATAACAATGCCAACAGTACCAATCTTACGCTCGTACCCATAAAGCATATTTCACTTTTTTTCTTTTTCGAGTTCTAGATTCTTTTTTTTAAAGGTGTTTTTTAATGTAAGAATAGACCGAAATGAGCAAACAGACTGCCGCCTCTTTAATGTTTTATTTGTTTTTAGGTAGTTCAAGTTCCTTTTTAAATAGTGTGGCAAATATTTAAACATGTGGTTATTTGAGACACTCTTAATGAGTGCGCGTCTTAATCAAATTAAACTATGCTTTGGGAGCTATGTTTTGATTTTCGCTCTACCATAGAAAACATGACCAGCCAAAATGTATGAAACAGACAACTTTTTTCGTTGCTTCGGGGTTGGTCCCATAATAAAAGTTTCAATTACCTATTACATAGGTGATTCAACTCGTAAAATATGAGTAAAGGTTGAAAAATCACCTTGAATTGAAAAAAAAACTATAAGAGGGTAGCAGATACTTTTAGCACGTTGGTTGGTCATCTTTATTTCTTCTTTTCTTTCATTTATTCATAAACAATACAACTGTGTCTGAATATCCGATAAGTTACTATTAATTCTGACTAGACAAGCCGAGATACAAACCAACGACCTGTTGGAATCCACACGCCACCTTTTCATTAAGTATACTAAGTAGGTAGCTCTGTCTCTGTGACCTCATGAACCCCCATTTCGAAAAACACCAAAAACTGAATTGACAAAATTTCACGAGAAATTAAAAAAAATGTAACCTATAGAGGAGCATATTGGAAATACCAAAGCATTTTTGCCCAAGTTCAAACGGAGACCTTCTTGAAATACTATTGTGTGGAATTCAGATTGTGCAGAATTGCGAACAGGAAGAATCGCTACTGTACACAAATAATGACTGTGCACAGTAGCGAATGTGGTGAAATACTATTGTGTGGAATTCAGATTGTGCAGAATTGCGAATAGGAAGAAACGGTATTGGCATGAACGTCGAATAATCCTTTTCAACTACTAACTTCTAAATAACATATTCCACCAAAAAGAACCCCAAAATAAATCCACGCCCTATAAAATGACAATAATTTATGTTATTCACACCAATATAATGGTTTAACAACATGTCAAATACAGCAGTCTGGCCATTTTTCAATTATATGACGTAATTTTTTTTTACTACTTCAAAATTTCAAAGGAAGCGGTTCTCAAGTCACTGGGGTATACTATTATACCCCAGTGACTTGAGAACCGCTTCTTGAGAATGATAGCATTTTTAAACTGTTCTGTAATACAGATTCTATTTTCATACTTATTTTATTAAAAAGTGTACAGCCCGTTAGATCCCTGAGGCAACTAAAAAATTAAAATAACAACAACAACAAAAACAAAATAATAACAACAATTAAAAACAATTAAAATCACAAATAAAAAATAAAATCAATTGTATTAAAAAAGACAAAGTTCCAAATTAGAAAAAAAAGTTTAGTAATGTAATTCTGATTGTAAATAACAGGTTATGAATTAGATATGGATTGTGATCCGTCAGTATCAAAGGTAACGTTTCTGATAATTCTGATTGAAGAAAGATTTTTTATTTTATTTTCTTTATCTTCTCTTCTTTTCCTTTGCCTTATCCCACATTAGGTGAGGTCGGCTCTCCTTATCCTTCGGCGCCAAGACAATCTGTCTTGAGTTTTCGGGTTGGGTAGTTGGGCTTTTTCCAATAGTTTGGCCATACTCGTCCACCACGTCAGAGGGGGCCTTCCTCTACCTGTTTTACCTTCTGGCAGAGCTAGAGCTTTTTGCACGACATGGCCGTCGTCTCTCCGCATTACATGGCCGTACCACCTTAGTCGCGTTTCCGTACGTTTTTCGGAGATGGGAGTGGGATTTTCTTGCTTTATATATTTTCTTATTTATTCGTAATGCATGTTAATTATAAGATGTAATGTTTTGAAAATATATGTCCCGCCAAGTTTGTTGCCGGTCCCATATTGGGATACCCTCCTCTAATCGAGGGAGGATTTAAATCTTCTCGAGGCAGAGGTGTAGGGTAAGAGCCGGCGTAGCTTTATTTGACGTTCATAAGCGCATTGTAATATGCCTACATGAATAATAAACTATCTTTATCCTTATCTGAAATCTCACTTTTGACTTTGACAGATCATATCCAACAAATCTAGATCGAATTCATAACCTGTTTACGATCAGAATACGCCTCCTGGGCAATTCTTAAACATTCATTCACTATAATCGACCACAAAAGACCATCGTGTAAATATAACTCAATGAACTACAGACCCAGAAATCATTCAGCATCTTTAGACCATTAGTCAGCACATTGTTAGCGTCCCCCGTTTAATAGGGTACCAATTTGTTAACCCCTGTTTAGTTGGAAATTCTTTCAATGTCATGCATGTTATTACAATTTGAACATTCTAGCTTCACGATAGAGGCGTAATTTGAATGGATTACTTTCAGTCTTACTGTTTGATGTTTTTAAAGTAATAAATTGGGCATACGGTTATTAGGTATGGAAATTTCAATAGTCATTTCCATACCCAATAACAATATTACTAAGACTCCGCTGTCTGTCTGTCTTGCTGTCTGTCTGTCTGTCTGTCTGTCTGTCTGTCTGTCTGTCTGTTTGTCCGTCAGCAAGCGCAGTGCGCTATCAGTGCAGCACGAGGCCGCACTGGCAGGGTCGCCATGTGAGGTGTGGCGTCAATTGATACAACTTGCTGGTTGGAAGTATAGTTTAGAGACTTTAGAGCGGGCGCTAGTGTAGATGGTGGACTTTTCCATAGTTCGAAATGTCAAATGTCACTTGTCACTTCAATGACTGACAGCTGTTCTTTAGTCTTTTGGACCACCATCAACAGAGGCGCCAACTGGTGAGCAAAAAAACGATAGCCCTCATTGCGATTGACATTATTGAAATTCGGATGCTTTAATTTTAAATAATAGTTTATGAAGCCCAAAAAGACACTGTACTTGTCTAATAAGGTAAACTACCCTGTTATCGACACCTCACAATTCCTACACTAATACTCGTAGAATAATACTTATAAGACAAGTAGAGGCAAAAGAGGCATTTAGATAGTATGAATATTATTCTATGAACATTGGAAATGCAACAAAAAATGCAAACACTACAAGATCATCCTCCAATATTAATTTATTTTGATTTCTACTCCCGATGGGGTCACGATAAAGAGTCGACTCTTTATCGTGACCCTTACACATCAGATAAGCGCGTGAAAAAAATAATGGCTCTCTATGGTCATAAACTCGAGGGTAGATTGTCTTATTTGTCTCTGGTTGTGTATTACCATTGCCACTTGGTTGAATCGAGCTGTCGAAAGAACCAATACTACCTAAGAAGCTTACAATGTTTTATAGTTGCAATAGAAAATTTACTTTTCACATCACCTATTCGAAAAAGGGCTTATTCTTCCCCGCTAGGAGGGATCAGTGCCACTTTTCTTTCCTGCTAGGAGGGATCAAAGTGGTACTTTTCTGTTGTAGGACACGGTTTTTTTTTTCTTATTTGCATACTATTTTTTTAGGTAATTATTATTTTTGGAACATAATAATTTCTTCATATGTAATGTGAACAACAGTATGTGTCACATGGTAGCAAAATTATTTCTACCTTGGGCGTTATCACTTGAATCCCTCACTACGCTCAAGATTCTATTTTAGAATCCCTCGCTACGCTCAGGATTCAATTATAAAATCCTTCGCTTCGTTCAGTATTCAATGTACGCCCTCGCCGTAAATATGTCATTTTGCTCCCTTGTGACACAATCTACTATTGAAGAACTTATTCATCTACTTTACTGTTCTTTTTTTTACTGTTCCGTTTCTTCCTTTGATGGGTTGATTCCCGGTTAACGTTATATAAAAGAATAATAAGATTTATTTGATGTGCAACCTCCAGTATTTTTTATATAATGGCCTCTCCACACGTTACCGATAATCGCATGCGTCTTGCTTATACATTGCGGAATTTGATTATTAATTCGTTACTACTATAATACTTGTGTCATTTCTTGCACATCTGTAGAAGCTTAAAGTTTGTTGAGCGATTGGAACTACGTTGAAACGACATCAAACATCAAATGTTAAACGATGGAAATGGTCTCTATGGTCGTAAACTCGGCTCTGGTGTCGTTAGCAGGATTCCCGGGATTCCTGGGGCTTGTAACACATTCAATAAACTGTTTTCGAGTAAAGCTTAAATAGATACGGGTGGGGCGAAGTACAGTAATTATTACAATGTGGTTTTAAGAGGAATGTGGATGACCGCGCGAAAATGCTCTCCATACAAACATTACAAACGCAGTCCCCATTTTCCTTTTGGATATTTAAGTTTATGTATATTGATGTACATTGACGGTTGTTTTGTCGTGCAACCTCCAGTATATTTATAGTTTCACGACCAATTGGAACGCCATCAAACGTTAAACGATGGAAATGGTCTCTATGATCGTAAACTCGGCTCTGGTGTCGTTAGCAGGATTCTTGGGATTCCTGGGGCTTGTACACATTCAATAAACTGTTTTCGGGTAAAGGTAAATCTTAAATTGGTACGGGTGGGGCGAAGTACAGACATTGTTACATTGTGTCTTAAGAGGATAGCGGACGACGCGCAGGATCGTTTCTCCATACAAACATAATCTCTATTTTCTTGGTTATTAATATTATAGAAAATATTTTTACACAATTTAATGTATACGACCGAAGTTTCGATTTCGGCATAAAAGTAAAGGACCCGGGTATGTCCTTGAACTACGTCCAAAAAAGAGGTATTGGCACTGTTAATGACATCTCGCTTTGTGTGGTAGGGCACAGGACAGCGGATGTCATTCCAGATCTAGAGCAGAGCCCAACAAGTACCTTACAGAAAACCGCAGCCAAATAACACTAGCACTTATAGTGTTGTGTTTCTGCCGGTGAGTAAGGTTGCCAGAGCTCGAGGGTGCGGAGTGTTAGGGTCGGCAACGCGCATGTAACCCCTCTGGAGTTGCAGGCGTACATAGGCTACGGAGACCGCTTGTTTGCCACGTACTATAAAAAAAAGTTGTGTTTCGGCCGATATTTCGGTTTCTTTCTCAGCTCGCTGCATTTCCATTCTCTAGCTAGTTATACTTGCTTTGAGGGCCTGTACTTTCTCTTGGTTGTATCGTGAGGACGAACGGGCCCACCGCGCCGACACCCGACACCGCACTTCGTCACGGACCCAAACTCGAATGAAATAAAAATACTTAATTTCAATTTAATTATTTATTTCGATCATTTTGATCTATGTAGTGTTAATAATTACAACAAAACTTAAAATTAATTAAGGTTAGTGACATATGTACAATTACAATTTACAAAACACACACATAGGTACAATAAATTATAAAATAAAATACAATAACAAATAAAATAAATAAAATCTAGGCAATCTAGATGTACCATTTCTCAACATCTGTTGCTGCCACATGTTGACTGTTCCAGTCCAGTGTTTGAGTAATGGTGCATCTATCTTGCATGCCAACGTTTTCGATACTATTGTTACTGCCACACCGTCTCCGCATAAGCTACAGGTTATTTTATTAAATCTATAGTTTAGTCCTTATATACTCCAGTAACAGTAATGTTGATACAAAATACAAATACAAAATACAAAAATTCTTTATTTAATAAATTAGCAATATATAATGATTTAAAGGGATGGAGCCGCCCAGTAAGCATAAGAATGCCTGTGTCGGGAGACACCGCTCTTCCCTAACTATGTTTTTACATAGAAACAATAACACGACTAATACAATCAATTCTAAATTTAACATGCTAACTATAAACTATAACTATGTAAATAAAGTAACCTAAACTAAACAAACATATAGATTAATCTAACATTTTAGAATTCACATTTATAATACATTAGAAATTAAAAGAAACACAATTTAAAAAGTTACATGTAGATGTATGAAATAATACGAGCGTAAAGAGAGATCTTTTCTGTGTGTGTGTAAGAGCGTGTGTGGATGTGTGATGTGAGTGTAGGTGTGTATGTGCGTGTGTGTGTGCATGTGCGTGTGCATGTGTGTGTGTGCGATTGTTTAGATTCAACGTAGTAAGTTCTCTGTCTCATCATATGATTTAGTTTTTAGCCAATGGAGCTTTTTACAATCATGGTAAGATTTGGAGTGTATGTCTAGTAATTTATTAATTACTTTACTTTACTTTAGAAGGGCCAGTAAGTTAGAGCATAGAGTAACTTATACTAGAGCGGTACTGTCATAGTAAATTTTGTAACCCCAGTAAATTCACTGCCATCTGTCGACACACTTTAAAACTAAAAATAAATATTCATAAAAATACGATAAAATGTATTTAAATATGGATAAATGTTTTTTTTATTTGCATTAATTATTTTTATATGATTTTGACCCATGTTCTTTCACTGGTATGCGTTAAAATTATAAATAACAAACGAAACAGTCAACGCCCTCTATACGAGTGTAGGCCAAAACTAGTGGCGCCATCTGATCGAGAATCAAATTTTCTTGATTTTCGAGGCACGTTTTTTCCTTAGACTGTGTCCATCTATGTGTAGGCAAAGTGACAACCCTAGCGTTCAAGTTAATAATCAAGATCGAGTGCGGGTAGTTCGCAAAACCCAACCCAAGCAAGAAGATGTTGATACAATTCCTCGCCAGTCTGCCTGTGACCACGAACGTAACGTCACGTTCGAAACGTCAGGCCATAAATAAAAGTAAGTTTGTACGCGATTAAGTGCCGTGTTAGTTTTAAAATTAGGATGAATTTTGTTAGCTTGAAAAATCAATGCCATAAAATAAATACTTGGGTTATAAAAGGTTGTAATGAGGGCTATCGTTTTTTTGCTCACCAGTTGGCGCCTCTGTTGATGGTGGTCCAAAAGACTATAGAACAGCTGTCAGTCATTGAAGTGACAAATGACATTTGACATTTCGAACTATGGAAAAGACCACCATCTACACTAGCGCCCCTAGCGGCGAATTCATACGCGATAGCCCTCATTACATTGAAACGGAGTGTGCATTGTATTGCACATTGGGCCTCACGCGGATAGCAGGCTGGCCCACCGCGCGGACACCTGACACCGCACTTCGTCACGAGCTCAAACTCGAATGAAATAAAAATATACGAGCTATTTTCATTACAGACTGATTTGATTTGCCTGTGAAGCCGATGGTCCTGGGTTCAAATCCCGGTAAGGGCATTTATTTGTGTGATGAGCACAGATATTTGTTCCTGAGTCTTGGGTGTTTTCTATGCATTGATGTATTTGTATATTATTATTATATATAACGACAATAAAGGTTTCACATATATTATTAGGTAAGTATATAAAAAATACATTTGTACCACCTTGTACAAAAAGCGGTTAACGACAATTAATTTTTCACATCACCAATTCGAAAAAGGGGTTTTTCTTCCCTGCTAGGAGGGATCAAAGTGGCACTTTTCTTCCCTGCTAGGAGGGATCAAAGTAACACTTTTCTGTTCGAGGACACTATTTTTGCATTTTTTTGCACATTATTTTTTTAGCTTAATATAATAATTTAAACATAGGTGATGTGAAAAGCAGTATGTGTCACATGGCAGCAAAATTATTTCCATCTTGGGCGTAACACACTTGAATCCCTCACTACGCTCAGGATTCTACTTTAGAATCCCTCGTTACTCTCGGGATTCTATTATAGAATCCTTCGCTTCATTTAGGATTCAATGTACGCCCTCGCCGTAAATATGTCATTTTGCTCCCTTGTAACACAATCTACTATTTTTACATACTATATACCTACTTAGAAGTATGTAAAAATACTAAAACTTCTTAAAAAGTTAAAAACCAGCACGAGTGCAAGCGAGACGGATAATGAGACGGCGCATAAGGCTTTCGAGGTGGGCGGGGCGCCACACCCACTAAGCGGTGGTGGAAATCATTTTCATTGTTTTGTGAATTTGTAGAGTTGAGGGCCTACCGCGAACACCGTAGTTCGCAAATAGCGGGCATCTTTCTCTGTCACTCTAATTACGCCTTAATTGGAGAACAAAGAGAAAAAATTCCGTAATTTGCGAACTTTGTTGTTCGCAGTAGGCCCTTTGGACGCGCGCGCCCACGTCATTCATTTTGTCAAAAAATTGACAGATACAGCGGCGGCAGTAATGCAGCTACAGTAGACATTCGACTGTCACCTTTAAGGACATTCCATGGACAGCAATGTGCCAGAGTTTTCAAAAATTGCAAAGTTCCTATGAAATATTACGATATTTTGTAGAGATGCAACGGATATCCGGTCACTATCAGGTATTTGGCCTATCCGGCCATATTTTAACTATCCGGCCAGATACGGAATAGTTACGTAGTATCCGGCCGGATACCGGATAGTAATTAAGCACGATATTTATGTATAACATATGCACTAAACACTCGAAAAAAGTCCGTAGTCAACTAGAAACCCTTATAGTTTCGCCATGTTATTTTATTATATAGATATGCCATCTATATAATAAAATAACATGGCTGTCTGTCACCAGGCTGTATCTCATGAATCGTGATAGCTAGACAGCTGAAAATTTCACAGATCATGTATTTCTGTTGCCGCTATAACAACGTGCTAAAAATTAAATTTGTAGAACCCTCGGTGGGCGAGTCCGACTTGCACTTGTCCGGTTTTTAGTGTTTTTACCTGTAGTGCATAGCACGGCATGGCACCGAAATTGCTTGCACAAATCGACTTGCATTCGTGCACCATGCACGATTTGCATTTAGATTGGGACTGCAATTTGTTTTTGGGAGGGTGAACAAAAATTGCTATGATACGAGTAATAGTAGTTTAAAAATAAATTAACTTAATGATATTGTCATAAAATCTTATTAACGAATAAGGAAAAAACATGGAAAAACAATTAAAAAAAACGGCCAAGTGCGAGTCGGACTCGTGCACGAAGGGGTCGAACCATTACGCAAAAAACGGCAAAAAATCACGTTTGTTGTATGAGAACCCCCTTAAATAATTATTTTATTCTGTTTTTAGTATTTGTTGTTATAGCGGCAACATAAATACATCATCTGTGAAAATTTCAACTGTCTAGCTATCACGGTTCATGTGATACAGCCTGGTGACAGACGGACAGACAGACAGACAGACAGCGGAGTCTTAGTAATAGGGTCCCGGTACCGGGTAGCCAGGGTACCCTTTGGGTACGGAGCCCTAAAAAGTGGATTCATCACAATATTACACGAGTAAGTATATATATATGTAGGTACAAGTAGGTATATACTATATTTAAGCTTGATACCTATACAACCACACTTTTTTATGTGTAAGCAAACGAGCAGACGGGCCGCTTAATGAAAAGCGGACACCATCGCCCATGGACATAAGCAACATCGGAGGAGCCACTTAATTATGCGTTTCCGACAATTGAGAACCCTAAATACCCGCTTTTTTACTACAAGCTTATACTTATACCTACGAATAGCATTTTTTTTGGGATCAGTTTCAGGCGGAGTTATATTATAGGTATTTGCATATATTTTTTTTTATTTTTTTATACATTTTCATTTTTAGTTTTAATCGTGTATCGATAGACGGCAGTAAATTTACTGTGACTACAAAATTTACTATGACATGAACCCTCTATACTATCTATTCTCTTTGCCGTGCATACCTACCTCAAATTCGATGTTACCCCAGTGTAACAATAAAAACATACAGCATAACTGACAACAAATTATAATAATGCTTCTTTTCTTAAAGGAAAATACATAATTTTATGATAGTACGGAACCCTCGGAGTGCGAGTCAGTTATACTATTTTTTTATGACGAATGACGAAAAGGCACCAAGATATTGGTGACAACTAGCGACATCTAGTTAAAAGTAGAAGAGAAAAATTGTGACACTAAAATTACACCAGTGGTTGATAGATGGCGCTCCACTACGATCATACTAGAACGGGTAGCAAAGTATTTTATAATTATTTATGAAGTTGTTTTAATTAATATGCATTTAATTTTAATAATGCCTTAAATTTGACTGAATTTTATTGCCAAGCATAGACAATTGTATGTAATCGAATAACCGGTAACTTCCGACATGCTAATTTGACATTGAAGTGAATGAAGTGGGCAACACCTCGCTCCTAGTCGTTGGCCAAGCGCAGCAAACGGAGATGCAAAGAATTAGCAATCAGATAAATTAATACGTCATCTACCATTATAGTGATATTAAATCATACAATTAGTTCGGCCACAGTTGTAACAAACAAAAACACAGTAAGTAATCCGAGTGTTAAATCGCTTCGTCCTCACGCCAGTCACGCCACTGATGCGTTGTTTGGTTCGCGGTATCTATACAAATGCATAATATAACCTATTCTCGCTTTGCGTAAATCTGTTGAGTGTAGCCTTGTAATTGATGCGGATGCAGTGTAAGTGGTAATAGCGTAATGCGATTATAGGCATAGTGAGCACGTCATCGGTGCAAAGCCGTCGTTTTGTGATCGTTTCGCGCGTTTCGACCTCCACTGATACTGACGCGTCTGGTGTATTGCAGGCCAGAATGCCGGCCGCACGGGGCGTAAAACGCACGGCGTCGAAAACCACCTCTGCCACGTCAGCCAGCGTCTCGAAGAATAAGAAGAAACGCACAGGTAGGATTTTTGGAAGTGTTCACTTGCAGTTGTTTTCTTTACCTTTTTGTGCAACGTCAATGACCTGTCAAAGTATGATGGCGGGAAATGCGTCGGTCTTTGGCCCTTTCTTACTTTACCTATTTACTAAGCTTTACATAGTCTTATTAACTAAGTATGTCTAATTGAAAATCAAATGAATGTAACTGTAATTATGCTTGGAGTATTGAACTCAACTTATTAGATTTTGAGGTTATGCATTAAAATTAAATGTTTCAATCGTAAACATTAGCATATATTGAATATTTTAAATAGTCTCACACTTCTAATGTATGTATATTTTATTTTTCGTGTTGGTCTGTTTTCTATAAAAAAAACCCCATGATAAGGAGACGATAGATAAAAATCATGGAAAGTTTACATTCAGCCGGCCTATTAATTGAGTATTTTAAATAGTCTCACACCTCTAATGTATGTATATTTTATTTTGCGTGTTGGTCTGTTTGCTATAAAAAAAAACCCATGATAAGGAGACCATAGATAAAAATCATGGAAAGTTTACATTCAGCCGGCCTATTACTTAACACAATAATAACAAGCTATAAATAAATTCAGGGTTACACTATGTTTACTCTAAGTCTAAGTCTTATCTATGACTCATAAACATATGATAAAAAATATAGTATCAATACATCCATAAATATATATTTTTTAAACTTGTCACATTTTTATTGAGCTGCTACGGTTATTTATACCTATTCTTAATTGTCTTATTTTTATTTATTTTTTATTTATACCTAAAGCCCGTTACAGATAGAGCGATAATATATCGGCAGATATGGTAAGATACCGACAGATATTTTCGCTGAGCACCACACATGTCAACAATACTAAAATATATATTGCTCTCTGTCTAGTACCTACATTGTGAGAGAGACGAAATTGCAATAAGATATCGTATGGCACCAAAATATATATTACAGCATTGTGTGTGGACTCTTCAAATAGTACGTAAAAGATATCGTAAGATGCCATATCTTACGGTATCTGCCGATACATGTTTGCTTCTCGGCTTAATACATATTCCTTATATTTAAGATCAGTACTATTTCCTGCAAATCTATTTTAAAATAATGATTCAACATATTTCAACTTTGTCCATTGAAAAAACGTTTATGACCTTAAGTGCATAATGACTAACCATCAGAATCAGAATCATCGCATTTATTCGTGCAAATTTCGTCGGTCATCGCCTCCCGGGCGAAAACTCGTATAGCGGTTAACGGCTATGTATGATGAACCCTAGTGAACGTCAGCTGCCGCTTCGTTGGTGGGTTGAGGAATGGCAGCCACCGAAACGCGTAACACGGTCTTTCCACCGCGATACAACCAGGTGACGATTTGTTTTATTAACAATAGCATCTAAACTACCATCTGACAAAGTATCAAACGAGAGGCGATGACTCCGATGACTGAAAATAATTTTCTTTTTTACATGTTCATGTGACCAGCTTACGGTCTTTCCACAGCGATACAATTGGCTGACGATTTTGTTTATTAACAATAGTATCTAAACTATCATCTGACAAAGTATCAAGCGGGAGGCGATGACAATTTTTTTTTTATAGACTTTATTTGCTGCCATTCCTCAACCCACCAACGGAGCGGCAGCTGACGTTCACGAGGGTTCATCATACATAGCTGTTAACCACTATACGAGTTTTCGCCCGGGAGGCGATTGGTCATGGAAATCTGTTCCTGGCGCGCGGTCTATATAACATACAAAAGTATAAAAACAACGAAGAAATATAAACCCACCAACCATCTGTCTCACTTACACATGTAGTGGTTGACTACAATAGGGTATTTGACAAATTTTTATTAATGGTATCGTGGATCAGGTTTGTTCTGAGGATCAATTGTCTGTATGGGACCCATTGTCTTAAAGCAATACAAAAGTTACAAATGATGGTCAAAGTTCCCGCACTTTACTGACGAAATGCTTCTAACAAAATGGCAATACATCGTAACGTCGCTATTGCTTAGACTTAGAAGCCGTTTCGAATTTAATGTAATAAATTGCTCATTCTATCTATTTAACTAGATTTAGTTAAAAACTGTAATAGATTTAGTTATAAAATTCAACATGTGTCTACAACCCTATTATTTGTCTCGTTTCCATACATATATGGGTTAAACTGCAGAGTTTCAGCACCTGCACTCTTATTGTAAGAAATAATATCAAAATTTGTAAAGTAAGAAAGGAATGAGAACATGACACCTTTGTAGAATTTGGATCTGTCATTTCATTTGCCAATAATTTAATTATACAAAATACTGTATAATCCACTTTCTGACCAATATTGTTAAATTACAGCGTTCCAGCTTGAAATACCGAGCGCACCCAAAAAGAGGGGTTCGGTGTTCACATGCGGCCAGGGTGATGTAGGCCAACTGGGTCTTGGAGAAGATGTTATTGAGACCACTAAGTAAGTCTGAAAATATGTATAATTCATTCACTGATTTAGGTTCTAATCATTGTACATCTCAGATATGACAGTTTGAATACGTTAATCTGTCATTTTATTACAAAAACCGGCCAAGTGCGAGTCGGAGTCGCCCACCGAGGGTTCCGTACTTTTTAGTATTTGTTGTTATAGCGGCAACCGAAATACATCATCTGTGAAAATTTCAACTGTCTAGCTATCACGGTTCATGAGATACAGCCTGGTGACAGACAGACGGACAGTGGAGTCTTAGTAATAGGTTCCCGTTTTTACCCTTTGGGTACGGAACCTTAAAAACCCTGTCATTTTATTATGATACAAAAACACAATGTTATGTTAAAAGTTATAAATAAAAAAATAAAAAGTTGTTTATTAAAAGAAAGATTTTAAAATTACACAACAGGCTCAGTGGTCCCACACTAGGCTAGGCCTGTATCGTGGTGACCGCTCTACAGATTTACTACATAACAAGTTTAGGGGTATCCTCTAAAAAATTATGGAATGGAAACAACATTTAGGGTGACTGGGTAATGTACGGCTTTGGACAGAGTAGCATGGCGGTCTTTGGTGTCGAAGGCCAGGTTCCACTTCGGGTCGTCGCGCCACAGCAGTAAGTAAGTTGGGTGATGTAAGTTACAAACAGAACTAAGCTCCGTTATCCATAACTTTTGGGAACAGTGCAGCTGCAGACTCCTTTCTCTGTTTTTGACCTAAAAATCAGTAACATCAAAAGTACTTATTTCCATAATCCAATATTGTTTTCAACACTTCCCACAACACAAGCTGTGTTTTACTATGGGAGAATGGGACTTAGTCAATTTGTGTTATAATGCCCTATAATATTTATTGATTTATTATGTCAACTTAATTCAAACCGCCTTTTGGTATTGGATATTAAATCCGTCCAAAAGAAGCTAACTTTATTGTACATTACATGTATGGTTGCTAATATGGGAATCACCCTTATCAACAAATAACAATGTGTTTATTGCCTTTGGCCTAAAAAATATACTTTTGGTTTGACATCCAAAATATAAAACAAAAAAATAACATAATGTTCTGCAGTTAATAAAATTTTATAATATAATTTATTTCTTACTTTCAGGTTCAAGTATGTGTCGGGTCTCGGAGACAAAATCGTGGATGTGTGTGCCGGGGGCATGCACACCATCGCTCTGGACTCCGATGGAAAGGTAACACAATCTTCTTCATATAATGAAAGTTATTCTATGTACTGGTGTTATTAAACTTAGACGAGATATGTCTGTAAGCTTTTAATTCCAGAATTATGTTGTAAATTTAACAGTGGTTTTTATCCTTTTATCGATAAAGGCACCACTTGATAAAACTTTTTTGTCTGACTGTTAGTTCCTAATATGTCCTTGTATACTGCTGTAATTTAAGCTTATTGTACCTACTACTGTTTTTTTTACCGACTTTTAAATGGCTTTTTTTATTTTATATGTGTACTTACTTATGAAGAGTAATAAATAAATTATAAACTTATTAGGTGTGGACGTTCGGATGCAACGACGAGGGTGCGCTCGGGCGGCCCACGTCCGGGGACACGGAGGAAGGCACCGCGGGCGCCGTGGCGCTCCCCGCGCGCGCCGTCGCCGTCTCCGCCGGGGACTCGCACTCCGCCGCCCTGCTCGAGGACGGGCAGCTCTACGCCTGGGGAGCCTTTAGGGTAACTAATCACGAGGAAATCGTCTAACAGCCAACACGAGGAACCGGGGTTCGAAAGGATAATTATCAATGATACTTATCTTGATAATTATCGTGATTTTTAAGCCTGATAATTATCGATTTGATAATAACCTAAAATTTACGAAGATTCTATAAGACGAGATTATAAAATTTACTAAAGAATTCAAAGAAAATAAATATAGCACCATCCATACCTGGTATAATTATCCGATATTTATCGGATAATTATCTAAGGCTATAATTATCTGGATAATTTCTAACCCTGCAAGGAACTACAATAACCTGTCATGCTCTCATCTCTAGTCTGACATTAGTTTTTTCCCTGATTGTTGTCAGTCTCCACCTGTCATTTATTCTTATTCCTAGCATGCTTCTTTCCATGCCGTGTTGCAGAAAAGCACACAAGCAAAACCGTGATATATATAATATAAATATAATTTGTCTATAGGATTCGCACGGCAGCATGGGACTCGTGGTCCGCGGGCGCGAGGGCAAGGCGTGCCGGGAGCCTGTCCGTATCGATATCGGCGAGCCTGCTGCTGATGTGGCCTCCGGCGGAGACCATCTCGTCATACTGTCTGTGAGTACAAGATACAATACTTATGACTTCGGAGGGCAATTTGCTCGATTTGTAATTGTAATGACATGTAATGTACCTGTTAACAGACGACAGGGGGCGTGTACACGATGGGTTGCGGCGAGCAGGGCCAGCTCGGGCGCCTCGCGCAACGCTCCGCCTCCAGGGACTCGAGGCAGGGCTTCAGTGAGTACATAAATTACTACTCTGACCACGATAACTTTGCATAAACATGGCAGTAAAAATGCATACATATCTATATAAACTCCATACCTGACGTAGCACTTAGCATGAAAACTAACCGTGGTCTAAGTAAGTAAATAAATAGTAGTTGTGTGTATCTCAAATATATATTTTTTATAATTTTAGGATAAACAGTTTAGAAATTATTCAAGAAAATAGGCAAAAAATGACCATTCCCTCCCCCTCTATCTCCGAAACTACTGGGTCTAAATCTAAAATTTTGAAAAAAATACACTAAATAGTTTTTTATCTATAGATGACAGGAAAACCTATTATAAATGTGCAGTCAAGCGTGAGTCCTACTTAATTATTTAGATTTTGATCCGACCCCTACGGGTTCTTTTAAAAGACAATTCACACACGTTTCACATAAAAAAATGCATTGTTAAAAATTGTGTAATGTACGGAACCCTTGGAGCGCGAGTCCGACTCGCACATGGCCGGTTTTTTATTTAAGTTTCCTGTTGATTTTAAGTTAACTGTAAGTTAACAAAGTCCCATGTGATCAGGTGCCCTGCTGACCCCAGCGAAGCTGACGCTGAAGTGGGCCGCGTCCCACGTGTGGGCCGGCTACCACGCCACCTTCGCGCTCGACACCGCCGCCGGGAAGATGTTCGCGTGGGGACTCAACAACTACGGACAACTCGGTAACAACTAATATCACTTTTACAAGCAACAAAGAAATTGTACAGGTCAGGGATGTTGCGGATGCAGATTTTTTGACATCCGCGGATGCGGATGTAGATGCGGATTTTTAAAGGCTCACATGCGCGGATGCGGATGTCGAGATTAGGCACATAAAAAACGTCAAATATTAGACTAACGTCTGTTTTTTTATTCCGTAGACTAAACTGACGTTTCATGTGTAAGACATGACATTTCTTAGTACCACATGAAATGTCATTTTAGTCTACGGAATAAAAAAACAGAATATAAAAAAAAACGAAACTTAGTATTTGGACAAAAATATTAGGTGCCCCACAATCGCATTATTATACTAAAGTCCAAATAAAACAAACTATTCACTTGTCTTGTCGCTGTTCGTCATAGGCTAAAGTGCTCGATCGACGAATCACAAAAACGAAACAAGATTCCTATTGGCTAATGACGAAATTACCTAGCACTTATACCGCCGTTAAGACGTTCCTGTACCTACCTGTTCCACATCCGCATCCGCATTAAGCTCCGCATCGATTTTATGCGGATGCGGATGTTAAAAATAATGCGGAAGTTCCGCGGATGCGGATGCGAATGCGAATATTCGCAACTTCCCTGGTACATGTGGAACAGCACCCTAATGTCTAATCGTACGTACAGGTATAACGGGAGAAAAACGCAAGACAGCCCTATACGCGCCAACGGAATGTGACGCCTTCACTCAGGGTACCGGGTGGCAGCGAGTCGCTTGCGGGCAACACCATTCACTCGCTTTGGACTCCAAGGGACAGGTGTTTGCTGTTGGCAGATGCGAGTACGGACGGTAAGTAATATGTGACGTTTTCAATCAATAGGTACCACATTGTCGCTTAACATAAGGACGAAAATTGCTTATCTTCATACGATCGATCGACGATCCTTATGGCAAGCGACAATGTGGTATCTTTTGCTTTTGCACTATTAGTCAGATAAAAATATATATACGAAATTTATCAAAACTAGCTTTCGTCAGACGTGGCTCACTCCGCGATTTCGTCGCGTCGCTACAAGTACATGCGGTCCACACCAATTTTGGTGTCTAGCGGCGGGTGAGTCCGACTAGCACTTGTCCGGTTTTGGTATGTTGTTAGGAATGTTAAAATGTATTTTTAATTTTGTCGCATTGCGTATTTTCTGTCCCTCACGGGCACACGCGTATAGCACATCAATAGAAAATATACTAGATCCATGGTTTACATAATCGTTTTATTTCAGGAGTAACTATCGTTTTTAGGGTTCCGTACCCAAAGGGTAAAAACGGGACCCTATTACTAAGACTACGCTGTCCGTCCGTCTGTCACCAGGCTGTATCACATGAACCGTGATAGCTAGACAGTTGAAATTTTCACAGATGATGTATTTCTGTTGCCGCTATAACAACAAATACTAAAAGCAGAATAATATAAATATTTAAGACGATTCTCGCTGATTTGGCCTTGAGCGTCTCAGCGTCTCTGTACCCGCACCCCGCTCACTGAGATCGTACGTGAATTTCGTCTCGGTGCGGCGACTGCGGCGGAACGAGGTTCAAAGAATAACCTACAGCCCAGAGGCGCGCGGCATTTGGCGCTATACCTCGTATTTGTGTATCTTTTGCAGATATTTTGTTGTTTGAGTATGAGTAGATCATGCGTGTAGTGGAGGTCGTAAATTATAATAAAAATATATTCCCTTATGCATTATACTTTACAAGCCTCAATTAGTTAATTTGTGTTTTATCTGTTTCTTACAAATAAATACCTAAGTCAAATCGACGGGAATAAGATTTATAGCTAAAGCTTGGTATGTACTAAATTGAGGCGTACAGTGCGTTTATTTTATACAGTTTTTTTTATCCGTATTGTATTGTATTGTAGTCCGGGCGATTTTCCGCAACTCGACGACTGGCGCCTATTTTGCGTTTTTATCCGTAATAAATAAATTAAAATAATGCCATTAATAGTTAACTTATAAAATTAAAGTACCTACTACTAGCTTCATATACTACTACAAATGTGTTATTTTTCGAAGTTCGAAGTTTTCTCAATCATTACGTGGGAATATCATCATTATTAGGGTTCCGTACCTCAAAAGGAAAAAACGGAACCCTTATAGGATCACTCGTGCGTCTGTCTGTCTGTCTGTCCGTCTGTCACAGCCTATTTTCTCGGAAACGACTGAAGCAATTAAGTTGAAATTTGGTGTATATATGTAAGTTTGTGACCCAAAGACGGACATGTAACGTAAACAAATTAATTTTAAACACGTGGGCCACTTTTGGGGGGTAAAAGAGAAAATTAAAAAAAAGTTTTACAAACGATATCGTGTTACATATCAAATGAAAGAGCTCATTGTGAAAATCACAAATGTATATTTTTTATAATTTTAGGATAAACAGTCAATTCAATTCAATTCAATTCAATATATTCATTATTCAAATAGGCCTAGCAACAAGCACTTAAATTGTTTAGAAGTTATTCACGAAAATAGGCAAAAAATGAGCATTCCCCCCTTTATCTCCGTTTATCGTCTTTTGACGACCGGTCTGGCCTAGTGGGTAGTTACCCTGCCTGTGAAGCCGATGGTCCTGGGTTCGAATCCCGGTAAGGGCATTTATTTGTGTGATGAGCACAGATATTTGTTCCCGAGTCATGGGTGTTATCTATGTATTTAAGTATTTATATATTATATATATCGTTGTCTGAGTACCCATAACACAAGCCTCCTTGGGCTTACCGTGGGACTTGGTCAATCTGTGTAAAAATGTCCTATAATATTTATTTATTTATTTATTTATTATCTCCGAAACTACTGGGTACATACTACAATTACACTATTTAACACTAATTACTACTTAACTAAACCTACAATAAACTTAATAGTAAGTTTTTCCGTAAATAAAAATACGATAGGCCGTTTTGCTAGTTCTTAATCGATTAAAATTATTTTTAAACTACAAAAACAATATTTTTTAACAGGTACTATTCATACATACAACGTAATAGGTAATAGGTAGCTTATGTCAAATCAATTATTTATTGTTTCGAGATGGAATGGAACATTATTCAAAACGTAAAACTTGAATGACATCATAATAATATGTCGGTTAGTAAACATTTATTTATTTATTTCAAATGAAGTTTTCTCAAACATACGTATATTATAGTATAATATATACGGATATTATCATTACATTCGTTGTAATAGACCGCAAAATACCGTGTTGCGCTCGCTAATGTGCGTCGCAACCAAATCAGCGCTCTGCAGTTATTTATTCTTTGGCCACAATAACTCCGATATTATAGCACTTTGCTTATGCATAAGCGAACATAGTGCAAGGAAGGCACGGAGCGACGAGCGACACAGCCTCCTCGTCTCAAAGCTTCCACAAGACTGCCGGCCACGCCATTTTCAGGCTGCATACGCATGAAATGTGGAAAAACGTTCGATTTCTTAAGAAAATATTTTTTGATTAAGAAAAGCTATGTTGCATTTGTAGAACCTGTTAAAACATTTTTGTTAGTTTAAAAATAATTTTAATCGATTAAGCTGTTTAGAAGTTATAAGCAAAGTTAGCCGCAAAACGGCCTGTCGTGTTATTTTTTTTTCGGTGAAACTACAAATTTCAGGAAAAAAGTCAAATGTTGCGATTGTTGTCCATAGAGTGAAGATGCATATATATTTTTTTCATAATTTTTGGTTGACTCATTTAGAAGTTATAAGCTCTAAAAAGTAACAGTTTTTGGCCAAAAACTGCGCGAAGCGCCTTAATTGGGACTTTCATACAACAAACGTGATTTTTTTTCTGTTTTTTTTTCCGTAATGGTACGGAACCCTTCGTGCGCGAGTCCGACTCGCACTTGGCCGGTTTTTTTTTGTAACAGTATGTAAGCGAATTGGACATGATCTGTAATGCTTATTTTTAATCAATCAATCAAATCGATCGCGGTAACCGAAGACAATATGAATAAATTCCCAGGTTAGGCCTCGGCGACAGACAAGGCGACGCGGAGACCCTGGAGCCGGTGCCGGTGCTGGTCGGCAAGAAGTGCGTCAGCATCGCCGCGGGCACCTGCAACAGTTTTGCCGTCACCGATACAGGTATATACTCTTTCATTTTTTTATACTGGTGTGTTTTAAGATTTGATCAAATTTTGTAAACACAATATATGTATAGGACATTCTAAAGTATTATAAGTTTTTGGCAAAAATTTCATTTTTGGTACAAGTTTTTATCGCTGACTGTACTTTTCTTTCCACAGGCAGCTAATACTCATTGAGACAGTTCTAAAATCTCGTACTTAGCAAGCTTCGTTGTTTAAACACGGTACTCGACTGAATAGCTCTCTATTATATCACGATTGTATAATAGTATTTTATACAATCGTGATATAATAGAGAGCTTTTCAGTCGAGTACCGTGTTTTTGCTGAGTTGCTTAAGTAAGGTACGAGATTGAAAAGCTAAATTATGTCACTATTGTATATAATACTTTTTCTACGAGACAAAAAAAAATAATACTTTAAACTATATAGGTAAACAAACCAAAAGTATACAGCCCGCGATACGCGAGCTCTCGCAGCCCGCGATACCTTCATACTCGTACGCGCCCCGGCCGCCGGGCCCGGCGCCCCCGGCGGGTTGGGCTACGACACCTCCTCGTAACTCATGAGGCCCTGGTACCTGCTCCGCGCTAAATAATAGCATAGAGTAACTTATACTAGAGCGGTACTGTCATAGTAAATTTTGTAACCCCAATAAATTCACTGCCATCTGTCGACACACTTTAAGGTTTGCATTAAGGTGGTTCGACTAGGTTACCCAAAGCTTAAACCCCGCTAGATGGCGTCACTATCGCAAATTTTCAGGTTTTATTTTTTTGTGGAATAGTGTTGGTATCTGTATACTTAAAAGTATGTTTAGCGCACTCTTTACATAAATATTGAACTATTATAATAAACATTGAATACTTCATTAGTGCAAAAAACACTTTTAAAGTCGACAGAGTGTTTCTGTCATGCTATTTCCTACTATTACTCACACATGCAAACAGTGTTTCCGTGATGCTTGTAGTAGACAATTTCATGCAGTGTAAGTATGCTGCAATGGCGTTGCGGTATGTTCGTGGAAATACGTGCAAGAGGATTCGGGTTCGAGACTGATACGTCAGGGGTATTTTTTTTGTCCTTTCTGTGTTATGTTTCTTATACCTTTTAGTCTTCGAATTCTTGTCCGATTCCGATATAACCGAAATATATTTCAGTGATATCGGAAACGGCTCTAACGATTTCGATGAAATTTGCTGTAAGGGGTTCGATCTAGCTAGGTCTTATCTCTGGGAAAACGAGCATTTTAGAGTTTTTACTTATGTTTTCTTTTTCTCCCAGATGTTCAGTATTATTAATAAATTAGTTTATAACGTTTTATAAAAATATGTGACGTTTTGAACTAAAAGGTACCACATTGTCGGTTGTCGATTAGGTTGATTTCATTTTGAAGCTTTATGGAAATATGACAACAATAAGTAGGTACCCGTTTGGTTGAAAACGCCACATATATTGAAAACCTGACTTTCACAAATCTCACCTTTTTGGGTTCTTCCAACTCAGAAAGGATGGAGAATACTGACGATTCTTAGTAGCACTAGCCCAATAAAGTCCAGGTTTGTAAGTGTCAGGTATCAGTTTTTTTTTAAAGCGCTAAATATAGTTCTACAAGTAAAGCAATCCCTTACTGCCCAGCCTCTATAGTATTTTTCAAACTGGAAGGGTACGATGATAGATTTCATCTCCATACAATTTATAACCTAATAATGCCAAATGTTGCAAAATTATATTGAATTGAGATCTATCATCGTACCCTTGCAGTTTGAAATAGTTATTTACGATACAAGTGCGGAAAAGAGAAAATTCGAAAAGAGTGGCGACAGATTAAAACACGACCGCAGTGTTTTAAATCGACACGAGTTGCGAATTACCTATTCGCACGTGTATCGTACAACGTTTTACAGTACATATGGCCCTTTAAACTTTCGACATATGCATGAAAAGTGCTCTTTACGCACTAGGGCGAGAAAGTTGCACCATATGTACTGTAAAATACTTTTTAGTACATATGGTGCTACATATACGTTACCGCCCTAGTGCGGTAATTAGTACAATACGTGCATATGTCGAAAATGTAAAGGGCCATAATTATGTACTGTAAAACGTTGTACAATACACGTGCGAAAAGGTAATTCGCAACTCGTGTCGATTAAAACACTTCCTTCGGTCGTGTTTCAATTTATCGGCACTCGTTGCTAATTTTCTACTTTTCGCACTTGTATCGTAATGTACTAATAATAAAGTAGTAATTGTCAAATAAAATTAAAACTTTTTTTATATATATTTTTTTGGATTCAAGTAGGTACAGTGAGTAACAACATTGCATGGCCTTCTAATTATAACTATTATAGAAAACGGGATATTTATCATGTTTATTTATATTATTTATTTCTCGATATTTTGGCCGGTCTTGCAAGACCAGTCGTTGTGGAGATCCCTGGGGAGGCCTATGTCCAGCAGTGGATGTCTTGTTGGTGTAGATGGATTCACACAACAAATGAAATAACATTTTTTCATATTTGTTATCCGTAGTTGTCCCTGTACCTGAAAGAAAAATAATATCATGATAGCACAAATTCTCTAATGTCAGGAAGAAAGATGATGCAACAATATGGATTCTAATAAAGTTATCATTTACTTACCTAGTAATAATTGTGTTTTTCATTCATAGACAAAATTCCATAATTTTCATCCCCAGGAAATGTTTTATTTTACTTTATTGCAGTGAGGATGTCCTGATTTTTTCTGGCTAATGAAGGAAAACATTTTATTTCCAAGAATGCCTCTTCATTTTGCACAATACCTAAAAAAACCTAGAGTTAGTGACACATTGACTATTCGGCAACCAAAACAGTAATAATTACATTATATAGGTATTGTTCACTGCTTATATCTACCATTACGGAAGAAGTGAGAATTATTTTCTAAAAAGATCGGCACGAGAAAAGTACAATGTACAATGAAGGAATGAAACTGTACCTACCTTACGAAACTTCACCATCATGAATTCCGCTTCAATTGAGTCTGAATTTTTCTAGATTTTCGCGGACCAGAACACCGATGATTTTTGTAACTTGATTTAGACGTTGCTATCATTTTCAATTTATACAAACAAATTGATGTCACAATAAACATGACCCTATGTGTCAGTGTCAACACTGTCAAATAAAAATGCACTAAACATGACGGCACTGCAAATCCTGCCAGGTCGGCCAGGCAACGTCGCCAACGTCATAGAGTGGCAACGCCGCACGCAACGTATTTGTACACGACATTTGTGACACACACATATGTAAAATTGATGAAAAAATTACGTTGATTTATGTATGATTTCTGTATGGAACAAAGTTTTTCTATTAATTTAGCGCAAACGAATATTCGAAAGTAGATAAATGAGCAAATATTTGTGTAGTAATAGTGTGTAGTGCCTTAATTAAAGCAGATTGAATTTTGTATGAAAATCGAACCACCTTAATTATTTTTATGATTTTGACCCATGTTCTTTCACTGATATGCGTTAAAATTGTTAAATAACAAACGAAACCGTCAACGCCATCTATACGACTGTAGGCCAAAACTAGTAGCGCCCTCTGAACGAGAATCAAATTTTCTTGATTTTCGAGGCACGTTTTTTCCTTAGACTGTATCCATCTATTACGGAGTTATATCTATCTTTGATAATAGTATTGTTATTCCAGGTGAGGTCCTGGGCTGGGGCATGGGCAGCGAGGGCCAGCTGGGCACGGGCGCGGCTGCAGACGCGGCGGCGCCCACGCCCGCCGTGGCGGCCGCCTTCCAGGCGCGCCGGCCCGGCAAGGTCGCCGCCGGGGCGCAGCACACCGCCCTGCTCGCTGTTAGTATACTAGTGCAGCTCTCTCAGTACACACGGTTACTGCAGGCACATCCAGCTGGGCACGGGCGCGGCTGCAGACGCGGCGGCGCCCACGCCCGCCGTGGCGGCCGCCTTCCAGGCGCGCCGGCCCGGCAAGGTCGCCGCCGGGGCGCAGCACACCGCCCTGCTCGCTGTTAGTATACTAGTGCAGCTCTCTCAGTACACACGGTTACTGCAGGCACATCCAGCTGGGCACGGGCGCGGCTGCAGACGCGGCGGCGCCCACGCCCGCCGTGGCGGCCGCCTTCCAGGCGCGCCGGCCCGGCAAGGTCGCCGCCGGGGCGCAGCACACCGCCCTGCTCGCTGTTAGTATACTAGTGCAGCTCTCTCAGTACACACGGTTACTGCAGGCACATCCAGCTGGGCACGGGCGCGGCTGCAGACGCGGCGGCGCCCACGCCCGCCGTGGCGGCCGCCTTCCAGGCGCGCCGGCCCGGCAAGGTCGCCGCCGGGGCGCAGCACACCGCCCTGCTCGCTGTTAGTATACTAGTGCAGCTCTCTCAGTACACACGGTTACTGCAGGCACATCCAGCTGGGCACGGGCGCGGCTGCAGACGCGGCGGCGCCCACGCCCGCCGTGGCGGCCGCCTTCCAGGCGCGCCGGCCCGGCAAGGTCGCCGCCGGGGCGCAGCACACCGCCCTGCTCGCTGTTAGTATACTAGTGCAGCTCTCTCAGTACACACGGTTACTGCAGCCACATCCAGCTGGGCACGGGCGCGGCTGCAGACGCGGCGGCGCCCACGCCCGCCGTGGCGGCCGCCTTCCAGGCGCGCCGGCCCGGCAAGGTCGCCGCCGGGGCGCAGCACACCGCCCTGCTCGCTGTTAGTATACTAGTGCAGCTCTCTCAGTACACACGGTTACTGCAGCCACATCCAGCTGGGCACGGGCGCGGCTGCAGACGCGGCGGCGCCCACGCCCGCCGTGGCGGCCGCCTTCCAGGCGCGCCGGCCCGGCAAGGTCGCCGCCGGGGCGCAGCACACCGCCCTGCTCGCTGTTAGTATACTAGTGCAGCTCTCTCAGTACACACGGTTACTACAGGCACATCCAGCTGGGCACGGGCGCGGCTGCAGACGCGGCGGCGCCCACGCCCGCCGTGGCGGCCGCCTTCCAGGCGCGCCGGCCCGGCAAGGTCGCCGCCGGGGCGCAGCACACCGCCCTGCTCGCTGTTAGTATACTAGTGCAGCTCTCTCAGTACACACGGTTACTGCAGCCACATCCAGCTGGGCACGGGCGCGGCTGCAGACGCGGCGGCGCCCACGCCCGCCGTGGCGGCCGCCTTCCAGGCGCGCCGGCCCGGCAAGGTCGCCGCCGGGGCGCAGCACACCGCCCTGCTCGCTGTTAGTATACTAGTGCAGCTCTCTCAGTACACACGGTTACTGCAGGCACATCCAGCTGGGCACGGGCGCGGCTGCAGACGCGGCGGCGCCCACGCCCGAGTATACTAGTACAGCTCTCTCGGTACAGACGGTTACTACAGCCACATCTATTAGCCAAGCAGAGCGAACGATACCCTCCCAACAACGGTCATTCATGTAAGCACCAACATACACACACACACACACATACACGTGCACGCAGGTACTCACATAACCGCGATTTCGGTGTTGGTCCCATAGGTCCAAAAGTTGCTCAGTATAATCCCAAAACTTCCCTGGCAACGGGAATGCACTTATTTTTTAGCCACCTTGTATAATAATCTATCATCACTGAACGGTTAAATTAAAAACCACTGCTCCTCGGGATAGCTATAGGGCGATCTGTACTGGGCCTAAGGTTGAGCCCGGTCTTCCAAATTAAAATAAATATGCCCCTGGTAATAGGCTAGATGACAAATTTTCATTAATGGTATTAATCAATCAGGTTTATTTTTAGGATCAAATATCTATATGGGACCCATTGCATTAAAGCAATACAAAAGTCAGAAATGATAGTCAAAGCCCCGACAGTGGTACTTCACTCGTGAAACGCTTCTCAAAACGATGAGTGAATGTGACGTCAAGTTCAGCCCATTTTGAATGTATGAACATAATAAGAAAATTGCGTTTTTGTGGTGAAATATTGCGTTTATGTATATAGTTGCTGTACAATATTTTTTTGGATAAAATGTAAGGAATCGAATGGTACTCTTACTTTTTTCCTTTTTGGAAGTTGAAAAATTACTTAACTTTTGAAATTTTCAAGTCCTGTATTTTTGTGTTATTTCCATATATTATTTTTTATCTACATTATAAAAAAATTCAACATGTGTCAGGGGAGCGTTCTTGTCACAGAGAGTTTTAACCCTTTGAATACCACACACATCGTGTACTGCACGTGATCATGAACCTTGTAACAATGCACGAAGATTGATATTGGACTGTAAGTGAATGCGTCAGTTCACATCTTTGGCGGTCAACGGGTTAACACTCTTAATTACTCTATAGTCTTTTAACTACACTCATCATTCGCTTGCCCTTGTCCCATTACATTCACTAGGGGTCGGCGCAGCATGTCTTTTTCTTCCATACCTCTCAGTCACCCGTCATCTCATCATTCACTTGCGTTCGTGTTTTGACTACACTACAAGTCATTAATCAATTTGGTCCTAGTAGTAATGTTAATACTAAAAAGCTATTCGTCCCAACAGCTAGACACATCACCGGTCAAAGAAAAGTCCCCGACACCGGAAATGGAGACGGAAGAACAGCCCGTAGAAGCGAAGGAGACCAAAGGAAAGGAGAAGCCGAAGGGCAGACAGAACAAGAGGCAAAAGAGAGGGGAGCAAGAGGATGAGGTGTCTTCCACGTCGAGCGCGCAGCCTGATGTACCGGAGGGAACCAAACCACAGGTATAAAACTACTTATATAAGCTTATTCCCGGTATTCCCACGACTTCATTCCCAGCGGTTTCAGACTGTTAGCGTTTTACGGGACATTATTTTTGTTGCTCTGTTTTTTTCCCCAAAAAATGTGCCTGAGTGGAGCTTTTTGTATAATATGAAAATTTAGTTTTTAATTTTTCTCATGTAAAATGTAATCTACATGCGTAGCGGGGGATGTGTTTGTAAAGAACCAATAGCTATTCGTTTTATTTGTTTTCCTCGCTCAGCGTGCAGTGATTGTGTTTTACAGCACATATGGCCCTTTAAACTTCCGACATACGCATGAAAAGTGCAATTTTACGCACTAGTGCGAGAAAGTAGCACCATATGTACTGTAAAAAATATTTCGTTCAAATATAAACTTCATGCATGAGGCTAATTATACTCAGACAAAATTACGGGCAGAAGCTGAAGTCTGCTGCAGTATTTTTTAAATATTCTTTAACACATTTAGGTAAAAAAGCGGCGAGCATCTCCATCGTCATCTTCAGTACGGGGACGCAAACCAAAAAAGCAGTAGCGGCTCCGATAGGACAAGAGATACTTATCTATAGGCACGCCTTATAATTTCTTAATACTAGAGACCAGAATACAGGTGGCAGTTATGAAATGTCAGTGTCTCATGTCTAAACTTCGTCAACATTGCCTCTGACATTATTATACTTCCTTTTTTTAGCATTAGAAAAAGGGTAAACAATCTTGATGTATATTTATATTGAAAAAGGCTATTAAAAATACTACTAATGAAACCCTAAGAATGTAAATGCTCATATGCTTTGTAATTGTTACATATTAGGTGCAACTTATTTTTCAAAAGTATTTTTCATTAAAAAGACACGTCATGATCGCTTAATTACCTTCCTTATAATGCTAAAAAAACGTAGTATATGGGAGTTTTCATAAAATAGTGTACCCAATTAGCGTGAGTTGTTAAGAAAAGTATTTCACTGTCAGTTTTGTGACGATAATTAAGCATTAAATTTCAATAAAAACTCGGTTTTGGTGTTCATTTCATAAACTATAAGCGATATTACAATGTAAAAAAGGCAAAAAGTTGATTCCTATAAAGATTTGATGCTTAATTAATTGTCGTGTAAATAAACAAAACTGACAGCGATTAACTTTTCTTAATTACTCATGCTAATCGGGTACACTATTTTCTGAAAACTCCCATATGAATCAGACCCCTTAGCATGACGCGTGGTCGCGCGCGACTGCATAGTTGTAATCACACTTGTCATAATTATAGACTCGCGCGACAAATCAAGTCAAGCTATGGGGCAGTGTTGACCGAAACGTTAACCTTTTAAACGCCAAGAACCACTAAATAGGTCGTGTGCTGTCGTGCCTGCCACGCCAGCGACCACTAAAGTGGTCATGGCGGACGCTGTCAAAGCAAAAAGAAGGTTTATATTCGTTATTCACTAGTCGAGATATTGGCGTGTAGGCCACGTCTTGACGCTTGAGGAAAAGCGTTCAAAAGGTTAATGCAATTAACCATTAACCAGTACAAATTTAACCGTAAACTGTAACCGTCCTTTACGGTTTACGGTGAACCGTAAATTGCAATTAACCAGTATTGTATAGATATTTCTGAACACCTCGGTCGCTCCGATATATTTGATGGCGATTGTTTATTTGAACTATTGGTTGGTTATTTATTGTTAAAACTTTTGCGGATATCGGTGTTTACTTAAGGGGCCCACTGACTATCAGTCCGCCGGACGATATCGGCCTGTCAGTTGTTCGGAGCTGTCAAATTTTTGTTCTACCTGACAGGCCGATATCGTCCGGCGGACTGATAGTCAGTGGGTCCCATTAGAGTTGTTTTGATCTGGGGGTTGTAGAAAATAACCATAGATTGGCATTAAGGCCGTTCCATCGGTTTGCCGCTGTCTTTGTCACATTTCGCAAGAAAGAACGGGAAAGAACATACGCGCCAAGTGTCAATTTTGATCGAATTTTGTCGGTTTTTATTTATTTTGAAAACGTTACCTTACAATATCGAAATTCTAAAGCTATGAAATTACTATTTATGTTAAGATTGTTTTTTCTTCTTTTTTTGTTTATAGTATCACATAATAAATAACCGAGTAAAGTAGGATTAAAAGTCCGAGTTAGGGGTTACTTTGGGAATTAATTGTATCGAGCGAAGTGTCATAATTCGTGTATCGGAAGCTATGTTGTTAAAGATAATATAGTCAAGAACTACATATATTTTTTCCACGTCTACGAATATCAACGCCTCTTAGAAAAACATGATCATATAAGGAGATTTTTCGCCTTCTGGCTCAGGGAACCGCCTTAAGTGTGATTTTTAAAGGTCAAAGTAGTAAAAGATAAACTACCCAATGATGGGCCCTTTAACGGTTAAGATTAAGCCTCATTCCCTCCTAGTCCTTAAAATTCTGATGCAGAAAAAAAAATAAAAATATGTCGTTTATACGCTGGTCATGTTTTTTCTTATAAATCTTATTATGCCCTTTAAAGTTTAAAGTACCGTTAAAGAAAATCAGCCGGGCTAGCACATGATTGGCGCGAGAATATCTCGCCGCGACATAGACTAGCCGTCCCCCTCTAATTCATACAGTTAGTAAAAGACGGGTAGTCTATCTCGCGGCGAGATACTGTCGCGTCAATTATGTGCTCGGCCTACTGTGCTGCTTTAAATTAGGTTAAAGGGTACAGTCATTGGAAGAGTGCCGTCCAAGTATAATTTGTTTAGGTTACTAGGAATTAATTAAGTTGTTTTAGTATTCGCGGTTATGTTATGTTGGGTAGCTCGCGGTATTTAGCTAGTGGTGATGTCCTGTGTCGTCCATTTTGTTGTACTTTAGATAATTAATTTGAGAGTAATATTTAATTTGCTTTCTAGAAAGTAAATGGCGATGAGAAGAAGGAAACCCCCATGGAAGTGGACGAATCTGGTAAGAATTTATTAGTTGTCTTCGTATGATAAAGTATAATGACAGTTTTTGTCTAAGACCGTGCATCGTCGGGAGCTTTAGCAAACTTAGTTTTCATATTAAGCTTTCAGACAATAGGGGGTATTATTGCAATGTTCTGCCACCAGAGTGCAGTACTAGCCCCTTTAGTAAACCATAGAGTAACTTATACATACTGTGCCTTTAACAGTTTTTTGACAAGTTTTCAGAGATAAAATATGACATTGATGCATCAAGGCGATTTGTTTACAGAGGACCTACCGGGTAACGCGAACCGAAATTTCGCTATCTGCCTCGTTATCGCTCGAATATGCAAGTGTGACAGAGATGTTATATAACGAAATTTCGATTTTCTTGTTCCGCGATAGACCCTCAGATTATGGTATGGCAGAGTTTCGCGTAATATTCCCTATTCCATGAGTCATAAGTCCAAAGAAATTTAAATATCGTGCTTTCTATGGGTATTGTTTTTACGACACAGTTGGGCCTAGTGAGTAGTGACCCTGCCTTTGAAGCCGATGGTCCTGGGTTCGAATCCCGGTAAGGACTTTTATTTGTGTGATGAACACAGATATTTGTTCCTGAGTCATGGGTGTTTACTATGTATATAAGTATGTATTTATGTATGTATATATCGTCGCCTAGTACCCATAGTACAAGCTTTGGGGCTAGGTCGATCTGCATTAAGATGTCCCCTGATATTTATTATTTATTTATTTACAGACCACTCACAAGACAAAAAAGAGGACACTAAACCAGACACGGAAGCGGCTGAGCCACCAAAAACGGAAAAAACAGAAGCGGAACCCACAGAAAAAGCCCCAGAGCCAGCACCGGAACCGGCACCAGAAAAGCCAGAGGAAACCAAACCAGAACTCTCCGACTCCAGTCAAGACTCCCAAGACACAGACAAACCGACAGACGTTGAAATGAAAGATGAAAAAGTTAACGGGGCACCGGAAGAGGAAAAAACTGCAGTGGAAGCCAAGAAAGTGGAGGAAGCGATACCAAACGACACAGTTGTTGCCACCACGGCATGATCCTAGAGTTTAGCGTGTGTTTGTGACGAGATATCTATTGCATAGACTGAAAAGCTGTAGATTTAGACCAAGCTAATAGCCGTAACAGACTACCGCACCACACCGCGATCTTGGTGCGGTCAAAATATTCTCGCTCTAACTTGTAGCAGTTGTAGCTACGTCCTAACGCACGTACGGCGACCTCCTTACACACTATCGATAAGTGCGCCGCACCGCACCACGGTCGCCGTGTGGTGCGGTAGTCTGTTACGGTTTTAAGTTGGCAGCGATTTTGATAGAAATTATGACGTTTAAATAACACTTGCGCAGTCTGGGCTATCGAATTCGCTGCTAACTTAGCTTGGTCTAACTACTACTTTGTAATTTGCGTGGTGCCCGGCACAGGTTGAAAAAATTCAAAAAATAAAATTAGCTGTAGTCAGACCAAGCTAACTTTGCACGGCATTTGCTAACACAAAGTGTGAAAATGTCATCATAAACGTGATTTCTATGAAAATATGACGTTAATAACACTTACACAATTTTTTCTGTCAAAATCGATGCAAAGTTATCTTATTCAGACTCGACAAAGAACAAGCAATTTCGGTGTAACTGCCTAGTTCCTCCAAGCATTTGTTGCTTAGACCGTAGGCCAAACAGCGACAAACTTGGGGGCGTGTTTTTTTTTTAGACCACTACTACCATAAATAAGTCTGGTCATAATCATAAACATATACAGACGAATTTGAAATAAAATTTATTTCAGTGTTCAGTATAGTGAATCCAAAATGACCTTAGATACCTAAGTAAAATGTAGATAAAAGATAAACAAGATTTTGAACGTGAACTATTCAGTAACGAGCTTTCATCAGTCCATGTCCAATAAAAAGAAGAATAACACTAGCTCTTGTCACAAATGCTTTCAAATTCGGTTAATGTAAGGCTGCTTGCACACTACCAATCCTAAAAAGTAACTGTTTATTTTTGTAAAATTTTCGAAATATATAAGGAATTTAAATTACTGTGTGCGGGCCGCCTAAAATATTCGAAGTGTTTCATATCAAACAGTAATATACATTCAATAGTTCAATTCTCTCGCAATAGCAAATTAGTTAATACCGTACTTCGGTCAGTAAGGATAAAAAAACTGGTTTTGTCTATGGACTGTTTTAGGCCTCTACAACAAATTTGCAACAAATCGCATAGGATTTTTGATAAAATGTATCAAAATTGCATGCGATTTGTTGCAAGGTCAGTACAGGCCTTAACTGTAGAAAAAACTGCTTTGTTTTATTAAATCCGGTTGTTAAGATAAAGCCGGTTTTTTGCTGCATTAGCCGTTGATGTTCATTGTAATCAAATTGTTGTATATTTCATAAATTTATGACGAGATTTAAATATAAGAGTTCCGGTTTCGGACGCCCGTTCTTTGACCTGTATTTAAGATAAAATAATTTTGTGTATTTCCGTTTTTGACATAATAATGTGATTTCGGTGTAAGTTGATGAAGTTTTTCCTGCAATGTCATTGGTTCGCTGCCTTTCAGGGTCTGATTTTTAAGCCATTCAAATCGTACCTTAATAACCATTTTGTCAGAATGTAAAGGCATGCTCAAACCGGCGGAGCGCAGCGCAGATCACGTTAAATTCACTCCTATTTCAATTAGATTCAGGTATAAATTTGAATGCTCTGAAAGCGACCTCGGAGCATCACAGAGTATTGTCTCCGCGGCATTGTTGAGCATGTTAGAGGATACCGCGGCGGTAGGCGCCGGCATGCCGCGGCATGCGCTATGCGGTGTGCGCGGAGTAAATCCTCCTCGGTGATTTGCGCTGCGCTCCGCCGGTTTGCGGCAGGCCTTTAGTGATTACATTAGTAATCAAGAATAGTAGAACATTGAGGTTGCTAGATTGCTTTTATAATATAATAAGTTCGTTAGGTAGTAGGTACAAATTCTGAACTATAAGGGATCAGAACTTCACAGTAACATTTAGTAAACTATTTGTTGATTTTTTTATTTTATAGATATTTTCGTGCATGATTCTAAAGTACAAGAGTACAATTTCACGATGCTAATGTTTACTTGTTACGATAAAATGAACTATAGTTATAATGATTGTGTTTTAATAATAAAAACGTAGTGGAAATTCGGATTTTATTTAATTGGTAACCCCCGTAGGAAAAATCACGTCTTCATAAGGCAAACACTTTGTATTGTCCCCGGCAAGCTCGGTTCTACATACAAACGTAGTTACGCTCTCATTATAACGACTAGCTAGATTGCTTTGACACTTAGTACTCAATTTCAATTGGCGTTTTGTACAAGTAAACAAAACATTGATCAATTGGCCTACGCACCCAATTATTAACCCAAAAACGTATAAAATTAGCATTAATGGATCACAGGCACTACAACAAATCCCTACGTCACGTCATATAATGTACAAAACTGGTAAATGTTATCAATTACTGAATTTCGAGACCAGAACGTGAGTTAAAGCAAGTCTACCTAGAGCACGGTCTACAAAGGAATGGACACGGTTAACCACGCGGTCAGTGCTTTTGATTTTATGTCTTAAATCCTAAGCATAAGGTGCATAATTAATTGGGCGCGCCAGTGTAACTGGTTTACCCAATTTGCCGCTAGATGTCGCTGCACTACTCCAGTGGAAATCGTACATCGCGGTGTTAAGATTTTTCCTGATTCAATGACCCTCTCTGAACGAGTTTGTCGTGTTATCGCTTCTCGGCCTTTTGGCTAAGATCAAAGTGTAGTATCTGTTCTTTTCAGCTTAATATCTGAAAGTTCCCTCACTGAGGGACCAGTATATTAAACTGATTTTTGTAAACCGACGGGATGTTCGGGGCTCGCTCCACTCCCGTCACGGGTCGGCCCGGCATTGCAGTGCCGCCGGGATTGGCCCACATAATACTCTAAAAACGTATGTATCAATCAATTCATTAGTAAGTTCAATATCCCCTGTGTGTATATTTAACCTTATATACGCACCGTAGGTTCAACGCCAAAGACCGATTAATCAGTCGTAGACCACAGAGCAACATAGACCTACGTCCATATGCACAAAGTTCAATTTCAGTTTTCACACTTCGGTGACGTGGCGTCTGGAAGACAGCTTTTGTGTTTGACACGGCGTCGTAAAGGTTAATGCAAAAATAACTGAGGACTGTCTTTTCAAAAGGGCTTATTTTTGTATGGTGTTCATAGCAGTGCGGGGCCTGTAACAAATTCTATCATGGGGCCCATGGATTGTTTTAATTTTGTCGGACGAAGTGATCTAAGTGCAACTTAGGTTTGTAATAGCCACAATTGCGCACGTGTGCGGGGCCCGTGGCATTTGCTATTTTTGCCGCTTGGCTAATCCGCCCCGCCACTGGTACATAAATAGAGAAATAAGCCCTTTTGAAAAGACTCTCCTCAACTCTTGTCTCATGGTATTCCGCCTGTGGGGAGCCCCCAGATATTTATTTTATTCTGTTTTTAGTATTTGCTGTTATAGCGGCAACAGAAATACATCATCTATGAAAATTTCAACTGTCTAGCTATCACGGTTCATGAGATACAGCCTGGTGACAGAAGGACAGTGGAGTCTCCGAGGTGGCCGAGGAATAGCTGGATCGCGTTTTATAAAGACCTAGTCTATCAAAATATAAATGTTAGAAAAAGACAGTCACCAATTAACATTACAGGTTTGTCTCTAACGCAACCCATTCTTGAGCGGAAAAGGAATTAAAAATACATTTTGTATATGATATGGTTTATTAATAAAGGTTTCATGAACCAGAATTTATTTGGATTACAAACACTACGGACTTTGAGCGTTTACAGAAACGGGGTTCGAAAGGAATTATCAAGAATTGTTTGATAATTATCGATTTAGAACAAAATCACTGTCTATATGGCATGTGGCATAAAAAAAGCGAACGTAGTAACTGTCGTAGCGAAAATTGTAATAAAAGTCAAAGGAAAATTCATGAGCGAAATTCCCAATTAAAAAAATACAGCATTATCCAGATCTGTATTAAATAATACAGGTAGATAGTAAACACCAAGGAGTATAATTATTTAGAATAATCTAAATTATTTCGAGCCCTGTTAGTGTTACAAAATAACAATCAATCGTATTATTACATGAATTCACATCTGATACGAACTAATCATATAATTACAACAATCATTCGTTAGGTTTGTAAGGATTGCTAAAAAAATACGGGGAGAGTTAGACCAATATAAGTCTGCAACAATTTTGATAGCACACGCAGTGCAAGTGTTATTTTAAACTTCAAACTTCTATGAAATTATGACGTATAAATAACACTTGCGCTGCGTGTGACATCAAAATCGTTGCACTTATCTTGGTCTAACGTCTAACTACGTATATTTTCATTATTATTTATCCATCAGGTAATATGTAGTATTCTCTATAAAAAGGGACCTTATTGTCGATGGCGCTTACGCCATTATAATCGATGCTCCGATATAAATACAATGCCGCGCGACGCTGTGCGGCGTAAGCGCCATCGACAATAAGGTCCCTTTTCATAGAAAATGCCCCATATTTCTTAATTATATATTGCTTTATGTTATAACATTTTGAACAACACGAAAACATAGGCCACAAAACACTGTTTAATATCGCTGACAGAATCATAGTGGCACATTCCATTGTCGTGCGAGCAATGTCAAAATATGACAAGGTTTTAGTATTTAATAATACCTGTTAAGAGCCCATCAACGTGCTCACTAGCGCCACTGCTAAATAATTGTGATTATTAAAATTTAACGATAGATATTTAAAAAAGGGGGCCGCTACCGCTACGTACTGTATTTTGTAAGTACCTTTTGAATGCATCAAACTAGTTTTTACGTTGCTGGATCCGTCGATCTATGAACTCAAAACAAAAACGGCCGTTTTAACTTTGGACGCATAGATAGACGAATCCAGTAACGTAAAAACTATTATATTACAAAAGGTACTTAAATACAATATACAGTACGTAGCGACCCCCTTTTTTAAATATCTATCGTAAAATCTTAATAATCACAGTTATTTAGCAGTGGCGCTAGTGAGCATGTTGATGGGCTCTTAACATATGAAGGAGTTTATCAAATTTCAACAGCATTTTATTAACATTTTTATCAAAAATTAGAAATATTAAATTGTACATATGAAAAAGGCGCCAACTCTAGGTACATACATAAATATCACATTCACTCTAAATATAGCAAATACCAATTGGCAACGTTTGGGATATTTCAGTATCTATTTCCTAGCGTCACCTTTGAAGAACAGATAAAGACTCTTAAATTAAACTACAATCGAAATAATGTTATTAACGTTCTCAACGTTTTATCATGCTATAATCTCATACATTTTCATTCAATTGGTTAAAAAATGGAATCAAATATGGAGTTCACAACATAACAGATGTACCTATTACCTCATACCTACTTCCAAGTATAATTAGGCAGTCAAAGGAACAATCAAATGTGTCAAAAAGTTTGGTATTTCTAATAGAATCCTTAGCGCAGTAGCACCTTCACTACCAACAATAATTACGTGAAATAGGGTGGTATACATCTGTCCAATTTCTTTGTCCAATGTCATTGCCTCTCACTCTCTCATTAAGCAAAATGTGAGACAAAATACACATTGAAAGATGGAATACCACCCTTACCCTTGTGCTTGAAAACGGCACAAATTATGGTATAGCCATATTATTAAACAAAATGTAATTATCTTACTATAAAGCAAAACATTCTCCATACGTTCTTAAAAAGCTTTAAATTAACAACCTTAAACTAACTTAAAACAACAAATAAGCTAGTTAAGTTAAAACAAATAAGCTATTATTCCGGTATTCAAAACCTTTACAGAAATCTACATTTATAAGTCAATTACATAAAAAAAGACTTAAGAGCCAACAGGAGTGGTCATTTCTCCATACAAACGTACTCGACTGTTTCCTCCCTGGTTTTTGAAGCTAGAGGAATGATTTTTTCAACACAGATTAATATTGTTAATATCTGTGTCGGTGTGTTTTGCTTTTTTTGATATTTTTGTTTTTTAAAGCGCTAGAGCCCTTCAAACATGGCCAAAAATGGCCTCACTGACTATGCCGCAATGAGAGGCGTGGTATTCAAAACTGGTATCAATTAGCCAAAAAATCAAAACAGTCCGACACAGACAATTTCATAATCATTTAGATTTCCAAATTTAGTTACGATTGCTTAAGTTTTGGAGGAGGAAACAGTCGAGTACGAAACCTCGATTTTTGAGATTTTTACGCAGGATTTTTCGCCTAAGCTGCAGTTGTCCTTATCGCACTAATTTTAGGGGCGGGGTCAAGTTTCTAAATACGTACACGGACAGAAAAGTGATGGGCAATAGTCGACATTGAAAGTCGATAATCTAGTGATGTGATAAGTTATCGATAAACCATAACAAAGTCGCGATTTGCCTCTTAGTAGGCGAAGTAAGTAAAGTGAGTATGCACTTTGGCCTCAGGGGATATCGTTTAACACTATTTATTATTCCTTGGTTCATACAAAGCTGAGCTGACGCACTAGCTACGAGATTAAGTCCTGGCTACCCCCCAAAAAGGGAGGGGAAAAGTCGGCTTCTGCGGTTCAGTTTGCCTCTATTTCTACCTATCTCTTGATATGAGATCAAATTTGGTATAAATTTTGTGTAAATTAGGGACGAATAATTTATTTTAGAAATAATAGTTTCACATTTTCATACACAAATCTGAATATACGAACGAAAAATTAAAACTATATATAATTTTTGGTCACAGATTTGCTCTTTAGAAGCAAATTGTGGTGATTTGCACTAAAAATTAATTACACAATTTAGTTTATTCATTCTTTATTTAGAAAAGTATCAGTTCTAAGTACGTATTATTATATTGCTTTATATTTTACAATTTTCACTATTATTCAAAAATTTATTTTAAACAAAGTATTAATTTTATTAAAACTTTTGTGACGTGATCTCATGAAAGGGGCTCCACGAGGCGAAATACTTTTTACGCCAATTATTTCCTTTTTTATTTAATTTACAACAAAGACGAAAGTTCGAAAAAAATGTGGTTACTTAATAATTGCCTAACTTGTTGAAAAAATTACTTTACATAATATCAATTTATAACCGTAGTATATTCCATGATATGTTTTAAATACACCATATTATTTCCTAATTTTTAAAAGAATATTTAATACCTTTAAAATAATATCTGTCTATCTGTCTGTCAATCTGCCTGTCCGTCTGTCACCAGGCTGTATCTCGTGAACCGTGATAGCTAAAAAGTTGCAATATTTACGGATGATGTATTTCTGTTGCCGCTATAACAACAAATACTAAAAACAGAATAAAATATTTTTTTAAGTGGGGCTCCCAAACAACAAACGGGATTTTTTGCCGTTTTTTGCGTAATGGTACGGAACCGACTCGCACTTGGCCGTTTTTTGTTAATAGCTTTGAACTTTTTTTATGTGGGAATAAACGCTTCGAATACATTTTTCTAGACATCATTCTGAATCCAATGAGGTATCATACGTATTTTTAGGAGTTAGTATCTCTATTAGTGGCAGCCGTACAAGCCCAATTTCAAAGAAAAACCGCAAATCGATGTACAGGTTAGCCGTTTGGCACACGCATACTAAGAGGTCAAAACAAAATTTTTGACCCGCAGTTTCTAAAAAAAATCCCTTAGGAGGGGTATGCTGAAACATTTTTTTTGTATGAAAAAAAAAACATATTTTTTTTCCAAAAACCTATCGTGTGTGGTATCATACGAAAGGGCTTTTTGAGGCGATTCTAAAATTATACCACATCATTACATTTTAGCCATTTTTTTGTAAATTAAAACAAATAGAATTTTCAAAACACACCAAGTTTGGGGTCAAGTTAAAGGGTTAAGTAGAACTGTGTCACTTTGTATTGAAAAAAAAAACTAAATAAATTTTTTATTGCTTTTTTGGGGTTACATATGAGGATATCACGTATCATTTGTACAAAAAAAATCAGCCATATCGTATCTGGAGGAGCCCAAACTTGGAATGTTTTGAAAATTCTTTTTCTTTCAATTTAAGAAAAAACCGGCCAAGTGCGAATCGGAATCGGGCGCCGAGGGTTCCGTACATTACACAATTTAAACAATGTATTTTTATGTGAAACGTGAGTGAAAGGTAAATTGCGGTTTACGATTTATAACGTATTAAAAAAAACTACTAACTAGATCTCGTTCAAACCAGTTCTCGGTAAAAGTTGGCAAGGTAATGTACATCATATATTTTTTCAGTTTTATCATTCTCTTATTTTAGAAGTTAGAGGGGGGTTACACATTTTACCACTTTGGAAGTGTCTCTCGGTCTCGCGCAAACTATTCAGTTTAGAAAAAAAATATATGAGAAACCTCAATATCATTTTTGAAGACCTATCCATAGATACCACACACGGTCGTATGGGTTTGATGAAAAAAAAAATTTTTGGGTTTCAGCTCTAAGTATGGGGAACCCCTAAAATTTTTTTTTCCTTTTTGAGTGAAAATCTTAATGCGGTTCACAGAATACATCTACTTACCAAGTTTCAACAGTTCTTATAGTTTCGGAAAGAAGTGGCTGTGACATACGGACGGACGACAGACAGACAGACATGACGAATCCATAAGGGTTCCGTTTTTTGCCATTTGGCTACGGAACCCTAAAAATGGCTAAAATGCAATGATGTGGTATATTTTCAGAATCGCTTCAAAAAGCCCTTTCGTATGATAGATGAGAAGTATACGATAGGTTTAAAAAAAAAGTTTTTTTTAATACAAAAAAAGGTTTCAGCACTCCCCTCCTAAGGGATTTTTTTTTAGGAACTGCGGGTCAAAATTTTTGTTTTGACTAGTATATACGTGTACCAAACGGCTAACCTGTACATCGATTTGCGGTTTTTTTATGCGAACAGCTTGCACTATTTTTTTCACCACCTTGAACCTTTTGTAGACTAGACTATTGTCCCAAAATATTGGGCGACGACCGGTCGTCTGGCCTAGGAGGTAGTGACCCTGCCTGTGAAGCCGATGGTCCTGGGTTCGATGATATGATATGATGAGCACAGATATTTGTTCCTGAGTCATGGGTGTTTTCTATTTGTATTTAAGTATTTATATATTATGTATATCGTTGTCTGAGTACCCATAACACAAGCCTCCTTGGGCTTACCGTGGGACTTAGTCAATCTGTGTAAGAATGTCCTATAATATTGATTTAATATTTATTATTATTTATTTATTTATTGGGTTTCATATTTATTCCGATCAGAATTAGGAGCTCTTAAATTTATACCTATTTTTATCAAAATCTGACAAATAAAAAAACGGACCATCAATAAAACTGTATAATTACATCAAAGTAAGAAATATCACATGTCACATGTTTCTTTATTATGATAATTTTATCTAACCTGAGGCTTTCTTTTTTTCTATTCAACGGAGCCGGAGAGCGGCAAATTTGTTTTTCAAGACGCTTGCTCGAAAAGATGCAGGTGGATTTCATGCAGGTGTACTGAAGGGAAAAGGCCTATATTGTTCCCGCGGGAGTTATAGCTTTCTTTTTTAATTAGGTATGTCACTAATTCATACGAACCAAGTAAGTTATAAGTAAAATACTTTGTTTAAAATCAAGGTATAAGGGAGTTTTACTTTTAAAATACTCACGACTATAATTTAATATTTTTGTTTATCATATTTAAAAATATTTAATTGGATTAATTTAACAGCCGTTATCTTGTATGTTTTTATACAACAATGTTTTCTTGTATGTCCATGTTATGTTATGTTTTTTTACTATTCTGTAACTCGAAATGTTAATTAGATTGCAGGTTGTAGAAGGATATTGAATTCAGTTACTAAAAACGCGAGCGGCGTGAGGCCGGCGAGGAGCGCAAATAACGTGCGCGTCGGTGTGCGTGCACCACACACACTGGGATAGTCCCTCGGTACGCGGTACCGCCCCCGTCAGCGCGACGACGATATTCTCTTTCAAATCTCAAAATTGAGTTTGGTCTCGGCTCCTGTTGGCTCTTAAGATTCGAAAACAAGGTGAAAAATACTTGTAACACTCAAAAATATCTTGAAAACAGACTTGAGTAAACCGTTTGTGAATATCTTTCGTTCCGATCACTACATTATTCCATCCGGATCTAAACGAAACAGAAACAATAAAAACAGATACAAAATGTACGAAATTATAACACTTTTATTGCCAGCGACTCGCTAGGTTCTCTGTACGTAAGCGCTTTAATGTAATGTTTAGATTTAAAAACATGAGTTTCTTGCAACATTTTTCTCATAAAATGTCATTTTGAAACTCAAGAGGAGTATTTTTTACTCCCAATGTAAGATATATTATATATATATATTTATAGATGCCATTAGAGCTTATTAAGTCTGTAATTAAAATGCAGTCTTTTTGTGCTTCTATAACACAATGATTCTCGATATCACTATGCTCGACAACGTTATTTAATTGTCAATCAATCTTTGGGTAATATGGCTCCATCGATACTGTCGATGATTTCGCCAACGTCAAAATGGGATCCACGTGGGATCGAATTAATAATTCTTGATATAAAACATAAACTTCAGCCCGTGTACGGTAACAGTGTAAACAATAAAATTATTGCCTCTAGGGCTTAAGCCAGACACGGTTAGAGGTAGAAATACCAATTGCTCTTAGAGCACCACGTTGTTTGGTAGTTGTATTATACGTGTCGTTTTCAAGCAAAAGGTACCACATTGTCGCTTGCCATAAGGACGCGCTGACACGTTATTCGCATAAAGATACAAGCAAATTTCGTTCTTATGGTAATAGAGTTGTGCCGTTCCCGCTAACATTACCCATTTTGTATGGGGAATGTTACCGAGCGAGAAATTTCCCCATACAAAATGGGGAATGTTACCGGGAATGGCACAACTCTATATGGTAATCAACAATGTGGTACCTTTTATTGAAAACGTCACATATTATGAGCTGTAAGGTCACTTACTTGGCGTTGACGCCAAAATGGTGGTTAAACTCGTATCAAGATTAATTCTCCATTATCCGCACACTTCCACATTAGTTTACTGCATAATAAGCTATCAGTATAACACTTTAAACAACGTTAATGAGCAAAAACAAAGAAATTAATCACGATACAATGTGACCAAAATGGCGGTCGACAAGCAACTCCTATTTTATTGTCGTATCTGCCAATTGATATTTTTGTGTCTTCCTTCAAAGTAAACTTCTGTGTGCCAAAATTGAGGATATAATTTCCACTTTGCCATGCTTTCCGCTCAAAGCAGATAAACCACGTAATCCGCTAGCGCGCTGGCAGTATATTATGAATTAAAATTATTATTTTTAAAGATCCGAATGGATGTAGAGATATTTAAAAAAGTTTTCATATTTTCCCAGTCAATAAACGACTGAAAAGAGAATCTTTAGTTACTGGCACCTACATCATTGCTAACTTTATATTGAAAAATTAAAAAAGCTAATATAACCTTCCTAGGTTCACTCGTCTGCTATTTCATCTTCAGCCTCTGAAAAAAAAAAGGATTTTTGACAGCCCAAATTTATTTAAAAATTGAGTTTATTCAAAATTGCGTTTCGAAACGGAACCTTATCCATTCGTGATTTAAAGGGGCCCACTGACTATCAGTATATCAGTCTGCCGGACGATATCGGCCTGTCAGTTAGAACAAAAATTTGACAGTTCCGAATAACTGACAGGCCGATAATCATATTATAATCATAATCATATTTAGTGATAGCATAGAGTAACATATACTAGAGCGTGTGTGCGAAATGTACTGTCATAGTAAATTTTGTAACCCCAGTAAATTCACTGCCATCTGTCGACACACTTTAAAACTAAAAATGAAGATTTATAAAAATACGATAGAATGTATTTAAATATATATAAATGTTTTATTTTTATTTGCATTAATTATTTTTATGATTTTGACCCATGTTCTTTCACTGATGTGCGTTAAAATTGTTAAATAACAAACGAAACCGTCAACGCCATCTATACGACTGTAGGCCAAAACTAGTAGCGCCCTCTGAACGAGAATCAAATTTTCTTGATTTTCGAGGCACGTTTTTTCCTTAGACTGTATCCATCTATTACGGAGTTATATCTATCTTTGGTGATAGTCAGTGGGCCCCTTTATATACCAGATTCTAAAGGGGCTAGTTTTATTACCCCAATTTGTAAGACCATTCAGGAACACTGTTCCGCGTACGGGAGAGAATTTCATAATAAGATCATTAAATATAAAGAACTACATATTCGGGTCAAAATTTTTTCGTTGTCTTGTTTTTTGTCATATAATTAATGTCATTACTGGGTCTAACGCGATTAAATTTCATTATTTTACCTTTTTTCCGACGTTAGACGTTTTGTTTTGTTTTTTGTCCCCAAAAAATGTGACGGAGTGGAGGTTTTTGTATGGGTTGAAATTTAGTTTTTAATTTTTCTCAAGACAATTATAATCTACAGCTAGCAAGAGATGCAATAGCACTCAACTTTAATATTGGATAAAAGAAAAAAAAAAGTGTGACAGAGTGGTCAGAAACAAGACAACGAAAAGAATTTTGACCAATTTAATGACCTAACTCTCAGCTCTGTTAGTTTTTGGACCAAGTGCAAGTCGGACTCGCGCACGAAGGGTTCCGTACCATTACGCAAAAAATCACGTTTGTTGTATGGGAGCCCGACTAAAATATTTATTTTATTCTGTTTTTAGTATTTGCTGTTATAGCGGCAACAGAAACACATCATCTGTGAAAATTTCAACTGTCTAGCTGTCACGGTTCATGAGATACAGCCTGGTGACAGACGGACGGACAGCGGAGTGTTAGTAATAGGGTCCCGTTTTTACCCTTTGGGTACGCCTAAAACCCCTAGCTTTGCTCACCATCTGCATGTGTTCCGTTGGCGTGCTCGAGGCGCAGAGTGCGCAGGCGCGCCGCGGCGTCCTCGGGAGTGGCGTTGCTTTCTTCGGCGTCTTCGAACTCCTCATCTCCTGAGGAGAATGGATTACATTTTATTTATCGTCCAACGAAGTGTGCACGATTCATGATAACTTTATACACTAGCTTATATACTAGCTTTTGCCCGCGACTTCGTCTGCGTGGAAACAGTAACAGCAGCTATAGTAAGTTTAGCGCCTGGATAAAGTGTAATAGCAATCATTCAATTTGAGCATTAGCTTAATTGCTTAATATCAATTATCAGGCAATTCATTAAATCTCTCAATTTCACCTTCCTTTTCACTCTCCTTAGGGATGATTTCCGACATAAAACTATCCTATGTCCTTCCCCGGGACTCAAACTATCTCTATGCCAAATTTCAACTAAATCGGTTCAGCGGTTTAAGCGTGAAGAGGTAACACACAGACAGACAGACAGACTTTCGCATTTATAATATTAGGATGGATGGCAGACACGTGGCAGTGGCAGTGAGGTCTCTATTCGGGGCAAACTACTAGGTGTAGTTGAACAAACAAAAAAAAAACCGACCAAGTGCGAGTCGGAATCGCGCACGAAGGGTTCCGTACCATTACGCAAAAAGCGGCAAAAAAATCACGTTTGTTGTATGGGAGCCCCACTTAAATATTTATTTTATTCTGTTTTTAGTATTTCTTGTTATAGCGGCAATAGAAATACATCATCTGTGAAAATTTTAAAATATCTAGCTATCACGGTTCATGAGATACAGCCTGGTGACAGGCAGACAGACGGACGGTCAGTGGAGTCTTAGTAATAGGGTCCCGTTTTTACCCTTTAGGCACAGAACCCTAACAAATAATAAAAATGCATTTTTGCTGCAATTCTGGCCCTTCTCGTAAATTTGTTAAAGTTTCTGGCCCCCCACGAGGAAAGTTTGCCCACCATTTATCAAGATCATCGTCTGGGTCGGGGTGCAGGGTCTGTCCTTGAATCATGGGCTGGAGGTCTAACTCGTTCTGAGGAACCTGAAGCAGTAGGGGTCAGATGACTCATACCTTCATCGAATTCCTCGCCGTCCACATAAGAGTCATCATCAAGATCATCCTCTGTAGCCGGGTGCAGGGTCTGTCCTTGAATCATGGTCTGGTACATGGGCTGGAGGCTGGAGGTCTAACTCGTTCTGAAGAACCTGGAGTAGTAGGGGTCAAATGACTCATACCTTCATCGAATTCCTCACCGTCCACATAAAGATTCATCATCAATATCATCTTCTGGGTCCGGGTGCAAGGTCTGTCCTTGAATCATAGTCTGGTACATGGGCTGGAGGTCTAACTCGTTCTGAGGAACCTGAAGCAGTAGGGGTCAGATGACTCATACCTTCATCGAATTCCTCGCCGTCCATATAAGGGTCGTCGTCGAGGTCACCCTCCGGGTCCGGGTGTAAGGTCTGTCCATGAATCATGGCCTGGTACATGGGCTGGAGGTCAGACTCGTTCTGAGGGACGAACCTGGAGAAGTAGAAGTTAGAATATAACTATTAAGATAAGATAAGCTTAACTGTAAGAGATCCCAAAGGAATAAGTTCTCATTTGTACTAATGACAAATGTTATTTTTCCTGTTTTGTTTTGATTTTTGTACAATAAAGTGTTTTACTACTACTGCTAGTCTAGAGATGGGCCGAATATGGACATAGCCGAATACGAATATATGGCCGAATATTCGGTTGGGCTAAAACTGCCTAAAAACTGAAAACGCGCTGGTTGCTGCTGCTAAGGCTGCGTCTGCGTTCAGCTTATGGTTGGGCCGTGTCGTACGGCTGCCATCGTGGCCCAAAATGGTCCAGCCGGAAGATCAGCACTGACTTTCGGGTCAGCATTATGCTGAGGCGCGACCATTTTCGTGGTAAACTTTAACTCCTACCTATTTTATAAATTCCTTCTAGTTATACTTCTGTATGTAATTTTAGTTTTAAGTTTATCACGAATAAAACATTTGATTCTGATTCTGAAAACAAGTTCATACAGGTCCGCGGTCTGGCACTCATCACGCGTTTTGAATCCTTCCCCTTCCGACCGATGGGAAATCTTATGAAAAGAAACGGAACTGTCTCATGCCAGGCCTAACACCCGAAGTAAGCAAATTGCGGGCATCTTTCTCTGTCACCCTAATTACGCCATAATTGGAGTACCTAAAAGAGAGAGATGCCCGCAATTTGGGAACTTCAGTCTTCGTGGAGGGCCCTCTGATCGCGAAGTGCATGCGCGCCAGCTAGCGGACGCCCAAAATTTGTTTATTCGGTAAATATAATATTCGGCAGTGTGAACCGAACTATTCGGCCGAATACGAACATTGAAAAATATGCCGAATACTGAATAATTACCGAATATTCAGCCCATCTCTAACTACTACTATTAGAAGTCACATGACACTTTAACATGTATAAATATTAATAGCTTTCTAGTCTAGTCCTGTGTTCTAATTTCTTTGTGTGTTTACCATGAATATTTTGTTCCTGGGGGTTATGAATAGAATAGAAGATGCTTCATTAAGAAACGCTTAAACAGTTATGTATATATAATCATAGCAATCACAAAATAAGCCTTATTCACTTGGCTCAATACCATTAAAATTATAAATTTACCTAATTATTATTTATATGCCGTAAGGTCGAGGTATTTTAGCCCTTACAAGGTTACTTTGTCCACCCATGAAAACCCATTTATTGAATTAATAAATTCTTAAAAACGACACTAAATGCTTACACAAAAACAGATTAATCACATAATGTCGTTTTTAAGAATGTATCAATTCAATAAAATAGGTTTTCATGGGTGTGCAAAGTAACCTTGGAGGGCTAAAGTAACCTTGGAGGGCTAAAGTACCCCGACCTTACGGTGCCTAAATCATTTTTTTAACTGCTCTCAATTCATTCTTTCTAGTTCTGGGTATTGAATATTTGAATAAGTTCGATTATTTGTGTTATTAAGAGATGATATATACTCACAGCAGATTTGTAGAGGGAGGGTCATCAGCGTCAAACTCATCATCATCATCGTCGTCCTCCTCATTGGCATCGCCCGCTGCCTGGTTTAGTTCTGGCAGCCTAGGGAAAAAGAAAACCGTCAGAAATTGGTGTGCTAAAGCTAACCAGTCAAATAAGCTTCTTTTAATAAAAAGTCATTCTAGTTTTAGAATTTAGCTGGTTCTCTTAACTTATTGCAGCGAATTCTGTGTCGCTCGTACCAATGAGTTTTTCGGTACATATGTACGAAATATCATTTGATATTTACCAGTCGCTTTTCGGTGAAGGAAAACATCATAAGGAAACCGGATTAATCCCGATAAAGCCTAGTTTATCCTCTGGGTTGGAAGGTGAGATGGCAGTCACTTCCGTAAAAACTAGTACCTACGCCAATTCTTGGGATTCATTGTCAAGCGGCCGAAGAAACGCTGGTCTGAAGACATTACCCAAATAGCCGGAAAACACTGGACGGAGACAGGAGGGGATAGAGAAAGTTGGAAAAAACTGGAGGAGGCCTTCACCCAGAGAGGGATCCATAAAGACAAGTAAAACAACTTACTCAAAAAATACAAAAAAAAAACAAACATTAAGAAAGAATATGGAAGCAAAGGCTATAATAATAATAATTGTCAAGCGGACCCCAGGCTTCCATGAGCAAAATGCCGGGACAATGCGAGGAAGATGAAGGTGATGACCTGAGTTCATGTCCAAGCACCACAAACAGTGCAGGCAGAGGCTCCCGCTGTATGGCGTGCAGCGATATGTTGGGGTACAGCAGGGAGATGGTAGCCGACGCTCCACCGTTGGCGCCGACGCCGCCACCCCACACCACACTACTATTTAAAAAACATTTAAATTTTAATAATACAACTTGTAACGACTACACATCATATTCCCCCTGTCTTTCCTATATCTATAGTTTGCTAACAAAATAATTTAATTAAATTTTTCTATTTAATTCAACTTAATAAGACACTAGTGAAACACTAAAATATCCTTGTTTCTCAAACTACTCGACAAATGAGTTTTGGCAAAATTGTATGCCAATATAACATAGGTATAAGTATAAATGTAAAATATGCTTACACTAAATTTAGAATGTCCTTTCTGAGACAAAGGGGCATAATGACATTGTTATTTTGGGATTGAAGTACAATAACAACATCATTTTCAGTCACATTTTTAAATGAATTTGCTATTTATTCCAAAGTTAGTATAATGTCGCCCAAAAAAATACGAATATGATGATAAATTGTTTAACTACATGTCTCATATACTTCAGAATAAATAACTAAAAACCACAAAACATAAAATACACTTGATTTTTCTCTGAATTAAGGTTAAAATAAACAAATCTGTATACGTAAGAAAACGTGGAACATCTAGACCAAACAAACTTACTTTTCTGTAATGTACAATGTAGCAGTGCCTAGTTCCTGGCCATCTACCAGGAGTTTTGTGCCCGGAGTTTGAGATAGTACCCCTTCAACGGGAGCCGAAAAGGTGGAGGAAACTACAACCATTTTCAACTATTTTGACCACACTGAGTGATATATCAATAAGGTGAAATGAACAACTTATAAGGTAAATAAGTTTAAAAGATCGTGAACAATAGAAAAGCGTGTAAAACTTTCACAAATTCGTGGGAACACGTTTTCCTCTCAGCGATTCACGTTTTGCATCAATAGTTTTTGCATTTTTTGTTAATAATAGTAAGAATGTTTTCTATTACGTTTAAAAGACATTTTTATTCGTTTCTTTGTTTGCTTGGAAACGTTTTGTTATTTGTTCAACGTTTCAGGTTTGGCGTTTTTTATAAAAAGAAACAAATAATAATTAGAATAAAAACAAACAAAAACTATGATTTTGCATAATTAGGTTATCAAGTTTAGAAACAATATTTGTTGCAATATTTTATATCATTATTGATTTTTATGAAGCATACGTATAGCATTAACTTAACGCGGAATTTAATGTTGACCAATCAAAAAACATTCAAAAAAGCTTACACTACGTAACTTCTATATATTAACCAATCAAAATTAAGCAATACATTACCGACAACGAGAACGCACTTCCGTTTCTGTACTGCCATAATTTGAAATATACCGGAATTTTAAAATATTTCTCAACTTTTTCTTGTAGAATAAATAATTATGCCATTTCTCAACTGTATAGTAGTTTCCTAATGTTTATTCTCTTTTGAAGCATTATCATTTATGATGTAATTAATTTTAACTTAAATGATTCAAGTAATTTAAGTGGTTTTATGTTGTAGGATACGATTTTTGTTTTGATTTTTATTTTATTTAGACAGTGGTAACATTGGTTTTTAGTTGTCAGTCATGTCAAGTCGATGAAATCGAGAATGACGAATGACGAGAGTCGAGAATCGAGAAGTGTCATTCGTCTTTCGCTCTTTCTTTGCTCTTACGCATTTGCTGAAGTAAACCAAAAATATATTGAACAATGAACATTCGCACTGAACAAACAGCAATTTGCTATGTAGTACATCCATAAATAAAGTATTTTCTGAATCAAATACACTATTCCTAAGAGACTAAAATGAAGGACTCAAGTTATCATTTTGTGAATGTTGAGGAAACAATTGATCAAGACAACAGTGGCTCTGAAAATCATAGTGAAAATAAAGATGTGAGACCCCTTATTTACCAACTAGAATCATACCAAGTAACTGTTTCTCACCGAGTGTACTAGTATTGTTCTCTTCCTCTCTTATTTAGGTTCTGAAGTTATCAAGTATGGAGCAGGATTCTAGCCGTTTTACTGAAAATTCTGAGGAGATCTCAAAACCTAAGTACTACCGGCTGGACCAAGTAGTATTTGCTGAGTCTATAAACCATGGGGAAACTAATACAGAAGAACTAGGTATGTAATATAAAAAGTCGGAATAATAAACAAGTTCTTATGTTATAATATTATTAAATAAAAAATACACTTAAATATTGCTTAAGCAGTTGAGTAACTTTTTTCACTTCTAGTTATTTGATGGGTAACTTGCCCTAAAGTTGGCCACTGTACCTTATTTATATAGTCTAACTCAGTTCTATAGTTTTTGAAATTAGTGTGGAACTAAAAATTTAAAATTTGAAGTAGTGATAAGTATAAATTTGGGTAAAATATTTTCTAATCAGAAAATCATTTCAACAGACGAACAGGAAGATTTGGGAGAGATAAAATTCATTGACAAATTCATAGTGAAGACTAGACCTGGAAAAAGAAATAGATATTTTATTGATATGAAAGATGACTGTCTGGAATGTCCCATGGTAAGATTATTCTAGATATTAAACAACACCAAATTATAGGCACTACTTTTTAAATATTTGTAGTTATAGTTTATAACTGTTATAAGCAACTTTTACTGCCATCTGACTTTGTAACTAACCTTTCGAGACCCGGGCCCATATTCTAGTAAATATGGCTACCCAGGGAGCCGAGGGGTCTTGAAAGGTTAATCATATCAGCCTTCTATCGCCCACTGCTGAGCATAGGCCTCTCTTCAAGTATGCCACTTATCCCGGTCCTGAGCCAATCTCATCCAGAAGTGACCCGCAGTCTTCCGAATGTCATCCAGCCAACGAGCCAACGGACGCAAGGCACTCCTTTCGTCTGAAAGCGGCCACCATTCCATTAACATTTTGGCCCACCTGCCATCACTCTGTCTGACAACATGTTAAACAAATGAAGAACTAGGCCTTATTGAGATTAGTTTGAGTTCTTCACATTGTTTTCCTTTGCCACAAACTGCCTTTCACTTTTATTATCTAATCCATACTAATATTATAAATGCGAAAGTGTGTCTGTCTGTCTGTTACCTCTTCACTCTTAAACCGCTAAAGCAATTTAGTTGAAATTTGGTATAGAGATAGTTTGAGTCCCAGGGAAGGATATAGGTTAGTTCTTATCCCAGAAATCATCCTTTATGAGGGTGAAAAGGGGGGTGGAAGTTTGTATGGGGAATCGATAAAAAAAGCCGGCCAAGTGCGAGTCGGACTCGCGTTCCAAGGATTCCGTACATTACACAATTTAAACCATGTATTTTTTATGTGAAATGTCTTTAAAAAACTCGTAGGGGTCGGATCAAAAACTAAGTAATTAAGTCCGTCTCACGCTTGACTGCACATTTCTAACAGGTTTTCCGGTGATCTATAGGTAAAGATCTATTTTGTGTATTTTTTTCAGAGGGGGGAATGGTCATTTTTTGCCTATTTTCTTGAATAACTTCTAAACTCAAAATATTTATCAGTACGGTTTTTACTCACTATTATTTTTAGTCGCTTTTCCGAAACAATCCGAAACATGTCGCCAAAAGCGACTTAAAATAATAGTGAGTAAAAACCGTACTGATAAATATTTTGAAATATGTCTCACGATAGTTTAAGTGTGATTAACTTCTAAACTCGAGATTGGTATAGGCTGCCCAGGCTAGTCGTACGCGTCTGTTGATCTCATTGGTTTGGTTCTTTTTTCCAGTCACTATCTCTTGTCCCAAATACACGTATTTATCGACAGTTTCGATGGCGGTATGGTTAACTGTGATATTCGCCTTGACATCTGTGTTGGTCATAACTTTTGTCTTGTCTAGATTCATTTCCAGCCCACACCAATCTCGAGTTTGCCTTCAAAATGAACCTTAAGGCCGAACAAAAAGCACGCATATTTGACCAATGTATCCTGCCTGTTCTCACTTATGGAGCTGAAACCTGGGTTTTCACCAAAGACATACTACGTAAATTGAGCGTTGCCCAGCGGGCGTTAGAGAGAAAATTGGTGGGGATCACATTGAGAGACCGTAAAACAAATGAATGGCTGAGACAACAGAGCAAAGTCAATGATGTTATAAAACGCGTAGCCAATTTGAAGTGGGAATGGGCTGGTCATATAGCACGGAAGACCGATTCGTGGAGCAAACGACTACTCGAGTGGCGACCATGGGGGGAAGAGCGTCCTCAAAGTAGACCCCAGATGCGCTGGGACGACGACACTAAGAAGACTGTGGGGAAACAGTGGCTCCAAGTCGCACAGAACCGCGACGAATGGCGCAAAATGAAGGAGGCCTACACCCAAAGGGTAGAAAAAGGCTAAAGAGAGAGAGAAGAGAGAACTTCTAAACTGTTTATCTTAAAATTATAAAGAAAAGTATTTGAGATTCTCACAATGAGCTCTTTCATTTGATATGTAACACGATATAGTTTGACAAACTTTATTTTTTAATTTTCTCATTTACCCCCCAAAAGTGGCCCCCGTGTTTAAAATTAATTTGTTTACGTTACATGTCCATCTTTGGGTCACAAACTTACACATGTATACCAAATTTCAACTTAATTGGTCCAGTAGTTTCAGAGAAAATAGGCTGTGACAGACGGACAGACAGACGCACGAGTGATCCTATAAGGGTTCCGATTATTCCTTTTGAGGTACGTAAACAGATTGGATAAAAAATGAGCTAGTATACATATAAATAACTTTCATTTTTACTTTATATTGATGTAAAATTTTAGAGGCTTAATACATTTGTTTAACCTAATCCTTCCTTTCTATTTTATACATCGTTGTTTACCATATCTCTTCATCGCATTATCCCAGTTTTTTGTCACGGCTAATGGGAGCCTGGGGTCCGCTTGGCAACTAATCCCGAGAATTGGCGTAGGCACTAGTTTTTACGAACAACTTTGTTTACAATCAACTTTTAATATGCACATTTTTTAGTCAACCTGCTCACAAACTTTCAACACCCAAACACTTCTAAAGGCCCACATTCGCAAAGTCCACTGCGCCACCACCAAGTACATTTGTGAAGAGTGCGGCGCGGGTTTCACTGCACCATATCTATTGAAGAGGCACTCCGCTGTTCACGGGAGTAAGGTGCAGTGTGCGGTTTGTGACAAGTGGCTCAGTCGGCGGACTGAGTAAGTATAACTTCTTTTCTCAAAAATGGACGGCAAAGTCGACGTTGCCGGTTAAAAAGTAGGTCGCGAAGTGCGTAGTTTATGGTCAGTCAAAAAATTAAAATGTTAAAAACATTGCATTGACGACCGGTCTGGCCTAGTGGGTAGTGACCCTGCCTGTGAAGCCGATGGTCCTGGGTTCGAATCCCGGTAAGGGCATTTATTTGTGTGATGAGCACAGATATTTGTTCCTGAGTCATGGGTGTTTTCTATGTATTTAAGTATTTATATATTATATATATCGTTGTCTGAGTACCCATAACACAAGCCTCCTTGGGCTTACCGTGGGACTTACTCAATCTGTGTAAGAATGTCATATAATATTTATTATTTATTTATTGCAGTCTCGATTTCAGGACTGCAATGTTGCATACAAATTCCATTATTTGTCGAGTTCCAAACTTTTTAAAAGTTGAAGTGGCCATATCAAATGGAGGCATAGGTCCATTAAACAGCCAAACAGATGATCAGTACTTATTATTATAATGTTGGTACCGCGACTATTTAGGTGTCTCAAATAGGTTGGCGTACTTTCAGCAGAAAAATACACTTCTATTTTTAATTAATACAATAAAACGGCGGCAAAGCAAATCGTTTTACTTTTTTCTGTGAAAATATATACATAATAACGTTGCTTCTGTAAAATATTTCTATTTATTGCGCCATTTTTGAGAAAAGCACTATATATGACTCGGCTGAACTCCCAAGGTCGTCCGTTTAAAACGAATCCTCAGCCAGCAAATAGCTACTTCTGAGCCTCGACAATAATGTACTATTTGATCCTGTTACCCTCTGTTGGGGTACATATTCCTTCACTGACTCCTGTCATGGGCCATATACCTTACGGCCCGGCCACGACATCGCGACATCGGAACGAAAGGTCCGAACGCTGTGTCTCGCTCCAACCTATGGCCGCCGCTCGCCGCTGCCGCCGCCGCGCGATGTCGTGGCCGGGCCGTTAGTATTTGTTTATTATTATACATATCAGCACTTACAGATAAACCTTACGTGCTAATAGTGTTGTTAGTAATTATTTCATGTGATTATACACTAATATAATTCTACATATTCGTCTTTCTGTTATTATACAATTCTATCAAATGTTTCATTACGAATTATATCATTAAATAGGTACATACTTATATTATATTATTATGTCATTATGAAATTATACTAAATTATCATCATTATGTATGTCACATGTCACATTATTAACTATTTTTTTATTGTAACAAATATTACAGTACAATTTAATCCAAACGAAATTTCAACAAATCATTATTATTTTCACAGTATAAATTAAATTCACATTAACAAATAAAAGATACAACATAACATAATATAATCTAAACTTAATTACAAACGTTTACAACAATTATGTCACAGATTCTACAATAGAGCTAGGGGTTACAATACTTTCCAAGTAACGAGATGTTGCACTTAAAAATTTAGTCTCCGGGGAGAAGAAAATGTCAAGCTGGTTGTCGCTGTCCAGTATGTCATTCATCAATTTTAACGCGTGGTGCAGTGGAGAGGACTGGAGGCGAGCGCGCGCGTGCGCGCTGGAGGAATGGAGAAGAGATCGCGGCGGCGAGTACGCAGTTGTTTAGTTGATAAACGGGGAACGCGTAACGGTATTTGTGCTAACAGCTGGGAGTTTGTTAATTGACCGCGAATTAGATGGAAAAAATATTTAATTAAGTATATGTTTCTTCGGGCTTCAAGGGATGTATAGTTTACCATACCATATATGAAGAGCGTTGGATATAGGAAAGGGTATGCGCCGTATATTTTCTTGTATAGGAATCGCACAAACGATTTTTGCACTCTTTCCAATAGAAGCACGTATTGTTGCTCATGGGGGCTCCAGATGATGGCATTCGTCTCCAGCTTGCTACGCACGTAAGCGTTATACAAGATGGTAATGGCGTGCTGATTGGTAAATGATTTAGCTTGCCGAATTATGAATCCCAGACATCTTCTAGCCTCTTTACTAACGTTGGCTATGTGTGGATTAAATGTTAGTTGGGAATCAAAAGTGACACCAAGGTCTTTAATTTCATTGGTACGCTTCATAGGTTTGCTCTGAAGAGTGTATTGGTAGGTTATAGGCTGGCGAACTCGGGCGTATGTCATTACTGAGCATTTGTCTATGTTAAGGGTAAGGCTATTTTTTGACGCCCAGTTACAAGTTGCTTCTATATCAAGCTGAAGCAATGCAAAGTACTACTGAGTAAGTATGAGTTTATATGTAATAATTTGAATTTGAAATCATTTATTTCATGTAACTGTGTCACATACATTTTGTTAGTAAAAAACTGTTTCAAAAAGGGTTAGTACCTAAGCCTAGAAATTATGCCTATCTATACCTAAACCTACACACTCAAGAAATTGCCACACTGGATGCGTTCTGCGGTCAGCGGTCAGGTCAAACTTCAACTTCAAAGGTTGCTGTCAATGTTGTTTATACATAATGCGGGTTTGACCTGACTACTGACCGCAGAACGCATCCAGTGTGGCAAATCCTTTAACCTACAAGTTACCACTGTAGTTAGCCCATAGGGGAATATAATCCCGCACAGTGTAGCATTAGCGGACAATTATGCTACCTATCATTCTTAAGATGATGTTGGGACTGTCCTGCACCCGGCGCACCCGGGATGCAGTGCGCCTGCGCAAGGTCGTCTGAAAACAATCCACGCGCGCCTCCGCAAACATTCCTGATGCGCTACAGAAGCGAGGCAGTCCCACAATCACCCGGAACGCGTTATTATATATGGAAACGGATAATGACAAGTATGAGGATAAACGCACAAAGCCACAGAATAAGTAATAGTATTATTACAGAACGGCCACGCACCGCCCCGCCCCGACTCGAATTACCTCGCCCCGCGACAGCAGATTGACGGCCGTTTGCCGGCCGCTCGGTACTATTTTTAAGCAACTTACTCACACTATGACGCATGACGCGTGTACAGACGTGCCGTTCACACATAGAAACGCAAGTGATTTTTGATGTATAGCGTGTCCGCCCTGCGACAAAGCTTAACGCAGATGGCGCTGCGATCGCTTGAAAAATGTCAAGATAAAACAAAAAAAAACCATGACCTTTCGTATGATTCCTAAACAGTTGGTGCCATTATTGTCTGTTTTTAAACTCATTCATTTGTCACCAGCCTGTCAGTTCACATGCGAACACACGGTGCGACACGGCAACACGCATGTGCGTCATGCGGCAAGCGCTTCCTGCGACTTGCGTCGTTGCGGCGTCACGAGAAGTTTGTGCACCACGACGGGGACTTGGCCTGCGATCGTTGCGATGCCAGGTATGTAATGTAAATGAAAATAGCCTTTATTATTTAAGTTTTGGGTACATAGCATATTAGTTATTTGTTGTAATTTTTCACCTCAGTAGTAAGAACATATTAAAGGTTAAAATTGTAATGGCGCGCCTAGCCGCGCATTACAACATCATGCAACGGCCACGTGACAGACAGCGGAGCTACCTATCGAGCCGCGGCCACCGATCGAGTGCCAGCCCACTCGCCCCACCCGCCGCGCGCCGTGCCGAGAGTATAAAAGCGGCGCGCGCCCATACAACAGCGTCAGTTTAGGGTAAAGAGAAATAGGGCCGGAAACGTCCGGCCGACTCTAATGCCTATGTTAAAAAAAAAAAAAAAAAAAACAACAGCGTCAGTTGGGCTCACCGCCTTCTGCAGTGAGGACAGCTGATCTCCCGGTCGAGCCGGCGTGTTTTCAGACGCGTAGGCACCCGGTTCCCCTCCGACCCTTCCTGCTTCCCGTAACCCAGTCAGAGCCGGCGTGTTTTCAGACGCGTAGGCACCTGGATTACGTACCCCATCCTACCCTGTATCTTGGTCCGAGCCGGCGTGTTTTAGACGCGTAGGCACCCTTGATACTCCCTATCGCCCTGGTCAGAGCCGGCGTGTTTTAGACGCGTAGGCACCCTAGGCGCTCCCCCCCGATTCGCATATCCTTCCCGTCTCGCCATCCCCTTCACTCTTAGGGGATACCGTTCCCAAATCCGCGAGTAGCTTACCGCGCCGTACCGTTACAAGAATTAGAAGCCACCCCGCGTCGTACCTAGGATACCTATACTTAAGGAATCTTACTTTATAATAAACCGGCATAAAAGCCCGCCGATTTGTATTACAACATTACAACTGTGTTTCCTTATTCTCACTCTGCACCCTCTCTCTCCTCTGAGCTAAATAGGAAACCCTTGCTCCCGTCTGGAACAAGGGAGGTGTATGAGGTCGCGCCCGCCCCGGCGAACGTGACCCCATCACATCTGGCGCCCAACGAAAAAACTCACGTAGGAGTCCATAAGGTATCCTGGAAGGAACCATTGCTCGAGAGAGGACAGAATAAATAAATAAATAAATATTTAACATATACCGCCCCGTGTACTCATATATTCCATACAGCCGCTACACGTAGCATCACCGCACCGAGGCAACTGGGACTGTCGCATCCCGCCCACCCGTAGAGTACACCTAGCCCGCACAGAGGTACACCAGGACCCCCGACACGCTCCATCCAAGTAATAAGGTTAAAAAAAAAAAAAAAAACACCGTATACCGCTGCTTACCGGTAGGTATTAGAAATGCCTACAAGTTGGATATACCGACTGAAAAAACCCGAATTAATACAAGAAGCCACGGCACGTGGCGTACCGACTGAAGGCTTAACCATAGAGGAGATACGTAAGGGCTTGGTGGAGATCCTGAAGGAGGAAGAAGCCGATAAAATGGCGGAAAACAATGCAAAGGTAATAACAAAGCTAATAAAAGAGTGGAACCTGTCATTTGAGACCACAGACGACGCCGTCGAGTTCATAGAAAGGTTGGAGGAACTCATTATGGCGAGCAAGATTAAGAAGGAGGATATATTAGCAGCATTACCACGCATCTTAAAAGGTAGGGCACTGCTCTGGTACAGAAATTATGTAGATTCATGGACCGATTGGAATCAATTCCTGCAAACATTTAAGCTGTACTACTTCCCGGTAAATTATGAAGAGGATCTCATAGCCAAAATTGTCACTAGAAAGCAAGGAGCCCAGGAGAGGTTTACCGACTACGTCACAGACATTCTGACGCTGATGCGCAGGTACGGAAGTCTCGACGAAGCAGCGAAGTTACACCGCATCCACGAGAATATGTTCCATAGCTACAAGCTATACATCAAAAGGCAAGACTATAAGACCTTACCAGAGCTGTTAAAGTTAGGAACCGAGTATGAAAATATAAGGACACCCACGTACGGTGCAACGACGTCGTCAGGAGCGTGGCGAGACGCCAGCGACGACAGCAAATGGAGGGAGGACAAACAAGCAAGCAGCGAACAAACGACCCAAGGTAGGGACGACCGACGCCACAAAAACCAGAAACCGAAACCCGAACCGAAAGAGAAACCGAGCCACACAGTGCATCCGAAGTATGACCCCAAGACCAGCTGCTGGTCCTGTGGGAAACCGGGACATAACGCAGACGCCTGCAGGGGCAGACGCCAAGTGTTTTGCAGCCAGTGTGGAAAACTGGGAGTGCTGAGTAAGGCCTGCTGCAGGAAAGCAACCTGGATAGGGCAGGAAAAGCTAGGAGCAGCCGATAGCCCACAGGCGAGCGACAACCGCATATACACCGATTTGCACATAATGGGAAGAAAATACCGAGGCGTAATAGACACAGGATCCACCAACTCGTACATCAACCAGCAAGTATATAATGAATGTAAGAACATCGCGTACCAAAATAAGCTAAAAACAAGAGAAGTAATACTAGCGAATGGGACCAGGACACAAACCCACAACAACTTGTTGGTCGACATAGAAGTCAAAGAGGTAAAAATCAGACACTGGCTGAGGGTGCTGCCGTCAGCGACGGACATTATAATAGGAATGGACGTCCTGAAACGACTTGGAATGTCAATAAAATGGCCAGGAGAGAGCCAAGACGAAGAAGACCCCGATGACAAAGATACCCAGAGAAAAATCCGAAAAACGGAGAGGACAAGCAAAAAAATAGACACGCCAGAAGAAAATCAGAATAGCACAACCGCCGAATCCAGTCAACAGCAGCCAACCACACTGCTCACAAAGGTACATCACAGAATAGAACTAAAGCACACAGGACCCGTAAAACAGAGATACAATCCGCGAAATCCGAAACAGCAAGAAATAACCGACAAACACGTGAGTGACATGCTTCAACAGGGCGTGATCGAGAGGTCACACAGCCCACATAGTTTCCCCGTCGTAACAGTGGAAAAACCGTCAGGTCAGTACCGATTCCGTGTAGATTACCGTGAGAATAACCAGATATCCGAAAAGGATGCGTACCCGCTACCACAGGTAGATTTACCACATACCAGGAACATTGACCAGATATCCGAAAAAGGTAAATACACAACAAACCAAGTCCCGCACCGCCGAGCAAAAGCGAACCTTACACAACACACACAGAGTCCAGCGATAAAATACAACCGGAAGAAGAAAATTAGAAAAACAGAAACCACGCAGCGCGGACACGAACCGACTTCAGAAATGGAACATGGGACCCTTAAACGTCAATTTAATAGAAGAAAAATAGATATAGGATGGATACCAAAAAGTAAGTTACAAATCGCCAGCCCCCTGGCACCGGCACCGTCCTCGAGACCAGACACGGAGGGCGGAAACAAGAAAAGGACGCGCAGGGCGGGCAGAAAGAGGAACGGCGGCCAACAACACGGCCATACGAGAAGGCCGCGAACGCGGCAGGCGCACCCGCCCTACGAACGTCACAGCAAAAGAAAAAAGGGGGGAAAAGAAGACTAAAAAAAAAAAAATGTGTGAAGTGAAATAATATAAAAATATAACAGTGATTATATTAAAGTACCGTAATAAGAAAACCAAATAGTGTAGTAAAAAAAACCGTAATAAAGCGTAGTAAAAAAAAAACCGTCAGCAGATTTAAGTACCGTAGAAGCATAAAAAAAAATGTGTAAAAAAAAGAAAACCTATTGTTTAAATAAAGTAAAGTAATAAAATGAAGAATAATTACCGTGCAATCAAGTGTGACCAGTAAACCGCAATAGATACTTAATATAAACATAAATAAACCCGCGACATAGTGAATAAATAGAATAGAATGATACAAGCACATAGAAAGAATAGGTTACAGACCAAGTAAGTACATAACAGTGAAGTGCATGGGTAACATTAAGTCAAGTGAACAACAATATAGTGGGAATAGTATAATAGAATAGCAATATATTTACAATAAATAACTTTTAAAAAAACAAGACGCGGGTCAAACAGAGAACGTAGGCTCAAAATAAATAAACGTGTTGCAAATAGGAAGACGAATACTTAGAATAAATACAAAAATGAGATAAACATAATAGCATCCAGTAAATAAAAAAGAATAATAATAAGAATAAAAAAAAAAAAAAAAGAAATGGTATCGTCTTTCAGCCAGCATATTCTAACGGTGATTTTTCCCCATAGGTAAAAATCTCCAGACGGGTGACGGGACTGTAATGGCGCGCCTAGCCGCGCATTACAACATCATGCAACGGCCACGTGACAGACAGCGGAGCTACCTATCGAGCCGCGGCCACCGATCGAGTGCCAGCCCACTCGCCCCACCCGCCGCGCGCCGTGCCGAGAGTATAAAAGCGGCGCGCGCCCATACAACAGCGTCAGTTGGGCTCACCGCCTTCTGCAGTGAGGACAGCTGATCTCCCGGTCGAGCCGGCGTGTTTTCAGACGCGTAGGCACCTGGATTACGTACCCCATCCTACCCTGTATCTTGGTCCGAGCCGGCGTGTTTTAGACGCGTAGGCACCCTTGATACTCCCTATCGCCCTGGTCAGAGCCGGCGTGTTTTAGACGCGTAGGCACCCTAGGCGCTCCCCCCCGATTCGCATATCCTTCCCGTCTCGCCATCCCCTTCACTCTTAGGGGATACCGTTCCCAAATCCGCGAGTAGCTTAGGGTCCGCGCCGTACCGTTACAAGAATTAGAAGCCACCCCGCGTCGTACCTAGGATACCTAGACTTAAGGAATCTTACTTTATAATAAACCGGCATAAAAGCCCGCCGATTTGTATTACAACATTACAACTGTGTTTCCTTATTCTCACTCTGCACCCTCTCTCTCCTCTGAGCTAAATAGGAAACCCTTGCTCCGGTCTGGAACAAGGGAGGTGTATGAGGTCGCGCCCGCCCCGGCGAACGTGACCCCATCACAAAATGTATTTCGAATTACACAGAATAATACAGAAAAACAAAAAAAAATGTAATACAAGTATGAAGTGGCAGTTTATGGCCTTCACTAAATTAAAAAGCTACTTCGTTTCACTCCCTGGAGTGAGGAAAGTCGCACTTTCTTCACTCCCTGGAGTGACGAAAGTAGGCTTGTTCGAGCTGCTGAGGTGAAAATTTATTTGGTTTCACGACTTTAACTTCAACTCGTCCTTTGACGCAACCTCCTCCATAGCTTTCCACTTGTTTCTTTCTTTTGCTGTTTGCATCCATTTACCTCCATCTATTTTTCTTATATCATTCGACCATCAAAACTTTTGTGGACCACTCTTTCTTTTATTATATCTAGGACACCACTCTACAAGGTCCTGTGTCCACTTATCCAGGGTTTCTCTCATCATGTGGCCTGTCCAGTGCCACTTTTATTATTTTAGTTTTTGTTTTTGATTTTGCCTTGATAATGGACAATTTGACTCTGTTTAGGTTTTATATGGAGTATGCTTCTTTCCATATGGTTTTGACACAAGGTTATGGTGCTGCTTTTTTGTAAGTCCCCAAGTGTGGCAACCATAAGTTATTACTGGTATTATGCAACTATTGAAAACTTTAAATTTCTGCCTTGTTGGTATTTCTTTTGCCTTAAAAACTTCTTTCAAAGACCAATACTTTCTCCATGTGATGCCAATAAAATATTCATAAAACATTTATATCATCAAAAGTGTAAAGTTATTACCAGCTTCTGCCCGCAACTTCTATTTCTGCGATCTGCGAGCAACAGCTGGACCATAGGGACCTTTTGTCGTTACAATAAGGTTTAATTTTCAATTAACAGTAGGACAGATCACCTAAAAAAAATGTTTTTTTATTTTAATTTTAACTGTTTATTTTTCATATGGAACAAGAATTACAATATTTTTAGCCCTAATCTTATATTTTTAAGATTATATGGGCTAAGGGATATGGGGACCTCAAACAAGATGGAGTTTACAAGACAAATCACGGTTACCAAGTACAGTATGAATTATCTCAGATGATTTTTTCGGGCTCGGGCCCTAATCTGTTAAACAAAAGGTATTGTTACCTTTATGCCGTTGTTACACTGCTTACTGCTAATAGCCCCGGCATAAGTAAGGGGAACAAGCCCGTTTAAAAAGCAAATTTACCATTTATATGGCATTCATAAAACAGCCCATTCGGAGATATCACGTTTTGTTATTATTAAGAAAAACTCACCATGATTTTTAAACGACATGGTTGCTTTGGCACGTGCTGAAGACCGCTTAAAAAAAAAACAAAGGCTTTTGTTTAACGGATTAGGGCCCGAGCCCGAAAAAATCATCGGAGAAAATTCATACACGACGCCGCCGGCAGCGTATTTACAAAGGCTATACTGATATGGTTCAGATGCGAACTGAACTAGATTAGCTTTTGTTTGGACAAAACTTAACAAAACCCTAATCTATTATAGTATAGAAATTTACTGAAATCGTATAGACTTTATTAACTAAATTCATACGGATATTGTTACTACAAATGCTAGTCTGTTGCGATCTAAAATTTGAATAATATTTTGGTAACGACTCCGATTGTATTAAATAAATTACCGTTCATGCAAATTACTTAACAATGCCTAAGATTTTTTTTTACTTTTAGAATTATTTCAGTTGATAGGTACGAGTAACTAAAATTTCGTAACCAGCCACAGAATGGGAATCAAGATTCCCAGTTAATTTGAAGTCGGTTACGTATTGGGCCAGCGTGTTACCGTTTGGTAACTAGCTACAAAACAGGAATCTAAAATTCCTTGTATGTAGCCAGTTACGAATTGGGCCAGAGTGGAACCGTTTGGTAAATAAGTTTTGTAACTGGCTACAAAATGGGAACCCAAAATTACATTAAATCAATAGGTAGGTTAGGTTCGTTAGGTAGCTTCCCGAAGGGCAAACTGCCCAGAAATAGGAGCCTCGCGAAGCGGGGCTCCGTCTAGTTACGTTGTGAAGTCATTTTTTTTTAAAGAAACAGTCCGACGAACTCCAGCTGACTAGACGGAGCCCCGCTTCGCGGGGCTCCTATTACTGGGCGGTTTGCCCTTCGGGCATTTAAAGCTACCTAACGAACCTAACCTACCTACTGATTTAGTGTAATTTTAGATTTCCATTTTGTAAACAGTTACAAAACATTTGCCAACCGTGGCTAGGAATCGGTAATTCAAAAGCCCTATTTTGTAACCAGTTACATCCCGGGATTTATTTTTCCCGTTTCGAAGCCGGTTACCAATTCTTAGTTACCAAGCGGTACTAAAGGGTACTCGTACTTCTTATTAGGTTTTGTGAGAGCAAAATGTTTGAATATTATCGCGACAAAAACTAATCGATTTGAGTAAATAAGTATTATTAAAATTTAGATATTATATTCAAACGATACTGTGACGTTACTAAACTCGACTAGGTTTTGTCGTGAATAATATTCGAAAATATGTAAGCAAAAAGCTAATCCATTTGAGTGACTACTTTTTACCGAAACGGTATAGATATTGTTAACTAATATGCATAAACAAAAGCTCCCCGATTATAATCTGAGGCGTGACTGAAATAGTTTAGCTTTTGTAAATACGCCCCCCGGGCAGCCTTAGCCCCTAGGCGGCTCCCGCCGCGGGCGCCCGGGGACATAGCCTGCAACTCTGTGGACTCGGTTCGGGACGATGGTACAGATCACAACTTTTTATGGACCGCGAGCCAGGCGCAAATTTCGTCAGTCATCGCCTCCCGGACGAAAACTCGTATAGCGGTTAACGGCTATGTATGATGAACTCTCGTGAACGTCAGCTGCCGCTCCGTTGGTGGGTTGAGGAATGGCAGCCACCGAAACGCGTAACACGGTCTTTCCACCGCGATACAACCGGCTGACGATTTGTTTTATTAACAATAGCATCTAAACTATCATCTGACAAAGTATCAAGCGGGAGACGATGACAAAAAAAAATTATAGACTATTTGCTGCCATTCCTCAACCCACCAACGGAGCGGCAGCTGACGTTCACGAGGGTTCATCATACATAGCCGTTAACCGCTATACGGGTTTTCGCCTAGGCGATTGGTCATGGAAATCTATTCCTGGCCCGCGGTCTATTATTCTTCTTTGTCCTGCCCATTATTTGGGGTCGGGTCTCCTCACTCATCTGCGCCAGGCTATTCTGTCCTGGGTTGTCTTTTCAGGCAAAATTTTGAAATTTCGACCCAATTTAAAGGGGGTAAAGAGGTCATCCATTAATTACGTCACACGTTTATGGGGATTGAGGGGGGTCAAGAAAATGTGACATGTTGTAACAAAGGATCCCAAATTTTGTGACGTCACTTTAACTTTATCTTTAACCGAAAACATATTTTTTCCGCTGTACACTTAAAAAATAACTTGTTTTTGTTATGATAATCGTTTTTATTCATGTAATTTTTATTCCCTATCGGTTTCGTGTTATAAAATTTCTAATATTGCTGTTATCAAAAATATTTTTTATTAAAATAATTAATAGCTAATTCCAATTGCCGATTTCGTTGAAAACCAAATTGGCAAATATGTGTCGTCACACCAGAGGGGGAGGGATGACCGTGACCAGGTGTGACAAGGAGAGGGGAGGGGTCAAAAAATCTTGAAATTCGTGTGACGTAGTTTATGGATGACCCCAAATGTGGTTAATCTTTTACATGACCAAGTCGTGAAAGTTGGTAAATGTATGCATAATATGTAATAATATAGGTTTTTATTTTCAGATTTGCATCACGCACACTGTGGAGTCAGCACCGTAGAACACACAAGAGCTAAGGTAAGTCTACTTAAGCTAACATAGACGAAGCTCGGTACATTTTTGATTTCTAAAAACTGTCCATATGAATATGAGTGACACTATCTCACACATCGCCGCTATACTTACTTAACCTCGTATCTGCAACACTCATTTGATGACAAAAACACCCGTATTCCGAATGAAAGAAAAGCGACATTTCCATCAAATGATTGTTGCAGATATGAGGTTGAGTAAGTATAATGACGACATGTCACTGAAATGTTATCACGGCAGAATTTCCGTGGGGTTGTTTGTGCTCTAGCTCTAGTAGTCAGACTTCAATAGGCTGCTTTCTGATCATCCACTGTTTAAGATCACCTCGACATGAAAGACGAAGAATATATCAGGTACAGAGTATTCTAGTTCGTTGCTTTAAATAGCTTTTCGGTGAAATTATGGGATCTAATGCTATCTATTAATTAACGTAACATAAAAAAGCTGTTTTTTTGTAACGAGATAATTTTAATAAGTTTTTGGCAAAAAAATCATTAATGGCCACCTCCTGTCTCCATCATCAGATCAGCTCGATGTTACCATAATATTGCATTGTCACCCGACTTACATAGTGTATTGCACATTTTCAGCCTCAATGGAAGTCGGGAAGTGGGTCAAATTTAACTTGCAAGATTCAGTACATACATAGGTACATTACATTGCAAGTTAATAAAAAGCTTGTAAAAACATGTTTAATAACTTAATGCAAGATAAAAAAAGCAGTTTTTTTTGTAACGAGATAATTATACAGTAAAAAAATCGGCCAAGTGCGAGTCGGACTCGCGCTTCGTTCGCGGTTTCGTACTTTTTTGTATTTGTTGTTATAGCGGCAACAGAAATACATCATCTGTGAAAATTTCAACTGTCTAGCTATCACGGTTCATGAGATACAGCCTGGTGACAGACAGACAGACGTACAGCGGAGTCTTAATAATAGGGTCCCGTTTTTACCCTTTGGGTACGGAACCCTAAAAAATACCGAGTTCCACACATTGTGTAGATACTGTAGATAGGCACTATCTACAGATTTACACAATCTGCAGTAATCTAAACATGAAAAGGGATTGTTCGTATCTGGCGTGATTACAAGGTAACTTTTTCGTCAGAATGAGCGACTGTATATTTACTTCGTTTATAAATACGGGTCTCTATTGTTTCCCATATAGTTTTAAGTCATAATGTATTGTTTGTCCACATTATCGTTAGTCATAATTTGGTTTTCCTCAGAAACGCGTAACTTTTCAGAATTGCCATAAAGCAAACCTAACCCAAAGATAGATATAACTCCGTAATAGATGGATACAGTCTAAGGAAAAAACGTAACCACAGTAAATTCACTGCCATCTATCGACACACTTTAAAACTAAAAATGAAGATTTATAAAAATACGATAAAATGTATTTAAATATGGATAAATGTTATTTTTTATTTGCTTTAATTATTTTTATTATTTTGACCCATGTTCTTTCACTGATATGCGTTAAAATTGTTAAATAACAAACGAAACCGTCAACGCCATCTATACGACAGTAAGCCAAAGCTAGTAGCGCCCTCTGATTGAGAATCAAATTTTCTTGATTTTCGAAGCACGTTTTTTCCTTAGACTGTATCCATCTATTACGGAGTTATATCTATCTTTGCCTAACCTAACCTAACCCATCTATAGGATAACCTGAGGAAAATACTGAAAAGTTAACAGTTTCAGAATTATGACTAATGATAATATGACAATCATTACGTTTCGGGGTTGCATCTACTAACGCATGTATAACTTAATCTGGTCGTCATCACATTAGTGTGACAAATAACTAAAATATATAGGTACTTGATTATTGTTATAAGTACGAGTACGTGTTCGCATGTCACAAGTTGTAGGTGTACTCGGTCACCGCCCATTGAAACTAAAATATACGCCGCGATAGAAAAACTCGATTATTAACCTGCGAATTGATCAAGGCCAGCAATATCGTTTCATAACACCTCCGTTTTAGTTTACGTCTAAGATATCTCCACAAATTTCAACCTAACCCCTTTGCATTAGGGCGAAAATTGTATACACGTTTTTGGTATTACATTCGTATTTTCTTTCCTAAGGTAATTAATTTAACACATAAAGGTGTTTCTTTTTACATAAATATGATTTTTACACATATTATTGGACGTTACCTACATTACTTTCGATTTGACATTTTTACATTCTTAATAACAGATTAATTTAAATTTGATATTAAGTGATTTGACATTGGCTATTATTTAAAATTCTACAGTTGACATTTAATTTAATTTATTAATTAATTCGTTTTAATAGTATTTTCTTAATGCACTCATAGCAATAACTATGTAACAAATGTTTTGTATATGACATGTATTCCGGTTTAAATTAATGAAATCTTATTTACTTAAGTTGAGTTGCAATTTGTATGTCTATGTCATTTATTTTTGTTTTTAGCAATTAATGCATGTTAGCCATTAAGTATTAATTATAATGCCAATTAGCACGTAAGGTTTAGCTGTTAGTGCTGATTAAATGGAAAATAAATAAAATGAAATTATGTAACTAATTATATATTTACGTTCATTTTTACATTTAAAATTATTTAAACATGGAAACGAAATATTCAAAAAGGCCCGTACTTACGTTACGTATTTATTTATTAACAGGATGGTATCGCAACGAACTCTGAGCTCGCACCTATTCCGAGTTTTTAAGCACAAATCAAAAATGTCGTATCAGCCTATAGGTGTTATAGAGACATACGACATTTTGCCATATTACGGTAGTATTTGTTTCGTCCCAGGCGCGGCCATGTTGAGACCGATGCGCTGAGACGATTTCCCATCGCTTGACAAGCTACTCGCCTTGAATAAACCATTATAAGCATGAGTTCCGAGTTGTTAAGGATTTCTAGGCCATGTTTATACTGGTCATTCTGAAGGCGAAGACTCGCTTGCGCTCTGTATACGATAAGAATAACTGCCGCTACTTGCTAGTCCCGCCAGTTTAACGCGGGCGCTCGGACGTTACCGCTGTGCCTGCGCGAACGAAACGCACGCAATTCGAAATTCGAACGCGCGTGAAAATTAGAACTTCCGAATTTTAAATTACAAAAATGGTCAAAACCAAAGACGGGGACGGGATAAAAAGCAACCTGATTATAACGGAAGTACAGAAGAGACCTTGCCTGTTTGATTCTAACCATCCTAATAATGGTGACAGGGCTGAAAAGGCAAGGTGCTGGGATGAGGTGTACGCGAGCGTGGTTCCTGGGTACGCAGCTCTCGGGCTCACGGAGAAGTTTGCGGCTGGTATGTTCACGCGAATTTTCCGCGTCAAATATATGTCCACATTTTTGCGCCTTATTCCGTTGTGATAAGGCGAAATATGTGTACATATTTTTGGATTATTATCGCATGCGGGCGCGGCGTTCCGCAACCGGTCGACTTCAACTGTCGCTGCGTGTTCTTTGTTTGAACCGTCGTTTAGTACGGCTTTCGAAATAACGCTCCGTGTCCGATTGTACCGGCACGTGGTGTATCTTTGCGCTATTATGAAAATTTTATCACACCGCAATTTTGTATTATTTTAAATTACGAATCATTTGTTTTCGCTGCCTCCTAGATATTCGGGAGTCATTTCATTTGTTTTTCACCAATAGATTCTTGTTTGTGAAAAACAAATGACTTTCGAATATCTAAAACAAATGTTTTCTTGTTTTCCACGATACGCACCTAGCTTGCGGTAGTTTTAAAGAGTATTTCGTTATAATCTCGACGATAACGTCGCTATATAGGTACGTAAGTGGTATAACTATGTAGGTATTATCGCTGGATTCGCTGGGCGTCAACTCCACTTGCGTGACTTGCCCGGCGTAGCAATAATAACTTATGAAAATACTCGTAAACAAAATTGCAGTAAACTACGTGTATGGACAAGTTATTTATTATATACTAATGTAGGTACATAATAGTGTTAGATTAATTATGGATATTTAAGAATGTTTACCTACCTGTGTTACGTCATCGTTTTATATAACTAATAATCTACCCCTGTCTTGAGTAAAATGCAGCTAACTGCTTAATTGCTTAGGCACACGTATTGACTTGGTATTGATTTAATGCGTATTAAGTTTAAATTAGCTACTCCTTGAATCTGAGTCAGGGACCGGCCCGCTATCCCTTATCGGGGTTTTATAAGGGTATTGCATAAGGCTTAACTCACCATACCCTTTGCCAGACGAAACCCTTTGTTTTGGTTTTAAAAACCCTTATATAAAGCTACCACATTTGAGTAATCGGTAGCCCAAATACCCTTACAAAACCCTTATCATCCGCTCACCAACACCTTGCATATTGCTTATAAGGGTTAGCCTTATAAAGGGCTTCCCTTTTAGCATATAAGCGTGCTAATTTAAGTCGTCTACCTTGTTCATAAAGCACACATTACTTCGAATCCGAGCGATCGTCGGCGGCGACGGCGGCGTTCTTTGACTAGGCTAGTATTTTGTTTCCTTTTCATACACTACCGTAGATATATACTAATCCTGTCTCTTTCACGCAAAGGGAAACCTTTATAAAAACCGCTTAAAGATAAGGGTAACCCTTATTAAGAGCTAGCCTTATTTTTGGTTAGCTTTTCGGTAAGGGTTAGTCAAAGGTAAGGGTATGAATGGGCTTGCAGCTCAAAAGGGAAAGTCTTTCAATGTGTTAGCCGTGTTTAAGTGTCGCCCATTGAAAGGGTTTTATCGCGGAAAGGGTTGTCCGGTCCCTGATCTGAGTATTTTAGGAATTTACGTGACCATTTTAAGTCAGATAAAAATATGTAATTAGTTAATGGCATGCGCTTACATAATGTTTGCTATTAATATTAATTAAGTGGCAATTTTAAATAGGTTGATAATGACAACTATAAGTATTCTTGTTTGTTGTTGAAGTAGCTACGTGTTAAATGAGCACTTACGTCGCGTCGTAGTAGTATTTTTGTAGGCGTCATAAAAAAAAAAATAAAAAAAAAATAAAAAAAAAAAAAATGTCGTAAGGGACATTTCTTGAAGGTCCCCATTTTTTAAATGTTCGACACAAATGTGATCAATATACAATTAATTTTTGTAATTTTTTACCCATTGATAAAGCTAATCAGTTTTATAATGAAACGAATCGCTATTATAGTAATTACAAATAGTAATAAATTCAACTTTCTTAAAATAAAAAACGTATTCAAATTAACGCAATAATTATCTCTATCGTATACAGACAGACGCAAACGGGCATTTCCGTTTACGATATCTATCCCGTCCAAACGGAAAATGTTGTATCGTATATCAGATGAAACTTGGAGATACGACATTTGGGATTTTGCCGCAAAAAAACATGTAAAAGATCAGTAAATTAAAAAAAAGAAATTCATATTTTACAAATTTAGGGTTTTTGAAAATATTTATGTAGTAAAGAATTGGGTACAAGAAATGTGAAACAGATTACATACGTTATATTTTTTCATATTACTATAATGGTGATTTTTTTTTTAAATAATTTTATTGTAGAACTCTTCTGTATAACACATTTGGCATACTACGCAGTAGATGCTGAATACCTATGTAAAAGCATTAAAATAAAATGTATGGGTACCTACTCCCTCTATTTTTTTCAGTTTATAGAAATATTGTCTTACATATTCGAAATTTTAAGACATCTATACCGCAGTTTTTAGTAAATTAGTAATTTTTAATTTATACTACAGTCAACTGCAGAATACCTATGAGATTTTTATGCAGGGGAACATGTTTCAATGCAGCTGACTGTATCTTTACTCCTTAGCTCCTTACAAACCAAATGTGGTATTTTCTATAAAAAGGGACCTTATTGTCGATGGCGCTTACGCCATTATTAACGATGCTCCGATATAAATACAATGCCGCGCGACGCTGTGCGGCGTAAGCGCCATCGACAATAAGGTCCCTTTTCATAGAAAATGCCCCAAATTCGTCTAGGATTGTAAACCCGTTCCGCGCGTCTTCCGGATATAATCCGTCAAACCGCGACCCAAAATAATTGTTATACCATTCATACCGATACATCTTTGCCGATACCCAGGTAATTTTTACACTACTGTTTTTCTTATGAACTTTATAATTATAACACCTATAACAAATTAACGTAACCGCTATTTAAGTATACTTTAATGTAATTTATTTAAATAAACGTCAGTACAATAATATAGCTATTATAAAACAAGTAAAATGTAAGGTACGTACATGGTCGTACTGTGGCCCTAAGTTATTGTTTTGTTAATAAATATGCCATTGCCATATAAAGTTTTTGCTTAGTAAGGCAAAGGTACTAGTCTCGTTAAGTTGTTATTGTTACTAACAGGAAGTACAGAACGACCGTGGTTTCTGACGATTTGTATTACAATGGAAATTACAGCTATCAAATTTACTTGCAAAAATTATATTAGAGCACAAATTAAGTAAATTTGCAAGATATTTCATCAACACTTGTTACTCATCAATGCAGTGCAAGAATAAAATAATCTAAACTTCGCGCTCGAAAAAAAGACAACCGTCAACGTGTCACCAAAAACCACCATCATGAATCAATCATAAAACTAATCTTACGTACATTACGCGCTTTGTTAGTATATCTATGTCTCAGCGTTTTCAATAAACTAGCCATGGAAAAGAAGCAATGTATTAATGCACAGCGTTGTAGTAGTCAACAGAATTATCAAGTTGGCTGCATTGGTCCGCGGTGCGGTGTTCGTGACTCAATAGACGCAAGGGGCCGGCCCGCCCGTCTCTCATATCAAATATATACTATCAAAACCTCGCATCATCTTTATCATTCCATTGTAAAATAAACCTTTTGTCTTGTATATAGAGCACAATTTCAAAACAATCTAGAGTATATATATGAGGGCGTGAAAGTGAGAAGTTCATAATATAACACGTAATGTACTGTACGTCTCAACGCTAATCTCGCTGTGGCCAAAATCGGCTAGGAGGAGATGATGATGATGATGAATCTATGCAATGCTCGTTCTACATAACCTTTATTGGGACTCTTAGGGGTCTGTAAGGAAACACGTCTATGAAGAATTGGTAAATTTGGCCTAAGATACCTCTTTCAATTAGGAACGTCAAACGCGTATATATTTCGAATGGTGTTCGTTCCATATTTTGATGATTTTCAACGTATACGAATATTAAATTAGACAGTACGATAATTACTCAGCTGGAAACGGAACCTTTACCGAAAGGGTAGGTAAAAGTATTACTTAATTTTATATAATATTTTTAACTTTCAATGGGAACCAACTTATCAATACTTTTTTATATTGTATGTTAGTTTTTATAACTAAAATACATTTAGTAAACATATTTAATTCTTCTCTTGGCTGGGACGGAAAATAAAATAAGTCTGCGTCATTTTTGCGTAGGTATATGGCACTTACGGCACAAACAACATTTTGTGTTGAACGAAACCGTAGTATCTATATACATATTTCAAAGATGATAATAACAAATCGTGACACTTATTCTATATCCAAGTTATAATAAGAAGCCTACAATTATGTTGTCTAGTTGGAAGAATTGATGAGCAAATCGACATATTTTCATTTTCATCAGATGACGAATCGCTCACAAAATGGCTGAATTGAACGCCAAGTGTACAATCATGAATCAGAAACTATGAATTATATTTATACAGAAAACGCTATTATGCTTATTTGAATAGAGTTTAAATTGAAATATCAATACAATACCTACTTTTACTAAATTAGTTGCGTGCGGTAAGTTGGTACAAAATATCGTCGCAAGGAAAAGTAAAAAACTATACACAAAACACCCGTATTTTCTATATATATCATTATTTTATGTGACGTTCCGAATAAAAAGGAATCTTAGATAGATGAACACTTCCGGTGCTATGCGTCATATTCTCATATTTGTCATAAATAGTCTTAATGCATCGTTAAAAATGGCGTAAGTGCCAATTACATCAAATAAAATCTACACTCACATGAACATTGTTTCTAAATTCACACTGCAGTCATAGTACCTAAACCTAATAAAATCCCTGAAAAACAGCTTTCCTTAAAAGGGCGTATGTGCCATGAAAATATGACCTTTTGCCACTAAGTTTTTTGATTTAGCATAACACATCCATTGTACTTACATCTTACATTGTAGTCAGATACGAACTTTTGTTTTTATTACATACTTATATTCTAATATGTAGCATAGTTATTCTAGTATAGTACTGTATAGTTACATAGTTTAAATAATGCGGTTGTTTACTTGATTTTATTACAATTAAAATAAGTTTTAAATTTTGCAGTGTACCCTGGAACTTGAATTTTATGAACGTATACGCCATACGTATTCTGGTTGAATGCCCCATCAAGGGTTGTCCACTTTGCTCAGGCTTTCGAGAAAATACAAATAAAACTGATAGAAATAAAATCGGTCTTGTTGCGTTTATAAGGAAATTATTACATTAATAAAATAAAATAATATTTTTTGAATTAATAAAATAAAATAAAATAAAAATAAAATTATTTTCTGTTTTTATTATACTACGGGTAGGTTTTTACGCTAGCCAAAAAATGCTTATTATTTATACAAAGATGGAAACATTTTACGATTATTCATCAATATCCCATTTGTTTCTACATGAAAAAATATGGGTTTGTCATTTAGTAGTGTTATTTTGTTATTAAATTTAAGTACTGTATTTTTTTTAATATTTTGAGGCTTCACTTTTTGTTTTGCATTTACCTACTTCTAAGCAGAGTAGTAGGGCAACTTGTTTATGTGGAATAAAACAGCCTTGATTGGCTTTAGCGCCCACTCACTTCGTTTACCTATACGTTATATTATTATGCAATAATAAGTATGTCTATTAAATAAAATATTTTAGTAAGCCAAAGCCAACTTCCATGCCAGGGTCTATCTACAAGGATATCGAAGTGTTCTTAATGAACAACATTAAGAAAATATTTAACTAGTGGCTCTGTGAGCTGTAGACCTCGCGATAAGATTGATAAGCTTAAAACATGTAAAATAAAAAATACTTCGTTGAGTCACAGCAAAGAGGATATAATAGGATAGAGCGGTCGGTACTGTCATAGTAAATTTTGTAACCACAGTAAATTCACTGCCATCTATCGACACACTTTAGAACTAAAAATTAAGATTTATAAAAATACGGTAAAATGTATTTAAATATGGATAAATGATTATTTTTATTTGCATTAATTATTTTTATGATTTTGAACCATGTTCTTTCACTGATATGCGTTAAAATTGTTAAATAACAAACGAAACCGTCAACGCCCTCTATACGAGAGTCAGGCCAAAGGTAGTAGCGCCATCTGATCGAAAATCTAATTTTCGTGATATTCGAGGCACGTTTTTTCTCTATCTATTACCACAGAATAACTAATAGTACTACTATTACGGAGTTATATCTATCTTTGGTCACAGCGTTATTTCATTTCTAATGGGGCAATCCAATAATACGAAGTCGTTACCTAAAAACACAACTGAGTTCTATATTTCGAGTATAAAATAGTTCAAAAAATATGGTCATTTCGAAGTTTTTGCAAAAAACCGGTTCCGATCCCTGGTCTCAAGTGCCATAGACCCTAATGGCACTTAAGTCCTTTAAACCATTTTCTACCATTTTGAACATTTTCCAAACTAAACTACAGAAAAATTATATGTAGTTAGAATACACTAACTACTGAACCTGCTCACAAAATTTCACGAGGAACGGTTGAGAATTGCGACCTGTAGAGGAGAACATCCGGACACGAAAGCAGATTGCCTGAGTCAAAACTGAGACCTTCGCTAAACCTTAGTCGATTAAAAAAGAACCGATTTTTCGTGAAAAGTACGCAACATTGCAAGGCGTTCTCCATAATTCGATTATCTACTCGCAGAATTAACAAAGGACATGACGGGTCACTTTGATTCGGACGATACAACCTCCGAACCGAACACAAATGGCGTAAGTGCCATAATGCCGCTAGGATATTGTATTCTTTTGGAGACAAATAGATTTATTTACGCACTTGTTGGCTATCCGGTGGAATTAACATGCAATATTATTGGAGGATAATGAAAGTGAGACGCGTGATTTTAATTTCAACGGGTTATATGTGCGAATATATGTAAATATAATACTTATATAGTTATATTATAATTAATTATGTGTTTTAGTATACTGCCTTCTATAACATCTATTTGTTTAACCGTTGTTTAAGAATAAGTAAATACTTAAATTTGGATTTCAATAATGAATTGAAATTAATTCAAATCGCTTAGTCAATTTCCTTATCGACGTTAGGCAAAATGTCGTATGTCACTATGTGATCTGTTTTTTATAAAAGAAGATACGGGTTTTTAACTAACGCAGCGTCTTACGTAAGCGAACAACTCGTGAACGCGAAGCGAAGCGGTGCGGCGGGCCCACGGCGTTCGCATCAAAGGATTGATTGATGATTCACCCCGCGACGCAACGCAACGCTTCGCGTTCGCGTGTTGTTCGCCTACGTACTACGCTGCGTAAGCTGTAGTTTCAAATATAGCTAACACAAAAAAAAAAAAAATTTTAGGCAATTGATTATTTTAAGATTTATTAAGTAAACATTTCTAACAATTTTTTTAAAGTGAATATGTAAATACATATCGGCACTTTGAAAAAAATCTCGTATCTTACACTGAGCTGCGACTCAAAGTTGAAAGGCAGTAACTCGGATGCATCCCATACATATAGTCTGTATCTTTATCCTTTAGGTATTTAAAAGAACGTAAACAAACCACAATTAGGTATTTTATTGAGCAAGAAAATTCTTTAGGTCAATTAATTTAACTCGATGTGCCAAAACTTACAGAATTTTTACTACTTACAAGATTATTATGTAACAACGAAGCTGCTATAATCGTGCTATTTTGTTAATAAGAATAGAATAGAATAGAAGATGCTTTATTCAAAAACGCTTAATTTAGACTTAACTAATGACGCTAACAAATCGAAATGATTTGATTAATCAATAGTAATTTAGTTTTGTAATATTTGCTATTACTTCGCCCTAGTAAAGAACCTAAAACGAAATCGAATATTTAGCCATTTGAGGGTATTAGATGAAAATATTACACGATTAAATGAAATAGGTTAAAGCGAGATAAAGGAACCGATCCGGGCAGTTTTCTATTTGGTTGGTTAACGATAAATGTTTCAAATACCCGAAAAGCTAAAAACACATTGTTTACATTTATTTAACTACCGATACAGCAACAACTAAAGATACAGACTATTAGATACCACATTTTTCTTTTGATTGACAGAACAAGATACGAGTTTTTTTTTTAAGTTTTGCCGATATTTACTACACCCAAAATAATAAGTTGGTCGGGATTTTACATGTATGTAGCTAGAGGATATGGCATATGGCGCCCGGGGCAGTCCCCAAATTAGCGCCCCCTGACGACTGACAAAAGTTTCCCTGCTGCTGCCTTTTGCCCATTTTGGCGGCCACTTGCCCCTCTGTGCCCCCCCCCCCCTCCCTCCTTAGTTACGCCACTAATAAAGGTCGCATTTCATACTCAATACTCAATTAATATTGGCACAATGTACAAATACAGAATTTCATATGAATTGTTAAATCTTACATAGGCGAATCAACTTTTAGACCAACACTAATCTCTCCACGATATTTTCCATCAATTGAAAATTTCGCTTATAAATAATATATGTATTACTTTATATCAATTTAGACTAATAGTAATAATTATTAAGAACGTGATTTCTTGGTAACTCCGTTTTGTAACGCCAGAGACGTGAAAAGCATTAGTCTAAAATGAGTAGTAAAACCCAAAATCGTCAAGTTTTCACTCAAATGAATTAACCAGCGTAACACGATGCAGTCGTGACCCGGTTCCACATAAGCCTTGCTCTTCAACAAACTCACCCACCTTTATATTACAAGCAACACTTGACTAGCCAATAATATACCCTATGTACTTGCAATAAGGTTTACGAATGAATAATTAAAAGTGACAACGATGACTACACGAACCAGTTTAACACAGAGCTCCGATTGCAAGGAGATGTTATGAATGAAGGGACAAAAATATACTAGATACTTCCTACAGTCGAGTAAACGTATTTAGGTTGCTTATCGCTGTGACGTGGATTGTACTACGTAATCTAAGTATTTCTAGTTCTAATGAGTGTCGGTATGGTAGCATTTCTAATTAAATATAAAATAAACTTGTTATTTACACCGTGTTGGGGGTCAAAATATTGAGCGTTGTTTTAGATTCCCACGAATCGAAAGCCTGAATGCATTCACCACAAATACATATTTTTATCCCATAAGGCCATAAGGCGTTAAATATGGAGAAAATGAAGAAGTAATATTTTGTAAGTGCGAGAATTGCGAGATTATTGACTCGCGTTCGCCATCTAAAAGCTATAGAAACCATTCATCATCTTCCTCGCGTTGTCCCGGCATTTTGCCACGGCTCATGGGAGCTTGGGGTCCGCTTGGCAACTAATCCCAAGAATTGACGTAGGCACCAGTTTTTACGAAATCGACTGCCACCCTTCCAACCCACCCAAAGGGTCTAGGCCTTATTGGGATTAGTCCAGTTTCCTCACGATGTTTTCCTTCACCGAAAAGCGACTGCTAAATATCAAATGATATTTCGTACATAAGTTCCGAAAAACTCGTTGGTATGAGCCGGGGTTTGAAACCGCGACCTCCGGATTGCAAGTCGTACGTAGCCTAGGTACCATTATAATATGCGAAATATCATTTGACATTTATCAGTGGCTTTTCGATGAACGAAAACATCGTGAGGAAACACATACATATGCGAAGAAATTCAAAGGTGTAGGTGAACAATCCGCATTGGGCTAGCGTGGGGAGTGGGGACTATAGCCCAAGCCCTCTCGCGCATGAGAGGAGGCCTGTGCCCAGCAGTGGGACCTACATAGGCTGAAATTGTATTATTATTAATATGATATTCAGCAAGAACGAAGAATTAACAAAGACATACCTAAATAAAGTGATTTCTCGCGGAGACTTAAAAGAGTCCCTGCGCGGCAAGCTCGCTTCTCCATACAAACGTAGTTACGCTCTCATTTTAAAACGACTAGCTAGATTGCTCTGAAACTTTGTACTTACAATAGGATAAGGCAAATCTATGTCTGTAATTAGTTTATGTAGCTTCAGATACAATAGTTAAAAAAATACAGCGAATTTGAGTTATTCATACAAAACTTGTTTTTGCTCTATTTCGTTTGTTTTATTTTATATACTAGAGCTATACATATAATCTAACTACAAATCTAGATATACCTAATGTCATTGTATGTGCAAAGTTTCATTACAATCCAACACGTAGTTTTAAAATGAGAACGAAACTCCGTTTGTATGGGAAGGTGAAATTCGGCCGAGCTTGCCGGGGACTCTTAACGGCCCAATTCGAACAATGCTAATAAGATGTCACTGTGACATTTTAATTAGTTTCAAATTTCATGTTAGTGTCGAGAGTGACATTTCTTCAACCAAAAACGTCACTTTTGACACTGACAGATCGGTATCGTATCGCTGTGACATCTTATAAGCATTGTTCGAATTGGGGCGTAACTTCGGCACAGGTCCGGAGCATTTTCCCGGAAAACGCTCTATCGATTTTGTTTTAACGAGAAACACGTGTACATTAGTTTCATTATGTTATTGAAACTGTTTTATTGGAAAACTTTATAAATATAATATTTCAAATAAAACCTTTTCCTCCGCTTTCTGCAGAGCTCTCGACTCGGCCACTTTCGGAATAACCGAAATTTATTAATTAAATATAAAACCGGCCAAGTGCAAGTCGGGCTCGCGCACTAAGGGTTCCGTACCATTACGCAAAAGACGGCAAAAAAATCACGTTTGTTGTATGGGAGCCCCACTTAAATATTTATTTTATTCTGTTTTTAGTGTTTGTTGTTATAGCGGCAACAGAAATACGTCATCTGTGAAAATATCAACTGTCTAGCTATCACGGTTCATGAGATACATATACAGCCTTGGTGACAGTCAAACGGACAGTGGAGCCTTAGTAAAAGGGTCCCGTTTTTACCCTTTGGGTTCGAAACCCTAAAAAAGCTAGTCCCCGCACAAAAATCGTAGGTTAACCTTCTTATCTGTCTTCGAATAATATTTGTTTATGCGATACGTAGCTTCAAAGTATTTATCTGTATTAAAGCTAAGTATAGGAACGTTATATTTTATAAATAGAGCTCACAATCGTCAAAGATAAGATTTCTTGGGCCTTTTTCTATTGTAATACCTACCTAATGTAACTTTAACGTACTCTGCGCTCATTAGTGTGAATTCGCCTGTTTCAAATCTGAACACGCCGCAGAGCCATTACCATTTATAGTCATAATTACTGCTTTTAGAATGCTAGATAGTGGTTTTATTGTATTTGTAGCACATCTGTCCGCGGCGAAACCTCTCATTGGCGCTGCCACGGCAAGACTAGTTTGAGTCGGTCTCAGAGGTTTTACTCCATTTGCATTTTGTACATAGGCGAGCTGATGGCTCGAGCAAACCAGTATAAGTTCGCTCTTGACTACGCTTAGTTATTCGGGTACATGTTACACTGGAATAGCTAAGAACTGTGCTCACGTCAGCTATGGGAATACGCAAGCAGTTCTCAGTCGAACTATTTGAAAAGAGAATCTTTATCGAGTGCCCGTTGCAGAGCGGAAAACCGAACGCAAGCGTTCCATGTTTAAATTTAATATAATGTAATTGAATTTTGCGTCATAAACAATATTTCTTTTTTTTTTCTGTGGCCAGTGTCCATGCGCTAGTGACGTGATTAAAACCGATAAATACAGTGTCAAACTGGTTTTTAAATAATTATTTCTGCTAAATGTCTTTTGTTTGCTGGAACTAAAAATATGCAGTGATCATTCGTATTTTCAGTAGTTATTCGTCGTCGAAATGGCTGGTACGTAAACTAGTTATAATTAAATGTTATTGTCTTTGCGTTACTTGTAAAAATAGAATTAGTTAATTAGTTGTTGTGTTTTAATGATATTTGCTGAGTAGGTAATGCGGTCAATAGAGTATTAGAGTACATAATATAAAATATGAATAACGTTTTCTACATAGAAATTAGTTTTATTAGGTATAGCATTTTCTTTGTTACGTTGTTTTGAACACAACTAATAAGAGTAATAAGTGTCTGTTTGTAAGTCACTGTTTTAAAATAGAAAAAAATATAATAGAGAATTTAAAATTTACATTCGTATTGAAAATTTCCAAATGAATACTTCATAAATCATAGCAATAACAACTAGAATTCTATAGTCTCTTATGTCGATAAAAATATTGTCTTTAATTAGAATTGATTACCTACCTGCGTCTCAGATAATAAAATACCTCTTTAGATAACTCAGAAGTCAGAACCTAATATGTTTTTACACAATTATCGGCTGGTAATTTAGAAATAAACAGTTGTTTTCAACCGGTAAGCTACCGTGCTAAGTCAAAAAGGCCATATGTACATTCAATTTTTATACAAACTTACGGCTTTTCAACTTAGGACTGTCGTATGGACTATGGAGTCCCATTCGCTCTTCGACCTCCGCGGAGGTCGCATTTGGTTTATACAACATTTTTTAAGGCTAAAAAGCAGTAAGTCGCTTTAAAGCTCATATCGGGATACTACCTACATTTTTGATTAGCTACTATTTGCCACCCTCTGAAAAATATTAACACACAATGTCAGTTTTTTTTATATTTAAATACAAATACAAAAAATCTTTATTCAGTAGTAAAAAAGACATATAAGTATATATATTTTTTTTTTGAAAAATTAGTCATTCATGCGAGGTGTCCGATATTATTGCAATTATATTTAATGGCAACTGCGTATTTTTGAGATATAGAATAAAATATGTTGTTATTTTGCGTCTTGCAGTGTGACGACATAATTTTAAATATACCTGTTGTTTATTTTTAATTGTATTGCAATAATAATATTCAAACTCAGAATTGAAAATAATTATTGATTTCTCAATTCTCAAGAACGTTTTTGCACGTTATTGTTTGCTTTTACTGTGGCATTTAAGAAAAAAAAATAGAAAATTACACGTTTCAATAAAATGGAATAATTTTATTATTATAATTAATGTTAATAATAAAATTATTCTATTCATTGCGTTTACATTGTATAGAGAATTCTCATTTTAGCGAAATCTGACAAAAACATAAAATAAAAACAACAACAAGATAAGTTTCGGCCCAATTAAGAATGCAGTATGTATGTGTAATGTGTATCATACATAGTAATAAGGTCAAATATATATATATATATATATATATATACACACATAATATGTGAGTTATTAGAAAATAGAAAGGGTATTAAATGTAAAATCCTTCAAAATTTAGGAATAGGTAGTATATAATACAACGTAAATAAATATTTTAATTGAAATGTTTTTTTTTCTCTTTGATAGTCGCATAAATATTAATAAATACAAAATAATGTAAATATAGCTGGTCAAACCAAATTGGCAGTAAATAAGAACAAAAAAATCTATACTCACTCATCCTTTTCTTTTGGATGCTAGTACTAGTGTAAGACAAAGATGATTCTCTCTGTCTATGTTTGAAATGAGACAGTCCTTTGACAAACTATACCTATTTTATTTTAAAAAAATATTAAAATTGGCAGTTTGTTTAGTACGTCGTCCGGTTAGTAAAGTACCTATGACGTAATATCAGCGGTCCCTTGGGCGTCGTTATAGCCGGATTCTACTGCAGTTAGTAATGTAATTAATACGAGAATCTTAAAAAAATTGCCAATTTTGGTATTAAGATGACTAAATTAAATGTTACCTTATATTAAAATCTGCCAGCAACACAATTATCTGACTATTATACACCCTTTACCGTTGTAATAAGGGTATTTAAAAGTCACTTAATTATGTCGACGAGTCTGGTACATACAGCTAGGCACGGTTTAATATGGTTTAACCTTGAAGGCTCAATGTACTGGTACTGCCAATGTACCGCGCGGTCCGCACGCCTCCATTTCTCTTTAAGGAAACGCGAACAATCATGGTTTAATAAACATTGTAGTTTGTTAACTAGGTATTTAATTAATTGATTTTTTGATCTATTTACTTAATATAGGTTTAAATAATTTTATTACTCATAAGAATATTACAATTCACTTACATGAGTACTTATACTAATAATTAATTATCTTGACGAGTACACTTTTATTTGTTATATTATATGATATTACGTGCAAAATTAAGTTTTTGCAAAATAGACAAATTTACACTCAAAATATGCAGTATGTGGGTAGGGAGACATTTATTTTGGCCGCAGCGACTTACATAAGTAAGTACGCGTGCACATTATATTAGGTTACCATGCACAGTAGACCTGTACCAATAACTTCTGAGGTTATAAGAATATTAATGTTGCTTATTTTTTATATATAGTTTCCAGACCATATACTAAACCTAAAAATAATATTTTGTGTCATCCTAGGTATTTGCTTAGGTAGAAATTTAGGTATTTCTTTTTTCAATCAGCATTCTGTAAAAAAAATATTAGAGACGAAATTCTTTGTTTCCCTGTAAAGGCAAAGTGGCTTCCGACGTACACACGCATTTTGTGTCATTTTCATCCACGGGTATAATGGCATTTAATAAATACCTAATATTGATCCTAAAACGCCTAAAAAAATATTAGAGTCGGTAAGTGAAGTGTTGTACTTTACAGAACATTGTTATATGTTATTCAAACAAATCTGTGTCAAATTCATCCACCGCTTTTATTTAAAAAAAATTTTTTTCTAATTAACACCCTGTATCTGCCACAAAAAAAAAATCATATTATTAAGTTTACGTCTACAATATTATAATACCACATTGAGACATCTTTCATAATTTGGGTCATTTTGATCCACGGTTTTTTTACTATCTGGCAAAATAAAACTCAATTGAGCAAGAAGGGCGTGCGCGGGGAAGGGTACCTACGCGGGTGGGGTGCTTATTATACTTGCCGCAATATCAGCTGGCGACTGAGATCTTAATACTATCTCCTTTACCCTTGTTAAGACCAACCAAGAGTGAAAGAGATGGCATTATGAGCTGTCTCGCCACTTAGTTTTGCGATACAGTGTATTTATTTCATTCGGAGGCATAATTACATTGTCTTATCAATCTTACCGTAGTAGGTATATAAATATAATTAAAAATAAACTGTAGGCTGCACTCCTCATACTGACCAACATTTGTGACGTTCCTAATCAAAAGGTACCACTTTCTCTGTGTTAATGCAACTTATGTGGGAGACCGTACCCAATGCAACTTACGCAGCCTACCGTACGAGATCGCATCATCGGCAGCCAATCAGCGCCGATATCATGACATCTAAAGCCCCTGTGATTGGTCCAGGACGTTGCTACGGAGGAGCCGATCCCCACCTACTCAAGGCATTCGCTATTCACCGCATTACCAGATGCACGCATACGTGCCTTTTTATATATACTTATACCTTTTCTGATTTCTGTACAAAATGTACTAGTTTGTAATTAAAGTATTTAAAACGAAAGGCGTCGTCGACATTATTGCTGCTGAACCCGCTCCAAGAGGCTACGAGCTGAACCTAGCCATATCCACGCGCGTACATAAAGTTTGGACCTTCGACCTCGGATGCAACCAGCGACGTGGCTACAAAGGATACTTGGCAAGAGTAACGCAATCGGCAAAGATAGCCATCGGCAGCTACTCAGTGCTTTGGTAAGGCGAACCAATCAAGAATAGCGGCCCTGTCTCATTTCAGTTGTGATAAACGTGTTCATATTTAAATTCCAGTGGTTGTAACGTGCCGTCTTTGTGATCTGCCTACACGCAAAGGTCGCCAGGCCGGCAGCTGCATCGTTGGCAGTTGCAGGGAGCGATAAGTACCTAATCCGGATAACTGTAAGTACCTCGCTTCTTACATCCTACCGACATGGCGGAAGATAAGGTGTTAAAAGATCTTATTAAAAAGAGAGGTTCTGTTAAAGGTAGACTCACAAAATTCATTAAATATATAGAAACGTTCGACCAAGGTTTATCCATTAATCAAATGGCCGAAGTTAGGCTCCGTACACAAGGCGCTACGGGTTTATATACCGAATTTAATTTTATTCAGTCACAAATCGAAGATGCACTTCCCGAAACAGATTTGGACGCTCAACTCGACGCGCGAGACGAGTTTGAAGCCGAGTATTATAGTATATTGGCCCATGCTGAAAGTTTGGTAAAGGACGAGGTTAAAATCGATACCCAAAAATCGGCGATTGCATTAAAATCGGTTAAATTACCTACCATTTCGTTGCCTAGCTTTGACGGTTCACATGAGCACTGGATTGCCTTTCGAGATACATTTTCGTCATTAGTACACAGCTCGCGAGAAATTTCAGACATTCAAAAATTTCACTATCTCAAATCGTCACTTACAGGAAGCGCGCAATTAGTTATAGACTCACTTGAATTTTCAACCGACAATTACAATATCGCATGGGAGTTGTTATTGAATAGATATAATAATAGCCGCTTACTTGTTCATAATCATGTAAAGGCCTTATTTTCAATGCAAACGCTGCAAAAGGAATCACCGGTGTTGCTAAGGAAACTAATAGATAACGTGTTAAAAAATATACGCGCTCTCAAAGCCCTAAAGGAGCGTGTAGACTCGTGGGACACATTACTTATTTATATGATCGTTTCTAAATTAGATTCCACCACAGAACGAGAGTGGGAGCAGCACAAAGGTTCTTTGTCGGCAGATTCAACTGAGTCAAAATTAACTATTGACGATTTACTAACATTTTTAAGAGGCAGGGCAGACATGCTTGAAACTTTAATCGTAACGCACAGTAAGGCCAATTCGCAGGACACTAAAAAGTATACTAACAGTAATTATACACCAAAGTTGCACTGCAATGTCGTGACGGAAAAACCGCAAGTGAAAACACCTTTCAAAAAACAATTTAAATTATGTCCGATGTGCAGTGAGAAGCATCCTTTATATTCATGCCAGGCGTTTCTGGATTTGAAAATGCAGGATCGATTGCAATTAGTACACGATAAAAACCTTTGTGAAAACTGTCTGCGAACTGGTCATACAGCTGATGTGTGTAGGTATGGGCCTTGTAGGAAATGCGACAAAAAACATAACTCAGTTATTCATCGCGATGAAGTTAATGCTATCAGTACAAATAGTTGCTCCGGCACGTCGAATGCGAGCCAAAATAAACCTAATGAGCCCCATACTTCCACTGCTAAATCTAGCAATTATTCTATAACGAATCACGCACACATTGACAACGGTCAGGTGTCTAAGTTAGATGTCCAATGCGCACAGGCATCATTCGATGATTTCGATGAACCGGTTTTGTTGACAACCGCTATCATTGAAATAGTCGATGATTTAGGTAAAATTACGAAGGCATGCGCGCTTCTCGACAATGGAAGCGAACGGTGCATTATATCTGAATCATTATGCGATAAATTAAATACGCGCGTTATACAGTCCACACGAAGCTTATATGGCGTCGGGGAGGTGCCAGTCTCACAGGACACGCATTTTTGTGAAATTGGCATTAAATCCTTAACTAGCACTTATTCTACGCGCATTAAGTGTTTAGTATTACCACGCGTAACCCCCCCGCGGCCATACCTTAATATGCGCAAAGAACAATTCGTTATACCGGACGGAATCGTACTCGCGGATCCCAAATTTTATGAAAAAAAACCGATAGACCTAATAATAGGGGCAGATAGATATTGGGACGTGGTTCAAGAAGGTATTATTCGCCTAGGTAACGGAGCGGTGATGCAAAATTCGTATTTTGGCTGGTTCGTATCCGGGCGTACATGCAATTCATATAATACGCGCAAAAATACAACGAGCACTAACGTTGTATGTAATTTTATGCAAACTATAGACAAGCAAGGTTCCATAGACGAGCAGTTACGTAAATTTTGGGAACTCGAAGACGCGCCGATAAGTCAACGGGTTAACGAATCGCGCAGTGAGGATGAACGTATTTGTGAGGATTTGTTCATGCAAACCACAAAACGGCTTGACGACGGTAGGTTCTGTGTATGCATTCCGTTCAAACAGTCACCTGAGATTTTAGGCGATACGCGCAAACAAGCCGAACATAGATTCCTCGCACTAGAGAGACGGTTAGAACGTTATCCGAATTATAAAAAAATGTATAGCGACTTTATTAAGGAATATTGCGACTTAGGTCACATGGCGCCAGTAGATTCGTATGGTACGCCACACTACTTTACGCCACATCATGGCGTGTTTCGTGAACACGCCAAAACTACACGCTTAAGGGTCGTGTTCGACTGCAGCTGTGCTTCTACGTCGGGATATTCACTTAATGATTTGCAATTTGTAGGCCCCGCGATACAGGGTGATTTGCTATCCATACTATTGCGCTTTAGGGAAAACAAGTACGTGGCGTGTGCGGATATCGAAAAAATGTACCGCCAAGTACTGGTCGACGAGAAGCAACGCGACTTGCAATTAATTCTTTGGCGGGAAAATCCGTCTGACCCCCTACAAGTATATAAATTAAAAACTGTGACTTATGGCACGAATTCCGCCCCGTTTTTAAGTTGTAGGTGCCTTAAGCAGTTAGCGCTAGAGTGTGATGACCCTGAAATAGCCAGCGTAATTAATGATGATTTTTACGTTGATGACCTTATTTGTGGCAACCCTAGCCAGGATAAATTAAAACAAATTTGTTCAAAGGTCGACAAGGTCTTGCAATCGGGTTGCTTTCCATTGCGTAAATGGATTTTTAATTTCGATTTTGATGAATTTACCGAATCGATGGACTCGTCCAAAGAGTTATCATTAGGTGAAAACGTACAAAATAAAACATTAGGGTTAGGATGGTATAACCGTTCTGATGAATTGTTTTATAACACTAGATTTGAAATAAATTCTAAGCCGATAACAAAGCGCATTATCTTATCGGTTTCGTCTCAAGTATACGACCCTCTCGGCTTGCTTAGCCCGACTATTATGATCGCAAAGGTACTTTTACAGAGGTTGTGGATGTTAAAGGCCGATTGGGACACCCCGGTCCCAAACGACATCGCAAAGGCATGGACACGATTTGTCGCTGATCTTTCGAATTTAAAATCAATTCGCATTCCGCGTTACGTATCAAGTGACAATCCTAAACATTTAGAGTTGCATATTTTTTGTGATAGTTCTATAACCGCGTATGGAGCGTGCGCATATGTTCGCGCTATTGATAATGATAACAGCGTCACAGTCAGGTTATTATGCGCAAAGGGGAAAGTGACCCCAATAAAACCGGTGACCCTGCCAAAATTGGAATTATGTGCGGCTCTAGTAGGGGCACGACTGTATGCAAAAATAGATAGCTCACTTCGCAGTCGGTTAAACAAAGTTGTATTTTGGTCCGATTCCACAATTGTGTTATGTTGGTTACGCACGCCACCTAACTTACTTAAAACGTTTGTACAAAATAGGGTCACCGAAATACACGATTTAACCCAAAATCATCCCTGGTATCACGTCAGAAGCGAAAATAACCCCGCTGACTTGATTTCCCGATCTCGGCCGTTAAATTCGTTGTGGTCTTCTACATTTTGGGAACAAGGCCCAGAATTCCTTCACGATATAAATTTCGAGCCTAACTCTGACTTACAAAATAATAACAATGACGATTTACCCGAGCTAAAGGCGAATGTTACACTTTTTTGTGTACCTAAGCGTGATAATGAGGGATGTTTTCCTTTCCATAGATTTTCTCAATTTAATCGTTTACAGCGTACCGCGGCCTATGTTTTGCGGTTTATTTATAATGCGCGCAATAAACTTAGAAAAAAAACTGGGTCATTAAGTGTAGACGAGTTGAATGAATCCGTTCTGTTGCTGGCTAGGCTGGCGCAGTATGAGTCATACCGAGATGTGCATAATTGCTTATCACGTAAACAGCTGTTAACAAATAAACACGGTGCAAGCCTTACTAAATTAAATTTGTTTCTAGACAATACCAACGTATTAAGAGTAGGCGGCCGTTTAGATAATGCTAGCCAGTTTAGTTACGAGAAAAAACACCCTATTTTAATTTCGTGTAAACATTATTTAGCCGTGCTATTATTTCGTTTCGAACATAAGCGACTGTTACACGCGGCGCCACAGCTGTTGTTGTTTACTATAAAGGAAACCTGGTGGCCAGTAGGAGCTAGAAACTTAGCACGGAAGATCGTTCATGATTGTGTCACGTGCAAACGGATGCAAGGTCAAACATTGACACCTATCATGGGCAATCTGCCTCGCGAACGCTTGGAACCAGGGTATCCGTTCATATACTGCGGCGTAGATTATGGCGGTCCAGTGCTTATTTTGAATCGCAAAGGAAGGGGTGCGAAATTAATAAAATCATATATTTGTTTATTCGTATGTTTAGTAACGCGCGCTATTCATTTAGAACTGGTCGGTGACCTCACGTCTGATGGTTACTTGTTAGCATTAAAGCGTTTTATATCGCGTAGGGGTAAACCCGTTGAAATAATAAGCGATAATGGAAAAAACTTTGTCGGACTAATGAACGATTTTGAAAAATTTCTTTCAAGTATATCTGGCGATATACAAGAATACGCCGTATCTCAGAAAATTAAATTTCGCATGAACCCGCCATATGCAAGTCATTTCGGTGGGATGTACGAGGCAGGTATTAAAAGTTGTAAATACCACTTGCGACGCGTTGTAGGCAACGCACATTTGACATTTGAGCAATTAGGCACGACCTTGACCGAAATTGAGGCCTTGCTTAATTCTAGACCACTTACTCCTATGTCATCCGACCCCAACGATTTTTTACCGCTTAGCCCAGGGCATTTCTTGATTGGTCGTCCGCTAACTGCACCTGTGTGCGCTAGCCTGAGCGACGTTCCTGAGCATCGGTTAACGCATTACCAGAGAGTCGAACAGCTTCGTCAGCATTTCTGGAGTCGTTGGTCGCGAGAGTACGTGACGGAGTTACAAGCCCGATCAAAATGGAGGTTCCAGTCTGACGACCTTAAAGAAAACACGCTTGTCGTCATAAAGGAAGACAATACTCCCCCGCTAAAATGGAGTTTAGGCCGCATCGTCAAAACGTATCCAGGCAAGGACGGCGTCTCGAGAGTGGCCGACGTAAAGATGCCTTCAGGAGGAACTGTGAGACGCGCTTTCTCGAAACTGTGTCCGCTTCTTCAGCCAGACTGTTAGCTACATCTCCGACCTATTCTTCACATTTTGTAAACCACCAGTTTCCAAGGCCGGGAGTATGTTAATGCAACTTATGTGGGAGACCGTACCCAATGCAACTTACGCAGCCTACCGTACGAGATCGCATCATCGGCAGCCAATCAGCGCCGATATCATGACATCTAAAGCCCCTGTGATTGGTCCAGGACGTTGCTACGGAGGCGCCGATCCCCACCTACTCAAGGCATTCGCTATTCACCGCATTACCAGATGCACGCATACGTGCCTTTTTATATATACTTATACCTGTTCTGATTTCTGTACAAATTGTACTAGTTTGTAATTAAAGTATTTAAAACGAAAGGCGTCGTCTACATTATTGCTGCTGAACCCGCTCCAAGAGGCTACGAGCTGAACCTAGCCATATCCACGCGCGTACACTCTGACAGGTTATTTGTATAAAGATATAATCAAATTTCGTCTTTATGGTAAACGACAAAGTAGTACCTACCTTTTGATTGAGAATGTCACATCAGCGACTTAAAAATTACTTTTGTTTCGATTTTTAGTAGACTTTTTAAGTTTATTTTAAGACGCAATTTATTGTGATTTTTGTTATGTTTAAGCGTGGCAAGCAACATTAATTACATTGATGATGATGTTCATTAAATACAATATTTTTTCATACTATACTGAACTGTCACCCTATACATGAGAATGAACAGCGCCCTCTTGACAATGATCATATATTACTGGTCAGGCTTTAATATGTGTCATACTCATAATTTAGTAAAGTCCCCTTTGTGGATTCTAAGTTTCCGAGTTACAGCAGTTTAGTGAAAGCGTTTTTTTTAATATAAATTAAGGGTTGAATAAAGAGGAAAGAAAATTTGATTATTTTTGCGCTACGACGCACGGTTAAGGAGATACAGCCCTATAAAGTTTTTTTTATTGTTTTTTTCTTTTTTTCTTTTTTACATTGTGTTTTTTGTATATTACTTTGGGGTTTCATAAAGGGGAACGAAAATTTAATTATTTTTGCGCTACGACGCATGGTTTAGGAGATCAAGCCCTATAAAAAAAACTTTTTTTTGCGTTTTTTTTTTTGTATAAATTAATGGTTACATAAAGGGGACCGAAAAGTTGATTATTTTTGCGCTACGACGCACGGTTTAGGAGATACAGCCCTATATAGATTTTTTCTTTTTCTTTTTTACGTTTTTAAATCTTAATTAAGGGCTTCTTAAGGGGAACGAAAATTTGATTATTTTTCGCTACCATGCACGGTTTAGGAGATACATCCCTAAAGTTTTTTTTGTTGTTTTTTTTTCTTTTTTTTGTCATTGCGTTTTTTGTTATTACTTTGAGGTTTCATAAAAGGGAACGAAAATTTTATTATTTTTGCGCTACGACGCACGGTTTAGGAGATACAGCCCTATAAAGATTTTTTTTTTAAATTTTGCGGTTTTTTAAATATAAATTATGGGTTGCATAAAGGGGAACGAAAATTTTATTGTTTTTGCGGTACCACGCACGGTTTAGGAGATACAGCTCTATAAAGTTTTTTTTCCTGTTTTTTTTTGTTTTTTTTTTAGTATTAATTACGGGTTTCTTAAAGGGGTTTTTTAAATTATTTTTGCGCTACGACGCATGGTTTAAGAGATACAGCCCTATAATGATTTTTTTATTGTTTTTTTTTCTTTTTTTCTTTTTTACATTGTGTTTTTTGTATAATACTTTGGGATTTCATAAAAGGGAACGAAAATTTTATTATTTTTGCGCTACGACACATGGTTTAGGAGATACAGCCCTATAAAGATTTTTTTTTTTAATTTTGCGTTTTTTTAAATATAAATTATGGGTTGCATAAAGGGGAACGAAAATTTTATTGTTTTTGCGGTACCAGGCACGGTTTAGGAGATACAGCTCTATAAAGTTTTTTTTCCTGGTTTTTTTTTGTTTTTTTTTTTAAGTATTAATTACGGGTTTCTTAAAGGGGTTTTTTAAATTATTTTTGCGCTACGACGCATGGTTTAAGAGATACAGCCCTATAATGTTTTTTTTTTTAAATTTTGCGTTTTTTTTTTAAATATAAATTATGGGTTGCATAAAGGGGAACGAAAATTATTATTTTTGCGCTACGACGCATGGTTTAGGAGATACAGCCCTATAAAGATTTTTTCCTGTTTTTTTTGTTTTTTTTTAAGTATTAATTAAGGGATCCTTAAAGGGGAACGAAAAATTGATTATTTTTGCGCTACGATGCACGATTTAGGAGATGCAGCCCTATAAAGTTTTTTTTTTGTTTTTTTTTCATTGTGTTTTTTTTATATTAGTTTGGGGTTCCACAAAGGGGAACGAAAATTTGATTATTTTTGCGCTACGACGGTTTAGGAGATACAGCCCTATAAAGTTTTTTTTGTTTTTTTTTTTTCATTGTGTTTTTTGTATATTACTTTGGGGTTCCGTAAAGGGGAACGAAAATTTTATTATTTTTGCGCTACGACGCACGGTTTAGGAGATACAGCCCTAAAATGATTTTTTTTCCTCTTTTTCTTTTTTGCGTTTTTCAATCTTAATTAGGGGTTTCTTAAAGGGATTTTTTTAATTATTTTTGCGCTACGATGCACGGTGTAGGAGATACAGCCCTATAAAGTATTTTTGTTATTTTTTTCTTTTTTTTCATTGTGTTTTTAGTATATTACTTTGGGGCTTCATAAAGGGGAGCGAAATTTTTATTATTTTTGCGCCACCACGCACGGTTTAGGAGATATTATATCTATATATATAGCTATAATAGCTCTATAAAGTTTTTTTCCTGTTTTTTTTTTTAAGTTTTAATTAAGGGTTTCTTAAGGGGAACGAAAATTTGATTATTTTTGTGCTACGATGCACGGTTTAGGAGATGCAGCCCTATAAAGATTTTTTCCTTTTTTTTCTTTTTTGCGTTTTTAAATCTTAATTAGGGGCTTCTTAAAGGGGAGCGAAAATTTGATTATTTTTGCGCTACGATGCACGATATAGGAGATACAGCTAATACAGCCCTATAAAGATTTTGTTTCTTTTTTTTTTCATTGTATTTTTCATGTATTACTTTTGGGTTACATAAAGGGGAACGAAAATTTTATTATTTTTGCGCTACGACGCATGGTTTAGGAGATACAGTCCTATATATTTTTTTACAATGCATGTGCTCGAAAAGTGCGTTTCCTACGGAGCCATATCGTGCGGAAAGTACTGCTTTTCCGCACTAGTGCTTTTTGTTTTCAATTTTTTTTACAGTACATATGGTGCTACTTTCTCGCACTAGTGCGGAAAAGAGCACTTACCGTGCATATGTCGAAAGTTTAAAGGGCCATATGTACTGTAAAACGTACGATACACGTGCGAATAGGTAATTCGCAACTCGTGTCGATTTAAAACACTCCTTTTAATAATTAAACTTATTTGCCATGACATGTTTTTTTATTTACTCGCACAATGCATAGTAAAACATTGTATGATACACGTGCGTAAAGATGATTTCCGCACTTGTTGCATAAATAGCAATTTTTTTTATCAAAGAATGAAAGAAAGTCACGGTATTAATAACCAAATTTTACTTTAGTGGTACCTTTTCCCTATCACTGTCACAAATGTATGTGGCGTTCACGTAAACGCGATATTTTTAAGATTTCCCTGCGCAATGTTGCCAGCTCGCTCGCAAATCAAACATGTACTTACAGTTCTTTTGCATAATGGTGACATTGTACAATATCTATGAGTTTTAAATAGGTAAAAGATAATTCGACGCATTCTTTGCTTGCTTGTTGCTTGTTGTTGTGTTGGTTGCGTAACTTCTTTGAATAAGTTGCGTTAATTTGGCGCACAGGCGAAGTAAACATGCGTTGCGTACGGCAAGGTCACGCCGCGGCCCCACCCTGCACGGCCTCCGTTGCCCATTCAGACCGCCCGCTAGCTTCGTTTGAACGCAAATAATATTTTTGTAATATTTGTTTAAGCAGTGGATGCAAGTGACACAAATTCATACATCTTATTTATCCCGCATTTCAAATTAATAAGATGTAAACTCTAATATCTTTAATATTCTTTTGTAGCGGTGACAGCCTGTTACAACAAAATCATCAAATATCTTATGAAGCTATGCCTTAATAAGACACAAAATCATTTAATCGACCTATTTAAACGATTTAATTCGACCTAAGTAATTTTTTTTAACTCTAATTTTTTTTTGTGTCATTTAGAATATTATGACATAGTATCAGATTGCAGTGGACGTAATTGACACAAACTATGTTTTCACACTAAAAACACTATCCTAAATGCAACACAGTTACATGTTTTCTCTCGAATATTTTTTTCTCCAAGATAATTCAAAATAAAAAATAATTACCACAAAATAACAAATTACTAGAAAAGCAAATTATATATATGACACAAAACAAAATGTAAGATTTACATGTTAACAAAGTATTCATAAGCGAAAACAGAATTGACTTTAATATTTTTATAACCTAGGGGTCAAAATATAGCCAGCGGTACAGGTCTAAGATTCTTCCGCTGTGCGAGCGCAGGCGCGAAGTCTCAGGCTAACCAGAACTGCAGAACGTATATGTGTGAACTATACAGGTTACTAATAGCAACAGTTATATTATTATTAAAATAAATTGCACACTGGATGCGTTCTGCGGGCAGCGGTCAGGTCAAACTTCAACTTCAAAGGTTGCTGTCAATGCTGTGACCGCTGCCCGCAGAACGCATCCAGTGTGGCAAATCCTTAAAGGCCAGTTAACTGTGTGGCGACAATGGTTGAAAAAAAAAATTAAATACTTATCCAAACAAAATGGCAGTGTGGACTTGTGGAGATACGATATTTGGGTGTTACTATAACAAGTAGATAAGGGGGCGTTTCATATTACGTAACGCAATTTTCGAAGATTTTTGACCCCCCTCTCCCCCTACCTAAAAGTTACGTAACACCCAACCCAAGTAACCATGTTTACCTAAAAGTCACAATATGTCAGGATCGTAGTGGTGGTAAGTGGAAATCCGTGGTCTCTGCCTACCCCTCCGGGAAATAGTCGTGATTATGTATGTATATATTTTATTTTATTAAAAAAACATTGTTACGTAACGCCTTGTTCCAACCAACACCACACGCAAATTGCGTTACGTAATATTTGAACGCTCCCCTAACGCACTTCAGTCGTAAACGCCATCTGTGCGCGACGGTAGTGAAGTTACGTTGTTATGACTCATTTCTTATGAAGTGTGAACATGAACATACAGTTGATGAATAAAGTTTCTACTTCCCGTAGGCCGATTCGCACTTGATATTGATACCGTTAATGAATCTGTCAATTTGATCTCAATTTGTTATCACTCGCCCGTATGTATGTCGATTATACGTATATGGTAACGCTTAAGAAGATTCTGAAGCATCCCAAGCGGGAAAGAAAACAAATGAAACAAATGATGTATGAAAACAAACGAGATCGTATTAAGCGGTGGTTTGTTCGGTCGATCGTATTAAACGTCATAATTTCATAGAAGTCTGACGTTTAAAACTTTAAAATAACACTTATCACAAAAATAAATAATGTTAATTAACTGTGTGTTTCCCATGATAAAAAGGGAGCTCATGCCGGTTACGTCATAAAGCGTCGCATTTGTATTAGGGATAAATATTAACGTAAACGCCATGCCAGAAGCGCTGGTGGCCTAGCGGTAAGAGCGTGCGACTTGTAATCCGGAGGTCGCGGGTTCAAACCCCGGCTCGTACCAATGAGTTTTTCGGAACTTATGTACGAAATATCATTTGATATTTACCAGTCGCTTTTCGGTGAAGGAAAACATCGTGAGGAAACCGGACTAATCCCAACAAGGCCTAGTTTCCCCTCTGGGTTGGAAGGTCAGATGGCAGTCGCTTTCGTAAAAACTAGTGCCTACGCCAATTCTTGGGATTAGTTGCCAAGCGGACCCCAGGCTCACATGAGCCGTGACAAAAATGCCGGGACAACGCGAGGAAGATGATTAACGTAAACGCCATTCGTCCTAATATAAGGTCCTATTTTACACGGAATGTCATATTAGGAACATGGAAGTTTCATGCCTCGAGATCGAAATCGAAAATAAGACGCTATGAAGAACTGTAAGGTCAACAAGTGTGAATTTATAAAAGTTTTTATCATATGTAGGTATATTGATATTTAATATGTCACCAAAAAAAAATTTTCTCCATGTTACATGCCTTTCGTAGGTTTCTAGAAAGAAAATTATAATTATGTGGTTGATTTTCTAATGCACAGCATGGTTGTTTTTAACTGCCAACGTAGCATAGCGGTTTAAAGTAGCTTTGTTGCAGTTCTATTCACGTTTGTTCCAAATACGACCCGCCGTAAGATCAATCAGCTCATATTACGCTAACTGGCAGTTCTGTTTATAATAACATTATCTGAACAATGTACAGACGGGCAGGTAAATAAAATACACTATTGTACATTGTATAGTCAAATAACTGGACTAACTCAACAGAGTGTTGAACGAGGTAACCGAATTGTTTCTAATTTATAAATTGTAAATACAGATGTCAATCGCAATGAAAAAATCAAGATGATCAACTCTGGCCAACGTGGGATTGGAACCCACATCCTTGGATTGCCGGTCCAATGCGTTACCAATTCTGCATCTGTATTTACAATTTATAGATTGTAATAATGTGGTACGTCTCACAATAAAAAACCGACCAAGTGCGAGTCGGGTTCGCGCACCGAGGGTTCCGTACTTTTTAGTATTTGTTGTTATAGCGGCAACAGAAATACATCATTTGTGTAAATTTCAACTGTCTAGCTATCACGGTATGAGATACAGCCTGGTGAGTTGGTGACAGACAGACGGACAGCAGAGTCTTAGTAATAGGGTCCCGTTTTTATCCTTTGGGTACGGAATCCTAAAAAGGAAAAAATATATTAACATTTAAATTTCTGCTTGATACAAAATTAAAGTAACTGTCATTATAAACGTGATATTTTCTTAGAAATTTGATATTAAGAATGACATTACCACAATTAAAATACAGGCAACATTTCTACGTATTAAAACATTTTTTCCCCTCACTAGCTCGGAAAGCCGTCTTTTATCCTTTAAAACAAGCGGGGAAAAACGCATTTTATCCACTAGTGGGGAAAGTAATTTGACCTTGAATGGAGCGTGTTTAAGTAGCTTGACAGATAACAAAACGTAAAACGCTCATAATAATGGTTCGTTCGATATTTAAGAGCCAACAGGAGGTGAGCCCGGGTTCAATTTTGAGATTTCAAGTTGAATATCGCCGTCGCTCTGACGGGGGCGGTACCGCGTAGCTAGGGACTATCCCAGTGTGTGTGGTGCACGCACACAGACGCGCACGCATTTTGCGCTCCTCGCCGGCCTCCGCTGGCCGGCCCGCTACGCTATAGCTATGCATACCACATACCACGCCACACACCACCCAGTTCTTTTCTTACTTTATTCTTCGATTATAACTCGTTCGCTCGCTACCACCACTAAGCGTTTGCTTATTCCCTGTTATTGTGGTTAACTCCTTGATTTTAAGTAACTGAATTTAATATCCTTCTACAACCTGCAATCTAATTAACATTTCGAGGTACAGAAGAGTAAAAAAACATAACATAACATGGACATACAAGAAAACATTGTTGTATAAAAACATACAAGATAACGGCTGTTAAATTAATCCAATTAAATATTTTTAAATATAAACAAAAATATTAAATTACAGTCGTGAGTATTTTAAAAGTAAAACTCCCTTATACCTTGACTTTAAACAAAGTATTTTACTTATAACTTACTTGGTTCGTATGAATTAGTGACATACCTAAAAGTTATAGCTTAAAAAAGAAAGCTATAACTCCCGCGGGAACAATAAGGCCTTTTCCCTTCAGTACACCTGCATAGAATAAAATCTTTTCGAGCAAGTGTGATTAAAAACAAATTTGCCGCTCTCCGGCTACGTGGAATAGAAAAAAATAGCCTCAGGTTAGATAAAATATCATAACAAAGAAACATGTGACATGTGATATTTCTTACTTTGATGTAATTATACAGTTTTATTAATTGTCCGTTTTTTATTTATGTGTTAGATTTTGATAAAAATGTTTGAAGAGCTAATTCTGGTCGGAATAAATATGAAACCCCAATTTGGGACAATAGTGTAGTCTACAAAACGTTCAAGGTGGTGAAAAATATAGTGTAAGCTGTTCGCATAAAAAAACCGCAAATCGATGTATATAGGTTACCCGTTTGGTACACGTATACTAGAGGTCAAAACAAAATTTTTGACCCGCAGTTCCTAAAAAAAATTCCCTTAGGAGGGAGTGCTGAAACCTTTTTTTTATATAATTTTTTTTTCAAACCTATCGTAATCTTCTCTTATCTATCATACGAAAGGGCTTTTTGAAGCGATTCTGAAAATATACCACATCATTACATTTTAGCCAGTTTTAGGGTTCCATACCTCAAAAGGAAAAACGGAACCCTTATAGGATCGTGCGTCTGTCTGTCTGTGTGTCCGTCTGTCACAGCCTATTTTCTCCGAAACTACTGGACCAATTAAGTTGAAATTTGGTATACATATGTAAGTTTGTGACCCAAAGACGGACATGTAACGTAAACAAATGAATTTTAAACATGGGGGCCACTTTTGGGGGGTAAATGAGAAAATTAAAAATAAAGTATTTCAAACTATATCGTGTTATATATCAAATGAAAGAGCTCATTGTGAGAATCTCTAATACATTTTTTTTTATAATTTAGGATAAACAATTTAGAGGTTATTCAAGAAAATAGGCAAAAAATGACCATTCCCGCCCTTTATCTCCGAAACTACTGGGTCTAAAATTTAAAAAAAATACACAAAATAGATCTTTACCAAAAGATTACAGGAAAACCTATTGGAAATTGCAGTCAAGCGTGAGTCGGACTTAATTACTTAGTTTTTGATCCGACCCCTACGGGTTTTTTAAAGACATTTCACTCACGTTTCATATAATACATTGTTTAAATTTTGTAATGTACAGAACCCTTGGAACGCGAGTCCGACTCGCACTTAGCCGGTTTTTCTTAAATTGAAACAAAAAGAATTTTCAAAACATACCAAGTTTGGGCTCCTCCAGTTACGATATGGCTGATTTTTTTGTACAATATACCACAAATGATACGTGATATCCTCATATCGAACCCCAAAAAAGCAATTTTAAAAATAATTTTATTTAGTTTTTTTTTTTTTTCAATACAAAGTGACACAATCTACTTCAATACCTATCTTACGAGACTTATGGAACTGTACTGCAGATACGGTACATATTAATCATACAATGATACGTAATATCCATATATCCAACGGGAAATACCTCTTTAACCCTTTAACTTGACCCCAAACTTGGTATGTTTTGAAAATTCTATTTGTTTTAATTTACAAAAAAAAGGGGATTTTTTAGGAACTGTGGGTCAAAAATTTTGTTTTGACCTCTTAGTATGCGTGTGCCAAACGGCTAACCTGTACATCGATTTGCGGTTTTTCATTGAAATTGGGCTTGTACGGCTGCCACTAATAGATATACTAATTCCTAAAAATACGTATGATACCTCATTGGATTCGGAATGATGTCTAGAAAAATGTATTCGAAGCGTTAATTTATTCCCACATAAAAAAAGTTCAAAAGCTATTAACAAAAAACGGCCAAGTGCGAGTCGGACGCGCGCACGAAGGGTTTCGTACCATTACGCAAAAAACGGCAAAAAAATCACGTTTGTTGTTTGGGAGCGACATTTAAATATTTATTTTATTTTAATGTTTCGTTCATATATTTATGTATGAAAATGTGAAACTATTATTTCTAAAATAAATTATTCGTCCCTAATTTACACAAAATGTATACCAAATTTGATCTCATAGATCATGATCAACAGATAGGTAGAAATAGAGGCAAACTGGACCGCAGAAGCCGACTTTTCCCCTTACTTTTTGGGGGGTAGCCAGGACTTAATCTCGTAGCTAGTGCGTCAGCTCAGCTTTGTATGAACCAAGGAATAATAAATAGTATTAAACGATATCCCCTGAGGCCAAAGTGCATACTCACTTTACTTACTTCGCCTACTAAGAGGCAAATCGCGACTTTGTTATGGTTTATCGATCTTATCACATCACTAGATTATCGACATTCAATGTCGACTATTGCCCATCACTTTTCTGTCTGTGTACGTATTTAGAAACTTGACCCCGCCCCTAAAATTAATACGATAAGGACAACTGCAGCTTAGGCGAAAAATCCTGCGTAAAAATCTCAAAAATCGAGGTTTTGTACTCGACTGTTTCCTCCTCCAAAACTTAACCAATCGTAACCAAATTTGGAAATCTAAATGATTATGAAATTGTCTGTGTCGGACTGTTTTGATTTTTTGGCTAATTGATATCAGTTTTGAATACCACGCCTCTCATTGCGGCATAGTCAGTGAGGCCATTTTTGGCCATGTTTGAAGGGCTCTAGCGCCTTAAAAAACAAAAATATCAAAAAAAGCAAAACACACCGACACAGATATTGACAATATTAATCTGTGTTGAAAAAATCATTCCTCTAGCTTCAAAAACCACGGAGGAAACAGTCGAGTACGTTTGTATGGAGAAATGACCACTCCTGTTGGCTCTTAAATAAATGGTTTGAGAATCTAATAAAAAATACCAAATTTAGCTTTATTAAAATTCCATAAGAAACGTTAGATTTTTTATAATGATGTTAAATATAATTCTGAACGCACAAGTTGAGTCGATGCAATTTCAAAACGCATCGTTGACATTTCATACGTCAGGTCAGAACAGAAATGTCAACATTAAAAAAAATAAAAAAATAGTTTATTTACCAAAAAATTATACATTGATTTATTAACCTATGGTCTCCACACTAGGCTAGGCCTGTCTTGTGGAGTCAGTTGAGACAATTCCAATTTTTAATTAACATTTTCCTACGCTGAAGTTTTGACATTGTGCTAATACTAGGTGATACATATAGCTTAAAGTATTATATAAAAATAAAAACTTAATCTATACAAGATAAATTAGGTTTAGTAAAGAAATTACATCAAGGCACATTATTACTATTTAATTGTAAACAGCATTGTCAACAAATTTTTTACTTAAAAACAATTCTCACCGACTCACGCAAAAATCAGAATTTCCAGTGTTTTCTGTTATAATATCGTACAAAATAAGTGATTCCAGTGATGAAGATGATCTAACGCCTGTGGATGTTGCACTTTCCTCGCTATAGTGAGAGGAAAAGTTTTGTGTTACACATGGGTGCAAATGTATTTTACTTCTCGTGTGTTGAAACACTTGCTACGCTCAGGATTCTATTTTAGAACCACTCGCTTCGCTCGTGGTTCAACTATAGAATCCTTTCGCGTGCTCGTGTTTCAATTCCACACTCGCGGGTAAAATACAACTTTGCACCCTTGTATAACAAATAACTATTTTCTAACTTCTAACCAAAGATAGATATAACTCCGTAATAGATGGATACAGTATAAGGAAAAAACGTGCCTCGAAAATCAAGAAAATTTGATTCTTGTTCAGAGCGCTACTAGCTTTGGCCAACTGTCGTATAGATGGCGTTTACGGTTTTGTGGGTGTTGTGAAATTATGTGACTTTCCACGAGTAAAGGTACCTTATGGCGGTTGTCGCTTACGTTTGTTGGAGCGTCGTTAATAACAGCGTAAGCGCCGACCGCAATAAGGTACCTTTACCCGTGGAATGTCACTATAAACTCATTGGGCAATAGTACAGTTAGGAACATACTTGGGGTTTGTGGGTGTTGTGAAGATACGATCAAGGTTTCTATGTGGGATGTGTTTAGTAATACATACAGCGTTTGTAACGCGGTTTTCGAGAATTATAAATACTTATATTAGTCGCTGTAAAAATAATAATAAAAAAACAGCAAAAAAATCACGTTTGTTGTATGGGAGCCCCATTTAAATATTTATATTATTCTGTTTTTAGTATTTGTTGTTATAGCGGCAACAGAAATACATCATCTGTGAAATTTTAACTGTGTAGCTGTCACGGTTAATGAGATAAAGCCTGGTGACAGAAAGACGGACAGCGGAGTCTTAGTAATAGGGTCCCGTTTTTACCCTATGGGTACGGAACCCTAAAAAACAAGTAAAAATCCTCAAATTATATAAATTATCTATACGAGTACTACGTTTGCGTTGGTTTGCGTCTGCCAAAAAGATATTAAATTGTACTAATACTTTACCTTTCGTATGCTTAGGAGCAGATCTGCTCCATATATATAATATACATATGTGACGTTTTCAACCAAAAGGTACCACATTGTCGCTTGTCGATAAGGTTGATTTCTAATTGAAGCTATATGGAAATAGCGCCTTACTGACAAGCGACAATAAGTACCCTTTTGGTTGAAAATGGCACATATTATGTATATTCAACTAAAACATGAAGTTGTCACGATTGCTATTTATATGGCCAATTTTTTGACATGCGCATACGAAAGTATTTCGAATCATAATTCAATATTTTAAACAAATGATTTTAAATTAAATAAAAATATTATTCAGAGCAAGCAAGCAAGCAAATTTAGGGTTGGTACGTAAATAATTGCACCATTGATTTGTGTAAGAATGTCGTAAAAATTTTATTTAATTATTGATAGCGTGGTTTGATTTAGACCACATTTAGACTGTTGCTGTTAGTATCTACAAAGATAGATATAACTCCGTAATAGGTGGATACAGTCTAAGGAAAAAACGTGCCTCGAAAATCAAGAAAATTTGATTCTCGACCAGAGGGCGCTACTAGCTTTGGCCTACTGTCGTATAGATGGCGTTGACGGTTTCGTTTGTTGTTTAACAATTTTAACGCATATCAGTGAAAGAACATGGGTCAAAATCATAAAAATAATTAATGCAAATAAAAAAAATCATTCATCCATATTTAAATACATTTTATTGTATTTTTATAAATATTTATTTTTAGTTTTAAAGTGTGTCGACAGATGGCAGTGAATTTACTGGGGTTACAAAATTTACTATGACAGTACCGCTCTAGTATAAGTTACTCTATGGTATCTATATGAATATGACGGTTGGTTCGTCACTGAACAGCTGACAGGGATTTATCATTTATCGTTATCGTAGACAAATAATTACAGTAGTTATGCGAACGCTGCGTACACACCTGCGTAACGGTCACATAATTTAATCACTAACTTACACCCGCGACTTTGCCCGTGTAGAAACGAATGGCGTTATTCATAAACACGTTACTGGCCTGAATTAGCTATAAATTAAAATTAAATTAAATATGGTGTTTTCTATAAAAAGGGACCTTATTGTCGATGGCACTTACGCCATCATTAACGATGCTCCGATATAAATACAAGCGTAAGCGCCATCGACATTATCGACAATAAGGTCCCTTTTCATAGAAAATGCCCCAAATAATCATTTATTTCGGAATATAAATTTCCATAATGTATCAGTAGCTTATTACTAAAATGTTTAACCTATGTTAGTGATACAATAATTATGTTATATCAAAGATAGATATAACTCCGTAATAGATGGATACAGTCTAAGGAAAAAACGTGCCTCGAAAATCAAGAAAATTTGATTCTCGTTCAGAGGGCGCTACTAGCTTTGGCCTACTGTCGTATAGATGGCGTTGACGGTTTCGTTTGTTATTTAACAATTTTAACGCATATCAGTAAAAGAACATGGGTCAAAATCATAAAAATAATTGATGCAAATAAAAAAAATCATTTATCCTTATATAAATACATTTTATCGCATTTTTATAAATCTTCATTTTTAGTTTTAAAGTGTGTCGACAGATGGCAGTGAATTTAATGGGGTTACAAAATTTACTATGACAGTACCGCTCTAGTATAAGTTACTCTATGGTTATATGTAATTTATTCTATCACAACTCACAAGCATGTAGGCTTTTCCAATATTGCCAGAAAGCGCCATCTACGCATCTACCCTGTCCGCGACTGTGGCAAGGAGACTGTTGGCTGGTTTGCGCATGATGGCGTGGAATCTATGAATCGTTTGTCTTTGTTTTTCATTTTGACTTATGTATGTGTAAGAAAGGGATAAAACATAATTTAACTAAATCAGGCCCCTAAAGTTTTATGAATAAGGGGGTAAAAGGCTAACGCAAAATTGTAGTTGTTATATTAAATTTTTACACGTTTTAATCGGGCCAAATGCCATGAAAAATATTCACAGGGAAACATGACTAGGTATATTTGTGAGGGCAGACCCTAACCAAATTTTAAAGTTGGCTCAATAGAAAAAAATCACGAAAACATGTCAATTTTTCATTTAATTTCAATTGTTGTATTTTCCATAAAAAGGGACCTTATTGTCGATGGCGCTTACGCTATCATTAACGATGCTCCGATATAAATACAATGCCGCGTGACGCTGCGCGGCGTAAGCGCCATCGACAATAAGGTCCCTTTTCATAGAAAATGCCCCAATTGTATATCGTTGCCCTACATATCATGACCATAATTTTTATTTGCTACGATCACGACATACCTCTTTCGCTTCCTTATAAGCCGCTTATCCACTAGAGGAAGGCTCGGATCGAGCGGCTGCCTCGCTCCGAGGCCGCACAAGTGGAGGTGCTGCCTCAACCTCAGGCTCGCGGTTGAGGCAGCGTCTCCCCTTCACACGCTCGCTCATTTCTTCAATTTTATGATTATACTTTGCTGCACATAATTGTGAATTTTAGGTAAAAATGGTCACTTGGCTGTTATGTAACATTTACGTAGGGGAGGGGGGAACACGAAAACGTTACGGCGCGTTACACGGGGTAGAGGGGGGGGGGGGGGGTCAAAAATCTTCGAAAATTGCGTTACGGTTACGTAATGTTTGAACGCTCCCTTTGGCAAATTGTTAATTTAGTATCTGGGGTATATGAACAAGCATTAGTGATTGGGTATTATGTACGTCATAATATCTATTCTATTCTGTGACAGTACGTAACAGAAATGATTTAACGTAACCGACCTTGGAGCGACGTCAGTATCTTGGCATATAATATCGCGAGGTCACCCGAACGTTCAAGTTGAAGGTCGAGCTACTCGCGCCAGTACTCGTCTGCTGCCAATGATTAATAAGGAAATGAAATGACGGAAGGAAAAAGTTGACGAAGTACTTTTGTTTTAAATCTCACATTTAAAAGAGGATAATAGTAATAGTGGATTGTTATTTTTCCTTACATATTCCAGAGAAAATTAAGAAAAAAGTAGGCGACCTATTCTCCCTACATGTCCCTACTGTCCTCATTTTCCTCTCTGGATATTAACATTAAGTATAGAAAATATGTGACGTTCCACTGGTAAAGGTACCTTTTGGCGGTTGGCGCTGACGTCTAGTATCACCGAATTAGTATTACTAGTAGTAATTAGTAGCGTCGTCGTTAATAATAGCGTAAGCTCCTGACATAAGGTACCTTTACCGTGGAACGACACATATGTTTACACAATTTGATAGCTATGCCCCTTCGTTCTTTTTTAGGGTACCGTACCCAAAGGGTAAAAACGGGACCCTATTACTAAGGCTTCGCGGTCTGTCTGTCTGTCCGTCTGTCACCAGGCTGTATCTTATGAACCGTGATAACTAGACAGTTGAAATTTTCGATGCATTTCTGGTGCCGCTATAGCAACAAATACTAGAAAACAGAATAAAATAAATATTTAAGTGGGGCTCCCATACAACAAACGTGATTTTTTTAAGTAATGGTACTTGCCCTTCGTGCGCGAGTCCGACTCGCACTTGGCCGGTTTTTTTTATATTTTAGAGGTATGGAGAGGCGGTCCTCCAATTTCTTCTTAATGCCACTTAATGGACTGGGTCGATTTGTGAAGGATTGTCCCATAATATTTATTAATTTACTATTATCATACGATAACAACATAATATGAACAAAATAACTAAATAAATCATTATATTTATTATATTTTTTTATTCATTAAATATATACAACAAACTTTTCACTATTTCTAATTATACATTTTAATTTAAGCCAGCATTTAAAGACATAGAGTGCAGTAACAGCCCAAAAAGACCGGGGCCTGTGCTAGGGCTAGTTACAATATATGTGACACAATTTTTAGAGAGGAACGTCACTTTTTGATGTATCACATTTATAAATATAATCATATTTCGCCTGTTGTTTTTCTCGTTGTGTGTGTTTGCTATAAATTACTTATTATAAGTAATAAAATGCAAATCTGCAAGGGACCATAATAAATATACCTACGTACATATACCTCATACCATACCTATTATATCCCCGGGCTTTTGGGTGCCATAATGCTTTCGTATATTTATAACTTTTTTATTGTAAAATTGTTACCAAACCATTAATTAAAAATAGCTAAGCTTCATGTACTTAGAAATGTAAAAATAATTTCTGTTTTTACAGTTTTTAATTTTTAATTATATATATATTTTTACTAGTGTAACCATTATGGGCCAGTGTTGTCTAAAATAAATAAATTGAATTGAATTGAATTGTAAAAGATTCTCATACTTTAAACCCCGCGGTGTAATAATAACGCATATATACTGTCTGCGCGCGAATTCCGTGCACGGCTGAGGAATGTTAGGAATGTTGGGCGTCATGACAGAGTGGTGTCATTTTGTACGTACGGGCGGGGCGCATATCCCCCCACTTCCTCGACCTCCGAATGCACGAAATTGGCGCGCGGACAGTAATGAGTCAAACAAAATTTATTAAGTAAGCCTATAATTTAAAAAACCGGCCAAGTGCGAGTCGGACTCGCGCACGAAGGGTTCCGTACCATTACGGAAAAAACAGCAAAAAAAATGACGTTTGTTGTATGGGAGCCCCATTTAAATATTTATATTATTCTGTTTTTAGTATTTGTTGTTATAGCGGCAACAGAAATACATCATCTGTGAAAATTTCAACTGTCTAGCTATCACGGTTCATGAGATACAGCCTGGTGACAGACAGACGGACAACCAGACGGACAGCGGAGTCTTAGTAATAGGGTCCCGTTTTTACCCTTTGGGTACGGAACCCTAAAAAAAAACAAATTCTCATTAAATCATTATTGTCAACAGGCAAAGAAGTCCAAAAAAGATGGCGCTCCATACGAGACTCTTACACCAAGGCGTATCGCCAGGGCAAATGCGTACCCGCAGAACAGTGTACACCCGGCAGCCGTCGATATCAATACCACGCACAGATGTCGTTCTTACTACGAGCGCTGAAAAACAAGTGAGTACACGGGTTATAGGGTACAAGGGTGCGTGCTAGGGTACCCGTCGAGCAATGTACCCCGGGCAGCCGGCGGTACCATACCACGCTCAGATGTTGTTCTTATACGAGCGCTTGTAAACAAGTGAGTACACGGGTTATAGGGTACAATGGTGCGTGCTAGGTTAACCGTCGAGCAATGTACCCCGGGCAGCCGGCGGTACCATACCACGCTCAGATGTCGTTCTTAGACGAGCGCTTGTAAACAAGTGAGTACACGGGTTATAGGGTACAAGGGTGCGTGCTAGGGTACCCGTCGAGCAATGTACGCCGACAATTGCAGTCGGCCATAGCAATATTATACAAAATCTCAGAGGTCACTCTTGTTATGTGCGCTAACTGCGCGGATGTACGGAACAACATATCAGTATCAAGCACTTATTGATATTATTCAAAGAGTAATATAGTCCCCATTTTACAAATATTCCTTCTTTTGTCGAAACTCGACTCTTTTTTTTTTGGAAATGGAATTAATACCTTAAAGAATTTAGAACACCTATAATAAAAAACCGGCCAAGTGCGAGTTGGACTCGCGCACCGAGGGTTCCGTACTTTTTAGTATTTGTTGTTATAGCGGCAACAGAAATACATCATCTGTGAAAACTTCAACTGTCTAGCTATCACGGTTCATGAGATACAGCCTGGTGACAGACAGACAGACGGACAGCGGAGTCTTAGTAATAGGGTCCCGTTTTTACCCTTTGGGTACGGAACCCTAAAAATTGCCATCGATTAAAATCCAGTTGTTACTTTTTTATTCAGCAATTATATTAACCAAATACTATTTATTTTCCAGAAAACCAAGATACTCCCAAGACAAATACGAGTCGTTCTCAGAAATCTCCAATTCACCACAACACCCGCCTCCCGAAGACCCGCCATTGCCCAAAATAAAGCACGAAATCATCGACAGACCTCTAGACCTCAAAACGAGACCTGAAAAACCTACGCAGGACAAGAGCAACCAGGCTACCATACAAGAGAAAAATTCTTTAGAAATCAAAATAGACGCGAACTCAATATTACCTGACGACCATTTTGACGATGATAAACTTTTTATGAACTCTCTACTTCCTCTATTTAAAAAAATGGACGATGACACTAGATTATTATGCCGCATAGAAGTTTTAAAAATAATAAGATACGCCCTCAAGGGTCATAAGTGTTTTGAAGCGTTGAGAATAGCTGAGGATAGTTTTTTCAGAGATAGGATGAGTGGGATATTGGCTAAGCAGGAAGTTGTGGAAGAAATTAACGCGCCTAAGTCTACGTTGTCTATGACTACTCGGTCTGCTGATGGTAGCAGGCCGGTTAGGAAACGAAGAGTAAGTATTTTTTTAACTTAGTACTATATCTATAGGTAATATAGGATTTCAGTAACTTACTTCTGTACACTTTCTTAATATAATTATAAGGCAATGGGGATCAATCTAGATTCAACCAATAATTACCTATAATTTTGTCTGTAATGTCACAAAAGTCAGGGATGAACGATTTATTCAATTTGATAATCATACACAGCGCTCTTTTTAGGGTTCCGTACCCAAAGGGTAAAAACGGGACCCTATTATCTACTAAGACTCCGCTGTCCGTCTGTCCGTCTGTCTGTCACCAGGCTGTATCTCATGAACCGTGATAACTAGACAGTTGAAATTTTCACAGATGATGTATTTCTGTTGCCGCTATAACAATAAATACTAAAAGTACGGAACCCTCGATGGGCGAGTCCGACTCGCACTTGTCCGGTTTTTTTTTTATTTTTAATGAATGTTAGACTTCTATTTATTATTTATTTAATAACTTATCTTGGTTCATAACGCCATATAACAAAATCTTTGTTTTTTTTTCTTACAGAATCGTTCTCCGTCTCCTCTACCAATGCCACCGAAAAGAAGAGGACCCGGCCGCCCTAGAAAGGTAAGTTATCGTATGTTTTGGAGTTGTTGAATATACGCAGTTACAATTACGTTTTTTTTTTAATCTTTATTTGCCAACAAACTGTTTTGCAGTTTGGCAGAAGAATTAATGTAAAAATATAGGGTTTATTTCGCCAGAATAAATAATTTATTTATTTATTACACAATACATGAAGGTACATATGGCGGACTTAATGCCTTAAGGTAATCTCTACCAGTCAACTAATGTGTTAAACCAGAAAGATTAAGTAGGTGCAGTGTATTTTAAAGTAAATGAATTTTGAACCAAGACTATATGAAAATAAACTATATTGATAAACTTACACATATACTTAATACATACTTTATAATATTTATCATTAAGTTGACGAAGAAGCAAGTTTGTCACGGAAATTTATGTTTAGTTTTAATAGCTTATCACTACGAAACCTTCACGGGATTGAAATTAAAGTCAAAATAAGCTATTTTGTCCAAATAAGTTATCGCAGACTGTACTTTTATAGGTAGTTCATCAAGACGATTCTAACAAACCCAAACTCAATAAGATTGCGTTGTTTTATCACCTAGTTCCTATGGCCGGTCTCTATTATCAGATCAGCTCAATGTCCTTATAATATTGCATTGTCACTTGTCATTCATAAATACACCAAATTCGAGCCCAGTCTAATATCAGGAACGTCAAATTTTCTTATGCTTCCAAGGTTTATAAATTTATATGAGAATGTTTTATAAAATTTATATGAGAGGCTTTTATGTGAGAATTTTGACAGTTTATTACAAATCACGTGTCGGCTCTTATGACTCTACCTGTAACCCATGCACCCTATTTTTCAGGTCCGTCCGCCTCCATCTGACTCCGACGAAGAACAACTGTCAAAGAAACGCGGTCCCAAGATGAAGGTGGTACCACTAGAGGTTCCCAGAATGTCAGAGATGGACGAGTCTCTCAGTAAAGCGACTAGCGTAGCGCAACTCTCCACGCCACTCTTCATGAAGGTAAGAACACTCATACAGCCCTCCTGCCTTAGCCTATCGACCTATTGAAAACCTGAGGGTCTACCGCAATCCACGTTCGACGTGTTGCCTCCCTGTCACACTTACGTACGAATTTCCAAGTAGGTAAATTCGTACGCAAGTGTAGGCCTTCTGCACACTCCTTTTCTGAAGATCCGATACTGTGGTATTTTATAATATAATCTTCGACAGGAAGTTTATTTATATCGAAGGCAGAAGGAAATCTTTCTGTAACGATTGTTTTATGAGTCTTTTTATAAAAGCATTGATTAAGATGGTCGATCAAACAGTAATATTAGTATTTAGGATATAAACATAGTATGGCAGGGCAGTTTACGATTTTGGTCTAAGAGGCATTCCTACGATATTTATACCCTCAACTTTGATTCAGACCAAAATTATTTACACGTTTACCTAGCTACACCTATTTTTATATTTATACATTTTAATATTTCTACCTTACCCTGTGTTTAATACTTTTCTTATTGTCTATTTCAGATGTACAACCTAGAACGCTCAAAGACGCCCACAGCTCTCCCCAATCAGCAGAACATGCTAGTTTCCATCAAGACGGAGCCGGTCGACGATCAAGGTTATTAGACTCTTATGCGAAGAGTTAAGGCTCAAATTTCATTGTGATTTCACATTATTCTTATTGGAGGTACACGGATTTCACTCGTGTAACGTAATCCAGGTATATCAGACTACAATGAGCTTAAGGTTCAAATTTCATAACACCCGTGTACCCAAGGCCTTGCATTAGACTAATGCGATGAGTTTAAGGTTCAAATATCATTCTGATTTCACAACGCCGTATTAAAGGTACACGGATTTCATACGTGTAACCTAGGTCTTATTTGGATTATTTGACTCTCAACACGACCAGTTTAAGGTTTAAATTTCATTGTGATTTCATATTACACATGTTAAGGGTACACGGGTTTCGCCTACACTTTTGTTTGTGAGAATTAAGTTTCTTTAGGACCGGTTGAGTACTTTGGTACCAATGTTACAATATCTGGGATAAATTCATATCATTTTATATAAAGCTGTAAACGTTTCAACATAAGTGTGCTTGATTTGGTTGCCTTCCCAAAATTATTGTTCAGCTAACCCTATGAACGCCAAGAACCCCTAAAGGTGTCATTACTAGTCGTGCCCACAGCGCCAAGGACAACTATAAAGTCGTCGTCAATAGAACTTGCAAACAATGTAAACGAATATGACAGATTTTGTTAGCGTTTGACACATAACCTAACATTTTTACGAAGGTTATTTTCGCTGAAATATTAATAATTAACATTTAATTTAAATAAAAAATTATATAAATTAAATGTTTAAGTATATAGACTGGACTGTTGATAAGGTCATGGTTGTCCTTTTAAAAAGCGAGATTACGAAGTAATGAAGGTAAAATGGTATGTTTACATTCTTTGCAAGTTCTATTGACGACGACTTTAGGAGTTATAGCGGACGCTGTCAAAGTAACCTTCACACTTTCAAGTAAGGTTTACATTCACTTGCGCCCGGGACCTAGGCGTGTTAGTGACGATTTTTTTTATGACAAAGCGTTGAAAAGGTTAAAAGGAGCTTGAAAAGCACTAAAATTTAATCTAGTGTGATAAATTTTATGTTGATTAAAAACTAATTGATTTATTATTATTGCAAACAAACAGTTGAAAAATCGATATGTGTTATCATTAAGAATATGTATTATTTGTTCGTTTGATTGTGATAAATGTAATAGTTATGCTTCGCCATTTATTTAGTTATTCTTAGAATCGATTATTGAAAGAGCATTTCATATTTAGAATGTAAGTTATGTTAAGTAGGTATAAGTAGTGGCCAGCAAAAAGTTATATTAATGTGGTTAACAAGCGTACGGTCCGCATGTTGGTGAGCGATTACTATAGCCCATGGACTTGCAAATCCGAGGAATATGAGAATAATTGCATGTATGCGTCAATTTCAAAGTTAATTAATTGTGCCATTTTCAACCAAAAGGGTTATTGTCGCTTGTCAGTAAGGCGCTATTTCCATATAGCTTTAATTAGAAATCAACCTTATCAACAAGCGACAATGTGGTACCTTTTGGTTGAAAACGTCACAATTTAATAATTAAGGGACAAATGCAATTCTTTTACCGTCAACACATGTCAACATTTGTCGATCTCAGAACAATTATTATGAAAATATAAAAATTTTCAAAACATAATCATTTTGCTGGTCACTGCCAAATAACGTAAAAGAAATATTTTTATAGAAGTCACATGGTAAATATTAGTTAGGAACATACATAATTATAATAGAGTATGTAAAAGAAAATTAAATACAAGGATAAATGTACAGTCAAGGAATTTGTTTTCTGTAACATTTCTTATCTCATCTTTCATTGAATGAACACTCCTTCTTTCGTGCAAAGTCGGCTCCGTTCGGCTCAGTATTGCTCCGATCAATTATTAGGGTTGGCACAACTTGACGTCCCTATGCGTGCACGACCACAGATAAGATAATGACTTGAAGTTTGACAACCCTAAATAGCCGAAAGGGATGCCATACATTAGAAAGGGACATCATGATTCGACCCTGAATCGCTGTCAAACTTCGGGTTTGTAGGAAGTGTCCTTTATGTACGGTCAAGGGCATAAATAATAGATTCATGAAATATACAAACATTAAACATAAACAGTAAACATTCCCAAAGTTTCTAAAATATGTGTACGGTTCTCTTACACCTTAGACAATAAAGTCGTGTTCACATATTTTTGAGCCATTTGTCTGGATCTATATTTTTGCCTTACGGTAGACTATTACTTATTCTGTGTTATGACAAGGTACGAAGTGGTACAGAGATCAAATTCCTTGAAGTTGCTTAGCGGGCGAGGTGTTCAAAATGACCTTTACACGCTCTTAAGTTTTAACAATAAAGTCACGTCAAGATCATTTTGAACACTCCGCCCGCTTAGCAACTTCTGCTGCTTACTACATTGGATACTGTGTTGTCTGTCGTTTACATTCCACGTAAAATAAGACAATAAGGTCATAAGGACTGTAAAGAAGGAATAAATACTTTTTCTATATTATTGTTTTATTTAAAGTTAACTTGTGACGGTATGTAAATTATATTCAGTGATGTATTTATATATTACTAAAACAATAATTCCTTTTCACTTTGTGATTTGTTATTTTAAGTTGTGCTATTTGCAGTGCATCTATCATCTAATTCCTCAGTAAGTCAAAAGAAAGCAACGGCAACGCAATAACAAACCTTGAAGTGGTTTCCCGAATGTTTGCGAAAATATTAGTACAAATCTGGCTTAGCTCTTGCTCTTATCGACTTGGACCCTCAAGTAAAACCGATTACGGCATTATTAAATACGTTAATTTGAATGTAAAATATCATCCGCCGGTTTACTAATACTAATATTTCTAAATTTAACTTCCAAGCCTTCCCGTTGCGGCGTACAAGCCATAATAGGTCCAACAAAATACTTGCTGGCTGCAGGAAATGGACAAAGCCTGAGTAAAGTCCAAGTTTCGTTGTCTATGGAATATTTGACGCACACGGCGTCGCGGAGGCGGGTGAGGCGGAGGTAGAATTTGTTGGGGTTACCAGGAAATATGCCTAAAACAAAAAATAGCAAAATGTGAAATTTAGGAGCTTTGTAATCTCGTAAATAGTGAACTCACGTATTGTATTGGATCCCATTCATTTCCCAACAAGCGCGATGTAATCTTTTTGTGAATTTAAATTACTTTTACATGGCTACATGCCTTCAAAATCATCTTCTTACATAGGTAAATCGGGGGGCGCCAAAATGGTAAATCAGAAAAAAAATTGTTTTAAAAGACGCGAGTGTGACGCGAGCCCAAAAAACGGTTCGTTTTGCTTTTGGGTAAAAAGCTTCATCGAAGGGCGCCAAAACCCGATTTCGCTCTACCCTGATCAAGGACTCGGGCCGGCACAGGTAAATAATTATATTCTGGCAAGAAAACTTTGTTGGGATCGAGTAGTTTTAAAGATAATACATACCAGTAGCCCAGTCTGAAACTCCGTTGGTAAGAACGCTGCCGATCATAGGCTGCCCGTCGTTATACTCAATGCCAGCCTTCAACCAATGGTGCTCATCTATGTAGATCATGAGACCCGCTTGATCGTAGAGAGTTGTGAAATTTGCTTCGACGCAAACCTGAAACGAGAGCAGTTTAAGATACGTGCATACTGTAAGGTGCATTTAACAAAATTAGCAAAGAAAAGCTTGTATTATATCACTTACACCGCTTAAGGTACCTTTCTACACGCAGGTGGTTTAAAAAATTGTTACCAATATTTTGAAATAATTCAAAATCATGGGACATCATGAAATATTATTTAAAACAGCAATGATATTTTTGTAAGGTTCACGAATTCAACATTTCTTATAAACAATCATCAGAATGTGAGACTGGGGGTGATGTGGGTAGTTTCCAAAGTAAACCTCGTGTAGGAGTGGTAGTGGCAGTAGAGAGGGAAAGAAAGCTAATGTTATAAAATTATGATTTACTTTACCTCTAAAGTGAAGTCATCTTTTATTTCTACTGCATACAGATGTCCGGTAGTAAAAGCGAAACCGTAAAAGGTTTTCTGCCAAAAGTCAGTTTTATTATCAGTGGAAAATTCAAGCACTTCCTTGTTAGCTTTCCAATGTTTCGGTTCATTGAGCCATTTGAAATCATTAAAGGAAACTTTACTAAAAGAGGATGACTCCATTACAGATAACTAAAGATTACTGGAGTGTAAATATTAAAAACACGTATATTTATATGAACCAGGGGGTACGTAATAAACAAGTACGTGGCAGGAAACGGACAGTAGGGTTAGATCAGCATGAAAGTGATTGGTCTACAAATATGTACATCATACGGTTTGTTTATCAGCGATTGTTGGTTTCAAGTAATTATATAGAAAGTCCTTGAGATGGAGTTTGCTGTGCATTTTCAAGCCCTTTAGTGAAGTGATCGTTATCAACGTCGTATTTACATTCCAACTTCAGAAACAGGATTACGTAACTTCGTAACTTTACTTCGAAATTTTAGCAGATATTCAAGAAAGTAATATGGCAACACCAACAACGTCAAAGTTTTTTTTACACTCAACCCAAACCAATGAAACCAACCACGCAGATTCAAAATGGCCTCACTTCCGTCAAGTGCACACCGGCGTCATGGGCTCGCGTGGTTTATGAAGAAAATAAAGTTTATTTTTGTGTATAGATAGTCAAAAATAATATAACATTGGATTTTTAATAATAAGTTCCTGAGCTTCAATATGGGCAAACCAGGTAAGATATTTTTTACATCTTCGCTTTGACATGTATGATCGATTTTTGCGTCCAGTTAACTATGAAACTGTCACGTTTTTATGTTTATTCCGAATTTTATTGTATCAATTTATATGTTTTTACACCTAAAACAGTTTATATTTAATACTTACACTGTAACTTCTGATTTACTATGAAATATCACATGCGGTATTTTAGGTTAGGTATGGATTATGTTCGCAGCATTTCTTTGATTTTTCTTATAAAATAACCACAAGGTGGTCCACGTTGGCTTTAACTACATCTTTATTATGGTAACTGTTTTATTACGATGTTATTTCTATTCTTTATTCAGTTATTTCTTTAACCCCACGTGTAGGCTGAGGCGTCTTATCGCCCATACAAGCATACATAACCTCATTTTCCAGTTTGGGAACAACTGATATAACACCCATGCCTACACATGTGGTATGCATGTGGTGGTCTTATTTCAGTAATTTTAGTTCAATATTTCTTTCATTCCATCTATGTTATCCTATGAAATATTTTTTTTAATTTAAAAGTAGGTATAATATAATGATATTTTTGATACTTTTAGCTATGCTGATTATTTTAATACAAGTATGAGAACTATGTGATTTAGTTCTATTTACATCCATTGATTTGTTGAGGTCTATAATTATTAAGCGAGGTTTAGACTAGCAAGAACTTGCATGCAATTTACGTTACATTGCCGACTACTAAGGTAAACTGCATTCAAACTGTTTATCAGATACCGCAATGTAATGAAAATTGCATGCAAGTTCTTGCTAGTCTAAACCTCGTTTTATAGCTCCAGTAAAAACTATACATTTTAACAAAGCATATATTATCAAACTTTCTCTTCATTTAACTTGACCATTTCATTAAGGTCAAATTTTGCTTTATGTTTTCCTCAAGCTTAAAATTTAATAATCCTTGTTATCTACATTTAAGGCTGCCATCCATCCAGACTTCCTAAATTTGCTCTAGATTGGAGCCTGTCGGGACAATAAAAAAAAAAAAAAGAAATATTAAACCAAGTCTAAAGAATTAAGCCATTGTAATTAAAGTAAATGTAAACATGAAATAAATAGCGACCAAGTGCGAGTCGGACTCACGCACTAATGGTTCCGTACCATTACGCAAAAAAACGCCAAAAAATCACGTTTGTTGTATGGGAGCCCCATTTAAATATTTATTTTATTCTGTTTTTAGTATTTGTTGTTATAGCGGCAACAGAAATACATCATCTGTAAAAATTTCAAATGTCTAGACATAGACAGGCGGACAGACAGACAGACGGTCAGTGGAGTCTTAGTAATAGGGTCCCGTTTTTACCCTTTGGGTACAGAACCCTAAAAAAGAAAGAAATGTTTAACCAAGTCTTATAATTAAGCCATTGTAAATAAAATAACAAATAACATCGGATAAAAATGACTGAACATTTAGCACCATTTATAAATTGGTAATACACTTAGCTGTCAACACATATTGCGATGACAAAAATGATGATCAGTGGTCCCTCTAACCTGACCTATTCGTGAAGACTATATCCACTTACCCACTTCTGATCACCGCACTGAACTCCACTTTTAACCATATACTGGACATCACTACAACACCCGACATGTTTCAGAGTTCAACGGAGGCCGTGGCGGCGGGCGCGGTGGTTTTGGCGGCGGACGGGGCCGCGGGGGATTTGGGGGTAGAGGAGGTTTTGGAGGTCGCGGCGGCGGCGGCGGGGGTGGCGGCCGCGGGGGATTTGAGAAGAGGGGCGGCGGTAGAGGGTTTGGCAGAGGAGGAGGAGGAGGTGGTGGTAAGAATTTTTTACATATTTTAATATGTATGAGGCTTCCCTCGTGTGTGCATCATCATGCACAAAGTTAAGTGCAAATGGCGCTGCACTCGTAGAGGCTCCAGCTGCTGGTAGTGTTTAAATTTAAGTTTTCATTTAAAAATAAACTAGGTTTTGTTTATGGAATGTGAATATGATGGCAATTGAGTTGAAGATATACCATAGAAATAAACAACAGTTGGACCCTCTCCAAGTATTGACAATATTGACATCAATTTAATCTCCAAAGATACTATTTTTTTTTTTTTTTTTTTACGATAAAATGTGATTTATTTTCTATTAAAACAATAAAGTGAGCTAAAAACATAATGACCTAAACTATTTTGATACTATTTTGTATGTTCCAAATACTATGTCAGTAACAACCAGTAATATTTAATATTTAGCATCATTATTTTATTATTTTACTAATTTTCTAAACGAACTTGACATTTAACGTTGCATAAACGTCGATAAAATATAAAGTTATAATTATAGATTTTATTGCTATTTGTATGAGATGCATGTAATTTTACCTAGACTTAAGAAAATTGAGTGCCCTGACAGGGTGTCATGTACCTACCATCCTCAAACTGTAACACCTAATGTATTATGAACATGACTGCAATACAATAAAGAATAAAAAATGTTACCATTCAGTGCAAGTCCGAACCTACCTATGACCTACTGCAGAAATCGAACTTTTGCTAAAAGCCTCTATCATGCATATTCAAGCATAAGAGAGGCAGACAGATAAATGATCAAAGTTGTATGTTGAAGGTCCTCAGTTAGAGAAAGCATATCAAAACATGAGATGAGACCTATTTACTAGGATAGGACACAAAATGATGATCAGTGGTCCCTCTAACCTGACCTATTCGTGAAGACTATGTCCACTTACCCACTTCTGATGCTGCAACTCTTAACTGTCAGTATCTCATCATTTTCCTGTTCTGATTATTGTTTGGTGTTGGCAGGCCGTGGTCGCGGCGGTGGCGGTAGAGGAGGCGGTGGCTTCAAGGGAGGCAAGCAAGTTGTCATTGAGCCACACAGGTTTGTTAATAATTAACTACTTATGTGACAGTAAAGGCAGAATTCCACCTGTGTGCGTCACTGAGCACCACAAGCATGTAAAATAAAATAGATAAAATAGCCTTTTATTTCAGACATTTACAATGATATTATTATTAAAGCTTTATTTGTTTTACAGTCAGGTTATTATTACAGGCTCGAACGATATTGGACTAATATTATTAGTGTGTTGCTACTTAAACTCATACGATTTGACAGTTCGTGGACTAATAATATTAGTATAATACCTTTCGAAAAATGGGCCCCTGCTGGGCGAAAGCATTTACAATAGACAGGTTGAAATATCATTATCATTTTTGTACATATATTTTAGTAATCTTTAATCTATAATATCACACTTCTTTGTCTTTTGTCTGTTTGCCAATTGGCAAAGGCCTCCAACCTTTTCCTTTCTTTTCTATCCTGAGGTACTGTTCCAAGTTGTTCCAGTCACTTGGCGTATATCATCGTCTCACCTTTTCAAGGGTCAGCAGTGTCAGCACAAGCATATTCAGTAGAAAAATATTTGTGCCAGTAGCCGGGTCCACACAAATCGAGCATAAGCGCGAGGCGACTTCCTCGCGCACAAAACGGCCAGTGTGGACGTGCCTCGGCCGAGGCGCGCGTGTTGTATCACTTGTATCGACATTTTTAGACGTGATCGCGCGCGCCGCCTCGGCCCAGGCACGTCTACACTGGCCGTTTTGTGCGCGAGAAAATTGCCTCGCGCGTATGCTCGCTCTGTGTGGACCCGGCTAGTGCCACACTGCCGCACTCTGGTGGAATTCCGCCGTGAGGCTAACAAAACTGGTTGTGCAGACAAATAATTAGGTTTTGCTAAGATCTACTGATATCTAGAATCAGGAAGAGTATATTGACAGTTGTTTGAAATTGTTATCTGATGAAAATTTTCTATTTCTTTTTAATGGACGCACGAGACTAATAAGTCTCCACACTTACAGTTACTTGTTAACTTTGAAATGATGTTTTCTACAAAACTTTCGTTCTTCTGAAAGCGAATGCTTGAAGCAACTTTTGTATCTGATCAACTACAAACCACAATATTCTCAAGACTCCATCTTTTCTTTTTGTTGATCGTCTTTTACTTTTCTTAGACACGCTGGAGTATTCATCGCCAGAGGCAAAGAGGATGCGCTAGTGACCAAAAATCTTGTGCCGGGGTCAGAAGTTTATGGAGAAAAGAGGATATCTGTGGAGGTTTGTATATTTATTATGTTAACCTTGAACTTTAATCTGGCTTTTGTAGAAGAATAAAACAGCCTTGAAATTATTAGTTTTAGTTACGGACATTGATATTCTATACGTATTCAGTAGTAAGTACACAATCTCACAGGAAAAATGGTCATGAGTAAATAGTTATTTCGCAATATAATACTCTTGTTTTTTATGGCCATTGCAGAAGCTCTGGCCCTTTGACTAGATTTATCAATTTCAATTCAATTTCAATTTATTTAAAACAAAATGCAATTTACAGGACTAGCCTAAGTCATTACATAATGTGTTAAAGCTATTTTATCTTTTTCTTCTTGCTCCTCGCGTTATCCCGGCATTTTGCCACGGCTCATGGGAGCTTGGGGTCCGCTTGACAACTAATCCCAAGAATTGACGTAGGTACTAGTTTTTACGAAAGCGACTGCCATCTGACCTTTCAAGAGGGAAACTAGGCCTTATTGGGTTTATTTAGTCCGGTTTCCTCACATTCCTTCACCGAAAAGGAACTGGTGAATATAAAATTATATTTCGTACATAAGTTCCGAAAAACTCATTGGTACGAGCCGGGGTTTGAAGCCACGACCTCCGGATTGAAAGTCACACGCTCTTACCGCTAGGCCACCAGCGCTTCTATTTTATCTTTTTGCAATGTAATATTTTTATCTACTTTACTAGTTACTGAACCAACGTGATGATTAGTGGTCCCTCTAACCTGACCTATTCGTGAAGACTATATCCACTTACCCACTTCTGATTCTCCCACCAACCCCCTACTTATTTCCCCCTAATTTATATCCACTAACTAAGAACTTCTTTGCAGACCGACGGAGAAAAGGTGGAATACAGAGTATGGAACCCGTTCAGGTCAAAGTTGGCAGCGGCCATCATGGGCGGTGTGGATGCTATACACATGCCTCCGGGCTCCAGGGTGCTGTATCTTGGAGCTGCTAGTGGAACTACTGTCAGTCATGTATCTGATGTTGTTGGACCGGTAAGTTGATGGCATAGTTTGGGGGTATTTTCTTGTTGAAATTCAGTTAGCATGATTAACTTTACACATTGAAAAGCTTTGAAAGTAATCTGTATAAAAGCAATGTAACCTTAGAAGAATAAGATAATATAACATTTAATTTAGAAAATTTGATTGAAGTAAAAGTTTCTCTAAGAATTGGTTTCTACTGAAATATGTGTGCATAAAGTGAAACGATTTATTATTATTTATTAACGATTCATAGCATTTATTGCAGCCATAGTTTGTACGTTATTCTTATAAATCTAATTAGGGTTCCGTACCCAAAGGGTAAAAACGAGACTATTACTAAGACTCCTCTGTCCGTCTGTCTGTCACCAGGCTGTAACCATGATAGCTAGACAGTTGACATTTTCACAGATGATGTATTTCTGTTTCCGCTATAACAACAAATACTAAAAAGTACGGAACCCTCTGTGGGCGAGTCCGACTCGCACTTGTCCGGTTTTATTTTAGTTTCACTTATACATTTTGGAAACTGTTTTTTTTTTTCTTTTCAAAATTGAGTTACAGTACAGCTAAGTACGTAACTAATATTCATTTTATGCTATTTAAAATCAAACTAAATTCTTAATGATGATTAGTGGTCCCTCTAACCTGACCTATTCGTGAAGACTATGTCCACTTACCCACTTCTGATAACCCTCAACCATACAAAGCTTCACCTGCTTACTTCGCAAACTGAACCCTATTTCTATTACAGGAGGGTCTGGTGTACGCTGTGGAGTTCTCCCACCGATCTGGACGTGATCTTATCAATGTGGCAAAGAAGAGGACAAATATTATACCTATCATTGAAGATGCCAGGCACCCGCTTAAATACAGGTTGGTTATGGAAACAATTAAATACAAGTTTAGTATGAAAAAAAAGAAAAAAAAATGCTACAGTAGTACAAAAGACTTTAGGATCAACGGCTATTAAAGTATATAGCGTTGTAATAATGCTCTGCTCCCACATTGGCTGTTATTAAATGTAATACAGGTTAGAAAAAAATAATGGGGCCCGGAGGGAAAGTGCCTTAAAACCTTAAGTTAGCTCATTTTACTCCAAGGATGTTTCCTTAATTTTCTTCTTTAATTTTTTTAAACTGCATTCAAAGATTCCAAAAAATAGTTGATTCCTTTAAGTAAAATGATTTTATTCAATGCATTTTTAAACAATAATTTATAAACTGTAATAGATGTCATATATTAAAGAAAAAGTGACGAAGCCCTCCAGTGGTGAAGGCCGGATTCGAACCGGCGTCTTTACCTATCGCGGCTAACGCCATGAACCCCTAGGCCACCCCGCCACGGCGGTGCCCGTCCGAATTTCTCGACTATATGCCATCTTAGTAAGACTAGGCGTCTTTGACCAACTCTAAATAATAATAATTTATACTTTAGTGTTGCAAATGAAAATGACAATATAAGGATACTTGTTTTCATTGCTAAGTCAAATGTGTTCGACTAAAGAGTTGTTAATTATGAAAAGAATTAAAATTAAATCTGAGTAATCTGACTAAATGATGATTTCGTTCTTCTAAATCTTTCATGTTGATACATTGAACTCTCTCTCTGATTGCACAGCAGCAGCACATCACTTAGTTTTCACAACATATCGGCCACATCACTAACACATACACGTCCATATTTCAGAATGCTGGTGGGCATGGTGGACACGATATTCGCGGACGTGGCTCAGCCCGACCAGGCGAGGATCGTCAGTCTGAACGCGCAACACTTTTTGAAGAACGGAGGACATTTTGTTATTTCCATCAAGGTATGTCTATTGATATTTTAAGTTTTTTAGGAATCTTGGGAAAATCAGTCTAAATCTAATAAGGCCTAAAGTGGTGTTAAATAGAACAGACAAATAATGTAAACAAATATGACGATTTTGTTAGCATTTGTGAACATATTTTAGTACCTATGATACATTTTAATATAGTATACATATGTAATAATAAAAATCAAAATCAGAAAAATCAAAATTTATTTATTTGTAAACAGGTTAAATGTGACGTTTTCAACCAAAAGGTACCACATTGTCGCTTGTCTATAAGGATGATTTCTAATTGAAGCTATATGGAAATAGCGCCTTACTGACAAGCGACAATAAGTACCCTTTTGGTTGAAAATGGCACATATAGATCTTATACAATAATTTATGTTTCACTATGTTTTGTCATTTGGCATACAAATATAATTTAAAAAAAAGTATGATTTGTATGTAAATTGACCACAACTGTCATTCTATTATTTGGGATATAAAACAGAATACAACCGGAATACAAAAGAAAGTGCTGATGATGATTGTAAATTGTAATGTTACAAATGTAACATCCCGAGAAATGTTAAAATTTTAATCTTATGATGAAAACTAAACGCTAAATCTTTCATGTTGATAAAGAACTCTCTCACTGAGGATTCCACTTTCCTTATTCTCACTTCTCCTAACTTCTCTAGCACCTCACTAACTTTTTTCTATTTCTCAGGCCTCCTGTATCGACTCGACGGCCCAACCCGAAGCCGTGTTCGCGGCCGAAGTGAAGAAATTACAAGCTGACAAACTGAAACCCCAAGAACAGCTGACATTAGAACCTTACGAGCGAGACCACGCGGTCGTCATCGGGGTTTTTAGACCACCAGCCAAGAAAGACAAATAGATTACTTGACTATCAAAAGCTAGATTTTTAGGATTACGTCAATATGAATTTATAGACCGCGAGCTACGAACACATTTTAATTACCAATAGCCTCCCGGGCTCCTGAAATGGTTAAGGGCGATGCGTAATGAATTCTAGTGGATGTCCGCTGCCTCCTTTAGTTGGTTGAGGAATGGCAGACACCGAAACATTGATTTAAAAAAATCGTCAGCCGGTTGTATCGCGGTGGAAAGAGCGTCAGCTGGTCGCATGAATTTTTATGATAGTGATTCAAAGTCATGCAACGTTTATTGAAACGCCTGATGGCATGCTGCATACTTTGCGGACAATGGTAAAGCGCAATTTTTTTACATGGTCATGTGATCAGCTGACGGACTTCCCACCGCAATAAAACCGGCTGCCTATTTTTTTAATTCATGATAGTATCTAAACTATCATCTGACGAAGTATCAACCAGGAGGCAATGATTAACGATATATGCTCCCGGCTCGCGGTCTATTAAGGCTAATATACCGTGCCTAATACTTTTCTGTTATATTAAATAACAGGGAACACCCAATAATTCCGAAATATGTTTTTCCGAATTTCATAAGCACGATTTTCATAATCCCGATTTTTATAAGTCCGAAATATCAAAATTACGATTTTTAAAAACACGATGGAAGAAAATCACGAATGTGCTATTTCCGAAAAATTTAAATCCAATTGTCATTTTACCGAAAGCTTAGTTCCGATTTAACACTTTTCCGAAAAAATGTTTTTCCGAATTCTTAAATTCCGTAAAACCATTGTCCGATCAGAAATAAAATAATTCGGAATTCAGAAATTCGGTCTTATGTAAGGTCGGAAAAATGAAATTCGTGATATTAAAATGAAGACGCGTTTCGTTTGAGTAATTCGGTCTTTTATAAGGTCGGAAAAATGAAATTAGTGATATTCAAATGAGGACTCACGTTTTAGTAATTATTACGGGTGCCTGTCGTGCCGCATCACGTTAAATTCGCCATAAAATATTTTTGGCATAAAAATTCGGCATAAATAAATTCGGATTCGGAGATTCGACCTCCAAGAAAACCAAGAAAGTGGGGGTTAGGTTAGGTTAGAACGGCGACCCCCACTAAAAATAATTGTTTTTAGAGAAGTAGAAGGAAGAACATCAATTCGGAATCAAAAAATTCGGAATAATGGCAATTCGGAATTCGTGATTTCAAAAATCGTAAATATAAAATTCGGCGTTTTTCACTGTCGGAATTGTTATAATCGGAATTTAAAATTTCGAAATAATGGCAATTCGGAATTCGTGATTTCAAAAATCGTAATTGTTAAATTTCGGTGTTTGTCACTATCGGAATTGTTATAATCGGAATTATCTGGTTCGGAATTTACAAAATTCGGCTTTTCGGAAATATAAATCTTCGTGATTTTCATCATTCGTAATTACGACAGTCGGAATTTTGATAGGTCGAGCATTTAAAAATCGGTATTCTGAAATTCGGCATAACATTTTTCGGAATTATGTAGTGTACCCAGCTTTCACACATGTAAGATTCCTGTTTGTCATTGTGTTGCTATTAAAAAGATATATGAAGTTGAAAAGTATTTGATATACTGCCGATATGTCATGTTTTAGTATAAGTATAATGTTAAGTAAGTTTTATTGGCATACGTGAGATGTATGTGTAAGTTTTAAGAGAATGATAAAATATAAATGATGGTGCGAATGACAAATACTGTTTTATTTTGTATCTTAACCATAACTAGATATAAATTTGATCTCGTGTTTAGCACTGTCTATTCCTATTCATACCCAGCCTCTAGTGAAAACGAGGGATAAAAAAATCTCTCCAAATCGGAATAAATCCACATCACTGGGGACAACGCAAATTAATTGCCAATGATTTCTTCAGAAAGAGTCGATTAGGTCTGTTCATGAAGCACACGTAAGTATTTTGTGCGTTTTGTAAACTAAATATTAAAAACCTGATTCTCACATCCTGGTGTTTTTAGGTTCTTTCAACTGAGAATCACTAGCATATTCAATCCTGATGATAAAAAAAGTCCCAAAAAGTATGAAAATTGTACATTCCATTACGCTACGTACTACCACTTGTGTTTTTTTTTTACATTAAAACGTGACGTAATGCTGCAGGCTCCTGGTTCCCGATATTCAAACTGCCCTTTTCAGTGGCAAACTAAACTGCTCTTGTCAGAGCAACTTCACACGTTTCTCTGCTTAACCGCGGAGTATGTCAATCGCAAACTGTTCTTATTAGAACAGTGTCACTGTTTCTCAGCACACGGTGTCAATCGATGTATATTTATGTAATGTGCTCCCACAGGATGAACATTTTGGAACATCTTTTTTTTTAATGGCAGGATGGAGAATGCTGTCGATTCTGAGTAGAATGAGCCCAAGAATGTCCAGATTTGAAACAATCAGGTTTTCAATATTTATTGTATAGTAGAAATTAGTGCATATGCCAATCCGACTCCCAAGCTCCCATAAGCTGGGAAGAACTGATAGAAATGTTACCTTTTTTGCTAATCAAAATTGACCCTCACCACCAAGAAACGCGATCATTCATAAAGTCACAACCTTTTGGACGCCAATGACGGATATATCGGCGCCGCAGGTCCAACGCCAAAGACCGATTAATCGGTCAAAGACCACAGAGCAACATAGACCTACGTGCATGTGCATAAAGTTCAATTTCAGTTTTGACACTTCGGTGGCGTGGCGTCCGAGTGACAGCTTTTGTGTATGACACGGCGTAGAAAAAGTTAACACATTCACCGCTGAGCTACGATCGTAGCCGATAACATGGATTTCCCGGTATGTAGCGCAAATGCTTCGTAGAGGCAAAACGACGTGTCGTGATTAGCGCTGAATAGGTTAATCTTTTTGTTGTCATTGTTTTCTAATTCGTAATTGCTCTAAACGAGATCTGATGCTCTAGTTCGAAGTCTCTTTCTGTCATACTAAAATTGTTTCTTATGGTCCCACCCTGGCAATGTTATATATATAACATTGTGTGACAAGGACAAGGTAAAACACTATCATGATGTCCCTCTTGACGATGTTATACACGGTGGCTAAAAAATAAGTGCATTCCCGTTGCCAGGGAGGTTTTGGGATTATACTGAGCAACTTCTACTATGGTACCAACCCCGAAATCGCGAAAAAAAATTGGCTGTTTCATGCATTTCGGCTGCTCCATTTTCTGTGGGAGGATAAAAAAAATTTTTATCGCGATTTTGTGGTTGTTCTCATAGTAAAAGTTGCTCTGTATAATCCCAGAAACTCCCTGGCAACGGGAATGCACTTATTTTTTACCCACCCTGTATGCGATGCCAGTGTGCGACCACCATTAGAGTACCATTTTGGTATTTTAAAAGGTTCATTACCTAAAGGTAAATTTAGATACAGATGGATAGTCTAAGGAAAAAACGTGCCTCGAAAATCAAGAAAATTTGATTCTCGATCAAAGGGCGCTACTAGCTTTGGCCTACTGTCGTATAGATGGCGTTGACGGTTTCGTTTGTTTAACAATTTTAACGCATATCAGTGAAAGAACATGGAACATGGGTCAAAATCATAAAAATAATTAATGCAAATAAAAAAAATCATTTATCCATATTTAAATACATTTTATCGTATTTTTATAAATCTTCATTTTTAGTTATAAAGTGTGTCGATAGATGGCAGTGAATTTACTGTGGTTACAAAATCTACTATGACAGTACCGCTCTATTTTATTATATCCTCTTTGCTAAAGGTAAATAAAAGCCATATAACATATATTGTCACTCCCCCCCGCTGTCACTGTCATCACTGCCGCCGTTTTGGACCTTTTGCCGACGTCGCGGGCGCTCCTCGTCACTATCATCATCATCATCATCAAAGTCCTGTTCGTCAAAGGAAGCGTCGCTCGCTGATTGTCGCTCTACTTCCATCTCTTCGTCCGAAGTGTCTGTGGAATAAGTTTTTATTTATAAATATTAAATTTGAACACCATAGATGGTGCTGGCCGGGGTGCAGGCAGGCCGAAAAGGAGATGGCGGGACGACTTAGACGCATTTTATCCGGATTGGCGGGACACTACAAACGACAGGGTCGAGTGGAGGAAACGAGGGGAGGCCTTTGCCCAGCAGTGGGACACTAAATTAGGCTAGTGAAAAAAAAAATTGAAAAAAAACTGCCTACGCACAAAAATGCTTTACATAATTTTGGAAAAGAGCTGATACTGTTCAAACTGCTGGATCGATTTTTTCGATTGGATTTTCGAAAAACGGGACCCTTTTACTAAGACTCCGCTGTCCGTCCGTCTATCAGTTTGACTATCATTTCTGACTTTTGTATTTATTTAATGCAATGGGTCCTATATAGACATTTGATCCTAAAAATAAACCTGATCGATTGATAGCATATATAAGATTAATACTCTGAGCCAGAAGGCGAAAAATCTCCTTATATGATCATATTTTTCAAAGAGACGTTGATATTCGTAGACGTAGAAAAAATATATGTAGTTCTTGATTATATTATCTTCAATTTATAAGCTTCCGATACACAAATTGACACTTCGCTCGATACAATTAATTCCCAAAGTAACCTCTAACTAGGACTTTTAATCCAACTTTAATCGGTTATTTATTATGTGACTCTATTAACAAAAAAAAAAAGAAAAAACAATCTTAACTTAAATAGTAATTTTACCGCTTTCGAATTTCGATATTGTAAGGCAAAGTTTTTAAAATAAATAATAAAAATCGACAAAATGTCACTTGGCGCTCATGGTCTTTCCCGTTCTTTCTTGCGAAATGTGACAGTGATAGCGGCAAACCGATGGAACGGCCCTAATGAAAATTTGTCATCAAGCCTATAGCTGGCGTTAGGTGTAACCACACAAGTTCAAGTTCACTTACCATTGTAGTCAATGAATGGTTCCTCGGCGGGCGCCGTTTGTTTTTCTGCCCGCTGTGCTAGTGTGAGCTGCAGCCTTCCGGACACGTTGAGGAGCTGACACAGGTGTGCGCGTCTACACACACGAACAAAATTATTATTTTTTCATTATAAGCAAAGATAGATATAACTCCGTAATAGATGGATACAGTCTAAGGAAAAAACGTGCCTCGAAAATCAAGAAAATTTGATTCTCGTTCAGAGGGCGCTACTAGTTTTGGCCTACAGTCGTATAGATGGCGTTGACGGTTTCGTTTGTTATTTAACAATTTTAACGCATATCAGTGAAAGAACATGGGTCAAAATCATAAAAATAATTAATGCAAATAAAAAAAATCATTTATCTATATTTAAATACATTCTATCGTATTTTTATAAATCTTCATTTTTAGTTTTAAAGTGTGTCGACAGATGGCAGTGAATTTACTGGGGTTACAAAATTTACTATGACAGTACCGCTCTAGTATAAGTTACTCTATGATTATAAGTAAGTAATAAACACTACGAAAAACTATTGGTCACAGCATATGATACATAATATACACGGTGGCTAAAAAATAAGTGCATTCCCGTTGCCAGGGAGGTTTTGGGATTATATTGAGCAACTTTTACTTTACAGCGATAGATGGCGCTAGTAGGTCCCATCATTTATAATTTGTAATAAGTATTATTGTCCACAGATGTTATCTATTCGAGAGTAGACCAAAGGTGTAGGCGCCATCTGTCCGAGAATAAAATTTTCTTGTCTTCCAAGGCACGTTGTTAGACTATATTCATCACGTAGTTAGTAGGAATCTCTATTTTTTTAGCCACCCTGTATATGGATAAATGATTGCATTCATTATTTTTATATGATTTTGACCCAAGTTCTTTTACTGATATGCATTAAAAGTGTTAAAAACGAAACCGTCAACGCCATCTAGTCGAGAATATGCCAAAGGTGGTAAAACGTGGTGGCGCCATCTGTTCGATAATCAAATTTTCTTGATTTCCGAGGCACGTTTTTTCCTTAGGTTTAGGGTTAAGTTTTTACGTTATATCCATCTTATACCGAGTTATATCATTGCTTGAAGTGTCAATGTACATGTTTATGTTTCAGAATCAGGCCACAAGATGGCCCTCCAACGCGAAAGGCCCCTATAGAGTTTGTTTTACCTGTTGGTGAAAGTGGCGAGTAGAGTGGCCAGCCGCTCGGCGTTGTGTGTGTTCATGGTGGCCAGCAGCAGGGCGGCGTGCGAGCGCAGGATGGCGGACACCCATACGCATACTGTGGCGCATCTGTGGACAATAATACTTATTAGAAATTATGAATTATGGGACCTACTGGCGCCATATATCGTTGAAAAGCGGAAATTTGGTGTACTGTCATAGTAAATTTTGTAGTCACACGATTAAAATTAAAAATATCAAAAAATGTATATACACGGTGTTACTTGAGCCACTGAAAACCTGAGACACAAAAACAGATTTTTTTTATTTTAAACTCATCTTGAGTATTTATTATTTAATCCGATAAATATTTAAAAAAATATTCGTTGTTTAGTTTTCTTAACAATTCTATTCGACTGGTAATTCTACACAAGATACTTGGTCGTTTTAGTGACATAAAACAATTGCTAGTTACCATCGTAAACACTGTTAACTGACCATTTGCATACCTTACTGCAACGAGATAAGGTTTACCAATGGCCAGTTAAGGGTGTTGCTCATTGACAAATAACTTGTCAAATGCTAGTTATTGATATTGTTGCATTACAAACTTGTAGTTAGCATGAAAAAAGATAAAAAAAATACCCCCATTAACATATAGCGCAACCGATTCTCCTATCGATTCTGAACAAACTGTTTTTAGGTTTTCAGTGGGTCATGAAACGCCGTGTATACATGTATATGGATAAATTATTTTTTTATTTGTATTTATTATTTTTATATGATTTTGACCCATGTTATTTCACTGATATGCGCTAAAATTGTTAAATAACAAACGAAACCGTCAACGCTATTCGAGAGTAGACCAAAGGTGTAGGCGCCATCTGTCCGAGAATAAAATTTTCTTGACTTCCAAGGCACGTTGTTAGACTATACTCATCACGTAGTTACATAGGTGTTGGCGATACTCACGTGGCGGTACGCTTGGTGGCGAGCGTGGCGAGGAGGTCGAGCAGCGGCGGCACGCACTCCGCGGGGAGCTGCGCCGTGGTGCGCGCCCTTAGACTATACTCATCACGTAGTTACATAGGTGTTGGCGATACTCACGTGGCGGTACGCTTGGTGGCGAGCGTGGCGAGGAGGTCGAGCAGCGGCGGCACGCACTCCGCGGGGAGCTGCGCCGTGGTGCGCGCCCTTAGACTATACTCATCACGTAGTTACATAGGTGTTGGCGATACTCACGTGGCGGTACGCTTGGTGGCGAGCGTGGCGAGGAGGTCGAGCAGCGGCGGCACGCACTCCGCGGGGAGCTGCGCCGTGGTGCGCGCCCTTAGACTATACTCATCACGTAGTTACATAGGTGTTGGCGATACTCACGTGGCGGTACGCTTGGTGGCGAGCGTGGCGAGGAGGTCGAGCAGCGGCGGCACGCACTCCGCGGGGAGCTGCGCCGTGGTGCGCGCCCTTAGACTATACTCATCACGTAGTTACATAGGTGTTGGCGATACTCACGTGGCGGTACGCTTGGTGGCGAGCGTGGCGAGGAGGTCGAGCAGCGGCGGCACGCACTCCGCGGGGAGCTGCGCCGTGGTGCGCGCCCTTAGACTATACTCATCACGTAGTTACATAGGTGTTGGCGATACTCACGTGGCGGTACGCTTGGTGGCGAGCGTGGCGAGGAGGTCGAGCAGCGGCGGCACGCACTCCGCGGGGAGCTGCGCCGTGGTGCGCGCCCTTAGACTATACTCATCACGTAGTTACATAGGTGTTGGCGATACTCACGTGGCGGTACGCTTGGTGGCGAGCGTGGCGAGGAGGTCGAGCAGCGGCGGCACGCACTCCGCGGGGAGCTGCGCCGTGGTGCGCGCCCTTAGACTATACTCATCACGTAGTTACATAGGTGTTGGCGATACTCACGTGGCGGTACGCTTGGTGGCGAGCGTGGCGAGGAGGTCGAGCAGCGGCGGCACGCACTCCGCGGGGAGCTGCGCCGTGGTGCGCGCCCTTAGACTATACTCATCACGTAGTTACATAGGTGTTGGCGATACTCACGTGGCGGTACGCTTGGTGGCGAGCGTGGCGAGGAGGTCGAGCAGCGGCGGCACGCACTCCGCGGGGAGCTGCGCCGTGGTGCGCGCCCTTAGACTATACTCATCACGTAGTTACATAGGTGTTGGCGATACTCACGTGGCGGTACGCTTGGTGGCGAGCGTGGCGAGGAGGTCGAGCAGCGGCGGCACGCACTCCGCGGGGAGCTGCGCCGTGGTGCGCGCCCTTAGACTATACTCATCACGTAGTTACATAGGTGTTGGCGATACTCACGTGGCGGTACGCTTGGTGGCGAGCGTGGCGAGGAGGTCGAGCAGCGGCGGCACGCACTCCGCGGGGAGCTGCGCCGTGGTGCGCGCCCTTAGACTATACTCATCACGTAGTTACATAGGTGTTGGCGATACTCACGTGGCGGTACGCTTGGTGGCGAGCGTGGCGAGGAGGTCGAGCAGCGGCGGCACGCACTCCGCGGGGAGCTGCGCCGTGGTGCGCGCCCTTAGACTATACTCATCACGTAGTTACATAGGTGTTGGCGATACTCACGTGGCGGTACGCTTGGTGGCGAGCGTGGCGAGGAGGTCGAGCAGCGGCGGCACGCACTCCGCGGGGAGCTGCGCCGTGGTGCGCGCCCTTAGACTATACTCATCACGTAGTTACATAGGTGTTGGCGATACTCACGTGGCGGTACGCTTGGTGGCGAGCGTGGCGAGGAGGTCGAGCAGCGGCGGCACGCACTCCGCGGGGAGCTGCGCCGTGGTGCGCGCCCTTAGACTATACTCATCACGTAGTTACATAGGTGTTGGCGATACTCACGTGGCGGTACGCTTGGTGGCGAGCGTGGCGAGGAGGTCGAGCAGCGGCGGCACGCACTCCGCGGGGAGCTGCGCCGTGGTGCGCGCCCTTAGACTATACTCATCACGTAGTTACATAGGTGTTGGCGATACTCACGTGGCGGTACGCTTGGTGGCGAGCGTGGCGAGGAGGTCGAGCAGCGGCGGCACGCACTCCGCGGGGAGCTGCGCCGTGGTGCGCGCCCTTAGACTATACTCATCACGTAGTTACATAGGTGTTGGCGATACTCACGTGGCGGTACGCTTGGTGGCGAGCGTGGCGAGGAGGTCGAGCAGCGGCGGCACGCACTCCGCGGGGAGCTGCGCCGTGGTGCGCGCCCTTAGACTATACTCATCACGTAGTTACATAGGTGTTGGCGATACTCACGTGGCGGTACGCTTGGTGGCGAGCGTGGCGAGGAGGTCGAGCAGCGGCGGCACGCACTCCGCGGGGAGCTGCGCCGTGGTGCGCGCCCTTAGACTATACTCATCACGTAGTTACATAGGTGTTGGCGATACTCACGTGGCGGTACGCTTGGTGGCGAGCGTGGCGAGGAGGTCGAGCAGCGGCGGCACGCACTCCGCGGGGAGCTGCGCCGTGGTGCGCGCCCTTAGACTATACTCATCACGTAGTTACATAGGTGTTGGCGATACTCACGTGGCGGTACGCTTGGTGGCGAGCGTGGCGAGGAGGTCGAGCAGCGGCGGCACGCACTCCGCGGGGAGCTGCGCCGTGGTGCGCGCCCTTAGACTATACTCATCACGTAGTTACATAGGTGTTGGCGATACTCACGTGGCGGTACGCTTGGTGGCGAGCGTGGCGAGGAGGTCGAGCAGCGGCGGCACGCACTCCGCGGGGAGCTGCGCCGTGGTGCGCGCCCTTAGACTATACTCATCACGTAGTTACATAGGTGTTGGCGATACTCACGTGGCGGTACGCTTGGTGGCGAGCGTGGCGAGGAGGTCGAGCAGCGGCGGCACGCACTCCGCGGGGAGCTGCGCCGTGGTGCGCGCCCTTAGACTATACTCATCACGTAGTTACATAGGTGTTGGCGATACTCACGTGGCGGTACGCTTGGTGGCGAGCGTGGCGAGGAGGTCGAGCAGCGGCGGCACGCACTCCGCGGGGAGCTGCGCCGTGGTGCGCGCCCTTAGACTATACTCATCACGTAGTTACATAGGTGTTGGCGATACTCACGTGGCGGTACGCTTGGTGGCGAGCGTGGCGAGGAGGTCGAGCAGCGGCGGCACGCACTCCGCGGGGAGCTGCGCCGTGGTGCGCGCCCTTAGACTATACTCATCACGTAGTTACATAGGTGTTGGCGATACTCACGTGGCGGTACGCTTGGTGGCGAGCGTGGCGAGGAGGTCGAGCAGCGGCGGCACGCACTCCGCGGGGAGCTGCGCCGTGGTGCGCGCCCTTAGACTATACTCATCACGTAGTTACATAGGTGTTGGCGATACTCACGTGGCGGTACGCTTGGTGGCGAGCGTGGCGAGGAGGTCGAGCAGCGGCGGCACGCACTCCGCGGGGAGCTGCGCCGTGGTGCGCGCCCTTAGACTATACTCATCACGTAGTTACATAGGTGTTGGCGATACTCACGTGGCGGTACGCTTGGTGGCGAGCGTGGCGAGGAGGTCGAGCAGCGGCGGCACGCACTCCGCGGGGAGCTGCGCCGTGGTGCGCGCCCTTAGACTATACTCATCACGTAGTTACATAGGTGTTGGCGATACTCACGTGGCGGTACGCTTGGTGGCGAGCGTGGCGAGGAGGTCGAGCAGCGGCGGCACGCACTCCGCGGGGAGCTGCGCCGTGGTGCGCGCCCTTAGACTATACTCATCACGTAGTTACATAGGTGTTGGCGATACTCACGTGGCGGTACGCTTGGTGGCGAGCGTGGCGAGGAGGTCGAGCAGCGGCGGCACGCACTCCGCGGGGAGCTGCGCCGTGGTGCGCGCCCTTAGACTATACTCATCACGTAGTTACATAGGTGTTGGCGATACTCACGTGGCGGTACGCTTGGTGGCGAGCGTGGCGAGGAGGTCGAGCAGCGGCGGCACGCACTCCGCGGGGAGCTGCGCCGTGGTGCGCGCCCTTAGACTATACTCATCACGTAGTTACATAGGTGTTGGCGATACTCACGTGGCGGTACGCTTGGTGGCGAGCGTGGCGAGGAGGTCGAGCAGCGGCGGCACGCACTCCGCGGGGAGCTGCGCCGTGGTGCGCGCCCTTAGACTATACTCATCACGTAGTTACATAGGTGTTGGCGATACTCACGTGGCGGTACGCTTGGTGGCGAGCGTGGCGAGGAGGTCGAGCAGCGGCGGCACGCACTCCGCGGGGAGCTGCGCCGTGGTGCGCGCCCTTAGACTATACTCATCACGTAGTTACATAGGTGTTGGCGATACTCACGTGGCGGTACGCTTGGTGGCGAGCGTGGCGAGGAGGTCGAGCAGCGGCGGCACGCACTCCGCGGGGAGCTGCGCCGTGGTGCGCGCCCTTAGACTATACTCATCACGTAGTTACATAGGTGTTGGCGATACTCACGTGGCGGTACGCTTGGTGGCGAGCGTGGCGAGGAGGTCGAGCAGCGGCGGCACGCACTCCGCGGGGAGCTGCGCCGTGGTGCGCGCCGCCGCCGCGCGGCTCGACGAGTGCACCACCATCTCCAGGATACTACGAGTACACAACAACAACATATTACACAACACAACACCACACCACAGAATAACTAATAATGTTTTCTACTCGTCGACTATAATCTGTGTATTACGACTTAATATACAACACTACAACCTTACTCTTTTCAACGTTGGATAGTCTATGGCACTTCAGACTCGAGCATAAGAATTTTATCGATACGGTTTAGTCAATTATAAAAATTTTGAAAATAGAACTTCATACATTTCGATAAAATATTCCGTGTTTAAGGAGACTCGAATCAATGCAAATTAGCCTACTTAAACACGCTGCTGCGTCGCATCTGCTTTGTGATTGGTTGGCCAACAAAAACATTTTATTTTATGATGTAGTAGAAACAATTGCTTCGTAAGTCAGAAACGCGCATGTGACACCCTTACCCTTAGCAACATCCATACCCTACGAAACCGCTTAGCGTTGCTTGTTAGTCTCCATAGGCTACGGTGGCTAAAATCGAGAAAAAAACTGTTTTAAAATTGAATTTAGCAAGGAGCAAGTACCAGGGCCTCATGAGTTACGAGGAGGCGTCGTTGACCAACCCGCCGGGGGTCCGGGCCCGGCGGCTGGGGCACGTACGAGTAGTATATTTTTGATTTGTTTACCTATATGATTCTACTAGTTGAAAGTATTATTTTTTTGTCTCGTAGAAAAAGTATTGTATACAATAGTGATTTAATCAAGCTTTTCAATCTCGTACCTTAACTTAAACACGGTACTCGACTGAAAAGCTCTCTATTATAATCACGATTGTATAAAATACTATATTGATACGGTTTAGTCAATTATAAAAATATTGAAAATAGAACTTCATACATTTCGAATTTTTGATAAAATATTTCTTGTTTAAGGAGACACGATTCGATGCAAATTAGCCTACATAAACACGCTGCTGCGTAGCATCTGCTTTGTGATCGGTTGGCCAACAAAAACATTTTATGTTGTAGTAGAAACGATTGCTTCATAAGTCAGAAACGCGCATGTGACACCCTTAGTCTCCATAAGCTACGGTCGCCAAAATCGAGAAAAACACTGTCTAAAAATTGAATTTAGCGCGGAGCAGGTACCAGGGCCTCATGAGTTACGAGGAGGTGTCGTTGACCAACCCGCCGGGGGCGCCGGGCCCGGCGGCCGGGGCGTGTACGAGTATGAGGGTATCGCGGCTGCTCGCGTATCTTAGCTATATACTTTTGATTTGTTTACCTATATGATTCTACTAGTTTAAAGTATTATTTTTGTTGACTCGTAAAAAAATATTGTATACAACAGTGATATAATCAAGCTTTTCAATCTCGTACCCAATTAAGGCCACTCAGCAAGCTTGGCCTTAACACAGTACTCGACTGAGAAGCTCTCCATTATACCACGATTATATAAAATACTATTGTTCCTTTCGGCGTCGAGACCCTGGGTCCGTGGGGTCCTGGCGCTGAGTCTCTTTGGAGACCTTTCAAAGAGACTCAGGGACGCAACTGGGGACCAGGGAGCTGGCAGTTACCTCGCTGAACGCTTCTAGCAGTTCAGCGGGATAACGCAGCCAGCATCTCAGGGAGCTTGCCGCAGGGGCCTTTTTAGATTTAGTTTAGTTTAGTTTTATTTTTGAATAGTCTGTATTTATAGGTAGATTATTTGTTACCGGTTACCCGTGAATAAGATGCATGTAACTGCCTCGAAATATCCGAAGCTCAAAAACAATACAAAAGGTAATCACGGTCATATCCCTGTCAATAAAAGTCTAGTGAAACTAACCGTGAATCATTAAAACTGTTAATTTTAAGTTGTTCTTATTTATTGTTTTTGACATTTTTTTTTGTACCTTATACATATATGAATAAATTCGTAGCGTATTAAAAAAAACATTAATTATGTAGCTCAAAACCATGGGCGAAGGTTCATTTTGACGGCGCGAGAACTCGCAAGCGAGTTTTATTTCATTGCGGTATTTGACCAGTCGGCTGAATTAAACTCATATGAAATTAGATTCAACAATTCCAAATTGGTTTTTGAACCAGAGGGCCTATCACAAACAGCTTCGTTTGTCCATTTGTCTCGAATATGCTAGAGTGATAGAAAAGCAGATAACGAAATTTCAATAAGAGTTTTGAATGATTCACGGTTAGTTTCACTAGACTTATATTGATTGTCGAAATATCGGGAGCTCATAAACAATACAAAAGGTAATCACGGTCTATATCCCGGTCAATATAAGTCTAACGAAATTTCAACTTTTGATTTTCATCATAACATAACCTTAAATCAATACAAAAAAAACTGTTAAAAGTAAAATAAAAACTTGTTGAAATGTACATACTCAGTGTCGTTAGACTGTAGCCCCTGTATCAGGAGCCTGGTGAGGTTCTGGTTGACGGCGGTCTTGTCTCTGGCCGCCGTGTCGAGAGTAAGGTTGGCGAGCCGCCTCTCCATAGGCACCTCCACCTGAAAACGGAAAATATTTTAAAACAACACTCCATAAAAGGTGGTTCCCCTTCGTCACGCCTGGCGAGCGCGTCGCTTCATCATGAACCTAGCTTGTTAGAATGCACGAAGGTTGATATATTTTGTGAATAGCGAACAATATTTTTAAGATAAATCGTTTTAAAGTAATAAGACAAAACATACGAAATTCGATCAATTCTTACCTTGGCGCCCGGGGCGACTCGCTTTCTAGTAACCCCTCCCATCGGTTCAAGGTACTGTGCATCTTTGCTGCTGGTTGCAGCTAATTTGTTGATCTCATTCGGAGTGCTGCCTTTGATCTTCTTCGGTTTGGCATCGCCTCGGATCAGGACTTGAGTCTTTGAGGAGAGGTCTGGGGTCTGAAACAAGGTAAGCGTTAACCGTAAGGTCTTTAGGGGCTACGATAAATAAGCTAAGTTGTCCAGGGGAACGTAACCGTGGTATAGAGATAGTTTTAGTCCCGGAGAAGGACATAGGGTAGTTCTTATCCCAGAAGTCATCCTTTAAGGGGGTGAAAAAGGGGGGTGGAAGTTGGGGAATCGATAAAAAGCAGATTGGATAAAAAATAAGCTACCCAAATTACTAACTCCACGCAGACGAAGTAGCGGGCAAAAGCTAGTGTGTAATAAAGGCATGAAGGCTAGTAAACTTACGATTTTTTCGAAGATTAGTGTGGGTCCCTGCATATACCCAACTTGTAATTTGGAATGCGACAGCAGGCCAGGGGGAGCGGCGTGGCCTCACCGTCGTTATTTGCATCGTTAGGTTAGGCTTGCTCGATAAAGGCATGAAGGCTAGTAAACTTACGATTTTTTCGAAGATTAGTGTGGGTCCCTGCATATATCCGACTTGTAAGTTGGAATGCGACAGCAGGCGGCAGCAGGCCAGGGGGAGCGGCGTGGCCTCACCCGTTGTTATGTGCACCGTTAGGTTGGGCTTGATTGGCTTTGTTGATGCCCTAAACATACACAAAGACATAGTTATTTTGTCAGTTCTTAAATGGGAAAAACATTGCGTAATTTCAGCTAATGACACACTCAATCTAAATGAAAGTATTAATTATTGTAGAAGACTATTATCCAAATGAAATGGGTAAATTTTATAGACATCACAAGCAAAATAACAGAATCACTTCACAAACACATGTTTCACTTTCTTCTTTTGGATGGCATGAATATTAGAAAAGTTATCAAGCAGAGAAACCAAACATGTGAAGTGATTCCGTTTCTTTGCTCGCAAGTGTATAATATTCACCAGGACATTGAGAGAGGACTTGTTAGTTTGAATGCTAACCCATTTAGCGTGTGCGAGTAATAATGCACGACTCCACTTCTCGTGACGGCGGCCAGGGTCAATTTTACGTCACCCTCCTCTTTGACTCCGACGTCGATCATCTTGGGAGCATCCTCCAATACGAAATTGTATGTAGGAATGTTCACCGTCTGGAAAATAAATAAACTTTACAACAATCAGGTATAGTATGAATTATCTCAGATGATATTGTGGCATGCGCTGATACACAATGGCCACGTGCTCAGAAACAATGGCCACGCGCTCTCACAAAAGAAACAATGGCTTTTGTTTAACAGATTAGGGTCTTTGGCGTAAAAATCATTTGAGAGGATTCAAACTATACCTTGATTTCTTTGTCAGTCTGTGATATCGATTTCCTCTTCTTCTTCTTATTTGGAGTGATGTCTTCGTCTGTGCCGTTAGTCTGCGGCACCGCGTCGGAGGTCACCGTCACGTCCCAAAATGCGAGGAGCCGTTCAGTTCTAAAAAAAGGAAGTTATCGTTTATTTTCATTTATGTATTTAAGCTTGTAGGTGTAATTCGGATAATATATAATGTCGATATAATATGTAATTATAATTTTTATTTATTTATTATGAAACAAGAAACAAACGGTCATTTACAAAGTGCGTAGTAATTATACATTACATTTTAAAGTTAGACCTACAGTTTCCTCAGAATGTTCCTCTAATGTTCAGAATGTCGGGTAATGCCGATATAGTACATTACGATACAAGTGCGATAAATAGGAAAACGAGTGGCGATCTGGCGATAAATTAAACACGACCGAAGGGAGTGTGTTAAATCGACACGAGTTGCGAATTACCCATTCGCACATGTATCGTACAACGTTTTACAGTACATATGGCCCTTTTAATTTTCGACATAGTTACGTAATGTGCTAATTATCGCACTAGGCACTAGTGCGGTAAAGTAGCACCAAATGTACTGTAAATAGATTAATATGATGGAATTATAGGCGATTTTTGTATTTAATACCCACACTATGCAAAAGTTTATCTTTGTCCTTGATTTTGTCAATGAACAGTAGTGTGCAATATAATAGCAGTGTACTAGAGATATTTGAGTGAATAAGTTTTAAAAATAAATTATAGACAGTCATGGTTTGTCGTTGGTGGCACTATCACCAGAGCCTCAAGCAACAAATAAACCAAGTAGCTGAGACAAAATTGGACTTAAAATTTTTTCATACCAAATTTCTTCTAAATCGGTTCTACAGTTCAAGCCTAAAGAAGTAACAGACAATCAGACACACAGTCACTTTCACATTTATAACATTTATTTATTGAAGCTTTTTTTCTCGCACATCCGTTATAAAATTGACTTTTCTTTTCTTATATTTTCACGATGTGTGTGATCCCTTGAAGGTAAAAGCTATACCTCCATTTTTTTCCATTTCTCTTTGTCTGTAGCATTATTTCCCCAAGTCTTTCCTGCAATTGCTATGATGACATCGACCCATTTTTTTCTTTGTTTCCCTAAGTTACGTTTGCCCAGTGGGCCTTTCCATTTGGTTGTTCGTATAGTCCACCTCTTGTCTTTGCATCTAGCCAAATGTCATTTATAACATTAATAGGGATAAAACATTTTGACTGCAGCATTTTGTCAGATGTAGAAGTCTACAAGTGTAGTAAACAAGTGTTTACTAATATAATTTAAAGTAAGCATCATACAACACTGGCTTATCTTATCAATTGTGAAATACTGATAATACATCTACAATATGTTATCTATACTGTTCAGAAAAATAAACCAAGGGATACAATACACAAAAGATAAGTCAAAGAAGTAACAATTTTGTTCAGCAAAGTCAGTATTCAATCCAATTGGGGTCCCTTTGTTTGACATAATTATTGAAAGTCATAATGTAATGATTGTCATATTATCATTAGTCATAATTCTGAAACCGTTAATTTTTCAGGATTTTCCTCATGTTATCCTACAGATAGGTTAGGTTAGGTTTGTTTTATGGCAATCCTGAAAAGTTACGCGTTTCCGAGAAGAACCAAATTATGACTAATGATAATACGACAATCATTACATTATGACTTTCAACAATTATGTCAAACAATAGAGACCCAATTCAATTATTTATTTCAAATCATTTGATCCATATAGTGTTAGTAAGTTACAACAAAACTTAAAATTAATTAAGGTTAGTGACATATGTACAATTACAATTACAATTTACAAAACACACACAGGTACGATAAATTATAAAATAAATTACAATAATAAATATTATAATTAAAATAAAATCTAGGCAATCTACATGCACCATTTTTCAACGTCTGAAGATTATTATGTGAGGACATCATGTGAGCCTTTTATAATAGCTTAAATATTATAAAAGGCTGTTGTTGCCGTTTTGAGTTGTTGTGTTCAAGGAACTTTTTCATTGTTGACTCATTAAGAAGCCTCCACAGACTCAATTCCTAGAGTATTATTACGAGTCAAACTTACTGTGATCCCTCAATGACCCACGTCTTCTCACTAGTAGCAGCGATCGCCAGCAGGGACTGTTTGGAGGCGTTGTGTCCAAGGCACTTTATCGTTGTGGCCTCTCCATCTTGGAGCCTCCACACTCGAAGCTGCCATGACGCTGTTATTATGTACTTAGCACTGGTTTCCTGAAAAACAATGTAGATAAAATAATAATAATAAATAAAGAATATATAAAGCAACCAACAGAGAGGAATGGAAGGTCTTAGGGAAGGCCTATGCCGGGAGGCAAGTCGACCGATGTCAATAAAAATACCAAATAACATATACAACAAAGAACTTTATTATTATTATGTTTAAATTAAGAATTTGACATGTTTTGTTTTTCTTTTCCTAAAACTTGACAAGAAATGTAAAAAATTTAATTTGAGGTCGAAATAAATGGCTATTTTATTTTATTTTATTTATTTATTCAAAAAGATTGAACATAGGTGGAGCATTCCACGAAATAGTCTACCGTTGTCCCATACAATCGCGAATTGTCTGAAGATTTGCAGGTCTAGGAGAGATCTTTTTCTGTGATAAATGGGCATCAGCTTAAAACACCAAAAAAAAAGTAATATACTAATAACTTAAAGTTAGAAAGGCATAGGTCCCACAGTAACCCGTACAAACACTTTTTGAGCAACCGAGTAGTGAGGGCTAGGAACAAGCTCCCCGAAGATGTGGTTACTGCACAAAATGTGAATCAATTTAAAAATAAATTAGACAAGCATGCAACTACATCTGCCTGTCAATGATAACTGGATACAGGCTATATCAGTTGTCACAACTGCCTGCCTGCTTACTGAATAATAAAATAATAATATACGAAATAAAATGCGTTTGTACGAGACAGCCCGTGGAATGCTCCAGGTACATAATAAAGTGAGCTCAGCTAATGTCATGTAGATATGGAGTATTTATTTATTGTTTAGGTATGGAACAATAAAAATAGACCACACATATGAAAGGTTAAACCAAATAACTTACCTGACTATGAGGTATAAGTTTGATGGCATTGATAGTGTTGACTCCTATATTCTTCCTATCCATGTTCACATGATAATTGTTACTCTGGCCCGCGCCCAATTTCCACTCACAAATGTAGTTACTCTTATTACAACTAAATAAACCATCTCTTCTGTTCCAGTCCATGGCAGTTATCTTCTGCTCCTGAGCCTTCCCAAGTTTCATTTCTAAAACTGTTTGCACTTTTGCTTGTGCTACTGAATATATTAAAATCTTCCCACTGGTCGTTCCTACGGCTATACATTGTGCCTCTTTTACTTCCTGCTCTGAAACACTTGATTTTCGCTTCTCTTTCTTCACAGGAATATGAAATTTTAAGGTTATGTTATCTTTAATGCAAAACTTATTGGTAACTAAGTTTGCCTTACGTATTCTAGGTGAGTACGTATCGTAAGTCAGTACAGAACTCATGCAGAGTTTTAAAAGTCATAACTATAGTGTTTACGTAAAGTTTAGTAACAAAAACCACGTGTAAATTGACTTACCCTGGACGTCGCAATAGTTATCCATTGCAAGCATGATGGCGGGGCCGTTAAATGAAGGTCTGGCGTGTACTCCTGTTTGAGTACATTAGTTTCTGTGTCCCATATCCTTAATCTACCATCCTGGCTAATCGCAGAATAATATTTTCCGTCTTCGGAAAATGCCGCCTCTGCCATCTTTACATGTCAAGACAGAAGTTCTGCGACTGTGACTGTTCCGTTATGCCCACATGCCGACTATAAACGACGTGTGAGGTCACGTGACTTGGTAAGCTTGTTGTTAAAGTTGGAAACTGAAAATACATATGATAAATGAATAAAGTGACACTAATTATATGATAAAACTTATTTATTAGGAAATTTCAATTTTAGTGTAAGTAAAAAATCAATAATATGTAAGTAATATAATATCGCGATTGAAAACATTAGCTGCGTAAACCTGGACACATTTTTGACAGCTGGCTGACATTTGTAAATGTTACTAGTAGAATGGAGAATGGAATTAAAAAAATGTTTTATAAAATATATACAATTTTGACATATTTAACAATACAAAATATGTATAAAAATGGTTAAAATGATAAAATAAATTAAGACAGTCATAATACAACAATATCGGTTATAATAAATAATAGGGTTGCCTACAACATAAAACCATAAAGTAAAAGAAAAGTAAGAAAACACTTCCCAGTTTCATTTTGAACGTCACAAACATCTGTCATGTCGTATATATTTATCCGCTGGCCACTGTCGCGATAGTAGGCGGAGTTTATAATTATTACATTTTTTAGCTCTAATAATGTTCTCGTTCCACTTTTCGATATTATTCTTTGATATATAATTTCCGTGTTTTGTGCTGTGATCGTTACGTCGACGGTGAAGTGAAACAAAGGCTGTGCTAATCGTTGAGTTTCGTATGATGTCACAACTATATCGCGTGAATCCTTGAAAATATGAGTGTTAGTGTTGAAGCGGACGCGTCCAGCCCTCTATCGGAGGGTCAGAGCGCGGGGTTGGACCATACTGGGTCGAAATCATCATCAGATAGTCCAAGTCTCGATACGACGACCGAGAATGGTGAGGCAGGTCAGGACGCCGAGAAATCGGAGCCGAGCACGCCCAAGCCTCACCCCATGGCCTTCACGATCGACTTCGGGGCTTCCAAGCCAGTCGACAATCGCAGGCTTGAGGAACTGGCGAAAAAATCGCAAGCACGGCATCAGAGGGTGCAGTCCATGTCAGCTGGCTTGACACGACCCAGCCCTACGGCTCAGAAGCCTCCAATGAGCGCTAAGCTGCCACGAAAAGCCCAAGGATATAACTCTGAGGGCTACTTCTCCTCAGACCAGGAAGACAGCTGCTTGTCGGGTTCAGTAAAGCTCCGGAGTAGTCCATTAGCCCAATTCATCACCAGTCCCGTTACAAACAGACATATCAAGTCACCCATCCATGATATTCAGCCTAAGAAAACGTCCAAAAGTCCTATAGTTGATAGTATCATGTCCAGGAGTGACAACTTCACGTCCCGACAAGGTTTGAATCTGCCATTGAAGAGTGTAAATAGTTCCTACTTGAGAGACGTCCATAGAACGCCAAGTTATGGTACCTTGAATCTATCTTCTAGTTATCAACGGCCGATGCCAAACATAATAGACCAGAGTCCTGAAGGGGTGCTATTAACTGATATTTCTAGTCCAGAGTTAGATATTTTGACCCCGGATAATGGTTTGTCAACTCCAGAGAAAAGTCCACTCCGCAAAGTCCGAGCCCAGTCTGAAACTCCAGATTTGTTGTTTAAAAAATGTAATCCTACAGTTGAGCCTTTGTATATTGATGATGAGGTTGACGGACAGTCAAATTCTTCTACCGGTACATACACTATTGAAGGAGATAACTATACAGAGGAACAGAAAGCTAGAATGAGCATAGACAGGACTTTTGGTAGCTCAATAAATGATACGATTGAGGAAGTCTTCAGGCCGAGTGAAAGAGACCCAGAACTAGTATTCGACTATCCGAACAGGGTAATAACAAAAGAACCTAGAAGAGATACCTTGCGAAGTCCAAATCTAAATGAAACTTTTGAATTCCCGAAAGTCTCTAAAGACAAAAATGTTCTAGAAATCTCATGTTGCTATGAATCACCATCGGAAACCGATTTAGCCGTACAAACTTCCAAACAGATCAAATCTACTCGTAGTTACTTAGAGAAAATCAAGAATCGGGTCCGAACAATAACAGACAAAACTTTTGCTAAGCCTCCGAAGCATGGTGATGAGGGAGATGTTGGTAGCTTTACCTCAGTCACTACCTCAGGTGTTTTAAGCTCTAAATATCTAGCAAAACAAGAAATCCCTCTCCGTAGACGTTGTAGCCTAACCAAGTCCGAAATAGATCAAACAGACTACATCCACCGATTGTCCAGAGAATCCTCAGTACCAGTTTCTTTGCCAAGCAACAAGCCTCTGGAAGCCAAATTTGAGAGCACTGCCCTTAAAAACGCTCAAAAAGCTTTAAGAGATGACCAAATGTCTGACCAAGTAGTGGGACTGTCCTATTTAAGCTTAAACAGATGCAAGGGTGACAAGACGTGGATACAGGACTGGGCGGAGAGTGTTAAGAAGTACAATAACCACACGTTAGGAAGGAAGGAGGATTTGAATGGGACTTTTACTGTGGACGACGAGCGGCCGCCTATCAGCCCGCAACACGTTAAACGTGAGTAGACCTTGTTATGTTTGTTTAAGGTTGAATTTCGTCTGGCGAATGTTTTGGTATGTTTCAAACGTTTTACGCCACATTATAGATAATGAGACATTAGAGATAGATCTCTATCTTATTCTATCGCAGCTTGCATCCTGTAGGTTTGCCGTAGCTTAGGATGCACGGAAATGCAATATTATTCACTAAAAACCTAGTAGGTAGTAGGTATTCGTACCTTATTCGCGTTTAATGCTGTTACGCATACCCCCTGTGACCTAGAGAGGCGTCGGCGGTTATGTGGGACTCCCATCTCCCATTACTTTCTATTAGCGAGAAAAGGGGGAGAAGTCCTACCCACTAAACCCACATCGGCTTTACTCGCATTGCCGTATGGGATACGTCGTGGGATCGCGAACATTCTACCATGAAAGTTCGCTTTGACCCGCGCTGACGCTGACCTTATCAAAAATCCATCCTGTATCTGTATACATCATGTATACATACATACTATTACAACATAAGAAATAGAGGGCTTACAGGAACGCCGTGATACCCACTTACCCAGTCTTTTTCTAACTGTAAAAGCTCGTCACAGACGTAGCGATAATATATCTGCCGATATCGGCAGGTACCGTCAGATATCTGCGAGCACCAGAGCACCACACACGCAATGATAAATATATGTCGCTCTCTGTCTAGCTTGTGATCATTGTGAGAGAGACGAAATATACCGACCGATACAACGCAAGGCATTTGCAGCAGATGCCTTGCGATTTCCGCAGATATCAAAATAATTATATATTACAGCTTCGTGTGTGGGCTCTGTCAAATAGTACGTAAAAGATATCGGCAGATGTCGTATCTGTCGGTATCTGCCGATAATCGATATATCGCTCCGTCTGTGATAAAAACTTTAATTAGAGGGGGACAGATCTATGTTGCAGGCGAGAAACTGTCGCGGCGCTCCTGTGCTAAGCCTTCACCTTCAGTACCGGGCAAAAGTTTAAGACATTTAAGTTCACCCTTTGTTTTCGGTACAAATTTGTTTCCAACTGGTCCGTTATTGTTTCCAGATATGTGTTTTGTTTGATTAGTCAGTCCTGTAGTCCATCTGATAAAGGAGCAAGCGAGACAGACTGTGAGACCTTAGTGTTGGATGGTGTTGGACATTCTGAGTATAATATGTTTTGAAAAGATGTGTCCCGCCGAGTTTGTTGCCGGTCCCATATTGGGATACCCTCCTACAATTTAGGAGGGAATTAAATCTCGGGTCTGAGGTGTAGGGTTGGAGCCGGCGTAGTTTTTATCGCGTGTATTATATATGTTTACTTGAAAATAGTTGTATTGTATAACTAGCCTTATGAACCGATTTTGCATGTACAACCAGCCTTAAAGTTAATATAAATAAAGGTTCATTATTTTTAGTATGTTGGTATTTTTGCACTTTGTAGTTTTTCCTCAGTCACCCGTCACCCGTTGACCATGGACGCTGTAAAGGGTTCGAAACGTCGGGATGTATTATAAATTCAATATACGCGATATAATGCGTTTTCATCATAGTTTTATTTCAGACACAACTCATTCCCTAAAATCTTATAGGAATGACGGCAAATGCTAGGCCATATGGCCTGAGGGGCATAGCTGTGGTTGATATACAATAAATTATGTCAAAAATCAAAATATTTTCAACAATATCCAGAGAGGAAAATGAGGACTACGTTTGTATGAAAAGGCGGTTTCGCGCGGGTCCTCCACTTTCGTCTTAACTTCTTAATCAACAAGCAACCTTTTGAATATTTAATCTTTAAATATAATTTAGTTTGTGCAAGAACACCCTACTCATAGTGTTGTGTTCCTGCCGGTGAGTAAGGTTGCCAGAGCTCAACGAGGGAGAGGAGTGTTAGGGTTGGCAACGCGCATGTAACTCCTTTGGAATTGCAGGCGTACATAGGCTACGGAGACTGCTTAACACCAGGCGGGCCGTATGCTTGTTTGCCACCGACGTAGTATTAAAAAAAAAAAACAAGTTCAGAAACATAAAATAGTTATTTACGATACAAGTGCGGAAAAGAGGAAATTCGTAACTAGTGGCGATAAATTGAAACAAGACCGCAGGAAGTGTTTTAAATCGACACGAGTTGCGAATTACCTATTCGCACGTGTATCGTACAACGTTTTACAGTACATATGGCCCTTTAAACTTTCGACATATGCACGAAAAGTGCTATTTGACGCACTAGTGCGAGAAAGTAGCACCATATGTACTGTAAATAACTATTATCGTGTACAAGTTTTGGGAACAAATCAAATTATTTTATTAAATATTTTGATTTGTTTTTTTTAAGTAGTCACACAGTCACACTACTATATATAAAAAATTAAAACTGTAATAGATGTCATATATTAAAGAAAAAGTGACGAACCCCTTCAGTGGTGAAGGCCGGATTTGAACCGGCGTCTTTAGCTATCGCGGCTAACGCCATGAACCCCTAGGCCACCCCGCCACGGCGGTGCCCGTCCGAATTTCTCGACTATATGCCATCTTAGTAAGACTAGGCATCTTTGACCAGCTCTAAGGGCAAGCTGTGCGCGCTTGCACCTCCTAAACGAACTCCTTACGGATTTACGTTGTAGCGAGAGAGACTGGTGCTGCCATCTATGAACAAGTTTTGGGAACAAATCAAATTATTTGATTAAATTTTTTTTTTTTTTTATATATAGTAGTGTGACTACTTAAAAAAAAAACAAATCAAAATATTTGATTGTATTACTAGTTGTATGCACAAGGGCATGTTATGTAAATACTGTAAATAGGTATCTATGTCTACGTTATTTTATTTAATAATTTACATCAGGCAACAAGGCCCATATTACAAATACCTACTTTATCTTATTAAAATATACACTATTATAGTTATTTACGATACAAGTGCGGAAAAGAGGAAATTCGAAACGAGTGGCGATAAATTAATACACGACCGCATGGAGTGTTTTAAATCGACACGAGTTGCGAATTACCTTTTCACACGTGTATCGTACAACGTTTTACAGTACATATGGCCCTTAAAACTTTCGACATATGCACGAAAAGTGCACATTCCCGCACTAGTGCGAAAAAGTAGTACCATATGTACTGTAAATAATATTTCGCAGGAAATGGGACGATGCCTAAAACAATTAGGCAATAATTTCCCCTAATTGGCAGTTTTTAGTTTTCGTTTGGTGAGCTATTTGGGATGTAGAAAAACAGATTTTAAATAAATAACTAAATGCTATCTAAGTGCTATACTAAGTGCTATCAGTGCTTCCCTGCATGCAAAGGTTCATGAACTGTCCACGGAAGCGTTATAATAGTAGATTGTTAACCGAGGGATGAAAGGCACTCATTTATGCCGAGGTAGTTTGGCGCTCGAACGCAGTAAGAGCGCCAATAGTCCGAGGCTGAAATAATGCCTTTCACCCGAGTTAAACACTACTTTTCATTTCGAATACGAGGAAAATAAAATGCATGTGTTTTTTTTTAAACATGACTAAGTATCTAAGTATAATTTTTTATAGTATTTCTTGAGGGTACTTTCAATAAACAATTTAGGCAAAAGTATCGTTATTTATGTAATGGGGAGTCAAATATCAGAATGGAAATAACAAATCAATTTAAACAGATTTCAATTGCTTATCATAAAAAAATTACGAAAGTCGTACTTGGAACTTTAAATGCTCTAGTGCAGAAACGTATCATTTTCTGCACACCTTTTAGAACAACAATAACAATAAGCGAAGCGCTGGTGGCCTAGCGGTAAGAGCGTGCGACTTTCAATCCGGAGGTCGCGGGTTCAAACCCCCGGCTCGTACCAATGAGTTTTTCGGAACTTATGTACGGAATATCATTTGATATTTATACCAGTCGCTTTTCGGTGAAGGAAAACATCGTGAGGAAACCGGACTAATCCTAACAAGGCCTAGTTTCCCCCTCTGGGTTGGAAGGTCAGATGGCAATCGCTTTCGTAAAAACTAGTGCCTACGCCAATTCTTAGGATTAGTTGTCAAGCGGACCCGAGGCTCCCATGAGCCGTGGCAAAATGCCGGGATAACGCGAGGAAGATGACAGTTACTCATATTTGAACTATATCTTAATTTCGCAACGGAGATTGCGCTTTTCGGAAATGCGCCTTAATAGTTTACAGTAAGGTTGAGAATGGATTGCATCACGTTATCTGCGTCGAGATAAAAATGCACCGTCGTGACGTCATGCGTTATTTCACTGATAGACTTAGGTGTACTTGTATTGTGTTTTGTGTTGAGAAAGGTTACTTTTGATCGTATCATTATTTGTCCTTTTGGCGTCGAGACCCTTGGCCCGAACACTCCGAACGCGTCTCTACACTATAGAATTGTCTAAAAGAATACAAAAAGGCCCCATCGGCGATTTTATTTAAGGGAGCGAAAGTTTGAAGAATGCTATGTTCCGCCTGTGGTAATCTATAAGTACATCCCTATTACAAAGTACAAAGTTACAAACTCGCCCAGTCGTTAACGCTAGTTTGCTCTAAACTACTCTAAAGTGTAAACAGCAATGAAATGTTACGCCGCTTCAAAGACGGGAGCAGTCATAACAATGTGGAATAAGGAAGGTTTCCAACTGTTTCAGGCGTGGAACTGGAATAATAAATACGCATTCATTATGACAGGATATTAGGTACTAACAGGAGGTTACAGGAGGATACTGATACCTCTTCGTAAAAAAAAAGAATTGAACAGGATTCGAAATTATCCAGATAATCATAGTTTTTGATAATTATCGCGATAATTAACCGATAAATATCGGATAATTATCCCAGGTATGGTGCTATATTTATTTTCTTTAAATTCTTTAGTAAATTTTAAAATCTCGTCTTAGAATCTTCGTAATAGGTAATTATCAAATCGATAATTATCAGGCATAAAACTCACGATAATTATCAAGATAACTATCATTGATAATTATCCTTTCGAACCCTGGAATTGAATAAGGATAACTTTGTATAGACCCTCTATAAATTTAACATGATCCGATCGACAAATTGTTGTCGAGGCGGGATTCGAACCCATGACCTCCAGATTAAAAGTTGCACGCAAGCACTTCTACTCCTATTGCCGCATTGAAGATGAGGGAATTATGTAACCGCACAAATGTGCCATTTTCAACCAAAAGGGTACTTATTGTCGCTTGTCAGTAAGGCGCTATTTCCATATAGATTCAATTAGAAATCTACCTTATCGACAAGCGACAATGTGGTAACTTTTGGTTGAAAGCGTCACAAATGAGGGCAGCTGTACGTTACATGACAATTAGCACTGGCACGAAAGGCTTGGTTAGGTTTCATTAGTACTTTCTGTGATTTGCCTAAATTAGAAAGTACCTCATTTATTATGAGTAGCAAAGAGGATATAATAAGATAGAGCGGTACTGTCATAGTAAATTTTGTAACCACGGTAAATTCACTGCCATCCATCGACACACTTTAAAACTAAAAATTAAGATTTTTTAAAATACGATAAAATGTATTTAAATATGGATAAATGATTGTTTTTATTTGCATTAATTATTTTTATGATTTTGATCCATGTTCTTTCACTGATATGCGTTAAAATTGTTAAATAACAAACGAAACCGTCAGCGCCCTCTATACGAGAGTAGGTCAAAGGTAGTGGCGCCATCTGATCGAGAATCCAATTTTCGTGATTTTCGAGGCACGTTTGTTCCTTAGACTGTATCTATCTATTACGGAGTTATATCTATCTTTGTGAGTAGGCTTTGGCCTCAAGGGCTCTCTCAAATGTCAATATAATATTTGGCGACATGAATTTACATAGCATTCAGGGTCGCAAAGCGGACAAAGCCCTACGGCGAAACAAGAATCAAAATGAGGGACAGGGGATATCGTCTTCGTGGAATCCAGTGATTAGCAAATGTAAGGGGCGAAAAAATATCCCACCACATACCATGGATGTCGTAAGTTAGGAGGATATAATCAAACGGAGTAGCCATTAACAGGCATTTCCCTCTGTCGAAAATAGTCTGCCAATGGTCATACCATACACAATGTATGGACTGACGTTTATCTGACATGGCTATTTTGACGTTACGTATACATTTGACGTTCCCCTCCCCCGCAAAAATTGGCAGACTTTTTTATACAGAAAATTGAGCAAATTACAGACGGAGCCCGTTTGGTTCTCCTCCTAGGTCGTGAGTGACTGAGTGTTGTGTGTAGGCAGTGACAACCCTAGCGTACAAGTTAATAATCAAGATCAAGTGCGGGTAGCTCGCAAAACCCGCGCGGCAAGAAGATGTTGATACAATTCCTCGCCAGTCTGCCTCTGACCACGAACGTAACTTCACGTTCGAAACGTCAGGCCATAAATAAACGTAAATTTTACGCGATCACGTGTTAGTTTTAAAATTATGACACAAGAATCGTTCTGTAATTACAAAAATAATGCCTAGATGTATATATACGCTTGTTTGATGCAAATAAACGATCATTCATTCATTCATTCGGGACCAGGCTCTAGCCGGAGAAAGACCCCATTTAGAATTTTAGACCGAGAGGCTGTGAACACAGCCATTGCCCCTATTCCATGAGTTTACCAAGGATCTCAGTTGGTTAGTTTTATTGGTAGCAATGTTAACAAAAACGACAGCCAATACCTGTTAACCCCTAAACATTACATTATAAATTATAATACTTAATCTTATTTAATACAAAAAAACTCTCTACTATATGTATAACCTAACCTATCTACTCGTATATGGATAACTTTACCTAGATACGGGTGATTCATGAGACGTGAGCAGGACTAATCCTGCACACTCAGTAACTGTTCACTGATCGATCACCGTCGTATTTAGTTGAAACATACCACATTTTTTGTTATTTTTTTCAACTTTTAGGTAAGGACAAATTTAATTCTCTACAAGCATGGTTACCCTACAACACCTAATTAATAAACATAAAACCTCTTTAACCGCAATGACAGCATTTTGATTATGAAGAAAATCTGACAAACTTGAGTGAGATACGAGTTTTTAAAGTGACGTTTTCAACCAAAAGGTACCACATTGTCGTTTGTCGATAAGGTTGATTTGTAATTGAAGCTATATGGAAATAGCGCCTTACTGACAAGCGACAATAAGTACCCTTTTGATTGAAAATGGCACATACGGGTGATTCAGGAGACGTGAGCAGGATTAAGCCTACACATTCAGTAACTTATAAGCAACTGTTTCCTTCTTCTAATTTTATACTTATTTCTTTAATGAATAATGAGCCTCTAGGACCTGAAACTATATAAATATTTAACAATAGCAAAAATGTTTCCAAAAACCCTTTTTATATTTAAAATTACCACCTAAAATCCGTCACGTAACATTTCGTGCCTAAGAATCGATTTGTTTAAGCCTTGTTTATAACCATTTCGAAATATCATTTTTTTCTAAACGTTTAACCGATTTAGAATCGTTTGCATAGGTAATGCGTTATGATTGGCCACTTAGGGAGAAAGCAAATTTTATTTGAGCCATTTTCTAGTTACCAACTGAACCATATGGTTTAATGTGTGGTTATTGTTTTATACACACATGTGAACAATATGCTTATTCTTAAACATGTGAACGAGTGTTGTTACTATTAGACTTTGTTAGGGTTCCGTATCCGTCCCAAAGGGTAAAAACGGGACCTCTATTACTAAGACTCCGCTGTCCGTCTGTCTGTCACCAGGCTGTATCTCAACCCTCGTGAAGTTGACCACCCCATTTCGTTTGCCCGCAAATGGCATATCTATATCGTTAGTTCATCGTTAGTTCACGTTTGTTCAGTAGGTAAAATCGTTAGGACCCGATTCCAAAGTCGATTTTTTTTTTTTTAAAAAAGGGGTGGCTGTCTTCACGCTAGCCACCCCAAACCACTTTTTGTTAGTTTTTTTGGTCTAGATAGCAAGATATTCGTTAGTTCATGATTGTTCAGGCATTGGAATCGTTAGGACCCGATTCCTTCATTTTTTATTTTTTTTTAAAGTGGGGTGGCTGTCTTCACGCTAACCACCCCACCCAGAAATCAGTCAAACTAACCATGTGAATCCATCGGGCGACGTTAGTTCACGTTTGTTCAGGCATTAAAATCGTTAGGATCTCAATAGATTTGCTATAAAAAAATAAAATCAAAAAATTCATATTGGCCGGCCGAGATAGTTCAGCAGGGGGGGCGTAACAAGCAATCGACTCAGATACTAACGATTCTATGCCCTAAATAAGCATCTATAGACGATATACAACCGATACAGTACGGTAACTTGCGGGTATTCAAAACAGATTAAAAGATTTTCGTGGTTTTATATATTTTTTATTCTATGGTGGTGGCTGTCTTCACGCTAGCCACCCCAAACCACTTTTTGTTAGTTTTTTTGGTCTAGATAGCAAGATATTCGTTAGTTCATGATTGTTCAGGCATTGGTAGCGTTAGGACCCGATTCCTTCATTTTTTTTTTTTTCAAAGTGGGGTGGCTGTCTTCACGCTAACCACCCCACCCCGAAATCAGTCAAAATAACCATGTGAATCCATCGGGCGACGTTAGTTCACGTTTGTTCAGGCATTAAAATCGTTAGGATCTCAATAGATTTGCTATAAAAAAATAAAATCAAAAAATTCATATTGGCCGGCCGAGATAGTTCAGCAGGGGGGGCGTAACAAGCAATCGACACAGATACTAACGATTCTATGCCCTAAATAAGCATCTATAGACGATATATAACCGATATAGTACGGTAACTTGCGGGTATTCAGAACAGATTAAAAGATTTTCGTGGTTTTATATTTTTTTTATTCTATGGTGGTGGCTGTCTTCACGCTAGCCACCCCAAACCACTTTTTGTTAGTTTTTTTGGTCTAGATAGCAAGATATTCGTTAGTTCATGATTGTTCAGGCATTGGAATCGTTAGGACCCGATTCCTTCATTTTTTATTTTTTTTTAAAGTGGGGTGGCTGTCTTCACGCTAACCACCCCACCCAGAAATCAGTCAAACTAACCATGTGAATCCATCGGGCGACGTTAGTTCACGTTTGTTCAGGCATTAAAATCGTTAGGATCTCAATAGATTTGCTATAAAAAAATAAAATCAAAAAATTCATATTGGCCGGCCGAGATAGTTCAGCAGGGGGGGCGTAACAAGCAATCGACACAGATACTAACGATTCTATGCCCTAAATAAGCATCTATAGACGATATATAACCGATACAGTACGGTAACTTGCGGGTATTCAGAACAGATTAAAAGGTTTTCGTGGTTTTATATTTTTTTTATTCTATGGTGGTGGCTGTCTTCACGCTAGCCACCCCAAACCACTTTTTGTTAGTTTTTTTGGTCTAGATAGCAAGATATTCGTTAGTTCATGATTGTTCAGGCATTGGTAGCGTTAGGACCCGATTCCTTCATTTTTTTTTTTTCAAAGTGGGGTGGCTGTCTTCACGCTAACCACCCCACCCCGAAATCAGTCAAAATAACCATGTGAATCCATCGGGCGACGTTAGTTCACGTTTGTTCAGGCATTAAAATCGTTAGGATCTCAATAGATTTGCTATAAAAAAATAAAATCAAAAAATTCATATTGGCCGGCCGAGATAGTTCAGCAGGGGGGGGGCGTAACAAGCAATCGACACAGATACTAACGATTCTATGCCCTAAATAAGCATCTATAGACGATATATAACCGATACAGTACGGTAACTTGCGGGTATTCAGAACAGATTAAAAGATTTTCGTGGTTTTATATTTTTTTTATTCTATGGTGGTGGCTGTCTTCACGCTAGCCACCCCAAACCACTTTTTGTTAGTTTTTTTGGTCTAGATAGCAAGATATTCGTTAGTTCATGATTGTTCAGGCATTGGTAGCGTTAGGACCCGATTCCTTCATTTTTTTTTTTTTTTCAAAGTGGGGTGGCTGTCTTCACGTTAACCACCCCACCCAGAAATCAGTCAAACTAACCATGTGAATCCATCGGGCGACGTTAGTTCACGTTTGTTCAGGCATTAAAATCGTTAGGATCTCAATAGATTTGCTATAAAAAAAACAAAACAAAAAATTCATATTGGCCGGCCGAGATAGTTCAGCAGGGGGGGCGTAACAAGCAATCGACACAGATACTAACGATTCTATGCCCTAAATAAGCATCTATAGACGATATATAACCGATACAGTACGGTAACTTGCGGGTATTTAGAACAGATTAAAAGATTTTCGTGGTTTTATATTTTTTTTATTCTATGGTGGTGGCTGTCTTCACGCTAGCCACCCCAAACCACTTTTTGTTAGTTTTTTGGTCTAGATAGCAAGATATTCGTTAGTTCATGATTGTTCAGGCATTGGAATCGTTAGGACTAGATTCCTTCATTTTTTTTTTTTTTTTTTTTCAAAGTGGGGTGGCTGTCTTCACGTTAACCACCCCACCCAGAAATCAGTCAAACTAACCATGTGAATCCATCGGGCGACGTTAGTTCACGTTTGTTCAGGCATTAAAATCGTTAGGATCTCAATAGATTTGCTATAAAAAAATAAAATCAAAAAATTCATATTGGCCGGCCGAGATAGTTCAGCAGGGGGGGCGTAACAAGCAATCGACTCAGATACTAACGATTCTATGCCCTAAATAAGCATCTATAGACGATATACAACCGATACAGTACGGTAACTTGCGGGTATTCAAAACAGATTAAAAGATTTTCGTGGTTTTATATATTTTTTATTCTATGGTGGTGGCTGACTTCACGCTAGCCACCCCAAACCATTTATTGTTAGTTTTTTGGTCTAGATAGCAAGATAGCCACCCCTGTCTTCACGCTAACCACCCCACCCCGAAATCAGTCAAACTAACTATGTGAATCCATCGGGCGACGTTAGTTCACGTTTGTTTAGGCATTAAAATCGTTAGGATCTCAATATATTTGCTATAAAAAAATAAAATCGGAAAATTCATATTGGCCGGCCGAGATAGTTCAGCCGGCGGGCGTAACAAGCAATCGACACAGAAACTAATGATTCTATGCCCTAAATAAGCATCTATAGACGATATACAACCGATACAGTACGGTAACTTGCGGGTATTCGAAACAGATTAAAAGATTTTCGTGGTTTTATATTTTTTTTATTCTATGGTGGTGGCTGACTTCACGCTAGCCACCCCAAACCACTTATTGTTTGTGTTTTTGATCTAGACAGCAAGATATTCGTTAGTTCATGATTGTTCAGGCATTGGAATCGTTAGGACCCGATTCCTTCAGTTTTTTTTTTAAAGTGGGGTGGCTGTCTTCACGCTAACCACCCCACCCCGAAATCAGTCAAAATAACCATGTGAATCCATCGGGCGACGTTAGTTCACGTTTGTTCAGGCATTAAAATCGTTAGGATCTCAATAGATTTGCTATAAAAAAAATAAAATCAAAAAATTCATATTGGCCGGCCGAGATAGTTCAGCCGGCGGGCGTAACAAGCAATCGACACAGAAACTAATGATTCTATGCCCTAAATAAGCATCTATAGACGATATATATAACCGATACAGTGCGGTAACTTGCGGGTATTCGAAACAGATTAAAAGATTTTCGTGGTTTTATATTTTTTTTATTCTATGGTGGTGGCTGACTTCACGCTAGCCACCCCAAACCACTTATTGTTTGTGTTTTTGGTCTAGATAGCAAGATATTCGTAAGTTCATGATTGTTCAGGCATTGGAATCGTTAGGACCAGATTCCTTCATTTTTTTTTAAAAAGTGGGGTGGCTGTCTTCACCCTAACCACCCCACCCCGAAATCAGTCAAAATAACCATGTGAATCCATCGGGCGACGTTAGTTCACGTTTGTTCAGACATTAAAATCGTTAGGATCTCAATAGATAAAAAAATAAAATCGAAAAATTCATATTGGCCGGCCGAGATAGTTCAGTAGGGAGGGTGTAACAAGCAATCGACACAGATACTAACGATCTAAGCCCTACATAAGCATCTATAGACGATATAACACCGACACAGTACGGTAATTTGGCGGCATTAAATAAGGTTAGACAGGCAATAATAAAATGCAAAAACTTTAACTTATGCTCCTAAGTCGACGGCTGAAAAAAATACTCAGAATCGGGTCCATACGATGCCACTTGCAGAATAATATCAGCCGACCATGCTGATTCAAGATAGGTAGGTCATTTGCGGGCGATCAAAGCAGATTTTACGGAAAAAAATAAAACTTGAAAATTTGAATAACCCAACTTATGCTCCTAAGTCGACGGTTGAAAAAAATACTCGGAATCGGGTCCTTACGATGCCCCTTACAGAATAACATCAGCAGACCATGCTGATTCAAGATAGGTAGGTCATTTGCGGGCGATCAAAGCAGGTTTTGCGGAAAAAATAAAATTTGAAAATTTTAATAACCCACCTTATGCTCCTAAGTCAACGGCTGAAAAATATACTCAGAATCGGGTCCTTACGATGCCACTGGCAGAATAACATCAGCAGACCATGCTGATTCAAGATAGGTAGGTCATTTGCGGGCGATCAAAGCAGATTTTGCGCAAAAAAAAACTTAAACATTTGAATAACCCAACTTATGCTCCTAAGTCAACGGCTGAAAACAATACTCAGAATCGGGTCCTTACGATGCTACTTGCAGAATAACATCAGCCGACCATGCTGATTCAAGATAGGTAGGTCATTTGCGGGCGATCAAAGCAGATTTTGCGCAAAAAAAAAAGAACTTGAACATTTGAATAACCCAACTTATGCTCCTAAGTCAACGGCTGAAAAAAACACTCAGAATCGGGTCCTTACGATGCCACTTGCAGAATAACATCAGCCGACCATGCTGATTCAAGATAGGTAGGTCATTTGCGGGCAATCAAAGAATATTTTGCGGAAAAAAATAAAACTTAAATACTCGTATTTTTATAACCCAACTTATGCTCCTAAGTCGGCGGCTGAAAAAAATACTCAGAATCGGGTCCTTACGATGCCACTTGCAGAATAACATCAGCCGACCATGCTGATTCAAGATAGGTAGGTCATTTGCGGGCGATCAAAGCAGGTTTTGCGGAAAAAAATAAAATTTGAAAATTTTAATAACCCAACTTATGCTCCTAAGTCAACGGCTGAAAACAATACTCAGAATCGGGTCTTTACGATGCCACATGCAGAATAATATCAGCCGACCATGCTGATTCAACATAGGTAGGTCATTTGCGGGCGATCAAAGCATATTTTGCGGAAACAAATAAAATTTGAAAATTTGAATAACCCAACTTATGCTCCTATGTCAACGGCTGAAAAAAATACTCAGAATCGGGTCCTTACGATGCCACTTGCAGAATAACATCAGCCGACCATGCTGATTCAAGATAGGTAGGTCATTTGCGGGCGATCAAAGCAGGTTTTGCGGAAAAAAATAAAATTTGAAAATTTTAAATAACCCAACTTATGCTCCTAAGTCAACGGCTGAAAACAATACTCAGAATCGGGTCTTTACGATGCCACATGCAGAATAATATCAGCCGACCATGCTGATTCAACATAGGTAGGTCATTTGCGGGCGATCAAAGCATATTTTGCGGAAAAAAATAAAACTTAAATACTCGTATTTTAATAACCCAACTTATGCTCCTAAGTCGACGGCTGAAAAAAATACTCAGAATCGGGTCCTTACGATGCCACTTGCAGAATAACATCAGCAGACTATGCTGATTCAAGATAGGTAGGTCATTTGCGGGCGATCAAAACAGATTTGCCGGAAAAAAAATTTAATTACCCAACTTATGCTCCTAAGTCGACGGCTGAAAAAAATACTCAGAATCGGGTCCTAACGATGCCACTTGCAGAATAATATCAGCCGACCATGCTGATTCAAGATAGGTAGGTCATTTGCGGGCGATCAAAGCAGGTTTTGCGGAGACAAATAAAATTTGAAAATTTGAATAACCCAACTTATGCTCCTATGTCAACGGCTGAAAAAAATACTCAGAATCGGGTCCTTACGATGCCACTTGCAGAATAACATCAGCCGACTATGCTGATTCAAGATAGGTAGGTCATTTGCGGGCGATCAAAGCATATTTTGCGGGAAAAAAAAAACTTAAATACTCATATTTTAATAACCCAACTTATGCTTCTAAGTCGACGGCTGAAAAAAATACTCAGAATCGGGTCCTAACGATGCCACTTGCAGAATAACATCAGCCGACCATGCTTATACAAGGTAGGTAGGTCATTTGCGGGCGATCAAAGCAGGTTTTGCGGAAAAAAATAAAATTTGAAAATTTGAATAACCCAACTTATGCTCCTAAGTCAACGGCTCAAAAAAATACTCAGAATCGGGTCCTTACGATGCAACGTGCAGAATAACATCAGCAGACCATGCTGATTCAAGATAGGTAGGTTATTTGCGGGCGATCAATGCAGATTTTCCGGAAAAAAGTAAAACTTGAAAATTTAAATAACCCAACTTAAGCTTTTAAGGCGACAGCTGAAAAAAATACTCAGAATCGGGTCCTTACGATGCCACTTGCAGAATAACATCAGCAGACCATGCTGATTCAAGATAGTAAGGTCATTTGCGGGCGATCAAAGCAGACTGCGTATAAAAATAAAACTTAAAAACTCGTATTTTAATAACCCAACTTATCCTCCTAAGTCGACGGCTGAAAAAAATACTCAGAATCGGGTCCTTACGATGCCACTTGCAGAATAACATCAGCCGACCATGCTGATTCAAGATAGGTAGGTCATTTGCGGGCGATCAAAGCAGATTTTGCGGAAAAAAATAACTTGAAAATTTGAATAACCCAACTTATGCTCCTAAGTCAACGGCTAAAAAAAATACTCAGAATCGGGTCCTTACGACGCCACTTGCAGAATAACATCAGCAGACCATGCTGATTCAAGATAGTGAGGTCATTTGCGGGCGATCAAAGCATACTGCGGAAAAAAATTAAACTTAAATACTCGTATTTTAATATAACACAACTTATCCTCCTAAGTCGACGGCTAAAAAAAATACTCAGAATCGGGTCCTTACGATGACACTTGCAGAATAACATCAGCCGAACATGCTGATTCAAGATAGGTAGGTCATTAGCGGGCGATCAAAACAGATTTGCCGGAAAAAAAATTTAATAACCCAACTTATGCTCCTAAGTCGACGGCTGAAAATAATACTCAGAATCGGGTCCTAACGATGCCACTTGCAGAATAATATCAGCCGACCATGCTGATTCAAGATAGGTAGGTCATGTGCGGGCGATCAAAGCAGGTTTTGCGGAAACAAATAAAATTTGAAAATTTGATTAACCCAACTTATGCTCCTATGTCAACGGCTGAAAAAAATACTCAGAATCGGGTCCTTACGATGCCACTTGCAGAATAACATCAGCCGACCATGCTGATTCAAGATAGGTAGGTCATTTGCGGGCGGTCAAAGCATATTTTCCGGGAAAAAAAAACTTAAATACTCATATTTTAATAACCCAACTTATGCTTCTAAGTCGACGGCTGAAAAAAATACTCAGAATCGGGTCCTAACGATGCCACTTGCAGAATAACATCAGCCGACCATTCTTATTCAAGGTAGGTAGGTCATTTGCGGGCGATCAAAGCAGGTTTTGCGGAAAAAAATAAAATTTGAAAATTTGAATAACCCAACTTATGCTCCTAAGTCAACGGCCCAAAAAATACTCAGAATCGGGACCTTACGATGCCACTTGCAGAATAACATCAGCAGACCATGCTGATTCAAGATAGGTATGTCATTTGCGGGCGATCAAAACAAATTTGCCGAAAAAAATAAAACTTGAAAATTTTAATAACCCAACTTATGCTCCTAAGTCGGCGGCCGAAAAAAATACTCAGAATCGGGTCCTTACGATGCCACTTGCAGAATAACATCAGCAGCCCATGCTCCTAAGGACTCTGTACATTATAAAACTTATCGGCAATCTGATCTGGGGGCACGGTAGTGCCCCCGCCAAGTCGAGCAAAACAAAGAAGCACGGCCGTACCATCCTTTTCTCGAAGCCATTCAGGCCATTTTCAACGTCCTGTAATTTTGTGCTGGCTAAAGCTAGAGCCCTGAATTTTCAGTGACATATAGGGCATAATAGGATATAACATTCAATTTGAACTTGTAGTTTAAGAATTATTGCACGTCAAAGTTCCTTATTTTTGTCACTGACACACTCACTCACTGATCATCATAATTCTAAGGTACTTCTAGCCAACCAACACGCTTCAAATTTTAAACATAAGTAGTTTTTAGCTTAACAAGCCATAAAAAACCTAAGAATATAGCAATATCTGTCTCGTTTTAAATATTTAGGAACTGCATAAGTAAGTTTGTATTCCCATATGAATATATTCTATTAAAAAGTTACTTTTGCAGTTCCAACAAATAGTAGGTAAAGGTCTAAGATGTACGATGTGTGTATAAAGATGTGTATGGTATGAGCAGGGGGGTGTCACTGCGCAGTTTAGGTATATTTGGCCGGCGCACCGCCCGGGCAGGTGTATGGGCTGCCGCTCGGCTCGCACGATAGTGGTGTCACGTGGCGCTCGCGCAAAATTGAAAATACGCAATGGCTTCGAAACCTAAATCGCGATCTAATCTGTATCAAAGATAATGTTCTGTTTACGGATGTCTGAATAAACGGAAGAACAAGGAAGCAGAAAAAACATTTTTTTTAATTCCGGACTATATTGACCGACATATTTTCAAAGGAATAAGTACTTCTGTGGCATACCTACTTCCGTGAGAATCAGACATACTATCTCCGGCTAAAAATTGTATGTTTACAGAATCTACGTTTGTAATTCCTACATATTTATCTTAAAAATAATAAATCAGTAGGTATAGGTGCAGAAACTTGTCAAGTGACAACCCCGTGCCGACACTCGCAGCTCGGTCATAAAACTGCGGCGCGCAAAGAATATTCACAATTCGTGCGCGGTTATAAGTTTCAATTTTGCTTGCAGGCGGCGAGTGTAGGTATAATTTTATACCTAAATCTGGCTTTTGTGAAGAAGTGAATTTTTTGTATGGTAGTACTATTAGTTATTCTGTGGTATGAGTATGGTATGGCTATGAGTATGGTAAGAATTTGAATATGGTATAGGTTCATACCATACATATGGCACTAGTGTGCGGGTATGGTGTGGGATGGGGACTTGGGTATGAGTATTGGATGAATACAAGTATAGCTTGGTATGACCATGAGTATTGTACAGGTATGAGTACGAGTACGAGTAACAGGTATAGTGTGAGACGGGTATGAGTATGAGCTTTCAGAAAAGTGGTAGCTGACGTACAAGAAGTAGTACCCGAAAAGACGGACTGCCTACAAAAAGAGATGAGATCCCAAAACTTCTACAACAAAAAAGTTTAGAGATGTAATATGATACCAAGTCTGTTATTTTAGTCAGTGCCGGGGGGTGTTAAAACCGCATCAACATTAGATAACTTTAATTTTTAATACATATAATGACTTGGCAATCGCACAATATAATGCTTTACTCGTACCGTACTCCTATAGTATTTTATACAATCGTGATATAATAGAGAGCTTTTCAGTCGAGTACCGTGTTTAAGCAACGAAGCTTGCTGAGTTGCTTAAGGTACGAGATTGAAAAGCTTGATTATATCACTATTGTATACAATACTTTTTTCTACGAGACAAAAAAATAATACTTTCAACTAGTAGAATCATATAAGTAAACAAACCAAAAGTATACAGCTAAGATACGCGAGCTGCCGCAGCCCGCGATACCTCGCGCCCCGGCCGCCGGGTCCGGCGCCCCCGGCGGGTTGGTCAACGACACCTCCTCGTAACTGTACCTGCTCCTTGCTAAATTCAGTTTTAAGACAGTTTTTTTCTCGATTTTGGCCACCGTAGCCTATGGAGACTAACAAGCAACGCTAAGCGGTTTCCGTAGGGTATGGATGTTGCTATATGAAGGGTGTCACATGCGCGTTTATGACTTACGAAGCGCGGAGCAGGTACCAGGGTCTCATGAGTTACGAGGAGGTGTCGTTGACCAACCCGCCGGGGGCGCCGGGCCCGGCGGCCGGTGCGCGTACGAGTATAAAGGTATCGCGGGTCGCGGCAGCTCGCGTATCTTAGCTGTATACTTTTGGTTTGTTTACTTACGTATATGATTCTATAGGTACTAGTTGAAACTATTATTTTTTTGTCTCGTAGAAAAAGTATTGTATACAATAGTGATATAATCAAGCTTTTCAATCTCGTACCTTAACTTAAGCTACTCAGCAAGCTTCGTTGCTTAAACACGGTACTCGACTGAAAAGCTCTCTATTATATCACGATTGTATAAAATACTATTTTCTCAAACATGCTATGTAATATTGATATTACGTTCTTTATATTAGGCTGGGAAGTATCACGTTTCAGGCGCGGCTAGACGAGAGGTCTGTAATGAAACTAATGAAATTTCATACAGTGGCAGGCCTAGGCCGGGAAGTGGCTTTTTTTAATTTCTATTTCACATATAATTGTGGCACAGTATCATGGCATTCAGCCATTTAAAAAAAACTATAAACAATATTTGCTTTTTGGTTCGTTTATGACATTCTGCCAATACGCCTATTAAAAAAAAAAACATTTTGTTTGTGTTTTTTTTTTAACCTGACGGGCTCTATGGCACTAGGGCCATTAGAGCGGTAGGACTGTGTGGGGGGATGGTAGCCTGGGGAAAATCCAGGACCCTTCCGCATCACACGAGACGGTTTTGCTACGCTGGAATACTCCTAAAGATTTAAAAAAAACAATAAACGATATTTGATTATACCTATATATAGTTGGTCAAGCAAATCTTGTCAGTAAATAAGAACAAAAAAAACTACTCATCCTTGTCTTTTGGGTGTTAGTACTAGTGTAAGACAAAGATAGTATGATGATTCTCTCTGTCTATGTTTGAAATAAGACAGTCCTTTGACAAACTATAGACCTATATTAAACGTTTGAGAAAAGCACTATACATACATCGGCGTGAAAACGGGTTGTCGGCCTCATAACTATATTCTATTCGGCCGGCAACCCCTTTCTTCCCGGCCTCTGTAGTAATGTACTATTAATGCTCAAGCTGCATGTGATTAGCGCTAGCGTTATGTTCAATTAGAATTATTTTTAATAGTTGATGATCCTTGTGTCATTATGCAGCCGTGCGATGGCCAAGTCATTATACGTATTAAAAATTTAAGATATCTAATATTAATGCCGTTTTAACGCCCCTGGCACTGACTAAAATAACCGACTCGGTATCATATTACATCTCTAAAGGTCCATCCACATTCATGCGCGAATTGCGGCTTCGCGCCGTGATTCGCGCATGAGTGTGGAGGGACCTTAAACTTTTTTGTAGTAGAAGTTTTGGGTTGCGAGACGGGCATCATTTTACATGTACGAGTAATGTTTTTGATGGAATTAAATTGTCTGATCAAATCAGATGGTGGACGCAAACGCCAATTTGGCTCGATTCGGTCAATTCGGAGGCGGACTAGCACTTGTTAGTTTAAGAGTTCCGTACCCAAAGGGTAAAAACGGGACCCTATTACTAAGACTCCACTGTCCGTCTGTCTGTCACCAGGCTGTATCTCATGAACCGTGGTACCTAGACAGTTGAAATTTTCACAGATTATGTATTTCTGTTGCCGCTATAACAACAAATACTAAAAAGTACGGAACCCTCGGTGGGCGAGTCCGACTCGCACTTGTCCGGTTTTATAATTTTAGGATAGACAGTTTAGAAGTTATTTATTTTGTTTTAGAGCGCTCAAATATCATATCACCATGACGCCAATTTTTCATCATCAAATCGGTCGATTTTATCATATCGTCTGTACTGGGCTTATTTGCCAGTAGAAAAAGCGCGAAATTAAAATTTTCTATGGGAAGTCAACTCTTGGTGCCTAAATTTTTTTTAAATTTGCCGCGTTTTTCTACTGACAAAGTCGGTGTACCAGAGCATTTTAAATTTAATTACGGTTTCGCTTCATGTTGTAGGACACATATGTATTGGGCCAACACAGGTTAATTAAAGGAGTTTATGCGGTGGGCCGGAACGAGATGGCAACATGGCTTTCTCCTTACGACGCTGGTGTGGTTTGAGACATGTTCGATTGTTGGACGGTGCAGCAAATTTAATTGATCGATCAAATGTGGCAATGTAACGCAAATCTCATGCGATCATCGATTAAGCCTGCCCGCAGACGTTTCGCAAAATTTTCCGTACGGAATCACATGTACAAGCGAGACAGCACTATGCATTTGTTTCCACCTGTCATTCGGTTTCCGTATGGAATGACAGGTGCAAGCGAGACAGCGCTTTGCATTTGTAGAGCGTCGTCTCGTTCCCACCTGTCATTCCGTATGGAAACCGAATGAAAATTCCAAACGTCTGCGGTAAGGCTGGCCTCAGACGTTCGGTTTCCTGATCAGGAATCCGAATGAGGGCTATCGTTTTTTTGCTCACCAGTTGGCGCCTCTGTTGATGGTGGTCCAAAAGACTAAAGAACAGCTGTAAGTCATAAATAAATAAATAAATATTATAGGACATTCTTACACAGATTGACTAAAGTCCCACGGTAAGCCCAAGGAGGCTTGTGTTATGGGTACTCAGACAACGATATATATAATATATAAATACTTAAATACATAGAAAACACCTATGACTCAGGAACAAATATCTGTGCTCATCACACAAATAAATGCCATTACCGGGATTCGAACCCAGGACCATCGGCTTCACAGGCAGGGTCACTACCCACTAGGCCAGACCGGTCGTCAAAACGGGTGTCATTGAAGTGACAAGTGACCCTTGACATTTCGAACTTGGCGAAGACCACCATCCACACTAGCGCCCCTAGCGGCGAATTCATACGCGTTAGCCCTCATTGGGAATACAGATTCGGAATTTTGTAACCATAGCGCACACATTCGATTATTTGCGTTAGGTCTCATACTCACGAGCGCTTTTTCAACGCGCGTTAAAAAAGCGTTTGAATGACACTAATGGAAACATGTGTATTTATTCACACGATAGCGGTAGCGCGTTTTATGAAGCGTTGTTGGATTTCAACTTTAAGCCTTGGTAGTTAAATCGAATTTAGCGTGCGGGCAATTTCAAGCGTTTGTTTAACGCGCGTTGAAAAAGCCCTCGTGTGATGGGGCCTTAGGCCAGGATTACACTTGTAAGTTTTACTTACGTAAGTAGGGACAAAGCTATTTGCTAGAATGAGATAACGATATTTATATCTCATTCTGTAGTATAGCTGTGCCCCTACTTACGTAAGTAAAACTTACAAGTGTAATCCTGGCCTCAGGGCAAACATACGGAATTTTCGATCGGTTTCCGTACGGAATGACAGTTGCAAGCCATTATGCATGTGTATAGCGACGTCCCGTTCACACCTGTCATTCCGTACGGAAACCGAATATTCTGTCCGTGTGCGGCGAGTCAAATAAAATATACGTAGGCACTAGCTGTATTCGGGATGACGTCATTCGGTTTTTACCCGACTGCCAAAGGAGGAGGGTAATGTTTTTCGAGTGTATGTAAGTATGTATGTATGTATGTATGTATGCCTGTTTCTTAGTGGCCTCCTGTAGCCTAAACGGTAATGAAACTTCAAGTTGGGTTGCAAATGAACTGACGTTTTAATAGGGGGAAAAAAACAGGTGACTACACATATTTCACACAGATGGCGCTAGTGGTAATACAAACACTATTATTTTGTTACTATGATAGAAACTAGAAAGATAGATTTACAACATCCTCTCCTAACAAAATAATCTAAAAATCACCTGAGAGTTTTCAATCTCAAAAACAACAAACAGAAGCTTACATAATATAACAGTTTTGTTTCAGAGGCTTACATTCTAGATATACCCATTAATTTCATAAATTTATAGTGCTTGTCTGCACTAAGGCTTTTTGTGAGCAAATCAGCTGGCATGTCAGAAGTTGGTACATATTCTAGTTTGACCCTATCATGCATGACACACTCTCTAACAAAATGATGTCGCACATCAATATGCTTGGTTCTCTTGTGGAACAATGGATTTGCTGCTAATTTGAGTGAACTTTGACTATCACTGTATAAGCATATTGGTGTACTCTCACAACATGGTTTTAATATATCATTTAATAAATTCTTTAAATAAATTGCCTCTTTACAAGCTTCACTTAATCCCATGTATTCCGATTCACAGCTCGACAAGGCAATAGTTCTTTGCTTTCTGGATTCATAAGATATTATACATCCCGACATTATAAAGCAATAACCTGTGTAAGATCTTCTATCTATAGTACATGCTGCCCAATCAGCATCCACAAAACCATGCAAACAACTATTACTCTTTCTATAAACTAAACCATAGCTTTTAGTTTTCTGTAAATATCTTAACAATCTTTTTAAATGTTTCCAATGAGTTTCATTATAACTATTGTTATACTGGCTAAGAAAACTTACACTATAAGCAATATCAGGTCGTGTTAGAACAGACAGGTACATAAGACTACCTATTAATTGTTGATAGGGATACCTTTTATCACAATTATTTATTTCCTTTTCTAATTTTAAATTGACTTCCATAGGAGTACTTGAACCTTGACAATTAGGCATATTAAATTTGTTTAAAATGTTTTCAACAAATTGTTCCTGGTCAACAGTGATACAATCTTTTTTAACATTTACTGTCATTCCCAAACACTGCTTGATCTGACCTAAGTCCTTTATTTTAAATGTATTAACAAGTTCTGACTTTAACCCTTCATATGAATTTTTGCAATTGTAAAACACAAAGAAATCATCCACAAATAATGCAATATATACTTTCACATTATTTTCACATTTTATGAACAGACAAGGTTCATACTTTGATTTCTGATAACCCAGTTTTAACAAACATTCTTCTACTCTAGTGTACCAGGCCCTAGCAGACTGCTTGAGGCCATAAATTGCCCTCTTTAATTTTAGTACCTTATTACCACAATTAATAAAATTTGAACATTCTGGTATTTCCATATAAACATTTTCTTTAATGAAACCATTCAAAAAAGCTGTAGGTACATCTAAGTGATTCATATTTAAATCTAATTGAACACTCAGGGCAAACAAGAGTCTTAGGGTAGAGTACCTTAACACTGGCGAGAAGGTTTCTGTAAAGTCTATGCCCTTCTTTTGCGTGAAACCTTTTGCGACTAACCTTGCTCTATAGCGCACTTCACCATCACTGTTAAATTTCTTTTTAAACACCCACTTATTTTTCACCACTGTACCGTCCTTTGGCCTATCTACCAGCACCCAAGTGTCATTATCACTGAAAGATTTTAGTTCCTCTTTCATTGCACTTTGCCACTGCACTTTTTCTGGTCCGGTCACAGCCTCGGTAAGTGAGATATTTTCACCCGGAACCTCATCAACGCACATGGTTGCATAGCCATAGTAATCTGGTTGATGTCGAACACGCTTGGACACCTCCTGCATTTCTTGCTCTGTCTCCTGTGTCGAATCCATTTCTGGCTCATAAAAGCTGTCATCCTCACTTGGAACATATGTCACATCATTGTTAGCTTCGTGAACGCTGTCATCTGTGGAACTTTGTGACATATTTCTAGACCGGCTACTCTGTGCCTCTAGAGTCACACACTCACTATTCTCCTCTTGATTATCTTCTACCAAAAGTGTTGTATCCTTTACACCAACATTTTCCATAATTATTACGTCTCTGGCAATAACTATATCCTGAGAATTTGGATCATACAAGCGATAACCTTTGGTGATTTCTGAATAACCAACAAGGAACATCTTAGTTGCTTTCTTGTCCCATTTTCTACGCTTTTGCTTTGGGACATGCATCATTACTGGGCTACCGAAGATCCGTAGATGGCTAATGTTTGGTTTCTTGCCTGTCCACCTTTCAAAAGGTGTAGTATCTCCATCTAGTCCTGATGCCGGTGACCTATTTTTCACATACACTGCTGTGTTTATGGCCTCTGCCCAAAACTTCTTATCAAATTGAGCATCGAAGAGAAAACAGCGTGCTTTCTCTACTAAAGAACGGTTGTATCTTTCTGAAACACCGTTAGATTCTGGTGTATAAGCAGTTGTTTTCTGATGCACTATGCCGCACTGCTTCAAGTAGTTCTCCATTTCAGTTGAACAAAATTCTCCACCGCCATCACTTCTTAAAACTTTAATTTTCTTAGACTGCTGGTTTTCAACTAATTTCTGGAACTCCTTGAAGTATTTGAATGTTTGATGTTTTGATTGAAGAAAGTAAACAAAACACATTCGGCTATAGTCATCGACAAATAGGAGGTAGTATCTTGCATTTCCAAGTGACTTATTTTTCATTGGGCCGCACAAATCCGTGTGAATTAATTCCAGGACCTCCTTGCTTTTGCTTGCACTCTGAGGAAATGGCAGTCTTGCTTGTTTTCCCTCGCAGCATACTTCACAGCTGGATTTATTTATCCTGCCACTTTTATCTTGAAATGATACACCTTCAACTACTCCATTATTCATTTTATTGAGATCATTTGCATTAATATGACCCAAGCGTCTATGCCAAACTTGATTCATACTTGAAGTTGCTGTTGCTGCTAGCATACTTATTTGCCTAATGTTTAAACGGTACACTCCATCTACTAAATCAGCCTTTCCAATGACTTGATTTTGTGCATTTATAATGTAACAGCCAGTTTTCTCAAAATGAACCTTGTTTCCATTCGCAATCAGCTGACTGACTGATAACAAATTCGTGGTTAGGTTAGGAATGCACAATACATTACGAACTGGAATGTCATACTCCGTATTATTCACCACTGTAGTAATCTGTGTATCTCCTGAACACACTACAGGTGCACTAGCTTTATTTGCAACGATTATTTCTTTAATTTCCGGTTGGTAACAAACATTGGATAGAATGTTTTTATTCGACACAAAATGGCCGCTCGCGCCTGAATCGACGTAAAAATCATCCGGGCTAAAATTCCCAGTTAAAAATACGGCACTAAACGCATTCATCTTCACCTTCTGCCTCTCAGGACATTGGTTTTTATAATGCCCCGGCTGTTTGCACTGGTAACAAATAATCGACGCTTTTGACGTTTTGACGTTTCTGTTGACAGCTGTCGAAGAACTCGAAGATTGCGTTTCGTTACTCCCACTGTTGTAACGGTTCTTCTGAAATGTTTTATTGCTACCTCCAATTCGTTTGAGCGAATTTTTAGCAATGAATGCGGTTTCTGATTTAACCTCAAAATCTGTACTCATATCCAATAACTTTGTTTTTATAGCATCTGCACTTATAGTTATCCCCGAATGCTCTATAGCCATAATCATCGGGCTAAATTTCTCTGGAAGACCCGCCAATAACAAAGAACCGATCCACTCATCGTTTATCTCGAAACCAGTACCTTTTAATTTCTGTGCCGTGTCCACTAACTGTGTCACGTACGCAGTCATAGACTCACTTGTTTCTAGGCGTATTGAAATTAAATTTCTGAGTAAGCTAATCTTACGCGTGTAACCGGAGTCGTCAAACAATGATTTTAGCTTAGTCCAAGTACTTCGCACTGATGCCTCGCCTTTAATATGGACGTAAAGCGATGGATCGATGGTTAAAATCATCTTAGCTCTGGCTTTTCTGTCGCTTGCGTCGTCTAGCACTTGCTGGCTGGTCAAGTCGACGCCCTCCAAGACGAGAAAGTTTTCCACAGCAAACGCCCAGTCGTCATAGTTTTCTCGCCCTTTTAACTTTGGAACGTTCACTGCATAGTTCGTTGACATTTTAATTCTGTGCACCACAAAAAAACTACCGAAAAACTAATTAAATACGAGCTGGACCGATAACCTAATGAAACTTCAAGTTGGGTTGCAAATGAACTGACGTTTTAATAGGGGGAAAAAAACAGGTGACTACACATATTTCACACAGATGGCGCTAGTGGTAATACAAACACTATTATTTTGTTACTATGATAGAAACTAGAAAGATAGATTTACAACAAACGGCTTGATGGATTTTGATGTATGAGGTATCGTTAGATTCGTCTTGATCACGGGAGTGTCATAGGATACATTTTATCCCGAAAGTCCTACTAGTAGGAGATACGGCTTATATGGTCGACCTTCACGAATACAATGGTATAGGGTTGCCTGCAAAAATCCGGTCACAAATAAGGGTTGCCAGGCTTTAAAAGAAAATAAGAAGGTTATAAGTTGCTGATTAGCGAACTAGACTCCACACTCGCGTTCGCGGCTTCGCGCCCCGATTCCCGCACGAGTGTGGAGGGGGCTTAGTATATAAGTGGATCAGTCATGGATTCTCTTTGCTCGTACAAGACAGTCTTAAGCCACTCGTGTGTGGAGGGGGCTTTATACATGTGCGGTGGGGGGAATGGACCGAACGGGACAGTCTTATACTAGAAGACGCTTTCTCTGCTACACCTACTGAAAAATACTTGAAGATACATGTATATTTCAGTAGGAGTATAGTGCACATAGTATGGTTTATGGTGGGTAACAAATAAAGCCCATCACAGATACGGCATCTGCCGATATCTTTTAAGATCCCTCCACACTCGTGGGCGAATCGCGGAGCGAAGCCGCGAACGCGAGAGTGGAGTCGAGTTCGCTGATCTGCGAAATCGACCACACTCGCGTTCGCGGCTTCGCTCCGCGAGGCATCTGCAGATGAATTGCGATGTATCGGTCTGTATATTTCGTTTCTCTCACAATTTGCAGTGTTGCTTCCCAGCGAGATCTTGGTGTCGTTATAGCTGATAACTTAACATTGGGAGGAACACATTTTGGGTTTTACCAAAAAGGCTAACTCTGTTTTATATATGATTAAGAAAGCTTTCCGTTATATGGATATAGTTATTTGTTATACAAGGGTGCAAAGTTGTATTTTACCCGCGAGTGTTTCAACACACGAGAAGTAAAATACATTTGCACCCGTGTGTAACACAAAACTTTTCCCCTCACCATAGCGAGGAAAGTACAACATCCACAGGCGTTAGATCATCTTCGTCACTGGAATCACTATTTTTTTTACGATATTATAACAAAAAACTGGAAATTCTGTATTTTACGTGAGAAGTTTGTAAGTAAAAAGTTTGTTGACAATGTTGAAATTCTGACGTATGAAATGTCAATGATGCGTTTTGAAATTGCATTGACTCAACTTGTGCGTTCAGAATTATATTTAACATCATTATTAAAAAACAAACGTTTCTTAGGGAACTTTAAGGTCTATGACATAAAATCATTAAATAAAGCTAAATTTGGTATTTTTTATTAGATTCTCAAACCATTTGTTTAATGATAATTAATATCAAACGAATCATTATTATGAGCGTTTTACGTTTTGTTATCTGTCAAGCTACTTAAACACGCTCCATCCAAGGTCAAATTACTTTCCCCACTAGTGGATAAAATGCGTTTTTCCCCGCTAGTTTTAAAGGATAAAAGACAACTTTCCGAGCTAGTGAGGGGAAAAGAATATTTTAATTAAACTCTATAAAACATACGTAAGATCCTTATTGGAATATGCGTTCCAAATTTGGAATCCATATTTCCGAAAGGACATCAACCTTATTGAAAGAGTCCAAAGAAGAGCAACAAAATTGGCGCCATCTCTTCGCAACCGATCTTACGAAGATAGGTTAAAGGAATTGGGCCTGACAACAGTGACAACCTTGGAGCAGCGAAGGCAACGTGGTGACTTAATAGAAACATACAAAATACTCACAGGACACTACAACGTACCCGGGTTAAGTGACATTTTCACTCGGAATATGAATGACAGACTGAGAGGACATTCTCTGAAGCTGGCACGGACGCAGAGTAGTAGCAACCCAAGACGACACTTCCTGTCTAACCGTGTAGTGAAAGTGTGGAACAGTTTGCCCGAATCCGTAATCAGTGCGCCTTCAGTGAACTCCTTTAAAAACAGACTCTACAAACATTTTACGAATGGACAAAACACAAGTGCAGGACATTGATATGCACGTATCAGCTATTTTAAGCTGCCTGTGCATTCGTATATAGTAATAATAATAATAATGTAGGTGCTAAACAGAGAGCGATATATATTTTGGTACAATTTCCAATTTTAACATATAGTTGTTCAAGCAAATCTTGTCAGTAGAAAAAGGCGCGAAATTCAAATTTTCTTTGGTACGATATCAATTTGCGCCTACATTTTTAAAATTTGCCGCCTTTTTCTACTGACAAGATTTAACTTACTTAAAGTGACAAGTGTTTATTATTCTATAATTTTATTGTAGTACTAAAAAAAAAATTCTAATTATGACAATATAACATAATTAGTTATTTACCTATTTTGTTTCACTTTATTTATCATTCAATACATTTAATTTTTTTATGCCTTTAGTCCTAATCATCTGCACTTTCAATCCGGAGGTCGCGGGTTCAAACCCCGGCTCGTACCAATGAGTTTTTCAGAACTTATGTACGAAATATCATTTGATATTTACCAGTCGCTTTTCGCTGAAGGAACACATCGGGAGGAAACCGGACTAATCCTAACAAGGCCTAGTTCCCCCTCTGGGTTGGAAGGTCAGATGGCAGTCGCTTTCGTAAAAACTAGTGCCTACGTCAATTTTTAGGATTAGTTGTCAAGCGGACCCCAGGCTCCCATGAGCCGTGGCAAATGGCGGGATAACGCGAGGAAGATGATAAGTTCTAATCATCTGCGCACCACAGTTTGCTCCTCTCTCCAATTCCCTGAAATGTTGGTGCCTTCTATACATAAAGCCCCAAGCAACTGCTTTATTTGATCACTGGTTTATCCGGCACTGATAGCATACCTTTAAGATAACAACCCTCCTGCCTACTGACAATAGGAGGATATAGAATTATAAATATAGCGAAACATATAGATTTATTTATAGGTACTGAATTTACTGATCATATACACTGTCAACATAGGTTAAAAAATACAATGTACAATTTAAGATCAAAATGAACTACAACTAGTGCCAAATATGTGCGATATTACATTGACTTTTTTTTATACTACGTCGGTGGCAAACAAGCATACGGCCCGCCTGATGTTAAGCAGTCTCCATAGCCTATGTACGCCTGCAACTCCAGAGGAGTTACATGCGCGTTGCCGACCCTAACACTCCTCTCCCTCGAGCTCTGGCAACCTTACTCACCGGCAGGAACACAACACTATTAGTAGGGTCTAGTGTTATTTGGCTGCGGTTTTCTGTAAGGTGGAGGTACCTCCCCAGTTGGGCTCTGCTCTAGATCTGGAATGACATCCGCTGTCCTGTGCCCTACCACACAAAGCGAGATGTTATTCACAGTGCCCATACCTCTCTTTTGGACGTAGTTTAAGGACATACCCGGGTCGGATATACTTTTGTTATGTTATAATAATTATTATAAATTGCCTATCATACTACTTAATGTCTCAATATATTTTGATAATAATCAGTACAAAATGCGTAGTGACAAGTTTTGGTGTTATTTTTTTTATACTACGTCGGTGGCAAACAAGCATACGGCCCGCCTGATGGCAAGCAGTCACCGTAGCCTATGGACGCCTGCAACCTGTTTATTTCAAGACTTGGCATAGTATAGTAAAGAACAAAGAAGTTTTAACGGAAACAGCCCTTTCTTGTCACTAACAATTTTTGATTGGTGGCATAGGAAGATCAATCAGTGATGGGGTTTCAAATGATTATTCCCACTAGGTACCACCAAATTGGTAACAGTGGTAACAACAGATTTTTTTTCACCTATACCCAGTGGAGGCAACCATGAAAAATAATTTCCAGAAAAAAGCGCACTGATAATAATCATCTTGCTGGTCAGTTGCTGATAATGCAGCTTAAGATATCATGCTTAGTACAAAATACAACTACTCCGTAAGAAAACTATTTATAAGTCAAAGTTGCCTGCAGCAATACATTTAATCAGATGATGGACTGGGCTCTGGGCATGATGTATTTGACGCTATTTTTATTTTTTTATTTGAAATCATTATACAGCGTGGAAAGATAAGTCGGGCCCTGGAGGGAAACTACCTTAAATCCTTAAGCTGGCTCATTTTACTTAAAGGAGACATTCCTTTATTTTTAAAAAGAAACAAAACTGCATTCAAAGATTTTTTTAAACTCGCTTGCCTCGCACGGGACTCGAACCAACTAAAATAAAAAAAAACAAACACTCCCTATTTTATTATACTAATCGATAGTATTATTATTCAGGATAAAATTTCTCTAACCAACATTTGGTCTTAAAAATAAAAATGATCGTTAAATCTAACATTAATTTTATTTTACTATCAATTTGTTACACTTAAATTATTTAACTGATAAATTGTTTGAAATGAGCCCCCTCGTTCCGGCTACACAAAATTAGTCGCCGTTGAAATTCATTTCTTGTACCCTTCAGCAAAGTTGTAGCGGAGTTTTACTCCAAGGGGGATGTAATGATAACCTCGCTACATGGATCTCTATGTATACAAAGCACAGTATAAAATAGCTATTGCACTGACCAGGAATCAACACTCGATGGGCGCACAATTCCATCTGCTCTCAATCTCATACCTCTATTCTCTTGTTATGAATGTAACCTCAACACTCTCAGGGAGATTAGAAGGGCCCCAAGTCCCGTGGCTTGTATCAGTGGATGCACGGCACAACTGAATCTCGACAAGAGAACTCATCGTGCATCCCGCATCTCATAGGTATACTCTTCTCAACCTCATCCGATGAGTACTGAGGTGGGAACCATGTGGTCCCCGACGAGCCTCCACAACAACCCCTACAGCTCATCCATCAGCCTCCATAAGAAACCTCCAGTAACTCAAACCGATAAACTCCAGCCAATTTTTTTCAGCCGTCTACTTAGGAGCATAAGTTGGGTTATTCAAATTTTCAAGTTTTATTTTTTTCCGCAAAATCTGCTTTGAGCGCCCGCAAATGACCTACCTATCTTGAATCAGTATGGTCGGCTGATGTTATTCTGCAAGTGGCATCGTAAGGACCCGATTCTGAGTATTTTTTTCAACCGTCGACTTAAAAGCTTAAGTTGGGTTATTTAAATTTTCAAGTTTTATTTTTTTCCGGAAAATGTGTTTTGATCGCCCGCAAATGACCTACCTATCTTGAATCAGCATGGTCTGCTGATGTTATTCTGCAAGTGGCATCGTAAGGACCCGATTCTGAGTATTTTTTCAGCCGTCGACTTAGGAGCATAAGTTGGGTTATTCAAATACGAGTATTTGTTTTATTTTTTTCCGCAAAATCTGCATTGATCGCCCGCAAATGACCTACCTTTCTTAATTCAGCATGGTCGGCTGATATTATTCTGCAAGTGGCATCGTAAGGACCCTATTCTGAGTATTTTTTTCAGCCGTCTACTTAGGAGCATAAGTTGGGTTATTCAAATTTACAAGTTTTATTTTTTCCGCAAAATCTGCTTTGATTGCCCGCAAATGACCTACTTATCTTGAATCAGTATGGTCGGCTGATGTTATTCTGCAAGTGGCATCGTAAGGACCCGATTCTGAGTATTTTTTTCAACCGTCGACTTAAAAGCTTAATTTGGGTTATTTAAATTTTCAAGTTTTATTTTTTTCCGGAAAATGTGTTTTGATCGCCCGCAAATGACCTACCTATCTTGAATCAGCATGGTCTGCTGATGTTATTCTGCAAGTGGCATCGTAAGGACCCGATTCTGAGTATTTTTTTCAGCCGTCGACTTAGGAGCATAAGTAGGGTTATTCAAATACGAGTATTTGTTTTATTTTTTTCCGCAAAATCTGTATTGATCGCCCGCAAATGACCTACCTTTCTTAATTCAGCATGGTTTGGTCATGTTATTCTGCAAGTGGCATCGTAAGGACCCGATTCTGAGTATTTTTTCAGCCGTCGACTTAGGAGCATAAGTTGGGTTATTCAAATACGAGTATTTGTTTTATTTTTTTCCGCAAAATCTGCATTGATCGCCCGCAAATGACCTACCTTTCTTAATTCAGCATGGTCGGCTGATATTATTCTGCAAGTGGCATCGTAAGGACCCTATTCTGAGTATTTTTTTCAGCCGTCTACTTAGGAGCATAAGTTGGGTTATTCAAATTTACAAGTTTTATTTTTTCCGCAAAATCTGCTTTGATTGCCCGCAAATGACCTACTTATCTTGAATCAGTATGGTCGGCTGATGTTATTCTGCAAGTGGCATCGTAAGGACCCGATTCTGAGTATTTTTTTCAACCGTCGACTTAAAAGCTTAATTTGGGTTATTTAAATTTTCAAGTTTTATTTTTTTCCGGAAAATGTGTTTTGATCGCCCGCAAATGACCTACCTATCTTGAATCAGCATGGTCTGCTGATGTTATTCTGCAAGTGGCATCGTAAGGACCCGATTCTGAGTATTTTTTTCAGCCGTCGACTTAGGAGCATAAGTTGGGTTATTCAAATACGAGTATTTGTTTTATTTTTTTCCGCAAAATCTGTATTGATCGCCCGCAAATGACCTACCTTTCTTAATTCAGCATGGTCGGCTGATGTTATTCTGCAAGTGGCATCGTAAAGACCCGATTCTGAGTATTTTTTTCAGCCGTCTACTTAGGAGCATAAGTTGGGTTATTCAAATTTAAAAGTTTTACTTTTTCCGCAAAATCTGCTTTGATTGCCCGCAAATGACCTACCTATCTTGAATCAGCATGGTCGGCTGATGTTATTCTGCAAGTGTCATCGTAAGGACCCGATTCTGAGTATTTTTTTCAGCCGTCTACGTAGGAGCATAAGTTGGGTTATTAAAATACGAGTATTTAAGTTTAATTTTTTTCCGCAAAATCTGCATTGATCGCCCGCAAATGACCTACCTATCTTGAATCAGCATGATCTGCTCATGTTATTCTGCAAGTGGCAACGTAAGGACCCGATTCTGAGTTTTTTTTTCAGCCGTCGACTTAAGAGCATAAGTTGGGTTATTCAAATTTTCAAGTTTTATTTTTTTCCGCAAAATCTGCTTTGATCGCCCGCAAATGACCTACCTATCTTGAATCAGCATGGTCGGCTGATGTTATTTTGCAAGTGGCATCGTAAGGACCCGATTCTGAGTATTTTTTTCAGCCGTTGACTTAGGAGCATAAGTTGGGTTATTTAAATTTTTTAAGTTTTATTTTTTTCCGCAAAATCTGCATTGATCGCCCGCAAATGACCTACCTATCTTGAATTAGCATGGTTTGGTCATGTTATTCTGCAAGTGGCATCGTAAGGACCCGATTCTGAGTATTTTTTTCAGCCGTCGACTTAGGAGCATAAGTTAAAGTTTTTGCATTTTATTATTACCTGTCTAACCTTATTTAATGCCGCCAAATTACTGTACTGTGTCGGTGTTATATCGGGCTTATGTAGGGCTTAGAATCGTTAGTATCTGTGTCGATTGCTTGTTACACCCTCCCTACTGAACTATCTCGGCCGGCCAATATGAATTTTTCGATTTTATGTTTTTATCTATTGAGATCCTAACGATTTTAATGTCTGAACAAACGTGAACTAACGTCGCCCGATGGATTCACATAGTTAGTTTGACTGATTTCGGGGTGGGGTGGTTAGCGTGAAGACAGCCACCCCACTTTAAAAAAAAAATGAAGGAATCGGGTCCTAACGATTTCAATGCTTGAACAATCATGAACTAATGAATATCTTGCTATCTAGACCAAAAAAACTAACAATAAATGGTTTGGGGTGGCTAGCGTGAAGTCAGCCACCACCATAGAAAAAAAATATATAAAACCACGAAAATCTTTTAATCTGTTTTGAATACCCGCAAGTTACCGTACTGTATCGGTTGTATATCGTCTATAGATGCTTATTTAGGGCATAGAATCGTTAGTATGTGTCGATTGCTTGTTACGCCCCCCCTGCTGAACTATCTCGGCCGGCCAATATGAATTTTTTGATTTTATTTTTTTATAGCAAATCTATTGAGATCCTAACGATTTTAATGCCTGAACAAACGTGAACTAACGTCGCCCGATGGATTCACATGGTTAGTTTGACTGATTTCTGGGTGGGGTGGTTAGCGTGAAGACAGCCACCCCACTTTAAAAAAAAAAAAAAAAATGAAGGAATCGGGTCCTAACGATTCCAATGCCTGAACAATCATGAACTAACGAATATCTTGCTATCTAGACCAAAAAAACTAACAAAAAGTGGTTTGGGGTGGCTAGCGTGAAGACAGCCACCCCCTTTTATTTTTAAAAAAAATCGATTTTGGAATCGGGTCCTAACGATTTTACCTACTGAACAAACGTGAACTAACGATGAACTAACGATATAGATATGCCATTTGCGGGCAAACGAAATGGGGTGGTCAACTTCACGAGCATTGTATCTCATGAACCGTGATAGCTAGACAGTTGAAATTTTCACAGATGATGTATTTCTGTTGCAACTATAACAATAAGGTTAATATTGTAAGAAGCTCGTAAGAAGTGGCAATGCAAACTCGAAAACGTTGTTTTATGACGATGTGCTGTTCGAATTGGACAGACTAAAAACGAAACGTAAATAGTACACATATTTGTATGGAATTCGATCAGGGACCGGCCCGCTATCTCTTATCGGGGTTTTATAAGGGTATTGCATAAGGCTTAACTCACCATACTCTTTGCCAGACGAAACCCTTTGTTTTGCTTTTAAAAACCCTTATATAAAGCTACCACATTTGAGTAATCGGTAGCCCAAATACCCTTACAAAACCCTTATCATCCGCTCACCAACACCTTGCATATTGCTTATAAGGGTTAGCCTTATAAAGGGCTTCCCTTTTAGCTATGTAAGCGTGCTAATTTAAGTCGTCTACCTTGTTCATAAAGCACACATTTCTTCGAATCCGAGCGATCGTCGGCGGTGACGGCGGCGTTCTTTGACTAGGCACGTATTTTCTTTCCTTTTCATACACTACCGTAGATATATACTAATCCTGTCTCTTTCACGCAAAGGGAAACCTTTATAAAAAGCGCTCAAAGATAAGGGTAACCCTTATTAAGAGCTAGCCTTATTTTTGGTTAGCTTTTCGGTAAGGGTTAGTCAAAGGTAAGGGTATGAATGGGCTTGCAGTTCAAAAGGGAAAGTCTTTCAATGTGTTAGCCGTGTTTAAGTGTCGCCCATTGAAAGGGTTTTATCGCGGAAAGGGTTGTCCGGTCCTTGAATTCGATAACGCTTGTCCTTATTGGCACATAATAACCACCAATCGTCCACCATGTTACGTTTATTGTGATGTTTCATTAATCTAAAACTATTTAGACGTAATGACACAGTACACAAGTTTATTTAGTGTAAAGTTTGCCAGGTGTAGCAGGGGAGTCAAATGTACATTATTTTATGCATATTGTCTTTCTTTCTACACCTGTCAACTGTGGGTCAGGTACAGCAGGAAAACGTACAGCGCCATCCGTGTGCAGTATAATAATATATTCCGGACACTGATGGGGCTGCCGCGTTCCTGCAGTGCCTCCACCATGTTCGCGGAAGCCAGAATTCCTGACTTCTACGCAGTGATACGCGCGCGCATTGCTTCCTTCTGGGAGGGATGCGCCGCTCGCAAAACACCATTCTCATGTCGGTGTATCGCAACATTAGTTGCAATATGTTTAGGCACTGGCTTTCCGTGCACCAAAACGGGAACAAAAAATAGTGTACTTAATGCTATTTAAATTGTTCAACTTATTTTATTTTATTTTATTATTAAGTACTACTTCTTTTGGCGCTTTAACTTTTAAATTGTATCTTGATATGGGTGTACGAATGTACTTTTTGCCTGAAATAAAACTTTATTTATTTATTTTATTTTATTTTATTTAATACTAATACTTAAATAAGTAAGTAAATCATCTAAGTACGTGTTTTAAAGATATTCATGGATAAGCCGATTAAATTTTGGCTTTGACTTACTTTTACTTAGAGTACTACGTAATAAGCTGCTTATGTCGCCTTGTTTAGGCAAACCAATTTTATCATATAGACAGCTTGAAATACATAGTAAATACACATTGCATATTTAGGTAAGTTCTGTTTTAGTTATGACACAGAGTGTACAAATCGTTTTAGTGTCTTATGTCCGCACTACGTGTCTGTCTGTGTCATTACAATACAAGCATCAATGTATGTGTTGAAACAGCAGTTGAAAATATTTTAGCTTAACCTATTCGACGCCGTGTCAAACACAAAAGCTGTCACTCGGACGCCACGTCACCGAAATGTCAAAACTGAAATTGAACTTTATGCACATGCACGTAGGTTTATGTTTCTCTGTGGTATGTGACGAATTAATCGGTCTTTGGCGTTGGACCTGCGGTGCTGATATATCGGTCATTGGCGTCCAAAAGGTTAACCATGGCAAGTCTTCATATTCTATTGGTTGATCATAAACAAAAGTGCGTTTTTTTCTCTTTTGACTAGTATCTAATGTGCCAATTGATGTTTAATAGCGATTTTAGGACGGACATTTGGTTAATACAATAGATTATGCTCTTGTCTAATTCATGTTTTTCTGCACTAAATAACACTAGCGTTCCATTTCAAATATAAATACCATCGTTTATACTGTTACAACTATTTTACAATGGCTTATAATGTTCTAATTCTTGCAATACTCTTACAAAGTTATTTCAATAGCTTTCATGGTCTTAATATCTGCGTATATGTAAATCTTACGTTGTGTACATAGAATATGTGTGTATGTAGGTCTGTGGGTTGTGGTTTGTTATTAATATTAATATTGTAAGCATGACGTAGAATTGAGTACGCGATACGATACGAGTCAATCTACTTTTTCTTACGAGTATATTTAGTTTTTTGGGGACAATCTCACACAGAACGATATAGACCCAAAGCAGAGCTACCTACCTAAGGTATTAGTAAATACTTAAGAACAACACTTTTAAGTGACTATCTGACACAGAATTCACAGATGGTGGACAGCAATAAGGTTTAAAATATTGTCAGATTGTCACAATTTAGGTACCTATTTCAACTTTGACCTGATTCAAATTTTGTCAATCTCCTCATGCACTGTCAATTGTCATGTTAGATGAAGGAATATTCCTATCGTGAGAGATTCTGCACACATCTAAGAAATTCAAAGTGTGAAATATGAAATTGGGAAATCCTCTTGTGCGAGGATGCCTGTGCCCAGAAGTGAAAGCAAAGAGTCTTCTTAAATTAAACTTGGAAAGAAGTATGTAACTGAGGTAAGGAAGTGTGGTAGACGCACGCGGCCGGTGAAATATTGAAGTTCACGCCGCGCGTGTGATTCCGGGTTGAACTTGACCAATCAATACCTAGTAAAGTTGAATGCCTTTCTAACACCGAATATCAGGTGGGCAGAGAAACACTCAAAAGCCATGAATTCAGTCATATAGTATGGAAATATATTTCAAAATAACCCACTTTCATTCTACTTGAATATAGTAAAATTGTAGTAACATCTTTGCCTCGGATGTCTTTCTTTAAGACGAAGCGTATTTTATCAATATGCCGATATTAATTTGTATGTTGTTTTAATCAATATATGCCTGTCATTAGTTTTTGGTTCAAACTGAACTTGAGGTTACCGGTTCTCTACATTCATTTTTGGATGAGAGCGTTTTTTATAAAAAACGAACCTTGTAAGACCCAGGCCAATTTTTGCGCCTTTAAACTTGGAACTTTCTTTATTTCTATTCCAAAACTTGGTCAAGGTCAAATATAAATGGATGAACTAACAGTTGTATTATTTTGCAGCCCGCAGCCCGCATGGCAGTGCGACCAAGATCCCCAGCCCTGTGGGGACCTTACTCTACAGACAGACACCGGTAAGTACATTATTTTTATTACAGTATAGAACACCTACACATAACAATAAATCTTACCTTTAAAAAAATGTATAGAACGGAAATAACAATTTTAAGAATTGGCTTGGGCATGAGTAAGCTGCACATGCTTATTCGGTTGTATGTATAGTCCCAGGCTAATGTAGAGGGAAGTTCAAAAGTGCAACGCATGATACTCTATTAAGCCCGGTTCACATTTGTCTGACGCGTGACGTGTCGTGTTGTGGTGTGTCGTGACGCTTACCGGTTTCATACATTTAATATGGTTGCGTTCACATTTGTCTGATGTACGCTGTGTGATGCTACGGCGTATAACTTTAACGTAACTTACGTATCTTCTTCAAAATTAAACGTATCCAGCAAATGCGAAAAATTTGCCGGTGCCGGATCATTATAACAAAATGACAATTTTCTTGGTTGTGACGCATATAACAGATACAGAGGAGTTGCGTTCTTCAAAAAAGCATTTAATCAGGGGATTTATGGGAAAAATTAAGAGAATCTTTGGCGTTGTCCTTTTTGTATAACCTCACCCTGGTTTCCTGGGGTCCCCTGGGGGGGGAGTGGGTAAGGAATAAAGTTAAAATTATTAGATACTTTGTTACTACAGAAACTAACACATCAATTGATTTTAGGAAACAAGTCCAAGACAGGTTTTTAAAGGGTCGGCAACGCGCGTGCAATATCTCTGGTGTTGCAGGCGTTCATAGGCTACGGTAACTGCTTACCATCAGGCGGGCCGTATGCTTGATTGCCACCGACGTGGTATAAAAAAAAAAAAAAAAAAAAAAGTCTCAAAATATTCACTATGTTTGTGCCAATCAAGTAGCAAGAAGGAAAGCAATTTAGTACCTAATTTCATTGTTAAACATTTATTTTCTTAATAAATATTATATTTAATTTCGTACTTCTAGTTTTTGTGTAGTAGCAGGCGTGGCTCACTCCGCGATTTTGTCGCGTCGCTATAAGTACATGCGGCCCACACCAATTTTGATGTCTAGCTATAGTAGTTGCCGCGTACCGCTACGGAACGGACGCCTGCTCGCGCTTGCGCCACCTAGCGGTCATATCTTAGAATAGAATAGAATAATATTTATTCAGGCAACACATCATTCAAAGATACATTACAAATTCATTCAATTTCATTACAAAGATACATTAACAACAACAAGGAAGAAAAAAAAAGACAAAGGTGATAAATACAAAACTAACAGATAAGGATGTGAGGCTGAAATGGTCTCCACTCAGCAATGCAGTTGATATCTGACGTAATAGATGCGTTTTGTTAGAGTGAACCTTCTGTACCTAGTACTATTATTTATTCTGTGGTAGTAGATATGCACCAAGCACTTGCAGCACGTGACAGTTTGGAAATGTCACAAAAAACGTTTGACATGTTTTATTTTCATTAGTGTCCGACTGAAACCGGCTTTTTTGCCGTAACCGAAAGGTACGGTTTTGCTTTAGTTTCAGTCGAAACCGAATCTTCGGTTGGACACTACCGAAAACAGTTTCGGCGCGGACGAATGGTTCGTCGGCAGTTATTTGGCCGAAGCCGAACCTTGAATGACCTTCGGCCGAAACATGATTTTTATGCCGAAACCGAAACCAAAACTTCGGTCGGACACACATTTTCATTGACATTTTAGGTTTATTAGGTACCTATATGGATCAAACTAAGGCCAAAGATAAACCGAACTGCCTATTTTACCCCCCATGTTCAGCGAAAATAATTGGTTTGGTAGGCATTAGGCAACCCAAAGGCACAAGCTACAACGCCTTCGATACTTCTTCGGAAACGATGTACTTAAGTGTGGCGGCTGACTTATAATTCCACACTCCACACATTACAATCGGTAACAGTGAGCTGAGATACCATGCTACATTAAAGATTCTGTCTTACAAGTGGGCCGTATGCTTGTTTGCCACCGCGGGGGTATAAAAAGCAATTGGTTTAAGATTACTTAACCAGATTAATATAATTGAAGTTTCACTGCTTGGTAATTATGCAAGGCGTATGTGGAGTGGAACAGAGAGGGAAATTTCTCTTCGCCGTTTTGGTTTTGCAAAGGAACTTTTACTGAACTCCTCATTTTAGGGTCATCCTCAAAAAATATATGCCATTCTCAATCAAAAGGGTACTTATTGTCGGTTGTCAATAAGGCGCTATTTCCATATAGCTTCAATTGAAAATCAACGTTATTGGTTATTGACAAGCGACAATGTGGTACCTTTTGGTTGAAAACGTCACATAACTCACATATGTCTGCGGTCTAATTGCCGCGACCCATACAAAATGTATGAAAAGTGTCGTGGCAAATAGACCCAACCTCAGACATATTCTGAGAGAATGACCCTTTAGCGGTTTTCCGGTTGCATCCGAAGGAGCCCTGGAGAAATCTGTACTGACGACAGTGACGACTGCCTCGGCAGTGTAAAACTGACATATTCGATAACGTCTGCGTAACTTACTTACTTTATTTGCGTAACGCACTAATATGAGAGTAAGTTACGCACACGCTAGCGAATATGTCAGTGTCAAACTGATGGTAGCCGTAAAGGTATCATGCCAAATATCGGCTTCTTAGCTTTAAATATAAGAGGTGGTAATAAAACAGGCCGATGAAAGCTGATTGAAGATGACGCTCTTCTAAATTTAATTAGAGAAACAGACAGAAGTGATTGATCCTATGGTTTTAATACAGAACCTTCTTAAAATGCAAGCGAAGCAAGCAATACATTAACTTCAACCTTTCAATTATAGCTTTTTTTTTTTTACATTTATGGCCTGGATGCGAGTCCTTTAAGCCAAGTCTTTATTTTGCTATTTTTAAAACACTTCATTTAAAGGGTTAAATGGCAGAGAATGCACTAGTAATTTTGTTAATACACTTCACTTTAAATCTTCAATGCTGTATTTTTGATATACTCGTATAACGGAACGTAACTGTCAACGTTTTTAAGAATATCGGTGAGGCGGCGGGGGACATTATTATCAAACACTTCACTTAATTCACTTGCAAGAATGAGTCTTTGAAACGTCAATTATAGTTACCTAAAGTCCTTTTAAAAGGACAAATTCAAATCTAATTTTGAACTATAATGAAATAAAAGAAGGTTCCGAATTAAAAACTGCAAAAATGACTCTGGAACTTAGGAGGGTAGAGTTATTAGGTGGTAACAGTTGATTCAGTGGAAAATCAGTTCGGGACGAAACAATCAGTTTTTTTCCGAAATAAAATAAACTACGTCTGCCGTACCAATTTAGTTTTTTAATGACCATCTTTGGTAATATTAATATCATTTCCCCATTTGGATTTATTTCTTGCACTATTGATTCAAATTAAAAGGCTATAATTCCTTTGAACTCGAGAACACAGTGTATTTAATATACCGCCGGGCGACTAGTGCTCTCGCAATAAAGTCGAGCTGGATAGGAATTCAATTTAATGGATTGCAGAAGCGACTTCCTAGCTAACAGTTATTGGAGTTAAAAATAGAACTGAAAACACTGAAAGGTTTTACTTCAATGTTCGTGAAATAATTACGTTACCGACTAATACAAAAATTGTTTCATTAAAATATATTTATCCTCAAGCCACCCATGCATCAAAACTTGTCAAGAAGACGCAAATTTGAGTTGTCGAAACAAAGATTCAAAATAGATTTGAATGGGAGAGACCTCTGAGCTCTGCTCGGCAGGGCTCGGCTAGAGGATATAGATTTGAATGGGAGAGACCTCTGAGCTCTGCTCGGCAGGGCTCGGCTAGAGGATATACATATACATGTTTCGATATGTATTTGTTATGATCAGAACTCTGTTCCCACTGGTTTCCCTATGGTTTGCCTCGAGACAATGAGCACCATACCATATGCTACCGAAACCAGAAGTAAAAGAAAACTAAATAAAACTTGCCCAACGAAATAAAAAATTAAAACCCATCAAATGTAATGTGGTTCGCTCGAAATAGTATAAAAGTTTTCAACCCCAACTGTTTACTTGTTACAAAGTAGGTAAATACATTACTCATTTAAACAAATACACGCAATAACTCTTCTGTAGACAAGCAGACGCTTAACACGTGTCTAACTTCATACAATAACATAAAACAAGGCAAACACAATCTTACCACTAAGGTAATAAACACTAAGACGAACGCAAAAGTTGAGGTATTTCAGTAAATTCTTGCCGCCTTTTTTCTATAAAACCACAGACAAGGAAGTCTTTTACAACTTATTTATTAGTCTGCACGATTAAAATAATTGTCTATAGATTAGTCATACTACAGTTAAATAGATTTTTAGATAAATTACTGTTTCCATCCACCACCTGTTTCACGAATTAACATTAGAACAATGAAAAGATAGCATCTTGAAATGGTTGGCTGAATGAATGATGCCATAGTGTGATGAAAAAAGAAGATCAAGTTCGAATTCCGAATGAGTCACCTGTCAAACTTTTGCGGTAAAAAATGGCCGACTGAAATAGCGATGGAACGGTGTACGGTGAATCACTGATCATGTTTTTTTTCTTTAGTGGGCAATAGCTTAGTAACTGAAGTGGGTAATGATTATTTATCATCAGTACTTTACTACTGTACTCCTACAGTTTTTACACAAAATGGTGGCAATTCACTTCGACTCATTTGCGCAAATAGTAGACTATATCTCTTGTTTTTTTTTTGCTGGCTATGTGGGCTATGCTGCTAGTGCTTTTAGGGGGAACCATGGGCAATGGTTACTCTGCCGAATAACCTCAAATTATCATTTTCCTTGATATGTGTGTCACTGTCGAATGACTAACACAACGCGGCACACACAGGAATATTAAGGAGATAGATTAATATTACAAATAATTGGGCCAAAAAAACTGAGCTCGGTAGCTCAGTTTTTTAATTGCAGTCAATTAAATATTATTAAAACTAAGTGTTGATACTGTTGATGTAGTGTACAACATCAACATATATTTATATAGGAATAAGACATAAGAAAGTCTAAAAAAAGCTAGACACCTTATTTAATTCGCAAAGTTACAATGCGAAAATAGTTTTTGCCGTATTACTTGAAAACTTTCACTGAAAGAATTCCAATGTCCTAGGCCAAACTTATTTCACGGTTGATTTTGATCGATGAAGTGAAAACGATGAAAAACTTGCATAACGGATATTAAAAATGATATAACAGATAGTGGAAAGTAATTTACATATTATAAATAACTTATTAGCGGATTAGCAATAGAACTAGTATTTTAGTAAAGCAAAGTAAGGGCTAAAAAACCGGCCAAGTGCGAGTCGGACTCGCCCACCGTGGGTTCCGTACTTTTTAGTATTTGTTGTTATAGCGGCAACAGAAATACATCATCTGTGAAAATTTCAGCTGTCTAGCTATCATGGTTGATGAGATACAGCCTGGTGACAGACAGACGGACAGTGGAGTCTTAATAATAGGGTCCCGTTTTTACCCTTTGGGTACGGAACCCTAAAAACGGAATGTAAAAAACTCACAGATTAAAATTTATTTTTAACCCATTGAAGACTTCATTTACAATATTCCGGTTTGAATTAATGAAATCTTATTTACTTAAGTTAAGTTGCAATTTGTATGTCTATCTTTTTGTTTTTAGCAATTAATGCATGTTAGCCATTAAGTATTAATTGTAATGCCAATTAGCACGTAAAGTTTAGCTGTTAGTGCTTATTGAATGAAAAATAAATAAATGAAATGAAATATGTATGTCGGCGGCCGATCGTAAAATCAGGCAGGTCATGAAATTCCTAGGCGTGTCACGAATCGTGAAAATCATTGTCTCGTTCCCTGAGCACAGTTTGCCCTTCGGGTATCTGAATTCTGAAGCAACCTAACTAACCTATCTTACCTATCTATTGGTTTAATGTGACTGCCGTCAAAATCAAAACATTACACATCAGGAACTTTATGTTCGGCCGCCGATATGTACATGGTTTGGTACGTACAGACATTGACACCATATGCTGCTGTCATATGTCCAGAATCAGAGACCGGTTGGTCGCCCCTCACTCTGTTTCAAGGATTCCTTTAAACGCGGCATAAATGGCTTCAGCATTCCAGCTAACCGTTGGGAGGAACACGCGGAGATGAGACCCGAGAGTGGCGTCGTAACCTGCGGGAAGGCATGGCAAAGCACGACGAGCTCTGGCTGAACCAACTTAAGCAGAAACGAATTCGCAGAGCTGCTGGATCACCCCAGGAGTCAAGACACATTTGTGATCGGTGCGGCAAGAAATGCCAATCGGCCATTGGTCTATACAGTCACCGCAGTCTACTGTAGACTACCTCCTCAAAATACCTCTAGTCGCTCCAACTATCATCTGTAAAGATACTGTGGCCAATGATGATGTTGATGATTTCCAGAATACCTGGCGTACGGACGGCTTCATCCGGAGACCAAGGCTTAACTAAGCTACGAAGACACAGTGACTCGCACTACAGACCCGCCAATCTATAATCATATCTAGCCTAAGTCATGACACGGACACATAGCTCATAAATACGACCCTTGAATTTAATGCAAATTATAGCTTTCAAATGTAACACTGCATTGTTCTACATTGCGACAGTCTGACTCATTCCATCTTTAACGGACAAATGTATCTTGGACTTATGTTCTGTAGTAAACTTAATACAAGGAAGGTCTTATGTAGTTGTGCGGTAGATTAGCATACCTATTTCTATTGTGATAGTTTAAGAGGATTGTGCGATGCTGTGTCATCGGTTAAAATTAAATCGTGGCTATTGACAAACTTAAACTGTTTCCAAGTTTGTGAATTAATACATATGCGGGTCATATAGAGATTTATCTTTAATTTCCGGGTGCATTCCAAAAGAACAAAATTGATTTTATCATTTAGCTCTGTGCAAGTAGATATCGGTAGCAGCGGTAGCTAGATAGAAGTATCATAGTGATATCTCTCATTTTCTATTGATCAAGATTTACACTGTTTCCAGAACTTACATAGCTAGTTCGGTCATTTTAATATATTTCCGATTTAACGACTTAATATCTCTTCTAATCTTCTGATATTAATATTATTATTTTGGTTTACCATTGTTAATAACACGTGAGTGAGTGATTTCTTTACTGTTTGATAATACCTCTTGTACTTAAGATTTATAAACATTAATCTGATAAAACACGCACTATTCCTGTCATGACTGCTACATGCTAAAACCAATAACACGGCCTTAGCCCCTAAATCAGAATTGACTACCAGTTACCAGTATAACACGAAAGGTTAATGTTGAGACTTGTCCCCTATAGTGTTTATTGTTACACAATTGGCTTTGGTTTGGGTTTAAATTGTTTTATGACTTAGTGGTTTAATCGTTTAAGTTTTATGCCCATCTGCCTGTAGAACAAAATGTTAGTTAGACATAAGTATGGAATTATTGAAATTGTGTAATATTTTCACATTAGTTATTATGGTGTGTCCTAGCCCTAAGTTAGCTCCTAGTCATTAGTTAATTTGCATGTTAATTTGTTTTGTAATTGCACTAACATTATTTTTATTAGCTATGTAAGTTACTAACACATATGGGTGTATTAGGCCTGAAATAAATGACAATTTAATTTATTTAATTTAATTTATTATATAAATTTTACTCATATTCATATAGTATAGAAATCTTTTTGGTTAATCATGCGTCAATGACTGAACGGATTTGAAATTGGACAAAAGGTTAATTTTTACCTTGGATTAATGTATCCTGTATAACAGTGTTTATAAAACGAAGCCTCCATCAGGTCGACTTGGTGCTCGCAAAGACTTCATCATCATTCAATTTAAGAGCTGCGGGCTCTTTTCGGTGCAGCGTGATGAAGTTGTCTCCGCCTTGGTCGATCCGAAGCCAGCCATTTAGCAGAACAAAGACTCGCAAAGACTTAGTAGAACAAAAATGTATCAGGCCGACACTGAAAAAAATGTTTGCATAACAGTAACTAAATATTTAGTTACTACTTACATAAAAATTGGGACTTTCGAACTATGTGTTACACCGGCCAACAGGTCGACTTGTACATGATAGCAAAATTGGTAAAAATAATAAAGGAAATTTATTTATTTGTTATTTACGTAAGTTTAGTTACTATTCGAGTTCGGCTATTATTATTTTTCAGTAAAGTGAGTCACGTTATAAAAAAGATTTAAAAACTTTGCTGTAAACAGTTTAAAAGCGGGGTTAAAAGTTAATTCGGATTATTGTCTAAGGATATCGTGGAGAGAAGGTAGTTAATTACTATACGTAATACGTGAACGAACTCGTAACTTAAACATATACTCATGCATCTTGCCTTCAGTTGGACATACTTAAAAACTCTATACTCTGTATTTATCGTTCTCCTGCAAATAAAAACGCAGAGAGCTTTATTGACTCCCTAAGGACCCATTTAGAAACATTAAAGTCGGGAAATAGTATTATAATCACAGGTGATATAAACATTAATATTAATCCAAAAACACTAGAACCGTCACACGAACTTAAAAATAGAATAAATTATTTAAACACCTTATCGGCATTTGGACTCTTAGCCGGTCATACTAAACCTACCAGGGAAAAAACCTGCCTCGACCATTTCATTTTAAAAATTAACAAAATTTTGTACTCCCCTACTATAGCAATTATAAAAACCACGATAACAGATCACTTCACTATTTTTCTATCACTTTCTAAAATTAAAAATACACCTCCTATAAATAAAACCAAAACGACTATTAACTTTGAAAACGCATTAAAATACCTCAGGGAAAATAATATATCGGAACTAAGGTTCTGTAATGACCCCATCGCTCTTACAGACCGCTTAATATTCATGCTTACCCAATCCTTAGCAGAAAATACTAAAACTAATGTGATACCAAGCAAAAAACGTATTATCAAACCATGGATAACCCCCGGAATATTGAGATGCATAAGAAACCGAAATCAGCTACAAAAAAAGGCACGTAATAATCCTGACGACAATATTATTAAGATTACATATACCCGATACAGAAACTTCTGCAACAAACTCATAAAAAACTTAATAAGAAAATTTGAAAGGGAACTCCTCGTTAACTCTGTTAATAATAATAAGTTGTTATGGAAAAATATAAAAAAATTAACGTTTAACAAATCTAACAAAGTCAACTCAGAGCTATTGAATATAAAAGACAATGCTGCCGAATCAGCAAACTTTGTTAACAATTACTTCGCTAACATTGGGGAAAAACTTGCCCAACAAATTGTCCCCAACCCGCAAGACGATATCAACCAGTACCTTAGTCGTATCCCTACTCAAACTGGATCATTTGTATTATTACCTGCTACTGTCGATGAAGTCTACAATACCTTGACTAACCTTAAATCTAATAGCGCACCGGGCTGGGATAACATCACTAGTAGCTTTTTGAAATTTATCTCTGCAGAAATAGTCCCCATCATTACACATTTAGCTAATCTTAGCTTTAACCAAGGAATATTCCCGCAGTCCTTGAAACATTCGCTGATTACACCCGTGTACAAGAGTGGGGACAGAGACGACGTCAGTAATTATAGGCCAATATCGGTACTGCCTACAATATCTAAGATTCTAGAAAAACTTCTCAATACTAGACTGCTTAGCTATTTAAACAAATTTAATCTCCTATCTACCGCACAGTACGGATTCAGGCACGGAAAGTCTACTGAAGACGCAGTAACTGATCTCACATCGCTTATAGTAGATAATCTTGATAATAACAACAAGTGCTTGGCAGTCTTCCTAGACCTTAAGAAGGCTTTCGACACCGTCTCTGTCCCTATTCTTCTACAAAAACTTGAGAAAATTGGTGTAAGAGGTACACCACTCTTGCTACTTAAAAATTATATCACTAACAGGAAGCAAAGAGTTAAAATATCACAACGCACCAGTACTGATGAGAATGTCTCTTACGGTGTACCCCAGGGAAGTGTTTTAGGACCTACATTACTTCTAATATACATCAATGATCTCTGTAACATGACGATTCCTAACGCAAAACTTTATTCGTACGCGGATGATACGGCTGTTGTATATACCGGCAAATCATGGGACTTAGTGAAAATCAGCGCTGAACTAGGAATGACCGAGATCTCTAAATGGTTGCGAATGAACCTATTGACACTGAACACCGGAAAAACAAAATATATGTGTTTCAGTATTACAAGTAGCTCACAGCCCAAACAGAATATGGATATCAAAATACATTTTGATCAATCTTGTGTTGGTACAAATTGTGGATGCCCATCTATCGAAAAAGTTGCACAAATCAAGTATCTGGGAGTTCTAGTAGATGAGCATCTAAGTTGGTACTCGCACATAGACCAGGTAATATCTAGGATCAGAAAGCTACTCTGGATATTTAAGACACTAAGACATATTGTGCCTGTAACAATAATCACGAAAGAAACAAAAAGTCGTAACATTTTAAATGAAATATACACGTCCTTGGTACAGTCTGTCTTGATGTATTGCATCACTGTCTGGGGGGGTGCTGCTAAAAGCCGGTTCATAGACATTGAAAGAGCACAACGAGCACTTATCAAGATCATGTATTTCAAAAAGAATAGATTTCCTACTGAACTACTATACCAAATTAGTGGACTTCTATCTGTCAGAAAATTGTACATTCTGCAGACTTCCCTTAAAAAACATAGGACTCTACCATTCAACCCAAACTACAAAAAGAAAAGATTGATCGTCAATATAGCTAATCCATCTAAAACTAGAACCTCATTTGCTAGCTCACAGTTTAACATAAAATCCGCACACCTTTACAATAAAATTAATAAATTACTAGACATACACTCCAAATCTTACCATGAGTGTAAAAAGCTCCTAGCACATTGGCTAAAAACTAAATCATATGATGAGACAGAGAACTTACTACGTTGAATCTAAACAATCGCACACACACACACACACATGCACACGCACATGCACACACACGCACATACACACCTACACTCACATCACACATCCACACACGCTCTTACACACACACAGAAAAGATCTCTCTTTACGCTCATATTATTTCATATTTCATGTAACTTTTTAAATTGTGTTTCTTTTAATTCCTAATGTAATATAAATGTTAATTCTAAAATGTTAGATTAATCTATATGTTTGTTTAGTTTAGGTTACTTTATTTACATAGTTATAGTTTATAGTTAGCATGTTAAATTTAGAATTGATTGTATTAGTCGTGTTATTGTTTCTATGTAAAAACATAGTTGGGGAAGAGCGGTGTCTCCCGACACAGGCATTCTTATGCTTACTGGGCGGCTCCATCCCTTTAAATCATTATATATTGCTAATTTATTAAATAAAGAATTTTTGTATTTTTTTTTTGTATTTTTTTTTTGTATTTGTATGCGTGTAAGTGAACGTATTAGCTATAAAGTAGCAAGGTTCAACAAACTTGCGACACTCATTACCTAAGTCATTATAATCCAATCGCCTATTAACATAATACTATATAACCGCTTTACATTTGCATTTTGGTATTTTTTTTGCCGCTTTGCATTTTTGATACCCGGTTTACATTTTAAAACTAACAAAAAATAATGAGAACATCAAATTAACGCGTCAATTTGAGAAGTCATAATTCACATACACCAGAAAAAAGTGTCATTCCAATAGCATCAGCGAGTAAATGCCCAGATATAAATTCGTATAAATGCGTACGTATTTTATACGTCTCATACTACGTCGGTGGCAAACAAGCATACGGCCTGATGTTAACCAGTCTCCGTAGCCTAAGTACGCCTGCAACTCCAGAGGAGCTACATGCGCGTTGCCGAGCCTAACACCGCACCCTCGTTGATCTCTGGCAACCTTACTCACCGGCAGGAACACAGCACTATGAGTAGGGTCTAGTGTTATTTCTTTTGTATTTAAACCCTCCATAATGCGGTGTCCGTATAGTCTGTGCGGTAATCCAAAGGTCACGTTAGAGTGGTTCACTCGATCAGCCAACCAATGGGAACGTGCAGAAGACATGGACAATAGGAAGTTCGGCGCGGGAGTCGGTCAACGATCTACTTATGACTCACGAGATGAGGATGACGTTTAAAAAGTTAGACTTGGGGATGGGAGGGTTCTGGTCATTCGTGAGGTTTGTGGTTTTTGTGAAACCATATACTTTACAGGATGGACTCGGATATCTTATTAGTAATTCATTCATTTAGTTAAAACCTCTGGCCGCCCAGACGCCTATAAAAAGGTCTAAAAAAAACTACAGAATAATTCATCTTTGATCTTAGGTAGTTTGAGTCTTGAGTCCAATTGCGAAAATTCCAGTCCAGTCTTGATTAACGTAAACCCAAGGAACAAAGCTTACGCCTCAGTTAGATAAATTAAAATGTATGTATACAAATGTATACACCGCTCCACGCTTGTCATTCATCAAATTGACTGCCTTAATGAATGTGTTTACAATTGAAATAGCTTCGTCGTGCGCTCAGAATAGTCACTTCGTGGGGTTTAATGCCGTTGGCCTATCGGATCGGAATTCGATTGGTTAAGAATTGTTAGGGTCATCAGCGCAGATTTTCTATTCTGTTAGGCCCGGGTCTGCAACAAACGCCGCAGGTCGCGTCCGGCGTGACGCTGTACGCGACGTACGAATGCTTACTATGGAAATTCACTATCTCTCTCACACGCCAGACGCCGTGCGCCGCGTTGCAGACCAGGGCCTTAGAGAAACCCCACGCTAGCGTCTTTTGAGCGTCGCCGTCGGCGCTATGGAAAATGGCGTCGTTGCGCAGTTGCGCCAACGTTGCGTCAAGTAGCAACCATAGAGTTGAGTAGATGCCGACGCTCAAAAGACGCTAGTGTAGGGTGGCCCTTAACCCCATTACCTACAACCGCTGGAATCCAATTATCCCTACTAATATTATAAATGCGAAAGTTACTCTGCCTGTTATCTCTTCGCGCTTAAACGAGTTATGATGGACATCGGATAGTTTCTATATCAATCATCATCAATATCATCATCATTTCACGCAGACGAAGTCGCAGGCAGACGCTAGTTTGCAATAAATTCTGAGACGTTTGTAATCATAATTGGGCCTGTATGTAGTCTGAAAAAATGTATATAACTTTTTATTTATATAAAATATTCCTAGCAGTAGCTAAACGCAGCCGTCGCGTCGGGCTCTGTTAGTATGCGGAGGCTTTTTTAAAGCACCAATAGCAGCGCTCCACATCATTTGCATCGCGGTCAATTAGAGGCACCTAAATTTAAACCACCTTTTTACTGTTCAATTTCGCTAAATCACTCTCTCATCAGCCTCCATACCATAACTACCACTTCTACACTTTTTAACCGTTTTGTCAACTGTACCTTTGTAACCAGTATTGAAGATTATATCAGTTCACTTCAAATCGAAGTCTTTTTATTTGAGTCGTCGAGACCTGCACGGCGGCTACACCTATGTGGAATTCTGTTGTAAGATAATTGTTATCTGTTCTTATCCTTTTCATGTACTGAAATCTTATGAGGTTGAAGGTGGAAATCGTACGTTGACTTGTAATCCTGTCAAATCCACCAAATGAGCAGGTTGTAATACTTCGCGTTGTGAACACGACGTATCAAAAAATATTAAAATCACCCACCGCGACCACGATTAGTCAAACGTGCATCGAAACGTTGGAAATAAAGGTAACAAGATAAATCGCGATAGAGCCGGTTTAAATATGTTTTAATACAGGTTGTAACAGCTTATTGTGCCTTCGCAGTTATCTTTTCAAATAGTTTTAATTCTCAATCTCTTCTTTTTGGTAACCCTGCACATAAAACATGCATTGAAACGTAAGAATTTACATATCGACCAAAGCTGAATTAACAAACGCGACTAGTCCGGAAACATTCCAATTAGAACCCTTTCGTCATAAATTTAAAGTTTATTTTCAAATAAGAAGTTAGTTGCATTCTATTCGGATGTCCCAAGAGAAGATTTAAGTATAAGAATAAGAATATACTCTACTTCGTGATGTTAAGGTTGATTTCAGCTTGAAATGCTAAAAACAGGACACAGTATAAATATTCAGTAGACAATTCTGGGAACAGTATTTAAAGTGGTCATACAAGCTGCATTCGGGATAAGTGTTTTTAGGAATTGGGAATAACACATTATATATAAATTACTTGGAAATATTCATAAATGTGTAAGGTATGGTTAGAATTAGAGAAATACCATCTTTTTAAGATCATCAGAAAAAAAGAAATATGTATAAGCATGTGTATGATGTGTAGTGTGCGCTAAGTCACGCACACATACGGATTAAGGATAAAAAATATACTTTTACCAGCGAATTTTTTTTTTTCATTTAAGACGTCAAGATTTTTTTTAGTAGTGGTCGCGTGACGTTAAAAAACTTTTGCCTGTAATTAATGACACGTTATTTTCTTGATCCTTAAATTTGTTCCAGAAACATCAAGACATGATATGAAAGAATCATTATTTCGAGTAAAAAAAACCTGGCTTCCATTTTTTAAAATAACTTTCAAAGTTCGGAATACGTGGAAGAATAAAGAGTTACATTTGCCCAGCAGTGGGACACTTAGGTTCTTAAATATATGTTTTGCTGCAGTTCTACTCTATCTCATTTATAAACTTATAATGTAAAGTTTAGTCTAATTGATACCTTATTTGCCAGCTGCTCCAGAAAGTTATAATTTGAGCTAACTAGTGGTGGCCTCGACTTACTTCGCCGACCTGGATTCGTGTGCCAAACATTTTCTGTATTTAAGTATTCGGGCAATTGTTTAGGAACGCCATATTTTAAGCAGAAGAATAAGACCAGATTTATATTCTGAGAAGATACATCTGGGGCTCGGTTCCCGAACGATATTAGACTAATATTATTAGTCCACGAACTGTCAAATCGTATGGGTTTTGCCATGAACACACACTAATAATATTAGACTAATATCGTTTGAGAAATCGGCCCCTGGTCTTACACTTTTGTATACTTAGTTTAGGATTTTACTTCATAAAGGTGACAGAAAAGGATATGGGCCACATGATGATCAGCGGATACTGTAGCTCTTTCTTTAATGATGGTTTTATGATGCATTTAGCTTTAAATAAGAACTTTACCATTCCTACACCTACAGTCGCCATCAGATATATCGGAGTTCGTGCTCTGATATTTCTGAGCACCTCGGCCGCTCCGATATATCTGATGGTGACTGTACTAGTGCACTACGACACAACACTAAAGGTGCATGAGGTTTGGACAAAAAAAATCCTTCCAGAGTTTTGGATGCTTTCCTAAAGCTACCGACGTGCCGACACTCCCATGTCATAGACCTTTTGGCTCAAAAATACACTATTAGGGAATGTTAAAGGCTGACTACCATGCCAACAGACGAAAAATGCCTGCCTACACAAAATGACTTATTTACATAATGTATTCATTGATCTTGAAAATTCGATTTAGAAGCGAGGGCCGAAAGAAAACTTTTCAATATGAAATGACTCGATTTCATCAAGAAATTTTAAATTCATGAGTTCATTTAGAGCGAATATATCATGCACAAAATGACTTGTTTATCTAAATAATGTATGATACTTAAGTCCTTCTAGAAAGAATGGTAGGTTTTGGAGCAGATCCAATGTAACACTCGTTATGCTATGTGGGAGATTGATTTCGTGTCTGTTTTTCTAACGAATCGATGACAATAAAGACTTTGTAATAAATCTTTATTTTTTAAGTTTAGTTTAAGTGTAGGATCTCTCTTTTGCCTGTTAGTGTTTTCTTTATAAACTGTATAAAAAGTGCTTACTTAACTGTCTGTTCGGACAAAAAATGTTTTCGTATGTCTGTCTGGTCGTTCTCTAGGTACAGCTCGCATTTTTTCAATCTTCACTCGTGAAATTTTATCAAAATTATTTTGTCTCGCGATGTCTTCAGCTCTTAAACCAATAGTTTTCTAATTTTCGTAACTCAAACAGTACGATAGCACTATAAACGTTTTGAACTTATAGCCGGCTTTTGTTTATGCATTGGTAATGAATTGTGATTGATATGAAAAGAACGAACGAAATGAACGAATTACAAACGAATGTCATCGTTTAAACTCGATTGAAACGATCGTGACCTAGAGACATCAAAAGGTTGATGCAATGCTGATCGTAACGGATTTTAATTCAAACTAATTCTGACTAAATTTAGAACGCGACCTTGGGATAGGAGCGAGATCTGGTTGTAATCAGATTCGCATCTATAGTGGAAAGTATTTACATTTACATAGCATACGCCAACGATTTAAGATCAAAGATGATAAGATAAAACGAAAGTAATGCATTGAATTCATGTCCTGAGGTGAAGCTGTAATTCTTGCCAAATAAATAGACAAACTCCTCATAATCATATTATCAAACTTGGTTAGGTACAATGCCCTCATTTGGCTATCACTTTTATTAGTAAGTTGAAAATGATGCTGATTTTATCATTTAGGGACAGCTGAGTGATTATCAACGCGATCGAGCCAAAAATGTAGAAATCTAAGATGGCGAATTCTGACGATTCTCGCTTTCAATTAATTGTTTATCTGTGTGTATGATCCAGAGGTCTACCACAGATAAGATCGTGGTTTAGGTTTAGGCCTTAATTTGGTGTTTAGCTATAGAAATCCTATTAATTAATTTTATTACGTACATTGAGTCTTTATTTGTGGGTACAGTAGAGTTTAGTTCATTGACTGTTAGAAGTAAGAGATGTTTTTTAAGGTCAACTTTTGAATGCCGTTTGCTTTACTCATTTACACCCCATTCATGTAGGCGTTATAGGAGTTTGAATTAATCGCAACAACATTTAATAACGGATAACCCACAAAAACGAGTCGGTAGTTCCGTTTTATACGTAAATTTATTTAATTAGCAACAACAGGTGGAAAGGTGTGGCTTACGCCTTATTTGAAGAGTCTGACATCACCTTTATATTTGTTATTAAATAAAATTGAGCTCTGTTTTTAGAGAAATAAAGTTCATATGAGCGCTCATCATAGACCAGACGAGGTGTGTTGGCTGTTTGCAATTTGAAAATGGAATGGTATTTCTCGTTTGCCATTAAAGTTTGATATAAGAACACTATGGCATCGCATATATCTGTGACCCTTTCGAATGGGCATGTCTCGTTTTACGTATGCTGTTAACTTTATCTTTATGGATTTGGGAATAGAGTCGTGATTCTAATAACATATTCGAAAGAGATACAATCTCGCGACAGGTATCCTGCGAAATAGTTGTGTTCGTTGTTTACTTATTGCAGTTAGTTTTCAGCTATGCAATATGTCATTTATTGTGTTTATAATAAGGTTTAATCTTGATAAGTACATATTTTATAGATTTAGATTACTGTCACTTTCCAACGATTTGCCGTCGAGGTTTTGGTTACGGTCTAAAAACCCACACGACGCTCATCGCAACTACTTAAATGTGCTCAATTTTATGTCTATTAAAAAAAAGTATTCAAAACTCGACAAATATAGCCGGTCAAACAACTTTGTGAGTAGAAAAAGGCGCGTAATTCATATTTTCTATGGGCCGATTAACCTTCGCACCTACATTTTTTAAATTAGCCGCATTTTTCTACTGACGGAAATGGCTTGACAGACTATAACTGTGTAACTGTACCCAACGTGTTTAACAAAAAAATACTGGCCCAAAATAAAGGTATTCGAGCGTTGGAAGAAATATAAAATTGTCTATGGTTCACAAGAGCACTAGGAGTAAAAAGTTTAATGTCAAAGGAACGCGAGAAAAATGACTTTCCCGCGCTTTTTAAAGTCATTGTCACCCGGATGCGACCTATAATTATAATAAAAAACAACCATATAGTCTTCAACTTTATTGTGTGAACTGTAAAGTCTATTATGGTTTAAAAATATTGTGCACTTTGCACCTTCAAATGGTATGAATTGAGGTTTATTGTTGCCTTCATCATAGATTAAGGTCGTGGGATTTAGTTGTGTAGACGCTCATTAATGTATTATTAAATAAGTTATTATAATATTGTATTAGAAAAAGAATATGAAAACATTTATTGCCACACAAAAAAGAGAGTTTACAGAAATATATTAAAAATAACATTAACAATTGGCATGCGCGTCAAAGGGAACGGCCTCGGCATATGCTGCGCCGGCCATTACCTTACAAATTGACCGCGCAGCGCTGATTTTCAGTCCGCCCCCTGTCTATTAAATAAGACTTACTTAAATAAGGAAAAATTTGGAAAGGAACTCTCATCAGAACATATAATTTTGATAAAAATATAGTATGATTTACAGCAATTTTTTGTTACTAGTGCCTAGTTTCTAGTTCTACTGATTCTTAAAATTCTAATAAATGAGGGACATAAAATGGTAACAAAGAAAATGCTTGTCATTGTCATCCAATTAATACTCCTAAATTTTCGTGTCGATGGCGATTTCAATACACTTATAAACGGGTAAATAATAGATATTAACGCATCAACTTATCTTGAAGATTAATGATTTCCTCATTATTTATGCGTTTATTACACTTGAGAGAGGAAATGTGTCATAACTCTTTACTCATTCTTACTAAGTGTGTTCTCAATTGCAACTTTGTTTTTAACGATTTGATGCAATGATTAAATGGCTTGGCGTTTAAACTGTACAATTTATGATGTTCTTAATAATCTTAATGCAGTAAATGTATCAAAAATTCGATTTTAACATCGTAAAATAGGGTTTGTGTTCTTTATAGAGTGTTGATAATCAATTGATAAGACATTGCATTCGTTAAATGTATGGATGGTATAGAAAGGATGCCAATCTCTTATGGCAGAATTGTTGCAAAAGTGACCACTTTCAGCTTTAAATAATAGTTCCTAATCTCTCCGGTGGCGCTAGTTAGGCTCTGGGACATGAGTATAACATGAACCAACAAATAACCCGACCAAATTACGTAGGTTGCTTTTGGTAGTATTTCGGTGTATGGTGGCGCCGCCTAATTACTGTTTTTTGATGGACACTTTTCATACATAGAGATTTGGCTCCTTTATATAGTCTCCATGGTTAAATGAATGTAAAAGTTGTAGAACATTGTCAAAAATTCAGAAAATTCATACTGAGCTTATAGACTTGTAAAATGACTGCCTTTTACCAATAAAACATCTGAATCTGAATCTGAATCTGATAGGGCCTATCGCGAGTATCGAAATTCAGATTTACGATATCCGCTCGAATAGGTAGGCAAGACCGATAGAGAGGCAGGCAGGCACAGGGACCGGCCCGCTATCCCTTATCGGGGTTTTATAAGGGTATTGCATAAGGCTTAACTCACCATACCCTTTGCCAGACGAAACCCTTTGTTTTGGTTTTAAAAACCCTTATATAAAGCTACCACATTTGAGTAATCGGTAGCCCAAACACCCTTACAAAACCCTTATCATCCGCTCACCAACACCTTGCATATTGCTTATAAGGGTTAGCCTTATAAAGGGCTTCCCTTTTAGCATATAAGCGTGCTAATTTAAGTCGTCTACCTTGTTCATAAAGCACACATTACTTTGAATCCGAGCGATCGTCGGCGGCGACGGCGGCGTTCTTTGACTAGGCACGTATTTTCTTTCCTTTTCATACACTACCGTAGATATATACTAATCCTGTTTCTTTCACGCAAAGGGAAACCTTTATAAAAAGCGCTTAAAGATAAGGGTAACCCTTATTAAGAGCTAGCCTTATTTTTGGTTAGCTTTTCGGTAAGGGTTAGTCAAAGGTAAGGGTATGAATGGGCTTGCAGTTCAAAAGGGAAAGTCTTTTGATGTGTTAGCCGTGTTTAAGTGTCGCCCATTGAAAGGGTTTTATCGCGGAAAGGGTTGTCCGGTCCCTGGGCAGGCAGGCACGCAATTTCAATTGTCGATGATCGCGGTAGATCCCAAATTTATTAGAAAATATTTTCCTAATTTGTAAACTTCTGCTTTTTGTATTGCAAGGTTTTAAAAGACCTTCAATCAATCAATCAATGTTTTTATTTGTTAAACATAGGTACATAAAAGCAATATAAGTAGTAAAAAAAGTTCAACATTAATTTTGTCTATTACAGCTGTATTGAATTTGATTGGTCAATTAATCCCAATGTTTTCTGCAACAACCAGTTAACGGTTGCGCAATTTAGTTTTGATTTGATCATTATTTGACGACTGTCAAGATTCACTCTGTTTCCGGAAGCGAAGCATAGAGCCGAGCCGTGAATTTTTTTTTTCTAAGACTGCGGTCTTATTTATTTTACTAGTTTTTAATCCGTTAAAACCCATGGAAATTGTGAATTTGTATTTATTTCCGCGAAGATCAGGAAAGTTTGGATTATAATATCGTGTTTATGGAGAACCTTAGTTAACAATATGTGTCTACTTAAATATGTATATGTATTGTGGAACAATCAGAGCACTGCCTACATTATGATGTGAAATTTTAAATACTTTTTTATCGAGCGTCATTTGCAAAATTTATGTTGTGCATGAAACGGGTGACCACGAACGCTGTAAAGAATTCTAAACGTCGGGATGTATTATAAATTCAATATACGAGATATCAAGTGAATGGGACAAGGGCAAGCGAATGATGATACGCGATATAATCCGTTTTCATAGTTTTATTTCATGAGTATAAAGCCTGACCAGGAATATATGATCACGCGCCATGTTGCGGAATTTCACTGGAACTAATATTTTCATACTGTACTGAACTGTCACTCTATACATGAAAATAACAGCGCCCTCTTGACAATACTATATTAATATGTTTGAATGAAATGAATAAAAGTATCAAGAGAGCGTTGTCTTTATTATTGTTATGACTTTAATATCGCGTTTTTAAACTACAAAAACACGATATGCATTCCATGCATTTGGCAAATGTGAACCCAACCTGCAACCTTCATCGCAAGCGAACCTTCGTTTTGGTAATAAAAGTTAATATAACAAACATTTAAACGTATTACATTGCCATATCCCCTTTGTGAGGTCAACACTCGTTCCGTTAATTCTGAAATAAATAAGTGAAATGTTCTGATCTGAGTGAAATGTGTATCGTTCTGTGAATTTTAATAAGGATGAAGACAAAGTGCAAACAAAATCGGTCATCGTCTAATAATCGGGAAACCTACATAATGTAACTAGAACCCGGTTAACAGTTTTGCTGTCCCACCAAAAAAAAAACAAGTAACACGCTTTTTGCTTTCTTTTGTTGTCTGATTTTCCTAAGGTTACATTACGATTACATTACGGCAAAGTAATAAAATAAAAATTATAGGGCCACGCCCAGCTAGAAGGTCAATTTGGCGAGCCCTAATATCGTGTGATAACATGGCATAGAGCTCATCACGTTATCTATGGGTGTGCTAAAAGTACTGGTAAAGCTAATTCGACCACGCTAAGTATGCACGGACTAGACTCTTGGTAGTCACAAGTCACAATCCTATTATGACTGCACCGTACATCACATAAAATTTGGCGTGTCCTAAGGAGGAGGAACGTGTGACGTAGAGTAAATAGATGGATCAACTTTTCTTACTACTTATTGCCATGGTTCTCGGGGTAATTCTGGTAAGTAATAAGCTTCGTCTACATATATTCGGACGCTGTTCAAACTACGATAAAATCCCCTGCCACAAAACAGGTTGGATTTGGTTGGCTGATTAAGGCCATGAAGGCCTACATTAAGGTGTGCGTGGGCATGTGATGAGGAGGGATGAATGCCATATAGGCAAAAAAATGTTAGGGATGAATGTTGATGGATGGAGAGCGAATGGTAGACCCAAAAAACGATGGATGGATTGTATGAAAGAGGATATGAGAAAGAAAGGAGTGAGTGCTGAGGTGACGAAAGATAGAGGAGAATGGAAGAGAAACATGTTGTGCCGACCTCACATAAAGTGGGGCAGGAAAAAGAAGATTTACGTGTGCATACTGCTTATTTTATACAAATTGAAAAATTGTATAACATTTTAGAAATTTTCAATGTTTTGGTGTAAACGAATGCGACACGACGTGCATTTTTCACCACACCTTAAAATTTCTTGAAAATTGTTGTAATGGTTTTAAGGTTTCTTTAGAAAGCACTCGAGTCTGTACCATTGGAATGGTTTATTAGCTTAAAAAGGCAGCTTCAATAAAACAATATATTATTGATTACTTAATAGACACCCTCAAAACACCCTTTGTTTACTGACAATGTCAGGAAGTGACGTCACGCAGGTGCAACGCAGCTGCGCGCCACACCACAGAAGGCCGCGAATTAAAACAATAATTATTGTCTATGGGCGGCAAAGGTCGGCCATGTTTTAAGAAAGGTGACTGCAAGATGTGGAATAATAATGTTGAACATCATCACACACACTAACAAGTTCCCTTACGTAATCTCTCTGTCTGTTGAATTTAACCTATTTCAATACGAGTCTTGACTCTTGTCGATATTAATTTCAGGGCTAAAAGTGCGGTTATAATACGTAGAAATTAAGACAGACATGACATTAAATATTGAGCCCGAATTTTATTTTTTTGTCAGATTGAAGTTTGGTAGGTTTGAAGAGCTCTCCTCATTCTGGTCGGAACAAACACCAAATCCCAATTTGGGACAGTTACAAAAATTCCATACATTTTCGTAACTCAGCAGTGGAAGATTTTGTAGGGTACATACAGTGAAATTACGCTTATTTTGTACAGAATAGGGAACTCTATAGCTATCCACAAAACCTAACAAAATTAAAAACCGACATCAAAATAAAAATTGTCCCATCAAGTAAGTTGGAGTTTTGTAAGGCAAAGGTAATTTACAATGTCGAAGATTAATTCTTCGCATGATTAGTTTTAATTAATATCTTGATCGGAGCGCTGGTGGCCTAGCGGTAAGAGCGTGCGACTTTCAATCCGGAGGTCGCGGGTTCAAACCCCCGGCTCGTACTAATGAGTTTTTCGGAACTTATGTACGAAATATCATTTATACCAGTCGCTTTTCGGTGAAGGAAAACATCGTGAGGAAACCGGACTAATCCTAACAAGGCCTAGTTTCCCCCTCTGGGTTGGAAGCTCAGATGGCAATCGCTTTCGTAAAAACTAGTGCCTACGCCAATTCTTAGGATTAGTTGTCAAGTGGACCCCAGGCTCCCATGAGCCGTAGCAAAATGCCGGGATAACGCGAGGAAGATGATGAATATCTTGATCGGAGATAGGGCTCTTGAATGCCCAAGTACCTAAAGTCGGAATAAGGTCAGAAGAAAATATTTACAGTTATGAATTGACTGTTATATATAGGGTGGTATATGCAGCCACAGATCATATAATATGCAGCTAAGACCTACCTTTCAACTGATAGTTTCATACGGGTCAATTCATAACTGTAAAAATTTACTTCTTACATTACTCCGACTATAGGCAATAACTCGGATATCGGTTGCATAGTCATCACGCGGCAAAAGTTTCTGTACATTCTGTTCACAGATTTCTTTTTGAATAAAGCCTGTCTTTTACCTACTTTAACGCTTGAAGGTAATGGCTTGGACCCTGTGAGACAGGATACACTTGCCGTGACCGGCCAAGCGTGACTCCGGACTTCGGGCACGACAAAACTATTCTTACTTCTTCCTAAGTGCAGGGGAATTAGTCATTATGATCTCTGATTTAATGTAGTACTTATTATAGTGTTGGAGTTTTAATAGTGCTGGTTTTTGTGAGGCGATTCTTAGGTGATGGGCTGATGGGAATATTGTTTCGGGGTCTTGCACCGCACCATGCACGAAATAATCAACAATTACCACAGTCCGAGTGTCGAAATGTCCTTCGATTGTCCATGGCGTCTATCGACAGCGGAGCAGGCGGGATATGGGCTCACTTAAGCTCTGTTTTTAGGGTTCCGTACCCAAAGGGTAAAAACGGGACCCTATTACTAAGACTGCGCTGTCCGTCTGTCCGTCTGTCTGTCTGTCACCAGGCTGTATCTCATGAACCGTGATAGCTAGACAGTTGAAATTTTCACAGATGATGTATTTCTTTTGCCGCTATAACAACAAATACTAAAAAGCACGGAACCCTCGGTGCGCGAGTCCGACTCGCACTTGGCAGGTTTTTCTAGGATAGCGGTGCCGTCATAGCGGCCGTCAACATACAAAATAATACGGCTAAAGATGGAGTAATTGGAGTAGTATATTGTATGGAGACGGCCGCTATATGCACCGCTGTCCTAGGAAATCAGAGCTTTATATCGCAGCGCCATAGCTAAATGACAATCAGAGCGCGCGTAAGTTAACCCAGGAAAAATCTAAATTAACCCGCGCGCCCCGCACCTGCCAAAATTAAAATATGTCCTGATAAGGCGTTCTCAATGTAATCTTAGACTGCAGTATATAATTACATTTCTTTGATTTAATAAATATCATTTGTGACTACAGACTCATATTATATGGTTAGTATGTACTTAACTACTTACAGCTATGCTAGAATCTACATTTTTACAGAAATAAATAATTACTAGGGCAATGTTTCTAGAAGTACCTACTTAAATAGTTAAACATAATAGGTACTTCTAGAGACACTTATCTTAACAGAAATATTCGAGACTTAATCCGCTATCGACCCACAGCGCAAAACCAGACAGTCCAGACATGAAAATTAGTTGTGAAAACATTTTGAAACAAATTTTAAAATAGAGGAACTACTGCAATCCGTAACCAATTTCAGTAATTCACACTATAAACTGAAATAGACAGAACTGAAAGTTGTTTAATTCACCCTAATTAACTCACAATTAGCCAAACGGTGAGTATGACCCAGAACCTCTGTTGACTCAGTCGGTTATTCAAGGATATGTTTGCAATACTGTCGCGAATGTGCGCGGCGGCCTCAATAGGTTTCCTATGTTTGTTCCGCTGTCTTGTATTGAAAGTATGGAAGGTTAATTTCTTATTGTCAGTTCATTTACAATAAGACACCTTAAAGAGCTATCTAAATATTAGTTCTTAAGACAAGGCCGATTCTTAGCCTAGGGTACTTAATTTAATGATGATATATGTGTATGAGGTTTTTGTCTGTACAATGAAGGACGGCCATTATGAATTTTATTGAGTGTGAAAAGAGAAGGTTGTGTTTCTTATATATTTTATGTGTATTAAATAACTTTTCTTTGTTCTAAAACCTGGAATAACAATAGTACCTATTCAGGAAGTTAGCAGATGCGTTCGTTTCATAAACTCATTTTTGTTGTTTTTAGTGTTCCGTGCAAAACTTTGTTTTGACAAACGGAACACTTATGGGATCACTTCGGTCTTGCAAATCAGTTAAATGCGTTTTTCTCAGAGACCGTTTGACATAGATACCTAAAATTTGAAACAGTTATAGCAATTACCACCACTAATATTGTAAATAAGTCAAAACCACTTATTTCTTATTTTCTTTTGAAGTCACTTTGAAGTATCGTCCTGGGTTCGTTCCCAGGCCGGGGGCCCATCTCTCAAACTATTAGTCCACGAACTGTCAAATCGTATGGGTTGACGTGACAACACACTAATAATATTAGACTAATATCGTTCAAGAATTCCACGCAGATGGAGCCGCGGGAACAGCTAGAACGTAATACATTATGCATATGTTATAGCTTTCTGTGGGAGTTGAATATGGCAAGGTCGTGGGTTCGAGTTTGCTCCGACAACTGTTACAATCAAAAATTATTCTTATATTATTGTGATAAGGTTGATTTGTCAGTAACTTGTTGAAGAATGAGTATACACGTCTGTTTGTGATTCACACGTGGCTTTTTATAGGAACAAGTGTGAATATGACAGTGGGTGGATATTATGATGTTATACTCGTAGTGCGATTTATTTACTGTGGATTCATAGTAATAAATTACGTAATTTGTGCGATTTCGGATAAATAAATATTATGGAACAATCTTAGACAAATCGACCTAGCCTCACAGAAAGCTTAATAAGGCTTTTGTTGTAGATACAGATATAATAGATATGTACTTTAATACATAGGAAACACCCATAACTCAGGTCAGGAACATATTTGTGATAAACTTACAAATAAATGCTCTTACCAGGATTTGGACCCGGGACCTACTTCGTGGACATCTGCAGGGTCACTACCGACAGACCGACTAGTCTTGGAGCCTGTTATGTTATTATAATTAGGATATACACTTAATTATCTCAATAAGGCCTTTGCCCTTCGGTCGAATGGTTAGATGGCAGTCGCTTTCGTATAAACCAGCACTTTGGACCCTTTTTTGTTTTGTTTACGGAGTGGGCGAATGCATTTACGCACCGTCCCCCCGGCCGCGGGAAGACCATTGATGGGGGGGTGTGTGGGACTCGTCGCTAATGTCCCCTCTCAACTGGCGAGAGGAAAGGGAGAACTTGGCTCTACCCACTAAACCCACTCCGGCGTCACCCTTTTTGCCGTTTGCGAGAGCGCCATGGGATCGAGTACACTTCACACTTTGGACCCTGCGCAAATCTTGGGATTTTGATTAGTCTTTACTCTGAAAATCCTTGGACCATTGCTAGTATTTTCAGAAAATCGCAACTAAATCAGTTGACCACCTTTGAACATGATTGGAAATATCCACTCGTGTGCACAAACACAATACTTTTACCCTAAACGTATGTCAATTCTGTCAGAGGTAAAAACAATCATTTTCCCCGGTGAATCATTAACTAGCAAAGAATGTTTTATGGTCATCTCAAATCTCATGTGAGGTCTAGGAGGATATAACCAAACGGAGTAGCCATTAACAGGCGTTCCCCTCTGTCAAAAAATTTTACGTTACGTATACATTTGACGTTCCCCTCCCCCGCAAAAATCGAGAGACTTTTTTTTTACAGAAAATTACAGACGTGGCGTCTCTGTTTGGTTGTATCCTCCTAGTGTGAGGTGACTCACTCACAATGACATCAACATCAACATGGTGTCAGAGATTGCCTCATATCTATAGTTTGTTACTTTTCGTTTTGGTTGTTAAGTATAGTTACTTAGTGCTGTTTTACTACATATTGGATGTTATTAACTGGGATTTTATTTTAATATATTAACGGTAATATTTTCATATGGTACTCGGGAATCTTGATGAGGAGAACTCAGTAGTTACACGTTTTCTAGTAGACGGAACTTTAGTTTAGTGTAGGATTAAAACAGTGGAGTAACAATATCAACTGTTTGTGGAAAATTCATCGAATAAGATCAATACGGAGCATTTCACGGGCTGTACCGTACAAATGCACTTTATATCCTGTGTTGCGACTATTTTTTCGGAGCAGATGATTATTTTTCTGTCACAGAAAAGGAAACTCGTATACCTGCAAATCCTGAGAAAATTCGCGTTCGTACGGGACAACGGTAGACAATTTCGTGGAATGCTCCAGGGGTAAGGTAGGCTAAGCTATAAGTTTCTGAACCTATAAACAAAACTTTCTTATTTAAAAAAAAGATTAAAAGCTCTACCTTCAAGGACCTAATGATGATGATACGTAATGAGGATGGTGCGCTAAGCTAAACTAATCAGTGGGTGGAAAGTAAAACCTTACCTAGTACAACTAAAACATTGTTGGACTTTTGGTGAGGTGAGTTGTGACAGAGCAGAGTTGTGACATTGTCGATTTTTTGGAACCTATTAACTTTTAGCGAGCTCGCAACAGTGCGGGTTTGTTAGCTAGTAACTTGAACTATATAACAAACGTGCGCTAGCGAGTTCGTTATTAGTTAATCGACGATGTCACAACTCTCCTGTGTCACAACTCACCTCGGTCTCCCCTACAACTAAGCGCTTCTAGCGAAGATTGAGACCATCTATTCCATTACCCATTTCCAAGCAGTGGCGTGAAAAGTAATTTTCTTTCCTTCTTCGTTTCAAACTAGAGGTTAAAGTATGTTTTTGGACATCCAGACTGCCTAACGCGGGTTCTTTGAGGTTCGTTGACTGTCTGCTGCATCCAATATACAGCGTGGGTGTCAATAAATCCAAAAGACTTTAACCCCGTACTTTAACTACGCATTCCTTAATATTACGCATAAAAATGCAATGTCAACACAAACATTGGCAGTTAAACTCAGTATTTTTCCGAACATGATAATTTTATTTTGTTAAGTAGCTTTTTGCAATAACATCATAAGTTGCCCAATTAAACTAATCAGTTATTGACAACGCTGACAGTAAGCGACATATTACCTTGTAGGATATAACCAAACCAAACAAACGGAGTAGCCATTAACAGGCGTTCCCCTCTGGCAAAACTCTATGACCAATGGTCATACACATTGTATGGACTGACGTTTATCTGACATGGCTATTTTTACGTTACGTATACATTTGACGTGCCCCTCCCCCGCAAAAATCGGCACTGTTTTGTACAGAAAATTAGACAAGGCGTCTCCAATTTTGTTTATATCCTCCAAGCATATTACACATTAGAACCTAGATAATTTGTAGATTTTGGAAAATAAGTAATATCTCGTAAATTAAATTAAATTTGTTTATCGTGTACGTTATTGTAACCTTTTTAATCCAGCTCGAGTGGTTACCGATCCGCCAACGCAGAGATGTGCATGTCGTGTCGTTGCTGTTCAATATACTCTTCGACCCCCGTTCCCTATCTTACCTAACGGAAAGATTTAACTATCTGGCTGAAGGCAGTGATCACCGCTTACGATCGAGTTCTAATCTCACGCTTGCTATTCCTCCTAATAAGACGCGATCGTATGCAAATTCTTTCACGGTTCGCGCTGTGAAGTTGTGGAATGAGTTGCCCCTGTCGCTCAAACAGTCCCAGTCTGTAGCGTCACTCAAGACTAATCAGAAGCTTTGGCTTTCCAATCAGCGTGATCTGGTTAAGTACTAACCTTTATTTTAATTTTCTTACACTTGTGATATTTATATATATTATAATATATATTTAGTATTGTATGTATGTATGCTAATATGTATTTTATGTATTTTAATCTTTAGTGTTATTTCTTTTTTTAAATATTAATTTGTACATCCTGTAAGTTTGTCTATCTGACCTGGCTATAGTTTTCCACTCATCTACTCGAAGGTTAGCTGGAAGAGATCCCTTATAGCGATAAGTTCGCCTTTGTACTTCCATTACTATAATTTATTTTTGTAAACCTGTGTTGTGTACAATAAAGTGATTACTACTACTACTACTACTTAATCTAAGCATCAAAGTAAAATCATTGCATATAGTTTTTATTGCTTAAAGTTTTGGAAAATAAGTAATATGGGTCCCGTAAATTAAATAACCTACATTTGTTTATCGTGTGCGTTATTTTATTATAGCCTTTTTATTCTAAGGATCAAAGTAAAATCAATGCTTAAAGATTCTAAGCATCAAAGTAAAATCAATGCTTAAAGATTCTAAGCATCAAAGTAAAATCAATGCTTAAAGATTCTAAGCATCAAAGTAAAATCAATGCTTAAAGATTCTAAGCATCAAAGTAAAATCAATGCTTAAAGATTCTAAGCATCAAAGTAAAATCAATGCTTTAAGTTTGTCGGGTTATTCGGGCTCTCCCTGTATAGGCATGTTAATGGCTAAAAGAGTTTCGATTACTCAGAGGGTTTGGGTTGAACGTCCTATCTGTTTTGCAGACTTTGTTGGCAATAAAGATATTTTGTTTTTGAAATGTAGACAAGTACGAAATTTCTGAGGGCGTTGTAGATAATGTTTTTAATTAAATCCAGGTATCACGGGAAAAAATACTTTGGTAGAAATGACAAACCCGCTTTGTAAACGGCGTTTAGAGTAATGTTTAGTCATTAACATTAAAGTTTAGCTGTCAATACAGGTGCTAGCTATGTTTTACAACACTTTGGTAATATGAAAATGTAATTCTCACAAAATACTATATAAAATAACTTAAATCGACTTGTTGCGATTACAAAAAGTTTGTTGTCGTGGGAATTAGAAAAAAATTGTGATTGTTACTATTTTTTTGTTGGAGGAAATTAACTTTTTTTTTTCAGATACATTAACGTATTAATTATAAAATAATCGACCGAATGCTCAGAGGTCTGGGTCAACTAGGGGTGTACCTACTTTCATGTTTGTATGTTCCAATCTTCAGAATTGTTTATCCAATACAGAATTGTTTATCCACGACAATAGCTTAGATCAAATAAATACAGTTTTTAATTTCGAATATGCGAAGGATCGGCCTGAAAGTTGAGTTTGAAGGGCCAAAATGTATGCATGAGTCGCGATACCTCTCTTCTGTTCTATTCGTAACTAGCAAAAATAGATATAACTCCGTAATAGATGGATACAGTCTAAGGAAAAAACGTGCCTCGAAAATCAAGACAATTTGTTTTTTTTTTTCGATCAGATGGCGCCACTAGCTTTGGCCTACTCTCGTATAGAGGACGTTGACGGTTTCGTTTGTTATTTATAATTTTAACACATATCAGTAAAAGAACATGGGTCAAAATCATATAAAAATAAAAAATGCGAATAAAAAAACATTTTATGCATATTTAAATACATTTTAACGTATTTTTATAAATCTTCATTTTTAGTTTTAAAGTATGTCGATAGATGGCAGTGAATTTACAGTGGTTACAAAATTTACTATGACCGCTCTATCTTATTATATCCTCTTTGGTAACAAGGTACTTACCTTATATTAATATTCACTGACTTTATGGTACTTCTTTACTTATTATATTTTAAAAATAAAAATCACGACGCTATACTGTATTACTGTATCAACCTCAATGAATACTACGAATGTAGTCAAGGATCCAAACACTATGTCGTTGGTCTGTTTAATTAATCTAAGCATATATTGTCACCGACTTTCACTAGCCGGCATACCGACGCCGGTGCCAAAATATTGAGGACACAGGGCCATTTCAATAGGCTGCTAAACTAAATTAATTGTCTAATGCATCCTTTATAACAGGTCTGGTCTATCACTATTTTATTTTTGAAATGAAATGCGTTTATTTGCTTAACATTATGTACAGATAAGATGGTAGAGTCAAAAGTATTATATCCAGATAATGTCAATACCTTATAATAGTAGGCATGCAAAGTGATTTAAAACCTATTAACATTTTATTACATTAAATTACATATTTACATAATGAATTACAATAATTTATTAAACATGAATTTATTTTGTTTAAGTAATTCTATTTTGTACGAGTAGATTGCGTAGTGTTTAAGAAACTAACATTGATCTGTTTTTATAACTTAAACAATGATCACATTATAATTAAATAATTGCCGACAATGACTAATAACCGACACACATTTTAGTCTTGATTTAATAATTTGTTTACCATTACCTAATTTACCTAATATTTATTCTACATTTATTGGGCTTTGATATTCTCTAATATCTAGAAAATCAGACATTTTAAATGTATTCTGTGCTAATAATAAATATAAAATTAAAATAAACTCTTGAATCGCGACTGAATAATAAAAGAAAGTGTCTTGTTTGATCTAATGACAATTTGACACCTGCCTAAAATTGGTGTCACAGGGCCAGAGTCAAGGGGTCACTAAACGAATAAATTATTTGCCTATGGCGGCAGTAGGGCAACCTTGTCATACTACTCTCTGATTGATTAGCTTTTGATATTTACTAATAATTCTAGTGAAAGAGAAAATAAAAATATGGCGAAATTTAGAAAGACAGTTATTATAGCATGAAGGTGGCAAATAAGCACAGCCCGCTTGATTGTAAGAGCGGTTTCGCACTACGTCCGATCCGAATCCGAATATAAAATATGGTGGAACTATTTCTATGGTAAGTTACGCACTATAGATCCGATGAACGACGGAAAGAAATCGGATGACGGAGATCGGATCTAGTGCGTAACTTACCATAGAAATAGTTCTACGGCTACGACGGACCATATTTTCACGGGTTCGGATCGGATTCGGATGGGACGTAGTGCGAAACCGTTCTAAGACGTTACCGAATAGTTTAGACCATTTTGGTCCTTCGAGCCGGATTACAGTCATTTGTATTCTCACCTTGTGTACACTCATTATAATTAAGTGCACTTAAGTGCTTTAAACCAGGATATTTACGTAAAGATAACGCGAACCAATTAAATTTTATATAGGAAATGGAGGTCATGTATTGTCTAAGCTAAAGTTTGTCTAAAAAACAGTTTGAAGATTACCGTTCTGTGAATAAGGTCTACATTCTTTGAGCCAAAGAGCTGTTTTAAAAATTACTTACTTACTTACTACTTACTGCTGTGGCGCGACGACCCGAAGTGGATCTTGGCCTCCGACACCAAAGACCGCCATGCTACTCTGTCCAAAGCCGTTTCTGTCGAGTCGACGGCGCCGAGTTCGCTGAAGTCTTTCCTGCACTTCGTCTCTCCAACGGTACCTAGGGCGTCCAGACGGTTTTTAGGGTTCCGTACCCAAAGGGTAAAAACGGGACCCTATTACTAAGACTCCGCTGTCCGTCTGTCTGTCCGTCTGTCACCAGGCTGTATCTCATGAACCGTGATAGCTAGACAGTTGAAATTTTCACAGATGGTGTATTTCTGTTGCCGCTATAACAACAAATACTAAAAACAGAATAAAATGAATATTTATGGGGGGCTCCCATACAACAAACGTGATTTTTTTGCCGTTTTTTGCGTAATGGTACGGAACCCTTCGTGCGCGAGTCCGACTCGCACTTGGCCGGTATTTTTTAAACTACTGAAGTGTCTAAATCTCGGACCAGTGATTGAACTAGATATTTGGTCTGTGTTCTAAATGCAAATGCGTCACCCACTAAGCGATGTGTCTTAAGTCGTAACAATGCGGAAATGTAACAAGTTGAGCTATTGTCTGCCTGTCTGTCTGTGTAACGCTTAACGTAACGCTTTGCAATATTCTGAAGTGTTCAAACAAAACGTATCTCACAGATATAATTAGGAAAAAAGTATACATATCTACTAGAGAAGTTATAGGTACAGTACCGGCCAATAATATATCAGATCACCTTTTTTTGTATGAGCTTGTATAGAGTAAACAATATATAGGTTAGTTTGTAGATTGCATATTTAACTAGTCATTGTATACAAACATATGATATATTGCAATGAAATACTGTGAATTACAATAGGATACTCAGCATATTACTAAAAAACCTCTATGAAAAAACCATTACATGAGACCAATTTTTCTCATCGCCCGTACAAAGGAATACTACTAGACTACCTAAAGCAGTGAGGTGGAAGTCACTCACAAATATCAAAAAAAAATATGCCGTAAAAACATGGAGGTGATATATTATTGGCCGGTACTGTAGATGTCGTATTTCAGCTAAATTTTAATAAGAGGGACAAAGAAAAATGCAATTACAAACTGATAAAAAATTACAAAAAAAAAAACAAATATCCTGACCATTCCTTTTCCTTCGAAATCTAAAAGTTGGTTAAACATGGCGCTAAGAGTTTTTTGAATTACTCAATCAACTATTTTTTACACACTTATTTAGCTTCAATGCGTGTATATATACCAATCTATCTTCTTTGTATAGTGCTTCAAATCTAGTAACTAAAATTTAAATCACTTCCCGGTATCTGATTCAGTTGAAATTTGGAGTACTATCGTAATTCCGGTGACAATGCAATACTATGCTAACTTGGAGGTGTTCTGATGATGCAGTCGGTAAGGTAGCCCAAGCAAGGAACCCCTCGATAGAAAAAAACACACATCAAGCTTAGGCTTATTAGAAAGGTCTCAAGATGTACTCGACAGTCGATAGACATGCAAATGAGATGTACAGTCAGCAATAAAAGTGTGTGTCACAAAAAAAATTGACAGATAAGTTTCAGTTTATTTTTCTGCGCGTGTATGATCCAGCCACGTGGATGGTAAGGCCACTGCGCAATATTCCTGCTTCGAACCGCACATGATGAATGACTGCAAACATTTAAACACGAAAACAATCCGCTAGTTAGCCTAACGCGGTTATTTAACATTCCGGCACGTTTGCCTTTCTCTCTAATCTAAATAGTTCGGTGATATGATCGGCAGTATAATTACTTCAAGTTCGTGGCGAGCACTGATATAATATGCCACAGATATCTTGTTTTCATAGTTTTATTTAATAGGTATATACTATAATTTAGTTATACTTATAATCCAATGAGCATTGAGTAAGGTTTCCGGGTGATTGTCGCCATTTTTGCCCAGTGCTAAACAAGGCCGAGCTAAATATACAACGTTTACGAATGCTTTACATTTACTAATGGTACGAATGGAAAGGAGGGGCTGACTACAATCCTTGGGGGTCAAACACATTTTACAAAAAGGTCTCTTCTGTGGACAATGCAATAAAAGTTAACGAACAGTTGTCATGTAGGTACTGAAGAAATGTAAAAGGCAAGCGTAAAAAATAGCTTTTGAATCTCTTTACTTAGTGTCTACAGGAAAAACGCGAACGAGTTAACCATTTATGATAAAATCTGTATGACGGGTCATACAGATTAAGGGTCCTTATGGACAAAACCACTATGGAAAGGGAATTTATTATAAATTCAACCTTCTGCTCCGGTTTTGGATTTGGCTACTAGGTTTTCTTGAGAGACCGGTGCGGTATTATAGGAGTTATTTAAAACAAGTGTACAGGTTTCTATATAAAGAGTTGGCAATGCACATGTGCTACGGTAACCGCTTACTATCAGACGGGCCATGTTATAGGCAGTTTCGCTTGCCACCGAGGTGGTAAAAAAATATAAAAATACATTTAGGTAGTTACCTATTTAGCCTACTAGCTAATTATACTATTGTATGTACCTAAACTTACGAGTACCTTGGGTATAATATGTATAAGCGTATTGAACGCAGGACCAAAAAAATGCGTAATTTCTAGCATACGCGCCAGGTAAATCGCCATAAATTGTACGCAATTAATTGCCGGCAAAGCACATGTGTTTAAATTACTTATTAATTAGTTTTTAGGGTTCCGTACCTCAAAAGGAAAAAACGGAACCCTTATAGGATCACTCGTGCGTCTGTGTCTGTCTGTCTGTCCGTCTGTCACAGCATATTTTCTCCGAAACTACTGGACCGATCAAGTTTAAATTTGGTGTACATGTGTAAGTTTGTGGCCCAAAGACGTACATGTAAAGTAAATAAATGAATTTTAAACATGAGGGCCACTTTTTACTTTAGAAATAATTTACAGAATTCACACCCCACGGCAGTGTAAAATGCTAATGCTCTGATCACAAACCACTTTATTACGGACGCGAAGCGGTAAACGACTAATTAACACCTCGCCTTAATTGCTTATGAAGTTTACATTTAATTAGGCAGCGTAAAAAATATTACTTGCAAGTATCTTAAGAATTACAAATCATTACTGTGGTGAAATTTAGCAGGTCAATGCTTCAAAGCAGCAGTTTTAATCACAGATTTAATATATACCCTAGATGACGCAAATACCACGATTTGTATTGTAACCAAGCGTGCCGACTTTTTCATACAAAATTTACGCGTTAATATTAAAATTACTTATTTGTGATAGGAAATATGTTCTTGCCTTTGGGTGCTCGCAATTTTTGGGCTGTTGCAGTTAATTATCATGCAACGAAGCATTTTTTAAGTTTTTACGGACGTCCGGCTGCAACAACCGCGTGGACTGTAAAGAGCGACGGTCAACCTCGACGCTTGGTCGGGGTTCGGACACGCGAAGTAGGTGCATTTGCGTCTTCTATTGTATATTTATTTCTGTGGTTTTAATAATATTTGTAAAAAAATTGCTATACAGACGAACGTGAATGGTGAATGCAACGTTTATACGGGACGAATATTTGTTATTTTTATATGACACAGTACAGTTATGAACACATTAGCCGCTCAGATATATCTGATGGCGACTGTACCTACCTTTGTGTTGGTATTATGTGTACAACTGTACATCCCATCAGATATATCGAATAAGATTTGACCCCAAACCCGAACATACATTGCAAGTTAAATAAAAGCTTGTAAAAAAACCTACTTCTTAGAAGATATAATAGCTACTAGGCCTGAAATGCATTTTATTTTCTCACTCAATAAAGTGCACGTGCAGTTACGTAAGAGAAGTGCATTATTGTGCCGTCTGCCTGTCCGTCCGACAGTAACGGACGTCGGACGCATATCGGAGCACTGAAATAAATTGTATCGACTAGGTGGATATTTTCAGGAAACTTGTGGGCAGGGTTCGTTACCGGTATAACTTAAAATCAAAATATCACGTAGCATTCGAAATATTTCTTTGATATTGTAGAATGGTATTTAGGTAAGGACAATGGTATTTAGGTAATTAACACCTCGTGGTTAACGGGTGACACCCGTCACCCGTTGGCCACGAACGCTGTAAAGAGTTCGAAACGTCGGGATGTATTATAAATTCAATATACGCGATATAATCCGTTTTCATAGTTTTATTTCATGAGTAACTATCGCGGTAACGGAAGACAATATTAAGGACAATGAGTTATCATATTACCTAAATGAAATGGAAAAATATATATAAACAACCGAGATACCGAAGTTGAATACCGGTTAATTTGTATGAAAAATATACCGGTATTCGATCCCTACTGCTTGTGGGTAACTTTCGCTACTACTTTTACAGTTGTCATTACATTTTGCCTTAAACTTAAGTAAAATAAGTAGAGTGGTGCCGTAACGATATTTGCATTTAACTATGAATATCACAAGTCGACTTGTAATAATAATTATGTAATAATAATATATTCTTAGTTAATTTAGTATTATTATTGTTTTTATAATTTTAAATAAATACAGGGTATAAATAGATGACAATAAAAAAGTAAAACCTTTTTATTAAATATTAGAAGTTTTGTTATTTTCAGTAGACACATTAGGTAATATGGACAGAAACTGAAATAGATGCCATAGGTACGAGTAGGTATACGAAACAAAGTCGACTTTTATTATCCTACTTCTTCCTGTACACAAAAACACACATCTATATATTATTGTAGCGGGATCAATCCGCACAACTCTCTAAAAACACGCATCTATATATTATTGTAGCGGGGTCAATCCGCACAATTCTCTAAAAACACACATCTATATATTATTGTAGCGGGGTCAATCCGCACAATTCTCTAAAAACACGCATCTATGCGTTAAGAGCGAGGGGATGATTAGATATTTTTAAGCATCTTAATCGTGAAATAAAACTATGAAATCATAGTTTTATCGCGGTATATAACCGAAGACAATATCACCTTAATCGCTTCAATATGACGGACTGTATGTACTTAACATCGAATGTTTAAAACGTAACAACCGAAGCTTCTTGTCTTGTACTAATTGTAATTATAACGTTCCACAGACAATCACAATCTCATTGATGGTTATCTGTGGTTCAAAACAATGGCCGTTTAAATGTTACTGCCATTCACTGCAGTTAAATATTATGACTGTTACTTACGTTGGGAAGGCTTGGGTCTATGAGCGGTTTAGTTTTGATACGAATATCGTGATCATTTGATATAATAACATATTATGATACAATCGCTTGGTATTTTAATTATGTAATTCAAGTGTTTTGAAATTATATTGGTAGTTCATAGGTAGATTTATTGGGTCCTTGGTGGGAGATGACCGCTTTCGCCGTGGCAAAAATGTGACCTTTCGTGGCATCTGACATCTGTTTGTTGTCATTAAACTAAATTTTATTTTTAGAAGATTGTTAACTTAGCGGAGATAATATAATTCGCGAATATAAATTCATTAACGTTTTTTTTTTTGTTACAGGACCTCATCCCCATCCAAGACACCGAAACGTATCTCCGCAAAACGCAAAATGCCATCACCAACCTACAAGCCAAGCTCAACTCTCGCCCCTCCATTCCCCCCCTACTCACCTCCAGCCTCATCAGCGAGAAGACCGCCATCTCCCGTCTTCCAGTTTCGCAACTAAGCCGCTCCAACTCACTCAACTACAGGCTAAGAAGAAAAGATACTTCAGGGGATAACAGTCCTTTGAGAAGTCCAGGAAATTACATTATTACTGGCTCAGCTAAAATTCCAGAAAGCACAAAGATTTTACTTAACAGCGCTACAAGATCTTTAGACACAGATAAACGAAAACGCGACTCTAATATGAACAGTCCTTCCTCAGAAAGAGGTTTGTTAAGTAACAGTTCTGATGATAAAACTATATCAAATCGTCCGCAATACGATGTCGACGCGATTCTTTCACCGCATAGAAAACACGTTAGGAACAAATCTTTAGATGGCCCGGATCACTTTAACACTGATAACAGCAACGCAAATCTAGTTTGTCTCAAGACGGTATTGAAGAATAATGCTGAGGCATATCCGAGAATCGATACCCGTTACCAGGGCGACAAGAAACATCAGAGGGTAGCCAGCGATGGGAAAAAACCTGGCTATACTAACTACGCTCCTTTCGGCTCTTCAATAAAACGATCAAGCTCTTTCAACACTGTTAATAAGAATAACAACTATTTAGATCCGCAGAGGATAACCTCTAGAAGATCGAGCGGACATTCAGAGGAATACAAAGACTATTTATCCGATGAGTCTGACAACGGATCTTATGAGAAATCCCAAGATAGGTACAAACGCACGCATCGTGGTAGAATCGATTCTCCTGACCTAAAATCGATTGCGCCAGCGAATTCTCCAAAATGTCCAAATACTCCAGAGATGCACAGAAAATTCGGACCAGGATTGGTTAGAAATTCAGTTCGGGTGACGAATAAGGAACGAATGAGGGCGTCGGAACCGAGAGAGGTGCAGAAACCAGTCGGTCATCAGAGTAGAAGGATATCGGAGCCGACGAGGCAGGCAGTGCTGAACAGGCTTACTAAGTCTAGGAGTTCGACGAGAGAGTTCCAGCCTAAAGCTCAGGATAAAGGTATGTACTTATTATTAACTTTATAAGGCAGAGGGAATATGTTTCCCACACTTTATGAACTTTATTTCAAAGTGATGAGAGTGATAAACAATGATGTGCAAAACACGGATTACACGATTAAACTTTTACGATTTTTACTCATTATTCACAACGACGGGACTTAATCGCGTAAAATAAGATTTAAATTTACCGCCGACGTTTCGAGGACGGCGTCCCCGTGGTCTCGGAGAAGCTGGCTAAAGTTGACATCAACATCTTGTAGGCGCGCGAGTTTTTCGAACTACCCGCACTTGGTCTTGTTTATTAACTTGAACGTTTTGCGCACTAGGGATGTCACCGGATCGAAACACAACACTCACAATATTAGATTTTTCAACTTTCGATATTTGTTTTCGCACTTATTAATTACTGGGTTCCATGTGGATGAGATCTTAAAACCTTCATTCAGATTGAATTTTTTTTGTTTTTGTTATTTCAATGGCTTCACGGATTTTTCTACTATAAATTTAAAACTTATTTTACGCGATTAAATCCCGTCGTTGTGAATAATTAAAAAAAAAACCAATTAAGTGCGAGTCGGACTCGCGCACCGAGGGTTCCGTACTTTTTAGTATTTGTTGTTATAGCGGCAACAGAAATACATCATCTGTGAAATTTTCAACTGTCTAGCTATCACTGTTCATGAGATGCAGCCTGGTGACAGACAGACACACGGACAGCGGAGTCTTAGTAATAGGGTCCCGTTTTACCCTTTGGGTACGGAACCCTAATGATGGCAGTTTAGTTTCCACCAATAAAGGCTAATATAAAATAAAAAAATACGAACGTACTTAACGACGTTCGGTTGGATTCGTCTCGGTTGCAACACGAAATCGGTTGTTTGTTGTTGTTTGGCAACAGGTAGGGCTAATCGATTAGCTCGGTACTGCTATTATTGTTGTGCGACTCGAGTCCCCGGCAAGCTCGGCCGAATTTCAACTTCGCATACAAACGGAGTTTCGTTCTCATTTTAAAACTACGTGTTGGATTGACACGAAACTTTGCACATACAATGACGTGAGGTATATCTAGGTCTGTAATTAGTTTATATAGCTCCAGTTTAATACAACAGACGAAATAGAGCAAAAATAAGTTTTGTATGTAAAACTTTAATTCGCTGTATTTTTTTAACTATGGTATCCGAAGCTACATAAACTAATTACAGGCATAGATGTACCTTATCCTATTGTAAGTACAGTACAAAGTTTCGGAGCAATTTATTTTTTTGTTCAGGTCAAAAGAAACCAAGCCAATACCGATCATCCTCTGCACTCGCTTCCAAAGAGGCAGAGTTTAACAATTGGAAGAAACGATCGTCATACGACCCCATGAAAGCGGCTCAGGAGGGAAGGAGAAAGCAGATCGCAAAAAGGCAGGAGTTCAACAAGGACGACCTTAGTTCTCCCAGGTACGTGAAGGAACGGTTCTCATACGACCCCATGAAAGCGGCCCAGGAGGAAAGGAGAAAGCAGATGGCCAAGACGCAAGAGTGCAACAAGTACGACCTTTGTTCTCCCAGGTACATAAATACATATTGTACTGAAAATGTTCGCGTTTACAAAGCCGTTACAAGCCTCTAGGCTACGGTGTATGCTTAGCATCAAACCATCATTGCATGAAATCTTGTCTAAAGCAGGCGTGGCTCACTCCGCGATTTCGTCGCATCGCTACAAGTACATGCGGCCCACACCAATTTTGGTGTCTAGCCAATAGCCATAGTGGTTGCCGCGCACCGCTACGGAACGGACGCCTGCTCGCGCTTGCGCCACCTAGCGGTCATATCTGTCGTAATAGATGCGTTTTGTACCCGTTGAGCCTTATTTATTTTATCTTTTTCAGCCACTCATCACCAGTGCACCGCTCGCAATCCTTCCACACCACAAACATAGCGGACCTCGAGACCCTCGACTACTCATCCGAAGAGGACCCCATGACCCTGCCGATAGATCCTATGATCACCTCAACACACTCGGATATCTTGGACCTCAGGCCGAAGGAATACCGCGACTTAAGAAGACAGGCGGTCAATAATGATGTGGTCATGACTAGGGACTACGTCACTAATTTCCAGGTAAGATATTTGGAAAAGTTTACTCAATTGTGCGGTAGATGGCGGTGTTAACTGGGGAGATTTGTCTACATCGCGCTATCGTTTGTTTCCCGTAGATTGTAGTTAAGGTTTGGAATGTTTGTTGCTATTTGAGATTAGTATGGGGTGACATGGTTCGAAAGAGCCCGGTAACGATTTTGGAGCAAAAATGTATAGTGGATAGATTTAGTCGTTGAACTTATACACGTTTTTTTACGTAATATCTAAATAACAACTATTATGGTTTCTATTAGCACGTCTTCTCATCTTGCCTTTAATAATGTGGTCAGTTTTTAAAAATTCATCAAAAAATTATGGTGGTAAATTATACAAATTGATGTATAAGAACAGTTTCAGAAAATGTTTTAGATTGTTTAAGTATCAAAATTACGTTGAAATTAAGTAGATTTTCAGAGAAATTGTCACTTGTTTTGAAGTAATTTCTGGAGAAAATTGATTTTGTCTAAGCTTCATTTACACTACTTCAAAGTCATAATAATAAAAATGTAGTCTGTAAAAGGTGGGGTACAGGATATGTGTAATACAAAATTACCATTTTTAGACGTCCAAACTTTACGAAATTTACAAATAAGAGCGACAAAATCAGTGCTTTACGCGCGTTTACCTAAACGTCTATGAGAAAAAAAATCATTACTAATTTAGTGATTCTGTTTTCAAAAAATTTATATCTGTAAAACGGCAAGATGAGAAGACGTGCTAATAAAAACCAATACTTGTTATTTAGATAGATAGATATATTACGTATCAAAAGGTGTACAATTTCAGCGACTAAATCTATCAATTTTACATTTTTGCGACTAAAATCGATAACGGGCTCTTAATGCTTAGTTATAGTTACTAGCACTTGAAAACTTATCGTTTTAATATTTACAGGTCAACCAACCCGCAGAAAAGCTCAAACGCAGCGTTCACACAGACAAACGGAAAACCTTCATCTTAGACGACATAACACCGACCAAAGAGAACATAGATTTCCTCTCCAAAGCCGAAGCTATAGACAAGCGAAAAACTTTTATTCTAGACAGCGATACGTCTACCACTAATGGCAGTAGTCCAAGGAATTCGTCCATATTTAGCCATGAGAAGAGTATGACCACGGGGACGAGTGATACTGAGGGAGAGAGCGGACCGGAAGATAGGAGTGCTCCGGTTGTGATGAGACAGGGAAAGAAGCCGGCGGCACAGGCGAAGCAGCAGAGGTAAGCACTTCTTTTATTCATGAAATAAAACTATTAAAACGGATTATATCGCGTATATTGAATTTATAATACATCCCGACGTTTCGAACTCTTTACAGCGTTCGTGGTCAACGGGTGACTGAGGAAAAATTACAAAATGCAAAAATACCCACATACTAAAATAATGAACAATCATAGACTACAAACTTTAAGGCTGGTTGTACATGCAAAATCGGTTCATAAGGCTAGTTATACACTATAATTATTTTTCAAGTAAAGATATATATATATACGCGATAAAAATAAACTATGCCGGCTCCAACCCTACACCACGGACCCGAGAAGATTTAATTCCCTCCTAAATTGTAGGAGGGTATCCCAATATGGGACCGGCAACAAACTCGGCGGGACACATCTTTTCAAAACATCAGAATGTCCAGCATCATCCAACACTACGGTCTCACAGTCTATGTCTCGCTGGTTCTTTTATCAGGTGGACTACAGGATCCCAAGCTGGTGGTAGAGAAAAGCCATCTTCCCTATTAAAGTTTGGATATTTCTTAATCTCAATGGCCTCGCGCAGCATTCTGGGTATGTAACGCTTCTCCTTGGCAAGAACCAGAGGCTTATCAAACTTTATTGAGTGATTGGCTTTATCCATGACATGCTCACAGACAGCAGACCTAGGTCGACGGTGCTTGACATCAGCTATGTGTTCCTTCACCCGAGTGGAAATGCTCCGTTTCGTCTGCCCGACATATGATAGGCCACACTCACAGTCCAGCCTGTACACTCCTGCAGTCTGTAGAGGGGTATTGCATTTTACAGGCCTCAGGAATTGTGACATCTTCTTCATTGGCTTGAAATATGTTTTTATAGAAGCACGCTTCAAGATGTGGCTGATCCTGTCCGTGACCCCCCTGACAAAAGGCAGAATGGCAGGCCTGCGCTCGACTGTGGGGATCTTAATGTGGGACCTCTGGTTGACCCGCGGTATCCTGAGCTCGTTTGCCTGGAGCGCGCGCCTGGCATGCTGGAGCTCCGCGGCCAGATGCTGGTCATCACATATCCTCTGGGCTCTCTGAAACAAAGATTTGCCTACTGTAACAAGTTGACTGGGATGGTGATGCGATTTGCCATTTAAGTACCTATCAGTATGAGTAGGTTTCCTATACACAGTGCGACCTAGGGTGTTATCAGGATTTCTTTTTACCAATACATCCAAGAAGGGGAGAGAACAGTCTTTTTCCAACTCCATAGTAAATTTTATTTTGCTATGGATGGAATTTAGGTGATCCAAGAAAGTTGAAACACTACTTTTTGGAAGTATAGTAAAAGTGTCATCTACATATCTTTTAAATATCTTCGGTCGCACAGGAGCCAATGAGAGTGCCCTCTCCTCGAAGTCCTCCATAAAGATGTCAGCGACTACTGGAGACACCGGAGACCCCATGGCCACGCCGTCGACTTGAAGATAGAATTCACCATTCCATAGCAAGTAGCCAGATGTAAGGCAATGTTCCAACAGCTTAGCATATTCCTCTGACATGTTCTGCTCACATAACCTCTTCTTGACAATTTCAATGCAGTCTTGTACCGGTAGGCTTGTAAATAGCGACTGGACGTCAAAACTGACCATGATCTCATCATCAGTCAATGTTAGGTCTTTAATCTCACCGATGAAATGGTAAGAATCCTTTGTATGCGTGCTAGTGTTACCACGTAATGCTGAGAGGGCTCCCGCGAGGTACTGAGCCAATTTATATGTGGGAGCATCTATCTGGCTCACTATGGGACGTAGTGGGGCACTAGGTTTGTGTATTTTTGGCAACCCATACAACTTTGGAGGCACGGGGCAGTCAGGAACTAAACTTGCAACATTCAGATCAAGGCTCTCCGAGTAATCACTAATTAGTTCTTTAGTGGTTTTCAATACTTTCATAGTCGGGTCCGTCTTTACATGTTTGTAGGTTGTAGTATCCGCTAATAATTCCCTAATTTTCTGGTTATAATCTGAAGTATTAAGTCTCATTGGCTCCTGTGCGACCGAAGATATTTAAAAGATATGTAGATGACACTTTTACTATACTTCCAAAAAGTAGTGTTTCAACTTTCTTGGATCACCTAAATTCCATCCATAGCAAAATAAAATTTACTATGGAGTTGGAAAAAGACTGTTCTCTCCCCTTCTTGGATGTATTGGTAAAAAGAAATCCTGATAACACCCTAGGTCGCACTGTGTATAGGAAACCTACTCATACTGATAGGTACTTAAATGGCAAATCGCATCACCATCCCAGTCAACTTGTTACAGTAGGCAAATCTTTGTTTCAGAGAGCCCAGAGGATATGTGATGACCAGCATCTGGCCGCGGAGCTCCAGCATGCCAGGCGCGCGCTCCAGGCAAACGAGCTCAGGATACCGCGGGTCAACCAGAGGTCCCACATTAAGATCCCCACAGTCGAGCGCAGGCCTGCCATTCTGCCTTTTGTCAGGGGGGTCACGGACAGGATCAGCCACATCTTGAAGCGTGCTTCTATAAAAACATATTTCAAGCCAATGAAGAAGATGTCACAATTCCTGAGGCCTGTAAAATGCAATACCCCTCTACAGACTGCAGGAGTGTACAGGCTGGACTGTGAGTGTGGCCTATCATATGTCGGGCAGACGAAACGGAGCATTTCCACTCGGGTGAAGGAACACATAGCTGATGTCAAGCACCGTCGACCTAGGTCTGCTGTCTGTGAGCATGTCATGGATAAAGCCAATCACTCAATAAAGTTTGATAAGCCTCTGGTTCTTGCCAAGGAGAAGCGTTACATACCCAGAATGCTGCGCGAGGCCATTGAGATTAAGAAATATCCAAACTTTAATAGGGAAGATGGCTTTTCTCTACCACCAGCTTGGGATCCTGTAGTCCACCTGATAAAGGAGCAAGCGAGACATAGACTGTGAGACCGTAGTGTTGGATGATGCTGGACATTCTGATGTTTTGAAAAGATGTGTCCCGCCGAGTTTGTTGCCGGTCCCATATTGGGATACCCTCCTACAATTTAGGAGGGAATTAAATCTTCTCGGGTCCGTGGTGTAGGGTTGGAGCCGGCATAGTTTATTTTTATCGCGTATATATATATATCTTTACTTGAAAAATAATTATAGTGTATAACTAGCCTTATGAACCGATTTTGCATGTACAACCAGCCTTAAAGTTTGTAGTCTATGATTGTTCATTATTTTAGTATGTGGGTATTTTTGCATTTTGTAATTTTTCCTCAGTCACCCGTTGACCACGAACGCTGTAAAGAGTTCGAAACGTCGGGATGTATTATAAATTCAATATACGCGATATAATCCGTTTTAATAGTTTTATTTCATGAGTAACTATCGCGGTAACCGAAGACAATATTCACTTCTTTTATTGTTTACTCAATTGTCCGGGAGATGGCACTGTTACGTGCGGCCCTATTTCTACATCGCGCAAGCGTTTGTTTCCCATAGATTGTAGATATGGTTTTGATTATTTTCCATTTGTGTAGGATTTTTGCAAAGAGATGTCCAAGGGCTGGTACACTGTGTACTGTGTGCAAGTTACGAAATGGTACAGAAATTAGATTCTTTCACTGTAATATCGTGTTATTCCCACTAGTTACCACCTAGTAAAAAAAAGGGTAGGTGGGATTTTTTTTCCAGTAGTTACCAGTGGTAAAAGGTGGGAAAAAAAATTCCAGTAGTTGATTTAGCTAGTATGTTTATCAGAATTTAGTATTGCATAATGTTACTTGGTAGAAATATCGTTTGGCAGAAATATTTTGCGCATACTGCTTTTCGGATAATTTTACTTCACATAATATTATTTGGCAGAAAACTCTGACCTTACCCACTTAAAAACATCTGCCGAATGAATATTATGCCAAAAGACTATTATGGCAAGTATACATAATATATAAATTCTTAACACTTAACTTATTTTGTACATCTTATTATTTGTACCATGTAATTTTTATTATGTATTTTTGTACAATAAAGAGTTTGCTGCTACTACTACTACTTAAATACATAGAAAACAACCATGACTCAGGAACAAATATCTGTGCTCATCACACAAATAAATGCCCTTACCGGGATTCGAACCCAGGACCATCGGCTTCACAGGCAGGGTCACTACCTACTAGGCCAGACTGGTCGTCAAAATAATATTCTGCCAGATAATGGTAACCCATTATTCTAAGCTTCATCAGTTAACCTTAGTTACATCTTTCCCTCCAGGTACAGCGGCGATTTCTCCATGTCCTCCTCAACCACCTCCCTCAAGAAGCCCGTGGCCCCCCGCTACCTTGACATCTCCAAGTACAAGTCGGAAAACTCCCCGAAGAATTTCCTGCGCCGCGACCCGAGCAAGACATACGTGGCCGTGTTACCCGAGCGGGCGCAGCGAGGAAGCGCACAGCAAATTGAGATGGGTAAGATGGACCCAGTATTTTTATGATGGGTCAATTTGACCCAGTAACTTTGGTGGCAGGTTAATTGGACCCAGTCACTTTTTCTGACGGGTCAATTTGACGCAGTCGCTTTATGAGGGTCTATTTGACCCATACATTTTCTAGATAAGGGTGAAATTTGAATTTGCCCGTTAAGCATCTAGACTAGAGATAAATAAATCCATCGTAAAGAAATCCGTGGCCCCCCGACTGGACATCTCGAAGTACAATTCAGAGAGCTCTCCGAAGAATTTCCTGCGCCGCGACCCGAGCAAGACATACGTGGCCGTGTTACCTGAACGACCCCAAAGAGGGAGCGCACAGCCAATTGAGATGGGTAAGATAGACCCAGTACTTTTATGATGGGTCAATTTGACCCAGTATCTTACTGCCGGGTCAATTTGACCCAGTAACGTACTGACGGGTCAATTTGATCCAGCCATTACTAACGGGTCAATTTGATTCTGTTCGACCTTCGGGGTTTCACATTAAAATCGCACACTTTTTTTTCACGGTAGTCTGTCACTAAGCTCTAATTTCTACGTTAGAGCCCATCACTAGTTCTATTCTCTCTACAATCCGGCTTATCCGGCTTTCTTCAATAACCAGCAGTCGTTCTCATTGAAAAACTTTTGTTCACAGAACAAAAGAAACAAGAATTAGAAAAGTGGAAACGACGGGCATCATACGACCCGCGCAAAGCCGCGGCATTAGGCAAGTCGCCCGGCACCAAAGCCCCGCCCAAAACCGCCAGGTAAAAAAAATGTCTATGGTTTACATTTTAATTTTAGAATTATTTTGGGTGACTAGAGTAGGTGTTATGCTTGGTTTACATGATCTTAGTGAGCAAGTAACGTAGTATTCAAGTACAAGTCTTCGTGTAAAAATGAGTTTACAGGTAAAGATGTCAAGTTCAACTAAAAAGCTTTTTTACTAAATTTCTCACTAGAATTATGTCAACCAAGGCATATTTGTGGGTAACCATGAGTAGTTTTGACATTTTTGTTTTTTTACGGGCGACAATGGAATCCTGCAGGGAGTAAGCAAGATAGAAGAATTTTAATTTAATTTATACATATTTAAATTTTAATACTGTTGGTTGTTGTACTAAAAAGAAATTCCATCATTGTAACATAATAGGAATGATTTCTTATAATTTACCCGTAATGTTAGTATAATTTTCTTATTAACATTGATTTAATATTAATTTTCTTTATTTAAACTAATGTTAACATGTCATTACGTCTTCTAGAGCGTGACACGTGTCAATGTGCATGCAATACTGCTAGAAGGAAGCCATCTCGTTTCTGTGAGGTTAGTCGAAATGTCAGTTTGACAGTTGTGGCGTCCGACACTGCACCAACTTTACCTATGGTGGTTATGGCTTGAATTTCGCTTGTATAACACAATGCTGATTGCTAGACGAGGGGTGTAGTTATCTGTTACAATGAAACATAGATGTATGTCTTATCTCATTCTATCATATAGCTGTGACTTTTTCAATTAGCAAATCGGATTCCAAGTACCTACTGTGTGCTTTGTAAGGGCGGATTTTATTAGACTGGTTAAGAATTATTGAAAGAAGAAGAATTATTGGTGAAAGTGAAAACAGGATTGTTGAACTTGTTTGCGTTGCGCTTTAAGCCGATGAGATTAAATCCTATTTTTTTGGATTGCCAAAGCAGTAAAATTAAATGATGTTTATTATCTCTAACCAAAATAGTTCCTTTTATCGTTTTTGGTTGGATTGTGTTTTAAATTCTTACTAACCTGGGACAATTCGGCCGCTAACAACGCTTTAATCTTTTTAATATTATTCTCTGTTTTTAATAAAAAACCCTGTACCTATTTCTTCTTTAGCAAATCTGGCAGATGCACGTAGTTAATTGCAATTTTAAGACGTTTTTTTGTGTCAACTGTCACATAAAAACCCTGTAAATAACACTTTGCACCGACATTACCTTCTACTACTACTAATACTAACCCAAATGTGCACTATTAATAAATGCTTTGACTGTGATTGGTATGCTCCTAATTATTCTTATGAAAGCTTTAATTACCCGATAGGTAACACAGTAAGTATTATTATTTAAAACGCTGAAATTTAATAGGTATACGTACATAGTAAAATTATTCATCCCTCCGACTACTACTACTATTTTTGGTGTTTTTTAATAGGTGAAATTTTACCATGACTATTTTTTTATTAAGTACATAAAATGTAGGTATATTTAATAGAGTTGTAAGTTACAAATTAAAAAAAAATCTTCATAAGTATGCTTACAAGGTCTAAAGCATATTTATGCATATTTTTCCAAAGTACATTTTTGAGGTGTACTCTCCAAGAAGCTCAGTCAACAATACTTAGAATATTATAATTATGCTCTAGTACAGCGTCCTTGTCAGTAGAAAAAGGCGGCAAATTTAAAAAAATGTAGGCAGAGTTGTCTTCCTACAGAAAATTTGAATTTCGCGCCTTGCTCTACTGACAAGTTGGGTGTGTTTCAGTAGGAATAGTTACTATTTTATTATCCATTTTATTACAGCAGCGTCCTGCGATCTCAGTCGTTCCACGGGCCCGTGCTGACGGCGGGCCGCTACCAGCCGCCGCCGCACATCGCGGAGACATACGACGCGTCCAGCGACAACGACTTCTAACCAAATGGCATAAAGGCTCATTTCCTTTGAACGTTGCTACTGGCATGCACTTCCAACTTGCCAGCGGCACTGGCGCCAGTCGCTTGAACGGTGTAAACGAGCCTTCAGTTAGGAGCTATGTGATAGTGTGAGTGTATTTTGAAATTCGAAACGCAAAGTTTTTTTATTAGTCGTAGAACGTATTTTCCAAAGCGAGGTAGCCATTTTGAACACCGTTGGCGCCAAATTCAATCGTGATTTTTATTTGAGTTTTTTTTTGCGTATAATACATATAATGATGCGCAATAATAATTATACAAGTCATTTTTTATTTTATTTGACGATTATTTAAGTTTAAGCTGGGGTTGAGGCAATTTTGTTTATTTAAAGATTTACAAATTGAATTGATATAGGTATATTTACAATTGGTATTGATAATGGAATTATTTGAACCATTTGGTACTACACTATGGAAATATATTAGGTAAGTACAATGATTTAATTGAGTATAAAATAATTTTGCGATATATTTGAGATTTGTTCATTGTATAATTGTATATCAGAGTTAATATTAAATTATACAGTGTATTTCATTGTTATATTACGTACTATTTATGCTTTAAATGTTCATTTGATGGATTCGGAAGTTGAACTAATCATAATCATCAATGTGATTTTATTATAAAATACTATTAAATAGTTATTTACGATACTAGTGCGAAAAACAGGAAATTTGCAACGAGTGGCGAAGTTGCGAATTACCTATTCGCACGTGTATCGTACAACGTTTTACAGTACATATGGCCCTACGTAGCTACGTAATGTGCTTACTATAGCACAGGGTGTCGTAATGTAGCACCAGATGTACTGTAAAAAATATTATTCCATAGTATTGTAGTACCGTCCTGTTTTGTTGTCAAAGTATTAAATCGTTATATATAATAATGCAATTTAAATAAAATAAAAAATTATATATATTGGCATCACTTTAAGTTTAGGTAAGAGATTCTTTTTATACATGTTTCAAAAATAAATATGTAGTAGGTTAGGTTTTAGCTCTATTCATAAATTAATTATTTTCTAGTAATGTTGGCTAATTTTATTGTTTGATTAGTTTCATCAGCAACATTATGTATAGAATATAGTTTTTTTTTTTCAGACAGCTTGGGTACGGTGACAGATGTCATCGCCATACAATTTATAACCTTAAAATGCAAAATCTAGCAAAATTGTATTAAGATAACATCTGTCACCATACCGAAGCTGTTTAAGTAGTATAGTAATTTGTGGACGCCAACATAATCCTCCTAAAGTCCTTCCAAGAAAAAATGCCATTTGAATTTGAAATCAATACTTAAAGGAATAAGGCTCAATTTCTTTTGTTTCAATATTAAGCGAAATGAAAGAAATACAACCGTGTTCCAAATTGAAATGGTTGAGATTTCATTGAAGTAATTAGTACCAAAGGTAGGACAATGGGCGTTGGGAGGATAGTGAAGTTTAATTTATGAATAGAGTTTTGTCCATTATTGCTCATATCACACATCGATGTTGTTTGCAATTCCTTATGTATTATTTGTTGTAGAAACCTAGTTAAGATTTTTTTTGTAAGTGCAATATTTCATCACATTTTTTTCTATTGAGCATAAGTACATAATGAAATAAAAATAGTACCATTTTTTTTATCGAGGTTGCTATTTTTGTATGTTTCGATTAATATATTTTATGCGGTAAAATACTCAGGTTATTCATAAAATATTAAAAATAATTGTATAAAATAGTTGTGGAAAGCTTTACGTATAAATATGTTGCTTTATATAAGTGTAGGAATTTAATTATATTTCCGAGCAAAATCTTTTTCTCTTACAGATATTTTTTTGCTGTTCGTCGCTAAATTTAATGTAATAAATAAGCTACTCGAAATTAAGAAAAGTGATCATTATTTGTAAGTATTATTCCTGTGTTCAGGCTAACATGTATTACTTCATTTTGTTCAAAAGGCCAATATAATAATGTATTATTGAAAATGATCTCTAATGGTTTTTCTTTCCGTTTAAAAGATCTGAGTACTTACAAAATACAAAGTTTTCTGAATTTGGAGTAGTGATTTTAGAATAGTGTTACATTCTTGGCCTTATTCGAACAATGCTTATAAGATGTCTCAGCGATACGACACCGATCTGTCGGTGTCAAAAGTGACAATTCTTCAACCAAAAACGTCACTTTTAACACTAACAGCGGTTTCGTATCGCTGTGATATCTTATAAGCATTGTTAGAATTGGGCCGTGACTCCGAATGATCATGTTAATATCAGTGTCAGCCACGTAGTATTTGTAATAATTTGATGTCTAGCATTTCGTAAAGAATAATATTTAACAGGAAATTAATAATAAAAACTGAAAGTAATTTTGTATTTTATTTTTAAAACCTGTTAATATTTCTGATACCAGGGGCCCGTTTCTCAAAAGCTTGTATTGTAACTTGTAACACAAGCGGATGTCACTTTGACAGCTTTTGTTAGAAAGGGACTTCCACTTGTATTACAAGCTACAAGCTTTTGAAAAACGGGCCCCAGAAATAACTAATATATCATATCATTTATTAAACTCCAGACAACAATGGTCCACAATAATACAAATTAAACATTACAATTAAATTAAAATAGGTTATAAATTAACCTTTTCGACGCCGTGTCAAACACAAAAGCAGTCATCCAGACGCCACGTCACCGAAGTGTCAAAACTGAAATTGAACTTTATGCATATGCATGTAGGTCTATGTTTCTCTGTGGTCTATGACCTATTAATCGGTCTTTGGCGTTGAACCTACGGTGCGTATATATCGGTCATTGGCGTCCAAAAGGCGTCTCAAAAATTAGATAAAAATTACATAAATAAATAAAAATACATTAAATTATATAAAATCATTTACTTGCTAGAGCCCGTACATGAACACTTACACAGTGACTCATATATGGGCAATCCAGCCGGTCTGCGATCATGGCCAGGACGCTGTTGCGGCTGGCACGCACTGTGCTGAGCAGCGCCGCGCACGGCTTGCGCAGGAGAATATAATCCCCAACAAAACGGTATCGGTGAAAGTATGTTTAGTAAACTTGAATGTTCACAATGTACTACACTAGACCCATACACATACCACATAGACGTAGCATTACATAGATCAGCTATACGCGTGCGCCCGTGAGGGACAGAACATACGCAATGCGACAATATGATTGGTCGATTAGATTTGTAGACCACCATAAACTATACAAATTTACGGTAAGGAATAAAAAAAATGTGAGACTGTGACAAGGACAAACAACAGCGCTTTCTCTGCTACTCCTACGGAAAGATACATAAGACTATCCCGTTCGGTCATTTCCCCCCACCCCTCATGACCGATCCAGTTATACTAGATTGACATGACATACCACCACCATACGCCGCACACGATAGGCGTGACGTCCATAGGGTTATGACAACTGTAAATATAGTTATAGTTATTCATCAAGAACAATATATAGGTACCTAATGTTTTTTTAGTAAAAGGAAGCAATATAAATCCTTTCCATGCCTTTACCTTTTGAACGCTTTATGTCATAAACACAAACTACTCAAACGCCAAGCCCCCGGGTGGAAGGGAGCTAATGTAAACCTTACTGGAAAGTATGAAGGTTACTTTGACAGCGTTCGCCATAACACCTATTTGTCCTTGGCGCTGTGGGCACTAGTGACAACACCTTTAGGGGTTCTTGGCGTTCATAGGGTTAAATTTGACAAATTCACTCATTTATTCCCTTCCGTTCGCCTCCAGGGAATTATTTTTATTATAACTGGGTGTATTAGGATGTTAAAATAAAACGACTACTTAGGTACATTTATTATTAATGATTTATCTTTGAATATCAATTACACTTTTGTTTTGTATTTTATAAATTTACATGCAACTTGTATTCATTGTGTCATTCATATTTTCACAAGTAGACATAAGTGCTTTCTATTTAGCATATTTATATATCTTAAAACGATCATCGCGTATCCAACAAGTGGACTTTCTGTCTCAAAAATAAAACGTTAAAATATGCTCAGGACAATTTGCAACTTCGTTGTTCAAAACAGTATTAAACACTATCATTTCGTTCACGAGAAATGACACGAGTTACTGTCATTTTGTTCAAAAGAAATGATGTGGAAGAATAACATTTCAGAGTCACTCGCTTCAAGTCGAAGGATTAGGATGTTTACCGTCACTATACATACTTCACAACCACATTTAAACTTTTTTGTTAAAATAAAATCATTAGAAAGTTTATCTAATTCAAAAAGAATAATTCTAAATTGAGCAACGTTACAGAAGTGACAGTAAAACGTTATTCGTCAAACAAAACTGTTTTTATTTTTAGTGAAAGTTTCTCCGGGATATATCCATACGTTTTCATATGAAAAGTTATACATTCATTTTCCATTCGTACTCATGTCAAAAACCATCGAAACTATGTTACGTTAAGCCTGTGGCCTTTACAAATATTCCCATATAAACATGCTCCCTGAAGTATTTCTGCACTTTTTACACTCGACTCCATAGTTTTTAGAACCATAATTACTTAACCCTATGAAGAAATATAAAACGGGAGTCCAGCCGCTAATATCCCATCCTAAACGATACTGTCACGGCAATCGTTTCAAAAATTATTCAGGGAACATTGTCTTAACAAACACTTGCACAAAATTCTTTCACGTACGCCTCAAAACAACACCTTGAGGCTTAAGGGCGAAAGGGCCAAGATCCTCGACAGAAAACGAGAAACTAAAGTTAAAGAGAACGAATCGTACCATGATACCCTGTCATTTCATGCCTCAATAATACAAACAGAATATCCTAAATGCAAAATGAAAGGCAGTAACCTATCAAAATTGGCACTACTCTGATTAAAAACAACGATTAAAAATCAATTTTTTGCTATATCCACAATAACTTACATTATTCTTAGTTTAATTAAAGCATTCTCTTAAATTTTACACACGTTTATATTCCATATAAATAGATATCATCCTATATTGTTTTCTAATGAAACAACATTCATTTTCTGTAACCTATTCCTAACATACTGGGTGAATTTTTTAAATATATTTGTATATTATATATATATAGCGGACACCCATTCTTAACGGAATTAAAACTATTACAACAAAAACAGATGCGTATTTCTATATCTACATTAATTGTAACGGTTTTTTATAATTATATGAATATATAAGGTCGGAACTTATGTAATAAATGTCTACTTTTTATATTATTTACAAACATTTTATGCATTACTACTTACGTTTATACTAATTGTTCTAGAATTATAATGGTGGCTGAGTTTGTTTAAACATTTCTTTAAATCTCTATTTTGTGGGTCTTTCAACAAGTCCTAGGGAAGGATATTTATTAAATAGGCCAAAAATGAGCTTTCATAATATTACTGGTTTTTTTGTCACAAGATAGAAAAGTAACAAAAAGTCTGAAATTAAAGTATATCATGTTTTAAATAATATTATTATTCTGAACAAAATGATTGAGTAAATCGTTCAGTTGAATTTCAGCTTTCATTTCGTAGACAAGTAAAAAGAAGTTCTATAAATTTATAGTTTTTACTTTTTTATTACTGTTTAATGGAGCATACAGTTTCATAATTTGTTGGTTACTTTTAGCTTACCCTTGTAGGTATATCTGCAACTGTTTCATTTCCCTTTCTCCGTGGTTTTCCTTTTAAATTATGAGTGTGAAAGAAATAAAAATCGGCATATTTAATAGATAACCTTCTTAAGTTTCCATTTCCAGTCAACATTAATATATTACATTTTTAATCAATTTTATATTTTCGTTTCTTTATTCATATCTAATTAGTCTATTATTAGCACGGTCTGAAAAAATCGCGAATCTACTTGAAACTGAAGAGAAAGATTTCGATGATCTTATTTATATTTCAAAATATTATAACTATTTTATTATTAAGTGCAATGTGCGTTTGATTTCCGAAATATGTTTTACGTTTCTGCGAAACTTATTAAGTTTAATTTAATAACGTAATTATTAAAATATTTGTAGATATCTTTATAAGATCACGCAAATTTCAGCTTCAAGTCTTCTCCCGAACAAAAAACATGCAATACGATTATCTATCTATCCTCCTGAGACCCCTGGTACAAATTTTTGTGCATATTCCAAAATCTATTTTGAACTTTTATAGAGTAACTTAGTTCCAAATTCAAAATCAAACCAAACGCTTCTAAGTCTCAGGGGGCCATAGATCTACCACTTATCTCGGACGGTTGGTAAAGATGTCGGGCGGTGGTTTACTAGTAGAAGGCGAGTCTTGAGACTAAATTTCGCACTTTGACCCGCCATTTGCTATCCCTATCGCACGCGCATATCTATATAAGTTTCCCGCTCGCACAGTGGCATTAACCGCCGGCACTAGGGCGGGACAGCAATATGATTACACGAGTGCGATAGAGATAGGAACAGGCCGTTCAATGTTTTCGTGCTTAGCGTCCTTGCTTTAATAGATGTTTACATATTATATATTTACTTACATAACATAATACAAATCAGCTTCATGTAGCCAATCTGTCAGTTGCTGACCACAATTACTTCTTACCAACTGCCTCAATTAAACGATAGTCCTATAGCTATAGCAGGATTTAATGCAAGTCAAAATCATATTCAAATCGAGTTAGGTAAATATTTCTTATGCTGTTTAGGACGTAAATAGGTAAAAAGTACTGCTTCATTGTTTGTCCAAATAACTACGAAAACTTTAACTCAATATAAAATACAAATATATAAATACATTTTACAGTTCTCATAGAAAAAAATGCTACCAAGCAACAATTTTTAAACAATTTCTCAGTATAAAATTCCATTTTAACATATTATGGATACCTACGTAGAAAACCTAACATTTTATATTTTATTTGGCCTACAACCGGCAAAATATTGAGCAACTTGAGCAACAATAAACTATTCATCTATAAGCGATCCAGGAAGCCATTACAATTGTCAAAGAAATACATTTATTACAAAACAAATTTGTACACATCGACAAAAATACATTTTCGAAATAATCCTTAATCTCGAACTATATTAATCTTAATTTAGATGTAAAAGTTTTTATATTTACAACTTACATTAATTACTTATTTAGTTATATCTATAGTTTTTTTTAAGTCTAAAGCATTTTAAAGTTTGTCACGGCAACGCCGCATCACTCCGCACAACCAATGGCGTATAATTCCACTACAAGACGCTTGTAGAAGCGAAACTGACGCCGTATCACACACTGATTACAGACAACCTTAGTCTGTCGTAGAAATAAATTGTTGTCAACCAAAAGCCATTAGAAAATAGTAGTAGTTGTTAGCACTTTATTGTACATCTTACTAATTGTACATGTTTTTGAAACAAAGTGAGTGTTGGTTATCAACCGACGAAATTATTTTTCGTTGAGAGACATTGGCGGTTATGAAACTGTTGATTGCGTCCTTATATTTTACAGTGGAAAAATTATTGGCATTTACCCACATAAGAAGTGTTTGTCTTGTTCCGCTTTAAAGCCATTCCAGTTATTAGTGAAATTATTCAATATTCGCAGTAGTTTTTTGGACATGGTTTGGGGAAAATAGGGATACTTCTAGCCACCCAACGGCCTATTAAAATCCTTCCATTTATAGTATTTTAAATGTTTCTTTTAGTCAAATCTAAATTGCTTTGTCTTGGTATCTGTGCGACTACAAGGTAGTCAAATTATAAAATATTTAACAATTTCATTGTCTGAACCACTGCATTGCTATAAAAATCATAAGACGGTAAACACTGTAAAAACCTTCAGCTTCGCTTCTCCACGCCCATTACACTTTAACAACTAATCTCAGACTCGGCGACCCCATTGCTACCCTGTTTAATAATCTTCCTCTCACCAACGATGACGTCAGAGTAATTCTTATTCTTCTCATTGTTTATCTGATTTTGTCCATTGCTGCCAGAACTTGATGACGCATTATCACTGTCCGCGTAAGGAACATCTGTCATAGGACCGTTTAGTAAACTAGCTGCTGAATTTGACTGTTTTAGCTTGGTTTTCTCCTCTTTAGGCTCTTCTCTTGGACTATTTAAATCCTGTATGACAGCTTTCTTAGGATCGATCTGTATAGTTTTAGATTCGGATATCTTATTAGGGGTAACTACGTTGAAATATGGAGGTGGAAGGATGTTCATTGTCGTTAGGTTAACAGATCCTGAATTCTTTTTAAGTGCGTTTAGATTTTGTTCTAGCTGGGCTGCGTCTAAGCAGAGGGGTTTGGGTTTAAGTTTAGGAGGTTCTTTAGCCCAGGCCGTGATCCGGGGTGGGTCGGGGGAAGCTATGGGGGCAGTCTTTCGTTCTGGCATGAGGCTGTTTTTGCTGTGGTTGGTTTTGTCCATGATGTTAGCATCTATCGCTATGGATAGAGCGTTCTCCGGGGGCTTGGGCGACGTTGGTGTTATGCTGATTAGTTTGTCAACCTGGATAACAAAAACATAGATGTTAGTTAATATTATATTGACAAGAGAAGCCCCTACTAACTCTATCTGTCTGTTACCTCTTCCCGCTTAAACCACAGATCTGTGGTTTAAGCGGGAAATATTTAATAAATAATTTTACTTATATTTAATATACGTAGAAATAGTTGTTTAAGGATTAAATGAAAGGCACCTCTATCTTATGTGTATGTTTTATATGTACGTAATTGCAATACCCTTTTAGGGTAACATAATTATTGTAATGTAACTATTGTACCTAGAGTAAGACCTGTACACATGAGAGCAATAAAGATATTATATTATATTCTAATAAAATTAAGATACATAGTTTTATTTATTATCATTAAGATATTTTTTATTACCATTAAGATACCTACATACAAGTATGGAGATAGTTTGTGTCTAGGGTAAGGATATATGATAGCTTTTGTATCACGGAAATCATTATTCTACGCAGACCAGACGAAATTAAATTTAAACGACTTTTCAAATTTAAAATGTGGCGCAGTTCGATTCATAAAATGAACCCTTTTGTCTAGATCTAGACATACGCGTGAACGGATGAATGAACTTGAACGTTCTATTTTCGTAGAGGATTTATTTTTAACTTCACGCAAATCAAAGCTTGTACATTTAGTCAGTTTCGATGAAAATGATTTTACGTCACATTTGCAAGATCACAAATAGTATACCATCATCTTTGAGTAAATGAGCTTTGGAATACAGAAAATAATTTTTGGTTGACTCATTTAGAAGTTATAAGCTCTAAAAAGTAACAGTTTTTGGCCAAAAACGTAGAAGCGCCTTAAGAGATTTCTGGACTCACCGCCGGCCCCGGATCCACAGGCCGCTCGGGCCGCTCCGAGAACGAGGTTTCCCATACAGCCGGCCCGTCTTCCGACGCCGAGTCTGAGTCTACTGAACCGCCGTCCACTGAACTTAATAATCTGTGAAATAAGTCAATATTGTAATCATTACTGCTCTTCTGAATGTGAAAATGGTCACTTCATTCATAGATAGAAGATCATAATAAATTATATCTTGATACTTTTTGACAGGTAACATTCCGTCGACCAAATGATCAGTAAATGAGTAAATTCTCTAAGTCTTTCAAGCTTCGTAGCTTCACTCTTATTTTAACAGAAAGTCTAAATCTGAGAAATATGTACCTATCTCGTGACAATGACTTTGATCTTCAGTTCTACATAGTAAATGAGTGCCATGAGTAAAGGAGTGAAGTGGGATGTCCCACTGCAGACTGCAGCAGCAATGTTGCTGCGACTATTCAACAAAATTAGTGGTACAAAATCTACAAATGAGGTGCATCACTAGTGAAACGCAACACTATACACGCTTAACAGTGGTAGAAGCGCGTTGATGGATTAGTTGTCGTTTTAATATTCGGCATTCGTCACATACCTATGAAGATCAAAAGTGCAAGTTAGTTCTCTCGACAGCTTGAATGAAAGAGAACTGAATTGATGGAGGTGGCGAAATAATCTTGATCTGGTGCAATTAGCCTCATGCATGAAGTTTATATTTGAACGAAATATGTTTTATTCGGATGTTTGTTACCGTTATATCATTTTACAAATGCATTTCCGTTTTTAAATTACCATTTAATTACTTAAAATTATAAATAAAAAGTACAAAAATTTGCCCGCGAAAAGCTAGCGAGCGAAACGCTCGAAACGCCACGTGACGTCACGCGTTCGACAGATTAGTGTCATTAGTAGCAAACGTCAGTTGGGCCGCCCAACGTGTGACGTCATCACGCTCTGTCGAATTCGCGCCAAAAATTATGAGCGTTTGAACCGCTCAAAAATTTTAAATATTTTAAATATTTTTTAATAAAATAATGTTAAGGTATTACAAAAGTATTTTTATCATTTCCGGTGTTCCAACGATATAAATTATGAATCCAAAAATAAAAATAAATTCATGCATGGAGCTAATTGTAAGAGATAATGATGTACCTGTCAGTGGAGTTAGACGGCAGAAACTGTGGTGGTGTTTGTCTCGGCGGCGGGAGTAGCAGCCTCGCGCCTTGCGCCGCCGCTGTCGCGCCGCGACGCCATTGGAATGTTGCCATATCCTTGTGATGCTGTCGAGCGAGCGTTAGTCTAATGATATGTACCTGTCAGTCGAGTTAGACGGCAGAAACTTTATGGTGGTGTTGGTCTCGGCGGCGGGAGTAGCAGCCTCGCGCCTTGCGCCGCCGCTGTCGCGCCGTGACGCCATTGGAATGTTGCCATATCCTTGTGATGCTGTCGAAGGGACGAGTGTTAGTCGTTTTCTAGTAAATATTGTGTCTTCTAAATCCTATTCATTTTTGCAGTTTTGAATTAGGAAAAATTTGACGCAATAATTTTTGTCTCTATGGAAAAGGTCGTCCAAGTCGGTCAACCCTCCATACAAGCCCAAATCTTTTTCGCGTCTAATAATTTTTTCTTCTACTTTTTCCTAATCAGAACATCATGGCGAATATGCCCTAAAACGGACCCCCACTATTTTTGTTTTGTAATTCTATTATGTCTTGGCGCAGTCGGTAGGATCGAAATAAAAACCTATCCACCTAAGTCCCGATGTCTTTTTAAAAGGACAAAATCAAATTGAATTTTGAACTATAATGGAATAAACAAGGTTCCAAATTCATAACTGCAAAAATGACTGGACCTTAGGAGGTTATACATTCACATGTCAAACTGCACTTACAGAAATGTAATATCGTTATAGTATTCTTACCTTTCAGTAGAGGTGGATATTGTGAATCCTCGATTCCTGGAAGGTCCGGCGTCGCCGTTGGCGATTTGCTATGAGGCAGCAGCTGATCCGTTGAGCTATAAATTTATATAACACGTTATATAACCGCCTATTTACTTACCCCGTGTCCATTCATATATTTAAAAAATATATACATTTTCATTTCTCAGAGATGATTCATTATCATTTCGATATAGGAACATGCTTTCATTGATTGGATAATACCTAAATATTTCTACTATACTTTTCCATTTACTAGATCATAATTTTCAAGATAATAACATTTATTTTACAAAATATAGTTTTTGAAAAATCATTATCATTTTCCAAATAATCATCATTTCAGTGAACATTAATCTTTAGAGCAACGTGCTTTGCAATATCCAAGTATAGAAGTGACATCTGAAAAAATATTGGAACGTAGAATATTGCAATTAAATTGGGTTACTTTTAAAATATTTTATTATTCTTTTATAGAGGAAATAATATTGGTTAGGAGTAGAATCTTTGGGGTAAAATTGACTAACACTAATCATGCTCCAGCCATAGTCTCTTGGCTGGTTCGGAAACTTTTCTTTTTATGTAAATGATTGTCTAAATATTTTAAAATTTAAAACCATTTATAGAATGTATACTTATGATGATTTATCAATTATTATTTTCATAATAACATTTCTATTCAGTAAAAATGAACACAAATTTCCCAGTATAATAGATTATTTATATCTAAAATATTTAGTCAATCAAACATATGCCTTTTATTTTATCACTAAACAACATTGAATTATAAATATCACAGAAACATTAAATATAACAGAAATTGTTAGTAAAAGTTTGATTAAAAGGCTGACAGACATTTACAAATTATACGCTAGTTTTTCTATGTACAAATAGGTATTTTTTTAATTACTTGGATAATCTAGCCGGATAAACGGTTCGATGATATTGAATAATATAATAATTAATTGTATTTTATGTATGTACACCGAGCAGCAAAATTGCATGAACAAACAATGAGTCTTCCGGCTGACAAAAACTTTTAAGATTCCCATAACTACTTAATTTGTTACTTCATAAAAAGATGAAAAAATTAAGTAGAATAATAATGTCAGAAAAACAAGTAACAAGAAAATACTTATGAGATGTAATCCTATAAGTAGGTAATATAACATAAAGTGTAACATTTAGAATCAATTGTCGGTTGTCAATAAGGTTAAGGTTAATTTAATTTTTAATTTAATAAGGCACTACTGCAGATTGCGCCATTGCTCATCAAAAACCGACAAGGCTGCATACCTTTAGCCGTAAAACGTCACAGATATCCTTAGATGTCTTGCCAGAAGCGGTTAATTTTTATTTTTTTCTTTTATATAAAGATTTGTAGTAGACATATTGGTCGATAAAATAATAGTCACAGATAAAGACAGAGAATTAAATTCGATGTCAGTTCATTCATATATGCTTGTCAGCCATTGTCGGAGTCGGCGGGGTTACCTAGAGGTCGGCGGCGGGTCGGCGCGCGGCGTGGGCTCGAGGTAGTCACACGAGGGCGGGGCGCGCTGCGAAACCACCCGCGTCAGTCTCGGCCCGGGGAGACAACCCCCAACCCCTTACTCTTGGTCTTTGGACCTTATCAACACCTACGCCCCAGACCATGGTCTTTGATAACCTTACCTACAACTGCTTCGCAGGCGTTGCGAAGTGAGTCGTCAAACCTCGTAGGATAGGTTTGATTATTTAGCAATTACTCTTCCCCTCTACCTGACCTACAAGGCAATCACAGGCCACAGGCCTTCTTGAAGTCTTAAACAAGCTTACAAACCGAGTCCCAAAATTTAACCAATCCCACATAGCTACTTTACCCGACCTCAGCTGCTCGCGGGATACATTCATTCGAGAAACCTTAAAAAGCAATCCAGCAATGTAGATTACGAAATACTTTATTTTTATTTTTCTGAGAATGTGAGGAAGTTCTGAGTTTGACACAGTAATTTTTTTAGCCCCGCCATTGAAGATTATCAGGCTAAACATCTGTTTCCTAGCATTTCCAATCGATCTAATTTCATCAACGTACCTCTCAGAAGACAATTGTAATTTTAAACAAAGACCATGGATATAATTTAAACAATTTTATTAATTCTGCATCAAGTCTCCCCGGGCCTCTCACACAATCTACTCGTGCAGAATTACTGGCTCTTGCAAAACTATTATCATTTCAATTGTATTTGCCAAATATTTGATATATTTTATTTAAAAAAATGACTAATGAAATGTAAAATATTTAAATAATCATTTTTCGATTAAGAGGCATCCCACATGGGCTAAAATAATTAGGAATTCAATACCGAAATTTCTATGGTCACGCATCATCCAAAATTTAGGTGCCATAGAGATTCCGGTGCTTAATTTCTGATGATTTCCGCCCGTGTGGGCTGCGTCTTGATATTGTTTTTTATTTAACAACCCCAATTGAACCCCAGGCACGCAATTTTGCAAAATCCAGCGTAAAAGGGAAATAGGTAAATAAGACAAGAAATAGGTAGATTCCCGCTATAGCTACTAGGCAAGTAAAACACTTATTGAAGTATCGTATCCAGAGAGATTCCTTGAAATGTCCGCCGAAGCATGATTCGAGATGAAAATGATTTAGTCATGTTAAAAACAAGATTAAATGACATGCATGAATGATACATTCCAATGAATCTCCGTCTAACTACGAGGGTCTATTTTCTAAGTTCCATTCCAGGACAGGGAGGAAAAATAAAAATATGAGCTATAAATGCCATAATGGTGCATGCCAAGCACGGCTTTTCACGGATCTAACATCGATACTTAACAGATTAAATAATAAGGGCCCAGTTACTTGCTTCTAGTAGCCAGAGCGAAAACGTTTGGAAAAAACAAAGTCACAAATTAGTCTTTTTTTTAGAATTCGCTTTTTATTTAGAGGTGGGTAAACTCAAATTTTAGCCTGTCTTTACATGCATACAATATTTTTTTATCGATTTCTTAAAATAGTAATGTAGGTCCTTAATCATGGATTTATAAATGTAAAGACAGTACAAAGGGGCGATTTAAAAGAATTTTCTCTAAATTATTGGATTATTTTGTCATTATTAATATGAGGCATCGCTGGTGAAAAATTATACACGAAATGATTGACACTTTCATTTCTTATGATAAAAATGAAAGTGCGTAGTGGTATAATATATTATGGTAAATATGTTTTATTAACTATAATTATAATCTTTAAAAATAAACAGATTTTTCAAAAACTTATAAATAATAGGCAAGACTTGGGTATATTATCCGCACCTGTTATTTAATTTGTGATTAAATAGTATTTTTTACAATTGTGATATAATACAGAGCTTCTCAGTCGAGTGCCGTGTTTAGGCCACGAAGCGTGCTGAGTGACCTAATCAAGGTACGAGATTGAAAACTTGATTATATCACTATTGCCTACTGTAAACACTACTTTTTCTACACGTTAAAGAAAATTAGATTAATATCTCAGTAGTACAAAAGACATCAACGCGTGCATAATATATGAATAGGTATTACTCATGAAATAGTCGCGCGTTGGTGTCTTTTCCACTGGACTGCGGCGCCACGTTATTGGTCAAATTCATTTTTCGAAATGAATATTATAGTTGAGTTGGAAGCCCATACATGAAAAGTACCCAATAACAGTTTGGTATACGATAATTCAACCATTACAGTCGACAAGTAGAAAACAGACTTATAGCTTAAAAGTTAGTTTTGTGACAACACATTTTGTGTCGTGTTATTTTTGGACATAAAATCACAGGTTCCAGTTTGAACCTGTAAGAGGTAAGCACTAAGCAATGATAGTACTTTTTTTAATCGATGTTCAAAGTGCTTGCATAAAATAAACATTCATAAATTAATAAAAATGTATTTTTAGGCGCATACCTGTCAACAAAAAATAAAACTGCAATTTTATCACTTAATAAAATAAGTTCGCTAAAATTCGAATTCAAGGGATTTTTGTAAAATTTTTCAGCCATCAATGCCTCATTTACCTAGCGATGTATGACATAAAGCTTAATACATACCTGCGGGCCATTGTTGAGCTGCACCTCGGTCGGAGGTAACAGGGATCGCACCACGGGGAGGGGCGCGCTCACGATTTCTGGGTCCTGATGCATATTAAGCAATATAGTTTCACTTTCGACCTCATAGGTAACAGGGTACTTTGACACTTTCCTACTAAGTAGTCAAACCTTTTATACCTAGCTGTTTGGTATTAATGTTCTGTTTCTCATTTTTTGTTGTCACAAATACTTAAATGTCTTTTATCTTTTACAAAAGCATTAAATTAAATTAAATCATAAAACCACATTAATCGTGTTTACCCTTTGGGTACGGAACCCTAAAAAAAGGGTCCTCTGTAACAAACCTTTAAGAAGCACTCGAGCTGTATGAGCATGTTGGCGAACGAGGGCCGCTCCGAGGGCGTGGGGTTCCAGCAGTCGCACATCAGTCGGTAGATTTCTTGAGGACAACCTGGAGTGGCATACATTAGTTTTAAACATGGATGTAAGTAAAGGGAGGTAGATATCAGAATCAGAATTGGAACAATATTTATTACCACAAAAAAAACTAAGTACATGAATTTAGGTACATGAATGATTGGGCAATGGGCTCCAATCTCAGCATATGCGAAGCACTCCAAGCAGACGGCCTAGCGCTGGTTTTCAAACTGGATCCTTGAGATCGGTCGGTCGCAGGTTAACGATGACCGATATCAACGATATGACACCCGGTGCTCGATCGTGAGCCATCAAATATAGGTTCCGGAACCTATATTGAGTAAGTCGTACGGCTGACTCCAATGTGTCAAGATTGTCACAATCATCTACTAAATATTGCCTGCAATTTAGTTTTGTCAACTATGAACGTCACGCGTCTATTATTAATAAAAGGTAATTGGTTTTAAAACCAAAAGCAATCTTGCTGGCATTTTTTCTATGTAAAAAGAGCGGAATTTGTGACTACTTTCTGTTAGATCTACTTAAAGGAGTTACCATCAAGGCTCTGTTTCTTGTAGAAGTACTCTTCTCTCTTATTGCTGTCTGTCTGACTTATTTTCAGTGGTTTGCGAGGCAGAGAAATAGTTCAAGGATAGGGTCCCTGGTCCCTGCTTGTTATTAACCTTTTGAACGCTTTTCCTCAAGCGTCAAGACGTGGCCTACACGCCAATAAAAAACGAATATAAATCGTATTTGTCAGCAGGACAATTGCTTTGACAGCGTCCGCTATGACCACTTTTGTGGTCGCTGGCGTGGCAGGCACGATAGCACACGACCTATTTAGTGGCTCTTGGCGTTCAAAGAAGAGTTCCTGGACGCAGGGCCCGACAAAACAAACAAATAAGTAGTTCGGCAATAAAAAAAACTGACCATAGGGTTTTTCGAGCCGGCCGCCGCTCGACACCATCTCCATCACCTCCCTGTTAGCGCAGCCCGTGTACGGCATCACGCCCAACGAGAACACCTCCCATAAAAGCACCCCGAAGGACCTGCATGGGATCACACATCACCGTTTTATGAGAAATGCAACTTCCATCGCGGCGTTTAAAGTTATTTTATAATTATCAAGATTTTTTTGATCTCCCTATAATTCTTTAAATCAAAAACATATCGCAAGAATATGTATGTTTTTAAATAATATGTATTTTTGACAGTTAGAATGTATGTAATAAATGCAATTAATTTATATAATATTATAAAAATGATGTGATATTTAAAATCTGTAACTCTGTTATTAATAATAAATTTTATTTTATTTTTATGATCATAGGTACATTATCATTGTGAATACTTAAAACGTTAACTGTCCTCATACTCAAACTCAAACATAATATTTATTGTTATTATACAAAATGATATAACAAAGTCAAACGTCACTTTAAAGTTGTGAACCCATAGTGGAAGCACGGACTCCTGAAAAAAAAGGTTCATGACCAGTGGGCAGGAAAAGTGTTAAAACAGACTGGAAAGAATAGGCATTTATTTGAGACCTAACCGTCCGGGATCAGGAACTGTCAGTTCTTTCTGACATACTTCGGTGACCATTGAATTTTGACTGAGAGTAAAAGAGAAAGATCCCCGCAATTTGCGAATTTCGGTTTTCGCGGTTATAGCCCTGAATCCAGACGTGTCTGTGATGCCCTGAGAATATGCAACTAGCAACCCAAAATTTAAATTCGAATATCACGACAATATTGACAATATTCGTTATTCACAGTCTTGGAGGATATAACCAAATGGAGACGCCTTGTCTGTAATTTTCTGTACAAAACAGTCTGCCGATTTTTGCGAGGGAGGGGCACGACAAATGTATACGTAACGAAATAGCCATGTCAGATAAACGTCAGTCCATACAATGTGTATGACCATTGGTCATAGTTTCGACAGAGGGGAACGCCTGTTAATGGCTACTCCGTTTGGTTATTTTTTAATATTATTTATTTAATAAAATACAGAGTATTCTTAATATATTCATAGTCCCGCAAAACTCAATAAAGAGTGACTGTGGGGTCATCAGTCTCTAGTTACTAGTAGTGCAATTACTACAAAATATTGAGGTAGTGTATTTTTAACATAGATTTCAATTTGGACTTATTATTTTCACATCTTATGGCTTCGTGGAATTCTTTTCCTAAGGGTTCTATCCCCGTAGTAGTTATTAATTCTAGGAACGCATAGTTTGCCTGAAGTCACAGCCCTTGGGATGTGTGTATGATGATATATATGACCGACCGACCATGCCCGAGGCGCGGGCGCCGGTGGCGGCAGGGGGGGCGAGAAACGTCGGTGGACAGTGCGGACGAACCATTAGCGAATGACGTAGTGAGTGTTGTGTGCAACCCATCATTTGACAATAATGCCGTAAACGAGGGTAGTTTCTCGCCCCCCCTGAGCGCCGAGTCATCGGGCGCGGAGGGCTGCGGCCCGCAGTCTGCGCCGGTCCGTCACCGTCGACGCAAGCTCCTGATGACGCTACTCGGTACGGAGTGAAACATGTCGAGCGTTTTCGACTTAAAATACGTGAGTGACCCGTTATTAATATATTTAATAATATTTTCAATGAAAACTCACCAGACGTCCGTCTTAATGGTGAACACCCCGTCTATATAGGCCTCGGGCGGCATCCACTTGATGGGCAGCATGGCCTTGCCCCCCTTCTTGTAGTAGTCGGCGCGGTAGATGTCGCGCGCCATGCCGAAGTCCGCGATCTTGACGACGCGGCCCGGCCCGCGGGACGACAGCAGGCAGTTGCGGGCCGCGATGTCTCTATTACATGGTTTTTTTTTTCTTTTATTACAAAAAGGCAAGCATTTGACCGCAATCTCACCTGATGGTAAGTGCCGATGCAGTCTAGGGTGGATCATGCTTACCTAAAAGATGTCTATTCACTCTCGATTTAAAAAGATCCAAGTTATAGTGAACTGGGAATAGATTTGCGGGAAGTGAATTCCACTCCTTAGCCGTTCGCATGATAAAGCTGGAAGCATAGCGCTTAGTACGAATCAGTGGCAGAGTAACGACGTAAGGGTGAAACGCAAGTCCGCGTCTAGTCCCACGGTGGCAGAATGGAGATGCGGGGATTAGATTATGTAATCCCATATAGTCATTGCGCTAGTTTCCGTCCATGTTCTAGTTTTCGTCCACTTGACGGATTAGCAAATAACACATTTCATTTTTAATTTGCTACTTGCGAAATATCATTTTTATGTAGATAGATATATTGTTAAGACATGTAGGATTGCAAATTTCGTTAAATGGACGAAAACTAGCGCCATGACCCTATGTTGCTTTCAATTGTGATCTCCAACTTGGTATCTTTATGGCAGTCCCTCACATTCGTACGAACGCGAACTCGCATTTGCGAATGGTTATGCGAATATTTTTTGATTTATGATATTCTTGTTTTCTAAATCGTGAAAGGACCTTATACGACATATGTTGAAACGCGAACCGATTTGCGCTTCACATTCGCAAAACGACTATCTGAAACCCTTTTACTTGAGTAAAAACGTGCACACATTTCAAAAATGATCGCACAAATAAATGTAATAATGTTGTGTTCCTGCCGGTGAGTAAGGTTGCCAGAGCTCGAGGGAGAGGAGTGTTAGGGTCGGCAACGCGCATGTAACTCCTATGGAGTTGCAGGCGTACATAGGCTACGGATACTGCTTAACATGAGGCGGGCCGTATGCTTGTTTGCCACCGACGTAGTATAAAAAAAAGTAAATATCTCGGATTCTACAATATTTAATCATCTCCACTTCATCAATTTTAGTAAAAACATCACTAACCTGTGTATAAATCGGTTGGACTCCAGATACTTGCAGCCCTTGCACACATCTATTGAACAGAGGAGCAAATCCTTCATAGTGAGCACGCTCGCCCGCTCCGGCCTCGGACGAGACTCCCGAAGGAAATTCTTGAGATCTCCTCCTGCGAGGAGCTCGAGAACTATGAATCTGGGGGCAAAAGAAATCATCATCATCATTTTAGCCTTCAGTCGCCCACTGCTGAGCATAGGCCTCTTTTCGTGCACGCCACTTATGCCGGCTTATGATCCCGGTCCTGGACTATCTAAAAATGTCGCGCGAAGAAATTTTAAGGACACGAATTGTTGGAAATTAAATCTCACCTGGGATGACTATCGAAGTACACTCCAATGAGATGCACAATATAAGCGTGTCTAAACTTGGCCATGATGGCGGCTTCCATGAGAAAGTCGATTTCCCCCTGTCCAGTAGATAATTCTGGAAGGATCTTCACGGCTACTGGGAGCTCTTGGTTTTTGGCCTTAGTCAATAGAACCAAAGATCTGGGAAGTTTCCTTAAGCCATAGAAAGAACCAAAGATCTTACCTAGGATGACTGTCAAAGCACACTCCAATGAGATGAACAATGTTAGCATGTCTAAACTTGGCCATGATGGCGGCCTCCATGAGAAAGTCGCTTTCCGCCTGTCCCGTGGATAACTCTGGGAGGGTTTTTACTGCTACAGGGAGCTCTTGATTGTTGGCACCGTGGCGGTAGAGGCCCTGGTAGACCTCACCGAAGGCGCCTTGCCCGAGGGCTCTGGAAATATAGATGAGATTTAATCAGCTAGTTTCTTATAAACAAAAAATATAGGACATTCTTACACAGATTGACTGTACTCAGACAACGATATATATAATATACAAATACATAAATACATAGAAAACACCCATGACTCAGGAACAAATATCTGTGCTCATCACACAAATAAATGCCCTTACAGGGATTCGAACCCAGGACCATCGGCTTCACAGGCAGGGTCACTACCCACTAAGCCAGACCAGTCTTCTTATGAATTAAAACATGACAGAATATTAATATAAAATTAGCTTCCATACTTATTCAGATTTGATTGATTTTTACATCATAGAGATGTAGAATTTTTTTATGTTTCACTCGGTGGCAAAGTTTGTTTAATTCCTCGTGCCAATATTAATACCGAAAAGCGAAAGATTGCAAAATTGAAGCACGATCGTAGCGAGTGGTTAGAAAATGGAATCTTGAGTGTTGCGAAGGTTTCAAGGCACGAGGGTTAAACCAACTTTGTCCCTTGTAAAACAATTAACTAATGTCGCTAGACACCGATTGTGCATTAACCAACGTCCGGAATATGAATTGAATACTCACTTAACCAACTTCAAGGCTTCTCTCGAAACTTGCGGTAGTCCTCTAACATCGATCCCTTGAGGTAGAATATTCTCGCTCCCATAGTGAGGGTTGAAAGCCATGCTCAGAGGGTTCTCAGTGCCTCCGGGTGCGTTCCTCAGTCGGTGCAACTGGACTTCTTGTTCGAGGAGGTGCTTTTGACGGAGTTCGGACTCTTTCCTACGCTGGTAAATGTTGTCTGTGGGAGAGAGATGGAATGAAATATTAAAATAAAATGTCACGCCATTTCCGAGAGGTTCTGAGATATAATGACAATAGGGGTTTGGATCAAGATTTTAGAATAAGTAAACTCTTTTTGCGCCATTATATCATAAAACTGTGATTTTTTGTTTGTAAGAACGGGCCATTTCTAAATGTATTTTTCGGGACTCGGTGACAGATTGACGGACAAACTATTTTGTTGACGATGACTCTATCATTAGTGTTGGCATAATTGTAAAATAAACATACTTTGTCAATGTCTGTTACTTACACATGTATAGACACCCAATGACGAATATCAGCGCGAAGATAAAACAGAATACTCCGAGCACCCACACCAACATGTTGGACATGTTCGTCCAAGATTCTTCCACTGTAACAGAAAAAAATACATTTTAATCATTCAATCTACTGACAATGTACTGCACTTGAAAACATGGCTGCGTATTTTATCTGATTATACCAAGACTATTATGTATGTATGTATGTTTCGTAGGGTTGTGTTGTGAAAAAATATAAACATCGACACTAGAATTCATTTACTTTAAAGTCACTGCACCTACTTAATCTTTCTGCCCGCGCAGCATGGTTTCCCCTATCCCTAAGTCCGTTACTTTCGCACTCACATACTTGTTAGAACGTGACAGGCATGGTGATAAGCGTACCGTGCTACGACTCCTGGTTTAACCCATTGGTTGACTGGTAGAGAATGCCTTAAGGCATCAAGTCCGCCTTTTGCACCTTCATGTATTGTGCAATAAAGTTTATAGAAATAAATATGAAGGGGTACCACGTACGTATACACTTGGTAGGGTCGTTGGCGTCAGTGGTCCAGGTGGAGGGGCAGTAGCAGCGCACCTCGCTCCGGTGCTCGTTCAGCGCCACGCAGCGGTAGGCGCAGCCGCAGTCCTGCACACGGGAACATGAGCCCATATAACCATTCCGGTCGCAGAAATCATCAAAGTAGTAACTAAATGTCAGATATGTCGTAACGGTGTCATAACAGCTCCTACACTTTGCGACTGTGTTCAGTTTTGGTCACTTAGTGTGGTAACAGTGTGTACACAATGCGACCAGAATTGTTTCAGTAACTAAGTTAGGTCGCCGTGTCATTTTCGTCGTGTCGTTTTCGGTCACAAAGTGTCGAAACATTTTTTTTATACACTGCGTTCAGTTTGTGACCATGTGTCGTAACCGTTACCGAACTGTTTCGAAACATTGTGATCGAAAAAAAAATGGTAACAATGTGTCGACTCTCCCCCATTTCTGGTAGCGGTGTCGTAAAAAAATAAATTAATTAATGCAATAAATAAATTATGAATTATGAACGGCGACGACACTGCGACCGGAATTGTGAACGGAAAAAACGGTGTCGACCGACATGTTTGCGCCGTAACAGCGACCGAAAATGGTTGTATGGGAGAGGAATATCGTAATAATCTTCATTAGATTGACTTTTCTGACAGTAGCTGGCAAAATCTGTTAAACTCTTCACGTCGGTTGTAAACAAGCCATTATGGTCCGCTTTAAGAACCTGTACACACACTTTTTAAAGTACTCCATACTGTAGTTCCTGAACGAAACCTCGGCAGGAGCTCTTTTCCCAGCCGGAGCGTCCCCGCGATAGAAAATCTCTCAAACTGTCTACATCGGTGGCAAACTAGCCTGTACTCTCCTGTTTAAAGTGTTTAAACTGTAAACATTCTCTGTAGGAACTTCATTCAACAGCCGGAGCGTTCGCAGAATGAAATTCCTCTGAAACCGCACAGTTCGCTACCATTTAGGTTTCAGATGAACGAACATTTAGGTGAGAGAACCTTAATGTTTTCTTGATCTTCCAGTTCAAGGCTATATGTAACGGAAGTACGAATATTTTCAGTTAAGTGAGCTCAAATATTTTCACATGTCTATCTTGACTGAATGTATAGTGGGAAGCAATGTATATAAATTAAGATCTTATGTTATCATATGTTCATTGTGAATAAACGATTTCATTCATTCATTCATTCATGAAGAATCAGATAGTTTATCATGTTGTTCGTTAGAGAAAACTAAAACCGGGACCATTAATACAGGGAAAGAAAACCATGTGCAGACTCACGTGTATAGCCGGTATGATCAGCACCTCACCAGGACTGCTTCTCTGTCCGACTGTGACTTCACTATAGTCTCTAATTGCTCGTGCCGTGTCCACGTATGACCACCCTCCTTCGCTGTGATGGCCATGGCCTTCGTTTGTGTTACCACCTGTGAATTAGTTGAGAATTAAATGACACATCCCACCACATACCATCGGATGTCGTGAGTGTTGTGTGTAGGCAAAGTGACAACCCTAGCGTACAATAATCAAGATTAAGTGCGGGTAGTTCGCAAAACCCGCGCGGCAAGAAGATGTTGATACAATTCCTCGCCAGTCTGCCTGTGACCACGAACGTAACGTCACGTTCGAAACGTCAGGCCATAAATAAACGTAAGTTTGCACGCGGTTAAGTCCCGTGTCAGTTTTAAAATTATGAATTAAAACAGATTCTGCATGTTGCAGAAGACCACTTCTGTAACCACCCCGGCTTGTAAGCTTACTCAACACACGCGAGGCCGCCGACATCTTTTAGCCCCCCTTTGTCTAACACTAGTAAATTCAACTATCCATCCTCCTCCTCCCCTTCTAAGCACCCCACCCCCTCCGAATCCTCATGAGCTTGTCCAACACACGCCAGGCCGCCGATAGCGCCATCTTTTAGCACCCCTTAAACTTACCCGAAGCCTACATTATCACTATCCTTGTCTAACGCTATTGAACTCACCAATCCATCCTCCATCATCTCCCCTTGTACAACCACTCCTATCCTCCGAATCCTCATTGACGAACGCCGTCGTATAACTAACACGAAGGTTATATACTAACTCATCTGCTATCCTTGTCTGACACTAGTAAACTCACCTATCCATCCTCCTCCGCCACCGCCCCTTCTGCAGCCACCCCCACCCCCTCCGAATCCTCCATGAGCTTGCCCAACACACGCCAGGCCGCCGATAGCGCCATCTTTTAGCACCCCTTAAACTTACCCGAAGCCTACATTATCACTATCCTTGTCTAACGCTATTGAACTCACCAATCCATCCTCCATCATCTCCCCTTGTACAACCACTCCTATCCTCCGAATCCTCATTGACGAACGCCGTCGTATAACTAACACGAAGGTTATATACTAACTCATCTACTATCCTTGTCTGACACTAGTAAACTCACCTATCCATCCTCCTCCGCCACCGCCCCTTCTGCAGCCACCCCCACCCCCTCCGAATCCTCCATGAGCTTGCCCAACACACGCCAGGCCGCCGATAGCGCCATCTTTTAGCGCGCCTCCTCGAACTAACTCGAAGCCCGGTGTGATGGGTTTCGCGCCGGCCACCCATCCACCGCCGGCACCTGACGACAGAAAATTAACTTACTAAAGACAAAGGAAGCAGTGAGTGAGGTTTTCACTGGCGAATGTGGAAAAAGAAGTGCATCTTCCTATCGTAAAGCCTATCTTGAAAGTAAGATCTTAAAGATCTTACACTCGCATACAACAAACGTGATTTTTTTTGGTGTTTTTTGCGTAATGATACGGAACCCTTCGTGCGCGAGTCCGAATTGCACCGGTTTTTCCTATAAGCTCACCTTACTTGACAGGTCCTACGTCCTGTATCTTAGGTCCAGTTGCACCAACCACAGTTAACAGACTGATCAACGTCACGCAGCAGAGATGTATGAAACTTCCCATGCAATAAAATTTAGCGAACGCTTTAACGGCGTCGGACGGTTTGGTGCAACCGACCCTTAATACTACAGTTTTTTCACATCACCTATTCGAAAAGGGTACTTTTCTTCCCTGCTAGGAGGGATCAAAGTGGCACTTTTCTGTTCAAGGACATTTTGTTGCCAGTATGAAATATTGACACAAAGACATGAAATTAGTATGCATATAATCGATTACAATTTCCTTATAATCGATTACGTGCATACAATTTTTCTAACTTAAATAATATTTTGTTGTATTTGTAAACAATAAATGTAATTAGCGTATTTTTAATTAATTAATAGCATATTTAAATTAAGTAAATTAATTAATTAGCGTAATATTTACAAAGAAACGTAAAAAAACATTACTTTAATAATTTAATTTTTATTTTGACATTTTAGGTCTCCTTAAACGCAGCCATACTTGTCTATGCAATTAAAAAAGTTTATATTTAAAAAGTTTTGTACAAATATTTCACAAACATAGACCTAGCATTACATAGACCAGCTATACGCGTGCGCCCGTAAGGGATAGACATAGATGACGTCATAAACGTGGGGATACCATATTGGTAAAAATTACCCCAATATTTGATATCACGTTGGGGCGATTACCCTGGAGGCAAAGTTAGCTTGTTTGACGGTATTAAAAAAATGTTAAATAAAATGTCAATGGGCCGTTCTTTTTAAGCGTATAAACAATGAAATACCTCCTATAATTCGCGCAGGTGGTACAAAACTAAACATGTTTAGTATATACAATGTATTATGGGTTTTAATTTAAAGAAATCACAAATCGCAATCACACCAATTAATGTACACCACATTTAATCTTCACAACATTTGTTTATTTATTTTTTGGAATTAGAAGTACGAAAAATCTTCGAGGTCAAAATTACCCATAAAATTATGATATTTTCATCTGGTATCCCTAACATGATTGTTATGCAGCTAAATTAAGAAGAAGTTTAAAAATGGCTGACCTCAGACTCCTACCTACCTACGTAATTTGGGCGGATAATTTTACAAGTAATGTTTTGTTAATTTGCGTAAATAATTGTGATATTTTTATTGAAATCGTTTGATTCTACATTGCTTTGAGTGTAACGTAATTTTACGATGTTATTCTCACATATTGCGTTAGGAGGAAGGTGTAAAATACCGTACTTACGTGTGAAAGGTTATGATCTCATATTTTTGCTCAGAGCAGCTATTACAGCCGATTACAGAACAATTCACCAGTATTTTATCATAGTTCAAGCATTCAAAACGCTAACCATCACTATATTTCATAAGAGAAAGCACAATTTCATACAAAACAACGATAATTAAACAAGCAACGAACAAACATGACATGTCACGTACTTATTTGTTTGCCACAACCTCGGTTGTGGCAGCGGTGGAAAAGTGAAACTATGACAAGGACAAACAATAACAGCGCTTTCTCTGCTACTCCTACTGAAAGATACATAAGACTATCCCGTTCGGTCATTTTCCCCCACCCCTCATGACCGATCCAGTTATACTAGATTCATGTTCACAAAGCATAATTATGCGGTTCTGTATTGTGTATAAATTTAAATTTGTAAATACTTAGTTTAAATCAATAACTTTATAATAATAAATATAAGTGATATCAGTCTGCATAGTGTTCTTCCGAAGATTTGGTTCAAAGGGGTACGTAATATGTGACACAATCTACTATTACACATGGCTACAAAATCTCAATAGTAGTTTGAAAGACAAAGAGCCATCCTTCTCCTTTACCATCTCATCTCAACCAGTGGGGGGACACTCATCCTTTCAGGCATTCTCGGCTCCGTACGGCTCAGCATTGCTCCGAGCAATTATTAGGGTTGGCACAGCTTGAAGTCAATTTGCGTGCACGACCACAGATAAGATAATTATTGAATTTTGACAACCCTAAATAGGCGAAAGAGCCATATATTAGAAAGGGACAGCATGATTCGACCCTGAATCGCTGTCAAACTTCGGGTTTGTAGGAAAGTGTCCTTTCTGTACGGTAGTACTATTACTTATTGTGTCTCAACTACCAGGATCTCAGCACTCACCAGGAGTTTGTCCAGGCTGACCGTACATGTAACCTGACTCGGGAGTGGCGTTGGTGGCGGGGCGCGCGTGCTGCGAGCCGTCGTCGTGGAAGGTGCCGAGAGATATGCCCCCGCCACCGCCTGCCACTAGCAGGGGGAACTCTTGCCCTTCTTTGTCAATCTAGAAGGGAATGGTAAATTGTTAGCGAAAACATTAACTAAGTATAGGACGATATTTTTATTTTCACATCACCTATTCGAAAAAGGGCTTTTTTCTACCCCGCTAGGAGGGATCAAATAAGTGGCACTTTTCTTCCCTGCTAGGAGAGATCAAAATGGCACTTTTCTATTCTAGGACACGATTTTTTTTCTTTTTTGCATACAATTTTTTTGGTTAAATAATATTTTGGAACATAATAATTTCCTCGTAGGTGATGTGAAAAGCAGTATGTCACATGGTAGAAAAAATATTTCCACCTTGGGCGTTAACAATTATAGAATCCTTCGCTTCGTTCAGGATCCAATTTACGCGCTAGCCGTAAATCTGTCATTTTACGTTTTCTTGTGCATTGTCGGTTCTGGCATCTTGTGACACATTGGAAGCTTAAACTTGACATTTACACTTCGCGCCAATAAACAGGGGGCTCCTGTGCTGCCCTCTACAGCTCATGCATGTTCTTTATACAGTAGTTATTATAACTCACAAGGAACACATAGGTGGCGCCACCGCCGCCGCCGCCGCCATCTTGGACATGCGTGTTCCGGACCTCGTGCGTCTTGCTAGTGAAGATGATAGCCGAGTCGTTGGCTCGCTTGTTGCATTCTTGCGTTTCTTGAGCCGATAGACCCTGTCGGAAAAATAAAACAAATATTGACTTTAGAAACATTTATAGCACATTCATAACAACCAGACAATCACAATTAGCATATATGTTTTCTTTTTGGTCAGGCAACGAAAAGGTAAGAGGGAAATGCTTGGAACACAATTTTGAACTTCGTAACTTTGTTTGGACTAGTTAGGTGAACAATGAGGGCTATCGTTTTTTTGCTCACCAGTTGGCGCCTCTGTTGATGGTGGTCGAAAAGACTAAAGAACAGCTGTCAGTCATTGAAGTGACAAGTGACATTTTGACATTTCGAACTATGGAAAAGACCACCATCTACACTAGCGCCCCTAGCGGCGAATTCATACGCGTTAGCCCTCAAAAAGTCCCCGGCTGTAGCGTAGCCCTTGAGCTGGGGGAGAGGGCGGTTTGAAGGTCCCATTTTTCGGTTTATCGCTTATATCTTAAAAACTATGCGTCCTAGAGACATTATCATTTATTTTTACAAAATGAAAGCTGATTAAATTTGCTACAAGTTTTATTCAGTCAAACCTCTATACCCTTTTTGAGCATTCGTTGCCTGGCCGATTTATGTAATTCAAAGAGAGCTTTAGCGGATGCTCCGTGGGCCACTCCTACACAACTTCCACCGAAGATTGATTAATATATGGACATACCTTCTTACTAGCGTTTAGTCCTTGCGGTCCCATCAACATATGTATTTTCTCCTGCTTGTGAAGCTCGATGAGAGCTCTTGCTGATGCTCCGTTGGCCACTCCTACCCAACTTCCACCGAAGATCGATTAAAATATGGACATACCTTCTTACAAGCGTTGAGTCCTTGCGGTCCCATCAACATATGTATTTTCGCCCCTTTGTGTAGCTCGATGAGAGCTCTTGCTGATGCTCCGTTGGCCACTCCTACCCAACTTCCACCGAAGATCGATTAAAATATGGACATACCTTCTTACAAGCGTTGAGTCCTTGCTGTCCCATCAACATGTGTATTTTCTCCCCTTTGTGTAATTCGAAGAGAGCTCTTGCTGATGCTCCGTGGGCCACGCCTACCCAACTTCCACCGAGACCCCCACTTGCACCTAATGCTATTATCCTGCAAATAAACAATTGGCATAAGCGAGAGATATACGTATGACAATAGGGATGATGACAGACAAGTCAGTTGTCATTATGGATGGTATAGAAAGGATCGCAATCTCTTATGGCAGAATTGTTGTAAAAGTGACCGCGTTAAGCTTTAAATAATAAATCCTAATCTCTCCGGTGGCGCTAGTTAGGCTCTGGGACATGAGTATAACATGAACCATATAAGGCAACAAATAACCCGACCAAATTACGTAGGTTGTTTTTGGTAGTATTTCGGTGTATGGTGGCGCCGCCTAATTACTGTTTTTTGATGGACACTTTTCATACATAGAGATTTGGCTCCTTTATACAGTCTCCATGGTTGTCATGTTAACGATAGTGATAATACGACCAGTTTCAGTTACATAAGTATGTAGTGGAAGGTGATGTCTCTTCTGAATAACCTAAAATTACCTACACTTTGAAGTTACGATTTTACGATTTTTTTAATATAATTTGTTCAAATTATATTATAGCAGCCTACGCTCTTCCAATAAATTGTAATGCTTTATTTTGTGTATGGTTTGAAATAAATTATTTTAACGAAGGACCGTCTATTTCGTAATATTCAGAGATTGCCGCAGTCGCCGCTGCATCGGCCATATTTAATGCAATCAACGTTCAAAAGTAATGAATCCGGGTCATTATACTAGTATACGTAAATTCTGTAAAAAGAGACGCTTTTCTCTTTTCCTTTTGAGGGAGCGTGCAGGTATCAACTGGGGCAGCACGTTCTTATTGAGTTTTAGCTATCAACAGTGATCATAACTTACGTACAACCCTTCATGAGGCACGCCAGGCACGTGTCACACCGGTGTCCGGGTTTATACGTCGCACATCGTCTGGTTGGGCCCGAAGCGGCCCGTGCCACCACATATTATAAATATTACTGTTCAGAGAATAACTTACGTGTACAACCCCTCGTGAGGGACCTGCCACACTTGTACGCCGCTGTTGACGGTGACAGATACGCCTGTTTGGTTATACGCCGCGTCGCAAATCGTCTGGTTGGGCCCGAAGCGGCCCGTGGCACCGCATGTTGTGAATCGGTAGACTGAAACGAGAGGCAATTTTAGTACCTTGAAATGTACTATGCGAAGTGAATATGATTTAAAGTTAACCTCAAATAGCTTGCGAGATTTCACCCAAACAAACAAATAGGTAAGTAAATAACAAATAGTGTAAGCTAAATAAAAGTTTGTAAATAGTAGACACTCACAGGTTTTATCAGCAAACGCATGATGCGGCGTAGTTTTTTCTTCGAACACAGGGTCGTAATAATTATACTCTCCTAGCTCGTCGGGGTCTATATTGAGGCCGAAACACTCGGGCGCCATAGAAAAGTCGTCGATTGCGGCGTCCGAGTAAATTCTCATTCCTCTCCGAGTTTTGAACTCGAGGTAGTATCTGTAATAGTGTTTAAAAAATTCAAAATCTCCAACACGGAAGAACCGATTTTGATAAAATATGTCAAAGAAGCAGCGCCAGAAAACCAGCTTCCAAATAAAGAAAAACCGTTTCCAAATCGGTTAACGCGTTTAAGAGCTACGGTGTCACAGACAGCCACACATGGCGGTCAAACTTATAAGACCCCTTCGTTTGCGGCGGGTGTTAATAAATTAAGACCCTCTTGTTGTACATTTCCTGGTAGAGTTGGGCCATAGAAGCTTTATGATGAACTGACTACCTACTCAAAACTCTCAAAAGACACTTTTCATACAAATGCATCCAGTGCCGTATACACGTACCGTGTACGTGTGCTATAGCATAGAAAGTTAAAGAATGATTAAGGTTCTATGAATAAAATAACATGATTTTGTTTTTGAATAGGCTTCTGACTCCTCGATCCTTAGAAATTAACTCAATGTTTATAAATAGCGACAAAAAATCATGATTAATAAGTCTGATTGCAATATTTAAGCACGAATCTTCAAACCCGAAGTCGCTTTCAAACATAGAATCAAGTTACTCGTACCTAATTGAACAACAGGTGTGCCACAAGGCACTATACTGCGACCATTACTTTAAATGTTAAACTAAACATTGCATAAATATATTTTACTGTGAAATAACATACCGTCTAGTAATATTAGGCAGGAATATAATGGCTCGTAACCAGTTCTCGCCTTTGTCTCTGTGCGAGAACCAGACTTGATGCGAGATGTTGCCGCGCGTGGACAGTTCTACGACGTTCACGCTCAGAGAGCCGGTGTTTCGGCCATTTTGTTGATAGTAGAAACGAATCTGTGAAAATATATTAAAATCACGTATTTTGCTAAATGTTGTGTAATGTAAATAGAAAATTCCTGATATATTAACAATTAGTAAAGAAAACTAAGCGAATAATCGTTTAAAACTTCATACATATCGATTGACATAGCAGGAAAAGACCAAGTAGAGATTTGGGCTTTATATTTAAAATATATTTCTTTGGCACATCTCTGAGGTTTCTCCTGTAGAAATACCTAAAGTTAAGAGCAATAAAGCCCAAAATTGAATACTAATCGCCATAACTTTTTTATTAACATATTTTCTAAAAACATTACTCATATGCACACGGGCAACTTTAATCAACGGAAAGTAAAAAAAAAATGTTTTAAAAGCTGTGACTGTTAAGGTCAAATCAAGAAAAGTTTGCAGAGATTTTGACAGCACACGCAGTGCAGGTGTTATTTTAAACGTCAAACTTCCATCAAACTTCTATGAAATTATGACGTATAAATAACAGTGGCACTGCGTGTGCTGTCAAAATCTCTGCACTTTTCTTGGTCTCTAGTACCCTGTCTTAAATAGAAGAACTTACCATACAACAATTATAGTATCTCGACGACGGCCGCCCATGCAGCCTCGGAGGTGGATTAAACACCACCGTCTTCATAACCGCCGTCGAAGCAAAATCGGCTTTCTCCTGATTAGGCCCAGTCACGTTCATGTTCACGAACAAGTAATATCCTATACAATGGGTGAGGGTGAAGTTCATGTGGGCTGGGAAGAGGGGAGGGACTACTTTAATAGGGGAGTGTGTTTCTGGTTGTCCGCAGGTGTGGTCGTGGTTTGGACCTGTCTTGTCGGTTGGGGTTGGACCGCTGTGACGAACCCATTTTAGAATTGGTCTGTGGAAGATGTTTAACCTTTTTGATTCTCGTACGAGACACATTGACACCTAGTTTGTTTTATAAAAAAAAATGCAGTTGCTTTTTCATTACCTATTCAAAATTCATAGCAAAATTTTGAATAGGTAATGATAAATCAATTGATTGCAGAAACTTTTAAAAACTTACAAAAATAAGTTATCTTGCCATGGGTATAAATCTAATATTACCGAGTGGTACTACGTAACGAAATTTAGGCCCTTGAGGCATTGTACCAAGGATGCTGGCGGCATTTCCTCGCTGTATCGCAATGCTGATACGTTGTGCGAGAAAGCCGCCAGCTCTTCGGTCATTACGTCAACCAGATCTGTATATATCTTGTATGTAAATAATTATTTAATAATAAAAAAAATATTGCGAAGTAAGTACATTATTCTCTTAAAAACTTTATTTAAATAGAACCAGTATCGTCTCCCGTATTTTAAACTTTAGAATTTTTACATTCAGATATGGATAAATATGCTGAACTTGTGTTATTTTACAAAACATATTTTTAAAATGTTATTAATACCGTCTATGATATTTGAGAAGACCACAATACTTACTGAGGTATATTTTCAAAACCGCAAAAGTCCTGCTCGAAGTCGCAGTACGATCCATACGGCATTTTATCTGTAAAAATCACAAAAATACTTAGATACCTACTAAAAATATGAAACAGTCGCATTATATGTACAATACTGCCAGACAACGTACAACCCACACCGTTGAGGAACCTTAAAATTAGAGGTATTATTCGATAAAAAAAATATATTTTTAGAAATTCACCCTTGAATGGGGTTAATTGGCTAATATTATAATCTTCGCGAGATACATATTTATAGTTGGCCGGGATACTTACCGCAGTTTTGATTCTCATCGCTGCCGCTGTCGCAATCTTTCACCAGATCACACACCTGCTGTAGCTTGATGCATGATTCCTTCTGCAAAGAAAAAACAATAATTGAAAAAAAAAGTGTGTGCGTGTAATCTTTACGCGCGATTGAAGTAAAACTTCTTTGACGATGACGTTTATCGCTATGTTGGCACTTTTACGTGTGTCCTATTGTGCGTGTGTCACTACTGAGCGTTACTTCGGTCAGAAATCAAATCTGAGTTACCCTCTAGTCGCGCCTAAAGAAGTTTTACTTCAAAATATAAATTTAAACCTTTGAACGCACGCCTATCGTGCGTCGCGCGTCATCCTGAACCTTATCAGAATGCATGAAGGTTGATATTGGACTGTAGCTGCGCGCGTCAGTTGACGTCTTTGGCGATGAAAGGGTTAATAATACTTACTTTTATGTATGGTACTCTTACCATAAGTATATTTGTATGTCTCAGGAGAGCCAAAAGGGCCTCTATCACAGGGCGGACACGTTATACCTACATCAAAAATCACTTGCGTTTCTATGTGTGAACGGCACGTCTGTACACGCGGCATGCTTCATTGTGTAAGTTGCTTAAAAACAGTACTGAGCGGTCGGCAAAAGGTCGTCATTGTCGTCAATCTGCTGTCGCGGGACGAGGGAATTCGAGTCGAGGCGGGGCGGTGCGTGGCTGTCTGTATGATAATACTGTTACTTATTCTGTGCCTGTATGCTTCGGCTCCGCGTGAAATGCAAATGCTACCAATGAAAAATGAAGGACACCAGGTTGATTCACGAAAGCTGAGTGACCCCTATATTAGTGTAGAGTCAGAGCCGCCATTTTATTGGTCAGTGTGGATAAATATACAGATATTTTCATTCACTCATTTATTCCAACAAGTGCCAGTTGTATGTTTTCACAAGTTATACACGCGTATAACTTGTGAAAACATACAACTAACTAAATTATATTTATGTATAAATAGGCGGTGCAGGAACACAATCCACCATCCTAATGTTGTCTATTGCGATGTTTGGCATCTTGGCAAGGGACTGTAGAGTTTAACATAAGAATTTGACTGACTTACGCCCATGATTTCGCACTTAAGGATGACTCACGTTAGTCACGTTAGACCGGGCCGTGTCCGGGCCGGAGCTTCCGGCGCTTCGTTTTCTGTGGAAAGCATCACGTGATCACCTGTCATGTCATAGAAAAGTAAGCGCCGGAAGCTCCGGCCCGGACACGGCCCGGTCTAACGTGAGTCATCCTTTATGCTGCGCGGCTTGCACTGCCCATTATAAAATATATAGGTGGTTCAGGATCGCAGTCCACCATCATAACGTAGTCGATGGCGATGTGAGGCAGCGGACTGTTCAGACTTACGTAAATTTGACTGACTTACGCCCATGATTTCGCACTTATGCTGCGGCGACTTGCACTGCCCATTATAAATGGGTGGTTCAGGAACGCAATCCACCATCCTGATGTTGTCTATCGCGATGTGAGGCAGCGGACTGTTCAGACTAACGAACGACGGCCGAGTGATCTCCACCATGATGTTGACCTCTTGCTGGATTTTGGCGATTTTCACTTTGAAATATCGCCATCTGTACAGAAATACAATTAAAATTTTATAATGGGGTTGGCCGGTCGAAATAATTAGCAGATGGCGCCAGCATAGCTTGCCCTATCAATCCCTAGAATTGTGTCAAATTTCTGTTTTTTTAATGCCCTGGATGCCAGCCCTTTAAGCGAAATCTTATAGAAAAAGGGGCAAGCTATGATGGCGCCATCTCTGCAAACCTTTGACAGTTGCCAACCCCATTATCAAGTTAATATAGGAAAAACGGTAGGTACCTACCAATTCAGATATGTGGTTATTTCAGTTTAGAGCCATTAACGAGATAAGAGTTTTTGAGACAAGTTTTATAAATCCTCGTGTCGTGGTTCGATGGTCAAACTAAGTGGAATATAATATCCCTTATAGTCCGTGTAGTCGGACAGACGGAAAACTCCTCGTCCACCGACCTGTCGAACTACGCGGCCGGGGGGTAATTTTTGCGGGATTTCGTAAAAAATAATTCCCTCAGAACTGTAAAACTGACAAATCACGCTCACAATCTTATACTTACTCTTCATAGTTATTCCCGGTGACTTCAGTCAAAATCCACTGAATCCCCGACTCTGACTCGGATACTAAACGTATACTGGCGTTTTGCATCCTGCTCTGGTGAAGCCAGGCTTCGAACTGTGGGAGGGAGACACACACAATTACACAGTCATTTTGTCTTATAATGAAATTGAATAATTCTTCTGTCGAATGGATTGAAATCCGTTTGTAAAACCAACGAAAAACTATAATTTTAGGCCTTCTCCGCTAGCTTACCCGCTTTAGGCCCTGACGGGGACTAATAAATAGGATTTATATTGTTTATATTTTTTATACCTTTTGTATATATTTGTCACTTTATTATATTGTTTTATATTTTGTTTTAGTTGTCAGTAAAATCTTGCTCTGGAAGCCAGCTTTTTCGTTTTGCTCTCCTTAGCATCCTATTTATTTTAATGTCTAACAATTCCTGGACAGGCCCCTAACTAAAAATTTAAATATAATAGGTACCTGGCATGTTTCCCACAGTCCTCGGAAGAGTGGCGACCGTATGACCATATTTTCCATCGTGGGGTCTACCGGAAGGTACAGGAAGTGACCTGGGGAAGAAAACACAAGTCAGCGTGATAATGTGACTCCATTTGTTGAAATTGTATGATAGATATCCGAATAAGAAACAATATTTACACAAAAAGCTTCTCTATTTCCTTGATAAAATGAGTGACGTTCGCCACCGCATTACAGTCGCGATTATGACTTATTTTATCAAGGAAATTGACGGATACAGCGCCAGTGTCAAGGAGGCAGCAGAAATGTTGCAAAAGTTATGCAGCTGCAGTTAACATGTCACCTTAATGTGCAATGGGCCAGCAAAGTTTTTGAAAAATCGTAGCGCTTTTTTTTTTTCAAAAAATTCGAGTATGAAGGAACCGATCAGATATTTCTACCGTGGCGCAGTGCCAGTGTTATTTATACGTCATAATTTCATAGAAGTTTGACGTTTAAAATAACACGACTGCGTGTGCTGTCAAAATTTCTGCAGAATTTTCTTGGTTTGACTCTAGCTGTGTTCCGGTCGTCAGTTACTAAATTAAGTAAGGTGTGTGAAGCGAGCCCATGCAGAGTCAGTAAATCAGTGTAAACGCGGCCTAAATAAAATAGCTGTCGCTAGAATCGCCGTGGTAACTTTGGATTACCGCGCGAACTCTGACATTTGCAAGGCGTGGGCTCGGCGTTGCTAGGGCGAAACTTTTGGATTCTCTATGTGGTAAAAAATTGGGATAAATTTGCAGTTTTATAACTTAACTAGCGACCCGCCCCGGCTTCGCACGGGTTGCAAAAAACGTTATCATTTTGTACACCTAAACCTTCCTCAAGAATCAATCTATAAGTGAAAACCGCATAAAATCCGTCCAGTAAAACTTTAAATCACATTTACAATCACGAGTCACGATCAGTGAAACCTGTGTCGAAACGTCGGTAAATAAAGGTAACAAAATAAATTCGAGATATACCCGATAAATGTGATTTAATATGTGTTCAAAGCGCGAAGGTTTTAAAAATTTAAATGTTATAATCCGTTCAGTCGTTTTTGAGTTTATCGCGAACATACATACACACAAACAGACAGACGCGGCGGGTGACTTTGTTTTAAAAGGTGTAGGAAGAGTACACGTCCGTCTAAGCTAATTCATCAAACACATTTTAAATAAAAACCGGCCAAGTGCGAGTCGGACTCACACACGAAGGGTTCCGTACCATTAACTATAAAAACGGTCACCCATCCAAGTACTGACCCCGCCCGACGTTGCTTAAGTTCGGTCAAAAATCACGTCTGTTGTATGGGAGCCCCACTTAAATCTCTATTTTATTCTGTTTTTAGTATTTGTTGTTATAGCGGCAACCGAAATACATCATCTGTGAAAATTTCAGCTGTCTAGCTATCACAGATCACGAGATACAGCCTGGTGAGTCTGGTGACAGGCGGACAGACGGACAGACAGACGGACAGCGGAGTCTTAGTAATAGGGTCCCGTTTTTACCCTTTGGGTACGGAACGCTAAAAAACGTCATGTCTGAGAGCAATACAATAAAAACCGGACAAGTGAGAGTCGAACTCACCCACAGAGGGTTCCGCACTATTTAGTAATTGTTGTTGTAGCGGCAACAGAAATACATCATCATCATCATCTTTTTTTTCTATTTTTTTTTATGATGATGATGATCATCTTTATTTTAGACTTCAGTCGCCCACTTCTGAGCATAGGCCTCTCTTCGTGTACGCCACTTATCCTGGTCCCGGTCTCATCCAAAAGTGCCCCGCGATTTTTCGAACGTCGTCCACCCAACGAAAAATTTTCAACTGTTCTAGCTATCACGGTTCATGAGATACAGCCTGGTGACAGACAGACGGACAGCGGAGTCTTCAATTCAATTCAATCTTTATTTGCAACCAAGTAGATACAGTTTACACAAATACACATGCAACTTAATGCTAGGTAGGTACATACATAGTTATGTACTAGGACCCGGTAAGGGCTTAGCAAAGTATTAGGGTTTTTAAAATGTCTTAGTAATAGGGTCCCGTTAAATGTGCCTATAAATGTGGGTACACAGCGATCATCGCGCTATGGTTTTTTTTATGAATGAAAGTTTCACATTCAAAGGGACACTTCTGATTTTACTAAGCCCAGACTCGCTCGCGCTGGGCATTTGCACCGACTATTTCGGGAGGGCCGCAAATAATGCAAAATGGAAGAAAACGTACGGCTTTGTTGTTATTTCAGAGACAAAGCCCTGACGATCAACATACTGCGAGTAATTACTAATAGGGAACGCGAAACTGCGTAAGGGGCGCCACTACCACAATCTGAGAGTCTATCGCGAAACAAGAAAATCGAAATTTCGATAGCGAAATTTCGGATTCGCGTTTCCCTGTTGTAAACAAACCGCCTTGATGCATCAATGTCATATTTTATTATTATTATCTCTGAAAACTTGTCAAAAAACTGTTGAAGACACAGTATGTATAAGTTACTCTATGGTTTAATAAAGAGGCTAGTGCTGCACTCTGGTGGCAGAACATTGTAGTAATACTCCCAATTCTCTTTATGAAGAGAAACAATGGGCATTTTACATATATTTTTTCCACGTCTACGAATATTAACATCTCTTAGAAAAATATGATCATATAAGGAGATTTTTCGCCTTCTTGCTCAGGAACCGCCTTAATTAGGGTCCGACCGATAGTTTCGGTTCGGTTCGATTGCGGCCGAAGGTTCAGTTTCGTTTCGACCAAAAAAAACTGCCAAAACTTTCGGCCGCGTCGAAACTTGTGTAAAATTGTATTTTCCCCTCACTAGGTCGGAAAGCCGTCTATTATCCTTTAAAACAAGCGGGGAAAAACGCATTTTATCCACTAGTGGGGAAAGTAATTTGACCTTGGATGGAGCGTGTTTAAGTAGCTTGACAGATAACTATTGAATATCATGTATACACCCCACATTGGATCTTCTATTAATATACTTAATCTATGACAGCTAATTGAAGTTTGCTGCATCTATGTGCGTTACTCTATCTATGGCACCTTCCTGTCAAACATCTCTACAACGCGAACATGGCTCCGTAATTATGATATTTACTTTAAATACTAATCTTAAGGAATCTTTTAAGTCTTTTATCAAACTTGGACTCACAATGTTGTAAGTTTATTATTTATTCAATAATAAAACAACATTGGCTGGATTTCGGCATTTTATTGAAGACACATGTAAGTAACCTTCCTTTCATATCCTCGGCGTACGCGAACCACAGCGCACTGATCTGCCAATAGGTTATGGGCCCAGATATAACGCCGTGAGATTGTATCTGCAAAAATATACACCAAGAAGGTGCAAGATACATACGTTTTGAGGTTACATGTGGATCAGACAGATTTGCACTTATCCCCTCGTGCAATCTGTTACATCTTCATCCGAATCCAGCCATAACTTAAAAGATGTCTTCAAAGCATACGGAAATCCCCATCGAGAAGTTGGATGGCATCAATACATACGTAAATTGGAAATTTGCCATGCAAATGGTACTGACCCTTGACGGATTGTGGACTTGTGTCGAAGGTACCAACACCGATGCAACCAATGAAGCCCGTGCCTTGGCCCGTATCTGTCTAGCGATTAAGCCTAATTTATACCAATATGTGCGTGAAGCGAAGACCGCAAAAGACGCTTGGAAGAAGCTAGCAGATACATTCGAGCCGAAGGGTCTTTACAGGAAAGTGCTACTTCTCCGGCAATTACACAAGATTGAATACAAGCAATATAGTGGGATGTCGGATTATATCGAGGCGGTTATGCGGTTGGTGCAGCAACTGGCAGACATCGACAAAACTATCGAGGACGATGAAGTAGCTGAGATATTGCTTTCCGGCCTGCCCCAGGAATTTGACAATCTTGTTTCTGGTCTGGAGACTGCCTGCTTGACAAGCAAATTAAGTAGTGAAGTGGTCCGGACGCGCCTGCTTCAGGAGGAGCATAGGCGCAATGGAGAGGAGAACGCTACAGCTTTACATGTTAAGAAGAAGAGTCCCTTATACTGCAGCTTTTGTAAGAGGAATGGACATACAGTAAAACGGTGTTTCAAAAAGAAAAGGGAGGAGCAGAAGGATCCGCATACTCACTCCATGTATGCATCAGCGAATGCGGCCTGCAGTGAAGGTGCTCAAGATTTTATAGTGGATTCAGGCTCGACATCCCATATGTGTTCTAATAAGGACCTTTTTAGTGAAACCCAAGGTAAAAATTCTGTTGTTTTTATTGCTAATGGTCATAAACTGTGTAGTAATGATACCGGTAGGGTTCCTATATGTTCTAACATAAGCCTAAATAATGTTCTCCATGTGCCAGACCTTACCAATAATTTATTGTCAGTGGGACGTATTGCCGATAGGGGATATACTGTCATTTTTACTAAGGATAACTGTCGAATATATAAAGATTGTAAAATCACAGGCAACCAAGTTTTGACTGCTAGGAAAGAGAAAGGGTTGTATAAAGTGAAGGTGCAAGGGCGGCCTGTCTTCGAGGAGGAGTCTCTCAAGCCCATGCACAGGCAAGGGACAGAGAAGGCTCATGCTGCGTCAGATGTGTCTATGGGCAGATGGCATTCCCGTTTTGGACATTTGTCGGAAGAAGGTATGCGTACGCTGGGTGATGGGAAACACTGCATGAATTTTCGTTTTCAGGAAAAAGACATGAGTGGTAGCTGCGTGTCGTGCTTGTCTGGAAAAATGCCTAAGGCACCTTTTCCAGTCAGCACTAGTCGTGCTACTGTCCCAAACCAGCTTATACACTCCGACGTCATTGGCCCGATGCAAGTACGCTCATGGGGCAACGCACGCTACTTGCTGACCTTCACTGACGACTATACCCGAAAAACATGGGGCTACCTGATGAAAAATAAATCTGAGGTGAGTTCCCATTTTATTAATTTCAAAAGCCTAGTTGAGAAACAGAAGGATTTGCCAATTAAAGTGCTTCGCACAGATAATGGTACAGAGTATGTTAATCATAGACTCAGTAGTTATCTTCAGCAGCACGGTATTATTCACCAGACCACTGTACCTTATTCGCCCCAACAGAATGGTGTTGCGGAACGTGCAGGTAAAACGATTTTTGACAAAGCAAGAGCAATGTTACATGAATCCGGCCTTTGTAATCGCTACTGGGGAGAGAGCGTAATGTGCGCGATTTATTTAAAAAATAGGTCTCCTACCAGAGCTTTGTCGGGTGACATTCCTGAACGCTTATGGTCTGAGTCTGATGTAGATGTTAGCCATTTACGCGTCTTTGGATGCCTTGCTTATTCTTTGATTCCTAGTCAAAAACGTCGTAAGCTTGATCCGAAAGCGAAAGCTTACATATTTGTGGGTTATGGTGAAAACTGCAAAGGTTATCGTTTGAGTGATCCTGCCAATCCTCGTAACGTAATTCTTGCAAGGACAGTAAACTTTTTAGAGGATAAATTTCCTGGAAAATATGACAGTTGCAAGCCAAGTTGTGGAGATGAATTTTATTTTTATAATGTTGACATGGATATTGGCAATTTTAATAATGTTAATAATTTAAATTCAAATGAATCTAGTCAATGTATTTTAAATGATGAATTAATTTTAAATAATGAATTGAATTTAAATAATGAAGCCAATTTTAATAATGAACGTGATAAATCTGACAAATCTTGCTCAATTAGCCCTCGTCACATTTCAGATGCGGAGTCACCGACGCCACCTGCGTGGTCGCCGCTGTCTGAAAGATATTGTACTGGCGATGAAGGTGATGATGACGCGCGTGATGAAGACTATGTGCCGGTGGGCTCTGAGTCTTCGCTTCCTGCGTCATCACTTGATAGTAATGACAAAGGTAATGGAGCTTGTGACCCGCTGGGCGCTGTGTCTTCTGTGCCGGAGTCTGCTTCACCTGGTAAGGAGTCGATGTCGTCGGCTGTTACCGACACATTTAGCTCACGCCCCGTACGTAGTACGAGAGGTACTGTTCCTGGCAGATTTGACGACTACGGTTTATCCATGTTATCAACGATGGCTGATGGTTCATTAGATGAACCCTCGTCATATGAAGAAGCTGTGAACTCGCCAGAAAAGGATAGTTGGTTCGAGGCGATGCAATGTGAGTATAACTCTATGATCAAGAATAATGTTTGGACGCTAGTCGATCGGCCCAAAAATGAAAATATCGTAAAATGTAAATGGGTATTTAAAAAGAAACTAGATGATTCAGGTAAAGATTCTAAATTTAAAGCAAGACTGGTTGCTCGTGGCTTTAGTCAGAAAGAGGGGATAGACTACACTGACACTTTTTCACCTGTTGTAAGGCACAGCACTTTGAGAATCTTATTTTCTCTTGCAACTGAATTAGAACTAGAAATTGATCATATAGACGTTACTACTGCATTTTTAAACGGAGAACTTAATGAACAAATTTTCATGGAGCAACCATCAGGTTTTAAACAAAATGACAAAGTTTGTTTATTAAATAAGAGTATTTACGGGCTAAAGCAGGCTAGCAGAGTGTGGAATACTAAAATACACTCAGTTTTATCACACAATGGATATGTTCAAAGTAAATGTGAGCCATGCATCTACATTAAGAAAACTGAGACTGAATATGTAATAATAGCTCTGTATGTTGATGATTTTTACATCTTTCATAGCAATTGTATTAAAAATGTTTTAAAACTCTTGCAAGACAATTTCGAAGTTCGCCATTTAGGTAAACTACAGAATTGTTTGGGAATGAATGTTCACAGGCAAAATGGCGTAACTACATTAGATCAGTCAGCATACATAAGACGTTTATTAGTTAAGTACAATATGATAAATTGTAAGGCTGTATCCACACCACTGCCTGTAAATAATAAATTTGAAAAGCCAGATAAAGCATGTTTAAATGATGATGCATATAAATATAGGCAATTATTGGGCAGTTTGATGTATTTAAGTGTTTGTACAAGACCTGATATATCATTTGCATGCAGCCAGTTAGGTATGTTTAGTAATTGTTTTAATGAAAATCACTGGCGCGCCGCAAAACGTGTTCTGCGTTATTTAGCTGGTACAGTTAATTATGGACTGTACTTTACCAAAAGCAATAGTTTTGATATTAATGCTTACACAGACGCAGACTGGGCAAACGATATATCGGACCGTAGATCTTACACTGGGTTTGTCATAAAATTAGGCGAAAATGTCATCAATTGGGAGGCCCGAAAGCAACGTTGTATAGCTCTATCAAGTTGTGAATCAGAGTATATCGCTATTGCTGACGTTTGCAAAGATATTTGCTTTGTTAAAAATTTCATTTGTGAAATTATAAACAAAACTTGTAATGTAATTGTATTTAACGACAGTCAAAGTGCACAAAAGTTGCTTCTTATAAAAGATCACTCCCATAAGAGAACTAAACACATAGACCTAAGATACCATTTTGTCAAAGATTTAGTTCAAAGGAAATACCTAAGTGTAAAGTATTTGCAAACTGACCGTATGGTGGCAGACGTACTAACTAAGCCATTATGTAGTCAGAAACATAACAACTTTGTGAAGGCATTGAATCTTAAACCGTGTTAAGCTTGTGATAAAATATGTTTTTAATGTTATGTTAAGTTATGCATCATCTCTTGTTCTACTTATGTCTAGCATGCTATTATGAGACATTGTGCATCATGTTAATTTTAAGCTCTACCATACTTGCTTGCCCATGTTTTGTATGTTTATGTAGAGCCATATTTGCAGTTTGCAATCTCAGGATTGATATAATCCAATGTGAGGCGTAAGGAGGAGTATTGAATATCATGTATACACCCCACATTGGATCTTCTATTAATATACTTAATCTATGACAGCTAATTGAAGTTTGCTGCATCTATGTGCGTTACTCTATCTATGGCACCTTCCTGTCAAACATCTCTACAACGCGAACATGGCTCCGTAATTATGATATTTACTTTAAATACTAATCTTAAGGAATCTTTTAAGTCTTTTATCAAACTTGGACTCACAATGTTGTAAGTTTATTATTTATTCAATAATAAAACAACATTGGCTGGATTTCGGCATTTTATTGAAGACACATGTAAGTAACCTTCCTTTCATATCCTCGGCGTACGCGAACCACAGCGCACTGATCTGCCAATAATAACAAAACTTAACGCTCATAATAATGGTTCGTTCGATATTAATTATCATTAAATAAATGGTTTGAGAATCTAATAAAAAATACCAAATTTAGCTTTAGTTAATAATTTTAAGTCATAAACCTTAAAATTCCATAAGAAACGTTAGATTTTTTATAATGATGTTAAATATAATTCTGAACGCACAAGTTGAGTCGATGCAATTTCAAAACGCATCGTTGACATTTCATACGTCAGAACAGAAATGTCAACATTGTCAACAAAATTTTTACTGTTCTTCTCACCGACTCACGTAAAAATCAGAATTTCTAGCGTTTTCTGTTATAATATCGTAAAAAAATTAGTGATTCCAGTGATGAAGATGATCTAACGCCTGTGGATGTTGCACTTTCCTTGCTATAGTGAGGGGAAAAGTTTTGTGTTACACACGGGTGCAAATGTATTTTACTTCTCGTGTGTTGAAACACTCGCTACGCTCAGGATTCAATTCCACACTCGCGGGTAAAATACAACTTTGCACCCTTGTATAACAAATAACTATTTCTTCTGTATTGTACAAAATAATGTTTCGGTCGAAACTAGAATGCGTCTTCTCGCGGCGTTGTATGAGGGACTGAGGGTTGTCAGTCTTCATTATTTACTCTGTTCTAAACCGAATAAATCATGGACGTATCACGAACGTATCAGCAGGAAGTTATTAAAGTCTATTTCCATATCATTGAGTTGCAAACATCTAATACTCAAATAACATGCCATTTTAAACCTTACTTCAACGGCATAAGGTGCTTTTAGTACGTACCTAGATCAACAGGGAGTTAACTAAAGCAGTAAACTGAATTGGTTGTTTTTTAGGGTTCTGTACCCAAAGAGTAAGAACGGGACCATATTACTAAGACTCCGCTGTCCGTCTGTGCGTCTGTCCGTCCGTCTGTCTGTCTGTCACCAGGCTGAACCGTGATAGCTAGACAGTTGAAATTTTCACAGATGATGTATTTCTGTTGCCGCTATAACAACAAATACTAAAAACAGAATAATAGAAATATTTAAATTATGGGGCTCCCATACAACAAACGTGATTTTTTTGCCGTTTTTTTTTTCGTAATGGTACGGAACCCTTCGTGCGCGAGCGACTCGCACTTGGCCGGTTTTTATTTTATTATAGTTTAGAGGGAGACCTCTATCATATCCATAGACAGACAGCGGAGGCTTAGTAATAGGGTCCCGTTTTTACCCTTTGGCTACGGAACCCTAATTAACTAAGCTAACTCTGCAATATCTGCATGGCATTTGCAATGTGTGGGAATGTCATATTTATTTCATTATCATTGTCCTATGAAAATATTAAGTTTAGAATAAATTTAAAAGTGGCAAAATAACTGATTTGGGTGAGACTTGACCTCGCGGCCTCTGGATCGATACTCCAGAGTCCAGCGCTCTGTTAACTGAGCTACCAAGACCTCATCCATAGTCAGCAAATCCATAGTCAGTATCGATCCAGTGGCCGTGAGTTCAAGTCTCGCCCAAGGCAGTAATTTTTCCACTTTTAAATTTATTCTAGCTTAATAGCATTCGTTCGTAGAATCTTTGCTTGTTAAAAATTAATCTATGAAAATATGACGGATATAATGACACTCCCACACTTTGTTGTATTAAAGTTGATGCGAAGTTAGCCCACACGGACTCTAGCATCTTAATAGAGTTAAACCAAGAGTGCAACGATTTTGGTAGCACACGCAGTGAAAGTGTTATTTATACGTCATAATTTCATACAAGTTTGACGTTTAAAATAACGCACTGCGTGGTGCTATCAAAATCGTTGCAAACTTGTCTTGGTCTGACTTTATTGTTATTGTGACAAGGTTTTACGGCGGTTCATTATTTAATTCAACTGTAAATTTAAAAGTGGAAAAATTACTGCCTTGGGTGAGACTTGAACTCACGGCCTCACGGCCAAGGCAGTAATTTTTCCACTTTTAAATTTATTCTAAGCTTAATAGCATCGATAGCAGACGTTTCTGCTTGTTAAAAATTAATGATTCAACTGTACTAACTTACTGTACTTATTATGATAATAAATGAGTATTTTTACGGTAAAACGACTTTATTTGCATCTAGCTGGGAAAAATAGTTTTCCCGAGTTTTACATCCACCCAAATACTTACTACCCCAAGAAAAAAAATCCTCACCATCAACATTTCCATCTGCATCCGTCGGAGGTCCCGAAAACTTGAGCCCCCTCGTCGTCTTATTCAATAACACCAAATCCGCAGCCGTCGCCACAGAGAACCCCAGTCCGTGTCGTGACACAGACGCGTTCCACAGCCACATACACATGTCCGTCACATTCGACACGTTCTCAAAGTCACAATACACTCCTACCACTTGTGGTGTGTAACTGTTCACAGATGCAGGTGTGTAATTCGGACCCGAAGGCCTGAGCGCGTCAATCTTACGCGCTAGCGAATCATTCGACGGCTTTTCATGCACAGTTAAAACTCCTTCGTTGTCATTCATCATATCATCGTTAATATTCAATTGTCTCAATATATTTTTCTTCCGACCCACCTTCGTATTATTTTTCAGTAAACTCGATATTTGCTTTAAAGAGCCTCGGTCTTTGGGATTAGCCGATCTGGTCTCCTTTTCCGCCGCCACGGTCTTTTTAGTTTTATTTTCTGTTTTGACTTCATTCTGATCGCCGATCACGATCGCGACTATGACGAGAATGATGAAAACTCTTCCAAGCGCCATTAGTGATCGGGAGTTTTCAGATAGCTATCTTTTTGCCGCTCGCGGCGGTCTGATTTCGAACTGGCATTTTGTGCGTTACGCAGAATTGGGGTGTTATTGTCAATGCTTTGTAAATTATTCATAACAAAAGCGCTAACGTCCTCACGCCCTCGTCGGGCACGGCCGTGACCCACCGATTATCTTATCAAGCTGGCCAGAAACCACACGCTAGGTGCAATATGGACAGTCCACAAGATTCGTCTTTGTCGGTCGATACACGAGCGACGTCCCAATACATCATTACAAACTACGCGATATGCCGAAATTGGCGGAACATTGATTCACTACCTAAGCCACTACATAAGCACATAATAATAAATTCGCAAATATTCCACTACAAAACTCGCCCGGCGGTCCCTGGAAAAACGAACGACAGTCAAATGGACGATCAGGCGCTGTCTATAAAACTCGGCTTCGCAGCCGCTGAAACCGCACTACGCACATTTTCAGCTCGCAATATAACACTGGGACTATAATAAAAACCGCTTCTCGAAATATATCGCCCAAAATTTTCAATTTTCTGCACTAATATTACGTTTTAACAGCTTAGTATAACAAGGTAGATACATCGCCATCCCACTCCCGGAGCGCAGCGCCGCGGTGGGAGTATGCGGAACTAAACGCCAGAGGACCGAAATAATCATTACTTTTCGCGAGATGTGATCTTAGAGCGACTGATGCTGCGCAGGTGTCAACTCGCCTTCAGACAATTCAGCCCTTTCCCGGGTTTTCGCGCAGGATGTTGCTGCGTCCGGCACCGGATATCACATTGGTCCAATTAGGATCACTGTTCACGTCAAACGTCTCCCATTGGCCCGTCCTATCGTTGATCCTTCTTATTGGTTGGTGCTAAAATTACCGCGTAAACGAACCAATGGTGAGCAGCACCGGATATTGCATGAAGAAAATTTCCTCAGAGATTTGTTTACGCGAACGGTGAGAGGTTGTCGTTTTTCACCGAGTTCCGATAGCTGCGGATATTAAATCGGAAACCCTTATTACCTCTCCCCTCAATAGACTTATCTCCGTTTCGAAAAATGCTCAATTTAAAGCAAGGATTTAAAAAATGCTGAAACAAGTTTTACAGGAGTTTCATTCACCATGTTCCTAAATAAAAGTGATCGATAATATTTTTCTTTTGAAAGAACAAAAAGTGTAGCGAATCAGTTATGATTACAATAATAACTAATTTACATACGCTTGAATAGTGTGTGAAATTGAGAGGTAAGTGGTATCGATGTCTAAATACAATAATTGATGAAAATGAGGGCATTTCGAAGTGAACAATCAACTTTGCTCTGTGTATGTGTGAAATGTCTGAATGACAGCTCAATTAGGGCCAAGCGTTCTGAAACTATTTATTAAAACGAACTAAGCTGAATAAATCTCACACTTTTCCTTAATAATTATCATTAAGCTATTTCCTTATAAAAATATTTTCTGATCTCCGCGGCCCTTAAAACTAACAATGGAAACTAGGTATAAGAACACTATGTTATCGAATTATGTTCGTTCTTCTCGTGACAATCTATGTAGCAGAGCAGATTAGTTTCAGAACGCCGCACCACTCCTTGCGGTTTCTTTTGTGATCTCCAGTTATTTTTTTGCGAAAAATAAATAATTATATTGTGTTAAAGTCGGTGAAGGTAAAAAAATGTGTTCTACATGGAATTGTGCTATTTTCTTATGCGGTACGTGTGACAGTTGTTTCGCAATCCAATGTTCTGGGTTCTGTAGATAGACACCTCCACGTACTTACAGAAATAAATAAACAAAACGGTATTCCACAAATACCGATCTATTTTGGAGGTTTTGAACTATAACAGGACACATTAACAAGACGTAGTTTTAGTTTAATTAATCCTGTTTAGAAAGAACGAATGTTTAAATATAGAACAAAACCTAAATTAAGTTTATGAATAATTTAAACGTGCATCTTAATAATTGTAATTATTCATCAGTCGCGCTAGCTTTAGCTAAGCTAAGCACACAGCCCGACTGATGGTAAGCAGTATTGTAGCCTATGGACCGGTACCTGTTTTTTAGGGTTCCGTACCCAAAGGGTAAAAACGGGACCCTCTATTACGAAGACCACTGTCCATCTGTCTGTCTGTCTGTCGTGTGGGCGAGTCCGACTCGCACTTGGCCGTTTTTTTTTCAGTAAATGGTATATCATTTGATATATTTTTACTCTATCTATATACTGTGCCTTTGTCTGACACAAATTGCAAAAAAATCTATATCTCATTAACATAAGCATTATTATGGCTATGTTTCAAATGTTTCAATAGATAACAAGTCTAATGCATGATGATATTGATGATAAATTGCCCATATCTTATCAGCTGAATAAAAATACATAGATTAAGATTATAGTCGATAAAACAAATCATAATGATATTAAATACTTATCATAGATAGGGAATAGGGAATGCAAACCGGTTTTTCCATAGGGAATAACTAGTTTTACATAATTGCTGCAGAAATATTGGTTCCCAAGATAAAGGCTGCAAGGTGACTGTTGAAAAATGTGACGTTTTCAACCAAAAGGTACCACAGTGTCGCTTGTCGATAAGGTTAATTTCGAATTGAAGCTATATGGAAATAGCGCCTTATTGACAACTGACAATAAGTACCCTTTTGGTTGAAAATGGCACAAATGTTCACATTATAACCTTATAACCTTCCATATTATTGTTTGTATTGTGTGAAGTGGTCAAAAACCTCGGTTGTACTGTATAGAGCAGAAAAAATCATTCTCGAAAAAATGTAAAAACCGCGCAAGTGCGAGTCGGACTCTCGGACGATGGAAATAGCGCCTTATTGACAACCGACAATAAGTACCCTTTTGGTTGAAAGTGGCACAATTATATATATTATGTATTTGTTGTTATAGCGGCAACAAAAATACATCATCTTTGAAATTTTCAACTGTCTACCTGTCACGGTTCTTGAGATACAGCCTGTTGACAGACAGACGGACAGTGGAGTCTTAGTTGGGGTCCCAATTTTACCCTTTGGGTACGGAACCTTATAAAATTACTAAAAATTCATTCAGGATAATGCAACAGACAAGAGTTATGCAATGCAAATTTTGTATAGTGAGAACAAGAAAGTTGGGGGCAATTTACATTTTAATAATGCTTTTTATGGTGTCTTCTATGCTTCATAAGTTTAACATGTGTTTTAGTGTGTTCTGTAGCATGTTTAGCTTACAAATGAATCAATTTAGTGTGGTTTTCTGTAAAGCATTAGCAACTATGATGTTACTTAGATAAATGGTGCTGATAAATGTTATTGTGTTGGGGTTTTTAAGTTAATTGTTATAAAAATTCTAATGTGTCATATTGGGGTAACGCAACATTGTTAAAACACTGTGGTCAGAAATTAGGGGTCAATTAATCAATCAACAAAATTTGACTCATAATTATATTGTACAATACAACTAAACTATGCTTATTTCATCAAAAAACATGTGTTATACCATAGAGTAACTTATACTAGAGCGGTACTGTCATAGTAAATTTTGTAACCCCAGTAAATTCACTGCCATCTGTCGACACACTTTAAAACTAACAATGAAGATTTATAAAAATACGATAGAATGTATTTAAATATAGATAAATGATTTTTTTTATTTGCATTAATTATTTTTATGATTTTGACCCATGTTCTTTCACTGATATGCGTTAAAATTGTTAAATAACAAACGAAACCGTCAACGCCATCTATACGACTGTAGGCCAAAACTAGTAGCGCCCTCTGAACGAGAACCAAATTTTCTTGATTTTCGAGGCACGTTTTTTCCTTAGACTGTATCTATTTATTACGGAGTTATATCTATCTTTGGTTATATCAAACCAACCATCATGATACAATCAAATATTCCAAATATAGACACATTTTATTTACGAGTAAACATTTAATATATCTCACACAATAGGTACATCGAACTTCTGCAAAAACCGAACAATACTTTTTTACAATATCTGTCAGTAAAAACATTTTAGGGAAAAAATAACGATATGCCAATCAAATTCAAACCTTATGCTAGTGGTTATAAGGTACCTAGTCTTTGTTTCCTGTCCAAAGTAGTGATTCATAGTTTCCTGTTGAGTCAGGTAGTTTTTAATTAATTAATCTGGCGCTGTTTGAGACTTAAGCTAGGTATTACTTTGTTTGTCATTTTACTATTTTTAACACACTTATGTTAGTTTCACTTCTATCAAAAAAAAATATATTTTTATCAGAAACTTATTATTATATACGAAATTTTAAATTTATCAATACAACTTTTCACCTAATATTTGCTCGTACTAACTCGTAGTTTCATATAGCCAATAAGTACTCCGTAGATTTCTACTGCGGTTGGCTGTTCTCGAAAGTTTGCTGACCCCTGATATAGGACCTCAATGTGTACTTACCTGGTCTGCTTAATTAGGAATTATGATTCTTACGCATACGCAGCTATACATATACGACAGTTATAATATAAATAGTATTGAAAAACTAAATGTTACTTAGTTAACAGTGGATTTTCAGACAAACATTTAAATTAACATACATTTAGGTAAAAAACTGGCTATGTTCCAAAAGTGAGAGGTAAAAGAGATGATCGAGTAAATTGTGCGTATTTTAAATTGTGTGTATTTGCAGCAAACAAATAAACGCTTTATCTACCTATCGAGTACGACGTGGCAAAAATCTGAATGTATATAGTCCCTAGTTTTCATACTAGGTATTATACACTAGCCAACTGTCAAATACCTGTGACCGTAATACCTGTAATCAGGGTACTTATTGTCGCTTGTCAGTAAGGCGCTATTTCCATATAGCTTCAATTAGGAATCAACCTTAACACAAGCGACAATGTGGTACCTTTTGGTTGAAAACGTCACAAATAGATAGTGACGGCCAAAGTGGCAAAATATATCGGTCCACAACCTTATTCCTATGGTAACAAAGATGTGTTACGATAAAGTTGGCCACTCAGGCTGTCACCATCTATTTGATTCTACACAGCCACTACCTACTTCATTTAAATAACGCTACAGGTAAAAGGAAAACGTATGGAAATACCAGAGCACTTATAATTAATACCTCATAATTCGATTTCTTCCATAAACATAACGTATTTACGGTAATACTGATAATTCGAGATAACATATCGATATCAGAAAACTTAGTTCTAGTCCTATTATAGTTTTAATTGAGAGAAGAGTGCTTTTTGTGTTTTTAGTGCTGATCATAAACATTTCTGCTTAGATTAAGGGTCGGTTGCACCAACTGTTTGTGATCGTTAAAGAGTTCGCTAAATTTTATTGTATGAAGAGTTTCATAGTAAACCGCCGCGGCGCGCCGGGTGACGTTGATCAGTCTGTCAAGTGCGGATGGTGCAACTAGCACTAACTATTGTATTTTTGAATAAAGAATATTTGTAAGTATTAAATGCCTCGGGTGAGATTCGAAGTCGTGCGGCACATCTGTACACGCGGCATGCGTCATTGTGTAAGTTGCTTAAGGCCGTTCCATCGGTATGCCGCTATCACTGTCACATTTCGCAAGAAAGAACGGGAAAGGCCATGCGCGCCAAGTGTCAATTTTGATCGAATACGTTACCTTACAATATCGAAATTCGAAAGCGGTAGAATTCCTATTTAAGTTAAGATTGTTATTTCTTCTTTATTTTTGTTTATAGTATCACATAACAAATATCCGAGTAAAGTTGGATAAAAGTCTTAGAGGTTACTTTGGGAATTAATTGTAACGAGCGAAGTGTCATATCGGAAGCTTATAAATTAAAGATAATATGATCAAGAATTACATATAATTTTTCCACGTCTACGAATATCAACGTCTTTTAGAAAAATATGATTATATAAGAAGATTTTTCGCCTTCTGGCTCAGGGAACCGCCTTAAAAACAGTACTGAGCGGTCGGCAAAAGGTCGTCAATCTGCTGTCGCGGGGCGAGGTCATTCGAATCGGGGCGGGGCGGTGCGTGGCCGTTCTGTAGGATAATACTATTACTTATTCTGTGGCTCTACTAAGTGAGCTACTGGAGCGTTATAACCAGTAAATGTATTTTTAAATTCGCTGTAAATATTTATTAAATTTAGCCTTGCTCAACTTTTCGTATAAGGGCCACAAAGACGGTTTTGTCCCCCGGGCCACAAAATGAATTTGCTTAAAGGTAACATTCGAATGTCAAGGTTATGTATCTATACCATCAGGATCATCTGGCGGGCCACTTAGAAAAGCCTAGCGGGTCGCTGGTTAAGTATGGCTGTCTTAGGGTCGGTTGTACCAAACTGTTTGTCACCGTTAAAGAGTTCGCAAAATTTTATGTATGGAAAGTTTCATAGTAAACCGCCGGGTGACGTTGATCAGTCTGTCAAGTGCGGATGGTGCAACTGGCACTTAGTCCGTAACTTATAAAACTCTCAGCTCTTACTCGTATCATACAAATAAACACTCTTTTACTGTAATTCAAACTATGAAACACTATTAATTTATTATCATTAAAGTAACATTTTCTTTCGCAGCATAAAATGACGTAACCATGTCAGGCGGCAACTCATCAAAGGGCAAGTCCCACGCCCGCCACTCCGGCTGGGAGGAGGCGGGGGGAGAGTTCTACCAAGAATTATACCCTGGTGCCGAGCAAGAACTATTCGATAACCTACAGCGAGCCGATGCTAACAAACTAGCAACGCTATTGCCATCCAAACAAGCCCGAAGTGAGTATAGTGTGTAGTATGTAGAATTCATAAGTCGGATTCAGGGTGGTCGGGGCGAGTTCTACCTAGAGTTATATCCTGGTGCCGAGCAAGAACTATTCGATAACCTACAGCGAGCCGATGCTAACAAGCTAGCAACTCTATTGCCATCTAAACAAGCCCGAAGTGAGTAAAGTGTGTAGTATGCAGTACCATAGTTCATAAGTCGGATTCAAAGTGTTTTAGGGTGGTCGGGCGAGTTCTATCAAGAGTTATATCCTGGGGCTAAGCAAGAACTATTTGATAACCTACAGCGAGCCGATGCTAACAAACTAGCAACGCTATTGCCATCTAAACAAGCCCGAAGTGAGTATAGTGTGTAGTACTAAGTTCATAAGTCGGATTCAAAGTGTTTTAGGGTGGTCGGGGCGAGTTCTACCAAGAGTTATATCCTGGGGCTAAGCAAGAACTATTTGATAACCTACAGCGAGCCGATGCTAACAAACTAGCAACGCTATTGCCATCTAAACAAGCCCGAAGTGAGTATAGTGTGTAGTATGTAGTTCATAAGTCGGATTCAGGGTGGTCGGGGCGAATTCTACCTAGAGTTATATCCTGGTGCCGAGCAAGAACTATTCGATAACCTACAGCGAGCCGATGTTAACAAGCTAGCAACTCTATTGCCATCTAAACAAGCCCGAAGTGAGTATAGTGTGTAGTATGTAGTACTATAGTTCATAAGTCGGATTCAGGGTGGTCGGGGCGAGTTCTACCTAGAGTTATATCCTGGTGCCGAGCAAGAACTATTCGATAACCTACAGCGAGCCGATGCTAACAAGCTAGCAACTCTATTGCCATCTAAACAAGCCCGAAGTGAGTAAAGTGTGTAGTATGCAGTACTATAGTTCATAAGTCGGATTCAAAGTGTTTTAGGGTGGTCGGGCGAGTTCTATCAAGAGTTGTACCCGGGAGCCAAGCAAGAGCTATTTGACAATCGACAGCGAGCTAATGCTAACAAGCTACCAACCTTCTAGCAACGCTATTGCCTTCAAAGCAGGCCAGAAGTGAGTATACTAGGGTTCAGATTTGGGATCAAAACTGTTTTAGGCTGGTTAGGGCGAGTTCTACCAACAGTTGTCACGGTAGAATCTCAGGCATCCTATAGCTCCTTCAAAACGGTAAGACGGATGTCGCAGGAGTGGCTTTTAGTGGGTATATCTCCTCTCCTCCTCTCTTTAGGAGAGGATGGCTGCAGGAGGGAGTCCCACATATCCCCCAATGGCTCCCCAGGCCGAAGGAATGCGTAACGCATTTTACCACTCCGTCAAAAAAAAGACATACTTCATTAAATCATTTTACGGTTTAGACTCACTTGTTTTAGTCATTCGCGCGACTCGCGCGCGTGAGTTCGTGCTGTGTGGCGCTACAAGTGTTAGGTGACCCAAACCCAAACACACCACTGTGCCCGCCTACAACGATAGCGCAAGACCTCCCCCAACCGGTTTTCTCGGCGCGCGCGCAGCGAGCGACGCGGCGCGCGGCAGCGGCAGTACGCAACACACGGTCGTCGTGAACGCTGCTCGTACTATTAGTGCTTGAGAAAGAAGACCTAGGCTCTCCGAAACATGTCGCGCGAGTGACTAAAACAAGTGAGTCTAAACCGTAAAATGATTTAATATTAGTATGTCTCACAACAGTTTAAATTCGATTAGATACTTCATTATTAATCTACAAAAAGCTTAATATGAGAGAGAGAGAGAGAGCTGGTATAAGTAGTATTTAGAGTGGAATAGGGCAATTGTTAGGGGGTTTACCGCCAAACCCAGAGAATAACCTACATAATATGTAGCGATGCTTTTGCCGTCGATGCATAGGGCAGTTTTTGAGCGGGTGAGTTCTACCCAAAAATTACAGCTACTTACTAGCGTCGCTTCTGTCTCATAGTCCCTTCATGCTGTTCGCGTAGTGATTACATATAGGTAGGCACTAGGTACTAAATACGTTGGTAAAGTCATAAAATTAATATAATTTATTTTGTGTTCCAGCTACGACAGTGAAACGTGTGCGGTCTCAGAATGAACGAAGACAATCCACCTACGCGCGCACCACGCAGAGCCGCGACATACATCTGTCTATGTTGCCGGACCTATCAGGTACGATTCATAATTGTAATGTAAACACAACTTAAGAGTTCTGCCAAACTTGCGTTTTCATGAGGGTCGCAGTTCTAACCTAACCTAACCTACTTTTCTGCCTACATTTCGTGTGCATGGCCTTCATGAGGGTTGCAGTTCTAATCTAACCTAACGTACTTTTCTGCCTACATTTAGTGTTCATGGCCTTCATGAGGGTCGCAGTTCTAATCTAACCTAACGTACTTTTCTGGTTGCAGTTTTTTCGTGTGGGGGCACACGAAGAAACTGCAACCAGAAAAGTACGTTAGGTTAGATTAGAACTGCGAAGAAACTGCTACTAAAAAGTAGGTTATAATTAAAACTGTTATAAATTAGGTTTTAGAACTCTACATTTTGTGTATTATGTCATTTATTTAGTAGGTATACAGACGGTATACTATATAATAATTTGTAAATTATTTTATCTTGAAATTTAATATACATACATTGTACAGTTATACATTTTGTTATTATGCATTCGCAGTATTTGCACGTTCTATCTACTTATTAAACCTTATGTCGTACAAAGATTCAAATTAAATCTATAGTTTGTGATCATTATATTATAAGTTTGTATACCTACGTTATATTACGTACCCATTGGAAATAGGTTAAAACCGTAAATCGATTTCACCATTTTGTGTGTGCTTTGTGTTAACACAATGTAAGTAAAGGTTTGGTATTTTGGTAAGAAAACTGGACTCACCTCAATATCTCAGAATTCGCGAATCAACAATTGTGCTAATTACCTGCGAAATCTCACGATAACCAATACCTTAGTCGAATCAGTCTACGCCATCTTTTCAGTCGAGTGAGAGTTTATCTGTGTGCTGGAGTTATGTTATAGTTAACTGCATAGGTAGTGCTTTATAGTGATATTGTTAATATTATGGTGACAGGTAATTCTTACTGTTAAAATTTGAAAGTGGTAATGTCCAATGTAATACAAGCAGAAACTTTATTAGTTACACTTTAAAGTATAGGTATAAGTAAATATTTGAGTATTGAGTTATATACAAATAGGCTGTGACAGACGGACAGACAGACGCACGAGTGATCCTATAAGGGTTCCGTTTTTTTTTCTTTTTGAGGTACGGAACCCTAAAAACACAAAAATCCAAACACAATGTTTATTGTTACACTGAGTAAATAAATATGAAATATGAATATAAATTATATTAGCAACGTTCAAAATGCAGGTGTATTAACGTGCTTTGTATTGGGCCTTTAAACTTATTGCCCTAAGGAACTTACTTTTACTCACACACACCCAGATAGGGTCGTGTCCGCATTCTGACGGTACAGGCGGCCTAGCTTGCACTTCGCCATCGAATCGCTTTGTCTCTCTATCACTCTTCCATATTAGTGTGACAGTGACAGTTGCGTTTCGTTCGCTACGTAGCGTTAGCGATTGGCATGTTGTTTACCGGGCCAGTTCGATTCACGAAAGTTAGCATGAATGCAACGTATCTTTCATTGTATGAGTGACCCCTGTATCGGTATGGGTTCATCCATTAATTTCGTCACACGTATTTCGAGGTTTTTTGACCCCTCCCCCCCTCCTTGTCACACTTGGTCACATTTGGCAAACCCCTTCCCCCTCACATTTTTTCAATGAAATCGGCAAATCGAATTAAGTAAGTATTATTAATATTTGTTCTAAATATTTTTAACAAAAGAAATATTAGTAATTTTATAACCCAAATGCAGATTAGTAAAGAAAATTAAACGATTAAAAACGATTATCGTTTCAAAAACTTGTTGTTTAACTGTACAGCGAATAAAATAATTTTCAATAAGTTAAAGTGACGTTACATACTTTGTGCCTCCCCCCTCCCCCATGTCACAACATGTCACATTTTACTGAACCTGCCCAGACGAAGCTCGGAGTGACTAATCGGGGCGGTTAACTCAAGGCAGTTTAATAAGGCCGTGCACCTTTTAATAATTGCTTCTGACCGTTGAACAAAGTCGTTGTCCTTTTATCAGTAGTATGAGTTCATTGCTGTATGACGTATCAGATGGCTTCATATAAACAGGATATTTATTAGTACATTTTATACAAAAAAGGGGGTAGCGAATTTTTTCCCATGTCAAGGGGATCGTGCTGTGAAAAAGATTGAAAAACACTGGGCTAAACTTTGTCAAAATCACTGGATATGAACGTATTAAAAGAACATAAATTTCAGTAAAGATTCTTTAGAGACAAGCTGACTAATAGGGAAAACAGACAATCGGATTGGTTGGTATTTATGAGTCCAAAAAATGACGTAAAAGGAATACTAACCTAAGGCCAGGATTACACTTGTAAGTTTTACTTACGTAAGTAGGGACAAAGCTATTTGCTAGAATGAGATAACGATATTCATATTTCATTCTGTAGTATAGCTGTGTCCCTACTTACGTAAGTAAAACTTACAAGTGTAATCCTGGCCTAACCTACATATATATTTTTCATAATTTTTATGACATGCAATAAGCCCTAATGCCTAACCTTACTTACTTACTTTTGGCACATAAAGTGTAATTTCAAACTCCAAAAATAAAAATGGTAGATTGACAGAGTATGGTGTAAAACTGTAAGTAAATGAAAGCCAAATGTGCCATTTTCAACCAAAAGGTACCACATTATCGCTTGTCAATTAGGTTGATTTCAAATTGAAGCTATATGGAAATAACGCCTTATTGACAATAAGTACCCTTTTGATTGAAAATGGCACAAATATTTCTATGTTATTTCTTACAGAGAACCTGTCAAATGAGGAACGAACATGGGAGGAGATCATGCAGATCAAGGCCATGCCGGTGCCCATGACCCAAAAAAGGGACCTCAAGGCCAGGCTACAGGTAAAGCTTTACTTAATACTGTTTCATAGAAGTTTGACGTTTAAAATAACATTTACACGTATGTGCTATAAAAATCGCTGCAGAGTTATCTTGGCTTGACTTTATACCCTCTAGCGGCCCACAATACAAGGAAAAATGACAGTCAAATTGTAATTAATGGTATTAGAAAATGGAATAGGCTTGATTACAAATTTTTATTAATAGTCCGTATCACATGAACCGTGATAATTAGACAGTTGAAATTTTCACAGATGTATTTTTGTTCCCGCTATAACAAGAAATACTAAAAAGTACGGAACCCTCGGTGGGCGAGTCCGACTCGCACTTGTACTGTTTTTAGGATCAAATGTCTATATGGGACATTGCATTAAAGCAAAACAAAAGAAATGAATAAGTGAATGCGACGTCTCCGTCCAACTGAGAACAGTGAGAACCCATAGTATGGAAATAGGAAAATTGCGATTTTGTATATATTAGTTGCTTTACATGATAAAAAGTATGGATTAACCCTTAAATGCATGATTTTTTGTATAACTTTTTAATAAATTGAAATAGATGTGTCATGTTGTATAGATTGAGGGAATAATATTTTGGATAGCTGCATATTGAGCCACGGACTATCAAATATACGATGCATATATACATCATTATGCATTTAAGGGTTAACTATAGTTGGTCAAACCAATTTGGCAATAAATAAGAACAAAAAAAACTATACTCATCCTTTTCTTTTGAGTGCTAGTACTAGTGTAAGACAAAGATAGTATGTTTATCTCTGTCTATGTTTGAAATGAGACATTCCTTTGTCTAACTATATATACACGATATGGATGGAATTTATAATTTTCAAGTAAATTTGTGGGCAAATCCCGGCGGCACTGCAATGCCGGGCCGACCCGTGACGGGAGTGGAGCGAGCCCCGAACATCCCGTCGGTTTACAAAAATCAGTTTAATATACTGGTCCCTCAGTGAGGGAACTTTCAGATATTAAGCTGAAAAGAACAGATACTACACTTTGATCTTAGCCAAAAGGCCGAGAAGCGATAACATGACAAAATTGTTCGAAAAGGGACATTGAATCAGGAAAAATCTTAACACCGCGATGTACGATTTCCACTGGAGTAGCGCAGCGACATCTAGCGGCAAATTGAGTAACTACACGCGCGGTACTCTTGAACACTCTTTGTTGATATGTACACGTTCACCAAGGCTATATTATAGTTTACAGTTGCAGTAATGTGTGTATGTACCTACCGTAAAACGTTGTACGATATACGTGCGAATATGTGTGATGTAATACATTTGTGTGATGAGCACAGATATTTGTTCCTGGGTGTTTTCTATATATTTAAATTTAAGTATTTGTATATTAGAGATGATGGGCCGAATATTCGGTATTCGGCAAGTCTTCCAACGTTTCCATACCTTAAGGTGCTTAATTGATTGGGCGCGCCAGTGTAACTGGTTTACTCAATTTGCCGCTAGATGTCGCTGCGCTACTCCAGTGGAAATCGTACATCGCGGTGTTAAGATTTTTCCTGATTCAATGTCCCTTTTCGAACAATTTTGTCATGTTATCGCTTCTCGGCCTTTTGGCTAAGATCAAAGTGTAGTATCTGTTCTTTTCAGCTTAATATCTGAAAGTTCCCTCACTGAGGGACCAGTATATTAAACTGATTTTTGTAAACCGACGGGATGTTCGGGGCTCGCTCCACTCCCGTCACGGGTCGGCCCGGCATTGCAGTGCCGCCGGGATTGGCCCACAAATTTACTTGAAAATACAATACCAACTGTATACTAGTCGATGTAGATCCCTATATTGTCATATTAAAACCCTTTCGTAATTGTTTTATTAATATTATTTACAAGCTTTTTATTAACTTGCAATGTACCTATGTTAGTATCTATGTATTTACTTATGTAACTACAGTCCGTTAACTCTCAGAACGACATTCGTTTTTCGGGTAAAATCGGATGTAATCGCGTAATAGAAAATGACAGTCTCTTACTGATTACTGATTTAGTTGCAATTCAACACCCAAAGAGTGCAGTCGTCTTTTCAGCCTTAAACTATATAAGACTAGTTAATACCACCATAACAATAATATCACAATTTTCCAATTGTATAGTTTTACCATATGAATTGAAATATGTAACTGATATTATCAACTCTATATAATTTCAAATTTGTTTTCGAATTTCAAATTCTGATTCTATTTTATTTAGATTATGACAAAAAGTCAAATCGCAATATAGTCATCAACCGAATATTAAACATAATGTCATTAGATTAGGGCTTATTTTACATTGAGACAATACGTATCCTTAACTTTTTGCGGTAAGTTTAAAACTTTTTGTGACTTATGAAAGCAGAACAGCTGTATCACCTTCGCGTGTTATCGCCGATACCCGATGTATCTTTCTAAAATCCGAAGGTCATTCTGAGAGTTAACGGACTGTATGTTTGTACGGGTCAAATCTTGCAAGTTAAATTTGACCCTCTTCCCGACTTCCAATGAAGCAGAAAATTTGCATACATATAAGTAAGTCGGGTGACAATGCAATATTATGGTACCATCGAGCTGATCTGATGATGGGCACAGGAGATGGCCATATGAACTCTGTGTTCAACACAGCCTAATAGTGTTTGGGGTTTTTAGAATTGTCTCGATGAGTATTAGTTGCCTGTGGAAAGAAAAGTACAGTCAGCGATAAAAGCTTGTACCAAAAATTAAATTTTTGCCAAAACTTATTATTTAGGTACATATCTCGGATCCGCAATTAGATGAAGAGAATTGACGTTAATAGAAAGTAGCAAGTGTGTATAAATAAATAAATAGGTCTAAATCGAAACTTGAGTATATTTTGTGCTAATTATTTTTTGGAACTTCCAGAATGCTACAAAACTCCGCCTCGTTGGTTTCGAGCAGCTCCAATGGCGTCAAAGAAAAGTATGGCATCGCTTCCGTATCCGGTTCACAGAAGTAATGGGAAAACTGGAACTTTGGCAGTCCCCCATGCGAGAGATAGAGGGCAGCTTCGGCACTGGTGTAGTATCATACTTCCTATTCCTACGTTGGTTACTATTCCTAAACCTAGTAATATCACTAGTAGTAGTTACCTTCCTAATATTACCAAAGACTTTACTAGTCGAAGACACTCAAGAATGTAATGAGAACTTCCCTAACTCGACTGAATGTTGCTCCGAAGCGTATTTGGAAAAGAATTTAACTGACAGTAATATTTTTTTTGATGTAATACAAGGCACTGGATGGATGGAAAGGACCTTCTTGTTCTACGGTGTGTATAGCAACCAAATATATACGTACTTCTTAGAGGGTTTGCTGAATTCAGGTATGTATTATAACATGCCCTTGGCTTATATATTAGTACCTATCTCTTGGGCGTTATTATCTTTGATAGCTATAGTCAAAACCGGAGCGAAAGGATTCAAAGAAAGGTTAGTAGAAAGCGAGGGACAATTCTACATGTATTGTAACCTGGTGTTTGGGGGATGGGATTTCTGCATACATAATGATAAGTCGGCGAAAATAAAACACAAAGCGATATACAACGAAGTCAAAGGATGTCTTGAACAGGAGAGGTTTAAAGAGGAAAAGCAACTTAGAAGCAAGGAAACTCAAATACTGTTGCATTTAAAACGAATTTTCATCAATTTGATCGTGTTTGCCATATTAATAGCTTCAGGCATACTTATCTATTTAACATTTAACTATACTATAGATAAACTCGGAGAGTTATTAACAGACTCGAATTTGCAATCGAATTACGAATCTGCTAATGCAACGCAAGCGCAACCTATAACCTTAAGATTATTCAGAGAAGGATCATATTCCTTTAGCCAGTTGCAAACCACCTTACTCGAGTTTCTTCCATACATTTGCATCGTCGCTTTGAATATTATTGTACCAGAACTATTCAGCTATTTAATCAAATTTGAAGATTATACTCCAGCGAGTGTTATAATAGTAACATTGCTCAGGACAGTACTGCTCAGACTATCTTCCTTAGGCGTTCTATTAAGCCAAATATATCACAGAATCACAGGGAAACACGGTGGAGTTTGTGCATATAACAACGATGATTCTCTTGCCTTAGAATGCTGGGAAACTTACGTAGGCCAACAACTGTACAAGTTGATACTTACCGATTTCGCGTTGCAATTCTTCACAACATTCTTTATCAATTTACCTAGAGCTTTCATAGCTCGGCATACTGTTAGTCGGTGCTTTAAAATCATTGGCGAACAAGATTTTTATTTACCTAAACATGTGTTAGACATAGTTTATACGCAAACTATAATCTGGATGGGTACTTTCTTCTGTCCATTTCTACCTATAATCGGGACTGTGTTTTACTTTATAATATTCTACGTGAAAAAATTCACTTGCTTGGTCAATTGCACGCCTTCACCAGTTGTGTATAAAGCGTCTAAATCCAAAAGTCTTTTCATGTCAGTGTTGCTACTAGGTTTCGTTGTGTCTATCGTCCCGGTGGCTTATTCTATCGCTGAAATATATCCTTCAGTTAACTGTGGACCTTATAGAGGTTTGACAACTGTTTGGTCATTCGCTGTACACACTTTCGTAAGTTTACCGCCCGCTATAAGAGAGTTCGTCTTCTTCATAGGAACGTCCACTTTCGCGATTCCAGCGTTCGCTGTTATGCTTTTCGCTTTATACTACTATTGGGCTGTAGCGGCAGCCAATAGGCATATGGTGGTAGTTTTAAAGAATCAACTAGTCCTCGAAGGGCATGATAAGCAGTTCTTACTGAACAGATTGAGCGCGTTCATAAGACAGCATCAGAAAAGGTGTGAGAGGAGGAATAGAGCCAGTTTTGCAGACGACGATTCGTCTATTAGGCAGAGTTCTAGGTAGTCTGGTTTTTAGGGTTCCGTACCCAAAGGGACCCTATTAAAAAGACTCCACTGTCCGTCTGTCTGTCTGTCACCCGGCTGTATCTCATGATCCGTGATAGCTAGACAGTTGACATTTTCGCAGATGATGTATTTCTGTTGCCGCTATAACAACAAATACTAAAAAGTACGGAACCCTCAGTGGGCGAGTCCGACTCACACTTGTCCGGTTTTAAGCGATGTTAGAACTTATTGTACAGTACTGTTACGTCGCTGGCGCTAAAAAATCTACACACAATAGGGAATATGACGCGAAACTGCGTAGAGGGCGTCACTAGCACGATCACAGGGCCTACCGCGAAACACGAAAATCGAAAGTTAGGTTTCTGCCTCTCTATCACTCTTGCAAATTCGATCGATAGAGAGGCAGATAACGAAATTTCGATTGTAAGCAAACCGCCTTGATGCATTAACGTCACAGTGAGAACTTGTCAAAAAACTGTTTAAGGTACATTATGTATAAGTTACTCTATGGTTTTCAATAGGTGCTAGTGCTGCACTCTGGCGGCAGAATTTTGCAGTAATACTCCCTATTGTGTTTAAAGTCCGTCTAAGCTAACTTTGTACCGACTTAAAAAGAACAAACTAAGAAAGCGTCATTATATTCGTCATTATTTTATAGAAATTTGACATTAAATGTTTGTCTTTGCCACACTCTGTCATTGTAAATGCCATGCAGAGTTAGCTTGGTCCGAATCTATCAAAAAAAGTAGTGTATATTTTAAAATCTTTTCGCACGCTTATACGTTGAGACTATCTTGGTGTTTACTTCAAGATTTGTTGTATTTTACTCTAAATTATTATGAAGGCATGAATGATTTCAAGAATTATATTACACGGTAAACATTTTTGCATTGCTAAAAATAAAATAAAAGAGATATACATGTATAATAAACATATTGTACGGATGTATCTTTCTCTAAAAGATTTGTAAGATAAGTAATATCAGAAATTGAATGAAATATCGGTGTATATTATGTAATAAGATGATTTTGAAGACTTGTTCTTATCGAAATTATGTCAAACATCGATTTGACTATAGCCCCAAATTATTTATATTATAAATTATTTATTTCTAATACGTGTTTTTATACATTGTCCTTTTTTATAAATTTTCGCTCACATTATCTTCCATTTTACGCGAATTCTCTTTTTAATATTTAAATTTTGTATTATAACTACTGTAATTATAAATAAAAGGCTGCTAGTCAAGTAAGATTAACCATGTGGCAGTGTCTGGGACAAAATGGGGACAAATGTGACGTTATCAAGCAAAAGGGCACTTGTTGGTAGTCTATAAAGCATTAATGCCATAAAGATTCAATTAAAATGGACTACATATACCTATCGATATCCAACAATATAGTACCTTTCTGCCGAAACCGTCACAAATATTTATGCTTACCCCCTTATTCATAAAACTTTGAAATTTACATACCTCTGTTAAATTTTGTCTCTTCCTAACAAACAGAAATGTCAAAATGAAGAATATGGCTAAACGATTATCAATGATTTGTTATATTTGACAAACGTTTATGAATAACGCTATTATAGTTTGTCAAAGGACTGTCTCATTTCAAACATAGACAGAGAGAATCATATTATCTCTGTCTTACACTAGTACTAGCACCCAAAAGAAAGGGATGAGTATAATTTTCCTGGTTGTTACTGACTGACAAATTGGTTTGACCAACTATAAATATAAAACGTAATCCCAGACACTTAACACAATTAAAGTTAGACCAATAAAAGTCTGCAACGATTTTGATAGCACACGCAGTGCAAGTGTTATTTTAAACGTCAATCTTCTATGACATTATCACGTATAAATAACACTTGCACTCCGTGTGCTATCAAAATCGTTGCATACTTTTCTTGGTCTAACTCTATATTCCTATAGATCCATACTGAATGATCTCTTATGTATTTATTACTTGAACATTTGTTAAAATTATGAATTATGTTAAATCCACTGGTTATCATACCGACATTAATGTATATTATGAGATTTTTTAATACTTAAGACACATTTATTATTCAATGTTTTACTACTAAAATTAAATATACTTATACTTGTGTTTATTTTAATATCAATATGAAAAATATTTATAATTGGTATTAAAATATTCATACTGTTACTTTGTTTCCGAGGCTTGAATTTTATTAAATTTTTAATCGCAGAAATTAATAATTCAACACGTGCTTTTATTTAGTGCCAAATTTTGTTAGATATTTTATATGTTTAAAATAAATGTTTTGTTAGTCAATATTTCTGAGTTGTAACAATTAAATTAAATACTCAGTACAGAGCATAGCATTTTAACAGTAAAGTAATTCAGTGAATAAACACCCAGACAGATTATTTATTTATTCATAAATGTTACTGAAATGATTTTGTATGTACAATGGCATTTAGTTGTAGAAATCCGGGTTTTCAGTCAATAGCCTAGTATTTTCCATCTGTTTCATAAATATAAACGAATATTATGTTTTTTTATTACGTATTATTTTTCTAAGTCTTCCTTTTAAAGCAAAGGTCACAGAAAATATTAATTTAAGAGACGATTACGATTAAAAGCATGTATGAAAACAGAAATTTATAAACACAAAACTGATAATTCTATGACAATATAATTAGTTGAAAAAATAATAATTAAGTAATAAGCAGTACTAAAGACAAGTAGAGAACAATAGAGAACGTAAAAGCGCCAATTACAAAATACGAGGCTCGCGGCGTTGTATAGAGCTCTCTGTTAACTTGCCTCTTTGTAGTCTATATTTTGAATTGAACCAGAGCACTACCATACACTTTTTCAAATGCACATGTCTATTATAGCTCAAATAATCAATTGTTTTGTATATACATATATTTCTGGTCTAACTAATAAATATTTGCCATAACGTGCCAGATACAGTAGCATAGTACATAATTTAAGACGCAGTACGTACAGACAAATATAAAAGTGTTAATACGTTCGGTTCCACTTACTCCTATGTAATTTTCTCCTAAAGAAACTATACAGTCAAGGGCATAAAAATATATACATTCCCAGTTTCAAAAATATGTGTACGCTCTTACACCTTAGAAGTTAGACAATAAAGTCGTGTTCACATATTTTTGAGCCATTCGTCTGGATCGATATGTTTGTCTTCGACTGTACCTACTTAAAAATGAGTAAAGTAGGTCAGATTATTGTGTCCGCTTTAATAGCTGACGTAGATGGCGCTGTACTGTCCTGTATATGGGTATCTAAGTTGTCAAGCACTTTTCTATTTCTATGCTAATTTCGTTTCCACAAAACTTATGGCGCCGTACAGCGCCGTCTATCTACGTAAGTTTAATTTGCTTTGAAAAAAAACTCACTATTTTAAACATCTTTAAGAATAAAGTTTCTTTGAATGAAGAAAGATATTTTCTATCCTAGCGAAGTGTTTGTGTTCTCATATTTCGCATTCCTTATATAAGCCTGCATATAGGTCGTCTGGTTAAAAAAAACCCTATGGCAATAAGTTCGCCTTTTCTAAATATTTTTTATTAAATAAAAGTATAATGTAGGTGGCGCCGAACGTCTTAAATATACATTAGCTTTCCAAAACGTCCGCTAGACGTAGTGAGTAGACATGAAATGTAAAGTTTTGAACCATTTTATTGATCCACTGCCAACTTTTGTAATTAACAGTAGATTTTTATTATTTACTGTAACTTTTATACACGACTCCATGAAATAAAATAGACTTCGTTAGCATTTACGTAAGTGTAACCTATTATGTGTATTTATATGTACATATAACATTTACACTGTATTTGTTCTTATACATAATAAAAATGTTTAGTACCGAATCGGTTTTTTATTACATACCAATCTTACCATTATTTGTTGATGCCAACCAGAAAACAAAGTTTTTTGTGTTAGGTCACCAGTAAAATAGCTTGTAGCCCCGTACTCGTCACTATTACATTATTTATAAACCTTAATGTGACTCGCTACGCTCGCGATTCTGCTATATCATTTGAGTTTTATGAGTCGATAGTTTGAGAAATCGGGACTCGATATTAGCGTCAAAAACCAACTAGCTCAAGTTACTATTTTTGTTCTACTTACTTTCCACCATTTTTCTTTTTGATCGGGTATTTGCGGGTAAATAAATTAAAAGAATATATTATTTGTTATATTTATTTAGACTATACACGATTTCGTATTAATTTGTAAAAATGTCACACTATACATAAACATAATTTTAAATACAATAAATGCAGAAGAAATAACAGTCTTTATCAAATACATGTCTTGTCATTTTATATTTTTGCATCTGCTATGCTAAGTACATTTTTGTGAAATTTATAATATTTTGAGCGAAATTTGCTTGGTTTAAATGGTTATTTTACGTGGATAGGTTTTTAAATAGTATTGTTATTGGAATAATCTCATCCTATATAAAATAATACGGTTAAATTATCCTACATGAAGTAAATCATAATAATAGTAAAGGAATCATACATTTTTACATTATAATTTAATTGTCATTGGATTAACTTGCGCGGGGTCCCAGTTTTCGTAAGCACGCCAGACCCTGAAACAAAAATAAAGTTCAATAATTGCATCCTTACAGATTTTAATGGTAGTCGGGAACGAGAATAAGACCATTGATATTTAGGAAATTGTGTTTGGGGTTTTTAGAATTGACTCGATGAGTATTAGTAGCCTGTGGAAAGATAAGTACAGTCAGCGATAAAACCTTGTACTAAAAATATATTTTTGTCAAAAACTTATTTCAACTTATTTAGGTACGGTTTCATTCACTATTATTTTTAATCGCCAACACGAATCCGAAACATGTCGCCAAAAGCGACTAAAAATGATAGTGAGCGATACGATAGTTTAATTTCGAAAAACTTATTTGTATAGATAAATTCATTTTGATTTGACAAATGGCCTTCCCCATCCCAGAATATTTTAAGTAATACCTGTTCCTGATACTCGGCCCTCGAGAGCCAGAAGTTGTCCCTGTTCTTGCAGACCTCGGCCAGCACGGCGCCGCCGATGAACACCATGTCCTTGCGCCGCGGCGGGTCCTCTATGCGGATCTTGAATTTCTGCAAGTATGACGTAAGAGCGTTACAGCTCTGATTTCCTAGGAAAGCGGTGCCGTCATAGCGGCCGTAATATTACGGACGCAAAAAGATGACCGTCTTTACGGTAACGACACGTGGAAAGTTCCACGGCCATAATAACACACCGTCGGCCACCAATCATTTATTCAAATCTCATGGTACAGAAGGTGCATTTTAAATTTCGTCGTCCTCGCTGCGCCAGTTGGAGATGGAACTCATTTTGCACGTCGGCCCGGTCAAAAAAAACCCCAATACCTATAATATAATGATAGAAATGGCTTCATCGCTATCAAATAAAACGTTCACGAAACACGAAACTAACGACACCGTCAAGATGGCCGTCATGCAAATGGCGGCACCGCTTTTTGGCTAAATACATGCCTACATGGTACTCCGTAGTTAGCAATTTATAGCGGAATTTACAAGTAAATTTGTGGGCCAATCCCGGCGGCACTGCAATGCCGGGCCGACCCGTGACGGGAGTGGAGCGAGCCCCGAACATCCCGTCGGTTTACAAAAATCAGTTTAATATACTGGTCCCTCAGTGAGGGAACTTTCAGATATTAAGCTGAAAAGAACAGATACTACACTTTGATCTTAGCCAAAAGGCCGAGAAGCGATAACATGACAAAATTGTTCGAAAAGGGACATTGAATCAGGAAAAATCTTAACACCGCGATGTACGATTTCCACTGGAGTAGCGCAGCGACATCTAGCGGCAAATTGAGTAAACCAGTTACACTGGCGCGCCCAATCAATTATGCACCTTATGCTAAGGAAATAAGATATAAAATCAAAAGCACTAACCGCGAGTTTATCCGTGTCGTTCCTTAGTACACGCTCTAGGTAGAGCTGCTTTATCTCGCGTTCTAGCCTCGAGGGGAGGCCGGGGTACATAGTTGAGCCTCCGGACAAGACGATGTGCTTGTATAACTCGTTGCGCATGTCTATGTCCGCCGCCTGCAATTTTTTATTTTATTTTATTTTTTTATTGAGTAAGCAAACAAAAGTTACAATCAAACAAAACAAGTACGGAGTGGGGTGAGTATATTTAGGTCAAACTGGGGTATGTAGATCATTTTGGGTAGGAACATCTGTTCAAGCCCACAATCTGCCTGATATTCCGAAAAGCCTAATCTCAAAAACAGATTCACAATCACATCGGTTCACGGGTACCACAATATAATCCGGTTTAAGGTTTAAGTCATGCTACTCGTCACTAGAGGGCGCTAGCAGAACTTAATTTGAACATTAAAGAATCTTACTACTCGCCAATAGAGGGCGCTAGTAGTACTAACCTGAATAGTGTTGAAAACAAGCTCGGCGATGCCTTGTCCCTCCACATTGATGAGATGCGGTTGAAACAGCGCCTCCGGTGCTTCAAACCGCTCGCCACCAACTTTGATGACGCGCCCATCTGGTAACTAGAGATAAATACAAAAACTTAGGAGTCCGGGAGACTTGAACAATTATATTAAAGATAAGATAAGATAATCATTTATTGCCTAATTATAGGTTGTTTTCTTAATTTCTAGCAGGGTATATTAAATATATCAATAACGGGTCACTCACGTGTTTTAAGTCGAAAACGCTCGACATGTTTCACTCCGTACCGAGGAGCGTCATCAGGAGCTTGCGTCGACGGTGACGGACCGGCGCAGACTGCGGGCCGCAGCCCTCCGCCCTCCTCGCTCCTCGGTACGGAGTGAAACATGTCGAGCGTTTTCGACTTAAAATACGTGAGTGACGCGTTATTAATATATTTAATATGTCTGTGTCTCACGGAAGTTTTGTTATTAAAATTGTCTAGCAGGGTATACTTACAACATAAGGCTCGACTAACACGGTGGTCTCCCAAGCCAATCTTTGTTCCTGCTCGATGTTGTAGCCGATGTAACACAGCTTCTCTTTCATCATTCGGACCGTTTCGAAGTCGGCAGAGTGGTTAAACGCATAGCCACGAAGGAGGAGCAACTGAAACAAGTAAAATGTTTAAAATACGATGGCGGTTTTTAGGGAACCTTCTAATGTTTAGGAAGTCTGCTATGAATGTAGGCCATGCCAACTGGGCCCCATTTTTTGAAACGATACGATTTGACAGTTCGTGGACTAATAATATTAGTTTAATACCGTTCGAGAAATGGGCCCCTGGGTGTAGCCGCCGTGCAGGTCTCGACGACTCAAATAAAACTTCGATCTGAAGTAAACATATAATCTTCAATAGGTACTGGTTACCAAGGGTTCCTTGACAAAACGGTTAAGTGCTCTAGCAAAATTGAACGTTAAAAAAGGTGTTTTAAATTTAGGTGCAGACCTAAGCCCTCCAACGTATACACGTAGGAGGGCTTAGGTCTCTGCACAATACGGGCTTACGTACAATACGGCCGGTCAACTCTACTGTCGTGGGTGTAAAAGAGGTTTTAAGAGCAAGTTTGGCCTGACCAGCCACACAAGAGCTCATGAGAGGAAAAAGCCTTGATTGTTGAGGTCGCCGTCATCGAAATCGATGTGGAGGACTATACTATATATATGTTGTCGAAATGAATAAAGTTTTTATCTATCTATCCATCTATACACAACCTACCTTGATGAGATACCGCGTAATATCCCTGCCGGCTATATCCAGCCGCCTCGTGAGGTGAGGCAAGGCGAACTCCTCGTACACCGGACATATGTGAGTGACCCCGTCCCCCGAGTCCACCACCACCCCGGAGATGAGGCCCTGGGCGTAGAGGGTCAGCACCGCTTGGATGGCGATGTAGGCGCTGTCGAAACCGTATTTTTCGAACATCACCTGTAAGTAAATAAAGTACCGTAAAGCGGGGTGGCTTTGAAATGTAGGGGCGACTTTGAAATTTCAGTTTTTTTTTTAAAGTAGGTGACCGGTATTATATACAGGGTGGCTAAAAAATAAGTGCATGTCCGTTGCCAGGGAGGTTTTGGGATTATACGGAGCGACTTTTACTAGGAGACCAACCACGAAATCGCGAAAAGAAAAACACGATACAGTTGAAAGAACTTTTTTTTCTCATTTACCCCCCAAAAGTGGCCCCCACGTTTAAAATTCATTTGTGCCATTTTCAACCAAAAGGGTACTTATTGTCGGTTGTCAATAAGGCGCTATTTCCACATAGCTTCAATTCGAAATCAACCTTAACGACAAGCGACAATGTGGTACCTTTTGGTTGAAAACGTCACATTTGTTTACGTTACATGTCCGTCTTTGGATCACAAATTTACATATGTGTACCAAAATTCAGCTGGTCTAGTAGTTTGGAGAAAATGGACTGTGACGCCTGTGACAGACGAACAGACAGACAGACAGCCGCACGAGTGATCCTATAAGGGTTCCGTTTTTTCCTTTTGAGGTACGGAACCCTAAAAAAAAATTGGCACAAATCATCATCATCATCGTATATTTAATAGTAAGACTCTTGTCAGTGGAGCAATTTCCATGTTTCGCGGTCCTCTGCCTTCTCTTTGACAGCCTGATACGACACGACGTTGAGTTTTTCCTTTATTTGATACCATATACCTTTTTGGCATATACCTTTTTAGGGTTCCGTACCCAAAGGGTAAAAACGGGACCCTAATACTAAGACTCCGTTATCCGTCTGTCTGTCACCAGGCTGTATCTCACGAACCGTGATAGCTAGAGAGTTGAAATTTTCACAGATGATGTATTTCTGTTGCCGGTATAACAACAAATACTAAAAATAAAATAAAATAAATATTTAAGTAGGGCTCCCATACAACAAACGTGATTCTTTTGCAGTTTTTTGCGTAATGGTACTGAACCCTTCGTGCGCTAGTCCGACTCGCACTTGGCCGGTTTTTTTACTAAAAAAAAGTTGTGTTACATATATTATACAGTGGTAGCAAAATATATAACCAATAGTTTATTAAGAGCTCTACATTTTAAAATGAAAATCTCATTTTCCGAAAAAAGTGACTAGACATGTTCTTTCCGTGTACCCTTCATATACCTTTTTTTAATTTAATAGTTATTTAAAGATTACAGGAGTACCTCGATCATCTTCTCCCGGTTCTTAGTCGGGTTCATGGGCGGCTCTGTGAGCAGTATCTTAGTATCAGCCGGTTCCACATTCATCTTGCTGGGCCCGAACGTGTAATCCCACACGTGACACATGTCCTCCCAGTTACGGACCACCTGAAACGGATACATGTTTTATACGTTTGAGAGAGAGATGGAAGATTCTCTGTGTACAGTGACGTCTGAAAATATCGATACGGACAATAAGGTGGTGTATACATATTTTTGGCACTTTTTCCGCATCGATATTTTCTGGCGTGACTGTACGTAGACAATTTTTACAGTATTTCCGAGGGGGACAGCGCGTACGCAGTCCCCACTACCAAAAATAACGCGTCCGAGTTATCCGCATTAGGGATAATCGCAAGGGTCAACCCGACCGCAGTGCAATGGGAGGGTCTCGCCCTGGGGGAACCGCCTGAGTGATCACGGTGTCCCCTACGCCAGGTAAGTATGACTACACTTCTGTATGGCGAGGGGGTCATTGAATCGGGAAAAATCTTAACACCGCGAAGTAGGAATCGACGCGGACGGTACAGCGCCATCTAACGGGGAATTCGGTAACTAAAACGTTCAGGTGTTTGGTGTGGTGATGCTACCACGGGTAATTTATTTTATTATGTATGCACGGATAATTTATTTATATTTATCTCAGGTTACGTATTTTCTCGGATTATAGTCGTTAGGTTAATGTTTTAAAGACATCCAATTTATTAAAATAAACTAAATAATATACCGCATAGTCCACATACCCCGACCTTACGGCAATAAATTACATACTTTACATACACGCTACCTACATATTTAGGCACTAGTATTTTTTAGAACCAAAATTTTGCTTGTACCAAAGATAGATATAACTCCGTAATAGATGGATACAGTCTAAGGAAAAAACGTGCCTCGAAAATCAAGAAAATTTGATTCTCGATCAGAGGTCGCTACTAGCTTTGGCCTACTGCCGTATAGATGGCGTTGACGGTTTCGTTTGTTATTTAACAATTTTAACGCATATCAGTGAAAGAACATGGGTCAAAATCATAAAAATAATTAATGCAAATAAAAACAATCATTTATCCATATTTAAATACATTTTATCGTATTTTTATAAATCTTCATTTTTAGTTTTAAGGTGTGTCGATAGATGGCAGTGAATTTACTGGGGTTACAAAATTTACTATGACAGTACCGCTCTATCTTATTATATCCCCTTTGCTTGTACATACATAATTTCACCTAAGCAGTATATTTTTATTTAAATAGTAATTTTTTTATATCCATATTAGGCGCAAATTATACAAATACGGCGTAAGGTGGAGGCGCGGCGCAACATGATGCCGCTTCAAAACGTTTTCATACAAAATGTACGTATAGGCGACGTGTCGTGATTAAACTCAAGCGCCGCGGCTTAGGCACGCTCTTCCTTGCGCCGTCTCTGTATAATTTGCGCCTTACAAACTGAATGCCCTGATATTTAAGGGTACTATTAAGTCTATTAATAATAAGTTCTGTACTTACTCCATTTTCCATGGGATAACTGACTTCGAGCATAGACCTGAGTTGAGACGCTTCATCTCCCACCATCAAATCCTGGAACGGGAATCACATCAATTAGAGTACAGCCAAATAAGGGATAGGAACAAACGACACGCTCAGTTAATGCAAGTCTGAAAAACGACACAAAAAATAAGGAGAAATTGTTGCTGCTGTCTAAGGTAAATATTCAATAATACTTGATTCTCTACTTATTTTATTTGTGACCTCCTGCAAGCATTTGGGGTCTCCGGCAAGCTCGGTTCTCCATACAAACGTAGTTCCGCTCTCATTTTAAAACGAGTAGCTAATTTTGTCTAAAACTTTCTGCTTACAATAAGGATAAGGATAAGGTTTATCTATGTCTGAAATAAGTTTATGTAGCTTCAGATACCATAGTTAAAAAAATACAGCGAATTTACGTTTTTCATACAAAAACTTGTTTTTGCTCCATTTCGTTTGTTTTATAAACTGGAGCTATATAAACTAATTTCAGACCTAGATATACCTCATGTCATTGTATGTTCAAAGTATGTACGTTTGTATGGGAAGGTGAAATTCGGCCGAGCTTGCCGGGGACTCTTGACTTAACCGCGCGTCCCTAGGGCCTAACGCGAACCACTTTGTTCGTTCGTTCGTTCTCTCTATCGCTCGAATAAGCAAGAGCGGTAGAGAGGCAAATAAAGAAATTTCGATTTTCACGTTAGTTTCCAACTCAAACAGCAGCAACATAAGTGAAAGAATTTGTTATTTGTTATATAGGCTATGCAAACTATAGTACAGATTATAGAAAACATATAAAAATTCACAAGCTAAGTTTAGTTGCTTGTGTTCACACTACTGCCAGTTATGTTTTAATGTTTTAATGTAATAATTTATATTCTTACTAGCCTTTGCCCGCGACTTTGTCTGCGTGGAGTTAGTAATTTGGGTAGCTTATTTTTTATCCAATCTGCTTTTTATCGATTCCCCATACTTCCACCCCCCCCCCCCCCTCTTTTCAACCCCTTACAGGATGACTTTTGGGATAAAAACTACCCTATGTCCTTCCCCGGGACTCAAACTATCTCTATACCAAATTGCAACTAAATTGGTTCAGCGGTTTAAGCGTGGAGATGTAACAGACAGACAGACACACTTTCGCATTTATAATTTACTAGCTTTTGCCCGCGACTTCGTCTGCGTGGACTTAGTAACCGCAGCCGCGCCTGGAAAAATTCTCATAGCAATCTAAATTTGAGCATATTATGCACACAAATTAGCAAGCACTTCGTTAATTATCTCAATTTCACCCCGCTTTTTACTTTCTTAGGGGATGATTTTCAGGATATAAACTATCCTATGTCCTTCTCAGGGACTCAACCTATCTCTATGCCAAATTTCATCTAAATCGATTCGTAGTATGGATATACCATTTTAAATATTCGCATTTTGAACACATATTAAATGAATTAAATCATAATTTTTAGCGGGCCTATCGCGGCCTATTTATATTGTTTAGATACCGTTATAAAATGTATTGTTCAACAAAAATCTTTGAATCTTGATTGTGCATGACTGATGCCCCAGCATAATGAAATTCGCAATAGACCCGTTAAAAATTATGATTAATATGAATTAAATTTACGTTCCATAAAGAAATTTAATTTAATAATTGATAACAAGGAAATACAATACCGTGTATACGGGTTATTAAACTATATCCTTTTAGATGACCAACCATTAGGATAAACTAATATTAAAATATATACAAGCCAAAATATAGTATTTAAATGGCAATAGCGTGTCTCAATAAAGTCTAAAGGGGCCCACTCTGGCACATATCGGCCTGTCAGTTGTTCGGAACTGTCAAATCTTTGTTCTAACTGACAGGCTGATATCCGGTGGACTGGTAATCAGTAGCCCCCTTAAAGTTGCTGTCTAAAAAGAAATCCCTAAAAGCAGGCCACGGAAGCACTATGTCTAATCTGTACATGTCTATGTGCCTGTACTGATACCTTTACCTGAACAACTTCGGGACCAAACGTCTGCGAGCGTGAAACGTCAACATTTGTGCCATTCTCAACCAAAAGGGTACTCATTGTCGGCCGTCAATAAGGCGCTATTTCCAATTCAATCAAGTCTAAAGGATTAAGATCTGGGCTAAAGGAGGGCCAATCTTCATGCCGTATAAAGTCGATTTTATTGGAGGCGAGCCAGGCTTCAATTTGAAATAAACCTTATCGAATAGCGACAATGTGGTACCTTTTGGTTAAAAATGTCACATTTACACATACATAGTTACTTACATAAAGAAAAGACCAGATAGGTGTACTATGAAAGTTTATGGAATGGAAAAATGATGTCTCTTTATTACTCTACTAGCTTTTGCCCGCGACTTCGTCTGTGTGGAGTTAGTAATTTGGATAGCTTATTTTTTATCCAATCTGCTTTTTATCGGTTTCCCATACAAACTTCCACCCCCCTTTTCACCCCCTTAAAGGATGATTTCTGGGATAAAAACTACCCTATGTCCTTCCCCGGGGCTCAAACTATCTCGTGGGGTCGTGCACGCAAAGGGACGTCAACTTGTGCCAAGCAGAATGGAGCCGACTTTGCACGAAGTGAGAAGTTTCGCACCCCTGCTACAAGTTGGATTTTTTTCACACAAATACATGTTTTAACACATAAAACATTTTGTTAGCTCAGAAACACAACTGTTATTTTCAGAAACACATGCTTAATACTTTACGGACTCACTCCTATAGTAATGTCACGTAACTGCAAAATTAAATTTATACTTAAAACATAAATAGTAAATAAAAATATGGTATCAGCCAGATTGGATGAACAAAGGTGCTAATGTAACTAAAGTTGTGCCATTCTCGAGAATGTCCTCCGGATGGGAAATATTCTCAAGCAAGAATGTTTTCCATACAAAATGGAGAATGTTCTCAAGAACGCAGCGACTGTAAACACAACCCAGCGACACAATCAGAATAAGTAAAGCAAAAATTAACAGTGTAAAAAAAATTTTTTTTTTCTTATGCAGAATTTTTTGGATTATGAAGTCACAATGAGGCTTGAATTATAGATTTTTTTTTATCTGGCCTATTGAAGGGTTACAAAATATATAATGGAAGTTAAATCATCAAATAAGGTTCAATAATAATAATAAAATGATAATATTTTTCCTTAACAACAACTTAATGCACAACTTCCTGAACATGAATCATTAATTCAGTCACTGCTAGTTTAGTTCATGTAACTTATATTATATGTTTATATTTTTATAGTATAATAATACGTTTTATGCACACTTGCAGTGAGAATATGCATATTAAGATTGGGGGTATGCAATGAACAACTGTAAACACTAATCAAGCTATTTGTTTTTTTAAAAATAACACAAAGTGCAAAATTGTAGTTTTAAAACAGTGTAAACCAGAGAGCATGATAACTTGATATTCATAAATAAATATTAGACAAAATTTTTGGCACATACCTTAACATCAATATCACCAATTTTGTTCTCCGCCCGAATGATAGGCCTGCCCACCATCGACGGGAAAATGAAAGCCGGAAAATTACTTCCTGCGTAGCCGCATTTCACAAACTAAAAACCAACAGAATATGAGGATCTGATGATTCAGTGATATCACTACAATCGCAGAACGGAACACAAAGTATTTCGCCGTTACTTACACCGGTGCCGTTGTCGCAGACGATCACCTTCCTGCCTTGGTCGTCCATTGTTGAGATTTTATATAAATATCACCGGATTTCTTGTAAATATACTGCCAAATATGATAAAATAAACGAAACTATACCAATGCCACCCGCACCGAACCCGTTTCACTTTTTTTTAATGGTATCTGACAAATCCTTTAAGATACGAAAGTGTTATACAGTAACAGACTTAAAATAGCTATGATAAAGTGCATATTTGCGTATCATTATATGACACACCTCGTATTGCCACATATTGCCAGATCTAAAAAACTAACATCTGATGTCAAATAAGACTTGCACAAGGAGCTTATAGCTTAAGCATGTTGAACAAATGTTGAACATGTTGAAGCAAACTTTATGACATTTATTTTGCGCTTGTTATTATACTTCGCCTCTGTTCAATAATATAAACAAGCACGAAGGTTCAGTGTTTGCTCCTAGTGCAATCCTAGTTCAAGGACAGATATATCTGTAAAAATCGGACCCTTGGTTGCTAGCTGTCACTGTCAAATCAGTAACTGTTCTTGTACTGTCAATGTCATGCTGTGTGTGTTCTGTGTTCTTATAAACCACAACGCACGTGTTGTATTGAGAAAAATATAGTTTGAATGTGTTTTACAACGATATAACTAAAAATGAAGCATAAAAGATTCGAGGAGAATATATTAGTTGACGAGGCATACACAAATTACGGTGCAGAGGATAAAAATGCCGACCATAAAAAGGGAGCTGGCATCGCAAAGAATTTTGCTGAAAGTCTCGAATATGGAGAGAAAAAGAAGTGGTATCAGCAGGTAACTCATATTAGCGCATACTTATAAAATTAATTTTATCACACAATATGGAAATTTGAAGGATTTAAATTTAAAAGTGGAAAAATTACTGCCTTGGATGAGACTTGAACTCACGGCCTCTGGATCGATACTCCAGCGCTCTGCCAACTGAGCCACCAAGACCTCATCCATAGTCAGCAAATCTTCCCACTATATGGGTCTAGGGGACCCTAGCGACATCTACCGTAAGAGTGTTACACTTCTTAAACGGCCACCGGAGTTCCAAGTCATATTGGAAATTCACCAGTTACGATGTGCTACCCATTCTAAATTAATTTTGAAGGATTTAAGTCGAAAAAAAACGAAATACTACTATCAGGAATGACGACTTACATACATTTTTTCAGATGCCAGACGAACCAGCTACAATAAGTAAGACATTAAGCCAGGATATGATAGAGGAAATGAGGAAAGAGGCAAGCAGTGCCTTACATGGCGACACTTTAGCATATGAAACTAGTAAGTTTAAAATTCTATTTTTGAAACTGGTGTCACTGGTGTCAGCCACAAGTTAACCTGTCCGATCCCACGACCCGAAAACATAAGCCCCCGAGCCGAAGGTTTTCAAGGTAGCGAAAGATTTGGAAATTTTATTTACGCTGCATATTTGGGCCCTTGGGATCGAACAGGTTAATGGTGCTGGTTTAACTCCTGCTCTGGGCAATTTTTCTTTCATATATGAGATTTTTTTTATTTTTTATTTAATAAGCAGGCAGGCAGTTATGGCAACTGATATGGCCTGTATCCAGTAGTCATAAAGATATATAGTTATCATGAACGAGTATTAGATGTAGTGTTATGTTTGTCTAATTTATTTTTAAACTGGTTGTCTAATTTTAGTTTCAGTTTTTAAGTTTCTGAATAATTATTTCAGAATCAAGCAAAAATGGTTCATCTGACCACCAGTGGGCCCGCACTTTACTGAACAAAGGAGCCATTGGAGACAGAGTCGCAGCAGCTACTATTTTAATTCAGGTAAAATTGTAATAATTTCTATTTACAGTGATTTATTTAAGTTTTATTTCGCTTTCGGCTCTTTAATAAAGTCTCATCTTTAGCGTTATTAACCTAAGCTAAGATGGTTAAAGCAGGAACAATTTTTATATAGATTTTTGTACATTAACCCGCCTGTTGCTGTCTCTATCGCACAGGTATAATTATGTGCATGTAAAAAAATACGCAAGTAAGTATAACGGGTTATCACTGACCGACTAGCACGTTATCTTTTCGCAAATTAGCAAAGTAATATTTTGGTATTAATCAATAAAGTTTAAATAAAAATATTCATCAGTACAGTTTTTACTCACTATTATTTTTAGTCACTTTTGGCGACATGTTTCGCATTCTTTGGGAATCCATCCTCAGGCACGAGTGTCCGCGGTGGTTGTTGTTGTATTTTGAAATATGTCTCACGATAGTTTAAGTGCGAAAGTTTAAATAAATAAAAATAATTAACAAAATTCCTTTTTTGTATTTTTGATACACCGGAACAGCTAGTTTTGGCAGTTTTATAGGTTTTATTTCCACTGGCATCACTGTTATATAAGTTATATTTTGTGGTGGTTTTTAATTTAGGGTTATTTTTTGGAGGGTTTTATTGTGTTGTATTGTATTCTTTATTGCAGATAACAAGATCCATATTACATTAAAAAATCACGAGCATAATTAAAATAACAATAAATAGGTACATTAAAAAAATATTTTAAAAATATTTTTTTTTAATTAAATTTAAATTGAAAACTTTCGCGTTTTGAACACATATTAAATCACATTTAAACCTGTGTCGAAACGTCGGTAAATAAAGTTAACAAATTAAATTCGCGATAGACCCGATTTTAAATGTGATTTAATCAATTAAAATGTCCGTCATAAAACAAATAAAAAGGCACATTAAAAAATTCAACAATTAAACAAATACAAATTAAATATTAATAATGTCAAAAATTCCGTCAAGTCAACTTACTACATGAAGGCTATTCCAGTGTCTCGCTATGGGGAAGTCTAAATTGCTACCGATTAGCCGGGTCCACACATAGCGAGCATACGCGCGAGGCAATTTCCTCACGGACAAAACGGCCAGTGTAGACGTGCATCGCGCGCGCGCTGCCTCGGAGGCACGTCTACACTGGCCGTTTTGTGCGCGAGGAAACGCGCGCGACGCACGTCTATACTGGCAGTTTTGTGCTCGAGGAAATTGCCTCGCGCGTATGCTCGCTATGTGTGGACCCGGCTATTTATGATTTGCTGAAATTATAAAGTTAAATGTATTTTCAGGACAACCCTATTTACAACATGACAGCGCTAAGGAACTTAGTGAATAATGTGAAACCAGCCAAGAAGAAGGACGGTCTTGTCATTATTGGTAAGGGATCAATAATTTATTTTGTGTTCAACCTTCTCAGATATTACGGCTTAGCTTTAGCAAACCCATCCAACCTGCATAGTTGTGAAATACCACACTCATGTTTGATTAAACTGTATTCCACCAAAACCATTTTCATGTAAATTGTTGCCAAGACGCGACTCGTCCAAACACGTCTTAACAAATAATCTCATAATTTTAAACGAACACGGGACTTAATCGCGTAAAAAACTTACTTTTATTTATGGCCTGACGTTTCGAACGTGACGTTACGTTCGTGGTCACAGGCAGACTGGCGAGGAATTGTATGAGCATCTTGCTGCGCGGGTTTTGCGAACTACCCGCACTTGATCGTGATTGCTACGCTACTTGTACTCGTACGCTAGGGTTGTCACTGCCTACACACAACACTCACGACATCCGATGGTATGTGTGGGATGTTTTTTGGCCTTTACATGAAGACGAAATCCCCTTTCGCTCACGTCACGTCACGTAACGTCAGGCCATAAGTAAACGTGATTTTTTTACGCGATTAAAGCTCTTGCTAGACGGTCGCCGACAAGCCCCTCGGACCGCGTGGCCTTGGTCTGGACGGACCGATGTAGACAGTTGTTTTCAACAAAATTTCATACAAACACTATCAAGGTCAGACGGTCTGAAGGCTTGTCAGCGACCGTCTAGAAATAGAAATAGAAATAGAAATAATTTATTCGTTAGCACACACAAATAGAAAATTATACAAAACAGAGAAACATAAATAAAAAGAAAAAGTGCCACGAAATGGTCTCACCTCAGCATGTTGCTGGCGACTTCCAGCGCTGATCTTCCGGTGAGACCATCCGGTGAAACAATCACGACAGGTAACAAAAAAAACAACAAAATTAATATATAATATAACATACAAAAGACAGAGACAGAGATAAGTTAAAAATACATATTACAATAAACGCTATCACCACGTACAGCTGTTATATCCGGCCGAACTCAGCTTGGCCGTACATTATAGCTAGCGCCATGCGGCAGATACGTAAACTAAACTAAAATTACAGCTAAGACAGGTCGATTTTATCAGAACTTCTCTTTGATAAAAAAAAAAAAAACAATACTGTATCAATCTAAATTTGACTGCTTTAGTGCTTTAGTCTAGCACACGCTTTAGTCCCGTGTTAGTTTAAAATTATGAGTGAAAATCGTGTTAACCTCTCGAAAGCCGGAACGCGGACCCACCAGCAGGCATTGAACTCTTATCAACTAATTAGAATTTCAATACCCACTGCGCGGTTCCACGTTCCGGCGTTCGAGAGGTTAATGTACTACGCTATCTGTTAACTCTGCCATTTCATGTGATGTTGAATAAAAATGTTCTATGTCTATGTTAGTTTAATTTTTTTTTCATAGTAAACACATTTTATTCTACTTTTATAAATACTATAAATTTGCATCATGCTTATATAACTTAAACTATGAGACTTAAAATATATTTATATATTCCCATAATTTATTCCAAATGTTAAAAACTAAAACAAACACGTACACATAAAACTAAAGAAAAACCAATATAACAAGTAGTCTAGTCTGACGACACCATAATTATAGCTCGCACTGTCAAAAAGTTATCAGATCTCATGTAGAGCCGAGCTCCGAACTCTACAAGCCCACAATCTCTTTACCTTAGTCTAAATATGTGGCTTGGCTCGTCAAAAATTGTACAACAGAAAAGTAATTAACACAGTGAATAAATTTCTCACCTTACGCCCATGTGACGGTAGCAAAAGATTAGTTATGGCAAAGATAGATATAGATGGATACAGTCTAAGGAAAATAGATGGATACAGTCTAAGGAAAAAACGTGCCTTTTATTCTCGATCAGATGGCGCCACTAGCTTTGGCCTACTCTCGTATAGAGGGCGTTGACGGTTTCGTTTGTTATTTATAATTTTAACGCATATCCGTCAAAGAACATGGGTCAAAATCATATAAAAATTATTAATGGAAATAAAAAAATCATTTATCCATATTTAAATACATTTTAACGTATTTTTATAAATCTTCATTTTTAGTTTTAAAGTATGTCGATAGATGGCAGTGAATTTACAGTGGTTACAAAGTTCACTATGACAGTACCGCTCTATCTTATTATATCCTCTTTGGTTATGGTATACATTCCTTTACAGATGCACTCTCCGAGCTCCTGATCACAGACCTTTTAATCCCAGACGTGAAACTTCGTACATTCGAGCAGCATGCGTTAGGACATGTTGATGAAATGACATCAGGCAATAAGCAAGCGCGCCGGAACATTCTGAAGCTCTGGTTTTATGAGGACCAACTTAAAGAGCTGTATGGAAGTAAGTTATTTCTTTAGCAGGCAGTCTTTCTGGTGGCTGTCATGTTGTACCTAATAACAATAGCATAAGAACCATTGTACCATTTTTAATGCAAAATATCTGGGCGACCGAGCTTTGCCCGGAGAACATAAATTTCCAAATTTCCAATTTTACATTAAAAGTTTTTGCGTATTGTTAGTAATTTTCTTATAGCTAGTAGTTAGTGTTAAGTTTATGTATGTTATTTACTAATTTAATTTAGTTTGGACCCCACTTTGAGTGGAGGCCTCCTCCAATTCTCTCCATTTTTCTTTCCCTGCAGTTATATTTAAATTTTCAATGTTTTCTCTGTTTTAATGTCATTTTGTAGTGTTCTGCGTACAGGTTCTTCATTTGTTTTGAAATTGTTTTTTTGTTTAAGTTTCTATTGTGTAGTTTTTTGTTGTTTAGTTTCGCTGGGATTACTAAGTTAGAGTTTTGTTGCGCATGATTTGTTTGTGGTTCTTTCGTTGGAGGGTTGCGGTCATAATTCCCCACGATGACCGCTATTCGTCTTGGGGAAGGAGAACATAAAAACTCATAAATGCTGTTTTCCCAGACATAAGACCTAGCTAGATCGATTTTTCGCCCCCGAAAACTCTCATGTAGCAAATTTCGTCAAAATCGTTAGAGCCGTTTCCGAGATCCCCTAAATATATAAATATATACATAGATAGATAGATATATATAAGGATTGCTCGTTTATAGGTATAAGATAAGAAAAAAATGAAATGCAGTAGTCAAGTGAGCTAGGTAATTTGATCTTCACATGTTTATTTTGACAGGTAATTTTTAGGGTTCCGTACCCAAAGGGTAAAAACGGGATACTCAGACTCCGCTGTCCGTCTGTCTGTCTGTCACCAGGCTGTATCTCATGAACCGTGATAGCTAGAGTTGAAATTTTCACAGATGATGTATTTCTGTTGCCGCTATAACAACAAATACTAAAAAGTACGGAACCCTCGGTGTGCGAGTCCGACTCGCACTTGGCCGGTTTTGAATAGCTACTGACTGAACTGGCGCTATAGGCTCGGCGAACTATGTATTACTTCTTCCTTCTACTAATTCCTGATGTAAAATTGTTTTTAGGTGGCTTGGGACACTTTACAATAAAATCATGTCATGGTAGCACCAGTTAAGGAACAATATTCCGTTTAACTAACTTAGCGGTTTCACTCACGTATTTTTATTCACTCGCGCGACATGTTTCGGAGAGCCTAGGTCTCCATTTTCAAGCACTAACAGTGCCTGAGTGAGTAGTGGTCACGACGGGTGACGGAATATTCCGTTATTACTTAAATAGTACTACTTATTCTGTAACATGGATGTCTTGTTTTTAGCGTATGTGGAGGCTCTAAATAAGTTCGCGCACGACTCCGTGGACGCCAACAAGGAGAAAGCTGTCAGCTCCATGTCGTATTTGCTTATGCATCATCCTGAAAGAGAAAAGGTATGATTTATATCTCTCGGTCATAAATACTACGCAAAAACCTATCACCTCTATCAAACTTGGCAGAAAACATATCTCAACTATGGAACCGCTCACTAAGCACCATACTGGGCTGGCCGAGATGCAGGATCAGTATCGCCGTTATACGCCACCAGCATGTGCATCCGAGGCACACGTCATCGCTTTAAGTCCACGGCAATTGTCAGTTACAACATTTTCCAGAAAATATATGTATCATAATTATGTAAAGTTTTGTGATACAATCAATTGTAGAGTTGTTGATACAATTGACATATATGTAAGAATTTTCCGCTACAAATTTGTTACTTGTATATTTTGTGGTACGCACACTTGTATTATTACAAACTTGTAATTTGACACTTGTAAAATTGTAATTGTAAGTTTTGTGGGATATGCCACTGTGACATACAACATTATACAATTTACCTTTCACTCACGTTTCACGTAAAAAATACATTGTTTAAATTGTGTAATGTACGGAACCCTCGGTGCGCGAGTCCGTCTCGCACTTGGCCGGTTTTATTTAATAGATAGAGTGATTCAAGAGGAAGGTTTGTATGTATAATTTGTAAAGGTTTTGTGTAAATTAGTTGCTACCCGCGCGAAGCCGGGGCGGGTCGCTAGTAAATAATGAATATAAATAAATAATACATTCTATTCGAGATTTTTGAGAAAGTTTAAATCGTTATTTTAGATGCTGTTAACGAGTATTATCAACAAGCTCGGAGACCCGGCGCAGTCAGTAGCTTCGAAGGTTATCTACCATCTCTGCCAACTACTATACAACCATCCCAACATGAAGGCAGTTGTGTTGGCCGACATTGAGAAGATGCTTTTCAGGTAATTTTACAGAAGTTTTGACGTGAACGTTATGCCCCCTCTACACTATCGGCTATGATCGTTGATGGTATCATCGTCCATCATCGTGTAAGCATCCACATGATCGCCTGTACAACGCAACCACCCGGCGATAACTGATAATTTTTTATTTGCATTAAATATGGTAACATAAACAGGTCTTAATAATTCATTGGAGCCATCATATTTAACCGTGAAACGGCATGCAAAATACACAATGTTAATGTCTTATAATTATATCAAACACTTAACTAAACTAACTTAGCGGTTTCACTCACATGTTTTTAGTCACTCGCGCGACATGTTTCGGAGAGCCAAAATTAAATTCAATTATATCAAACAGAATTAAATTACCTATACGAGTTTTAGTTAGTTAAACATAAACAGAACAAAATTTCCTATTGTCAGTAAAGTTTATACAAAAATAATGTCAAATTACCAGTTTGTACTTACAATCTAACATGCGTTAATTTATACAATAATATTTTTTTTTCCACTTATTTAGACAGCTCATGCTTCACCGTGGTTTTCGCAGAAGTAATTGTTTACTGAATAAAATAGGCCAACAGATTGGCCTTAAATTTATTAAATGGTGATTTTTTTAAGTCCTCTGGTAGATGGTTGTCAATTTTCACTGACATCGCGTAACAATTTTTGCTGTACAGGCTCGTTCTTGTTCTAGGCAGTATTAATCTATCTGGGTGTCTATTATTAAAGTTAAATGTATCTTGCCTTTTATTTAAAAAAAATGGATGGGTTTTAACAAAAATGCATATATTTCCCTGCCATTGATGCGTGCCCTAAAGATAAGATCTTTATCTTTGATCATTTATTTTCAGCTAAAGGTTACAGACATTCCAGGGGTCTCCGCTCTAGGCAATGCCTGTATCGCGGGGTACCAATTACAATTTAAATATCAGACTTGTTACAATTAAAAACTATCATTTAGTAAGAAACTACTAACTACAAACTATGGCTTAATCTAGACATAAAAACCGACAACTCCCGGGTCACAGGCGATCATTGGCGATGATAGACGATGATTTGCGAGGACTGCCGAGTATGCCCTCTACACTATCGTGCCTGCCATTCATCGTCTATCATCGCCGATAGTGTAGACGAACCATTAGGTGAACGTCTTTAAAAACCGTAGGAGCCGGACCAACAACCAGATGTAACGAAAATATTATGGCGCGGTGGTTTATATCTCTGTAACTATAATACCTATATGTATAGTTTTGATATCAGTGTATAGAGGAAAGTAGCCATTATTTTTTAATGACTAGCCACATTGAGAGGTGAATGTGTAGCTCGTACCGAACGATTTTAAACCTTTTCTGCTTCCGCTTTTGTACATGAGTATATATATATGTACATCGAGGAATGGGCGGTCAAACCCGATATATGTATACTCTTACCAGGAACCGAACCCGGGACCTCCTGCTTCTAAACCTTGGTCATTGCCTCATTGGTCAAAACCTCTGTGGGGTCGTCCAAAAATCATGTGAGCGTTTAGGGGGGGAGATAAATATCACGAATGATCACGATGGGGGAGAGGGGGGGGTTGAGATATCACGTGTAATTTTTTTTTTCAAAGCGGGAAAAATAAAACTGTCACAATTTGCGCGAGCTATGAGACGTTTTTCAATCATCCGCCATGGCTATCAAAATCGAATGAATACATATGATAGGATGTATGTACGAGTATGTATATAATATATGTGATAAGCAGATTTTTACGATGCCTGTTTTTGAGAGATAGCATCTTGAATACAGTAGAAACGACAATAGACTTGCTTAGCGTCTAAGGGTACCAGCATCATAATTATCACGTGACCTTGTGGCAGGAGGAAGGGGGGGTGCGTTAAAATCACCAAGGTGAGGGGGGGTCCAAAATTGGTCAAATATGATCACATGATTTATGGAAGACCCCTGTTATTTGTAAGTTTTTAAAGATTCAACGTATTTATATAGGTCCTATTCATATTTTTAGAACGAACATATCACCGAGAGCTCAGTACTACGGCATATGTTTCCTGAATCAGTTCTTCTTGGGCAAGGACGACGCAAGACTGGCTGAAAATCTTATCAGGATATATTTCTCGTTCTTCAAGGCTTCTATCAAGAAAGTAAGCAACTAGGATGTTGATGCGCGTAAATAAATGTGATATATGTGGTATTTTCTATAAAAAGGGACCTTATTGTCGATGGCGCTTACGTCATTATAAACGATGCTCCGATATTAATACAATGCCGCGCGACGCTGTGCGGCGTAAGCGCCATCGACAATAAGGTCCCTTTTCATAGAAAATGCCCCATATTGTGGTCACAAATTTGACGGCTGAAATAGATGATGCCATACATTTTGCGGTAATAGGGTATTTGACTACTAGTCAAATCAGTTTCTTTTTTCGAACTGTCAAAACGATTTTGATACTATGGAATTTATATGAAACTTTAGCATGTGATGTCACGATGAAATTCCCTACTCTTGATAGTTTTCAAATATAAATTGTGTCTAAAAATAACTGCTGTCTACATTTCTCTATTAATCTTCTGGTGTTTTATTTCATGGTGTAAAATAATTTATTTTAAATACTGTCAAATACCCTATTGGATTATCAAGCTTTAACGTGTTATAACCTAATTACCGCAGAATGTACGAGAAGTTATACAGTATAACGTCATCTACATATTCTGTGTAGAATAATTATTTCCATTATAAAAAAAAACCGGCCAAGTGCGAGTCGGACCTGCGCACCGAGGGTTCCGTACTTTTTAGTATTTGTTGTTATAGCGGCAACAGAAATACATCATCTGTGAAAATTTCAACTTCGTTCGTGAGATACAGCCTGGTGACAGACAAACGGACGGACAGACGGACAGCGGACTAGCGGAGTATTAGTAATAGGGTCCCGTTTTTAACCTTTGGGTACGGAACCCTAAAAAACTAGTAGTTCACAAAAACAAAGGTCAACGGGAAGTACCCTATCGATTTTGATTCCCTTGAGAGTGTCGAAATATTCGTTTTTTGCGCCATAAACGGCGGTATATTTTTTTAAAGTTAACTTAGAAGTTTGATTCTTTCACAGCTTCAAGGGACCGTAGACCTGAGTAATTTCAACTCGATACCTCGACGCGTTCCCGAGATAAAGGGTATTGACAGACAGACTTGCTTTCGCATGTATAGTATGAGTAGGGATTTTCATAAGTGAAGGCGGTTCCCTGAGCCAGAAGGCGAAAAATCTCCTTATATGATCATGTTTTTCTAAGAGGCGTTGATATTCGTAGACGTAAAAAAATATATGTAGTTCTTGACTATATTATCTTTAATAACATAGCTTCCGATACACGAATTATGACACTTCGCTCGATACAATTAATTCCCAAAGTAACCAGTAATTTCATAACTTTAGAATTTCGATATTGTAAGGTAACGTTTTTAAAATAAATAAAAACCGACAAAATTCGATCAAAATTGACACTTGGCGCGTATGTTCTTTCCCGTTCTTTCTTGCGAAATGTGACAAAGACAGCGGCAAACGGAGGGAACAGCAGAGAACGTGAAGAGAATTAAGCTTTTTTAATTGAATTAAGTAAACTTTATATTATAAGAAAATTGTTTATCCAAAATCCGATCGCTCTCTAAAAATTGTGTCACATATATTGTAACTAGCCCTAGCACAGGCCCCGGTCTTTTTGGGCTGTTACTGCACACTATGTCTTTAAATGCTGGCTTAAATTAAAATGTATAATTAGAAATAGTTTGTTGTATATATTTAATACAAAAAAAAAAAATTAAAATGTTTCCAGGGCGACATCGACTCCCGCCTAATGTCGGCCATCTTGACGGGCGTGAAGCGCGCGTACCCGTTCGCCGACAAGGCGCGTCTGGCCGAAACTCCCGCGCACATCGACGCTATACACAAACTAGTGCACATGGCGACGGTCAACATTGCTATACACGCTCTAGCACTGTTGTTTCATATCAGTGACGCTTCTAAAGGAACCTCTGACAGGTAAAAACATAAATAATCCGTTCGCTGAAGTCGTTAAGTGGCTTCAAATCAAAATGTCGTGCACACTTGTTAAAAATTCAAGTACAAACATCCCAGTAACATATAAATCACTTGCACACTTTTATTTTGTCACTCACACACTTACATTTCCGCGTTTTAGTTTTGGTATTTTTTCTGTAACTGTAATAAATACTATTCTTACCATCTCAAATTAAATTTAAAATAAGGGTTCGTTTTGTACCTTTTTAGTACGGAACCCTAAAAAGACGGTAGTTAATGTCATGTGTATGATTTTTTTTGTGGTTTACTTGTGTCTTAATTCTCTGTTTAATAATGTTTGTGTTTTTATGTAAATTTTAATTTCCGTGTCGTTGGCGTACGTATCGCCATTAAATTTAGATTAAGATTAGTCCCCACAGAAAAGCAGCGCCACGGTTTGCCGCGACATTATGCTGAGTGGGATCCTATTTAGCGTCCAAATGTGTTTTTTATGTCTGCATGCCTTCCTTTTCTTTTATGTACGATGTTGTGGCGCTAAATAAATGTATTTTCTTTCTTTCTTTCAAATATCATCATCACATTCATCACTTACATTCCCCGTCATCACTCCAATAAGACACCCCCTTATAATGTGTTTCTAGTTAAATTGCATCAAAATAATTACTTAAAATATTTAGATCCGTACGGTTTCACTTACTATTATTTTTAGTCGGTTTGGGCGACATATTTCGGATTCATCGGGAATCCTTCCTCGGGCACGAGTGTCCGCGACGGCTGTACGTCGTGCCTGAGGAAGGATTCCCGATGAATCCGAAACATGTCGCCAAAAGCGACTAAAAATAATAGTGAGTGAAACCGTACTGATCTAACTATTTTGAAATATGTCTCACGATAGTTTAATGTCGAAAATAATTACTATAATAATTTTCAGATACTACACATCTCTATACCGCAAGCTGACCAGCGCGGACATATTCACGACGTCCCATTCGGCGTTGCTCTTCTCGCTCATATACAAGTCATTGAAGCAGGACAACAACGTTCCGAGAGTGACGGCCATTATAAAAAGATTACTGCAGTTGTGTTGCCAAATGTCGGCAGCTCAGGTGAATGATTGAAAAACAAACCGGCCAAGTGCGAGTCGGACTCGCGCACGAAGGGTTCCTTATCATTACGCAAAAAAACGGCAAAAAATCACGTTTGTTGTATGGGAGCTTAGAGGATATTTCATTTCATTTATTTTTTTGCTCATATAAGCTTACAGTTCTTCTTCTTCTTCTTCTTTTCTAGGGGCTATGTAAGGCTCCAGAGCCTATGTATCACTGCGACCATCTCTGATCTATTGTGATCGCCACCTACTACAACTCTCGATCCAAACCTGCAACTTCAAACAGCTGCAGGATCTTTTTGGTTTCGAGAGACTTTAACTCCTCCGGGCGCAATATATGTCCACCCAGGATCAAGTCACGAGTGCGCATTAGGCAGGGGCACTCTGTGAGGATGTGTAGGGGCGTCTCCTCTGCCTCCATACAGAGTCTGCACCGCCCCATGTCACGTTTCCCCGTAGTGTGCATGTGCTTATTTAGGCCGCAGTGCCCGGTAAGCACCCTGACCAAGTTGCGCAGTTGGTTCCTAGGCAGCGCCAAGGCGCTCGAAGACGCCTTTTTGCTGAAGGCCTTGATAAGCGCTTTGGAATGGTTCAACCCTGGTTTCTCCCTCCAGAGTTGAATGGTTTTGTATTGACAGTAGGTCTTTAGGGTGAGCCGCGTTAGGCTTCTGGGAATCCCACAAAACGGCTCAGGACTGTAGTTCTTCCCCTTAGCCCCTGCTCGCGCGAGTTCGTCGGCCTTTTCGTTTCCAACGATACCCGCATGCCCCGGGACCCAACGTAGAACAACCTTGTTCCTGGCTCCAAGGTTGTTCAATAATTGCCTGCAGTTCTCAACCAGCCTCGATGTGGTGACATCAGAGGTTAGGGCTAAGAGTGCCGCCTGGCTATCCGAATGGATATAGATAGTATGGTTGCCGTAGTTGCTTTGCAGATTCATTGACGCACATTCAATAATGGCGTATACCTCTGCCTGGAATATAGAGCAAAAACGCCCTAGGTTTAAGCTGATGCTTTTCCTGGGCGCTTCACCATATACTCCGCAGCCTACTTCAGATCCGGATTTGGAGCCATCAGTGTACCACCTCAGGCTTCCTTCTTTCCACTTAATTTGACTGTTTGACCAGTCCTCCCTTTTGGGGAGTTCCACTGAGTAGAGTTTGAGTGGACAAAATTTGGGTGCCATAGTGTCGGACGGCATCCCAAGAACAGGAATATCGTACACTGATTCCCTAAACAGTCTCAGAGTTTGCGATAACCAATTACCTCTCCTCGCGCCCGCTATTCTAAGCATACTAGATCTCGCCTCCAATTCCAGATGCAGGTGAAGGGGCGGTAGATTTAGTATGGCCTCTAGGGCTGCCGTCGGGGAGGATGACATGGCTCCAGTGACGATGACACAGGCAGTTCTTTGCAGGCTGCCAAGCCTCGTCACTGTTGCCTTCTGCGTCGTTTTCCTGTACCATGCTACGGAGGCGTAAGACACTATCGGCCTCACTATAGCCGTGTACAGCCACAAGGCAATCTTGGGTTTTAGACCCCATCGGTTGCCTGCTAAACGACAGCATATTGCCAAGGCTGATCTAGCCTTTTGTATAGTTCCGTCCACATGCTTGTTCCAGGTCAGTTTCTGGTCCAGTGTTACCCCCAGATATTTGACCTCTGTTGAGAACGGAATAGTTTTACCATTCATGACAAGCGGCTTAAGTTTGTCTAGTTTCCGCTTGTTCGTGAATGGAACTATAATTGTCTTGTCCGCATTGATAGACAATTCATTATCTCTGCACCATGTATTCATGGTGTTGAGAGCCCTCTGCATAAGGTCTGATAAAGTACTTTGACAGTTGCCCCTCACCGTCACAACAAGGTCATCTGCGTACCCCTGAGTGTCGATTCGGAGCTCCGCCATCTTATGCAGAAGTCCATCCACCGCGAGAGTCCAGAGCAAGGGAGATAGTACACCCCCCTGCGGGCAGCCTCTCACAGTGGCCACTTCCAGTGTAGTGTTAAGCAAGTCTAGCCTAACCATTCTGCTTGAGAGCATGCTTTGCACCCAGCGGATAGTGGTGTCGTCCACCTCCTTGGCCCTGAGCCCTTCCACCAGTGTCCGAGTGGGTGTATTATCAAAAGCGCCCTCAATATCTAGGAAGGCCGACAGGGCTATGTCCTTGTCTTCCAAAGCCCTTTCCACTCTGTCAACCAGCTCCAGCAGGGCAGTCTCTGTAGATCTGCCCCTACGGTAAGCGTGTTGGGTGTCGTGTATGGGTTTGTTTAGAAGACAGCTCTCCCTGATATACTTATCAATTACCTTTTCCAAGGTTTTAAGGAGGAACGAGGAGAGGCTGATGGGTCTGAAGGACTTGGCTAAAGCGTAATCCTTCCTCCCAGCCTTCGGTATAAATAATACCTTAACCATGTTCCACTGCTCCGGTAGGTGTCCCCAGGCATAACTAGCTCTGAAGATCCTGACCAAATGCGGGATTAGGACTTCAGCTCCTCGCTGCATTAGCACAGGGCTTACTCCGTCCAGGCCGCACGTCTTGTAAGGTTTAAAGGAGTTTATAGCCCACCTCACTATCCCAGGTCTTATGACGAGGGCAGCCTGCCTCCAGTCCTCTGGGCGAGGCCTATGCAGGCCTCTGACCAGCTGGGGCTCGTGTGACTGTCCTGCCCCCGGAAAGTGAGTTTCAGCCAAGAGCTCCAAAGTCTCCATCTCACTAGCAGTGAAGGAGCCATCATGCCTCCTGAGAAGGCCTACTTGATTACTTCTAGCTTTGGAGAGTATCCTGTGAAGTCTCGCTCCTTGAGGCGTATTTTCAATTTCCTCGCAGAACCTCCTCCATGACGCTCTCTTAGCTTTCCTAATCTCTTTACTGTATTCATTTAGGGCTTTCCGATAGACCTCCCACTCCTGTGTCCTCTTAGCCCTATTGAATAACTTGCGTGTTTTGTCCCTGAGCCTCCTGAGGTTGGAGTTCCACCATGGGACCACACGTTTGGTTGATTTGAACTTGGGAGCACAGTTTTCTTCAAAGGCACTTACAATGCCATTTGAGACCACCTCCACCGCAAGTTCTAAACTCTCCCGCGTTTTGATTACCTTCGCTGCGGATTCCAGATTACTTTCTAGGCTGCTCCTGTAGCCTTCCCAGTCCGTCCTCCGGGGATCCCTGAAGGTGACCGTTTGAACGCTGAGAGAAAAAGCTATATTAAAACAGATGTGCTTATGATCTGACAACGATTCCGCATCACTTACCCTCCAGTTCTGAATGTGCCTGGCTAGATTTGAAGATGCAAAAGTCAAGTCTAAAACCTCCTTCCTGACCCTAGTGACAAAGGTGGGTGTACATCCCATGTTTAGAATTTGGAAGTTATTGCATAGAAGAAAGTCATGTAGTAACTCACCCCTATCATTGATGTCGGTGCTTCCCCAGTTGGTGTGATGGGCGTTAGCGTCACATCCCACCAGCATTTCTGCGTTGTGTCTGCGGGCGTACTCGGCCACGGCTGTGAGATCCGCAGAGGGGTCGTTCCTGTCTCCAGGGAGGTATGCCGAGCAGAGTATAATTCTCTGCCCGCTCCATCCCTTGAGATTTACATACGCTGCTACCAGGTCGTCTGTGCATAACTCTGGAACAGGTAGAAAGTCAATGTTCTTGCCAAAAACAATGCAGGCCCTAGGCTTAATTCCATTAGTATTGCATAAAACTTTACCAACCGAATTCAGTCCTAGTATGGTTGAGTTTCGCACCCAAGGTTCTTGAAGTAGTGCGAGGTCGACGTGTCCTGCAAGCCGGCTTTCAACAATGGCCGTGGCGGCTGCCGCATGATGGATGTTCGCTTGCAGGACCCTCGCGGGTGCCGTAGGTCCAAGGCCTTTTATTTGGCCCTTTTGGTGACCCGTTGTGGCCCACCCCTGCCTCTCGCAATAGGAGTCCCTTGAGGCCCTCCTGTCGCCGAGGTTATGGGTCTGGCCCTACCGGGTACCATGCCCCTCGTCATGCCCCTTGTGCCTCTGGCTGCCGGTTGCCCGCCCCCACGGCCACGAGAGCCCTGGGGTATGGTTCGGCCGCCAGGTACCTTGGTACTTGGCCCTGGAGTAGATTCGGCGAGGGACTGAGGTTGCTGTTCCGTCTGCTGTGCTGGGGGAGCGTTTGGCCCCCCTTTTAGCCGGAACAGTACTTTCTTAAAGCCAATGGCTACCTCTCCACGATTGGCCTTAAGAGTTTCGGAGGAAGGCTCATCCAGAGCGAAGGTGACCACCTTGCCCCCCTGCTCAGCCTTTTCCCCGAGAACTTTCCAGAGTTCTGTGTTCAGGCCAAAGTTCTGGACCCTGATCAGCGCCAAGGCTTCCTCCACTGAGGCCGCCTCAGACTCCGGAATAAAGGTGATAGCCGTAGCTGGTTTGGGTAATTCACCCTCCGGGATGACGGAGAGTTTGGCCTCCGGCCACGGCTTTAAGTTCGGGACCTCATTCACAAGCCAGTCCCTGCTAACCTGGTTAACACAGGTCACAAGTATCCAGCCTGTCTTGTGAATGAAGCCCAGAAACTGTGGTGCACCGCCCTTCGCATTTGCCCATTGCTGGACCATGGCGAGATTTAGATGACGGTGGACCAACTTCATCTGGTCCTCACTCATAGGGTCCGAATTACGGATCCCTACTCGTGAGGACCCCGCTACCTCCCGGAAGCTCGGATGCCGAGACTCCCCTGAGGTTTCAACGCGGAGTTTCGGGGCCTTTTTCACTGATCCCTGCGGAGATTCGTCCTCAGATCGGACCCTTTTTACAGGGCCTTTTTCCGTGGCCGGCTTCTCCACAGTGATCTCCGCCCAGGGCTTACGGGCCATAGACAGGGCTTGCTCTTTGGCTACCCCGTCACCCAACAGCCTGCGGAATCTCTTGCGAGCAGCACCCGACAAGCGTTTCGAAACATGCAGCTCTTTGGCAGAGGAGTTGTCGTTGGGCGCACCAGAGACGATGTCGTCTCTGTCGACCTCAGCTTTCCCCTCCCCTCCCTGGGAGCAAACTTCGGGCGTGCTGGAGGCTTCTACAGCCTCCATCGCTCCGATATTACCTTCGGCCTGGATCCCGTCCAGAGCCGAGGACATGGCGTCAAAGCTATTTAGATTTTTATTTATATTTGTATCTTCCATAAAACGTCCCACGAGTAGCAAGGGAAATGGTGGTCACAGTACGGCAGAGCCCCGCTTGCCGCCTGAAGGACTGAATACTGCTACGATTCGCCCCGGTTTCGTAGAGACGCCGTTTGAGACTGGTCTCGCCACCAGCCACGCATCCATCGGCACGGTACGTATGACACCTTGGATTGGCGGAAAAAGGAGTAAGATAAGGGAGCAAGAAAGGGGGGAGATAGAGAAGGGAGGGAATTAGAAAATACCCCAGTAGCATTCCGGCCAGCACCCTGCTGGGCCTCCGTTTACTTACAGAGACCCAACAGAACGCCGTGCCAGAATGCCACTGGGGTAGAGGGGATAAAGATAGGAGTGAAGACAGGAAATGACTGTTTGGAACACGGGATGTTAACCTCTCGAAAGCCGGAACGCGGACCCACACTAGCTGACACCGAACTCCAATTATTAATTAAATTGGAATTCAATGCCTACCGCGCGGATCCCCGCTCCGGCGTTCGAGAGGTTAAAGACGGGAATTCTAGGGAAGGGAAAAGGAACACCTGGCGGGTGGGGATGCCACATCACTCGGCGTGGCCCACACCAGGCGAGGCCCTCACACTCTGCTACTAGTGGTCCGGGGTATGTTGGTAAACATAGCGACGCCCGTACTAACCACTAGCATTGCCCAGGGGGGACGACAGGGACGTGTGTGATGGACTTGGGGTGTTGGCCAATAGCTCAGCGTCGCATACCTGAGCGTACCTACTACCCCCTCCCCCCCGAAGCTTACAGTTATATACCAAATCGCTTAACAAATACAACATTCTGAAACAAATAACACCATAGAATTACAAACTACATAGAAGAACAACAAAACAGGTTACGGTTAAACAGGCAAGTCAAACATGAATAATAAAAATAATAGTCAATAAACAATAAAATTATGAATTAATTACTAAGTTGGGTGCAGTTCAAAGCCGTTATGGCGGCTTTGATGAACTATATACTGATATAACCAAACGGAGACGCGTTGTCTGTAATTTTCTGTACAACTCTTGGTAGCTAAATTTAACCCACTTCCCGATTTCCGATTGAGCTGAAAATTTGCATACATGTGTAAGTCGGGTGACAATGCAATATTATGGTACCATCGAGCTGATCTGTTGATGTACACAGGAGGTGACCATAGGAACTCTGTGATGAAACAACGCAACCTAATTGTGTTTGGGGGTTTTAGAATTGTCTCGATGGGTATTAGTTGCCTGTGGTAAGAAAAGTACAGTCAGCGAGAAAAGCTTGTACCAAAAATGAAATTTTTGACAAAAACTTATAAAACTACCTAGTCTTTACCCGGGCCGGGGCCTAAACTATCACCGTACCAAATTCTATCTCAATTCAGCGGTTTTCACGTGAAGAAGTAACAGACAGTTACTTTCGCATTGTTACACCATAATATGTGGCGTTCTCAATCAAAAGGTACCACTTTAGGGTCAACCATTAATTACATCACACGGGGGAGGGGGTCACGAAAATGTGACATGTTGTGACGAGGAGGGGGAGTCACAAACTTTGTGACGTCACATTAACTTATTTAAATTATTTTATACGTTGTACAGTTAAATAACAAGTTTTTAGAACGACAATCGTTGTTAATCATTTAATTTTCTTTTCTAATCTGTTTTGGGTTATAAAATTACTAATATTTCTTTCGTCAAAAGTATTTTGATAAAATATTTATATGTAATACTTAATTAGATTTGCCCATTTCATTGAAAAAATGTGACGTCACACCAAAATGCCAAATGTGACCCAGTGTGACAAGGAGGGGGGGAGGGGTCAAAAAACCTCGAAATTCGTGTGACGTAATTAATGGATGAACCCTTTGTCGCTTACCTTAAAGACGAAATTTGTTTGTATCTTTTTACAAATAACCTGTCAGAGCATCCTTATGGCAAGCGACGATGTGCTTCCTTTTGATTGAGAACGTCACATATGCTTTCATTAAAGCACATTAAATGTCTGGCTAAGCATTATTACAACCCTTCTTTTATGGAATAAAAAATGGATTCAGTATGGAACAGAAGGAATTATAGAAATGACGACGTAGTGACCCTGCCTGTGAAGCCGATGGTCCCGGGTTTGAATCCCGGTAAGGGTATTTATTTGTGTGATGAGCACAGATACTTGTTCCTGAGTCATGGGTGTTTCTATGTATTTAAGTATTTATAAATTATAATTATCATTGTCTGAGTACCCATAACATAAGCCTCCTTGGGCTTACCGTGGAACTTAGTCAATTTGTGTAAGAATGTCCTATAATATTTATTTATAAAAAAAAAACCGGCTAATTGCGAGTCAGACTCGCGCACCGAGGGTTTCGTACTTTTTAGTAATTGTTGTTATAGCGGCAACAGAAATACATCATCTGTGAAAATTTCAACTGTTCATGAGATACAGCCTAGTGACAGACAGACAGACGGACAGCGGAGTCTTAGTAATAGGCCTAATAGGGTCCCGTTTTTACCCTTTGGGTACGGAACCCTAAAAGTATGTTTTTCATCTGTTGCAGGCTTGCGGTATGCTTTTCTTAGTGTCGCAAGTGTTAAAAGATGGTGCGAAGAAAGAAGCAGCCAGACTGGTGTGGACTGAAAGAGAAATTAAAGAGGTAAGTTAAGTCTAATAAAAAACCGGCCAAGTGCGAGTCGGACTCGCGCACGAAGGGTTCCGTACCATTATCTATAAAAACGGAGCCCCCTTAAATATTAATTTTATTCTGTTTTTTAGTATTTGTTGTTATAGCAACAACAGAAATACATCATCTGTGAAAATTTCAACTGTCTAACTATCACGGTTCATGAGATACAGTCTGGTGACAGACAGTCAGACGGACGGACAGCGGAATCTTAATAGGGTCCAGGTTTTACCTTTTGGGTACGAAACCCTAAACACGCTTTTGTAATTACTGAAGTACCCTGTTGTGTGGGTTTTTACTTTTTTGAAGTTGTTTTTTTTTTTTAACGTTTGTGACGTTTCCAAGCAAAAGATACCACATTGTCGCTTACCATAAGGACGAAATTGGATTGTATCTTTATACGAATAACCTGTCAGAGCGTCCTTATGGCAAGCGACAATGTGGTACCTTTTGATTGAAACCGACACATTTATATATTCTGTGAAAAACAAAATTCAATGAACCCAAGTCCCAAGATTATTGTTCACACGCTCTTATTGTATCTTAACATGAACTATAATGTTATTATCATTTTTTATAATTTGAATGCTTTAGTAGCTTCTGCTGTTGATAGTACGAAGTAAATAAACTTCTAGTATAGTCAGGGGTGCGAAACTCCTCGCTTCGGGCAAACTCGGCTCCGTTCGGCTCAGCATTGCTCCGAGCAATTATTAGGGTTGGCACAACTTGACGTCCCTTTGTGTGCACGACCACAAATAAGATAATAACTTGACTTTTGACAACCCTAAATAGCCGAAAGAGATAGTGCCATATATTAGAAAGGGACATTATGATTTGACCCTGAACCGCTGTCAAACTTCGGTTTTGTAGGAAGTTTCCTTTCTGTACGGTAGTACTATTATTTATTCTGTATATAATATTGTCTTCGGTTACCGCGATAGTTACTCATGAAATAAAACTATGAAAACGGATTATATCGCGTATATTGAATTTATAACACATTCGTGGGCAACGGGTGACTGAGGAAAAATTACAAAGTGTAAAAATACCCACATACTAAAATAATGAACAATCATAGACTATAAACTTTAAGGCTGGTTGTACATGCAAAATCGGTTCATAAGGCTAGTTATACACTACAATTATTTTCAAGTAAAGATATATATATACGCGATAAAAACTACGCCGGCTCCAACCCTACACCACGGACCCGAGAAGATTTAATTCCCTCCTAAATTGTAGGAGGGTATCCCAATATGGGACCGGCAACAAACTCGGCGGGACACATCTTTTCAAAACATATTATACTCAGAATGTCTAACATAATCCAACACTTCTTATTCTGTATACTTTCGTATTAATTTCTAGGAACCAAAAGAAGAGCCTCAAGAGTTAAATGAAACAGATACAGAAGAAAACGAGACGGCAGACAGCGCAGAACAGACAGAAGAAGAAAAAGTGGAACAGAAGAAAATTGACCTTCTGAAGGGTGATAAGAAGGATTTGCTTATGGGTAAGAGATCCTACATTTAGTACAAAACCGGCGAAGTGCGAGTCGGACTCGCACACGAAGGGTTCCGTACCATTACGCAAAAAACGCGTTTGTTCTATGGGAGCTCCACTAAAATATTTATTTTATTCTGTTTTTAGTATTTGTTGTTATAGCGACAACAGAAATACATCATCTGTTATAATTTCAACTGTCTAGCTATCACTGTTTCACTGCACGAGATACAGCCTGGTGACAGACGGACAGACGGAAAGACAGACAGACAGCGAAGTCTTAGTTTTTACCCTTTGGGTACGGAATCCTAAAAACCAAAATTTTTGGTTTTTGTTCAAATTTGTTTTCCATTTCCACTAATATTCCTATAATTCAAAATAATAAAATTTATCTAGCAACACCAGATTTCCGGTCCAATATATAAACGGTAAACGTAAATGCGTCACTTATGCGACAGAATTTGTAATGTTTGTTTGAACCCTCATGAAAATACATCATAATTTAAAATGTTGCCTCCTTTAGTTCAGTGACGCGCGTGACGCCCTTAGACCACTGGGTACAGCCAGCAGTTTTTGAAAATCCGTAGCGTTTTTTTAATTATTTTTTAAAAATTTGCCCGCCTCTGGAACACATTGTTCCAAATCTCATGGCCTTTTAATAAATAAATAAATATTATGGGACATTCTTACACAGATTGACTAAGTCCCACGGTAAGCCCAAGGACGCTTGTGTTATGGGTACTCAGACAACGACATATATAATATTTAAATACTTAAATACATAAAAAACATCCATGACTCAGGAACAAATATCTGTGCACATCACACAAATAAATGCCCTTACCGGGATTCGAACCCAGGACCATCGGCTTCACAGGCAGGGTCACTACCCACTAGGCCAGACCGGTCGTCAGAATTATTATAGTTATAGCACAATTTCTGTCATTTTCAGACGACGACGAAGAAACTTACGTAGACCTCAAAATAGATGAGCAGGGCAACATAAAGCCGGAGAAACGTAAGCCAACGGCCGCCGTCGCCGGCTGGTACCACGCCAGGGTCAACAACGAGGATGTTAAGGATAAAGAGGACACTGAGGACAAGGAGGTTGCTGCTAAGATACAGTTGAAGAAAACTATTAACAGTGAGAAGGTAAATTAATTTTTAACAAGCAGAAACGTCTGCGATCGATGCTATTAAGCTTAGAATAAATTTAAAAGTGGAAAAATTACTGCCTTGGGTGAGACTTAAACTCACGGCCTCTGGATAGATACTCCAGCGCTTTGCCAACTGAGCTACCAAGACCTCATCCATAGTCAGCAAATCTTCCCACTATATGGGTCTAGGGGACCCTAGCGACATCTACCGTAAGAGTGTTACACTTCTTAAACGGCCACCGGAGTTCCAAGTCATATTAGAAATTTACCAGTTACGATGTGCTACCCATTCTAAATTAATTTTTAACAAGCAGAAACGTCTGCGATCGATGCTATTAAGCTTAGAATAAATTTAAAAGTGGAAAATTACTTCCTTGGGTGAGACTTGAACTCACGCCTCACGGCCTCTGGATCCAGAGGCCGTGAGTTCAAGTCTCACCCAAGGCAGTAATTTTTCCACTTTTAAATTTAGTGAGAAGGTAAGTTACCAAAATAATGTGCTTATAGCATATGATCGTTTTCACTGGTTGGTACCGTTTTCCTACCGTGGTACAGTCGCCATCAGATATATCGGAGCGGCCGAGGTGCTCACAAATATCTGAACACGCCTCTATTGTCAAGGCGTTAAGAGTGCGTGTTCAGATATTTTTGAGCACATCTGCCGATATATCTGATGGCGACTGTACCACGGTAGGGAAAACAGCAAAGACATCAACGTTAAGAGGCCGGTGTCGATTTTGGAGCAAAAATGTAAAATTGATAGATTAAGCCGTTGTTTCTTTTATGTGAGCGCGTGGCCATGGTGTCTCAGCGCGTGGCCATTGTGTCTCAGGGCGTGGCACGCGCTCAGACACAATGGCTTCACTTGTTTAACAGATTAGGATCTTTGGCTTAAAAATCATTTGAGAAGATTCAAACTATATACACCGCAGGGAAACGGATAACGACGTCCATAGTAAATAGTGGCAATCCCTAATTTTCCAGGACCATATTAATATAATAATAGTTATTTACTATACAAGTGCGAAAGATAGGAAATTCGCAACGAGTTGCGAATTACCTGTTCGCACGTGTATCGTACAATGTTTTACAGTATATATGGGTCTTTAAATTTTCGACGTAGTTACGTAATATGCTTATTATAGCACAGGGTGTCGTAATGGAGCACCAGATGTACGGTTAATGTAATTATATTTTTTCCCAGGAAATAACGGACTACAATCCCTACGCACGGAACCCAGCGTTCGCTGGCGCGGATCGCAGCGCATATTTGGAGTTACTGCCGCTGCAAAACCATTTCCATCCTACAGTGAAGATGTTTGCTGATAAACTGTTACATGGTTGGTATTCCTGTCTAGATAAAAAACCTGACAAGTGCGAGTCGACTCGCCCACCGAGGGTTCCGTACCTCAAAAAGAAAAAAACGGAACCCTTATAGGGTCACTCGTGCGTCTGGCTGTCTGTCTGTCCGTCTGTCACAGCCTATTTTCTCCGAAAGTACTGGACTAATTAAGTTGAAATTTGGTATACATATGTAAGTTTGTGACCCAAAGACGGTCATGTAACATAAACAAAATTAATTTTAAACAAGGGGGCCACTTTTGGGAAGTAAATGAGAAAATTAAAAAATAAAGTTTTACAAACTATATCGTGTTACATATCAAATGAGCGAGCTCATTGTGAGAATCTCAAATATATTTTTTTATAATTTTAGGATAAACAATTTAGAGGTTATTCAAGAAAATAGGCAAAAAATTACCATTCCCCCCCCCCCCACCCTTTATCTCCGAAACTACTAGGTCTAAAATTTTGAAAAAAATACACAAAATAGATTTTTACCTATAGATTACAGGAAAACCTATTATAAATGTGCAGTCAAGCGTGAGTCGGACTTAGTTACTTGACACTGATTTAAACTTTCATGATTTTTACTCATTATTATTCACAACGACGGGACTTAATCGCGTAAAATAAGTTTTAAATTTACCTCCGACGTTTCGAGGACGGCGTTGTACCCGTGGTCTCGGAGAAGACAGGCTAAAGTTGACATCGACATCTAGGCGCGCGTGTTTTTCGAACTACCCGGACTTGGTCTTGTTTATTAACTTGAACGTTTTCGCTGAACGACCTCGAAAAGGTAAATTTAAAACTTTTTTTTTATATACCACGACGGTGGCAATCAAGCATACGGCCCGCCTGATGGTAAGCAGTTACCGTGGCCTATGGACGCCTGCAACACCGGAGATATTACACGCGCGTTGCCGACCCTTTAAAAACCTGTACACTCCTTTTTTGAAGAACCCCATACTGTAGCCCCTCAGGAAAACGCGAGAAATCGCGAATTTTACGCGGTTAAGTCCCGTCGTTGCGAATAATAATATCGGAACACATTCTTTATTCTTTTGTTAACAAAGGTGTATTACGATTTACGATATATTTGGTCATTTTATACGTTGTATTTGATCAGTATCAATACATAGACAATCAGTATTGTACCTAACTTACATTTCATTAAATTGTCTAGTCTCTAGGGTTTACGTGTTAGCTTCGGCTCTATACACATCTCCACAATGTACGGAACACCATTCTGTATTTCTGTGTTAGAGGGCTAAATTAAATACGTAAACTAAAAAAAAACTGTCCACAGAGCAAGTAATCCAGTACAGCGGAGACCCACTGAAAGACTTCTCCGGCATCCGCTTTCTGGATCGCTTCGTGTTCAAGAACCCGAAGAAACGAGAAGACGAGCAGCACGGGGACGTTAAGAGAGTCAAGGGGTCGCATCCCAAGTTCGCTGTTAGGAAGAATTATACTGCCAAAGGTATACAGATATACATTATTCGAAAAACATAGCTTACGATTACGACAGGTAGAGACAAACAAAAGTTAGGGAACTAAACCTAAAACTCTCAATTTTTTCAAGAGATTTAGTTTTAATAAACCCCCAACAAACAAACGGAGGAACCGATATTGAAAGAAAGAAAAGACATTTATTGTAAAAAACCTTCTACACAGCGCCACTTCAGTTACAAAAAAGAACTTACTCACTAAACACTTAAAGCTAGGTACATGGTAGTTATTAAAGTAAATGTTACACAAGAATAGACAGGTCCACCAGCAGAGTGAAAAAGAGAAGAAAAAGTATATTGCTAAAACATATCTAAGAACCACCACTAGAAAACCTGCTTTTAAATAATAATAAAAAATCCGTTTAGTTGACTGCTATTATTTTCGTACATTTGAGATAGCAATTTTTGCAAAGGATACTAGTTTGTCAGTCTGATGTAGTTTGGAAAAAAGTTCATTTAAATCAGCTATAGGGTATTTGACTACTAGTCAAATCAGTTTCTTTTTTCGAACTGTCAAAACGATTTGCTACTATGAAATTTATATGAAACACTAGCGTGTGACGTCACGATCAAATTACCTACTCTTTATAGTTTTATATGGGGTTTAAAATATAAATTGTGTCAAAAAATATCTGCTGCCTACATTTCTCTATTTATCTTCTGGTGCTCTATTTCATGCATGGTGAAAAATAATTTATTTTAATTACAGTCAAATACCCTATTCCCAGTACTCGACCTCGCATAGCCTTATGCATACCTACGCCTTTCTGGGTCATCAAATCTGTAGTTTTATACAGGTTACTTATTATTTATATCTCCTTGGATTTCACGGGCTTATAAATCCCGGTTTTTTTATGGCTAGCGTGGGGATATAGATCCAACACGTAGAGGCCCCTTGGAGAGCTTTAATGTCATATAGAACGCCAGCTGGAACCCGTTCACAGTCTCAACAATAGACACCCATGAACCGGTCGCAGCAGGCATTGGGATTGTAGAAAAAGTGAACAGTATACCGGTCTATGGATTGAAGTTTGGGTGGACAATGAGACTGGGCTATTGTAAGAAATACAGGTTACTTTATTATTAAATTTGTAATTTCAGGATTGAAGAGCCTCCCTGTGAATTCGTCATCGTACCTAAATGAGGACGCCAGCAAAATACCAGTAGATGAAAGATTCCTTTATGAGTGAGTAACTATTATCATTTATTATATTTTCTTCGTATAAAATAATTTCCTCGTGACGCGGCTCTTTTTGTGTAGACCCGCTTATTGAACAACTTTTTGTATAAAGTTTTCATGATATCTGGTCTGACAAATCTTCTTCTTCTTCGACTACCGGTCTGGCCTAGTTGATAGTGACCCTGCCTGTGAAGCCGATAGTCCTGGGTTCGTATCCGGTAAGGGCATTTATTTGTGTGATGAACACAGATATTTGTTCCTGAGTCATGGGTGTCTTCTATGTATTTAAGTATTTATATGTTATATATATCGTTGTCTGAGTACCCATAACACAAGCATCCTTGGGCTTACCGTGGGACTTAGTCAATCTGTGTAAGAATGTCCTATAATATTTATTTATTTCGACTAGTTATCCTGGGCACTTTTTACGCATATCGCATTATATGCAACACTCGTAACACTATTTAAAAAAAACCGGACAGGTGCGAGTTGGACTCGCCCACCAAGGGTTCCGTACAAATTTAATTTTTAGTATTTGTTATTATAGCGGCAACAGAAATACATCATCTGTGCAAATTTCAACTGTCTATCTATCACGGTTCATGAGATACAGCCTGGTGAAAGACGGACAGTCGGTGTTGGTCCCATAGTAAAAGTTGCTCAGTATAATCCCATAACCTCCCTGGCAACGGGAATGCACTTATTTTTAGCCACCCTGTATATGTATATCTCCTCTATAGTTGGTCAAACCAAATTGTCAGTAAATACGAACAAAAAGTTGACAGCCCCTTAATCAGATACTGCATTGTCTTTGGTTATTTTCATTTTTCGCCCAATGAATCCAATCTTAGGTATTATAATAGTCTATTGTTAACATTAAAATTAATTTTACGGTTTAATACGCGTGTTAATAAGTCTTTTGTTCATTAAGTGACAGACAAAATTAAAAAACCGGCCAAGTGCGAGTCAGACTCGCGCACGACGGGTTCCGTACCATTACGCAAAAAAACTGCCAAAAAATCACGTTTGTTGTATGGAATCCCCACTTTAATATTTATTTTATTTTGTTTTTTGTATTTGTATAGCGGCAACAGAAATACATCAATCTGTGAAAATTTCAACTGTCTAGCTATCACGATTCATGAGATACAGTCCGGTGACAGACAGACAGATAGCGGAGTCTTAGTAATAGGGTCCCGTTTTTACCCTTTGGGTGCGGAACTCTAAAAAACTATACTCATCCTTTTTTTTCGGGTGCTACTACTAAGAAGACAAAGACAATGATTATCTCTGTCTATGTTTGTAATGAGCACGGATGTAGATTTAATTCATGGAAATGAGACAGTCCTTTGACAAATTATACTATTACGTTACTAATTGCGGGCAACACAGGAAATGTTATTTTAATATCTTATGGCTCCTCTACATGATGGCCCAGCTTAGGCCAGTCCAAGGGACGCATTTATGCGTTAGAGGGAGCAAGTGATATTGCTATCTCATTCCACCGCATAGCTGCGTCCCTTGGACTGGCCTATCGTGTAGAGGAGCTATGAGACGTAGAAATATTATTTATTTGTTATTGCTTGTTGCAGTTTCCTCCAAAAACGTCGTGATGCAGATGAATCCGACTCCGACAGTGATGCAGACTCCGTTAATAGTGAAGACTTCGAAAAATATCTTGATTCGGTCACGGGCACCCGAGCTAGCGGTAAGATCATAGCCTCCTAAGGCCCAGCCATCACCTTCCTCGCGTTATCCCGCCATTTTGCCACGGCTCATGGGAGCCTGGGGTCCGCTTGACAACAAATCCTAAGAATTGACGTGACGTAGGCACTAGTTTTTACGAAAGCGACTGCCATCTGACCTTCCAACCCAGAGGGAGAACTAGGCCTTGTTAGGATTAGTACGGTTTCCTCACGATGTTTTCGTCCACCGAAAAGAGACTGGTTGATGAATTATTAAAATTCAAATTCTAAATCGAAAACATCAAACATTTATTCAGCAAATAGGCCACAGGGGCACTTTTACATGTCAATTTTTACAAACAATAAAATTAACCCAAAATTAAAAAAATCAATTACATAAATATAAATGTCAAATTACACAAAAAAAAACTAATAAAATAAAAAATATACAAACAACGAAGTACTATAATTGTTTAGAGATACACAGATATGATATATAAAGGAAATGTTGGATTTGAACCAGCGTGTTCAATTTTCATAGATGAATATATTCTATAAAAAATAATTTGATTATTCCGTATTTCTATAAAAATGTCTTCTTTTTTTAACAGCCGACGACGACGACGAAGAATTAGACTTCCTCGCGGACATGGAAACAACGAAGCAGAAACGGCCAAAGAAAAAGGGAGAAGAAGACGATCAGCTCGGAAGCGATGATGATGGTGATGAAGAAATGGAAGACGTGCCTGAGGGTGGGGATGATAGTGGAGGTAATTGCACTCTTTTTAGGTGGGGAGCCGGCGATGCTAAATGTGTTCGAAATCGAAAGATTAGATGATAAGAAGAAAAAAAGGTTATAACCTCGTAAGACCCACCATATAAAGTTTTTAAATTTTTAATTTGAACCTTATTCTGTAAGTAAATTGGAACGAATTTCGTTTGTTTTACAACGCAGTGAAACAAAAGAAATGCTACTCTATTTGTTTCATCAAAAGGTTCAAATTGGATTGCAATGATTATGTACATTTTAATGTACATTTAGACTCACGAGGGTAAAGTTTTTGCAGCGAGCAGGAAAGCGACTACAGATTTTTTTTAAATTTCGGGGGGTTGATGGAGGGTTAAAAAAATCGTTAAGTAGATTTATGTGTTAAACTTTCACGCAAAATAGGCGCAATATATGACGTCGAGTTGCGGAAACCAAGCCCGCGAAAACTTAAACTTCCATTCTGTTAACAGATAGTGAAGATGGGGAGCTGAATATTTCTGGAGACGAGGATGAACCCGTACTCTCAGGTGAAGAAGACGGTAAGAAAACTTCATTTGTTATAAATATAATATAAAATAAACCAATAATAATATAAACCAAGCATCTAAAAAATACGTAGACTCGCATACTAAGTGTGTGGCCCGTAGAATCCGTAGATGACAACAATATTTGATTCGAGAGATTAAGACCCATTAGAGCAAATAATTTTGACATAGGACACCTATTTGTCTAGTACCCACGACACAAGCTTTATGAGCTGACTGTAGGACTGGGTCAGTCTGTGTAAAATTGTCCTATTCTAAAATGAAATGAAATAAATAAAAAACTGCAATAAAAATACAAAGTTTTTTGATACCGACATCAACATCTAAACAAATACTTGGAATTCAACTAACAAAAAATATTTACTTAATTATTTATTTCTTCTGTCACAAATCTAAATTTTCTTGACATTTTTTATTCTTCAACCATTGCCTTTTGTTACAGAATTACTTTTGGAAGACAGCGATGAAGATGACGAGATTGGAGTACCTGGCGAGAAGTCTAAAAAGGGCAAGATGAAACTAAAACTCAAAGGTTAGTGAATCAAATACCATTACTTTAAATTAAACAATCCATACTAGCGTAAAATGAAATCCCATCAAAAACATAATTGTGAAATTAGAGCCAAGTTCAATATGTATTAATAATATGCGTCGTAAGTCAACAAACTTCGCCGAAAAAAGAATTGAGATCTATATGGGTGCCAGGTTCTAGTTCACTTGGGATGTAATTAAAGTTCAGGATTTGACTTGGCTAGTTTGTACGTACACGATATATTATATTTGACTATGTTACTTTTCTAAAATTTAGTTTATTGGTATAAAAACTAGCGAAGACAAATCCTGAACTTTACATCCCAAGCGAACTAGAACTTGGCAACCTCAATCCTTCTCAAATCAATTCTTTTTCAGGTGAAGTCAACAACGCAACGATGCATATTATTAATATTGAACTTGGCTCTCATTTCACATTTATGTTTTTGATGGGATATCATTACTTTTTGTACAGAAATTATTAGTATTCATCATAGTTGATTTCGAAACTAAAATTTATATTTCCTATTAAAAATTCGGTAGGCGCTTAGTGTGTAAATAAAAACAGTTTTTTGGAAAATAATAATACAAATCGTAAAAAAAAACACTGTTTCTGTATCTCAGTTTTGTAACCACACAATAGGCTTTTTGACAAATTTTTGAAAATGGTTTTAATTTATTGTTTATGACTTAATAATTACACTACATTGATATTTCCGTGAAATTTCCTGTATTAAATATAAAAAAAAAAAACAATGTTAAAGTTTGATTATTTTGAACGCGCCTTAAACGCTGTTTTTGCAAAGGGGCTAATCACGTGACACGTTTGACGTCACGCGCAAGTAAACTCACTAAACTCAGTCAATGACCTTATAGTCTAAGATACGTTATATATGGTCGAACTTCACCCATACGTCTGACGGATGAAACTTATATTTTATGAAAGAAAATATGTTCCTGAACATAAATAAATAGGGTTGCCTAATGAAATATGGTCAAGGCTATTTTTAATAAATTTTTGAAAATATATTTTATTTTTTTTCAAATTTCATTGATTTGTCTGACGAACGGAATAAGTTCCAATGGAAAGTATACAACTTCTACAACATGAATAAATTAGGTTGCCTATGTTTTTCCGGTCACTATTATGAGGTTGCCGTGTTTAAACAGGTGAGTTAAAATCGATAATTGCACCCATCTGTCTAACGCTTGAATTATATATCAAAATAATGGTAATTTTATTGCGAATACAATGGTATAGGGTTGCCTGCAAAAATCCGGTCAGAAATAAGGGTTGCCAGGCTTTTAAAGAAAATAAGAAGGAAAGACTTTTAGCGATAACTCAAAAACGGCTTTCATAAAATATAAGTTTCATCCGTCAGACGTATGGGTGAAGGTCGACCATATATAACGTATCTCCTACTATTAGTTAATCCTATATTGAATTCATTATTTCACTGTAAAATGGTATATAAATGGTGTATAGTGCCGCAATGTTCAAGTACGACTATAAAAAATCCAGACAATTCGTTTGTTTCCATTCCAACGAATCCCAAAAAAATAAAAATGTGTTTAAAACTAGCGCGAAGAGACCCAAAGAGCATTTTAGCGCATACAAATGATTTAATGTGTGAAGACCACTTCGATGTAAGTAATACTTAACTGTAAATAAATATGGTAATTAAAGCAGCGGATTTTGTTATTTAACGAAACAAGATCTAGGTATTTAATGTATTACTACATAACCTCATAACATAGCTCTTTCAGCATTAGTAGGTAGTTAGTAGCATACTTTTTCTTTCAAACTAAAGTGCAGTATGGAGATATATACTATTCTCGTCATCGTATTCTATATATATATCGTCGTCGTATTCGTATCATCGAAATCGAAATATTCTTAAATAAACAATTTCTACGTATACTCACACAGCTGTTTTTACATTTCTAAGTTCCGCAGCATAGTAATCCGGATTATCTTTAAAGAAAAGTGCAACCATTAATACCTACTTCTATGTCTGGTAGGTTGCCGCTATCAGCTTTCACATATTTCGGCTCCATTTTGAGATTCTTATGAATATTGTGCCACTAGATATACGGATAAATCGGAATATATCAGAAAACTGTAAAACAATAACTAAAATTAACTAAATACAAATAAAACAGTTAAAACATTCAAGACAAACAAGAATGTTTACCCGCGTGTGACGTCATCCGAGCGTTGACCAATCACAGAGCGTTCACGTCCCTGATGAAATTTCAAAAAATATTAAATTTTCTTTCGTTTATTTTCCAAAAAATAAACATAATTTACATTCAAATATAGTGAAATATACTTTATTAGTTTATTATCTTTCAGGATGACAGCAATTCGTTATATATTTTTAATGTCAAATACCCTATTGCCAAGCTGGATGCCAAATTTCAACTTGCTATCATCTGGAAGTGGGTTAGTTTTTAAGTTTTTGATATGTTTGTATCTTAACCGTTTGAGCTATATTCATTAAATTTGGTGTTCTAGCTATCCTTAAAGGGTCTTAATAGATGAACCAAATTTTATGTTTATGTTTAATAGACTTTAAGTTACGTAGGGGTCAAAAGTGGCTTCAAATGGTTCGTGTAATATAACACACGGCCGCTGCGTCGCCACTTCTGTTCTTTTGAACTTGGCTTGATACGCTCCCGCGTGTCTTGATGAATACTAATTGTATGTTTTTCTCTCAGGTAAAGACGACCTTGGTTCGCTGTTTGCATCAGCAGAAGAATTTTCAAGCCTTCTAGAAGAAACAGCCGCAAACAAAAAACAGGGCTCCAGCCAAGCCGTAGCTAACACAGACAACTCCAGCATGAAACAACTTGCATGGGAAGACAAGAGAGATCAATGGATGAAGGGCTATAACAGAAAAGTCCACGGCGCTAAAAACAAAAAGTTCAACAAAAACAAACAAAATGGCCGGCCCAATAAAATGGCTGACAAAAAAGGCGGGAAAAGAAAAGGCGACAACTTCAGTGGCGTCGGCGGCAAGAAAAATAAATTCAAATGATTTTGAACATGAACAAAAACACTGTTCGTAGCAGAACAATGCTACCTAATATTCCTCGTTAGAATTATTCTATAAGACTATACAAATTTGTGTGTTACATGAATAAATAACATTATTTTTAATTGTCTTTGAATTGTCCTTGTTTTGTTATGAGTCACCTGTCAAATGCAACCTGTTGCTAACCCAACAAAACAGCTGAGACGTTAATTTCGTACATAACTGCCATAATACATATTTATTAACCACACAAAAGACTAAAACATACAGCTAATGGCCAAAGCTGAATACTTACGCCGTGAAAAAGATTGCCAATTACCTAACTTGGACGTTATACGAAAAAATTCCATGGCTCGCCGAGCTTTATCGATCTGACCTTGAGCCACCTTTAGCCGTCTACAATACATTGCAGCGTCATCGAAATACCCTTTGGCGTGTGTTCGCGAATTTACTGAATTTAACTACGTACTAACTTAATAATTAATGCTACGTTTGCAATATATTTCGGCTCGCGTTGCAGTGAATATTTTCCTGTCCGGCCGGACAGCACAGCGCAAGTAGCGCAACGCGCCTTTCTTGTTTGTTGACAACTATCATATAGCTACGCGAATTCGGATAGTCGTTGCGCGCAAGCCGTGTCACGCATTTATATCGCTATTCGAGACGTATTACATCCGAAATAACAGTGAATACTATCGCTTAAGTGCTTTGTTGACATTATTGGACGTATTTACGAGCGTAATGCCAGTGAACATTGTGATTTAGCAAAAAGGCGGGCAAAAATCAGTGCAAGTGACTATTGCGAGGCTATTTATAGACGGACGCGAGGCAAGATAAAGCTGTATTTATTGACATAAGAAGTGTGTGGTGAGAAATATACATTGTAGACTGTTGTCGTGACTTTATAAGTGTGATTTCATTTCCAATTAGACTATTTTTTCTATGAATAAAACGATACCGCGAAACTAGTTTGACAGCTCACGAATGCACACAAACAAAGATTGCGGCATTGCGCACGTGTGGGTGTGCTGACTGTGCTGTGAGTTTAGTGATGTGAATATCTTGCGCTTATCGATTCGGTCCGATTAAAATATTTCAAGGACGATTGTTAATATTGGTTTGGCATGATATGTAATAATAAGAATAACATTGAATGCTACAAATTGAGCAAAAAAAAACACCCATTTTAATATAATTATGGAGACGACTAGACCTGAAAGTCAAAAAACTGAGGAACTGGCTTCGGCAAGAGTTTCTTCCTCAAGTTCTAATCAACTATTTATAGCAGACACTTTGGACTTGCCTGACGACATATTTCGTATGAGTCTGGATAGTTATTCAGAAATCGGCGAAAATGTGACTTTAGGAGACAGGAACTCTTCCATAGAGATACAGCCCACTGGGTTGACTAAAACTCCCGCTTCAACGCCGGCCGTCGAAACACCTGAAACTCTAATTGCTGAGCCGTTTACTCCGCCTCCTGATGCTATCACTGATCCTTGCACGCCACCCCCAGAACCGTCCCCGGCTATTGTAGAAACACCGAAGATAAACGAGCAAGATAAAATACAAAGAACGCAGAATTTGTTGAAGTTATCGCTCATTAAGAACACCGATGATGTTTTCGTTAAGCCGTCTCCAGTTATGGAGGTCATTTCGCCGGCAAGAATGCTACAATTCGAAGTGGACGCGTGCGCGACGCCGACTATGAAAAGAGCTGCAATCAATTTCGCTTTCTTTAAACAGAACAATTTTGATGAATACTTTGACGATGACGTTGACGTCGACCCTAAAGACGAAGTGGAAGAGAAGGAAAAGATTGAGGTTTCTAAAGATCCCAATCCAAATGAGAAGCCGTTTGAAGAGGCTGCCGTTATCGTGAAGGCCAAGGACACTGTACGGCATGAAATTGGTTATGGTAAGTTGATAACTAGAAATAACGCATAATATACATATTTTTTCAGTTTTATTATTCAACAGCGGATATTGTTAACAAGGTCGGTGGAGTTAAAATTTATTTCCCGTGGAATTGTTTTGATTTCTCAAAATCGGTACGAAAAAGAAGAACTGCATCCCTGTCCCTGCAGGATTTCTCATTTCTCACAATGGAACTGATGAAAGTGAGGTAGGTAAAGGTAATTCATAATACCTATGGTTAATCTACAGGATTATATGACTTCTGCAAAGTACCCGCCTATGATATGAAAGACTTTATTAAGATAATTATATAATAATGATTTGGGAGCACGACAGTGCCCCTGCCAAGTCGAGCAAAACAAAGAGGCACGGCCGTACCATCCTTTTCTCTAAGCCACTCAGGCCATTTTCAACGATCTGTAATTTTGTAATAGCTAAAGCTAGAACCCTGAATTTTCAGTGACGTATATAGAGCATAACATGATTTAGATATATTATTAATAACATGTAATTTGAACATCAGGTGATCCGTCTGCTCGTTTGCCTCCTATATCATTAAAAAATGTAGTTTAAGATATATTGCATGTCAAAGTTCCTTAGTTTTGTCGCTGGCACACTCACTCACGATCATCATAATTCTAAGGTACTTCTAGCAGACCCACAAGCTCCAAAGAAACGTAATTAATTTTTAGCGTATTAAATTAAGCCAATAAAAACTTAAAAGTACTGCAATATCAGCAGTCACGTTTTAAAAATTTAATAACTGCATAAGTAAGTTTGTAATCCTATATAAATATATGCGATAACAAAGTTACGTTTGCAGTTCCTACAATTAGTAGGTTAAGTATAATAGGTACACTACGTTGTACGATGTGAGTATGAATGAAGATGTGTATAATTATGATATGTGTATACATAGTATGAGTATGGTATAGATCCCATCAAAACCATTACATGTAAAAAGATGCAAGTGCAAGTCTCTCAACGCAGTTCTTCTACTACAAAAAGTTTGAAATGTAATGTGAAACCAAGTCGTTTATTTAATCAGTGCCAAGGGGTGTTAAAACCGTAACAATATTAGATAACTGATACCTTTATTTCTTTAATACATATAATGACAATCGCACACAATGCTTTACTTGTACTCGTATGTGTATTGCTCAAACTGAATGTCATTAGGGCTAGCGCTATATTCAATTAGGATTATTATAAATAGTAGACGAATTATCCTTATGCCATTATGTAGCCGTGTGATTGCCAAAAATAAAGGTATCTAATATTGATGATGATGATGATGATCCTTCCGGCCGATTTCGACCATGGCGACCACTTCGACTCCTAGTAATTAGGAGCTAACTGTTACAGTTAGCACGGCGCTCGTGCGCCCGAATATGGCTGATGTAGCCGATCTTCGAGGCGAACCCCCGTGCACATTGAGAGCACGTGAGAACACCAGCCACATAATGGTAATGAATGGAAGCAGGCTGGCGTGCTTTCAGCTCGTCGCGTTTAGCATCGAGGTCAACTATGCGTTGCTCCTCGAAATCGCGGACTTTGTCCAGCACCATCCTGCGCCACTCAGGACGCTGTGCTGCCAAACCTTCCCACTGAGAGAATATTATTACGGTTTTAACACCCCCTGGCACTGACTAAAATAACCGACTTGGTTTCACGTTTCACATTACATCTCAAAACTTTGTTGAACAGAAGAACTGTGTTGCGAGACTTTCATCTTTTTACATGTATATAATGTTTTTGATGGGATTGTATTTTTTGTATTAATTGGTTAGTTGTAATTGGAATTTCCTTAAAATCTGAAAAAAGATGTACGATCAGATCAGATTATGTAAACAACATCTGCAAGTTCTGCAGCTATCTTCAACCGTAATGGCTTCGATAAGCAGAGTTAGGATATAAATACCAGGCGTCGTGTAAAACGAGAAAGGTCCGAACAGATAGTTAACGTTATCATTAGGGATAATGATTGTTAATGGTAGTGATAATTAAAATGTTTGTCTTTAAGCCTGACATCTCACTCGATACTAACTATTATGGTGCGATACAAAACGTGAGTAACAAAGAAGATTATAAAACAAACTAGACATTTTATATAACAATACATTTTCCAGACACGTGTACTTTTGCTATTGTGCAAGTAACAATTACAGCATAGTCGACAAACGCGACTAAAGTTTACTTTTAAGGACCAAATTATTGTTAAAGAAGTATAATGTATTATATAATCTGTGCCATTACCATGGGAGAAAGATTGGTTAATTTGATACACATGGTATACCTTAATAAGGTAATAAGCCACAAGTTAAAAGTTCAAAAAAATGGAACTCAAGGTATAAACTCGGATCTAGTTCCTACACTGTTGTGGGGTGGGAGATAAGTTCAAAATAAGAAAACGAACAAACATGCATATGGGTAGCAACATTTTTCCATACCTATTCGGTTAAAAACCTACATAAATTAAACATCTATTTGGTAGGTAAGAAATAATTCATGATGCAACCGTTTTGTGATGATACTGTTTTTTGTAGACAACATACACCATTTTAGTGTATGACTAACTTCACCAAACATGGGTTTGAGTGTAATACATAGGGATACACTATGTTGACCGGTATATTTTTTTGGGCCTGTCATTCTCATTCCGCTGGTAAGGTAAGGGAGGGAACTCTAGTGACCCCTGGTTAAAGGTATTAAAATAAAATAAAAATATTTTTTTTTCGGACCACACAGAACTCCATAAAAGGTTAGTCAAACATGTATTTGCAGCGGGAACATAAAATTAATTAAATTAAAGGTATTGCTCCAATTATGAAGATAAGATTGCGAGGATAGCAATGCTGTTCGCTATAGGTACACTACACACGATAAGATTTTATAGGAGTTATTACATCTATCCGTTTTCAGGGCACTTTCTGCTTAGAGGGATAGATAAAGACATGTTGTTTTCATGTCCAGCTCTTGCTATAGTATAGTAAGTGTCTGGCGAAAGGATAAATGTTAAATTATAAGGTAAATAGCTCACCTCCGCCGATCTCTGGTTATAATATAACCCCTCAAGATATGTAAGACAAAAGGTAATCGAGTGATCCCGAAGAACAACTATTCCAATTATGAAGAAAACATTGGGAAGTTCAGTTTATGGAGTTTGTCAGTTTTCCATTTATCCACGATAACACATCATTTTCATGTCACATCGCTTTAGCGACTGTTATCTCCGATTCCAAGACGAACGAAAACAAATATGTACTCGTATCTACGATACTACGTGATTTTTCTTCAACCCGCGAGGCCTTGGCGCTTCCGTGTCTCAAATAACCTTCCTTATTATCGCGATAGGATAACCACGGTAATTACACGTCTGCTAAAGGGCAATTTCACAACCTTCCGAGTAATTGTTATTGGGAATCTTTAATTGATTAGTTTTTATTGCACAAACGTTAGATTTTGTTACGTGCCAGTTTTATATGTAAATAACGTGATCTTCAATTGTTAGCAGCACTAGTTGTCGCTTAGCGCAGTAGGTATCTATATCCATTCTATATCTATTTATGCCGCCGTGATTGAAATTTAAAAAAAAAAACACGAATTTGCCGTTATTTCTCCTTATATCCTTGACAAGGTTTTTTAAACGTAGAGCATGGAATAAAATAGTAATTCACGGTTGTATTCATTTTAAGGTTTTTAAGATGTTCTCGAACCGATCAAACGCGATTCTCTTTAATCGATTGATTTTCCTAATTGAAGACTGAAGTAGGTACGAATGATATTATGATTGATACAATTTCAATCGTGTGTCAATAATTTTAGGTTTATTATCTTACTAGCGACCCGCGCCGGCTTCGTTTGTGTCAACCAGGGATCGGATACCGGTATTTTTGTATGGGAACAAAAACGGTATTTTTTCGTTCTTTGTTAATTATTTCATTTCTAATTGGGCAATCTAATAATACGAAGTCGTTACCTAAAAACACAACTGAGTCCTACATTTGGAGTATAATAATTCAAAATATATGGTTATGCAAAAAACCGGTACCGATCCTGGATGTCAACCAACTGTCAACCCTAATGAGGGCTAACGCGTATGAATTCGCCGCTAGGGGCGCTAGTGTAGATGGTGGTCTTTTCCATAGTTCGAAATGTCAAATGTCACTTGTCACTTAAATGACTGACAGCTTTTCTATAGTCTTTTGGACCACCATCAACAGAGGCGCCAACTGGTGAGCAAAAAAACGATAGCCCTCATTAATAATTGCTCGCAGCCATGAAGTTATACCCTAAACAGGAGCGAGCTGTCACTTTTTTTGCCATACTAAATTGAACCTTATCACCGAGCCAGAAAGGTGTTCGTACCAGACTAGAGAAAACAGTCCACATGAGATAGCAAAAGTGGGTCGCGGTGTCCCACTCGCACATGTTGCCAATGTTAAAAAAATACCATTTTGGTAGTATTTATATCAATAACTACTAAAATTAAATACCTTCTTATATTATTTAAGTGCTATATTCAGAGTGCGGTTCTGATATCTTTTACGTAATTTGTAAATAGTTATAATGTCAATATTATTAACTGATTTAACCAAGCATGTGCACAACAAAAAATACATTAATTTTAATATGGTAGACATTGTAGTACATTTGAATATTAATTGGTATCCCCAACTTGATAAAGAAATTTTTAAAATACATGAATGGCGGCGCTCAAAATTTATTTGCGAAATAAAGTATAAAATGGGTAAAAGATATTGTGTGAAAGGTTCCAGAAGTGAAAGTTTTGTTGATTGTGGTATATCTTTTCACAGGTAAGCCTCAACTATTAAAGTTTACGATAAAAATACAAGAAAACATTGTCAAACTCATTAGGGTGACTATGATGTCGGCACGATGTGAATCGGCCTTACAGAGTTCTTATTACCTACGTACTTACTTAATGTAAAAATAAGTTTACCTAAATAAGTATATCTTTATTTCGGCATGTTTAATTATTTGGTTGATAAATAGATAGATAGATAGATAAATGATTTATTTGTGCACGTAATGAGAGCTATATAATTGCCAAAATTTGGATCCAAAATCCTTAAATATTACAGACACATTTATACATAATATTATAAGTTGAACACACATTTCCGTCAGTACACGAAGGCGGCAAATAAAAATAAATGGTGCAATTAACTACGATGACGCTTAAAGAATAGCTGAAGTGTGCAAAAGAGAAGCCATTACGTATATGAACATCATGAGTGCGAAAGAGGCAGACTACAAATGAAAAAAAGTGACCATTTTTAGGGTTCCGTACCCAAAGGGTAAAAACGGGACCCTATCACTAATTCACTAAGACTCCGCTGTCCGTCTGTCAGTCTGTCTGTCATCAGTAACAGCTTTTATAACGACTAAATTAAGTAAGGTTTTGAGAAGCGTTTTACAGAGGAGAAAACTAGGCCAAAACTAGTGGCGCCATCTGATCGAGAATCAAATTTTCGTGATTTTCGAGGCACGTTTTTCCCTTAGACTGTATCCATCTATTACTGAGTTATATCTATCTTTGCTATGCATGAATGAAAAAAGATCTTGGCCAAACTATACATTCCAACTTATCCTAATATCCCACATACATATGACTTATGGTCACCCTAATTAGAAAGAGATGCAACCGCCCACTTTGACTTCTCATGTGGACACACTTTTTGGCCCGTGTACTCCATCCGGTTTATTAAAATCTAAATCCGTGCTCGCAGCAATGCTGAGCCGAACGGCGAACGGAGCCGAGTCAGCCGAGTATGGATGGTATAGAAAGGACACCAATCTCTTATGGCAGAATTGTTACAAAAGTGACCGCTTTCAGCTTTAAATAATAGTTCTTAATTTCTCCGGTGGCGCTAGTTAGACTCTGGGACATGAGTATAACATGAACCATATAAGGCAACAAATAACCCGACCAAATTACGTAGGTTGTTTTTGGTAGTATTTCGGTGTATGGTGGCGCCGCCTAATTACTGTTTTTGATGGACACTTTTCATACATAGAGATTTGGCTCCTTTATATAGTCTCCATGGAGCCGAGAATGCCCGAAACAGGCCCGAAAGGAGGTGTCAAAAAACGGCAAAAAAACCACGTTTGTTGTATGTTGTACTTAAATATTTATTTTATTCTGTTTTTAGTATTTGTTGTTATAGCGCATAGAAGGTAGGATCCTTGAAGTGGCCTACCACGTGCGCCCGTGAGGGACAGAACATACGCATTGCGAAAATATGATTGGTCGAGTAGATTTGTAGCCCACCATAAACCATACAAATTTACGACGGGAATAAAAAAAAAAGTGAGACTGTAACAAGGACAAACAATAATAACGCTGTCTCTGCTACTCCTACTGAAAGATACATAAAACTATTCCGTTCTGACAGTTCCCCCCACCACTCATCCCAGCCGCGAACCCGAGTGTGGAGTCGATTTCGCTGATTAGCGAACTAGACTCCACTGTCGCGTTCGCGGCATATAAATATAATTTTAACAATGTATTGGTTATGTGAAACATGCATGAAACACACACACACACACACACACACACACACACACACACACACACACACATTTTACCACTTTGAAAGTGTCTCTCGCGCAAACTATTCAGTTTAGAAAAAATGATATTCTCAATATCATTTTTGAAGACCTATCCATAGATACACCACACGTATGGGTTTGATGAAGAAAAAAAATTTGAGTTTCAGTTCCAAGTATGGGGAACCCCCAAAATTTATTGTTTTTTTTTTTTCAATTTTTGTGTGAAAATCTTAATGCGGTTCACAGAATACATCTACTTACCAAGTTTCAACAGTATAGTTCTTATAGTTTAGAGAAAAGTGGCTGTGACATACGGACGGACAGACAGACAGACAGACATTCCGTTTTTTGCCATTTGGCTACGGAACCCTAAAAAGCAGGTACGCATGGTGAGATCAGAGGGCCTACTGCGAAAACCGAAATTCGCAAATTGCGGGGATCTTTCTCTTTTACTCCAATAAAGGCGTCTTAAGAGTGATAGAGAAAGATGTCCGCAATTTGCGAACTTCGATGATTGCGTTTATAGCTCAGAGCATTATTTTTATCTCAGATTTTTATTTTCTAACAAGCCTTCATTACCCTTAATATGTAAATGTAACAATAAAATACACCGCGACTAACTGTAACGACACATTAATGATTAACTAAACAATTCAAATATTATGAAATTTATGTGAAATTTATAACTGCAACAGCTTCGATTATGAATTATTGTTGTCATAATCCAGTCTAAATCGAGTTAAAAAGCTAAAAGTATGTAGAAAGAGATGAGGAGAGTTTCGTCACTAACACATCTGGCATCTCGCTTGGCTTCTTAGATAACCGATAGCGTTGTCTCTCTTTATTTACGTCCATGAAACGGTGACTTCACAGTATATGCAAAGAGAAACGAAGCAACAGTAAAACTGCGCAGCTTATTTCACAATGGAAGGGTTTTTGTTAAGTTAATTTTAAAGTGTCGGTTTAGAAACCTACTTTTAATTTGTTTTTCATTCAAAAAAGGATGAATACATCACTAAAAGTCAGGTATTTGTCATTTTGACGGTCTATCGATTGATGTGGTTGTTTTGCCTGCTCTACTTGGCCTCGTAAATCGTGGTGGGGGAAGCGCTACTCGCACGGTTTCTATTTTGCTTTTCTCGATTCAATTTCAGTTATTTTACCGCGCTGGGTGAGTCCGTGTCTCATTCGCGCGAGCGTTTTCTAACTTATTTATATTATATTATAATTTAGTGTACTTAGACATTAAAGGACTAATATAAATAGTGATAGTGAAAGGTTACAAAACGGATTTGGTTTGGATGTTATGCGGTGGTCTGTACAGACAAGTGTATTGCAATTTTTATACGAATCGGATGGATTGATGCAAATACATTATTGTGCGTAACCCCAAGTAAGTGGACGACGAAATATGCTGTGATTTTGTAACGAAAGCATACAAAGAGGTAAAAATAATAAATTGACGTTTGTATGGTGTGAAAGTAGACGCAAGTGAATTTGCCAACGACGGAATCGAGCGAGCGAGTTGCGCGAGGAGTCGGCTTGGGTGTGAAGGACTCCCGAAATCGGGCGGTTAGTCTCGCCACCGCCGCGCCATCTGGAGCTCGTGTCGCATTAACGCGAGCCGAATAATGTTCGCAAAATTATACGTGTCCCGTACTTTCGCTGACAAAGTTAGTTGTGAACTGTTGTAAAATATTGTTTACTTCCCGCTAGTAGCCTACATGGTTTTGGTGTGCGGCTGAGCCATGGCGACCGCCGAGATGAGTGTGCCGGATAAGAAGCCTGAGCACGAATCAGGATACTACGAAGGTAGCGACCAGGAGGGCAGCATGGAATGCGGGTGCCCGAGCCCTATTAGCAGTAGAAACAGCTCTCACTCGACCAAGCGTCGGCACACGGGACAAAAACACAAGAAGGCACCTGTGAAGAAAGCCAGGCCGGAGCCTAATGGACATGAGAGGGACAAGAGTGTGGAAATAGTGGAGTGTTCTAGTGCTAGTTTACCGTCAGTGAAGGAGAAAGAGGAGCCAGCTCCGGTGGCTGGGCCCAGCATGAAACGGAGCAGTTCCGTTGAGCTGATCGGTGGGACTGTCCCCGCTCCGGTTCAGCACTCTGTGGACTGGAATCTTGTGGATGCTAGTAAAATTAGGAAAAGATATAAAGGTAAGTTTGTTTAATTATTTTTCTTGATTATAATATTTATAATTCGTTTTGAAAACTTGTTCTTAGGGAAAATAGAAGAAAAATTATATAATATCTTTTTAAGTTTTTATTTTTCCCAATTTTAGCATCAGAACTAGAGTGGGAGCAAGTCATATTATATTCTTTGGAGCAAGTTAACTGCATGGCATTTGCAATGACAGTGTGACAAAGACATCATTAATGTCAATTTTCTATGAAAATATGACATAGTTTATAATGACGATTTCTACTACGTTCTGTTTAATTCAGGGGCGTATTTTGAAATTTAGCTATGGGTGGGTGGTGGCCGTAGGGTACATATTTGTACATATGCCCCTAGTTCAATTCAGTGCAAAGTTTAGCTTAGACGGACTACCAGTTTTTGGAAGGAGGAAAATTTTCTGCAATTACTTTAGCACTGATAACAGTGCAACCAAACAAAACATGTTATATAGATACATATTGATTGCTTGAAATTTTTATTACTGAATAGAATAGAATAGAATAGAAATCATTTATTCAGACAACACATCAATACAACACATATATAGCAAATACAAGACAAAGATAAACGAAACAGTAGAAATAGAGATGTGAAGCTGAAATGGTCTCCACTCAGCAATGCAGCTGGCACGACTAGCGTGGTCAACGGCGCTGGTTTTCTGTGGAGCCAGCGGAGTGTGCGGGACAGCATAGTTCGGGACGGGACACGTTGTGGACGACGTGATATAATAACATAGAGTACTACTAACATAAATATATACATCGAATTTATATATATATATACAAATATACATAACTTAACTTGTGAATAACTAAAGAACAGAACAGAATAGGTAATAATGACGATAACGGGATCCGGATTTTTTTAATATTTAGCTTACTGCATATTCTTTTTATTGTACACAACAACATTTATCTCTGTATGTATCTATGTTAGTTATATCATTCCTATTTACATTGTGAAGATGCAAAAAATGTCATTGCAATGACTCAGGTCATTGCCGTTTGTGTAATTTGAATACACATGAAAAAAGACATCAATAATGCAATATAACTAAAATACAAATTAGAAACCAACTCCACTAGTCTTTAAACCTAACTTTGCACTAGCTTGGAAAGAACTGTGCAAGGAATTGTCATTATTCAAATACGCATGTTTTCATATAAATTTTACATGTAGGAATCATTGCCACACTGTCTATGCAATTTAAATATATAAAAATTCCATCTTTTATGATAATTATGATCTTCATCAGCAATTTAATTTTTGCAAATATGTATGTCTAAACAACGCAATCATTAAACCCACCTGGACCTATGGGATCCAAATATGGGGAACTGCTAGCGACAGTAACATAATGTGCCTTCAAAGAGCTCAGAACGCCATCCTTCGTGTGATTGCCAATGCTCCCTGGTTCACTCGAAACGATGAAGTACACGACTATCTCAACATGACCACCGTAAAGGAAGAGATCAAAAAATTCACTAAGAATTATATTGAGCGCCTGGCAAGGCATCCAAATCCACTGGCTTCAAAATTACTGGACAAGACTGAAACAGTACAAAGACTCAAAAGGAAGCACATCATGCAAAATTAAAGCAGTGGTTAAGTGGGACGATGGTCTCCAAAACCCAAAAATTATATTTAATACAGCAAAACTGATTATAGTCGTTACCGACTGATGGCAGTTCTAACCAGAAAAAAAAAAATGTATGTCTAAAAAAGTACAAATCCAGGAAATGCTAGAAATATATCCTAATCAATATACCTATAGAAGTAGAGTGTCTCCTTGAATATTTGAAGATTTCCCTCAGTTACTTCGAGATCTCATCATCAGATCTAGAATAGAATCAACTGTAAAATGACTTGTTTTCATCATTCAATATTGTTTATGTAGTAAAACCAGCACGTCCGTTCTTACGCCATTTATTTGCAAACAACCCGAATAACCACATACCATATTTATCAAAGATTATGACTACCTACATTACACTCCTAAATTTATGCACTTATATTCTAGGGAACCTTTTAACCGCCATCTATTGAGCTGGAGACGAATGTCATCTCTGAAAAATAAAGTTACATTAGGTAAACTAGTAAATAATAATTTTGCAATAGGCTGTTAAAGGGTTTTACAGCTTTAACATTCTAATTTTTTTACAAGCAACTTAAAAGACGACCCTTTCACACAAAAGAATAATCCCCGAGACAATCCAGCCAACCTTGTACCTTGATTTCTCAAAAGCAAGCTCAACCGAATTCTGAAAAAAACCGCATCAAAATCCGTTGCGTAGTTTTAAAGATCTAAGCAAACATAGGGACAGACATACAGACAGCGGAAAGCGACTTTGTTTTATACTATGCAGTGACAAGGTACGTGACTTATTTCACCTTCCCATACAAACTGAGTTTCGTTCTCATCTTAAAACTACATGTTGGATTGTAATGAAACTTTGCGCATACAATGACATGAGGTATATCTAGGTCTGTAATTAATTTATATAGCTCTAGTTTATAAAACAAACGAAATCGAGCGAAAACAAGTTTTGTATGATAAACATAAATTCGCTGTATTTTTTTTTTATATTGTATTTGAAGCTACATAAACTATTATCCTATTGTAAGTACAAAGTTTCAGAACAATCTAGCTAGTCATTTTAAAATGAGAGCGTAGCTACGTTTGTATGGAGAACCGAGCTTGCCGGGGTGGGGGGACTTAATGTAACCATAAGTATATTATTTCAAATTACAATAGCCAAGTCTGTTTCGAGTGTTAAGTATGAAATGACGAAAATACTTATTGCCCTTGGATCGAAACAAAATACCTATCTAGTTATTTTTTTATAGTATACATAAATATCTGGTAAGTATGATAATTTTGTAATGTCTCTAAGCGTCCGTACCCAAAGGGTAATAAAAACGGGACCCTATTACTAAGACTCCACTGTCTGTCTGTATTTCTGTCACCAGGGTGTATCTCATGAACCGTGATAGCTAGACAGTTGAAATTTCACAAATGATGTATTTCTGTTATACACTATATAAACAAAGTGTCTGTGAACCTAGCATATCAAGTGCTAGCATCTCAATCTTTTTTAAGAGTTCTAGTAGCATCCCTAATAGTTCTACAGTTCTAGGTGGTTTTTTTTCATAGTTCTGCTCATTTTCGCGAAAAAAATGAAATTTGAAAATGAGATGCTAACTTCACATTTTGACACTCCAGCATCCCAGCCGTTATCCACTCCACAGCCTCAAAATAGCATTCAAACGTAAGATACTAACATTTCTAGACGATATATAATGAGTTCTAGTCAAAACTGTAAAAAAATTTTTTTCCATATATGTATGGGACACGAACATCAAAAGAAATTGTAGGTATATTCTGATTAAAGCTAAGTTTGAGCTAAAATCCCAAATTTGACAGCTAGCATCTCAGCAGTTCCGGATAGCCAGATGCCTAGTGCACTAGAATACACACAGTTGTATCTTCTAGAAGGAAATTTTACAGAGTTTTGATAAACTATATCCGAAAATAGTCGCGAAATCGAGTAATTGCTAAGTTCTGGGCATAGCATCTCAGCCAATGCAGATCTGATACCAGGCATCTCAGCAGTTCTGGATAGCCAGCTCACTAGTGCACTAGAATACACACAGTTCTATCTTCTAGAACGAAATTTGATAGAGTTTTGATAGATTATGTCCGAAAATAGTCACAAAATCGAGTAAATGCTATGTTCTTAGATTAGCATCCCAGCCAATGCGGGTCTGGTACCCAGCATCTCAGCAGTTCTGGTTAGTCAGGTCTCTAGTGCACTAGAATACACACAGTTCTGTCTTCTAGAACGAAATTTGGCAGAGTTTTGAAAGACTATGTCCGAAAATAGTCTCGCATTAGAGAAATTGCTAAGTTCTGAGCATAGCATCCCAGCCAATGCTGATTTGATACCCGGCATCTCAGCAGTTCTAAATAGCCAGCTCACTAGTGCACTAGAATACACACAGTTCTGTCTTCTAGAACGAAAATTGGCAGAGTTTTGACAGACTGTCCGAAAATTTTCTCAAAATCGAGTAATTGCTAAGTTCTGAGCTAGCATCCCAGCCAATGCTGATCTGATACCCGGCATCTCAGCAGTTCTAAATAGCCAGCTCACTAGTGCACTAGAATACACACAGTTCTGTCTTCTAGAACGAAAATTGGCAGAGTTTTGACAGACTGTCCGAAAATTGTCTCAAAATCGAGAAATTGCTAAGTTCTGAGCTGGCATCCCAGCCAATGCAGGTCTGATACCCGGCATCTCAGCAGTTCTGGATAGCCACCTCACTAATGCACTAGAATACACACAGTTCTATCTTTTAGAACTAAATTTTATGGAGTTTTGATAGACTATGTCCGAAAATAGTCAAAAAATCGAGTAAATGCTATGTTCTTAGATTAGCATCCCAGCCAATGCAGGTCTTACAACCAGCATCTCAGCAGTGTTGGATAGCTAGAACCCTAGTGCACTAGAATACACACAGTTCTATCTTCTAGAAGGAAATTTGACAGAGTTTTGATAGACAATGTCCAAAAACAGTCGCGAAATCGAGTAATTGCTAAGTTCTGGGCATAGCATCCCAGGCAATGCTGATCTGATACCCGGCATCTCAGCAGTTCTAAATAGCCAGCTCACTAGTGCACTAGAATACACACAGTTCTATCTTCTAGACGGAAATTTGACAGAGTTTTGATAGACTATGTTCGAAAATAGTCGCAAAATCAAGAAATAGCTAAGTTCTGAGCTAGCATCCCAGCCAATGCAGATCTTACAACCAGCATCTCAGCAGTTCTGGATAGCTAGAACCCTAGTGCACTAGAATACAGACAGTTCTATCTTCTAGAAGGAAATTTTACAGAGTTTTGATAAACTATATCCGAAAATAATCGCGAAATCGAGTAATTGCTAAGTTCTGGGCATAGCATCTCAGCCAATGCTGATCTGATACCCGGCATCTCAGCAGTTCTAAATAGCCAGCTTACTAGTGCACTAGAATACACACAGTTCTATCTTCTAGACGTAAATTTGACAGTTTTGATAGACTATGTCCGAAAATAGTCGCAAAATCAAGAAATTGCTAAGTTCTGAGCTAGCATCCCAGCCAATGCAGGTCTTACAACCAGCATCTCAGCAGTTCTGGATAGCCAGCTCACTAGTGCACTAGAATACACACAGTTCTGTCTTCTAGAACGAAAATTGGCAGAGTTTTGACAGACTGACCGAAAATTGTCTCAAAATCGAGAAATTGCATAGTTGTGAGCTAGCATCCCCGCCACTGCAGGTCTTACTCCCAGCATCTCAGCAGTTCTGGATAGCCAGCTCCCTATTCCACTAGAATACACACAGTTCTATCTTCTAGAAGGAAATTTTACAGAGTTTTGATAAACTATATCCGAAAATAGTCGCTAAATCGAGTAATTGCTAAGTTCTGAGCTAGCATTCCAGCCAATGCAGGTCTTATACACAGCATCTCAGCAGTTCTGGATAGCCAGCTCCCTAGTGCACTAGAAAACACACAGTTCTATCTTCTATCACGAAATTTGACCGAGTTTTGATGGGCTGTCCGAAAATAGTCTCAAAATCGAGAAATTGCTAAGTTCTGAGCTGGCATCCCAGCCAATGCAGGTCTGATACCCGGCATCTCAGCAGTTCTGGATAGCCACCTCACTAATGCACTAGAATACACACAGTTCTATCTTTTAGAACTAAATTTTATGGAGTTTTGATAGACTATGTCCGAAAATAGTCTCAAAATCGAGTAAATGCTATGTTCTTAGATTAGCATCCCAGCCAATGCAGGTCTTACAACCAGCATCTCAGCAGTTCTGGATAGCTAGAACCCTAGTGCACTAGAATACACACAGTTCTATCTTCTAGAAGGAAATTTGACATAGTTTTGATAGACAATGTCCGAAAACAGTCGCGAAATCGAGTAATTGCTAAGTTCTGGGCATAGCATCCCAGGCAATGCCGATCTGATACCCGGCATCTCAGCAGTTCTAATTAGCCAGCTCACTAGTGCACTAGAATACACCCAGTTCTGTCTTCTAGAACGAAAATTGGCAGAGTTTTGACAGACTGTCCGAAAATTGTCTCAAAATCGAGAAATTGCTAAGTTCTGAGCTGGCATCCCAGCCAATGCAGGTCTGATACCCGGCATCTCAGCAGTTCTGGATAGCCAGCTCACTATTGCACTAGAATACACACAGTTCTGTCTTCTAGAACGAAAATTGGCAGAGTTTTGACAGACTGTCCGAAAATTGTCTCAAAATCGAGAAATTGCTTAGTTATGAGCTAGCATCCCAGCCAATGCAGGTCTTACACCCAGCATCTCAGCAGTTCTGGATAGCTAGAACCCTAGTGCATTAGAATACAGACAGTTCTATCTTCTAGATGGAAATTTGACAGAGTTTTGATAGACAATGTCCGAAAACAGTCGCGAAATCGAGTAATTGCTAAGTTCTGAGCATAGCATCCCAGCCAATGCTGATCTGATACCCGGCATCTCAGCAGTTCTAAATAGCCAGCTCACTAGTGCACTAGAATACACACAGTTCTGTCTTCTAGAACGAAAATTGGCAGAGTTTTGACAGACTGACCGAAAATTGTCTCAAAATCGAGAAATTGCATAGTTGTGAGCTAGCATCCCCGCCACTGCAGGTCTTACTCCCAGCATCTCAGCAGTTCTGGATAGCCAGCTCCCTATTCCACTAGAATACACACAGTTCTATCTTCTAGAAGGAAATTTTACAGAGTTTTGATAAACTATATCCGAAAATAGTCGCTAAATCGAGTAATTGCTAAGTTCTGAGCTAGCATTCCAGCCAATGCAGGTCTTATACACAGCATCTCAGCAGTTCTGGATAGCCAGCTCCCTAGTGCACTAGAAAACACACAGTTCTATCTTCTATCACGAAATTTGACCGAGTTTTGATGGGCTGTCCGAAAATAGTCTCAAAATCGAGAAATTGCTAAGTTCTGAGCTGGCATCCCAGCCAATGCAGGTCTGATACCCGGCATCTCAGCAGTTCTGGATAGCCACCTCACTAATGCACTAGAATACACACAGTTCTATCTTTTAGAACTAAATTTTATGGAGTTTTGATAGACTATGTCCGAAAATAGTCTCAAAATCGAGTAAATGCTATGTTCTTAGATTAGCATCCCAGCCAATGCAGGTCTTACAACCAGCATCTCAGCAGTTCTGGATAGCTAGAACCCTAGTGCACTAGAATACACACAGTTCTATCTTCTAGAAGGATATTTGACATAGTTTTGATAGACAATGTCCGAAAACAGTCGCGAAATCGAGTAATTGCTAAGTTCTGGGCATAGCATCCCAGGCAATGCCGATCTGATACCCGGCATCTCAGCAGTTCTAATTAGCCAGCTCACTAGTGCACTAGAATACACCCAGTTCTGTCTTCTAGAACGAAAATTGGCAGAGTTTTGACAGACTGTCCGAAAATTGTCTCAAAATCGAGAAATTGCTAAGTTCTGAGCTGGCATCCCAGCCAATGCAGGTCTGATACCCGGCATCTCAGCAGTTCTGGATAGCCAGCTCACTATTGCACTAGAATACACACAGTTCTGTCTTCTAGAACGAAAATTGGCAGAGTTTTGACAGACTGTCCGAAAATTGTCTCAAAATCGAGAAATTGCTTAGTTATGAGCTAGCATCCCAGCCAATGCAGGTCTTACACCCAGCATCTCAGCAGTTCTGGATAGCTAGAACCCTAGTGCATTAGAATACAGACAGTTCTATCTTCTAGATGGAAATTTGACAGAGTTTTGATAGACAATGTCCGAAAACAGTCGCGAAATCGAGTAATTGCTAAGTTCTGAGCATAGCATCCCAGCCAATGCTGATCTGATACCCGGCATCTCAGCAGTTCTAAATAGCCAGCTCACTAGTGCACTAGAATACACACAGTTCTGTCTTCTAGAACGAAAATTGGCAGAGTTTTGACAGACTGTCCGAAAATTGTCTCAAAATCGAGAAATTGCTAAGTTCTGAGCTGGCATCCCAGCCAATGCAGGTCTGATACCCGGCATTTCAGCAGTTCTGGATAGCCACCTCACTAATGCACTAGAATACACACAGTTTCATCTCCTAGAATAAAATTTTATGGAGTTTTGATAGACTATGTCCGAAAATAGTCTCAAAGTCGAGTAAATGCTATGTTCTTAGATTAGCATCCCAGCCAATGCAGGTCTTACAACCAGCATCTCAGCAGTTCTGGATAGCTAGAACCCTAGTGCACTAGAATACACACAGTTCTATCTTCTAGAAGGAAATTTGACACAGTTTTGATAGACAATGTCCAAAAACAGTCGCGAAATCGAGTAATTGCTAAGTTCTGGGCATAGCATCCCAGGCAATGCCGATCTGATACCTGGCATCTCAGCAGTTCTAATTAGCCAGCTCACTAGTGCACTAGAATACACCCAGTTCTGTCTTCTAGAACGAAAATTGGCAGAGTTTTGACAGACTGTCCGAAAATTGTCTCAAAATCGAGAAATTGCTAAGTTCTGAGCTGGCATCCCAGCCAATGCAGGTCTGATACCCGGCATCTCAGCAGTTCTGGATAGCCAGCTCACTATTGCACTAGAATACACACAGTTCTGTCTTCTAGAACGAAAATTGGCAGAGTTTTGACAGACTGTCCGAAAATTGTCTCAAAATCGAGAAATTGCTTAGTTATGAGCTAGCATCCCAGCCAATGCAGGTCTTACACCCAGCATCTCAGCAGTTCTGGATAGCTAGAACCCTAGTGCATTAGAATACAGACAGTTCTATCTTCTAGATGGAAATTTGACAGAGTTTTGATAGACAATGTCCGAAAACAGTCGCGAAATCGAGTAATTGCTAAGTTCTGAGCATAGCATCCCAGCCAATGCTGATCTGATACCCGGCATCTCAGCAGTTCTAAATAGCCAGCTCACTAGTGCACTAGAATACACACAGTTCTGTCTTCTAGAACGAAAATTGGCAGAGTTTTGACAGACTGTCCGAAAATTGTCTCAAAATCGAGAAATTGCTAAGTTCTGAGCTGGCATCCCAGCCAATGCAGGTCTGATACCAGGCATCTCAGCAGTTCTGGATAGCCAGCTCACTAGTGCACTAGAATACACACAGTTCTGTCTTCTAGAACGAAAATTGGCAGAGTTTTGACAGACTGTCCGAAAATTGTCTCAAAATCGAGAAATTGCTAAGTTCTGAGCTGGCATCCCAGCCAATGCAGGTCTGATACCCGGCATTTCAGCAGTTCTGGATAGCCACCTCACTAATGCACTAGAATACACACAGTTTCATCTTCTAGAACAAAATTTTATGGAGTTTTGATAGACTATGTCCGAAAATAGTCTCAAAGTCGAGTAAATGCTATGTTCTTAGATTAGCATCCCAGCCAATGCAGGTCTTACAACCAGCATCTCAGCAGTTCTGGATAGCTAGAACCCTAGTGCACTAGAATACACACAGTTCTATCTTCTAGAAGGAAATTTGACACAGTTTTGATAGACAATGTCCAAAAACAGTCGCGAAATCGAGTAATTGCTAAGTTCTGAGCATAGCATCCCAGCCAATGCTGATCTGATACCCGGCATCTCAGCAGTTCTAAATAGCCAGCTCACTAGTGCACTAGAATACACACAGTTCTGTCTTCTAGAACGAAAATTGGCAGAGTTTTGACAGACTGTCCAAAAATAGTCTCAAAATCGAGTAAATGCTATGTTCTTAGATTAGCATCCCAGCCAATGCAGGTCTTACAACCAGCATCTCAGCAGTTCTGGATAGCTAGAACCCTAGTGCACTAGAATACACACAGTTCTATCTTCTAGAAGGAAATTTGACATAGTTTTGATAGACAATGTCCGAAAACAGTCGCGAAATCGAGTAATTGCTAAGTTCTGGGCATAGCATCCCAGCCAATGCTGATCTGATACCCGGCATCTCAGCAGTTCTAAATAGCCAGCTCACTAGTGCACTAGAATACACACAGTTCTGTCTTCTAGAACGAAAATTGGCAGAGTTTTGACAGACTGTCCGAAAATTGTCTCAAAATCGAGAAATTGCTTAGTTGTGAGCTAGCATCCCAGCCAATGCAGGTCTTACACCCAGCATCTCAGCAGTTCTGGATAGCTAGAACCCTAGTGCACTAGAATACACACAGTTCTATCTTCTAGAAGGAAATTTGACAGAGTTTTGATAGACTATGTCCGAAAATAGTCTCAAAATCGAGTAAATGCTATGTTCTTAGATTAGCATCCCAGCCAATGCAGGTCTTACAACCAGCATCTCAGCAGTTCTGGATAGCTAGAACCCTAGTGCACTAGAATACACACAGTTCTATCTTCTAGAAGGAAATTTGACAGAGTTTTGATAGACAATGTCCAATAACAGTCGCGAAATCGAGTAATTGCTAAGTTCTGGGCATAGCATCCCAGGCAATGCTGATCTGATACCCGGCATCTCAGCAGTTCTAAATAGCCAGCTTACTAGTGCACTAGAATACACACAGTTCTATCTTCTAGACGTAAATTTGACAGTTTTGATAGACTATGTCCGAAAATAGTCGCAAAATCAAGAAATTGCTAAGTTCTGAGCTAGCATCCCAGCCAATGCAGGTCTTACAACCAGCATCTCAGCAGTTCTGGATAGCCAGCTCACTAGTGCACTAGAATACACACAGTTCTGTCTTCTAGAACGAAAATTGGCAGAGTTTTGACAGACTGTCCGAAAATTGTCTCAAAATCGAGAAATTGCTTAGTTGTGAGCTAGCATCCCCGCCACTGCAGGTCTTACTCCCAGCATCTCAGCAGTTCTGGATAGCCAGCTCCCTATTCCACTAGAATACACACAGTTCTATCTTCTAGAAGGAAATTTTACAGAGTTTTGATAAACTATATCCGAAAATAGTCGCTAAATCGAGTAATTGCTAAGTTCTGAGCTAGCATTCCAGCCAATGCAGGTCTTATACACAGCATCTCAGCAGTTCTGGATAGCCAGCTCCCTAGTGCACTAGAAAACACACAGTTCTATCTTCTATCACGAAATTTGACCGAGTTTTGATGGGCTGTCCGAAAATAGTCTCAAAATCGAGAAATTGCTAAGTTCTGAGCTGGCATCCCAGCCAATGCAGGTCTGATACCCGGCATCTCAGCAGTTCTGGATAGCGACCTCACTAATGCACTAGAATACACACAGTTCTATCTTCTAGAACAAAATTTTATGGAGTTTTGATAGACTATGTCCGAAAATAGTCTCAAAATCGAGTAAATGCTATGTTCTTAGATTAGCATCCCAGCCAATGCAGGTCTTACAAATAGCATCTCAGCAGTTCTGGATAGCTAGAACCCTAGTGCACTAGAATACACACAGTTCTATCTTCTAGAAGGAAATTTGACAGAGTTTTGATAGACAATGTCCAAAAACAGTCGCGAAATCGAGTAATTGCTAAGTTCTGGGCATAGCATCCCAGGCAATGCTGATCTGATACCCGGCATCTCAGCAGTTCTAAATAGCCAGCTCACTAGTGCACTAGAATACACACAGTTCTATCTTCTAGACGTAAATTTGACAGTTTTGATAGACTATGTCCGAAAATAGTCGCAAAATCAAGAAATTGCTAAGTTCTGAGCTAGCATCCCAGCCAACGCAGGTCTTACAACCAGCATCTCAGCAGTTCTGGATAGCCAGCTCACTAGTGCACTAGAATACACACAGTTCTGTCTTCTAGAACGAAAATTGGCAGAGTTTTGACAGACTGTCCGAAAATTGTCTCAAAATCGAGAAATTGCTTAGTTGTGAGCTAGCATCCCAGCCAATGCAGGTCTTACACCCAGCATCTCAGCAGTTCTGGATAGCTAGAATCCTAGTGCACTAGAATACACACAGTTCTATCTTCTAGAAGAAAATTTAACAGAGTTTTGATAGACTATGTCCGAAAATAGTCTCAAAATCGAGTAAATGCTATGTTCTTAGATTAGCATCCCAGCCAATGCAGGTCTTACAACCAGCATCTCAGCTGTTCTGGATAGCTAGAACCCTAGTGCACTAGAATACACACAGTTCTATCTTCTAGAAGGAAATTTGACATAGTTTTGATAGACAATGTCTGAAAACAGTCGCGAAATCGAGGAATTGCTAAGTTCTGGGCATAGCATCCCAGCCAATGCTGATCTGATACCCGGAATCTCTGCAGTTCTAAATAGCCAGCTCACTAGTGCACTAGAATACACCCAGTTCTGTCTTCTAGATCGAAAATTGGCAGAGTTTTGACAGACTGTCCGAAAATTGTCTCAAAATCGAGAAATTGCTAAGTTCTGAGCTGGCATCCCAGCCAATGCAGGTCTGATACCCGGCATCTCAGCAGTTCTGGATAGCCAGCTCACTAGTCCACTAGAATACACACAGTTCTGTCTTCTAGAACGAAAATAGGCAGAGTTTTGACAGACTGTCCGAAAATTGTCTCAAAATCGAGAAATTGCTTAGTTGTGAGCTAGCATCCCAGCCAATGCAGGTCTTACACCCAGCATCTCAGCAGTTCTGGATAGCTAGAACCCTAGTGCACTAGAATACACACAGTTCTATCTTCTAGAAGGAAATTTGACAGAGTTTTGATAGACAATGTCCAAAAACAGTCGCGAAATCGAGTAATTGCTAAGTTCTGGGCATAGCATCCCAGGCAATGCTGATCTGATACCCGGCATCTCAGCAGTTCTAAATAGCCAGCTCACTAGTGCACTAGAATACACACAGTTCTATCTTCTAGACGGAAATTTGACAGAGTTTTGATAGACTATGTCCGAAAATAGTCGCAAAATCAAGAAATAGCTAAGTTCTGAGCTAGCATCCCAGCCAATGCAGGTCTTACAACCAGCATCTCAGCAGTTCTGGATAGCTAGAATCCTAGTGCACTAGAATACGGACAGTTCTGTCTTCTAGAATGAAAATTGGCAGAGTTTTGATAGACTGTCCGAAAATTGTCTCAAAATCGAGAAATTGCTTAGTTGTGAGCTAGCATCCCCGCCACTGCAGGTCTTACTCCCAGCATCTCAGCAGTTCTGGATAGCCAGCTCCCTATTCCACTAGAATACACACAGTTCTATCTTCTAGAAGGAAATTTTACAGAGTTTTGATAAACTATATCCGAAAATAGTTGCTAAATCGAGTAATTGCTAAGTTCTGAGCTAGCATTCCAGCCAATGCAGGTCTTATACACAGCAGCTCAGCAGTTCTGGATAGCCAGATCCCTAGTGCACTAGAAAACACACAGTTCTATCTTCTATCACGAAATTTGACATAGTTTTGATAGACAATGTCCGAAAACAGTCGCGAAATCGAGTAATTGCTAAGTTCTGGGCATAGCATCCCAGGCAATGCTGATCTGATACCCGGCATCTCAGCAGTTCTAAATAGCCAGCTCACTAGTGCACTAGAATACACACAGTTCTATCTTCTAGACGTAAATTTGACAGTTTTGATAGACTATGTCCGAAAATAGTCGCAAAATCAAGAAATTGCTAAGTTCTGAGCTAGCATCCCAGCCAACGCAGGTCTTACAACCAGCATCTCAGCAGTTCTGGATAGCCAGCTCACTAGTGCACTAGAATACACACAGTTCTGTCTTCTAGAACGAAAATTGGCAGAGTTTTGACAGACTGTCCGAAAATTGTCTCAAAATCGAGAAATTGCTAAGTTCTGAGCTGGCATCCCAGCCAATGCAGGTCTGATACCCGGCATCTCAGCAGTTCTGGATAGCCAGCTCACTAGTGCACTAGAATACACACAGTTTGGTCTTCTAGAACGAAATTTGACACAGTTTTGATAGACTATGTCCGAATAGTCACAAAATCGAATAATTGCTAAGTTCTGGGCATAGCATCCCAGCCAATGCTGATCTAATCATTTTGATTCTGACGTAAAATTCTGTTTTGCATTTGCTTGCACATATGCATTCTTGCATTCTTTAAAAATATGCCCTTTGTGCCGCTCAAGGGTTTAATGTTTTCGCACAGTAAAACTCAAAAAGAAAACATATGACAAATTCCTAGACAAATTATTGTTCACATCAAGGTATTCGAAAAGGGAACTTTTCTTCCCTGCTAGGAGGGATCAAAGTGGCACTTTTCTGTTCAGGGACATTTTATTGCCAGTTTAAAATATTATAATATGTTATAATCGATAACGTGCATACTATTTTTCTAAGTTAAATAATATTTTTCCCCGCACTAGCTCGGAAAGCCGTCTTTTATCCTTTAAAACAAGCGAGGAAAAACGCATTTTATCCACTAGTGGGGAAAGTAATTTGACCTTGGGATGGAGCGTGTTTAAGTAGCTTGACAGATAACAAAACGTAAAAAGCTCATAATAATGGTTCGTTCGATATTAATTATCATTAAATAAATGGTTTGAGAATTTAATAAAAAATACCAAATTTAGCTTTATTAATGATTTTAAGTCATAAACCTTAAATTCGATAACAAACATTTCTTTTTTTAAATGATGTTGTATGTCATTCTGAACGCACAAGTTGCAATTCGAGTCGATGCAATTTCAAAACGCATCGTCAAAAATGTCAACATTGTCAACAAAAAATTTCTCACCGACTCCGACACCTAAAAATACACAACTTCCAGTTTTCTGTTATAATATCGTATTATCGTTAAAAAATTAGTGATTCCAGTGATGAAGATGATCTAACGCCTGTGGATGTTGCACTTTCCTCGCTATAGTGAGGGGAAAGTTTTGTGTTACACACGGGTGCAAGTGTATTTTACTTCTCGTGTGTTAAAACACTCGCTACGCTCAGGATTCTATTTTAGAACCACTCGCTTCGCTCGTGGTTCAACTATAGAATCCTTTCGCTTACTCGTGTTTCAATTCCACACTCGCGGGTAAAATACAACTTTGCACCCTTGTATAACAAATAACTATTGTTGTAATTGTAAACAATAAATGTAATTAGCGTATTTTAAATTAATTAATAGCATATTTAAATGAAGTAAATTAATTAATTAGCGTAATATTTACAAAGAAACGTAAAAAAACATTAGTTTAATAATTTATTTTTATTTTGACATTTTAGGTCTCCTTAAACGCATCCATACTTGTCTATGCAATTTAAAAAGTTGATATTTAAAAAGTTTTTTACAAATATTTCACAAAGCAGAATTATGCGGTTCTGTATTGTGTATAAATTTCTAAATACTTAGTTTAAATCAATAACTTTATAATAATAAATATAAGTAATATCAGTCTTCATAGTGTTCTTCCGAAGATTTGGTTTAAAGGGGTAAGAGCTAATTTGTTACCAGAAAAATCCACAAAAATAATGTACTTGATTTTTATTGTATCATTTTAGGTGTTTGCTGCTGTCTTTGAAAAGATATTAGGTACATAATTATGAGCTGTAGGTACTTTTAATTTGTCAGTACAGTCACGTCTGAAAATATCGATACGGACAAAGTGCCAGAGGTATGTACCTATACTAAGGTCGTGTATACATATATTTGGCACTTGTCCGTATCGATCTTTGCTTAAAATACAAATGTTTTGAGACCTAATAAACCTAATATGTAATTTCCTCATAGGTGATGTGAAAAGCACTATGTGTCTGGGGTGTCACATGGTAGCAAAATTATTTTCACCTTGGGCGTTAACACATGAATCCCTCACTACGCTCAGGATTCTATTATAGAAGCCTTCGCTTCGTTTAGGATTCAATTGTACGCCCTCGCCGTAAATATGTCATTTTGCTCCCTTGTGACAGTTGTGACACAATCTACTATTGTACCAACTAAGCTAACTAATATAGTTACTTTATTAATTTGTTTTATGCAAATTATAAATTTAATAAGTACTTGCATTTTTTTAATTAAATGCAAGTATCTAATAAATTTCCAATTAAAAACTAAAATCATTTTACAGGCAATGGTACGGGCAACTTAACGGCCTGATTTAGTTAAATTATGTTTTATCCCTTTCTTACAAATGCATAAGTCAAAATGACAGATAAAGACAAACAATTCATAGCTAATTCAGGGAAGTAACGCGTTTAAGAAAAAAACCGGCCAAGTGCGAGTCGGACTCGCGCACCGAGGGTTCCGGACTTTTTAGTATTTGTTGTTATAGCGACAACAGAAATACATCATCTGTGAAAATTTCAACTGTCTAGCTATCACAGTTCATGAGATACAGCCTGGTGACAGACGGACAGCGGAGTCTTAGTAATAGGGTCCCGATTTTACCCTTTGGGTACGGAACCCTAATAACGCCATTAGTATTATTAGTAGTAGTGGTATTTTTAGTCGTATAAGTATGATTTTGGCTCCGCTATAAATATTTCTTAGTTACATACATACATACATATAATCACGCCTATTTCCCGGAGGGGTAGGCAGAGACCACGGATTTCCACTTGCTACGATCCTGACATACCTCTTTCGCTTCCATCACTTTCATAACATTCCTCATACACGCTCGCCGGTTTAGGGTGCTCTTGACCTGGCATTTCTTCAGGATTTCCCCGATCTGATCAGAGAAAGTCCGCCGAGGTCTGCCCCTTCCAACTCCCGTTTCTACCTCTCCCTTATATACTCTCTTTGTTAGCCTTTCTTAGTTAACCCTTAAATATGCAATAAACTTGCAAAATTTTCCTAGATATACAATAATAATGTAATGAACTAAATTTGTAATTATGTTAATTTGTTACTGTATATGCCCAGTCAAACAAACCTATTTGTAATTGATGAACCTTCATAAACCAAATATTCACCCTACAATAATGACTTGTAAAATGTATTTTATTTTACCAATAAAGATCTGTATATCTGTAATATAACCGACTCTCTCTTACCTACAATGATACAATGCATATCGTCAAGTAAATTCTCCCTAAGCTATGGGACCTTTTTTACAAATAAGTACTTAGAGCGTAAAATTGGTCGATCTTATATTATAAACGAGACCAATTACATATTATAGTATTTTATACAATCGTGATATAATAGAGAGCTTTTCAGTCCAGTACCGTGTTTAAGCAACGAAGCTTGCTGAGTTGCTTAAATTAAGGTACGAGATTGAAAAGCTTGATTATATCACTATTGTATATAATACTTTTTCTACGAGACAAAAAAATAATACTTTCAACTAGTAGAATCATATAGGTAAACAAACCAAAAGTATACAGCTAAGATACGCAAGCTGCCGCAGCCCGCGATACCTTCATACAGTTCATACCGATGCCCCGGCCGCCGGGCCCGGCGCCCCCGGCGGGTTGGTCAACGACACCTCCTCGTAACTCATGAGGCCCTGGTACCGGCTCCGCGCTAAATTCAATTTTAAGACAGTTTTTTTCTCGATTTTGGCCACCGTAGCCTATGGAGACTAACAAGCAACGCTAAGTGGTTTTCGTAGGGTATGGATGTTGCTATATAAAGGGTGTCACATGCGCGTTTCTGACTTATGAAGAAATTGTTTCTACTACAACATAAAATAAAATGTTTTTGTTGGCCAACCAATCACAAAGCAGATGCATTGAATCGAGTCTCCTCGAAATGTATGAAGTTCTATTTTCAAAATTTTATAATTGACTAAACCGTATCGATAAAATTCTTATGCTCGAGTCGGAAGTGCCATAGCCTATCCAACGTTGAAAAGAGTAAGGTTGTAGTGTTGCATGTGAAGTTGTAATACGCAGATTATACTCGACGAGTAGAAAAAATATATTAATAACGGGTCACTCACGTATTTTAAGTCGAAAAACGCTCCCCCCCCCGCATCCGACCCGTTAGTGACCCGTTATTAATATATTTAATATGTCTGTGTCTCACGGAAGTTATGAGACCAATTACCTTGCTTGTTTAATGAAATAATGAATGAGACACCAAAATACGTATAAGCATATATTATGCTTCTCTAAAAGGATGTAATAAAATAAAACGTATCAATATGTAGAGTCCACATTAAAAATATGTAAACGTTATTATTGTGCGTAGTGACACATAGTTTGCAAAAAAAATCCCTTATGAAAATCCTGTCTAAACTAATTTAAATTTATATTTACTTGAAAAATTCAATCAGATTCAGATGGCTCACCGCGAAAATCGGAGTTTGTTATCTGCGTCTCTATCGCTCCATTATGCAAGTGCGATAAAGAGGCAGATAGAATAGAATAGAATAGAATAGAATAGAATAGAATAGAATAGAATAGAATTTGTTTATTCATTATAAAAACACAATACAAATTTGTATCACAAACTTATACGTATTTTAAATAATTATCGTCAAACATCATAATATTCATAATTATATAAGTACATGTGTACATTACAATTTATTTGAACTTAAACTAAGGACAAATTATATTTACCTACTTACACTATTTTTTCTTTAAATCGACGTCAAAATTGGAGTAGTCATTTGTGAGGTATTCTTTAACGCTATACAGTGTGCGAGATAATAGCAGCGTTTTCAGGCGTATACGAAAAGAACTCTCACTTTCGATATTCTTCACATGGTAAGGTAGTTTATTGTAAAGTTCACAGCCCATTGCATTTGGCAAGCGTTTTGAAAGTTTCAGCCTGTACACATTCGGTACTATATCAAGGGATCTTTTGGTATGGCGAGGGTTGCATTGAGACCGTGTCTTGAATTCGTGGATGTTCTTTCTCATATGCATGATTACCTCCATTATGTAAACTGAGATAGATGTTAAAATACTCAATTTTATAAAGTGCTCTCTACAAGAATCTCTAAACTTTGCACCAACAAGTACTCTGATTGCTTGTTTTTGCATCTTCAGGACGCGTTCATTATCAGAAGAGCCCCCCCACAGAATTATTCCATATGATATTATTGAGTGAACGTAAGCGTAGTAGGTCTCTTTCAAGCTATCATCCGATACCAACGTTTTCAACTGTTTCAATGCATAAACACCCTTTGCCATTTTATTGCACACCATTTCTATGTGTTTATTCCACTTTAGTTCAGTGTCTAACCGAAAACCTAGTAGTTTAACTTCATTTACTGTTTGCAGGAGTCTATTATTACCTAGATTTACATTTATTGATAATGTTGGTTTTGTGGGGTGGAATAACATTATGTTCGTCTTATCGGAGTTCAGTTTAAGGCCATTTGCACTAAACCAATCTTCACACAAGTGTATGGCTTTAGCAATTTTAATTTCTAATTGTTCTAGTGATTCAGCACTCACTATGATCGATGTGTCATCAGCATGTAACATGATCGTGCCATCAATATTCAAAGCTGTTAAATCATTAACAAATATGAGAAATAGTGTATTTCCCAATGCGGATCCCTGCGGTACGCCAATTGAAATATCCTTAGCGGAAGATCTTACTCGCATTCCATTTATATTTAGTTCAACTGATTGTTTTCTGTTTGATAAGAATGATTTGATTAATTCTCCGCTTTGACCCCTGACACCATATATTTCCAACTTTTTTAGAAGTAATACGTGGTCTACGGTGTCAAAGGCCTTTGACAAATCTAGAAATATCCCTGCTACTTTCAGTTTACTATCCAAGCACTTACAAACATGTTTTATAAATTGATGTGTCGCAGTTGTGGTTGATTGACCCTGTCGGTAAGCGAATTGCGCATCTGAAAGTGCACCATTGTATGTTACATGCCTGATAATGGTATTTGACAAAATCGCTTCAATTAATTTTGATATTGTAGGTACTATGGTAATGGGCCTATAGCTCTCAACATCAGACTTTTCTCCTTGGCCTTTATATATAGGACATATGCGGGTTTGCTTGAGAGAACTTGGGTACACTGTTGATACTAAGATTTTATTGATAAGATGTGTTATTTCCATGTGTAATGTGTGTAACACCGCATACACCAATTTGCCTGAGATATCATAAAGGTCCTTAGTATTGGATTGACTAATTTTAGCACTAGCAAGTTTCATTAGTTCATCTACGCTTACGGTACTGATTTTGCACTCCAGTTGTTCAGATGTATAATTTAGCAGATATTTCAATGCCTTTCTATTATCGGGAACATTATTGATGGCGACCTGCGACCCTATTTCACTAAAGTAATTGTTGATGTGTTCTGGGGCCGCGTGATTTGGAATAACTTTGCCGGTAGTTTTATCTGTTAATTGCCATTCCCATTCTTCAACTGCTTTATTAGTCTCCTCTTTTATTATTGACCATACTTCCTTTTTCGGATTTTTTGATTTATACAGTCTTTGCTCCAGATATTTTTTCTTGCTATCCCAAAAAGTACTGTCTCTAATGATCTTTTTATCTTTAATCCGATTTTTAAATGAGATATTTGGGAATTGTTTTTGTAGATGGTGCAAGTCTTCTATGTCTTTTTGTACAAACTTTCGTTTGTAGCGACAGGCCCTCCGAGTACCCTTATTTGAGTTGAAGGCGAACTTAAACTTTAGTGATCACGTTAACTCACTCGCAGTCCGGCTCGCTCGCACCAACATAGTGTGAGCAAGAGGCAAGAGTACAGGGCTATAACCATTTACCTCGGCGAACCTTTTCATTGTTTCTAATATCTGCTCTAGTATCTTATCTCTGCCCCTTGTCACAGAAAGCCAATTATAATATAAAATAAAGCAATCAGTCGCACACTGCATCTCGTTGTTGTCGCTACTACTCCCTAACTCGCTATACGCTCTCTGAAAATTCTGACGACCCTTGGCTATTCATCTTGGACTCTGGTGATTTCCCTGATATTGACCCTGGCTTGTTTTTGAATTCCGATTCCGCTTTTATACCGCTAAACGCTATCCGTTTGGATAACTTTGGTTCGAATAAATCTTGGTTTCTACACCAATATAAATCTGTGTTTGTATTCTGCGTTTCTTTCTGTTCGAATATTGATTGTATTAACAATTATTTCGTACAATTTGCAATAAATAAATAAAACTATAAGTCAAAATAAGGTCGTTTGGTTTTGTTGTAATAAATAAATCGAAGTCAAAATCGATTGGTCGTTTCGTTTATGTCTATTTGTTTGTTGCTGTCCGAAAAATTTAAAAAAAAAAAAAGTTCTATTACTTGGAACTGTTAAGTGGGATTGGAGCGGTCATGCCTTACGATAAGGATAAATTGGGGGAATTTTTACTTAACGACGTAGAATGTCGAACCGTCGACGAACATGGTTCCATACCTCTGCCGATTATTCAACAGTCTTTCAAAACTCTGCCAAATTTCGTTCTAGAAAATAAAACTGTGTGTATTTTAGTGAACTAGGGAGCTGGCTATCCAGAACTGCTGAGATTCTGGGTGTAAGACCTGCATTGGCTGGGATGCTAGCTCAGAACATAGCAATTACTCGATCTCACGGCTGTTTTCGGACATAGTTTATCAAAACTCTGTAAAATTTCGTTCTACAAGATAGAACTGTGTGTATTCTAGTGCACTAGGGTTCTAGCTATCCAGAACTGCTGAGATGCTGGTTGTAAGACCTGCATTGGCTGGGATGCTAATCTAAGAACATAGCATTTACTCGATTTTGAGACAATTTTCGGACAGTCTGTCAAAACTCTGCCAATTTTCGTTCTAGAAGACAGAACTGTATGTATTCTAGTGCACTAGTGAGCTGGCTATCCAGAACTGCTGAGATGCCGGGTATCAGACCTGCATTGGCTGGGATGCCAGCTCAGAACTTAGCAATTTCTCGATTTTGAGACAATTTTCGGACAGTCTGTCAAAACTCTGCCAATTTTCGTTCTAGAAGACAGAACTGTGTGTATTCTAGTGCACTAGTGAGATGGCTATTTAGAACTGCTGAGATGCCGGGTATCAGATCAGCATTGGCTGGGATGCTATGCTCAGAACTTAGCAATTACTCGATTTCGCGACTGTTTTCGGACATTGTCTATCAAAACTCTGTCAAATTTCCTTCTAGAAGATAGAACTGTCTGTATTCTAATGCACTAGGGTTCTAGCTATCCAGAACTGCTGAGATGCTGGGTGTAAGACCTGCATTGGCTGGGATGCTAGCTCACAACTAAGCAATTTCTCGATTTTGAGACAATTTTCGGACAGTCTGTCAAAAAGTCTGCCAATTTTCGTTCTAGAAGACAGAACTGTGTGTATTCTAGTGCACTAGTGAGCTGGCTATCCAGAACTGCTGAGATGCCGGGTATCAGACCTGCATTGGCTGGGATGCCAGCTCAGAACTTAGCAATTTCTCGATTTTGAGAAAATTTTCGGACAGTCTGTCAAAACTCTGCCAATTTTCGTTCTAGAAGACAGAACTGTGTGTATTCTAGTGCACTAGTAAGATGGCTATTTAGAACTGCTGAGATGCCGGGTATCAGATCAGCATTGGCTGGGATGCTATGCTCAGAACTTAGCAATTACTCGATTTCGCGACTGTTTTCGGACATTGTCTATCAAAACTCTGTCAAATTTCCTTCTAGAAGATAGAACTGTCTGTATTCTAATGCACTAGGGTACTAGCTATCCAGAACTGCTGAGATGCTGGGTGTAAGACCTGCATTGGCTGGGATGCTAGCTCACAACTAAGCAATTTCTCGATTTTGAGACAATTTTCGGACAGTCTGTCAAAACTCTGCCAATTTTCGTTCTAGAAGACAGAACTGTGTGTATTCTAGTGCACTAGTGAGCTGGCTATCCAGAACTGCTGAGATGCCGGGTATCAGACCTGCATTGGCTGGGATGCCAGCTCAGAACTTAGCAATTTCTCGATTTTGAGACAATTTTCGGACAGTCTGTCAGAACTCTGCCAATTTTCGTTCTAGAAGACAGAACTGGGTGTATTCTAGTGCACTAGTGAGCTGGCTAATTAGAACTGCTGAGATGCCGGGTATCAGATCAGCATTGCCTGGGATGCTATGCCCAGAACTTAGCAATTACTCGATTTCGCGACTGTTTTCGGACATTGTCTATCAAAACTATGTCAAATTTCATTCCAGAAGATAGAACTGTGTGTATTCTAGTGCACTAGGGTTCTAGCTATCCAGAACTGCTGAGATGCTGGTTGTAAGACCTGCATTGGCTGGGATGCTAATCTAAGAACATAGCATTTACTCGATTTTGAGACTATTTTCGGACATAGTCTATCAAAACTCCATAAAATTTAGTTCTAAAAGATAGAACTGTGTGTATTCTAGTGCATTAGTGAGGTGGCTATCCATAACTGCTGAGATGCCGGGTATCAAACCTGCATTGGCTGGGATGGCAGCTCAGAACTTAGCAATTTCTCGATTTTGAGACTATTTTCGGACAGCCCATCAAAACTCGGTCAAATTTCGTGATAGAAGATAGAACTGTGTGTTTTCTAGTGCACTAGGGAGCTGGCTATCCAGAACTGCTGAGATGCTGTGTATAAGACCTGCATTGGCTGGAATGCTAGCTCAGAACTTAGCAATTACTCGATTTAGCGACTATTTTCGGATATAGTTTATCAAAACTCTGTAAAATTTCCTTCTAGAAGATAGAACTGTGTGTATTCTAGTGGAATAGGGAGCAGGCTATCCAGAACTGCTGAGATGCTGGGAGTAAGACCTGCAGTGGCGGGGATGCTAGCTCACAACTAAGCAATTTCTCGATTTTGAGACAATTTTCGGACAGTCTGTCAAAACTCTGCCAATTTTCGTTCTAGAAGACAGAACTGTCCGTATTCTAGTGCACTAGGATTCTAGCTATCCAGAACTGCTGAGATGCTGGTTGTAAGACCTGCATTGGCTGGGATGCTAGCTCAGAACTTAGCTATTTCTTGATTTTGCGACTATTTTCGGACATAGTCTATCAAAACTCTGTCAAATTTCCGTCTAGAAGATAGAACTGTGTGTATTCTAGTGCACTAGTGAGCTGGCTATTTAGAACTGCTGAGATGCCGGGTATCAGATCAGCATTGGCTGGGATGCTATGCTCAGAACTTAGCAATTACTCGATTTCGCGACTGTTTTCGGACATTGTCTATCAAAACTCTGTCAAATTTCCTTCTAGAAGATAGAACTGTCTGTATTCTAATGCACTAGGGTTCTAGCTATCCAGAACTGCTGAGATGCTGGGTGTAAGACCTGCATTGGCTGGGATGCTAGCTCACAACTAAGCAATTTCTCGATTTTGAGACAATTTTCGGACAGTCTGTCAAAACTCTGCCTATTTTCGTTCTAGAAGACAGAACTGTGTGTATTCTAGTGCACTAGTGAGTTGGCTATCCAGAACTGCTGAGATGCCGAGTATCAGACCTGCATTGGCTGGGATGCCAGCTCAGAACTTAGCAATTTCTCGATTTTGAGACAATTTTCGGACAGTCTGTCAAAACTCTGCCAATTTTCGTTCTAGAAGACAGAACAGGGTGTATTCTAGTGCACTAGTGAGCTGGCTATTTAGAACTGCTGAGATTTCGGGTATCAGATCAGCATTGGCTGGGATGCTATGCCCAGAACTTAGCAATTACTCGATTTCGCGACTGTTTTCGGACATTGTCTATCAAAACTATGTCAAATTTCCTTCTAGAAGATAGAACTGTGTGTATTCTAGTGCACTAGGGTTCTAGCTATCCAGAACTGCTGAGATGCTGGTTGTAAGACCTGCATTGGCTGGGATGCTAATCTAAGAACATAGCATTTACTCGATTTTGAGACTATTTTCGGACATAGTCTATCAAAACTCTGTCAAATTTCCTTCTAGAAGATAGAACTGTGTGTATTCTAGTGCACTAGGATTCTAGCTATCCAGAACTGCTGAGATGCTGGGTGTAAGACCTGCATTGGCTGGGATGCTAGCTCACAACTAAGCAATTTCTCGATTTTGAGACAATTTTCGGACAGTCTGTCAAAACTCTGCCAATTTTCGTTCTAGAAGACAGAACTGTGTGTATTCTAGTGCACTAGTGAGCTGGCTATCCAGAACTGCTGAGATGCTGGTTGTAAGACCTGCGTTGGCTGGGATGCTAGCTCAGAACTTAGCAATTTCTTGATTTTGCGACTATTTTCGGACATAGTCTATCAAAACTGTCAAATTTACGTCTAGAAGATAGAACTGTGTGTATTCTAGTGCACTAGTGAGCTGGCTATTTAGAACTGCTGAGATGCCGGGTATCAGATCAGCATTGCCTGGGATGCTATGCCCAGAACTTAGCAATTACTCGATTTCGCGACTGTTTTTGGACATTGTCTATCAAAACTCTGTCAAATTTCCTTCTAGAAGATAGAACTGTGTGTATTCTAGTGCACTAGGGTTCTAGCTATCCAGAACTGCTGAGATGCTATTTGTAAGACCTGCATTGGCTGGGATGCTAATCTAAGAACATAGCATTAACTCGATTTTGAGACTATTTTCGGACATAGTCTATCAAAACTCCATAAAATTTTGTTCTAGAAGATAGAACTGTGTGTATTCTAGTGCATTAGTGAGGTCGCTATCCAGAACTGCTGAGATGCCGGGTATCAGACCTGCATTGGCTGGGATGCCAGCTCAGAACTTAGCAATTTCTCGATTTTGAGACTATTTTCGGACAGCCCATCAAAACTCGGTCAAATTTCGTGATAGAAGATAGAACTGTGTGTTTTCTAGTGCACTAGGGAGCTGGCTATCCAGAACTGCTGAGATGCTGTGTATAAGACCTGCATTGGCTGGAATGCTAGCTCAGAACTTAGCAATTACTCGATTTAGCGACTATTTTCGGATATAGTTTATCAAAACTCTGTAAAATTTCCTTCTAGAAGATAGAACTGTGTGTATTCTAGTGGAATAGGGAGCTGGCTATCCAGAACTGCTGAGATGCTGGGAGTAAGACCTGCAGTGGCGGGGATACTAGCTCACAACTAAGCAATTTCTCGATTTTGAGACAATTTTCGGACAGTCTGTCAAAACTCTGCCAATTTTCGTTCTAGAAGACAGAACTGTGTGTATTCTAGTGCACTAGTGAGCTGGCTATCCAGAACTGCTGAGATGCTGGTTGTAAGACCTGCATTGGCTGGGATGCTAGCTCAGAACTTAGCAATTTCTTGATTTTGCGACTATTTTCGGACATAGTCTATCAAAACTGTCAAATTTACGTCTAGAAGATAGAACTGTGTGTATTCTAGTGCACTAGTAAGCTGGCTATTTAGAACTGCTGAGATGCCGGGTATCAGATCAGCATTGCCTGGGATGCTATGCCCAGAACTTAGCAATTACTCGATTTCGCGACTGTTTTTGGACATTGTCTATCAAAACTCTGTCAAATTTCCTTCTAGAAGATAGAACTGTGTGTATTCTAGTGCACTAGGGTTCTAGCTATCCAGAACTGCTGAGATGCTGGTTGTAAGACCTGCATTGGCTGGGATGCTAATCTAAGAACATAGCATTTACTCGATTTTGAGACTATTTTCGGACATAGTCTATCAAAACTCTGTCAAATTTCCTTCTAGAAGATAGAACTGTGTGTATTCTAGTGCACTAGGGTTCTAGCTATCCAGAACTGCTGAGATGCTGGGTGTAAGACCTGCATTGGCTGGGATGCTAGCTCACAACTAAGCAATTTCTCGATTTTGAGACAATTTTCGGACAGTCTGTCAAAACTCTGCCAATTTTCGTTCTAGAAGACAGAACTGTGTGTATTGTAGTGCACTAGTGAGCTGGCTATCCAGAACTGCTGAGATGCTGGTTGTAAGACCTGCGTTGGCTGGGATGCTAGCTCAGAACTTAGCAATTTCTTGATTTTGCGACTATTTTCGGACATAGTCTATCAAAACTGTCAAATTTACGTCTAGAAGATAGAACTGTGTGTATTCTAGTGCACTAGTGAGCTGGCTATTTAGAACTGCTGAGATGCCGGGTATCAGATCAGCATTGCCTGGGATGCTATGCCCAGAACTTAGCAATTACTCGATTTCGCGACTGTTTTTGGACATTGTCTATCAAAACTCTGTCAAATTTCCTTCTAGAAGATAGAACTGTGTGTATTCTAGTGCACTAGGGTTCTAGCTATCCAGAACTGCTGAGATGCTGGTTGTAAGACCTGCATTGGCTGGGATGCTAATCTAAGAACATAGCATTTACTCGATTTTGAGACTATTTTCGGACATAGTCTATCAAAACTCTGTCAAATTTCCTTCTAGAAGATAGAACTGTGTGTATTCTAGTGCACTAGGGTTCTAGCTATCCAGAACTGCTGAGATGCTGGGTGTAAGACCTGCATTGGCTGGGATGCTAGCTCACAACTAAGCAATTTCTCGATTTTGAGACAATTTTCGGACAGTCTGTCAAAACTCTGCCAATTTTCGTTCTAGAAGACAGAACTGTGTGTATTGTAGTGCACTAGTGAGCTGGCTATCCAGAACTGCTGAGATGCTGGTTGTAAGACCTGCGTTGGCTGGGATGCTAGCTCAGAACTTAGCAATTTCTTGATTTTGCGACTATTTTCGGACATAGTCTATCAAAACTGTCAAATTTACGTCTAGAAGATAGAACTGTGTGTATTCTAGTGCACTAGTGAGCTGGCTATTTAGATCTGCAGAGATGCCGGGTATCAGATCAGCATTGCCTGGGATGCTATGCCCAGAACTTAGCAATTACTCGATTTCGCGACTGTTTTTGGACATTGTCTATCAAAACTCTGTCAAATTTCCTTCTAGAAGATAGAACTGTGTGTATTCTAGTGCACTAGGGTTCTAGCTATCTAGAACTGCTGAGATGCTATTTGTAAGACCTGCATTGGCTGGGATGCTAATCTAAGAACATAGCATTTACTCGATTTTGAGACTATTTTCGGACATAGTCTATCAAAACTCCATAAAATTTTGTTCTAGAAGATAGAACTGTGTGTATTCTAGTGCATTAGTGAGGTGGCTATCCAGAACTGCTGAGATGCCGGGTATCAGACCTGCATTGGCTGGGATGCCAGCTCAGAACTTAGCAATTTCTCGATTTTGAGACAATTTTCGGACAGTCTGTCAAAACTCTGCCAATTTTCGTTCTAGAAGACAGAACTGGGTGTATTCTAGTGCACTAGTGAGCTGGCTATTTAGAACTGCTGAGATGCCGGGTATCAGATCAGCATTGGCTGGGATGCTATGCTCAGAACTTAGCAATTACTCGATTTCGCGACTGTTTTCGGACATTGTCTATCAAAACTCTGTCAAATTTCCTTCTAGAAGATAGAACTGTCTGTATTCTAATGCACTAGGGTTCTAGCTATCCAGAACTGCTGAGATGCTGGGTGTAAGACCTGCATTGGCTGGGATGCTAGCTCACAACTAAGCAATTTCTCGATTTTGAGACAATTTTCGGACAGTCTGTCAAAACTCTGCCAATTTTCGTTCTAGAAGACAGAACTGTGTGTATTCTAGTGCACTAGTGAGCTGGCTATCCAGAACTGCTGAGATGCCGGGTATCAGACCTGCATTGGCTGGGATGCCAGCTCAGAACTTAGCAATTTCTCGATTTTGAGACAATTTTCGGACAGTCTGTCAAAACTCTGCCAATTTTCGTTCTAGAAGACAGAACTGGGTGTATTCTAGTGCACTAGTGAGCTGGCTATTTAGAACTGCTGAGATGCCGGGTATCAGATCAGCATTGGCTGGGATGCTATGCCCAGAACTTAGCAATTACTCGATTTCGCGACTGTTTTCGGACATTGTCTATCAAAACTATGTCAAATTTCCTTCTAGAAGATAGAACTGTGTGTATTCTAGTGCACTAGGGTTCTAGCTATCCAGAACTGCTGAGATGCTGGTTGTAAGACCTGCATTGGCTGGGATGCTAATCTAAGAACATAGCATTTACTCGATTTTGAGACTATTTTTGGACAGTCTGTCAAAACTCTGCCAATTTTCGTTCTAGAAGACAGAACTGTGTGTATTCTAGTGCACTAGTGAGCTGGCTATTTAGAACTGCTGAGATGCCGGGTATCAGATCAGCATTGCCTGGGATGCTATGCCCAGAACTTAGCAATTACTCGATTTCGCGACTGTTTTTGGACATTGTCTATCAAAACTCTGTCAAATTTCCTTCTAGAAGATAGAACTGTGTGTATTCTAGTGCACTAGGGTTCTAGCTATCCAGAACTGCTGAGATGCTGGTTGTAAGACCTGCATTGGCTGGGATGCTAATCTAAGAACATAGCATTTACTCGATTTTGAGACTATTTTCGGACATAGTCTATCAAAACTCTGTCAAATTTCCTTCTAGAAGATAGAACTGTGTGTATTCTAGTGCACTAGGATTCTAGCTATCCAGAACTGCTGAGATGCTGGGTGTAAGACCTGCATTGGCTGGGATGCTAGCTCACAACTAAGCAATTTCTCGATTTTGAGACAATTTTCGGACAGTCTGTCAAAACTCTGCCAATTTTCGTTCTAGAAGACAGAACTGTGTGTATTCTAGTGCACTAGTGAGCTGGCTATCCAGAACTGCTGAGATGCTGGTTGTAAGACCTGCGTTGGCTGGGATGCTAGCTCAGAACTTAGCAATTTCTTGATTTTGCGACTATTTTCGGACATAGTCTATCAAAACTGTCAAATTTACGTCTAGAAGATAGAACTGTGTGTATTCTAGTGCACTAGTGAGCTGGCTATTTAGAACTGCTGAGATGCCGGGTATCAGATCAGCATTGCCTGGGATGCTATGCCCAGAACTTAGCAATTACTCGATTTCGCGACTGTTTTTGGACATTGTCTATCAAAACTCTGTCAAATTTCCTTCTAGAAGATAGAACTGTGTGTATTCTAGTGCACTAGGGTTCTAGCTATCCAGAACTGCTGAGATGCTATTTGTAAGACCTGCATTGGCTGGGATGCTAATCTAAGAACATAGCATTAACTCGATTTTGAGACTATTTTCGGACATAGTCTATCAAAACTCCATAAAATTTTGTTCTAGAAGATAGAACTGTGTGTATTCTAGTGCATTAGTGAGGTCGCTATCCAGAACTGCTGAGATGCCGGGTATCAGACCTGCATTGGCTGGGATGCCAGCTCAGAACTTAGCAATTTCTCGATTTTGAGACTATTTTCGGACAGCCCATCAAAACTCGGTCAAATTTCGTGATAGAAGATAGAACTGTGTGTTTTCTAGTGCACTAGGGAGCTGGCTATCCAGAACTGCTGAGATGCTGTGTATAAGACCTGCATTGGCTGGAATGCTAGCTCAGAACTTAGCAATTACTCGATTTAGCGACTATTTTCGGATATAGTTTATCAAAACTCTGTAAAATTTCCTTCTAGAAGATAGAACTGTGTGTATTCTAGTGGAATAGGGAGCTGGCTATCCAGAACTGCTGAGATGCTGGGAGTAAGACCTGCAGTGGCGGGGATACTAGCTCACAACTAAGCAATTTCTCGATTTTGAGACAATTTTCGGACAGTCTGTCAAAACTCTGCCAATTTTCGTTCTAGAAGACAGAACTGTGTGTATTCTAGTGCACTAGTGAGCTGGCTATCCAGAACTGCTGAGATGCTGGTTGTAAGACCTGCATTGGCTGGGATGCTAGCTCAGAACTTAGCAATTTCTTGATTTTGCGACTATTTTCGGACATAGTCTATCAAAACTGTCAAATTTACGTCTAGAAGATAGAACTGTGTGTATTCTAGTGCACTAGTAAGCTGGCTATTTAGAACTGCTGAGATGCCGGGTATCAGATCAGCATTGCCTGGGATGCTATGCCCAGAACTTAGCAATTACTCGATTTCGCGACTGTTTTTGGACATTGTCTATCAAAACTCTGTCAAATTTCCTTCTAGAAGATAGAACTGTGTGTATTCTAGTGCACTAGGGTTCTAGCTATCCAGAACTGCTGAGATGCTGGTTGTAAGACCTGCATTGGCTGGGATGCTAATCTAAGAACATAGCATTTACTCGATTTTGAGACTATTTTCGGACATAGTCTATCAAAACTCTGTCAAATTTCCTTCTAGAAGATAGAACTGTGTGTATTCTAGTGCACTAGGGTTCTAGCTATCCAGAACTGCTGAGATGCTGGGTGTAAGACCTGCATTGGCTGGGATGCTAGCTCACAACTAAGCAATTTCTCGATTTTGAGACAATTTTCGGACAGTCTGTCAAAACTCTGCCAATTTTCGTTCTAGAAGACAGAACTGTGTGTATTGTAGTGCACTAGTGAGCTGGCTATCCAGAACTGCTGAGATGCTGGTTGTAAGACCTGCGTTGGCTGGGATGCTAGCTCAGAACTTAGCAATTTCTTGATTTTGCGACTATTTTCGGACATAGTCTATCAAAACTGTCAAATTTACGTCTAGAAGATAGAACTGTGTGTATTCTAGTGCACTAGTGAGCTGGCTATTTAGAACTGCTGAGATGCCGGGTATCAGATCAGCATTGCCTGGGATGCTATGCCCAGAACTTAGCAATTACTCGATTTCGCGACTGTTTTTGGACATTGTCTATCAAAACTCTGTCAAATTTCCTTCTAGAAGATAGAACTGTGTGTATTCTAGTGCACTAGGGTTCTAGCTATCCAGAACTGCTGAGATGCTGGTTGTAAGACCTGCATTGGCTGGGATGCTAATCTAAGAACATAGCATTTACTCGATTTTGAGACTATTTTCGGACATAGTCTATCAAAACTCTGTCAAATTTCCTTCTAGAAGATAGAACTGTGTGTATTCTAATGCACTAGGGTTCTAGCTATCCAGAACTGCTGAGATGCTGGGTGTAAGACCTGCATTGGCTGGGATGCTAGCTCACAACTAAGCAATTTCTCGATTTTGAGACAATTTTCGGACAGTCTGTCAAAACTCTGCCAATTTTCGTTCTAGAAGACAGAACTGTGTGTATTCTAGTGCACTAGTGAGCTGGCTATCCAGAACTGCTGAGATGCTGGTTGTAAGACCTGCGTTGGCTGGGATGCTAGCTCAGAACTTAGCAATTTCTTGATTTTGCGACTATTTTCGGACATAGTCTATCAAAACTGTCAAATTTACGTCTAGAAGATAGAACTGTGTGTATTCTAGTGCACTAGTGAGCTGGCTATTTAGAACTGCAGAGATGCCGGGTATCAGATCAGCATTGCCTGGGATGCTATGCCCAGAACTTAGCAATTACTCGATTTCGCGACTGTTTTTGGACATTGTCTATCAAAACTCTGTCAAATTTCCTTCTAGAAGATAGAACTGTGTGTATTCTAGTGCACTAGGGTTCTAGCTATCCAGAACTGCTGAGATGCTATTTGTAAGACCTGCATTGGCTGGGATGCTAATCTAAGAACATAGCATTTACTCGATTTTGAGACAATTTTCGGACAGTCTGTCAAAACTCTGCCAATTTTCGTTCTAGAAGACAGAACTGTGTGTATTCTAGTGCACTAGTGAGCTGGCTATCCAGAACTGCTGAGATGCCTGGTATCAGACCTGCATTGGCTGGGATGCCAGCTCAGAACTTAGCAATTTCTCGATTTTGAGACAATTTTCGGACAGTCTGTCAAAACTCTGCCAATTTTCGTTCTAGAAGACAGAACTGTGTGTATTCTAGTGCACTAGTGAGCTGGCTATTTAGAACTGCTGAGATGCCGGGTATCAGATCAGCATTGGCTGGGATGCTATGCTCAGAACTTAGCAATTACTCGATTTCGCGACTGTTTTCGGACATTGTCTATCAAAACTCTGTCAAATTTCCTTCTAGAAGATAGAACTGTCTGTATTCTAATGCACTAGGGTTCTAGCTATCCAGAACTGCTGAGATGCTGGGTGTAAGACCTGCATTGGCTGGGATGCTAGCTCATAACTAAGCAATTTATCGATTTTGAGACAATTTTCGGACAGTCTGTCAAAACTCTGCCAATTTTCGTTCTAGAAGACAGAACTGTGTGTATTCTAGTGCAATAGTGAGCTGGCTATCCAGAACTGCTGAGATGCCGGGTATCAGACCTGCATTGGCTGGGATGCCAGCTCAGAACTTAGCAATTTCTCGATTTTGAGACAATTTTCGGACAGTCTGTCAAAACTCTGCCAATTTTCGTTCTAGAAGACAGAACTGGGTGTATTCTAGTGCACTAGTGAGCTGGCTAATTAGAACTGCTGAGATGCCGGGTATCAGATCGGCATTGCCTGGGATGCTATGCCCAGAACTTAGCAATTACTCGATTTCGCGACTGTTTTCGGACATTGTCTATCAAAACTATGTCAAATTTCCTTCTAGAAGATAGAACTGTGTGTATTCTAGTGCACTAGGGTTCTAGCTATCCAGAACTGCTGAGATGCTGGTTGTAAGACCTGCATTGGCTGGGATGCTAATCTAAGAACATAGCATTTACTCGATTTTGAGACTATTTTCGGACATAGTCTATCAAAACTCCATAAAATTTAGTTCTAAAAGATAGAACTGTGTGTATTCTAGTGCATTAGTGAGGTGGCTATCCAGAACTGCTGAGATGCCGGGTATCAGACCTGCATTGGCTGGGATGCCAGCTCAGAACTTAGCAATTTCTCGATTTAGCGACTATTTTCGGATATAGTTTATCAAAACTCTGTAAAATTTCCTTCTAGAAGATAGAACTGTGTGTATTCTAGTGGAATAGGGAGCTGGCTATCCAGAACTGCTGAGATGCTGGGAGTAAGACCTGCAGTGGCGGGGATACTAGCTCACAACTAAGCAATTTCTCGATTTTGAGACAATTTTCGGACAGTCTGTCAAAACTCTGCCAATTTTCGTTCTAGAAGACAGAACTGTGTGTATTCTAGTGCACTAGTGAGCTGGCTATCCAGAACTGCTGAGATGCTGGTTGTAAGACCTGCATTGGCTGGGATGCTAGCTCAGAACTTAGCAATTTCTTGATTTTGCGACTATTTTCGGACATAGTCTATCAAAACTGTCAAATTTACGTCTAGAAGATAGAACTGTGTGTATTCTAGTGCACTAGTAAGCTGGCTATTTAGAACTGCTGAGATGCCGGGTATCAGATCAGCATTGCCTGGGATGCTATGCCCAGAACTTAGCAATTACTCGATTTCGCGACTGTTTTTGGACATTGTCTATCAAAACTCTGTCAAATTTCCTTCTAGAAGATAGAACTGTGTGTATTCTAGTGCACTAGGGTTCTAGCTATCCAGAACTGCTGAGATGCTGGTTGTAAGACCTGCATTGGCTGGGATGCTAATCTAAGAACATAGCATTTACTCGATTTTGAGACTATTTTCGGACATAGTCTATCAAAACTCTGTCAAATTTCCTTCTAGAAGATAGAACTGTGTGTATTCTAGTGCACTAGGGTTCTAGCTATCCAGAACTGCTGAGATGCTGGGTGTAAGACCTGCATTGGCTGGGATGCTAGCTCACAACTAAGCAATTTCTCGATTTTGAGACAATTTTCGGACAGTCTGTCAAAACTCTGCCAATTTTCGTTCTAGAAGACAGAACTGTGTGTATTGTAGTGCACTAGTGAGCTGGCTATCCAGAACTGCTGAGATGCTGGTTGTAAGACCTGCGTTGGCTGGGATGCTAGCTCAGAACTTAGCAATTTCTTGATTTTGCGACTATTTTCGGACATAGTCTATCAAAACTGTCAAATTTACGTCTAGAAGATAGAACTGTGTGTATTCTAGTGCACTAGTGAGCTGGCTATTTAGAACTGCTGAGATGCCGGGTATCAGATCAGCATTGCCTGGGATGCTATGCCCAGAACTTAGCAATTACTCGATTTCGCGACTGTTTTTGGACATTGTCTATCAAAACTCTGTCAAATTTCCTTCTAGAAGATAGAACTGTGTGTATTCTAGTGCACTAGGGTTCTAGCTATCCAGAACTGCTGAGATGCTGGTTGTAAGACCTGCATTGGCTGGGATGCTAATCTAAGAACATAGCATTTACTCGATTTTGAGACTATTTTCGGACATAGTCTATCAAAACTCTGTCAAATTTCCTTCTAGAAGATAGAACTGTGTGTATTCTAATGCACTAGGGTTCTAGCTATCCAGAACTGCTGAGATGCTGGGTGTAAGACCTGCATTGGCTGGGATGCTAGCTCACAACTAAGCAATTTCTCGATTTTGAGACAATTTTCGGACAGTCTGTCAAAACTCTGCCAATTTTCGTTCTAGAAGACAGAACTGTGTGTATTCTAGTGCACTAGTGAGCTGGCTATCCAGAACTGCTGAGATGCTGGTTGTAAGACCTGCGTTGGCTGGGATGCTAGCTCAGAACTTAGCAATTTCTTGATTTTGCGACTATTTTCGGACATAGTCTATCAAAACTGTCAAATTTACGTCTAGAAGATAGAACTGTGTGTATTCTAGTGCACTAGTGAGCTGGCTATTTAGAACTGCAGAGATGCCGGGTATCAGATCAGCATTGCCTGGGATGCTATGCCCAGAACTTAGCAATTACTCGATTTCGCGACTGTTTTTGGACATTGTCTATCAAAACTCTGTCAAATTTCCTTCTAGAAGATAGAACTGTGTGTATTCTAGTGCACTAGGGTTCTAGCTATCCAGAACTGCTGAGATGCTATTTGTAAGACCTGCATTGGCTGGGATGCTAATCTAAGAACATAGCATTTACTCGATTTTGAGACTATTTTCGGACATAGTCTATCAAAACTCCATAAAATTTTGTTCTAGAAGATAGAACTGTGTGTATTCTAGTGCATTAGTGAGGTGGCTATCCAGAACTGCTGAGATGCCGGGTATCAGACCTGCATTGGCTGGGATGCCAGCTCAGAACTTAGCAATTTCTCGATTTTGAGACAATTTTCGGACAGTCTGTCAAAACTCTGCCAATTTTCGTTCTAGAAGACAGAACTGGGTGTATTCTAGTGCACTAGTGAGCTGGCTATTTAGAACTGCTGAGATGCCGGGTATCAGATCAGCATTGGCTGGGATGCTATGCTCAGAACTTAGCAATTACTCGATTTCGCGACTGTTTTCGGACATTGTCTATCAAAACTCTGTCAAATTTCCTTCTAGAAGATAGAACTGTCTGTATTCTAATGCACTAGGGTTCTAGCTATCCAGAACTGCTGAGATGCTGGGTGTAAGACCTGCATTGGCTGGGATGCTAGCTCACAACTAAGCAATTTCTCGATTTTGAGACAATTTTCGGACAGTCTGTCAAAACTCTGCCAATTTTCGTTCTAGAAGACAGAACTGTGTGTATTCTAGTGCACTAGTGAGCTGGCTATCCAGATCTGCTGAGATGCCGGGTATCAGACCTGCATTGGCTGGGATGCCAGCTCAGAACTTAGCAATTTCTCGATTTTGAGACAATTTTCGGACAGTATGTCAAAACTCTGCCAATTTTCGTTCTAGAAGACAGAACTGGGTGTATTCTAGTGCACTAGTGAGCTGGCTATTTAGAACTGCTGAGATGCCGGGTATCAGATCAGCATTGGCTGGGATGCTATGCCCAGAACTTAGCAATTACTCGATTTCGCGACTGTTTTCGGACATTGTCTATCAAAACTATGTCAAATTTCCTTCTAGAAGATAGAACTGTGTGTATTCTAGTGCACTAGGGTTCTAGCTATCCAGAACTGCTGAGATGCTGGTTGTAAGACCTGCATTGGCTGGGATGCTAATCTAAGAACATAGCATTTACTCGATTTTGAGACTATTTTTGGACAGTCTGTCAAAACTCTGCCAATTTTCGTTCTAGAAGACAGAACTGTGTGTATTCTAGTGCACTAGTGAGCTGGCTATTTAGAACTGCTGAGATGCCGGGTATCAGATTAGCATTGGCTGGGATGCTATGCTCAGAACTTAGCAATTACTCGATTTCGCGACTGTTTTTGGACATTGTCTATCAAAACTGTGTCAAATTTCCTTCTAGAAGATAGAACTGTGTGTATTCTAGTGCACTAGGGTTCTAGCTATCCAGAACTGCTGAGATGCTGGTTGTAAGACCTGCATTGGCTGGGATGCTAATCTAAGAACATAGCATTTACTCGACTTTGAGACTATTTTCGGACATAGTCTATCAAAACTCCATAAAATTTTGTTCTAGAAGATGAAACTGTGTGTATTCTAGTGCATTAGTGAGGTGGCTATCCAAAACTGCTGAAATGCCGGGTATCAGACCTGCATTGGCTGGGATGCCAGCTCAGAACTTAGCAATTTCTCGATTTTGAGACAATTTTCGGACAGTCTGTCAAAACTCTGCCAATTTTCGTTCTAGAAGACAGAACTGTGTGTATTCTAGTGCACTAGTGAGCTGGCTATCCAGAACTGCTGAGATGCCTGGTATCAGACCTGCATTGGCTGGGATGCCAGCTCAGAACTTAGCAATTTCTCGATTTTGAGACAATTTTCGGACAGTCTGTCAAAACTCTGCCAATTTTCGTTCTAGAAGACAGAACTGTGTGTATTCTAGTGCACTAGTGAGCTGGCTATTTAGAACTGCTGAGATGCCGGGTATCAGATCAGCATTGGCTGGGATGCTATGCTCAGAACTTAGCAATTACTCGATTTCGCGACTGTTTTCGGACATTGTCTATCAAAACTCTGTCAAATTTCCTTCTAGAAGATAGAACTGTCTGTATTCTAATGCACTAGGGTTCTAGCTATCCAGAACTGCTGAGATGCTGGGTGTAAGACCTGCATTGGCTGGGATGCTAGCTCATAACTAAGCAATTTATCGATTTTGAGACAATTTTCGGACAGTCTGTCAAAACTCTGCCAATTTTCGTTCTAGAAGACAGAACTGTGTGTATTCTAGTGCAATAGTGAGCTGGCTATCCAGAACTGCTGAGATGCCGGGTATCAGACCTGCATTGGCTGGGATGCCAGCTCAGAACTTAGCAATTTCTCGATTTTGAGACAATTTTCGGACAGTCTGTCAAAACTCTGCCAATTTTCGTTCTAGAAGACAGAACTGGGTGTATTCTAGTGCACTAGTGAGCTGGCTAATTAGAACTGCTGAGATGCCGGGTATCAGATCGGCATTGCCTGGGATGCTATGCCCAGAACTTAGCAATTACTCGATTTCGCGACTGTTTTCGGACATTGTCTATCAAAACTATGTCAAATTTCCTTCTAGAAGATAGAACTGTGTGTATTCTAGTGCACTAGGGTTCTAGCTATCCAGAACTGCTGAGATGCTGGTTGTAAGACCTGCATTGGCTGGGATGCTAATCTAAGAACATAGCATTTACTCGATTTTGAGACTATTTTCGGACATAGTCTATCAAAACTCCATAAAATTTAGTTCTAAAAGATAGAACTGTGTGTATTCTAGTGCATTAGTGAGGTGGCTATCCAGAACTGCTGAGATGCCGGGTATCAGACCTGCATTGGCTGGGATGCCAGCTCAGAACTTAGCAATTTCTCGATTTTGAGACTATTTTCGGACAGCCCATCAAAACTCGGTCAAATTTCGTGATAGAAGATAGAACTGTGTGTTTTCTAGTGCACTAGGGAGCTGGCTATCCAGAACTGCTGAGATGCTGTGTATAAGACCTGCATTGGCTGGAATGCTAGCTCAGAACTTAGCAATTACTCGATTTAGCGACTATTTTCGGATATAGTTTATCAAAACTCTGTAAAATTTCCTTCTAGAAGATAGAACTGTGTGTATTCTAGTGGAATAGGGAGCTGGCTATCCAGAACTGCTGAGATGCCGGGTATCAGATCGGCATTGCCTGGGATGCTATGCCCAGAACTTAGCAATTACTCGATTTCGCGACTGTTTTCGGACATTGTCTATCAAAACTATGTCAAATTTCCTTCTAGAAGATAGAACTGTGTGTATTCTAGTGCACTAGGGTTCTAGCTATCCAGAACTGCTGAGATGCTGGTTGTAAGACCTGCATTGGCTGGGATGCTAATCTAAGAACATAGCATTTACTCGATTTTGAGACTATTTTCGGACATAGTCTATCAAAACTCCATAAAATTTAGTTCTAAAAGATAGAACTGTGTGTATTCTAGTGCATTAGTGAGGTGGCTATCCAGAACTGCTGAGATGCTGGGAGTAAGACCTGCAGTGGCGGGGATGCTAGCTCACAACTAAGCAATTTCTCGATTTTGAGACAATTTTCGGTCAGTCTGTCAAAACTCTGCCAATTTTCGTTCTAGAAGACAGAACTGTGTGTATTCTAGTGCACTAGTGAGCTGGCTATCCAGAACTGCTGAGATGCTGGTTGTAAGACCTGCATTGGCTGGGATGCTAGCTCAGAACTTAGCAATTTCTTGATTTTGCGACTATTTTCGGACATAGTCTATCAAAACTGTCAAATTTACGTCTAGAAGATAGAACTGTGTGTATTCTAGTGCACTAGTAAGCTGGCTATTTAGAACTGCTGAGATGCCGGGTATCAGATCAGCATTGGCTGAGATGCTATGCCCAGAACTTAGCAATTACTCGATTTCGCGATTATTTTCGGATATAGTTTATCAAAACTTTGTAAAATTTCCTTCTAGAAGATAGAACTGTCTGTATTCTAGTGCGCTAGGGTTCTAGCTATCCAGAACTGCTGAGATGCTGGTTGTAAGATCTGCATTGGCTGGGATGCTAGCTCAGAACTTAGCTATTTCTTGATTTTGCGACTATTTTCGAACATAGTCTATCAAAACTCTGTCAAATTTCCGTCTAGAAGATAGAACTGTGTGTATTCTAGTGCACTAGTGAGCTGGCTATTTAGAACTGCTGAGATGCCGGGTATCAGATCAGCATTGCCTGGGATGCTATGCCCAGAACTTAGCAATTACTCGATTTCGCGACTGTTTTTGGACATTGTCTATCAAAACTCTGTCAAATTTCCTTCTAGAAGATAGAACTGTGTGTATTCTAGTGCACTAGGGTTCTAGCTATCCAACACTGCTGAGATGCTGGTTGTAAGACCTGCATTGGCTGGGATGCTAATCTAAGAACATAGCATTTACTCGATTTTTTGACTATTTTCGGACATAGTCTATCAAAACTCCATAAAATTTAGTTCTAAAAGATAGAACTGTGTGTATTCTAGTGCATTAGTGAGGTGGCTATCCAGAACTGCTGAGATGCCGGGTATCAGACCTGCATTGGCTGGGATGCCAGCTCAGAACTTAGCAATTTCTCGATTTTGAGACAATTTTCGGACAGTCTCTCAAAACTCTGCCAATTTTCGTTCTAGAAGACAGAACTGTGTGTATTCTAGTGCACTAGTGAGCTGGCTATTTAGAACTGCTGAGATGCTGGGTGTAAGACCTGCATTGGCTCGGATGCTAGCTCGCAACTAAGCAATTTCTCGATTTTGAGACAATTTTCGGACAGTCTGTCAAAACTCTGCCAATTTTCGTTCTAGAAGACAGAACTGTGTGTATTCTAGTGCACTAGTGAGCTGGCTATTTAGTACTGCTGAGATGCCGGGTATCAGATCAGCATTGGCTGGGATGCTAGCTCAGAACTTAGCAATTACTCGATTTTGAGACAATTTTCGGATATAGTTTATCAAAACTCTGTAAAATTTCCTTCTAGATGATAGAACTGTCTGTATTCTAGTGCACTAGGGTTCTAGCTATCCAGAACTGCTGAGATGCTGGTTGTAAGACCTGCATTGGCTGGGATGCTAGCTCAGAACTTAGCAATTTCTTGATTTTGCGACTATTTTCGGACATAGTCTATCAAAACTCTGTCAAATTTCCGTCTAGAAGATAGAACTGTGTGTATTCTAGTGCACTAGTGAGCTGGCTATTTAGAACTGCTGAGATGCCGGGTATGAGATCAGCATTGGCTGGGATGCTATGCCCAGAACTTAGCAATTACTCGATTTCGCGACTATTTTCGGATATAGTTTATCAAAACTCTGTAAAATTTGCTTTTAGAAGATAGAACTGTCTGTAGTCTAGTGCACTAGGGTTCTAGCTATCCAGAACTGCTGAGATGCTGGTTGTAAGACCTGCATTGGCTGGGATGCTAGCTCAGAACTTAGCAATTTCTTGATTTTGCGACTATTTTCGGACATAGTCTATCAAAACTCTGTCAAATTTCCGTCTAGAAGATAGAACTGTGTGTATTCTAGTGCACTAGTGAGCTGGCTATTTAGAACTGCTGAGATGCCGGGTATCAGATCAGCATTGCCTGGGATGCTATGCCCAGAACTTAGCAATTACTCGATTTCGCGACTGTTTTCGGACATTGTCTAACAAAACTCTGTCAAATTTCCTTCTAGAAGATAGAACTGTGTGTATTCTAGTGCACTGGGGTTCTAGCTATCCAGAACTGCTGAGATGCTGGTTGTAAGACCTGCATTGGCTGGGATGCTAATCTAAGAACATAGCATTTACTCGATTTTAAGACTATTTTTGGACATAGTCTATCAAAACTTCATAAAATTTTGTTCTAGAAGATAGAACTGTGTGTATTCTAGTGCATTAGTGAGGTGGCTATCCAGAACTGCTGAGATGCCGGGTATCAGACCTGCATTGGCTGGGATGCCAGCTCAGAACTTAGCAATTTCTCAATTTTGAGACTATTTTCGGACAGCCTATCAAAACTCGGTCAAATTTGGTGATAGAAGATAGAACTGTGTGTATTCTAGTGCACTAGGGAGCTGGCTATCGAGAACTGCTGAGATGCTGTGTATAAGACCTGCATTGGCTGGAATGCTAGCTCAGAACTTAGCAATTACTCGATTTAGCGACGATTTTCGGATATAGTTCATCAAAACTCTATCAAATTTTCTTTCTAGAAGATAGAACTGTGTGTATTCTAGTGCAATAGGGAGCTGGCTATCCAGAACTGCTGAGATGCTGGGTGTAAGACCTGCATTGGCTGGGATGCTAGTTCACAACTAAGTAATTTCTCGATTTTGAGACAATTTTCGGACAGTCTGTCAAAACTCTGCCAATTTTCGTTCTAGAAGACAGAACTGTGTGTATTCTAGTGCACTAGTGAGCTGGCTATTTAGAACTGCTGAGATGCCGGGTATCAGATCAGCATTGGCTGGGATGCTAGCTCAGAACTTAGCAATTACTCGATTTTGAGACAATTTTCGGACAGTCTGTCAAAACTCTGCCAATTTTCGTTCTAGAAGACAGAACTGTGTGTATTCTAGTGCACTAGTGAGCTGGCTATTTAGAACTGCTGAGATGCCGGGTATCAAATCAGCATTGGCTGGTATGCTATGCTCAGAACTTAGCAATTTCTCTAATGCGAGACTATTTTCGGACATAGTCTTTCAAAACTCTGCCAAATTTCGTTCTAGAAGACAGAACTGTGTGTATTCTAGTGCACTAGAGACCTGACTAACCAGAACTGCTGAGATGCTGGGTACCAGACCCGCATTGGCTGGGATGCTAATCTAAGAACATAGCATTTACTCGATTTTGTGACTATTTTCGGACATAATCTATCAAAACTCTATCAAATTTCGTTCTAGAAGATAGAACTGTGTGTATTTTAGTGCACTAGTGAGCTGGCTATCCAGAACTGCTGAGATGCCTGGTATCAGATCTACATTGGCTGAGATGCTATGCCCAGAACTTAGCAATTACTCGATTTCGCGACTATTTTCGGATATAGTTTATCAAAACTCTGTAAAATTTCCTTCTAGAAGATACAACTGTGTGTATTCTAGTGCACTAGGCATCTGGCTATCCGGAACTGCTGAGATGCTAGCTGTCAAATTTGGGATTTTAGCTCAAACTTAGCTTTAATCAGAATATACCTACAATTTCTTTTGATGTTCGTGTCCCATACATATATGGAAAAAATTTTTTTTACAGTTTTGACTAGAACTCGTTATATATCGTCTAGAAATGTTAGTATCTTACGTTTGAATGCTATTTTGAGGCTGTGGAGTGGATAACGGCTGGGATGCTGGAGTGTCAAAATGTGAAGTTAGCATCTCATTTTCAAATTTCATTTTTTTCGCGAAAATGAGCAGAACTATGAAAAAAAACCACCTAGAACTGTAGAACTATTAGGGATGCTACTAGAACTCTTAAAAAAGATTGAGATGCTAGCACTTGATATGCTAGGTTCACAGACACATAAACAAATACTAAAAACAGAATAAAATAAATATTTAAGTAGGGTTCCCATACAACAAACGTGATTTTTTTGCCGTATTTTGCGTAATGGTACAGAACCCTTCGTGCGCGAGTCCGACTCGCACTTGGCCGGTTTTTTTTTTCATTTTGTGTGTCACTTAATGAACAAAAGACTTATAACACGCGTGTTAAACCGTAAAATTAATTTTAATGTTAACAATAGACTATTATAATACCTAAGATTGGATTTATTGAGCGAAAAATGAAAATAACCAAAGACAATGCAGTATCTGATTAAGGGGCTGTCAACTCCCAATGCCCTTGAAATTAATGTTAAGTACTTTAAAAAAAAACTGCTAGAGTAACATCAATATACATATTTCAAAGACCGTGGCCGTACTTGATACATGATTAAACGAAATCAGCTCGATAGAAAATAATTGTAAAGATTGGTCTTAAAATCATCATTAACATTTCTTTGACTTATGGGTCTGCAATTAAAATCACAATTTTAAAACATTTATATATTTTTTATTTCAGTAGTTTTCTTATTATTCCCTTGCCCAGGCCCAGTAACATGCAACAGTGCTATCTCATTTACTCCAATACAAATGGACAGTGTGCGCGTTTTAGGTATTGACAGCTTCTTAAGGTGTTGTTCTCATAAGTCATAAACATAATGTCATGCCCAAGAACAGTTTAAAATACTTTGCTTTGTAACTTTTACTGACTATATTTGATTAAAAAGTAAAACTCCTTATCTATCAGATCAGATCAGAGATTTAATTGTGTAGTGGAAAATTATAACAGGAAACATGCTGTTATGTATCACTCCAACGTAACAATTTTTATCTATTTCATGCAAACAGATAAATTATGTAATACATATTATCAGAATTAGATGATGTTATTAAATAGATTGTAAACAACATAGGGGTGTTCTCTTTGTAATTGGTTTTATTTTCGTAGGTAAGTATATTTTTTAGTTTGTGTTTTTATTTTATTTCTAGGTTTAACTTTAGTTTTAATATTATAAACATCATCATCATCATCATGTCAGCCGATAGACGTCCACTGCTGGACATAGGCCTCCCCCAAGGCTCGCCACTCCGACCGATCCTGTGCCGCTCGCATCCACCGAATTCCCGCGACCTTCACCAGGCCGTCGCTCCATCTCGTTGGAGGCCTGTCAGGGGCCCGTTTATCAAAAGCTTGTAGCTTGTAATACAAGTCTCTTTTTGACAGCTTTTGTTAGAAAGGGACTTCCACTTGTATTACAAGCTACAAGCTTTTGATAAACGGGCCCCAGCAGTTCGTCTTCCGGTACGCGGATGCCACTCCAGAACCTGCCGGCCCCACCGGCCATCAGTTCTGCGAGCAATGTGTCCCGCCCACATAATATTATAATTTAATTTAATTAGTTTAAACATTATGTATACATTTAATTATTGTGGAAAACAAATCTTTATATACATTTAAAAAAAACGACATCACACAAAAAACTAATTTTAGGTAGAATTTTGAAAATGGATCAAGTTAAATTTTCTTTATGTATTTACCTAATACGAAATTCTTCATTTGCTATGACAAAATTTCATTTCATTTAACTGTTGTAAAATCATGTACATAAAATCAAAAAGGTGTTAAGTAATTAAATAACTGTCAGTCCATGACAGTGACACAACTCACACAACATACTTAAAACTAAATTAGTAATAATTATTAAAATCTATAATTAGTAATAAAAAAAGTAAGTATTTAAAAGTAAAACTACTACATATGTAGTAGTTACTTTTAAATAGTTAATAAAATATTACTAATTATAGAAATTAACATTACTAATTTAGTTTTAAGTATGTTGTGTGTGTAAGTACCTCTACCTACCTATTGTGTAATACAAAGTACCTATTTAGTAGTTTGTAGTTTATTACTACTAGGTATTTGAAAGGATTGAAAGTGTGAATCTTGATCATGATGTTGGGGATAAGATATTATTACCAGAGGGCGGAGTACCGGTGGCAAATTTCACACTAAATGTATGGAGTCGCCTAAGTATTCTTATGATTAAATAAATAACGAATAAATTATTAATTTTGCATAATAATTTTTAGGAACTTATAGAAATAATTTCCACTCATAAATGGATCTTCAATAAATTAAGAAACCGATTCACTCCGAAAAACCAGGAACATGTGGCCATAGTCCAGTCATTTTATAATATGGATACGCACTTAAGTGTAGATTGTGAGGAGGACCTCGAACACATAATTCCAATCCTCAATTGTAATTGAATGGTCTTGAAAATAATATATCGTTTGGCAGGTATAACTTCTTAGTCTAGTATTTAGTCCCTAATGATAATGTTAATATTGTCTTCGGTTACCGCGATAGTTACTCATGAAATAAAACTATGAAAACGGATTATATCGCGTATATTGAATTTATAATACATCCCGACGTTTCGAACCCTTTACAGCGTTCGTGGTCAACGGGTGACTGAGGAAAAATTACAAAGTGCAAAAATACCCACATACTAAAATAATGAACAATCATAGACTACAAACTTTAAGGCTGGTTGTACATGCAAAATCGGTTCATAAGGCTAGTTATACACTACAATTATTTTCATTATAGATATTAACAACATATTACATTATATTTGTATGCTCGTAAGATAATTTCTATAAGTTCCTAAAAATTATTATGCAAAATTAATAATTTATTCGTTATTTATTTAATCATAAGAATACTTAGGCGACTCCATACATTTAGTGTGAAATTTGCCACCGGTACTCCGCCCTCTAATTATTACCTACTTAGCAATGCTAAAGCAGTCCTAATGAATAAAATATAGAGCTATTTTGTGACTAAATAGGTAAATGTTCATTATTAGTCATGTGCTGTCGTTGATAATTGATTGTCCCATTCTGTCATTTTGACATTTGCATTTGTTAGACAGAGACAAAATTAAACAAAGGTTTGCAAGTTTGTAAGAAAAAGGAGCCAGTATTTATTGAGCTATGACCCTTTTCCAATGCCACTTTACACAAATAATAACACTTACTTTTCTGAGCTAAATGTAAACAACAATTAAAAAATATGTTGATTCATCTTTTAAGTTGCTCGTAAACAATCTTGAATGATGAAAACAAGTCATTTTACGCTTCTGCAATGAAAATACACAACTTAATGTTTTGACTAAGTTCATTCCGTTCATAGGTTCATTTACAATTACATATTTCTTTTGAAATTATCAAACGAAAAGTGCTACTGGGTACTAAGTCTTTCTCTGTTTTTAGAAAACAATATTATTAAATTTGTACACACAAATTTAAAAATCATCTCAGCTATAAGTAATAATAATAATAAATAAATCTTTATTGATCAAAACATACATGGTACATATGCAGTTGGAGCCCTGGAGACTGCGTTAGTTTACACTGTGTTGCAGCCCCAGTGTTTGCCCGTATTATATAATCAGTTAGAATTATAAAGAACCATTAGACTTAACTTAAAGTAAGTAAGTCTTTATTGTGCTAAAATATAAATCTTTTAAACAGTGTATAATACTCACAAACAGTCAGCATGCCTGGTTGACCAGTATTTCTGTGCCAACGGAAGTTTGTGACTGTAATTAGATCAGTGGCTGAGCGTACTTTGATTGCCACCAGCTTTCCTAATTTACAGACATTTTTTTTATTGTTTCATCTGCAATGAGGGCTAACGCGTATGAATTCGCCGCTAGGGGCGCTAGTGTAGATGGTGGTCTTTTCCATAGTTCGAAATGTCAAATGTCACTTGTCACTTCAATGACTGACAGCTGTTCTTTAGTCTTTTGGACCACCATCAACAGAGGCGCCAACTGGTGAGCAAAAAAACGATAGCCCTCATTGGCTAGTTTATCCATAGTCAGATTTTCTGTCCTTGTTGAGGGTTGTGAGAGGTATTCCATTAAAAACTTTCTCTCTCTCTTGACACTGATACAATTTGCCGTCTAGTCTAGTGCGTCTGGTCTAGCCGCAGTATTTGCCATCTTTTTCAGCCCAGTCCAATTCGTTTGTATGCTTTTTCAAACGTTCTTTGTACTTTACAGTATCTGTTGAATGTAAACTGTTGGGAGACACACTAACATTAAATAATTTCACGGTTTAGACTCTCGGAGAGCCTAGGTCTCCTTTCTCAAGCACTAAGTGAGTCTAAACCGTCAAATTATTTAATATCTGTTGAACTTCCTCATTGAAAGTTCGCATCATTAGGAATTCATGTATCTGTGTTTTTTGCGAACTGTGGTGTATATGTTATAGCTCTTAGGACATTATCCTGAAACTTTTGAATAATCTCGATATTTGAGTTACTGGCCGTTCCCCATAGTTAAATCCCGTATGTCCAAATGGGTTTTACATTTATACAATAATATTGGTTAGTGTAAAAGATGCATCAGTCATGCATGTCGAGTTGTCGACCGATTTTCAGACAGTTGAGTCATTTTCTTTAATCCCATGAAGGGAAGAAAAGCCTAGTTAGGTCTGGCTTGTCTATAGATACCCACTGCTGTACAAATCCCTGCTGTGCTGGTGGCTGTGGGTTTTCCCGAGGGGCTACAGTATGGGGTTCTTCAAAAAAGGAGTGTACAGGTTTTTAAAGGGTCGGCAACGCGCGTGTAATATCCCCGGTGTTGCAGGCGTCCATAGGCTACGGTAACTGCTTACCATCAGGCGGGCCGTATGCTTGATTACCACCGACGTGGTATAAAATATATATATATATATATGTATGCAGGGGTGCAAAGCTAATAGTTTTGCTGACTGTACATTAAAAGGGTCATTCTCTGAGAATAAATATGTCCCCCGGCTGCGTCTAATTGCCACGACTCTTTTCATACATTTTATATGGGTCGCGGTAATTAGATCGCAGACATATTTTTTGAGAATGACCCAAAAGTATTATCCTTCTTTTCCCTTTGTAAATATTATACTTTTAATATTATCTTGTTTCCATTATCTGTTTATACTTGCACCTCTCAATAAAAATATTGCATTGTCACCAGACTTACATATGTATGCAAATTTTTAGCTTTATTGGAAGTCGGGAAGTGGGTCTAATCTAACTTGTAAGATTTTACCCGTACATACGTACATAGTTAGGTTCATTGCAAGTTAAATAAAAGCTTGTAAAAAATAAAACGTTTTTTACAAACCGCAATTGTTTTGCAAATGGCGCCTCACGTCTATCAGGCCTTGGTGCGATAGCCGTTATCAGGCATGGACGCCATTGGCTTCTATTGCCATGAAACGAAAGTGTTACAAGGTGTTTAGTCCATTGCATTATTATGGTTTTGATAGGATTAGTATAGTTTTGTAAGTAGGAAATGTAAAATAATGGTTGATTTCTAGAACATATGTGGCTTTCTAATTTCATGTGCATAAGGGCCCTTTTCTGATGGAAAGCCACCTTTACATGCAGTAAAGTTAATACCTACTTTACAATGTGTTTCAACAGGCAACTAATACTCACCGAGACAATTCTAACAAACCCGTAAGGTAGCATTGTTTAATCATAGAGTTCCTATGGTCACCTCCTGTGTCCATCATTAGACCAGCTCGATGGTACCATAATATTGCATTGTCATCCAAGTTACATATGTATGTAAAGTTTCAGCTCAATCGAATAATGGGAAGTGGATCTAATTTAGCTTGCAAGATTTGACCTGAACATACAGTCATACATACATTGCAAATGAAATAAAAGCTTGCAAAATTTCATAAGATAATTGCCAACAGTCAGTTGGCTGTGTAAACGCAACTACATATCCAATAATGTAGGTCATAAATATACATTCTGGTAAATTATGACAATTCTCACCTTTAGACAATTCATAAAGAGAGTTCAACGAACTTACGTCATTGTAAATATTGTAAAGTTAAAAAATATCATTATCAGTTGTCATGTAAATGATTATCTGGGCACAAATGTTTTTAAAAACACTAGTGTGTGTGTATATCGGAGTGCATGTTATTTTTCGGGTGTGTTGGTATGTTTATCTTAATTGTATTTCAAAGTAAACATCGTGATGGCTTGTATTGTTATAGCTGCTTATACTAAAAACTTGTGTGTAAAGTTTATCTTATGAAATAAAACTATGAAAACGGATTATATCGCGTATATTGAATTTATACTACATCCCGACATTTCGAAAGGGGGGTTTCAGGGGCTCGAAACGTCGGGATGTAGTATAAATTCAATATACGCGATATAATCCGTTTTCAGTTTTATTTCATGAGTAACTATCGCGGTAACTGAAGACAATATTAGGTTTGTCTTAAGGGGCCCACTGACTATCAGTCGGCCGGACGATATCGGCCTGTCAGTTAGAACAAAAAATTTACAGTTACCGAACAACTGACAGGCCGATATCGTCCGGCGGACTGATAAGTCAGTGGGCCCCTTTATGTTAAATGGTTTTCGAATTTTTACTTTTCGAGTGTTTGGGTGCGTTGGGGTAATGTCTGCGTATATTTTAGAAATATGGACAGTATGTCCGTGTTTATAGACTCCAAATACATGATTTATAAAAAAAACGCTTACAGTATATTGACAGAATCCGTAATAGTCTATTCGTCACGTGTAGTAAATTTTACTTTTTATATATAGTTTAGATTGTATTAATGTTTAGCAATAATAAATTACATATATGATTCTTAACAATGTGTTAACGCCCTTTTACTGGCATATAGAACAGCAGCGCCAAGCTAAGGATGTAATTATTCATTTATATGCACATAAACACAATATCATTTCACAATGAGCTATGTTGGGACTATTATTAAAAGGTGCAAAAACCTCAAACAAATAAATATTTCATAAGAACAATACGTGTGTACATATTTACAAACATTATTGTGAAATTGAAGATGTCAGTATTTTAACGTAAAATAAACGCTTGTTATTTATCTAGTACTTGCACTGCCGTTGCCGTTGCCGTTTTAATGAAACCTGTAATACAGAGTGTTTTTTAGGGTTCCGTACCCAAAGGGTAAAAACGAGACCCTATTACTAAGACTCCGCTGTCCGTCACCACTGTCACCAGGCTGTATCTCATGAACCGTGATAGCTAGACAGTTAAAATTTTCACAAATGATGTATTTCTGTTGCCGCTATAACAACAAATACTAAAAAGTACGGAACCCTCGGTGCGCGAGTCCGACTCGCACTTGGCCGATTTTTTATCCCTTAGCAATATTTTGCGGTTTAAATAAATTTATATACAAATACATATTGAACGACTTTTACTATGGGACCAAAAAGTTTGACACTCCCATATAAATATTACATTTCTGAATAAATGAATGTGCTCAACAACAGGGGAATAGGGGATAAAGCAATTATTATTTTTTTCATTTTTGTTTTTTAAGTAATCTACTTCAATCGTTCGTTTTCGTGGTAAACTATTTATTTTTATATTTATATTTCTTTGTTGTTATTATACTTTTTGTATGTCATAGTTTATCACGAATAAATGCGATGATTTCTGATTTCAAATACATTTTAAACTGAAATAGTTGTCATACACTAAAGAAAGAAAAAGTGACTAAGTCCACCGGTGGCCGAATGTCTACAAACATTTTACGTGATTGTTACTCCATATAAAAATGAACTGTCTTAAGGGGCCCACTGATTATCAGTCCGCCGGACGATTTAGCCTGTCAGTTAGAACAAAAATTTGACAGTTCCGAACAACTGACAGGCCGATATCGTCCGGCAGACTGGTAATCAGTGGGCCCCTACTGATTCGACGCGAGAGTTACATAGGCTAGAGGTAAGGACTAACAATTGAAATTGGCTTATTATTTTCACGGCGACAGAAAAATTAAAGAGCAGCAAACTATTTGCAACTAAAATAATAACTTGTCAGCGACACAGATTAATAAATAGTTACTACGTAACAGATACATCATTCCCATACAAAAGCGAAAATACCTACTCTATAATAGCCTACAAAAACTTAATAATAATACCTGCTGCTCAGGACGAGAAGAAATGTACCATAAGTATGGCGCACAAAGAGTCGAGACTGCCTTGCTCGCCGTGCGAGCCACGTGCCAACGCGTCATCGTAAGAATGCGCTAGGGTTGTACTGTTACTTATGTTATTATTGTAATAAAACGAATGTTGCGAATCAACCATATTTTATATTAGTCAATCAAATATTTAAAAACAACACTTATAATACCTGACTCAAAAAACTCCTTAATTTACGATTTATCTACTTATGTTCAAAGAAATAAATAGTGACAAAATTCATAAATATAGATTTAAAATACTACTCACCTTTCTTTGTCTCTCGGAAATGAAAAAACCGGCCAAGTGCGAGTCGGACTCGCCCACCGAGGGTTCCGTACTTTTTAGTATTTGTTATTATAGCGGCAACAGAAATACATCATCTGTGAAAATTTCAACTGTCTAGCTATCACGGTTCATGAGATACAGCCTGGTGACAGACGGACAGCGGCAGCGGAGTCTTAGTAATAGCATAGAGTAACTTATACTAGAGCGGTACTGTCATAGTAAATTTTGTAACCCATGTAAATTCACTGCCATCTGTCGACACACTTTAAAACTAAAAATGAAGATTTTTAAAAATACGATAGAATGTATTTAAATGTAGATAAATGATTTTTTTATTTGCATTCATTATTTTTATGATTTTGACCCATGTTCTTTCACTGATATGCGTTAAAATTGTTAAATAACAAACGAAACCGTAAACGCCATCTATACGACTGTAGGCCAAAACTAGTAGCGCCCTCTGAACGAGAATCAAATTTTCTTGATTTTCGAGGCACGTTTTTTCCTTAGACTGTATCCATTTATTACGGAGTTATATCTATCTTTGGTAATAGGGTGCCGTTTTTACCCTTTGGGTAAGGAACCCTAAAAAACGAAAAAATTTTCTTTTGTTTTTTGACTTTTACACCCATCTACTGCACAATAATTACGTGGTTTCGGCATTTCGAAGCGTAAGCGCGGGAAACGTGCGGTGCGAGCGCTCAGGCGGGCGTTCGGCGGCCCTCTGTCGATTATATCGTCGACGATACGCCGAGCAGTAGGCATATAGCGCGTGGCTTTGAGCGAGTGAAGGAGGCCTGTCAGCGATTAAATATTTTGGCAATCATTTATATTAAATGAGCTTTAAACTAAGGATATTTTAAAATTCAAATAATGGCAGCTACTTTAAGGTAGCAGAAATAATAAACAAGATTACTGAAATCATAGGCGAGGTACTATGAATAATGACTTGGCGACTAATATTAGCAGAAGGATAACAAACTTTATATTAGTGGCAACTACAGGTCTCCATCTAAAAAAGCATTTTGGGCTTTGTTTTGCTGGCAGCTTAAATATTAAAATGGGTGCTATATAAAAGTAATGGGGAGTTATTTTTTTAGTTTTCGAAACCATAATGTAATGAAAACGGCGACAAGCGCGTTCGTTTGAAGTGGAGTGCGGGTCGCGTATTTACAAAAGCTAAACTATTTCAGTCACGCCTCAGATTATAATCTAAAATTACACTAAATCAGTAGGTAGGTTAGGTTCGTTAGGTAGCTTTAAATGCCCGAAGGGCAAACCGCCCAGAAATAGGAGCTCCGCGAAGCGGGGCTCCGTCTAGTTAGCTGGCCACTAAATAAAACTATAGACCAAAATTATTATTTATACATGCAATTTTCAGCTTTGATTAAAGCTCTTAAAGTGTCGCACAAAGTATTTTTTTTATGACCTTGATTTATTTTATATGCAATCTCCATTGAACAATTAGAGTAGGCCATTTTCAACTTTTTATCCGCTGTCATGTTTCCGCTTAATTAGTTAATTCAGTCGCCAAAACAATAACTCGATGCTAGTTTATATTGAAACAAATCCGAAAATTGATTACTTAGCTGCTACTTTTTACTTTATACTAGTCTCCGCAATTAGTCGCCAACTTATTATTTTTGCTACCACCTTTAATTTTTTATCAATCCCTAAATCAGATTAATTTGTCGCCGCGTTAAATACATGCCATTGAAATTCATCATAAATATAAACGTAACATTGATATGAAGTTACAACACTGTATACAATTTTCTAACTGCGCATAAATGTCTTGAAAACCGTGCCCTACAGTTATTTCTCACACCGAATGCATAATGTATATTTTATTTTAATTATCCATTCTTAACTTGCGCCTGCGTTGATTTTCAAGTAGGCAAATATTTAACTGTACCTATTAAAGTTCCCATGTTATTTTGTAAGATATGATTTATGAGAATGAATGCAAATAATGTATGCAGTTGCTTTGTATTAAAAAAAGAATCTTCTAAATATGACAAATTGTTTTAGACATTAGGTAGTGCAAACACAAAGTTGAATTATTTAATATTTTTTTAATTTAAAACTAGTGACCGGATGGCGGATGCAAATTCACTTATAATGAACAAATTGTATCCAGCAGCCGCGTTTTTGACCGAGCGTAGCGAAGGTGCGCGTTTCAGCTTGGGCAAAAACCCTTTCATAATATGTACAGCAGGTTTGATAACTGCAATTTTTTTGTCGTTGCAATTTTTAGAATTTTTTCAAAATGGCGGAGCCGTGGGGTTTTTCGAGGTCAACAGCTCACAGGGCCACTAGTAATTAAAACATCCGGTTTATAAAGCTCAAGTCAATTCTGTGTAATTTAAATTATTTTAAATAAATATATTCACAGACCTGTAACTATAAATAAATAATTTCTTTATTCACACAGCAACGTGGTTCATATTTTTTTGTTGATAATTAAAAAATATGGACCTCGGCTTTTTTGTTAATATATAAGCTGGGTAAGTTATATTTAAACTAAACATCTTATTAATTTAAATAATAAACATCACCTTTGAGGGTTTACCAAAAATGTTTAAGTAGTTGTCAAATAACTAACATAGGATTTTTTGTTTCAGTTAATCTAAACGGACAATCAAAAGTGGACATATCACATTTCGATCTGCTCAAAGTTCTTGGCACAGGAGGTAAGTCACAATTTTATAAAATAATCGAATTTAAACTGTTGTTAGACATACTAACATTAAATAATTTTACGGTTTAGACTCGCTTGTTTTAGTCACTCGCGCGACATGTTTCGGAGAGCCTAGGTCTCCTTTCTCAATCACTAACAGACACTAACACTTATATAACAGTGCGAGCAGTGTTGACGACGACGACGGCCGTGTATCGCGTACTCTAAAGGAGCGTACTACTGAGTGCGCTAGTGCGTAAAAGAGCACTTTTCGTGCATATGTCCAAAGTTGAAATAGAATAGAATAGAATAGAATACTTTATTCGTAAACACACACACAGACAATAGACATACATTAAAAGAACATGAAAATAAAGTGTCACGAAATGGCCCCATCTCAGCATGCTGCTGGCGACTTCCAGCGCTGATCTTCCGATGAGACCATCAGGTGAGAATCACGGAAGGTAACAGACAAAAAGAAAGCAACATAAAAGAAAGAGACATAAAATATGGCGAAAAATAAAATTACACATCGTTAGCTTAAATAGCCATATGTACTGTAAAACATTGCACTAGTTAAATAGCCATATGTACTGTAAAACATTGCACGATACACGTGCGAATAGGTAATTCGCAACTCGTGTCGATTTAAAACACTCCTTGCGGTCGTGTTTTAATTTCTCGCCACTCGTTTCGAATTTCCTCTTTTCCGCACTTGTATCGTAAATAACTATTATAAAATAGTTTAAAAAAAATGTGAAATCGTCTAATTTTGCCTTGCTAAAGGTTTATCCAAATCAATATGGGGCATTTTCTATGAAAAGGGACCTTATTCTCTATGGCACTTACGCCTCAAAGCATTGAATTTATATCGGAGCATCGTTAATAATGGCGTAAGCGCCATTGACAATAAGGCCCCTTTTTATAGAAAAAAGCACATATTATCTATCAAATAAGAGTTTGTGAACTGGTAGAAATAGAGTTGGCCCAAGCGAACTCTGCATGGCATTTGCATTGACTAAGTGTGGCAATGTCATTATTAATCTGAAATATCTCTGGAAATATGAGGTTTATAATAAACACTCCGTCATCCCTCACTAATCAATTCGGTGCAAAGTTAGCTTACACGAACTAGTAATCATTCCATTTAATATGCAAGTACGGAGATTAGTAAATATTAATCATTAATATGTTAATTGAATGAATATCCTACAATTGTCTATTTTATCAGTTATGTATTTAACGAGAAAATGTACCAAAAAAAATAAGCTGTCGGCATTTTTCAAATTATGGGTCGCGCTCGCGACAGTCGCGACGCATTGGTGGGCCGCGAGTGAATATTTAGTGGGCCCTGAAACTCAAACTACTGTGGAATCTGAAAGTGAGCGATATTTTATGCCCCCTTTTTACGACGGTCTAGAAGTGGGTCCCGAATTTGGCAGTTTTTGTTAGGTGAGTCGAAGCCCAGTCAACTTTCGGAACCACTGCGCTAAGCAATTAAGACTAACTTATTCCTATTCGACTGGAGTACACCGTTCATGGTTCACAAGAACTGCGTGCCTATGGAAATACGGACAGAGGTCGTTGACCTGCCGCATGGGGTGTTTATTAGATAATTGGTTCCGAGCTTTACTAAGACAGCTGATTCTTTGAGTTAGTATTATTAAATGAGGCAGTGGTTTGCGAGATTAGACTTTATTACTAAGTGTATACAGTCCACTTTTAAATGGCAATGTAGATTCATTTATTTAATTCTGTATTTATGGTTTCTGGGTGAATTTTAAGTACCTATTAAGGTGGACGTTCGTGTGCTCATCACTGTCCCAGTTCATGTCACCTAGCTTAAGTTATTGTAAGTTCAGTTTTAAAAATAAAAATGGCTTCTTTCCATTGGGGCAATTTATTCAGTATCAAGGTATGGAGAGCCAAATTATATGACGATCTAGCAACATCAAAATTGTGCTCTTAGAGCAAAGCAGTGTATGTACGGTGATAACTTGATAAGCTCTTAGTATAGTCTGCGTCTTCTTAAATGATTTTTACGTCTAAGGCCCTAATCTGTTAAACAAAAGCCATTGTTTCTTTTATGCGAACAGTCATCCATTGTGTGCCATTGTTAGACACAATGGCACGCGCCGTGGCACGAGCTAGAGACAATGGCACACAGTGGCTAACCACTCGCACAAAAGAAACAATGGCTTTTGTTTAACAGATTAGGGTCTTAGACGTAAAAATCATTTGAGAAAATGTATACTATAAAGCGATAGCTAGACTTTACAAACAGCCACGTGGACTGCCGGGTGTTGACTACAGAATGGTTGTACGCGATTCGAGATTAATTCTTCATTATCTGCACACTTTCACATTAGTTCACTGCATAACAAGCTATCAATATTACACTTTAAACAACATTAATGAGCAAAAAACAAAAATACTCATGAGTCATGAGTGAGACGCCATTTTAACTGTCAATCCTACGAATAGGGTCAAACTCTTTATTTTTGGAATATCATGGCCTGGATGTCTGCCCCTTACGCCAAATCCCATAGAACAAAACTAGAGTCTAGAGACAGGTAAAACCTATGCTGGCGACATAAAAACCTTTGCAAACTCCATTCGATACTTTATTTTATTATTATTAATTGGGGCATTTTCTATGAAAAGGGATCTTATTGTCCATGGCGCTTACGCCGCACAGCGTCGCGCGGCATTGTATTTATATCGGAGCATCGTTTATAATGGCGTAAGCGCCATCGACAATAAGGTCCCTTTTTATAGAAAATATCACAATGTATTAAACACTTCTTTTAAATTGGAAATCTGTTTACTTATTTATTTCCATACGTAAACAACATTGTTTTGAACGGTTTGTTTGCGCAACGGCCGTTTCCATTTTTCCATGAAACAACGTCAACACTCATTGACCATCGATGGGTCTTAAGTCTTTGACATTAAGGTTCATGATAAGTTAACAGCGAATTGCGAATTTCCCGTGTTTGGGCGGCGGAGTTCGGAACTGAAGCCCGAGCGGTGTGGTCACGTTGGCAGTAATGCTCGGTTGTCATGCCTTTCAGTTTTCATGAACGTATTATTATTAGATGAGGCATTTTCTATGAAAAGGGACCTTATTGTCGATGGCGCTTACGCCGCACAGCATCGCGCGGCATTGTTTTTATATCGCAGCATCGTTAATAATGTCGTAAGCGCCATCAACAATATGGTCCCTTTTTATAGAAAATACCACAGACTATGTCTAATTAAATAAATATAAATAGATAATTGACCAAGTTCCACAGTAAAGGGGCCCACTGACTATCAGTCCGCTAAACAAAAATTTGACAGTTCAGAACAACTGACAGGCCGATATCGTCCGGCGGACTGATAGTCAGTGGGCCCCTTAAGGCTTGTGTTTTGGGTACTACTTAAGACAACGATATTTAAATAAATATTAATAAATACTTAAAATAGGAAACGCCCATGACTCAGGAACCAATGAGTCGCTTAATTTCAAACTCGTATAAATAGCTACTATTGATTCTGACTGTACACAAGCCATATCCAGCGTTATTTGCAAATTCCAGGTAGGGTGGCCATTGTACTGTGAAACGTGTATTAAGTAATAGCTGACATAACGGTTGCAATAATTAGTACGCACGCTATTAGGTACGCTAGCCGCGTATTTAATCTGTAATGCCTAGTGCTTCCTTCCTTCCACGCATGATCTAAAACCGATACATCATCACCGGCTTTTACTTCCTGACTCTTATGTATATGAATTTAACTTAAAAACCGGCCAAGTGCGAGTCGGACACGCGCACGAAGGGTTCCGTACTATTACGCCAAAAACAGCAAAAAAATCACATTTGTTGTATGGGAGCCCCACTTGAATATTAATTTTATTCTGTTTTTAGGGTTCCGTACCCAAAGAGTAAAAACGGGACCCTATTACTAAGACTCCGCTGTCCGTCTGTCCGTCCGTCTGTCCGTCTGTCTGTCTGTCACCAGGCAGGCAGGCAGGGTGACAGACGGACAGACAGACAGCGGAGTCTTAGTAATAGGGGTCCCGTTTTTGCGCTTTGGGTACGGAACCCTCATTCATTATTTTATTATTACGGAACCCCGAAAACATAACTTGGTTTGAATTGGCTGAGATGCATAAGATCATGTCACCACAATGTGTGCGTGCGTGTTTCAATAAGATCTTGGAGACTGTTTTTATTTCCGTAACTAAGAATAATACGATATACAAGAAATTCTATTTAAAAACGCTCAGATCCGTTTGAGAGATACGAGACCACAGATAGACACACAGACACACACACACACATGTTAAAACTTATGAAGTATGAACATCTTTTTTGAGTCAGTGGTAAAAAAATTCTTCGGCAGTAGTCCTAGTTCAAAAGATTGGGAATGTTAAAAGCGTGTAAACTTTGACTTTACGCAATTAAAAAGTTGTCAAAAATCCTTAGTTACAAAATGTAAATACCGATCATTGAACTCTAACTATCTCCGGTCATCTCTTTGACCGATTACCTATCCTTATCTATTCATGAGTGAGAACAGAGATAAGCAATATGTTTCAATTATTTTATTTATGCGGAACTCAGAAAATACTGAGAGCCTACCTCTCAAATATACAAGGGCGATAGAATGGCAGATAACGAAATTCTATGTTGGCGGTATCGGTAGGCCTTCTGCTTTGTTCCAATGAGATTGAAACCATTGAAACCCACATGTGGTAATACTAACAAGTTTATCTCATTGATTTATTGGTAACAAACCCTTATCAGCTTCACTTTTTGTAGTTTTAAAAATATTTGTCGTATCAGTGACTAAAAATAAAATAATTTTACGGTTTAGACTCACGTGTTTTTAGTCATTCGCGCGGCATGTTTCGAAGAGGCTAGCGTTAATGTTGGGTACAATAAAAAAAATTATAATATAATATACGTATAATAAACTGCCATTGCTCACTGCAGAGAGGTTTTCGGAACTAACAAAAATCTGTAAATAAAATACTCTATGGTTTATCTTGTTCACTTTCTGTATTATTTCAAAACGGTCCCTTCTGCGAAGCTACTCTTGTGCTCATTGGACAATTTTGCGGAAAAAATGACGACAATAGTACATTACGATACAAGTGCGAAAAGTAGGAAATTCGCAACGAGTGAGTGGGCGATTAAAAAAAATCGACACGAGTTGCGAATTCGTTCGGAAATATCCCCACTTATTCACAAATAGTCATACTTGTTATGGCCATTTTTTGCCCGGATGCTGCACTTCATGATAAAAGCAAGCCGCTTTGCACAGTGCTAGTAGGGACCAAACTGAGTGATTTGACCCGCAGCAGCGCAAGCTTCACCCCTTAGGAACAGAGATGGCGCCACTTTTTTTAAAAAATATTTCAAAAAATTCTACAAGCTAAACCAATGAACCGATTTAAATGTTTAATATCTCAAATGAAAGCTTATTATATACATTACTTTTAAAAAAATACTCAAAAAATATATACTGATTACTTTCGACAAAAAACGGCATCTTAGGTTTTTTTTTTACTCGATTGATAGTTTTTACTTGGTTTCTCAAAAAAAATGTATGAAACATGAATAGCTTAATGCATGTATATATTACTGAATAAATAACAAGTATTATAAAAAAAACCCGACACCGATACCTCTCATACTTCACGAAATATAAAAGTTTGAATGTGAGTGTAAATTTCTACAAAATATATTTCAAAAAATTCTACAAGCTTAACTATTTGACCGATTTCAATGTTTAATATCTCAAATGAAAGCTCATTATATACATTACTTATAAAAAAATACTCATAAAACATATACTGAACCCTTTTGGCAAAAAACGGCATCTTAAGTTTTTTTTCTTACTCGATTGATAGTTTTTACTTGATTTCGTAAAAAAAATTATTATGGAACATGAATAGTTTAATAAATATATATATAGTACTGAGTATATAAAAGTATTACAAAAAAACCCGACACCGATACCTTTCATTCTTCACGAAATATTTAAGTTCAATTATGCACGTTCTTACAAATAAATCCTTTAAAAGAAATCTTCAACCGCAGTAAGTGCACTGATTTTAATATGAAATGTGTCATATGAAAAGAGATCACCCAATTTATTTTAATAAATATTTTTTTTTAAATAAAAACTGAATAAAGTTTTTTCCTGGTGGTGAATTACAAAAAATATATAACAAATCTAAAATTAGGAATTATTTTTATTTAAAGTGACTACATTTGTAAACAAAAAACTTAAATGTCCTCTTCGGGTTCATATTTCATATTTATTTATTGCAACCATGGTTTTATAGGTATTACAAATTCTTGGTAGTTCCACATGGACCCCGTGGGGGCATAGCAATATTACATGCATACTTAGGATCTAATCTTAAATCTATGTGTATAATATAAAAGTAGGTCAATTTAGTAGTTTTATACATATAAGCCGAATTGAATCAGATAATTGTCAGTGTATTAAATACAAAAATAAACGGGCAACTAATTATTATTAGGTGATGTCAAATTATATGGTTCACCGGTAGATGTAAAACTGAAAAAGAAAAGTCGTTTTGAAGTACTCGTACCATTCCAATACTACAAAATCACTGATCATACATGAACTGGTTGCTGTAGATTACTGTTGAATTATTTTTGTGCCTAGTTGATAACCATTAAACCTATAATTTTGTGCCAGTCCTATAATTAGTGGTCAGCATGCAAAATAACCCTGGATTGAAAATTACATTAACTTACTTTTGATTTATACAGCCACATTTGCATGATTTACACTGGGCTGTGCATGGCCAGCTGACGCGACGACACCCACAATGCATAGTTTCGCAGCCAGATTTGCAGCCACAATGGTCCAAGAGGCTTAATTGAGACCAAATCGCTGTAATTGCCGACCATTCCGGAGTTCAACTCTCTTTTTCCTCAGTCCATCCCCGAAAAGATGTACATGGTATGGAAACTTCTAGTTTCAGAGCGTTTCCCCATATATGGCCCTCTTGGTAAGCTGCTCGAAGTGCATGTTTATAGAGAGCAGCTGATGTAGGTGGCAGGGTTGGCAGGTTCTAATTTCTCGGCCAAATCAGATTTGTTCCCTGAACGACGCCCTCCATTGACTGACAACGAAGGTGGACAAATTTGGTTTTCGTACTGAAAGAAATCGTTCAGATCAAGCTGCCTTTCTCTGGCCACTATAAAAAGACGGGAAAATAGGAGTATGTCAACTTTTAAGTTTTTAATTTTGTCAGTTGTCAGGTGTGTAACTACATATTTTAATTTTAGTATAAAGTTACCCTATATTTGTGTTATTGTTTGGCCAAACGGAACACATAAACGTAAATGAAGTTCACAAATATTTGTTTGCTTCAAAAAACAAGCTTGTGACAAGCCTGCCACCTACATCAGCTGCTCTCTATAAACATGCACTTCGAGCGGCTTACCAAGCGGGCCATATATGGGGAAACGCTATGAAACCAGAAGTTTCCATACCATTACCATCTTCTTGGGGATGGACTGAGGAAAAAGAGAGTTGGACTCCGGAATGGTCGGCAGTTACAGCGATTTGGTCGCTATTAAGCCTCTTGGACCATTGTGGCTGCAAATCTGGCTGCGAAACTATGCGTTGTGAGTGTCGTCGCGTCAGCTTACCATGCACATCCCAGTGTAAATCATGCAAAGGTGGCTGTACAAATCAAAAGTAAGTTAATGTAATTTTCAATCCAGAGTTATTTTGCATGCTGACCACTGATTATAGGTCTGGAGGCACAAAAATAATTCAACAGTAAATCTACAGGCACAAAAATTATCCAACAGTAATCTACAGCAACCAGTTCATGTATGATCGGTGATTTTGTAGTATTGAAATGGTACGAGTACTTCTCAAAACGACTTTTTTTTTCAGTTCTACATCTACCGGTGAACCCGAAGAGGACATTTAAGTTTTTTGTTTACAAATGTAGTCACTTTAAATAAAAATAATTCCTAATTTTAGATTTGTTATATTTTTTTGTAATTCAGCACCAGGAAAAAGCTTTATTCAGTTTTTATTTATTAATTTTTTTTATTTATTAAAATAAATTGGGTGATTTCTTTTCATATGACACATTTCATATTAAAATTAGTGCACTTACTGCGGTTGAAGATTTCTTTTAAAGAATTTATTTGTAAGAACGTGCATATTGAACTTAAATATTTCGCGAAGAATGAAAGGTATCGGTGTCGAGTTTTTTTGTATTACTTTTATATACTCAGTACTATATATATATTTATTAAACTATTCGTTCCATAATATTTTTTTTATGAAATCAAGTAAAAACTATCAATCGAGTAAGAAAAAAAACTTAAGATGCCGTTTTTTGCCAAAAGTATTCAGTATATGTTTTTTGAATATTTTTTTATAAGTAGTACATATAATGAGCTTTTATTTGAGATATTAAACATTAAAATCGGTCGAATAGTTTAGCTTGTAGAATTATTTGGAATATATCTTGAAGAAATTTACACACATTCAAACTTTCATATTTCGAGAAGTATGAGAGATATCGGTGTCGGGTTTTTTTTATAATACTTGTTATTTATTCAGTAATATATACATGTAATAAACTATTCATATTCCATACAATTTTTTTGAGAAATCAAGTAAAAACTATCACTCGAGTAAAAAAACAAACTTAAAATTCCCGTTTTTATCAAAAGTATTGAGTATATATTTTCTGAGTATTTTTTTAAAAGTAATGTATCTAATGCGCTTTCATTTGAGATATTAAACATTTAAATCGGTTCATTGGTTTAGCTTGTAGAATTTTTTCAAATATTTTTTAAAGAAGTGGCGCCATCTCTGTTCCTAAGGGGTGAAACTGCCGCTGCTGCGGGTCAAATCGCTCAGTTTGGTTCCTACTATCACTGTGCAGAGCGGCTTGCTTTTATCATGAAGTGCAGCATTTTGTTCATAACAAGTATGACTAAAAAGTCTATGAACAACCACGACGATACCCCGCGAGATACAAAAATAATTTGGCAATTACAACAAAAATTAATTTAAAATTGTACCAAGCAAGCCCAAACATGATGGCTATTAAGATCTATAACAAGCTCTCAGATAAAATAAAGAACGAAACATCTGAAAAAAAATTCATAGATAAACTCAAACAATTTCTAATAAATAAAAACTACTATAGCCTTCAAGAATTTATTGATGATATCGAAGAAACATAACAAATAAAAATCGTCGGTCTGCCTCTATTCACACTATTCACAGCAATGTAATGCGCATAATAAATTCCAGTAATACATTATATTATTATTTTAGCTAAGTATGTAGTAATGTTATGAATAAGACACTGATGAAATTAGGATTTTACATTGCAATTTGACATTTTTTTTCTACCATTAGCCTACTTATTATTATACGACATCAATAAATTGAAATAATAACTATTAATAATAAACTGACAAATCAATTCAATTAATCATTTACCAATATAATTATTTTTGACGATATATTCTTAGATTTAGTTTTAAGATTTGCGGTCATTTATTTTATTTTAACTTAAATTGATTACTAATAAGTAAATGTAATTAGCCTAGAATAATATTACTATTGTGTGCCCTTACAGGGTGTCATGATCTGATTTTATATTATGTAACACCTATTATGTACATGACAATACAATAAATAAATGATAAATGATTACCGTTTCGCACGTGTATTGTACAACGTTTTACAGTACATTTTATACTACGTCGGTGGCAAACAAGCATACGGCCCGCCTGATGTTAAGCAGTCTCCGTAGCATATGTACGCCTGCAACTCCAAAGCAGTTACATGCGCGTTGCCGACCCTAAAACTCCTCTCCCTCGTTGAGCTCTGGCAACCTTACTCACCGGCAGGAACACAACACTATGAGTAGGGTCTAGTGTTATTTGGCTGCGGTTTTCTGTAAGGTGGAGGTACTTCCCCAGTTGGGCTCTGCTCTAGATCTGGAATGACATCCGCTGTCCTGTGCCCTACCACACAAAGCGAAAGGTCATTCACAGTGCCCATACCTCTCTTATATTATGGCCCTTTAAATTTTCCGTAAAGGGCGGTAAATGTGACGTTCTCAACCAAAAGGTACCACATTGTCGCTTGTTGATAAGGTTGATTTCTAATTGAAGCTATATGGAAATAGCGCCTTACTGACAAGCGACAATAAGTACCCTTTTGGTTGAAAATGACACAAATTAGCACCATAAGTATGTACAGTAAATATCATTTCTCGTTCGCGCTAGTGCAGACTTCATCAAACTTAGACCTGTACCGCTGGCTATATTTTGACCCCTAGGTTATAAAAATATTAAAGTCAATTCTGTTTTCGCTTATGAATACTTTGTTAAGATGTAAATCTCACATTTTGTTTTGTGTCATATATATAATTTGCTTTTCTAGTAATTTGTTAATTTGTAGTAATTATTTTTTATTTTGAATTATTTTGGAGAAAAAAATATTCGAGAGAAAACATGTAACTGTGTTGCATTTAGAATAGTGTTTTTAGTGTGAAAACATACTTTGTGTCAATTACGTCCACTGCAATTTGATACTATGTCATAATATTCTAAATGACACAAAAAAAATTTAGAGTTAAAAAAAATTACTTAGGTCGAATTTAATCGTTTAAACAGGTCCATTAAATGATTTTGTGTCTTATTAAGGCATAGCTTCATAAGATATTTGATGATTTTGTTGTAACAGGCTGTCACCGTTACAAAAGAATATTAAAGATATTAGAGTTTACATCTTATTAATTTGAAATGCGGGATAAATAAGATATATGAATTTGTGTCACTTGCATCCACTGCATAAACAAATATTACAAAAATATTATTTGCATTCAAACGAAGCTAGCGGGCGGTCTGAATGGGCAACGGAGGCCGTGCAGGGTGGGGCCGCGGCGTGACCTTGCCGTACGCAACGCATGTTTACTTTGCCTGTGCGCCAAATTAACGCAACTTAATCAACGAAGTTATACTACTACAAGCAAGCAAAGAATGCGTCGAATTATCTTTTACCTATTTAAAACTTATAGATATTGTACAATGTCACCATTATGCAAAAGAACTGTAAGTACATGTTTGATTTGCGAGCGAGCTGGCAACATTGCGCAGGGAAAGCTTAAAAATATCGCGTTTACGTGAACGCCACATACATTTGTGACAGTGATAGGAAAAGGTACCACTAAAGTAAAATTTGGTTATTAATACCGTGACTTTCTTTCATTCTTTGATAAAATTCTACTTTGATAAAAAAATAGCTATTTATGCAACAAGTGCGGAAATCATCTTTACGCACGTGTATCATACAATGTTTTACTATGCATTGTGCGAGTAAATAAAAAAAACATATCATGGCAAATAAGTTTAATTATTAAAAGGAGTGTTTTAAGAGAAGAGTTGCGAATTACCTATTCGCACGTGTATCGTACGTTTTACAGTACATATGGCCCTTTAAACTTTCGACATATGCACGAAAAGTGCTCATTTCCGCACTAGTGCGAGAAAGTAGCACCATATGTACTGTAAAAAAAAATTGAAAACAAAAAGCACGATATGGCTCCGTAGGAAACGCACTTTTCGAGCACATGCATTGTAAAAAAAAATATAGGGCTGTATCTCCTAAACCATGCGTCGTAGCGCAATAGTTATTTACGATACAAGTGCGGAAAAGAGGAAATTCGAAACGAGTGGCGATAAATTAAAACACGACCGCAGGGAGTGTTTTAAATCGACACGAGTTGCGAATTTCCTATTCGCACGTGTATCGTACAACATTTTACAGTACATATGGCCCTTTAAACTTTCGACATATGCACGAAAAGTGCGAGAAAGTAGCACCATATGTACAGTAAAAATAATAAAATTTTCGTTCCCCTTTATGTAACCCTAAAGTAATACATGAAAAATACAATGAAAAAAAATATATAGGGCTGTATCTCCTAAACCGTGCATCGTAGCGCAAAAATAATCAAATTTTCGCTCCCCTTTAAGAAACCCTTAATTAATACTTTAAAAAAAAACAGGAAAAATCTTTATAGAGCTATATCTCCTAAACCGTGCGTGGTAGCGCAAAAATAACAAAATTTTCGTTCCCCTTTACGGAACCTCAAAGTAATATACAAAAAACAATGAAAAAAAAAAATCTTTATAGGGCTGCATCTCCTAAACCGTGCATCGTAGCACAAAAATAATCAAATTTTCGTTCCCCTTTAAGAAACCCTTAATTAAAACTTTAAAAAAAACCAGGAAAAAAACTTTATAGAGCTATTATAGCTATATATATTATTATATACATACATACATACATACATACATATAATCACGCCTATTTCCCGGAGGGGTAGGCAGAGACCACGGATTTCCACTTGCTACGATCCTGACATACCTCTTTCGCTTCCTTCACTTTCATAACATTCCTCATACACGCTCGCCGGTTTAGGGTGGTCTTGACCTGGCCTTTCTTCAGGATTTCCCCGATCTGATCAGAGAAAGTCCGCCGAGGTCTGCCCCTTCCAACTCCCGTTTCTACCTCTCCCATATACACTCTCTTTGTTAGCCTTCTTTCACTCATTCTTTCCACGTGTCCAAACCATCTCAACATACCTTTCTCAATTTTTGTCACTACTTCTTCGCTCAGTCCACACTTCACACTATATATTATATATATTATTATATATAGATATCATATCTCCTAAACCGTGCGTGGTAGCGCAAAAATAATAAAATTTTCGTTCCCCTTTATGCAACCCATAATTTATATTTAAAAAAACGCAATTAAAAAAAAAACATTATAGGGCTGTATCTCTTAAACCATGCGTCGTAGCGCAAAAATAATAAATTTTCCTTCCCCTTTATGAAGCTCCAAAGTAATATACAATAAAACATAATGAAAAAAAAAGAAAAAAATAACAAAAAAGCTGTATAGGGCTGTATCTCCTACACCGTGCATCGTAGCGCAAAAATAATCAAAGAAACCCCTTTAAGAAACCCCTAATTAATACTTAAAAAAAAAAAACAAAAAAAAACCAGGAAAAAAAACTTTATAGAGCTATATCTCCTAAACCGTGTGTGGTAGCGCAAAAACAATAAAATTTTCGTTCCCCTTTATGCAACCCATAATTTATATTTAAAAAAACGCCAAAAAAAAAAAAAAAAAATCTTTATAGGGCTGTATCTCCTAAACCATGCGTCGTAGCGCAAAAATGATAAAATTTTCGTTCCCCTTTATGAAGCCCCAAAATAATATACAAAAACACAAGAAAAAAAAAAAAAGAAAAAAATAATAACAAAAAAACTTTATAGGGCTGTATCTCCTAAACCGTGCATCGTAGCGCAAAAATAATCAATATCCGTTCCCCTTTAAGAAGCCCCTAATTAAGATTTAAAAACGCAAAAAAAGAAAAAGAGAAAAAAAATCATTTTAGGGCTGTATCTCCTAAACCGTGCGTCGTAGCGCAAAAATAACAAAATTTTCGTTCCCTTTTATGAAACCCCAAAGTAATATACAAAAAACACAATGACAAAAAAAAGAAAAAAAAATTTAGGGATGTATCTCCTAAACCAGTGCATGGTAGCGAAAAATAATCAAATTTTCGTTCCCCTTAAGAAGCCCTTAATTAAGATTTAAAAACGTAAAAAAGAAATAGAAAAAAATCTATATAGGGCTGTATCTCCTAAACCGTGCGTCGTAGCGCAAAAATAATCAACTTTTCGGTCCCCTTTATGTAACCATTCATTTATACAAAAAAAAACGCAAAAAAAACAACAAAAAACAGTTTTATTTTATAGGGCTGGATCTCCTAAACCATGCGTCGTAGCGCAATTATAATAAAATTTTCGTTCCCCTTTATGAAACCCCAAAGTAATATACAAAAAACAATGAAAAAAAGAAAAAAATAATAACAATAAAAAAAACTTTATAGGGCTGTATCTCCTAAACCGTCGTAGCGCAAAAATAATCAACTTTTCGGTCCCCTTTTTGTAACTTTTTTAAATTAGTAATAAATGTTGTATCAGTTTTTGTCCAAAATGGATTTAGGTAAATTTTGCGAGCTTTCACTAAACTGCTGTAACTCGGAAACTTAGAATCCACAAAGGGGACTTTACTAAATTATGACACATATTAAAGCCTGACCAGTAATATATGATCATTGTCAAGAGGGCGCTGTTCATTCTCATGTATAGGGTGACAGTTCAGTATAGTATGAAAAAATTAGTTCCAGTGAAATTCCGCAACATGGCGCGTGATCATATATTCCTGGTCAGGCTTTACTTAGATTTTTTTTTATATTGATAAAAATAATGTTATCCGTTGGAGACGTCCTGAAACGAAAGCGTTCAATTCATGTTATGTTGTGGGGGCTTGGCTAACGATAATCGCAAGCCATAATTTTGTAACATACTAATATACCAGGTGGGGCCTGTAACTCGATCAAAATAATTAAAACATAATATTCTACTCATCAAACTGGCACTTTTTTTTAATAACTTTCAAATATCTAGGTATTATAAAGTCTTGTATTTAATGTACATCATCATCATTGTAATTTATGTTGCTTGCCACGCTTAAACATAACAAAAATCACAATAAATTGCGTCTTAAAATAAACTTAAAAAGTTTACTAAAAATCGAAATAAAGTAATTTTTAGGTCGCTGATGTGACATTCTCAATCAAAAGGTAGGTACCACTTTGTCGTTTACCATAAAGACGAAATTTGATTATATCTTTATACAAATAACCTGTCAGAGAGTCCTCGACAAAGTGGTACCTTTTGATTAGGAACGTCACAAATGTTGGTCAGTATGAGGAGTGCAGCCTACAGTTTATTTTTAATTATATTTACATACCTACTACGGTAAGAAGAAATAGAAATATATTTATTTGCCATTAAATGTGGTATACAATGGTGTTACATTATTATTTATAGAGCCATACACATTTAGACTTTAAAAAGCCATGCAAATTGAAAATGATATTGATATGAGATTGATAAGACAATGTAATTATGCCTCCGAATGAAATAAATACACTGTATCGCAAAACTAAGTGGCGAGACAGCTCATAATGCCATCTCTTTCACTCTTGGTTGGTCTTAACAAGGGAAAAGGAGATAGATAGTATTAAGATCTCAGTCGCCAGTTGATATTGCGGCAAGTATAATAAGCACCCCACCCGCGTAGGTACCCTTCCCCGCGCACGCCCTTCTTGCTCAATTGAGTTTTATTTTGCCAGATAGTAAAAAAACCGTGGATCAAAATGACCCAAATTATGAATGATGTCTCAATGTGGCATTATAATATTGTAGACGCAAACTTAATGATATGAATTTTTTTTTGTGACAGATACAGGGTGTTAATTAGAAAAAAATTTTTTTTAAATAAAAGCGGTGGATGAATTTGACACAGATTTGTTTGAATAACATATAACAATGTTCTGTAAAGTACAACACTTCACTTACCGACTCTAATATTATTTTAGGCGTTTTAGGATCAATATTAGGTATTTATTAAATGCCATTATACCCGTGGATGAAAATGACACAAAATACGTGTGTACGTCGGAAGCCACTTTGCCTTTACAGGGAAACAAAGAATTTCGTCTCTAATATTTTTTTTACAGAATGCTGATTGAAAAAAGAAATACCTAAATTTCTACCTAAGCAAATACCTAGGATGACACAAAATATTAATTTTAGGTTTAGTATATGGTCTGGAAACTATATATAAAAAATAAGCAACATTAATATTCTTATAACCTCAGAAGTTATTGGTACAGGTCTAAACTATGTACTTACCTGTGTTGTTTATTGTCCAATTCGACAAAGTACGGGTCCTTAACTAAAAAAAACATTCAGACAGAAAGCATTGAAATAAACTTAGAATAAATTAGGCTCAAATGGGACTGGGCCGGTCACGTCTGCCGCATGCATCCAGACAGATGGGCTAGCATAGCCACCAAATGGATGCCAGAAGAGGGGCGCGGACCCGGCAGGCCCAGACGGAGATGGCGGGACGACCTAGACACCTTTCTCAACAACTGGCCGGAGGAGGCACTATATCGGGAGTCGTGGAAGACAAGGGGAGAGGCCTTTGCCCAGCAGTGGGACACCATATTGGGCTAGAAAAAAAAAAAAAAAATTTAAAAGTGAATAAATTACTGCCTTGGGTGAGACTTGAACTCACCGCCTCTGGATCGATACTGCAATAACACCGTAAGCTTAGTAGCATCGTACGCATACGTTTCTGCTTGTTATAAATTAGCATTGAAATACACTGGAAATCTATCATATTTATTTGATTATTAATTTATTAGAATATCAATCGATCATATTAACTAGTTTAACGCTGGTTAAGTTTGCACATTGACTATAATAACGTATTTATATGGGTAATTTCTATTTAATATCGATTTCCCTACAAAGAGCTGAAGGTCTCAGGAAAGGCGCAGAAGCTATATCGACGCCATACAAAACGTGACCCGGTCGTGTACACGTGATATCTACTTTTATAATCCATGTTGCCTTGAAATAGGGATATTTTGCCTGTATAATCAAATTATATATATAACAGTCTTAGCGTTATATTATATACCTAGATACTGACAGACAACGCACAACCTAGTTATTTGAAGGTAAGGATTTTGAAGTTGGAAACAGCGCTCGACTAGGAAAGGATTTTTGGAAATTCAATATAAAGCCCGTCACAGACGGAGCGATAATATATCACAAGAACGCGATCATTTGCATTCTAACTGAAGATATATCATTAAATTTAATTGGTGAAAGTTCTCTAAAGTACAACGCAGTACTAAATCTGATACTGACCGATTGATTTTGATCGAAAGTTGATTAAATCTGGCTAGCGGATCTTTGGTATCTTGATTGATGTCGATCTGCATATTCTGAATGTTTAACCGATTGCTGATTTATGGGATAGTTTTTACAATCAATTCATGTTTTTTGTACATATGTACTTAATTATCTATGACTTCACCCTGATGACCTGCAAAGCCAGCTACCAGAATTCTATCTCAAACCATCTGTATTTATAATGTTTGGTTCATGCTGACTTTATTATGCAATAAAAGTTAGTCTATTGTCAAAGTCCTTGTTGTCAAATGTTGTAGATTGTATATTTTACTGGTAACATCTGTGTGATCATTACCATACCCCGTAACCGAACCCGCAAATCTGTAGCATTTGACAGTTTGATGTCAGGGTTGACGATTACGATGAATAATTTACCTACTCTACTGCACGTATAAGTACTTATTAATGATAAGTAAAAATAACCTTACTGACCTTCTTTAGATAAAACCTAGTTTGATTTTCTATCAAAGAAAATAGAGTAATAATTATGTCAATGTCATCAATGTTAAATGCGTTTTAATGTGTCTGTCATTTTATTCATAAAAGCACGTATTTTGAATTAATATGGAATCTTTGTTACTTGAAAATATTGGTGTACTAGAAAAAAACGAACAAAATATTTTTTGTATCGTATGTGCAGCAAATATAAAATCAAAGAAAGACAACGTCGTTAAACATTTAGCTAGTAGAAGCCATCAAGAAAAGAAAGATGGTTACTCTTCACATTTAGATTTTCTTTTACAAGATAAACCAGGATTACAGGTAAAAGATAACAAAATTTACTGTATTTCATGTAATATTTTCAATAACATTGTGTTTTTTTATTAGTAGTACATAGGTAGTGACAACCCTGACGTACATTTGCTACGGATTTGCGGGTTCGATTACGGGGTTTGATCATTACTATCATTGGCATAAAATCTGTGGTGCCTGTTGGTTTTGTGGTATGTAGTGAGAGAGGGATCACCAATGTAGTAGGTGTAGAGAGAGGGCCAATAGAGAGTACTCTCTCCAGGCGGGTGTTATGCCTGGGGACCGAAGTCCACTGAGAGTTAGTCAGAAGGAGTATATATAGTAAGTGACATTTGAAACTTCGTAACCGCGATGTAGGCTTCTAGCTAATTGCGTTCTAGCTCCCTAACGCCATCTGTTAGATGACGTCGACAGTGGCAGCTAGAGGAGACGCCACATCAGCCCCCCTTTGAGCGGAGGGGTCAGCGACGACGTATGAAGCGTGCAGCGAAACCAGGTGTGTGCTCGAGCCAGTGTGGCGAGCGAAGATGCTCAGAGTCACAGGCGAGCGGAGCTGCTCAGAGCCAGTGTGACGAGCGCAGTTGCTCAGAGCCAGAGCGGCGAGCGGAGAGAGAGAGAGTGAGAGAAGTTGAGTTGCCAGGCATGAATATTTACAAGATATTTACAGGATATAATACATATGTACAGAACTGTACAGAGGCATGCAAGGTGGCACACTCCGAGAGGAAACTGTTTTTGCTGCGAGGCGGCGTCATCAGGATCTTGAGGTCTTCATAGCTGTCCAATGTCGGAAGGTCACCAATGTGGTAGAAATAGAGAGAGGGCCAATAGAGAGTACTCTCTCCAGGCGGGTGTTATGCCTGGGGACCGAAGTCCACTGAGAGTTAGTCAGAAGGAGTATATATAGTAAGTGACATTTGAAACTTCGTAACCGCGATGTAGGCTTCTAGCTAATTGCGTTCTAGCTCCCTAACGCCATCTGTTAGATGACGTCGACAGTGGCAGCTAGAGGAGACGCCACAGTTTCATGTTCACTTTAATCTAAATGTAAAAAAAAATTGTCAAGTACTGGTAACATCTGTGTAATTTTTGTTTACTTCTTTGTTCATTAGCATAAAATTATGGTATTTGTTTTCATGTTGACATGACTGCACTAAATTGTTGTACACAATTCGGGTAACACTGTTGATTTCGTTAACTAACATCATTAGCATAAAAAACTATGGTGTTTAATTTCATGTTAACTCGATATCACTGCACTATTGACATAAACTAATCGCTGGAACTCATTATTTTTATCACCGATTTTTGTAGTGTGTCCGATTGCGACGTTTACTTATCGATGCTAATTATGTCGACATTTAACACGTGACCATAACAAACATTAATGTTTTTTTGTCAGATAGGGACTATGTCAAAATCAGGTTGCTTTTCACCAACCCTTTTTCAACATTCGGAAGATTGCGGGTCACGTCTGGATGAGATTGACTCAGGACCGAGATGAGTGGAGTATTCGAAGAGAGGCGTGTGCTCAGCAGTGGGCGATAAAAGGGTGATATGATGTAATAATGAACGCTTTTCCAGCCGTAGTACGATGTATCGACCATATTCTGCATTCGCGACAATGTAAATTTAACTTTAGCATTCTAATTTATGGTTCAAATTAGTTCACTTTCTGGAAATGTGACATGTCTTCAAATAGTTCAAATTAATCATCAAAGCTGTATAATTGGAATATATGTGTTTGGATGTTTTGGGAAAACCTTGTAGATAGGTGCGGCTTGGAAAAAGGCTAACTGTGGAGCAGTAGAGAGACTCCTTACAGACGATTGTACTAAAACTATAATAAACCAACGTGTTGTATTGCTTGAACTGAGAAACTTTGCCAAAACATTAAGGCCCTGTTTCACAATGTCCAAGTATATAAAGTCCTGAATAAGCTACTTGCCACTTATCTGACGAATAAAGTCATCGTTGGCGTTTCACAATCTCAAAATAAGCTTTATCTGCTGGATAAAGTGCTTTTTTTGTAGAAAAATTTATCTGACAGTTAATTTATTTGTTAATTAGCTATCCAATACTTTACTTAGATATTGTGAAACAGGCCCTTAAGGATGTATTAACGGCGAAGTATTATGCATTTTCCCCTTATCTTTTATTAAATCTATAGCTGAAAGAAGTGATAGAACATTTTCACATCATAACATTGCTCACGTTTGATTTAAGAGAAGGCCATATGCCATACGGAACAGTTTCGTACCTACATGTAACCTTACCAATCGTTATTGCATAGCATACATGTGATTGTCCAACTGACCTTAGATAAGTTACCTAACGCATCCGTCACCGTGTCAAGCGATGAAATCAGTGCGTCGAGCGTCAACGTCGGTCGTATAGTCGCCATCAGATATATCGGAGCGGTCGAGGTGCTCAAAAATATCTAAACACGCACCCAGCGCCTTGACAACAGAGGCGTGTTCAGATATTTGTGAGCACCTTGGCCGCTCCGATATATCTGATGGCGACTGTACTCGGCCGTCAAAGTCATTTTGTTCCTGTTTCAATAGGTATATGCAATTATGCGTCTAATATGTAATATTGCCTTTACCTGAATGGATACGCAAATTAGATTTTTATTTACTACGATCTTGACATGCATCTTTCGATTCACTTCATAGTGTTTCATACTTTTGAGTTTCTGTTGCTGATTATTTTTAGCCACATTTTACCTATTTCAATTCAATTAGCCTCATGCATGAAGTTTATATTTGAACGAAATATGTTTTATTCGGATGTTTGTTACCGTTATATCATGTTACAAATGCATTTCCGTTTTTAAATTACCATTTAATTACTTACTTAAAATTATAAATAAAAAGTACAAAAATTTGCCCGCGAAAAGCTAGTGAGCGAAACGCTCGAAACGCCACGTGACGTCACGCGTTCGACAGATTAGTGTCATTAGTAGCAAACGTCAGTTGGACCGCCCAACGTGTGACGTCATCACGCTCTGTCGAATTCGCGCCAAAAATTATGAGCGTTTAAACCGCTCAAAAATTTTCAACGTTTTAAATATTTTTTAATAAAATAATGTTAAGGTTTACAAAAGTATTTTTATCATTTCCGGTGTTCCAACGATATAAATTATAAATCCAAAAATAAAAATAAATTCATGCATGGAGCTAATTGTTATTATTTCATCCACCGCATCAGACCGTCTGCATACCCAATTAAAGACCTACTCAAATTTTACATAACGTTTTTAACAATCAAATTAAATTAAATTTTGTTGCGTGTAACTAATACTTGTGGTTGTTTTTATTTTAAAATGACCTAAGACAGTTACTTTGAATGCTGCGGCTTACCTCAATTTGCATCGTTTTCTAAAAAATATTCTTAACTTAGAAACCTGTAAAACTACCGTTTCATAACAAGATTAGTTCGAATCGCTCTCCGTGTCTCTTCTTTTTAAAGAGATTAAAACATTGTAATCAATTTTCTAGTTTTCAATAGACTCGATAAAAATGAATGCTTTTTTATAAAAGTCATGACGCTCTAATACGGCGCGCAGAATTCGTGATCTTTATGAGTTTCATGCAAAAACTGTAGCAAACGATGGTCATTGGTCTCTTCTCTTGGTACTGTTACTAGGAATTCATTTAAACTTGAATATAAATCTGTATCTTATTATCGTACGATTACGTCAATGGCATGTTCTAGGACGTCTAATTATTGGTCAAATTCACCTTTTTATTAATAATAAATAATTAGTTTTGTTCCAAGTCGGGGGTATTAACGGCAGATACGTTAAAACTGATTTTCTATTTCTGAAAATTAGAACAGTGATGACACTGATGACGTCATGCCGGTTAAAAAAAAGATTCTTGTCTCTGGCATATTTTTTTTGAAGTAACAATGTTTAAATACATAGTTAATAACTATAACGATTAGTTATACGTTTACCCGTTAGAATATGTTCTATCTAAAAACAACATTAAATTTACTGATTAAAACAAGAAATGAACCACCGAGAAAAAGAAAATACAACACTTGACAACGGTTTGTTTAAATGAGTGTAAATAGGTAACATTTTTTTAAATACTTTATTGCACAAAAGAAAACACATCGTTCAGACGTTAAAATTAATGCTATCAAGGCATTCTCTATCATTTTTAAACAGAATTACCTACACACATCATGTTAATATAATTTTTGCAAGTTCCCTATTAAACCGGCGTAGGCACCTGCCGCCATCGCCAAGCACGTTCGTTTTTGACGCGGTGTTAATGTCCTAGTGAAGTTCAACGTCACTACTACTGGATTGTGACCATTCGGTTCTACGGTTAAGGACGAGTCAATTAAACTTTATTACCGTTGGCTTTAATCTTTATAACCGAGGTTTTAAGTTGACTGTACTTTAATAAGATATCAGTGAACCACTTCAATGTAATATTTGTCTGGATTCTTTAATGATCTTTGGTTTGGTTTTATTTTTAATCGACATTCTAAAATATGGTTCTTAAGTTGACTGTGTAGGAGTCGTACTTTTATGTTAACTCAGATGAGAAATTAATTGTCATAATCCAATTTTTGTTAGAACTGAGCTCTTGATGAAATCCTTGAATAATCAACACAAACATCAATTGTTTGTTTATGAAACTCATGTGTTTGCTTACTTTAAGGAAAACATCTTCAGATCGGGACGGGATCTGTTGTTCCCACAAATTAATTAATTAACTAGTCTCGTATATGCGAAAACGCTCCGGTACCAGGTTGTAATGCAAACGTAGGAGGTTGTCTCAGGACGCCGCGGTCGCCGACCCTCGAAAACTGGCGCGTAGCGGTGCCCGGTCGTTACCCGCCCGTCCTTACTCTTCTGACCTTATGCGGCCCTGGTACATGAGAGCGTTCACTCGTTTTTTAAAAATCATAAAAAGTATGAGTTTTATCGATAGTCCCATTGTCATTTGTTTATGATTTATTGATTTTCCAAGCCTAATAAATCTAGAACTGCTTTAAACGTTCAACAAACTTCACAAAAACTTTTCGCCAAACTTTTAGGTCAACTAATATCACTAAGTAGCTCCATTCCATATCCTAATTATAAAAAGTATTAGTTTGATGGACGGTTTACTTTGATTGCATTGTCAATGAATTCCAAGCCCAATAAAATCTAGAATGACAATCAACTTTAAAGGTTGAACAGACTTGACAAAGAGCGTATGTACTTTTCGCCAAACATTTAGGTCAATAGCTACTAAGCTCCTTATCCTAACCTAAATATGAACAATACATTGTTTACCTAATTGATAAAGACCACAGAAATTTGTCGTTATAAAAATGGGCGATCAGATAGCTGACCGGAATTTGAGGTTGTTACCCTTGCTAGCGCGGTAAAAAATGTACTCGCGGGTAACACCGGAACGGGTGTTTAGGCTTTTTATTATCGCAGGTTTTGCGAATGTAACGCGAGTAGTCATCATGTCGGAGCTAACATGGTGGTCCTAAATATCTGAACATAATCGTTAGAATTCAGAGCACCTGACTTTTATAGTTTTACCAAGGGAAGCATTTATTGCGATATTTTTTTGCCTTTTTATTATCAATTCATAGATGGATGAAAAACCTTTCTGAAAACGGGAGTGATCCTATAGGAGTTTATTGCTTTTAGGATGTTTTAGGGTTCCGTACCTCTGAAGGTAAAAAACGGAAACCTTATCGCCCTAAACGTGTGATGTAATTAATGGATGACCCCTAATTGCGAAATAGATGAAACGATAGTAGCTTGGAATTTAACTTGTGCTACCATTTAGGGTCCTGCATTTAAAAGATCGGGAACGCGCATGTGACGATCTCATATGCAAAATTTTGTGCAGAGTTAGCTTGGTCTGACTTTACCATACATACAAGCATAGAGTAACTTATACTAGAGCGGTACTGTCATAGTAAATTTTGTAACCCCAGTAAATTCACTGCCATCTGTCGACACACTTTAAAACTAAAATTGAAGATTTGTAAAAATACGATAAAATGTATTTAAATATAGATAAATGATATTATTTATTTGCATTAATTATTTTGATGATTTTGACCCATGTTCTTTCACTGATATGCGTTAAAATTGTTAAATAACAAACGAAACCGTGAACGAGAATCAAATTTTCTTGATTTTCGAGGCATGTTTTTTCCTTAGACTGTATCCATATATTACGGAGTTATGTCTATCTTTGATACAAGTCCATTTTGTTTACTTTATACTTTAATATTGATTGAAATCTTCGTAGTGACGTGTTTTTATTAAATAAAACATCATGACATGCCATTTAAATTGATAATAAACAAATTACTTATTCAAAGTTTTGACGTCATGTTTACGACAAAATCTCAAGTAGACGATGGATCTCTATATTGATGTTAATATTTAAAATATAAGATAAATGAGTTCATTGTTATAATAGGGTATTCTCCTATTATAATATTTGTTCGTTTGGCCTCTACTATAGCCAAATCAGTTTCTTTTTTAGAACTGTCAAAACGATTTTCACCTCAGCAGCTCGAACAAGCCTACTTTCGTCACTCCCTGCGACTTTCCTCACTCCAGGGAGTGAAACAAGGTAGCTTTTTAATTTAGTGAAGGCCATGGACTGCCACTTCATACTTTTATAACAATTTTTTTTTGGTTTCTATATTATTCTGTGTAATTCGAAATACATTTTAACCTTTAATATGTAACATTACACATTGACGTCACGGTCAACTCACCTAATTTTTATATTTCTATCCGATTTATTAAATAGAACTTGTGTTTAAAACTAACTGCTATCTGTTTTTCTTATAATTATCTGGTGCTTTATTTCATGCATGGTGTGAAATAATTTATTTTAAATACAGTGTAAATACCCTATTGTTAATTATATCCATCAGTAAATACGTACAATTACGCATAAATGTCTAAAATTTAAATTCAACAGGAAGCATTGATTGATTTTTCTATAAATAGTACGTACTTGCCACAGCCCTTGTCCCTTCCTTTTTTTTTCGAAACCATAGACTAGGGGCACAGGCCGTTGACACTGGCAACCCATATGTCGAGATAAGATTGTTACGAGCGCGTTTACTTTTTAAATTTGGAATTTGAATATTCACCGGCCAGTCTTTTCAATACGTAACTTTTTATTTGTATCATAATATCGTGGATTCATACATCATTAATGTAATGCAGATTTGTATAGAAAGGATATCCATGTCAGTGAACTACATTTAAATAATAGTTTCATTTAAATGTTTAATGTGATCAAAGATAGATATAACTCCGTAATAGATGGATACAGTCTAAGGAAAAAACGTGCCTCGAAAATCACGAAAATTTGATTTTCGATCAGATGGCGCCACTAGTTTTGGCCTACACTCGTATAGAGGGCGTTGACTGTTTCGTTTGTTATTTATAATTTTAACGCATACCAGTGAAAGAACATGGGTCAAAATCATATAAAAATAATTAATGTAAATAAAAAAATCATTTATCCATATTTAAATACATTTTATCGTATTTTTATAAATATTTATTTTTAGTTTTAAAGTGTTTCGACAGAATGGCAGTGAATTTACTGGGGTTACAAAATTTACTATGACAGTACCGCTCTAGTATAAGTTACTCTGTGATGTGATTTTAAACTTCATCTAATCTTTATCGGGCAGGTCAACTCGGTCGACGTAGACCGTGTATAATAGCTATGATTATGAGATGACATGTATAAAACATTTACGTATTAAAATAACTTGATACGTGCGACCGTGAGGGTCAGAACATACGCAATGCGACAAAATTAAAAACACGTTTTAACATTCCTGACAAGATACCAGAAACAACCTACGTAATTTGGTCGGGTTATTTGCTGCCCCTTCCCTATTTCATATCTACATTATTATACCTCTATGGTTCATGTGATAGAGTGTCCTATATATTACAATACTCTTTGGTCTCAGAGCCTACCTAGCGCCACTGGAGAGATTAGGAACTATTATTTATTGCTGAAAGCGGTCACTTTTGCAACAATTCTGCCATAAGAGATTGGCATCCTTTCTATACCATCCATACTTCGCGCCAATTATAGACATAGTATATACAAGTAGTTATAGACGTATTAAAAATTAAAATAACGGATACGAAAATCACAATCTGAGGGAGAAATCTTAAATTAGCCCATCAAGCTCTGCTAAAGTAAACTATATTGTTCTCGATCGATTTGTTTATAAATTATAATACATTGTGCAACGAGGGCCCGAGGGGGTAAATGATTTTTTTCAGTATTCTTACCCCCGGAGTTACACACACAATTGTTCTTATGGAGTTACACACAATTGACACAATGTTTCTCATCACACTTGCGAAGAAAAAAAAACTAAATTTTAAGCGAAATGATTCTTAAATACGGTGACATTTCAAACATTCGTCCACCATATTGTCATTTGGTGACAGGTTAGACATCGAAGGCGCAGACCAATTCGGCATACAGCCACGTTTGAAAATTGTGTGAATATATTTTAAACGGCTATTAAATTTGTCAAATTAAATATTTTTAAACATAAACAAGATAATCGAAATTAAACTATCGTGAGACATATTTCAAAATATTTAGATTAGTACGGTTTCACTCCGCCACCGCGGACACTCGTGCCTGAGGAAGGATTCCCGACGAATCCGAAACATGTCGCCAAAAGCGACTAAAAATAATAGTGAGTGAAACCGTATACTGATCTAAATATTTTCATAAACAAGACAATTAAATTATAAACGTTAGTATTGTTTTGAAAGTAAAATTCATTTTATACCTTGAATTTTAACAAGTATTTTACTTAGAACCTACTTGATATGATATGATATTTATTTATTTATATTACATTGCATTATAAATTATTATGTCAATATAGATATAAAAAATAATATTAATTGGTTCGTATCAGTTAGTGGCATAATTTAAAAAAAATGTAACTCCCGTGGGAGGAAAATGGACTTGCGTGAAATAGCACGCTTACCGAGCAAGTGTGATGATAAATTTCTAACACACCTTTCAATTCTTAAGCCGCTCTAATTTTGATCTTAATTCCTCTGAATTACCTTTAAATTGCTTGCAGAGACATTTGATGCTCTTTTGTTCTCGGCCGGTGATACAATAATTAGTACCACCATCAAATATAAGCTTTATGCTTATGACAATAACGATGGCCCTAGTCGTTCTGCGAAGACTTCCTTATCCATAATGTACTAACAACAACACAACTAACTAACCATTTATATACCTTATCTCGCTGCAATAAGATTCACGCACTATCAAATTGCGTCAACGATGGTCCTAAAATGGCTTGATTAAAGTTTTATAGCATTTTGCTCGTAGACATCCGGCCGGTTGCGTGACGTCGGGAATGCAAGCTTCGGGCCACCTGTGCAGTCTTCGGCCTCAATTTACACTCGAGACCAATGCAAACGGGTCACTTCGCATATCACTACATAGTATAAAACAAAGTCGCTTCCTGCTGTCTGTCTGTCCCTATGTATGCAAAGATCTTTAAAACTACGCAACGGATTTTAATGCGGTTTTTTTAAATAGATAGTGATTCATGAGGAAGGTGAAGCCGGGGCGGGTCGGTAGTAATATATAAATAGCGGTGAATTTTTAATAGTTTTGAGTGTTCAAAAATCTCTTGAAGCTCAGCCCTAGTCTACATATTCAGTTCCCTCTTAGGATCTAGCAAACTTGTCAGTTAGTTTTCTAATTAAGTCCTAGCGTAGATTCTCCAGCGAGTCGTTTCACAAAAATGAGGTTATTTCAAAAAAGCCTTACCTGAAAACAAAATTAGAAGAAAGACATTTATTCCATAAAGCACACATACACAGGACAATACAATGAAAGAAAAAAGATGTTTAAAAAAGGGAATATAAAAATAATAAACAAAAAATTAAATTATTTACACATTAAAAACATAAAAAAAAAACATAAAAATTACACACGGGTCCAGCAATGTGTGCAGTAGGGAAGAGGCCCTGTCTCAGCATATTGTTGCAATTTGCAAACGAGGCAAATTTCAACGCTGTTATTCTGCCAAGGCCTTAGGGAGTGACATATAAATATTAATAAGATGTATATAAATATATATATAAAAAAAAACATAATAAATGAATAGTCATTGAATGCATTGTAATATTTGTAATTTTTATAATTTAATGTAAGGATATGAAAAATGATGTCAATTTAGAATAGTATTGTAATGTAATTACTATGTGTAAAATTGTAATTTTATTAATAAATAATTGTAATTGTAATGAATACTTATTGGGTGATTTATGCAACATTTTTTGATATTTTAAAGAAGAAAAAGAAATACAAATACAAAAATTAGTACATATACCGACGGTGGAAATTTCTAATGTCGTAAGGGACATACGGCCATATGTCCCTTACGACATTAGAAATTTCCACCGTCGTAACTTTTAAATGAAATGACAGTGTGAAACTGACAGCTTAATTTGATACACTAATTTGTTTTATTTATTTAAACTTTATTGCACAAAAGTAAAACTTATCGTACCAAAGGCGGACTTAATGCTAGAAACTCTACCAGTCAACCTTACAGCAAAGCGGAGAGATTGTGGGCGGTGATACTACTACTAAAAAAATATAAAATGCTAAGCTAAATTAAAATTTAACATACATATGCAAGAACATCAAAATATTTACAACATTATTTACAATATTACAATATACAATTATACAGTATACAGTATACATACAACATATACCTACATATATAAATATACAAATTATAAAACTAGGAATCCTTCATTCTACCAGCAAAGAAAGTTTATTGCCATATTATATGTCTAAACAGACTCTCTGGCTAACCTTTCGTTGTCAAGCGCTTTATTTTTCTGTGTTTCTTAGCATATTACTTTCCCAAGTCAATTCTGTAAAAAAAAGATATACGTTTTTGTGGGGTAAACTGGTCCTTGATCATCTAACCCTTTCAAATGTTGCGCGCCGGATGTTAAATGGGTGTGAAGAGGACGTCCGGGTGGTAACACCGTTTTTTACACGGCCACCACAAGTTAGTAGCAAACTCTGATGAGGATGATATTGCTGTCTCTTCCACTCTTGATGGGAAAGATGTGAGAGAGAAGGTTAATTGTTTCAGCCTCTTCCAGACCCTCACTCCGCCGGAGTCATCTATCGAATTAAAAAGTACACGTAAAAAGATATCTGAACACGCCTCTATTGTCAAGACGTTAGAGTTCAGATATTTTTAAGCACCTCGACCGCTCCGATGTACAGTCAAGGGCATAAATATGCAGGGTGATCAATCCAAATGGGTCAGTATGGAGAAGTCAGTAACTATGAGAAATAACGACATCTGTTCTTAGGAACCATGGCTTCCATTTTAGATTTAATAATAATGACATTAAAAAAAAAATAGTCAAATTTCATAGCAAAATTTGGTCCTTATACTTTCAGGATCAATTATAAAAACAAATACTACACGCGATTACATAAAGAATATTGACCAGGTTCGATTCCCGGTTATGTATGAGTTAAAAAAAAAGTTTGAATAATATGTCATTATTATTAAATCTAAAATCGACGTCATGGTTCCTAAGAACAGATTTCGCTATCTCTCATAGTTACTGAATTCTCCATACTGACCCATTTGGATTGATTTGAAACTTTGGAAATGTATATACAGATATACATTCCCATAGTTTCACAAATATATGTACGCTCTTACACCTTAGACAATTAAGTTGTGTTCACATATTTTTGAGCCATTTGTCTGGATCGATATTATTGCCTTCGACTGTACACGACATCTTAAATATTATTAAACCAATATCCGTTATCGTTCAACAGTTTTAAAGTGCAACAAAATGGCGTTTCTTTTATCACACACGTGAATGTGAACTGATAATGTTAACAACCTTTAGTTGGTGTTGGTGTAAGGTGCATTGAGCTGTTTGAATTGCGTTTGCGCACGTTTTAAGGTTATAATTTTGCTAATTACCTGACTTATGTTATCGTGTTGGTAATTTTGCTTTTAATGCAAGATTTTAGTGCTAAATAGTGATTTTAGTGCTATTTTAATCATATAAATCAAAGATAGATATAACTCCGTAATAAATGGATACAGTCTAAGAAAAAAACGTGCCTCGAAAATCACGAAAATTTGATTCTCGATCAGATGGCGCCACTAGTTTTGGCCTACACTCGTATAGAGGGCGTTGACTGTTTCGTTTGTTATTTATAATTTTAACGCATACCAGTGAAAGAACATGGGTCAAAATCATATAAAAATAATTAATGCAAATAAAAAAATCATTTATCCATATTTAAATACATTTTATCGTATTTTTATAAATATTTATTTTTAGTTTTAAAGTGTGTCGACAGATGGCAGTGAATTTACTGGGGTTACAAAATTTACTATGACAGTACCGCTCTAGTATAAGTTACTCTATGATATAAATAAATGTGATAAATATTAGAAACTAGCTTTTTCCCGCGGCCGCGACTTCGTGCGCGAGTCGCAACTCGTTTTGTTTCAGCATTTGGTACGGCTTTGGGTCTTATTTAAGATTTGTATGTATTAAGTATAAAAATCAATCAAATTCTTATTCAGAAACTGTCCTACTAGTTCCGGCTAATTATAGACCGACAAATTTCCTAGAATAATCAGGGTTATTTTATATTAGGTCAGGTTAATATAAAACATCTAGGGCATCTAGGCTAATATCGATCCAAACATGACGCGTTCTGCAGACCCATTTCACAGACATCTTACACAAGCTCCTCAACAACCAAAAATTACTCTTATCTTCGCGTCAATACCGTTTATTTATCCTTAGCATTATTAGCAGACACACATTATGTGCAATTTTACGAAAACTTCTCACCATCCAAAAATAACTCTTATCTACGCGTAACACAGTTTATTTATCATTAGCAATCATAGCGAATACACATTGGGTGCACTAGAGGTCGTGTTGAACCCGCTGCCAGGTGGTGCGTTTTTTTATCGGACAGATGTTCAGTTGTGTGGGCATTTACCTCGCGGAGTATGGATTTTTTGATCGTCAATGCACCCTGAGAATTACGAGAGCGACGTGTTGTATGGCGTTTACACTTGTTTAGTTTTTTGAACCTGATGTTACGAAATATTTAGAAATTGTACAGTCGAAGGCAAAAATATCGATCCAGACAAATGGCTCAAAAATATGTGAACACGACTTTATTGTCTAAGGTGTAAGAGCGTACACATATTTTTAAAACTTTGGGAATGTATTTATGCCCTTGACTACGTACATCTATGTTGACTGATAGCAAATATTACTTATTTACGCATTCAGGGCCGGTTTCACTATACCGTTTGTCATCGTAGTTTAGTAAAATTTGCTTGTTTGAATAGTGTGACAGTACCTACTCGATGGGATGCCGCCGCCATATTAAACATTTATCACTGATATTTAGTGGTGCAAACCGCTCGTAATTTTCTTCAACATCCAAAACTGTTGATTTAATTTTAACATTTAATTAATTTTATTTATTTTATTTTATTTATTTTATTTTATTTAAATATGAAACAAACGGTCATACATAAAATATTGTTACAGTTTCTTCTCTTAGTCTAGACCTATAGTTTCCATTTTTATTAAACATATCTTTATATATAGCACGAAAAAGTACCTATCTTGGCTTAAGTTCAGCAGATTAGTAAAAGGTTACACAGAATTTGCGAATAGGTATCGACAAACATGACATAATAGGTATATTAACACTTTTAGATATTGACAGATCGCGGCTAGATTTACATACTAGTCCTGAATAAAAATTTTATTGAGCCTATGGTACAATTAAATATGTCTACATTTTTTACAATGTTATTATCATTATAAAGTGCACATGCTCGCTTAATAAACATATTTTTAGAATAGTTAGTTCTACTACATGGGATGGAGAATAAGTGCTTGTATCCGAGACGACATCGGCGTAATTAAGAATATTTTTTAAGAATACAATAGATAGTTTTCATTGTTTTAATCTACTTATATAAAATTACATGTCTTCTTGCATTTTGTGTGGCAAAACTTATCAAAAAGCCCCATCATCATCCATGGCATCGGTGTTACGCTTTGATACTTGTAAGAGAGTAACTTGGAGCTTAAAACAGGATTATAGAGATGCTGAGGCACTTGACGGTCCTCGAACAGATGTACAATCATCCACAGACAGGATTGACAGCTGGTTAATTATAAATCGTGCGCTATTTATACATTCGTCTACAGTTAACGGACAATTGGTAAACCCTATTGTAAAGACATAGAGTCCATCAGTGTTCAGTTAAGTGTCGCTATTCATAAACCCCGGCCGGACTGTCGTCAGGTGCGCTGGATAGCACTTAACTATTGTATCTTCAATAGGTTGAGATGTTTCTTCTAATACCATACATCTTAACATTCCAACATTTAATGGGTGTATAAACAATTAAACAGTTATTTTATAGTTGGAATGTGGAATTATTTCATGTCATAAATCTAACTTCATTTGAAATCAGATCAGACTTCACTTAAGTCGGGTCAATTTGTGGTTCTACGTATTGTGACTCGTTTTCGTTGACTTTATGAGTAGTTAGTTCATGCAGACATTGGATATGCTTCCTCTGTCAATGGTCAAGTGCTCAGCTAAGACGCTCCGAACCTTCGGCTCAATGTGGAACTCTAAAGGCAAGAGTTCCAGCATTCGAAACTTTGTTAATCTTATTTTAGTTCTTACAGAAAACAAGAAGGACGTATAACCCTCATGGCAGACGACATACCCTTTCCTTACGTTTTATTGTTTAATTATACATAATATTCCAACATAAGGTATTATTTTATTCGCCATTGTTCGGGTTCATCGGCCCGCCCGAACGCGAATTACCATTTTATCAGTTACTTCAAACTGTTGACACGCCACGCCACCGCCGGCTCAAATATTAATCAAACGAGTAATGCCGAAAAGAGAATACAATGCAAGGAATACAATAGTTTACGAGGCAGTCTTGCATTTGCCCCTTCAACACAGTGAATCAAATCACTGTAATCAGGCTCACTGTCATACAGCGCATCGTAAAGTGTATTTGAGGCATTTTCTATGAAAAGGGACCATATTGTCGATGGCGCTTACGCCACACAGCGTCGCGCGGCATTGTATTTATATCGGAGCATCGTTAGTAATGGCGTAAGCGCCATCAACAATAAGGTCCCTTTTTATACAAAATACCACATTTAGTGCTAGTATCGTATTTTCGGCACAGTCGTAACAGTATAGATCAACTCGCCAAAAGTATCAGACACCCTCGAATACTTTTACAGATAGAGGTACACCTCTACAATTCGGTTTCTTTAGTCTACTGTTTCACTTATAGAGAAATGATTTTTTTAAATTGTTAGAGAATGGTAGATATTTTTGACTCGTATTCTCATCAGCTACTATAGATGCAGACTGTATTTTCCTACCTTCCATTACCACTTGTCTTTTAAAATATCAATCAAAAGAATTATTTATTTATTTATTTTAAACTTTATTGCACAAGAACAAGTACAAAAGGCGGACTTAATGCCTTGAGGCATTCTCTACCAGTCAACTACTGGGCCAAACAGAAACACAATTACACAGAATTATGTATATAATATGTACTTTAGTCGCCGATGAATCACCCTGCGCGTCAAATAGTTAACAAACGAATGACGCATAATGTTGATATACTTTTTATTATAGGAAATATAATCTATACCTAATGCAAATATTCTATTCTATGATTACTTCAGAGATCTTTTTTAGGGTTCCGTACCCAAAGGGTAAAAACGGGACCCTATTACTAAGACTCCGCTGTCCGTCTGTCCGTCTGTCTGTCTGTCTGTCTGTCTGTCTGTCTGTCACCAGGCTGTATCTCATGAACCGTGATAGCTAGACAGTTGAAATTTTCACAGATGATGTATTTCTGTTGCAGCTATAACAACAAATACTAAAAAAGTACGGAACCCTCGGGCCTCGGTGGGCGAGACAGACTCGCACTTAGCCGGGTTTTTTATAACTAAAGGGGCCCACTGACTATCAGTCCGCCGGACGATATCGGCCTGTCAGTTGTTCGGGACTGTCAAATTTTTGTTCTAACTGACAGGCCGATATCGTCCGGCGGACTGATAGTCAGTGGGCCCCTTTACAAACCGTCATAATCGCGTGTAATGACGTTCGCTGTCGGCTTACGTTGACACAAAACATAACTGTTACATTATTATTGTATGTAGAGTGTAGATGTAATCACGTTTAAATACTTTAAGCGAATTAACTTAAAACTTTGTTGATGCACAAGCGATAATCCTATGCCAAGAATATAATTGCAACGTTTTTAACAATACTTACAACTATGTATTAGATATAATTCAATTTAAAAAAAAAACAGACGAGACACGAAATTCATTTGTGTACAGTTGTACACGAAAAAGCAAATACACAGCAGCCCTACGTTATTAATATTTACAGTCTCCGTTCCATCGTAAGTATAGATGTGCTAAAAATATATTTTTTTATTATTTTAAAGACGAGTCGTTAATTTATTGTTCAGTGTGACAAAATCCCTAGTCTCGCCTCAAAGATTACTTATTAAACAAAACTAGCTAATTACACTTGAAACAAAAGAAAAAGTCGTTAAAAGCTGTTCAGTCGTCCTAGTGCTAGAACGTTTCAGGATATGAGATTTGGATATTAATTATTATGATATGTTCCTATAATATCATATCTATGTTAAGCTAACGGACTTAAGGCGGTTCCCTGAGCCAGAAGGCGAAAAATCTCCTTATATGATCATGTTTTTCTAAGAGGCGTTGATATTCGTAGACGTGGAAAAAATATATGTAGTTCTTGACTATATTATCTTTAATAACATCAATACAATTATACAATCTTCACTTCGCTCGATACAATTAATTCCCAAAGTAACCTCTAACTCGGACTTTAAATCAAACTTACCTCGGTTATTTATTATGTGATACTTTTTTTTTATACCACGTCGGTGGCAATCAAGCATACGGCCCGCCTGATGGTAAGCAGATACTATAAACAAAAAAAGAAGAAAAAACAATCTTAACTTAAATGGTTATTTCATAGCTTTCAAATTTCGATATTGTAAGGTAACGTTTTTAAAATAAATAAAAATCGACAAAATTCGATTTTATTTTTTAACCTGACTTGGGCTCTATTGCACCTAGGGCAATTAGAGAGGTAGGACTGTGTGGGGGGATGGTAGCCTGGGGAAAATCCAGGACCCTTCCGCATCACACGAGACGGTTTTGCTACGCTGGAATACTTCTAAAGTGTTTTCGCTCCAGCACAGATCGGTTGAGCGGTCTCAACCTGATCTGAGGGTGTAGACAAAATTCGATCAAAATGGACACTTGGCGCGCATGATCTTTCCCGTTCTTTCTTGCGAAATGTGATAGTGACAGCGGCAAACCGATGGACCGGCCTTAAACCCCGGAATATTGCATCCTAGATCCGATCACTGCTTATAATAGAGCCGTGAACTAATTTAAACCTGCTGATTTCATCTGGAGTGCATACATTTCCGCCATGTTTTTTGGCATCGAACTGTTATTTACTTGAAAATGGCAGAGCAACGACCCCTCTAGGTCGAACAGGCAATGCACTCGTACAATGTTAGTGTCAGTATGTTTAATTTTCGTTCGCACTTCGTTATGTCATTTGTATGAAGGTCGGTCGAAGGTAATTTGCGTGTTTAACATTTTTAAATGCTGCTTGCTTTTCTGCAAGATTACTTAATTATTAATTTTTCTGTATAGGTAATTTTAACTAATTTTAATTATGTTTGCAGTTTTTGTTGTATAGCTGTGATTTAAACAAAAGTTGGCAGGTGTGACCCTAACAGTAAAACAGTCTTTTTATTAACAAGAATAGACAGTACAGTCAAGAAATTTTATTTCCTTACCACATTGCATATTGGGTTTTCGTATTATTGTCAGTATGACAAGGCACACCTTCACCGTACTGATTACTCATTTTAACATTTAACTGACCTTATTTCTCATGTTAATACACCATGCAAATGACGTATACTTAAACTAATTTCAGTGGTACAAAACGGAAGTATACCTAAACATACAGGTCAATTCGAGTTTTAGATATTCGATTTGTTTCCGATATGATACTGGTCTGTCACTGTCAAAAGTGACATTTTTCAACCAAAAAAGTCACTTTTGACACTATCATATCGGATCATATCATACAGGTCAGTATCATATCGGAAACAGATCGAATAACTAAAACTCGAATTGGCCTGATAATATCTGCGTCGTGTTGAGAATTCAGTCATTATTTTGCAATTTGAACAATGCTTCGGTGGGTAAACATCCTAGCCGGTACGCACTCGTTCTTGATGTTCTTTTTGCGTACTAAAGTTCTACTAATTAGGAGTTCTACTAGGTTTTGTAGAAACGGAACTCACGTGCTTCATTTCTTTTATATTTTGATAAATTGAGATACCAATTCTGCCAACTAAATCGAAGAATAATCTTTACCAGAAAGGAAAACAATACCATAGAACCGGAGCGTGAATCTCGCGACCTAAATGCGTAAGCGCCATGCATTTTACGGCGCTTGCGACGTTTTGGTCGCATGGTACAGGTTGCGATTGCGACAATTTTATTGGTTGGGTCTCTATAGTAATAGGTAATTAATAATAACTCAATGTCTGTAGCAAGTTTTAACTTTTGTGGCCGATACATACTACCTATATATTAGTGAAACAAGCCCCGACTAAATTGTCGAGGTCCTTTTATTTTCGTCCACTGTTTTACTGCAAGGCATCACGTGCAGCGCTAAAGTATCAAGTACACTAATTCAATATAAAAGGATTACTGATCGCTTTACTAGCTCTAATCTGCTAGTTTAAAGTCTACATATAGATGCTTACTGAAAGTACACGTATATGACTGTATAACCTGTCAGTATATGTATTTACGAGCCCCGATGCAAATTAGTTCGTCTAGTTCCACACAACAGTTTTGTTTTTTCTAATCAATTTTACACATGAAGATAAAATAACCCAGTAATGGGAACTGTAATAGTAATGTTTAATCTAGTTTATTTTGATCGTATAATAAAATTGCATGAGACTTATTGTTAAAAAAATGTACTTTTCAAAAACGTTTTCCAAATCATATTGTCCTCTCCTATAGCACTGCTGCATGCATAGACTCGAAACAAAATTGTCAATACATTGGTAGAGCCTTGTTGCTTTCCCTAGTAATAGCCCTTTTCACATCTGTTATATTCCTACCCGTCAAATAAAAAATCGTTATTTTTTTTTCTTTTAGTACAAACGGTATTTCTTGTATTTGGATTTAGTTATTGGAGAATATTACCATATAAATTAAACAACATTAGCATTAGCATTAAATGTTAGTGATTTTTAAACTTAAACATTATTTTTGTACAAACGCGAGAACCTCAAAAAATGGTCTTTGTAGACGAAAACATAATGCATCGGACTCGTATAAGAAGCAATTAAAGGTAGATGCTAAATGTATTCGATGACTTCCATTTATCAGACAGACTGATATCTCACCTGAGCTAAATGTATGCAAATGCAAGAGATGCTCACAAAAAAACAATAATTATGATTGCCGTTGATTCATTATGGATCGTATTATCAGATCTTAGTTCTGACAGGAATGGAGCATTCCGTCATACTAACAAACTCACAAACAAAAGTTACAATCTCACCAGGACTCTTTATTTTTAGTTATTTTTATCTTATCTTTTAACAAGTTTGGGAACAAATCAAATTATTTTATTAAATATTTTGATTTGTGTTTTTTAATTAGTCACACTACTATATATAAATTAAAAACTGGAATAGATGTCATATATTAAAGAGAAAGACGCCTAGTCTTACTAAGATGGCGTGTAGTCGAGAAATTGGGACGGGTACCGCCCTGGCGAGGTGGCCTAGGGGTAGGGGTTCATGGCGTTAGCCGCGATAGCTAAAGATGCCAGTTCGAATCCGCGAATCCTTCACCACTGAAGAGCTTCGTCACTTTTTCGTTAATATATGATATCTATTACAGTTTTTTTTTATCTTATCTTTTGTTTTATTTTAGAAGCAAAGTAATATTAGATTTGGCATGGAATGGTAAATATGTCAAAGCTTGCCTCCCTGGTGTGAAACATTCTTAGTCCCTCTAGTTCACGCTGAGTCTTGCCCTATTTCCTCTTGTACCGGTTTTTTTAACACACTTATGTTAACTTCACTTTTAACATACAATATCCATACTAATATACTAATCCATACTAATATTATAAATGCGAAAGTCTGTCTGTCTGTCTGTCTGTGTGTTCCCTCTTCACGCTTAAACCGCTTAATCGATTTGGATGAAATTTGGCATAGAGATAGGTTGAGTCCCTGAGAAGGACATAGGATAGTTTTTATCCCTAAAATCATCCCTTAAGAAAGTAAAAAGCGGGGTGGAATTGAGATAATTAACGAAGTGCCTGCATACTATGCATAATATGCTCAAGTTTAGATTGCTATGAGAATTTTTCCAGGCGCTATTCTTACTTTAGCTGCGGTTACTAAGTCCACGCAGACGAAGTCACGGGCAAAAGCTAGTATGTAACAAAATCCTTTAATACCTACTTGCAAACCTCTTTGATTTATTCTTGTTGCCACTGGAAATATCTGTCATCTTACATTGACTCTCTTTGTTTTGATAATATGTAATTAAAGTTACATCGAATAATATAAAAAAAATCTTGCAAGTCGAGTTAAACCTGCTTCTAATCGTTTTGCCGTTCGTTTAAAAACTTTTGCAAGTACAGTCGAAGGCAAAAGTATCGATCCAGAATTCCAGACAAATGGCCCAAAAATACGTGAACACGACTTTATTGTCTAAGGTGTAAGAGCGTACACATATTTTTAAAACTTTGGGAATGTATATATATTTATGCCCTTGACTATCCATACATATATAGATGATAAAACAATTATCTGATACCTAGTACAGTCGGCAATAATTAAGTTCTGAGAGACGTTCAGGGTTATTTACCTACACATAATGCCAATCACTTGCATAGATAATATACATATATACCATGTTTATATTAAATTAACGTGTGCTCAGCTTATCATTATCAATTTAATAAGTCAGCGTGATAACCCTTTCATGTATCCAGTATTTCTCAACTTGTTGACGCATTGGTGCAGTATTGATTGATTTTGTAGCATTTATGCGGTCACTAAGCTTTATGCTATCGACATAAAGAGTGCAATGAATAAAGGGCGCATCTAAAATAGCTGATTTACTCAGACCAATACTGAAGCGGTGTACTTACTGCGACACTGCATGCATTTTTAATAACAAAACTTCCGTCAGGCACTGACATATTAACTCGACTTCATAAACGTGAGTGACCCGGTTTAATATATTTAATACTGCATGCATTGGTTAAAATGTAAGTTAAAAGGGTCTGCCATCTTGTGGCCTGTATCGGAAATATAAACTTTACATTGACATTTCACGCCAAAGCAGGTGCTGCCCTCAACAGCTCTCGTATACGTTTTCTTGCTAGGTTCTGCCATCTTGTGACCTACATTGGAAGCCTAAACTAGACATTTATTCTTCGCGTCAATAAACAGGGGGCTCCTGTCCTGTGTGTGCTGCCCCCTACAGTCCATGCAATAGTCCCCCAAGATTGTAAATATAGAAGTGGCCCAGTAATTTAGTAATGAACTATCGCCTGCGGTATTTCCGGACCGATATGACCTTCAAACCTTCAAGAAAAGAGCGTATTCCAATCTTAAAGGCCGGCAACGCACTTACAATCCCTCTGGTGTTGCGGGGGTGTCCATGGGCGGCGGTAATCGCTTACCATCAGGTGATCCGTCTGCTCGTTTGCCTCCTATTTCATAAAAAAAAAAAAAAATTTCATTGACAGTACAATTGAAAGATACCTACTTTGTACGATCTTCAATAGGCTTTAAGTCTAACATGTAGTTAATTAAGAACGCTTTAAAGTAAAACCCACATGCACAAATAATCACATTACCCACATTCTCCTCACGTGTGAAAGTCAAAAACCGACATTGGCAAATTCACCCCGTGCAAAATTGCGGGGAGTAAAAGCCAGATAGGATAAAAAAAAAAGTAAAACCTACATGCACAAGTAACCAAACCCATTTACTAATGACGTTATTCGTAAATGCGCTACAAGCCGCAATAAGCTAATAATCGGTTGTCTTAATCTATAATTTTGGCTTATGTATTCGTAAGAATATTAAAAAAAAAAAACACTACTTCCTAATTGACGCTTTTAAAATGTTATGGGGGTAAGACTGACTAACGTTATTTTCTCTTTGTTTCAGCGTACGGTAAAGTGTTTCTAGTGAAAAAGAGATGCGGTGTCGACGAGGGCAAACTATACGCGATGAAGGTGCTCAAAAAGGCTTCTATTGTGCAGAAACTAAAAACGGCAGAACACACCAGGACGGAGAGACAGGTTGGTTTTTATGTTTTTATTTTATACATAATGCAATTCGATATCGATAGTGATATTGAAGATAGAAACTATCACTAATATCACTATTAATCCTATAGAGTTGGCCGCTAAAGACAAACTGCGACTTCACTACAAGCCGATTTCACACGCACACATGGTCAGTTTATTCGGGTTCGAGCCATTCAACGCTCAGTCTCGAGTTGTGAATGTGTGCGTGTCGTTCGTAAACGGCAATTTGTCTTAGCGACGCTATCTCTATCTCTACCGTAAAATGTGCTCACTGTGCTCCACCGTTAGCAACTGCTTGAGTAACTACTCAACAACCTCATTCATCCATTCTTTTAAAATTATGGCTTCAGTTCAATGGGGGCTATTTCGTCAGTATCAAGGTCTTAGGAGCTTTAAATAGGACTAAAATTGTACGGTTAGTACAAGACAGTGTACGGTGATTTTATTAGCTCTTGTAAGGAGATAGGGACTTTACAAGGGGCACGTGGCCTACGTGGGGCTCTTTTCGTGGTTGGACCCATAGTAAAAGTTGCTCAGTATAATCCCAAAACCTCCCTTGCAACGGAAATGCACTTATTGCTTAGCCACCCTGTATAGAATTAGAAGGAACATATGTAGAAAAATAAATTAGATTCAAATATCTTTGTTTTTTCGTCTTCATTTCGGAAACTTATCATCCCTCCCTCGTAACATACCTACCACAATATAATCATTTGTAATTCGATCTATGAAGCAAAGTAGGCACATTTTACGATACCTACATATCTTTAACTCTCCCATAAGTCTCGAAGACCAGTCTATTAAAGGCAAGGTTTCTCCAGGTCCTGGAAGCAGTGAGAGAGTGCCCTTTCCTGGTCACGCTACATTACGCCTTCCAGACAGACTCCAAACTACACCTAATACTTGGTAAGTCTCACATATCCTTGAAATAGTTAAGGCTAGAGTACACCGGCTGCGCATGCACGTGCACGCACATGTCACGCAAGTGATGTGCCGTCTCTCATAAGGATCTGTACCTATATATTACAATGCGCACGTGAACGTCTACACACACCCGGACCCACCCACCCGCACACACACACCCGCACACACACGCACCCGGTGTGTGTTCTTATTTTGAAACTTGAGCAAGCGATGATGTTCGCGACATCGCGACTCTAATTTACTATCTACAGCGTAGCGAAGGGACTCTAAAGACACATATAATAGAATTATATTAGAGTTAGTGCATAATCACATGAAATTATTACTAACAACACTATTAGCACATAAGGTTTATCTGTAAGTGCTGATATGTATAATAATAAACAAATATATTTTGCAGGGTGAATATTTGCAGTCAAAAATAGAGGGTTTGTTAAGCTAGTTTAGCTAGTTTAGTTTAAAGTGCTCAAGGCAGTTTAGTAAGAAAGGCTAGACAACAATATTAATTTATGGGATGAAACTGACATTTTATCTAACTAAAAGCCTGCGAAGTTTCTAAAATAATTAATTACATCATGTACAAAGGATGCCCTTGACACGTTTCTTTGAATATTATAAAAAACTTAGCTGTCTAGACTTGCGAAACTGGTATTAAATGTACACCATTTGTTAAACATCCGTCCTGCTCTGACTGTTAATGAAAGAAAAGGAAGACATCTTGGACTATTTCAATATGCGGGCATTTTGGTTTGGTGTAGGGATCTTGTAAATAGCATGGATAGAGATTAACCAGGAAATAGAGAGAGAATCTATTCAACAAAACATAGTCCGTCTGAGCTTTTTTTTCTGATTATCAATGCGATGCGTTCACATATATTTATTTGCAGGAAAAATAAACCTAGAACCTATTTTGAAATTACGTCTCTAATGTTCAAATCTAATAGCCTAGTGGTGGTTAGATTTGAAATCCAGACCCAACTAGTCTTAAAATAAAATTACGGGGATAATTCTAGGTTCTTCCGATTTTTTTTGTATCAGATTATTAACATAGAGGCGCGTTTTAGGAATGGTTTTAGTTCAAACTTATGCTTATATGTGCCATTTTCAACCAAAAGGGTACTTATTTTCGGTTGTCAATAAGGCGCTATTTCCATAAAGCTTCAATTTGAAATCAACCTTATCGACATATAAGTATTGCTTGACGTGTAAAATGACTTTATAAATAAATGAGTATGAGTTGATCTGATGATGAGTCGCTTAGTATCTTATCGTTTTCTACTCGTAATAGACTTCGCACTTAAACTATCGTGAGACATATTTCAAAATATTTATCAGTACGGTTTTTACTCACTATTATTTTTAGTCGCTTTTGGCGACATGTTTCGGATTCTTTGGGAATCCATCCTCAGGCACGAGTGTCCGCGGCGGTTGTACGTCGTGCACTCGTCGTCGTGCCTGTGAGTAAAAACCGTACTGATAAATATTTCGTAATAGACTTAACGGTAAAATGTTGAGCAATTTTATGGTAACAAAACTAAACGAACCACTTTTCGACCTGATCTCACCAACTAAATCTACGCTCTAATAAAATACTGAAATATAAGTAAATGTTACAGGATATTCGCAATACGTCCCAGGGCGTATTTACCGGACTAATTTATTACTCTCCGAGGTCCTGTAAATCTTTCACGGTGTCCCAATAAATTGACATATTAACTAATTTAAACTAACACGATTTTCACTTATAATTTTAAACTAACACGGGACTTAATCGCGTTTTTTTTAACCTGACAGGCTCTATTGCACTAGGGCAATTAGAGCGGTAGGACCGTGTGGGGATTTGCGGTTTTTTTAACCTGACAGGCTCTATTGCACTAGGGCAATTAGAGCGGTAGGACTGTGTGGGGATTTGCGTTTTTTTAACCTGACAGGCTCTATTGCACTAGGGAAATTAGAGCGGTAGGACTGTGTGGGGGATGCGTTTTTTTTTTAACCTGACGGGCTCTATTGCACTAGGGCAATTAGAGCGGTAGGACTGTGTGGGGGATGCGTATTTTTTTTTTACCTGACGGTCTCTATTGCACTAGGGCAATTAGAGCGGTAGGACTGTGTGGGGGGATGCGTTTTTTTTTTATCCTGACGGGCTATATTGCACTAGGGCAATTAGAGCGGTAGGACTGTGTGGGGGATGCGTATTTTTTTTAACCTGACGGTCTCTACTGCACTAGGGCAATTAAAGCGGTAGGACTGTGTGGGGGATGCGTTTTTTTTAACCTGACTTGGGCTCTATTGCACTAGGGCAATTAGAGCGGTAGGACTGTGTGGGGGGATGCGTTTTTTTTTTTAACCTGACGGGCTCTATTGCACTAGGGCAATTAGAGCGGTAGGACTGTGTGGGGGATGCGTTTTTTTTAACCTGACGGGCTCTATTGCACTAGGGCAATTAGAGCGGTAGGACTGTGTGGGGGGATGCGTTTTTTTTTAACCTGACGGGCTCTATTGCACTAGGGCAATTAGAGCGGTAGGACTGTGTGGGGGATGCGTTTTTTTTTAACCTGACGGGCTCTATTGCACTAGGGCAATTAGAGCGGTAGGACTGTGTGGGGGGATGCGTTTTTTTTTTAACCTGACGGGCTCTATTGCACTAGGGCAATTTGAGCGGTAGGACTGTGTGGGGGATGCGTATTTTTTTTCAACCTGACGGGCTCTATTGCACTAGGGCAATTAGAGCGGTAGGACTGTGTGGGGGATGCGTTTTTTTTTAACCTGACGGGCTCTATTGCACTAGGGCAATTAGAGCGGTAGGACTGTGTGGGGGATGCGTATTTTTTTTAACCTGACGGTCTCTACTGCACTAGGGCAATTAAAGCGGTAGGACTGTGTGGGGGATGCGTTTTTTTTAACCTGACTTGGGCTCTATTGCACTAGGGCAATTAGAGCGGTAGGACTGTGTGGGGGGATGGTAGCCTGGGGAAAATCCAGGACCCTTCCGCATCACACGAGACTTAATCGCGTAAAAACTTACGTTCATTTATGGCCTGACGTTTCGAACGTGACGTTGCTTTCGTGGTCACAGGCAGACTACCTGTTTTTACGCGATTAAGTACCGTGTTAGTTTAAAATTATATTACTCCATGTAGCTGTAGTAGTATAATTCATTTGCCCTTTGAAGAGACAACTTTAAAATTCCAGAAAAACATTGCTTCGATTATTATTTTTAGGGTTCCGTACCCAAAGGGTAAAAACGGGACCCTATTCCTAAGACTCCGCTGTCCGTCTGTCACTAGGCTGTATCTCATGAACCGTGATAGTAGACAGTTGAAATTTTCACAGATGATGTATTTCGGTTGCCGCTATAACAACAAATACTAAAAAGTACGGACCTCGGTGGGCGAGTCCGACTCGCACTTGGCCGGTTTTTTTAAACTAAGCCCAACTATTTAAAAGAGACTTGAAGGAACTTTGAAAAGGACCGTCGTTTGACGCTAGAGGTATAATCAAATACGAAATGTGACCTTATAATTTCACTAAATTACGTACATGTGTGTCAAATCAATATCCACCAGTAAAGGCACCCGTCAAGACCGACCGAGGACGAAGGGCGACCGCTAGACCGTTGAACCTTCAGACCTCTTAAGGTCCTTCGGCCATCGAACTACCTCTGAGGTCAGGTCTGGGTCTAACGAACCGAGTTGCGTAATGGGTCATGTTGACGTCGCGGATGTTTTTGATAACTAGAGTTTTGAATGATTCACGGTTAGTTTCACTAGACTTATATTGACCGGGATATAGACCGTGATTATCTTTTGTATTATTTAAATACAAAAGTAATACAAAAGGTAATCACTGTCTATATCCCGGTCAATATAAGTCTAGTTTTTGATAACGACAAACAAAGTATATAAAATATGTGTTAACTTTGTTTCATTATATTGTCTTCGGTTACCGCGATAGTTACTCATGAAATAAAACTATGAAAACGGATTATATGGCGTATATTGAATTTATAATACATTCCGACCCGTTGACCACGAACGCTGTAAAGAGTTCGAAACGTCGGGATGTATTATAAATTCAATATACGCGATATAATCCGTTTTCATAGTTTTGTTTCATTATTTCTGTCAGTCGTCTATTTCACCAATTTGTCAATTGTCAGGTGACAATGACAATTTCCTGTACATTTCTAATGGGTCGTTAAGTGTCAACGAATAACGATCTAACATCGATGCGTAGAAAAGTAGGGGCCAGGATCTCATTTTTAGGGTTCCGTGCCTAAGGGACCGTATTACTAAGACTCCGCTGTCCGTCTGTCTGTCACCAGGCTGTATCTCATGAACCGTGATAGCTAGACAGTTGAATTTTTCACAGATGTATTTCTGTACTTTACAACAACAAATACTAAAAAGTACGGAACCCTCGGTGGGTGAGTCCGACTCCCACTCTTCCGGTTTTTGTTGAAGTACAGTCGCCATCAGATATATCGGAGCGGCCGAGGTGCTCACAAATATCTGAACACGCCTCTATTGTCATGGCGCTAGGTGCGTGTTCAGATATTTTTGAGTCGCTCGGCCGCTCCGATATATCTGATGGCGACTGTACCCACGTGTTACAAGCGTGTCTACGTGTAGCAAAGATACATTCATTTAGTAAGATGTGTATAATCTAAGATAATTCCGTGCTTCGAATTTGACATCTAAACAAGATGGCGCTGTACGGCTCCATACATTATGCGGTAACTTTGACCGTCAAAAGTTGTCGTTTGACAATTCAGTGAACATAAAGTAGTTTCCGGCTGTCAAACTAGGGAGCCCGTTTTATTCTTAGACTTCACCTCTCTATTATAATCAATTTACTTTGAAAACTGTAATAGATGTCATATATTAAAGAAAAAGTGACGAAGCCCTCCGGCCGGATCCGGCCTTCACCACTGGAGGGCTTCGTCACTTTTTCTTTAATATATGAAGATGTCATTACAGTTTTTAATTTATATATAGTAGTGTGACTACTTAAAAAAAACACAAATCAAAATATTTAATAAAATAATTTAATTTGTTCCCAAACTTGTTCAATTTACTTTGCTTGCACTGTATCATTCTTCCCGAAATTTCAATATTATTTGTAGCAAGCATAATGAACCTTGTGAGTTTAGACTACCAATAAGATCAGTACAAAGGCATCCAATATTATTTGAGAAGATAATACACCTTAGGAACAGTGAATGTGTGGCCTGCCTGACTCGTGTAATACAAGTCCTAGTTGTCGCTCGGCCTTGGCAAAGAGGATATAATAAGATAGAGCGGTACTGTCATAGTAGATTTTGTAACCACAGTAAATTCACTGCCATCTTTAAAACTAAAAATGAAGATTTATAAAATAACGATAAGATGTATTTAAATGTGGATAAATGATTTTGCATTAATAATTTTTATGATTTTGACCCATGTTCTTTCAACGATATGCGTTAAATTGTTAAATAACAAACGAAACCGTCAACGCCATCTATACGACAGTAGGCCAAAGCTAGTAGCGCCCTCTGATCGAGAATCAAATTTTCTTGATTTTCGAGGCACGTTTTTTCCTTAGACTGTATCCATCTATTACGGAGTTATATCTATCTTTGGCCAGTGGTAACTACTCAGACGGTCCCTGATATACCGCCTACTACGGACTAACTTATGCGAAAGCTATTTTCGCTTTAATTTCAGGAAAGTTCTCTTCACAGTGTAATAATTAATAAAACTTTGTGTTATTAGTACAAAATAGGTGCAAAAGCAGGATTATTGGATAGTTAATTGGCCAATCGACAACCAATTTCTGTTTTTGACATTCTGGACCATCTGGGAGCCTAGCCAACATGACAATCGTTCCCAGAGAAACGAAACGCTATCTGGCTCTATCGCACTAATATGGAAGAGTGATAGAGAGAATCGTTTCGTTTTCTGCAAACGATTGTCATCGTGGCTAGGCCCCCAGTTATACGCGACCACGACCAGTGTAACCTGCGTCGAGGTCGAAACTAAATTATTTTTAACAAGCAGAAACGTCTGCGAACGATGATAAGCTTAGAATAAATTTAAAAGTGGAAAATTACTGCTTTGGGTGAAACTTGAACTCACGGCCTCTGGATCCGATACTCCAGCGCTCTGCCAACTGAGCGACCGAGACCAGTCAATCAACAACAATAGAGGCCATGAGTAAAGCACCCAAAGCAGTAATTTTTCCACTTTTAAATTTATTCTGCGTCGAAACGTCGGAAATAAAGGTAACAAAATAGTAACGATAGACCCGGTGTCTTAAGTCAAAAGTCTTTGACCAGTGTGTGTTGCCAGTGATGACATACGGATCTGAGACGTGGGCGCTAACGATGGGCCTCATAAGAAGGCTCAAGGTCACGCAAAGGGCAATGGAGAGAGCTATGCTCGAGGTTTCTCTGCGTGATAGAGTCAGAAATGATGATATCCGCAGTAGAACTAGGGTCACCGACATAGCTCGCAGAATAGCAAACCTTAAGTGGCAGTGGGCGGGGCACATTGCTCGCAGAACTGATGGCCGGTGTGGCCGGAAGGTTCTGGAGTGGCGTCCGCGTACCGGAAGACGAACTGCCGGTAGGCCTCCAACGAGATGGAGCGACGACCTGGTGAAGGTCGCGGGAATTCGGTGGTTGCGAGCGGCACAGGATCGGTCGGAGTGGCGAGCCTTGGGGGAGGCCTATGTCCAGCAGTGGACGTCTATCGGCTGACATGATGATGATGATTCGATGGTTGCGAGCGGCACAGGATCGGTCGGAGTGGCGAGCCTTGGGGGAGGCCTATGTCCAGCAGTGGACGTCTATCGGCTGACATGATGATGATGATGATGAGACCCGGTTTAAATATTTATGTTTTAATATAAAGCCACACGACTCCGCTGGCTTGGTCACCTGGAGAGGATGGGAGAGGATCGTGCTGTTAGAAGAGCGTATGAGGGGCATCCGGGCGGAAAGCGTCCGTCTGGTCGTCTCAGATACCGCTGGAGTGACGAAGCCCTAAAAAACCTGTCCGCCCTCGGAATATCCAACTGGCGTGAAGTGACGCAGGATAGGGCAGAGTGGCGCTCTCTAGTGTCGGAGGCCAAGATCCTTTTTGGGTCACTGAGCCAGTGAAGTAGTAGTAGTAATATACAGTCGCCATCAGATATATCGGAGCGGCCGAAGTGTTCACAATATCTGAACATGCACTCTAACGCCCTGACAATAGAGGCGTGTTCAGATATTTGTGACCGCCTTGGCCGCTCCGATATATCTGATGGCGACTGTACAACCGAATTGTCATGTCATCAGATCGGCTTAGGTATCTCTTTATCTATTTTATTCAGCATGCTGTTTAAGTTTATTAGATAAATGAGAAAGCAATCGGTTTATTGTAACAAGCGTATTTATCAGAGCAAAAATCTCGGGTTACCTTTCACCACTTTCACTGACGGACCTGGATTCTAGAATGTTGTCAACAATATACACTTTCAGCAGTTTATCATGGCACTGATACTTAGATGTTTCAATATTATTATTGCGGTTGTGATAGTAATATCAAAGATAGATATAACTCCGTAATAGATGGATACAGTCTAAGGAAAAAACGTGCCTCGAAAATCAAGAAAATTTGATTCTCGTTCAGAGGGCGCTACTAGTTTTGGCCTACGGGCTAGATGGCTTTGACGGTTTCGTTTGTTATTTAACAATTTTAACGCATATCAGTGAAAGAACATGGGTCAAAATCATAAAAATAATTAATGCAAATAAAAAAAATCATTTATCTATATTTAAATACATTTTATCGTATTTTTATAAATCTTCATTTTTAGTTTTAAAGTGTGTCGACAGATGGCAGTGAATTTACTGGGGTTACAAAATTTACTATGACAGTACCGCTCTAGTATAAGTTACTCTATGGTAATATTATCACATGTAACAAACCGCTATCGATGTGCGCTATCATAATGTGGTGTTTTAATGTTCTATCGGAATATATCATCATATATTTAAGCGTTAGACTCTTGTCGGTGGAGCGATTTCCATGTGTATCGGTCCTCTGCCTTCTCCTTGACAGCCTGATACGAAACGACGTTGAGTTTTTCCTTCACTTGATCTATGTATGTTCTCCTTGGTCTCCCCCTCCGTCTCCTTGTCTCAACTCTCCCTTTAATTATGTTTTTTGATAAATTCGTCGTGTCGCAGCAGGTGTCCAAGCATTTTTCCTCTTCTATTTTCCGGAACCGGAACAAATTGCAATATATACTGTACTGGTTTGACATATAGGCCAATTCGAGTTTTAGTTATTCTATCTGTTTCCGATAATTCCGATATTATAGTGATCTGTCAATGTCAAAAGTGACGTTTTTGATTGAAGAAATTGGAATTACATTGGAATGTGTGTAAGGCTAGAAGTTGCATGGCGTCAAACATATTTATCGGGCAAGGAGTTCATTTGTCTTACGTTTTTTCCGAGACCAGCCGTGCTAGCACATGATTGGCGCGAGAGTATCTCGTCGCAATATAGACTACCCGTTTCCCTTTAATTCATACCGTTAGCAAAAGATGGGTAGTCTATCTCGCGGCGAGATACTGTCGCGTCAATCATGTGCTCGGCCTACTGTAGGATTTGGTGCGTAAATTTATTAAAATGGGCATGCCAGTAAGAATCAAGCTTAAAACTTGAACGCTTAACTATCAAAAATAGCTACTAAAAAAATCACACTATAGGTAGGTATTTTACTTATCATGATCTTCCTCGCGATGTCCCGGCATTTTTTGCCACGGCTCATGGGAGCCTAGGGTCCGCTTGACAACTAATCCCAAGAATTGTCGTAGGCACTAGTTTTTACGAAAGCGACTGCCATCTGACCTTCCAACCCAGAGGGGAAACTAGGCGTTGTTGGGATTAGTCCGGTTTCCTCACGATGTTTTCCTTCACCGAAAAGCGACTGGTAAATATCAAATGATATTTCGTACATAAGTTCCGAAAAACTCATTGGTACGAGCCGTGGTTTGAACCCGCGACCTCCGGATTGCAAGTCGCACGCTCTTACCGCTAGGCCACCAGCGCTCTAGGTAGGTATTTAACTATGAAGAGATATTAAGACCGCATTTATAGCGTAGATAATTTTGCTTGACTGAACTTTGTGTATATTCTATTAAGTTAGTTAGAGAGCATAGCAATATTAGCAATTATCTGCCTAATCGACGTAGTCTGAAACGATTATCGCCATCGCTATCGCCTTGACCTACTTGCACACGTTTGAATGATCTACAAACCCAACAGACAATACTTCTTAATGAACGCTATGTTTGGTCGCCGAAACCATATCGTTGTCAAGCTGTCAACTAGTATGTGTATGATGTATAGTACAAGCAGGAGTAGTATTTCCGAATCGATACGACCTTCAAGAAAGAGCTAATCCCATCTAAAAGGCCGGCAAGTGCGTTGCCGGCCTTTTAGATGGAAGGATGCCTCTGGTGTTGCAGGTGTCCATCTGGCAGTTTGTCTGCTCGTTTGCCTTCTATATCATAAAAACCGGACAAGTAAGTCGGACTCGCGCGCTAAAGGTTCCGTACCATTACGCAAAAAACGGCAAAAAAAATCACGTTTATTGTATGGGAGCCCCACTTAAAAATTTATATTATTCTGTTTTTAGTATTTGTTGTTATAGCGGCAACAGAAATACATAATATGTAAACATTTTAACTGTCTAGCTATCGCGGTTGATGATACAGCCTGGTGACAGAGGTGTTTTAGTAATAGGGTCCCGTTTTTACCCTTTGGGTACGGACCCTAAAAAGAAGTAGTTCACGAGGTCTTGTGTTGTGCCTAAGTTATTTCAGATACTTTTGACCCAGTGAGCGAGATGCAGTGGCGTTTCCAATCTTTTACTCTTCACCGATTCGAAAGTGTTTTTCGCAAGTCTTAATAAATGTCTCAGTAACAAAGTCAGGTAACCAAATCTTACGAACAGTTACAATTGACAAATCAAACCAGTGAACCATTTATTGTGCATTGCCAACTCTTACCACAGCAATTATTCGGTTTACGTCTTTGTGGAGGTTCGCGCCGCGACAGAGACAAGCAACCGAGTCAGAAGACCGCGACCGGAGATAGCGACCGTCACTCTGTCTCTGTCGCGAACTGTCGCTTATATGTTGCCTACCGTCAAGTGACGGTCGCTGTCTCCGGTCGCTGTCTTCTGTCTCGGTCGCTTTTCTCCGTCGCGGCGCGAACCTCCACCTTTTGACAGAAGAAGGGGTACACTACATTTTGTTGGATTGCTTGTATGAGTGGATAACTTTTTTTTAACTGTAGCGTACTACAGTTTAAAAAAAAAGTTATCTACTCAGACAGTGAATCGTAATTCAGGAACTAAAATGCCATACATTTTACCAATACTTCCGATCAGTCCACAACACGATGCACCAAAGCACATCAGTAATGATATGACTAATACTCTTATTAAGGGTTCGATTCTAGTCCAAACAAGCAGGTCAAGGGAACAAGCCGTTTGCCTTACCTTAGCGAGTCAAGCTCTCTGTCATACCATTATAACTAGACCTGTGGAATCTTAAGCTATATGAAGGCTTATATGCTGGTATTTGTGAGACTTAGACTCGCTTGTGCTAAATAGGCGTTGGGAATAACGCAGTGCCTTGCGTAAATGATGCGGCTTTGACTCTTTTCAAGTGATTTGCAACTTTATTTAGTTGGAGTTAGAGTTGGTTTTTGATGGGTTGGGTAGAGTTTTCTAATTGTTAGGCCTATGTCGCTGGTCTGCTATTGTACTAGGTTGTTTAGGTATAACGAATTGCTGTGGGTTAAAGAACTAAGTACATCTATTTATTTTATTTCAGTTGCCAAATACATAGTTTAAAAATAAATGCTTTTGACGACAAAAGTTAAGTCATTATAATAAAATATATAATAGTTTTATATATTCGAGAATCCTAAAGAGTTTACTTAGTTTTGAAACAAAACGTTACATTCGAAATTAGTTATTTTTTTAGGTCAATGAAAATCATCAAATATTGGCCATAAATGCTGAATGTAAACGTTCAGAATCAGTCGCTTTTTAGGGTTCCGTACCCAAAGGGTAAAAATTACTAAGACTATCCGTCTGTCTGTCTGTCACCAGGCTGTATCTCATAAACCGTGATAGCTACAGTTTTTTTTAAATAAATGATTTTTTTTTTACTAGCCCATTATGGTGTCCCACTGCTGGGCAAAGGCTTCTCCCCTTGTCTTCCACGACTCCCGATATAGTGTAAATAAATGAATAAATAATAAATATTATAGCACATTCTAACACAGATTGACTAAGTCCCACGGTAAGCCCAAGGAGGCTTGTGTTATGGGTACTCAGGCAACGATATATATAATATATAAATACTTAAATAGAAAACACCCATGACTCAGGAACAAATATCTGTGCTCATCACACAAATAAATGCCCTTACCGGGATTCGAACCCAGGACCATCGGCTTCACAGGCAGGGTCACTACCCACTAGGCCAGACCGGTCGTCAATTTGAAATTTTCACAGATGTATTTCTGTTGCCGCTATAACAAAAAATACTAAAAACGGCAAAAAATCACGTTTGTTGTATGGGAGCCCCCTTTAAATATTTATTTTATTCTGTTTTTAGTATTTGTTGTTATAGCAGCAACAGAAATACATTACCTGTGAAAATTTCAACTGTCTAGCTATCACGGTTCATAAGATACAGCTTGGTGACAGACAGGAAGACAGACAAACAGACAGCGAAGACTTAGTAACAGGGTCCCGTTTTTACCCTTTGGGTACGGAACAAAAACTGACCTACATATTATGTCCTTCCCTGGGCCTCAAACTATCACTAATTAGCACCACCACCGGGTTTAGTAGTGAAGAGGTAACAGACAGACAGACTGAGTTACTTTCGTATTTATAAGTAGGTATTAATATTTACAAATATGAACACTAGTGTCAGTTACCTGTGGTAATAAAAATTACGGGTCTGTCCTATTTGACTCTGCAAGGTGACCCGCAAATTACACCTTTTCTTGGTTCATGGCTGAAACATACTGTCTCTTTCATTCGCTACTGTGATCATAGAGACAGCAGATGGCGTTATATAATATATTTGAATACTGAAATTACTTAAGTCCTTGTGAAGGATAAATGTATACAAATACAAATGAATTTATTTCATTACTTTTTACAGCTATATGTATATGTGCCCACGCTGCGCTCTAAACCCCAAATAATAGATGTAGCTCGGAAAGCGGACAAGTTAAAGTGGGACTGGGCTGGTCATGTCTGCCGCATGCCGATATGCCGAATGACATGTGGGCCAAAATAACCACAGAGTGGGTGCCCCATGAGGGGGAGGCCTTTGCCCAGCAGTGGGACACAATAGGCTCGTAATAAAAATGTATATGTATGATGTATATAGGTACATATATGCCCCGTTGCTTAGTTACGAAGTTCCTATGGCGACCTTCATTTTACATCCGTGAAGCTTCATACCTTAAAATCGCATTGTCTTTGTATTTTCTTCAAACTAAGTAACGTAACGAATATTAATCGGTACTTCTAGACATTTCATTCGATAGGGCGACGTAACGTACGCGTTTGCGTTAAGTGTCATTTTGTATGGGATTTTGAGTTTCCAAAACGTCCCGCTTGGCGCGCTGTTCATAATCCCATACATAAAAAGACAGTGGACACAACGCAGACGCGAACGTTCGTCACGATATCGAATTAAATTTACACTAGGGATTCTGATATCGGGAACTAGTTCAAATCGTGCTTCCAAGATATCAGATGGTCAGGTGACTTGATTTGATCTAAACAAGCAACCATTGTGGTAAAAATAAAAGCATGTAAAGAGACAACCAGTATTTAAGATCATAAAGCACTATAACACTTAATCCCAATGCCAGCAACGTCTACATAATGTCCCAACTTTTGTACCGCAATATTTCCTAAACTGGGTCAAGCCACGAACAACTTGTGCCTTACGAATTTCACGTTTATTAGCTTTGAAAAGAGTCACTTCTCTGAGACTTTTAATTCGGATCCTAGTGGTAAAGTGGAGTTTTTATAACACTGATAGTAATTTAACTTGTTAGTTTTGTGACTGCAGGTTTCAGGCTAGTATCGCGTCAAAATGAAATCAAATCATGTGACCGGTTACGGCGGTTATTGCTGAGTCATCGCATTCCCAGGGGTCCCGGGATATTATTCTTTCCTTGCAATTTTCGCGCATATTGACATAAATGCTTAGGAAACAAAAATAAATATCGACTCATGATGTAACTCACCACAAAGGGCTTTGTAAAGTATAATCTCTCGATACAATACTCATAGCACGGTCATCTTACACGTGTCAAATAAATAGTGCCATGTGACTAGGGTTACCAGATTTTCTACAGGACAACCACATTCAAATTTCGTGGTTAAAATTCGGGACACTTAATATAGTAAAACCAGCTTAAGAAGACTCCGAAGAGAACACTCCAGAAACGGATCTTAAGCGGGAAAGCGAAAACGTGAAAAACATTTACCATCGCCCACACTGATAACTCTATATCATAGTTTTGAATAGTTTCTGATAGCTTTTTAGGTTCGCCAAACTTGCGACCTTATGCCTTTTGTAGTAAGGTCCATTGATGTACAGTTAGGAGTGTTGTTGATTTGTAAAGATAAAGATAGTTTATTATTCAAGTAGGCATTTTACAATGCGCTTATGAACGTCAATTAAAGCTACGCCGGCTCTAACCCTACACCTCTGCCTCGAGAAGGTTTGTTTGTACTTATGAAAAATTTGCAGGGACCTGTTTAAAATATTGAGTACGCGGGAAACCGTATTAAAATAAATGGTATTAACTTATTAAGCTGGATATACTGTAATTGCGACAAATATAACAATATTTGTTTGAAATCAACATACATATCTTTCAATTAGCAGCTGGTTAACGCTCATATTCATTTTGTCATTTGAGAATTGGTAATCATCATCAACATACTTATAGTTACTATATGTTTCATTCGAAAGCTTTTTTAGATATGTACGGAATAAAGCGCTTTGTAATTTATTAGGATTTGGTGTCTAATGATCAAAATTCGAGACAACGTTCTGACCATTTGGATTACTCAAATTCGGGACATTACCAAAACAATGTCCTGAATAATTCTGTACGCCTGGTCAACCTACCTATAACAGTTGTTTGCAAGCATATGTGACCTTTACCCACTTCGGCATCGATTAGGACTTTACATGCAGTAAATAGGCAATAAGTTAGAACGAAAAACTGACATAAAAAGGAAATAGACGAAATCAAGGTTGAACTATATCCGTACGATGGAAACTTGAAATAAGTATAATAAATATTAAGTAAGCAATACCGGAAATCGAATATTTTCAATGAAAATATACTGTATAAAGTGATTATTAGAGTATAAAGTGATTTTTGTTTATTGGATATTTACAATTATTTATAGAAGGCCGTTTTCGGAAGTGTCCAAATTTGCGTTACTCATATCAATACAGGTCAAAAATCATTTTGAAATCTTCTTCAACCTAGGGTTTCCCGGCCTAGCGCCAGGGTCCGCTTTCCTACTCAATCTTCTCCACTTTGCCCGGTTTCCTCATCCGGCATCCTCAGGTATGATATTGTTCTGTTCCATGTCCAGCCAGCGCTTTTTATTTTCAAATAAGAAACAAAAATTCTCATATAAAACGCGCGTTGCCAACAATTGCCAAATAAACGCCAAAACATTTGCGGACCCACATTCAAACACCTTGACCCACTGCGCCTACAGTTATGAAAACACTGACTTACAACGAACCGTATGTCTTGGCAATAGGGTTTAACAATATCCAGTTAACTGATAGTATTTTCACCAACTCATTTTTAACGACCCATCTCACATATTGTGCAACGCGGCAATTAAAGTATTACAATAGTCACGATTTTCGCGCGCCCTTGCGTTGGAGGAGCATTCTGAGAATTATTGATATCATATTTTACTGTGTCACGTAATATATGTCACGCTCGTTCTAAAGCGCAGTTACATGTGTGTGAATGCGAAGCACTGATGTTGAAATCGACTTCATGTGTCTGAATGTGGTCTGAATATGTCTCTTGGTTTCTTGTGTCGCGTTCTGTGGTTCGATAAGATTGGTTTGCGGCTTTCGATATTACATTTACCTAAGCGACCGAAGTGTCAGGAACAGTACGGAAAGGAATTATATTTCAGACAACTTATCATTACAAGAGAACACGAATAAAGTACCTAAAATATCCATACTAATATTATAAATCCGAAAGTCTGTCTGTCTGTCTGTGTGTTACCTCTTCACGCTTAAACCGCTGAACCGATTTAGTTGAAATTTGGTATACAGATAGTTTGAGTCCCGGGGAAGAACATAGAATACTTTTTATCCCAGAACTCGCCCCTCAAGGGGGTGGAAATTTATATGGGGAAACAATAACCGCTGAACCGATTAAGCTGAAACTTGGTATGGGGATAGTTTGAGCTGTGGGAAAGGATATAGAATAACGTTTATCCCCGAAATCATCCCTTAAGGGTGTAAAAAATGGGGTGGAAATGTATAGTGTGGACCAATTTGGAGGTGAATAAAGGATGAATTAAAAAGCAGATTTGTTAAGGAATTAAGGTACCCAAATTACTAATTCCACGCAGACGAAGTCGCGGGCAAAAGCTAGTAATAAAATAAATAACGATGAGAAACCAAAACAACCTCCACTCAACAATGTAAGCACATATATAAAGTGGTAAGAAGTATAAACACCAATAAAATTTATATTCTTGTTGAAGATAAACTTTACATACATGAAATCACGTTGCATTGACTTTTATTGTGTTTTCCAAAAGTTACTACACATTTGGTTCTTTTGGCTTTACAATACACGTCAATTTGAGTATGTCAAAACAGTAACTGTCAAAAGTAAAGCGACCTTTAAGCTGACCGCAGGCCAAGGGTCGACATAACATTGTTGGTTCATATGGCTCTTTTAACACAGTGAGTGGGAAAACAGCTAGTCATGAAGTCACAGTTTTGTTAGCAAACCTCTCCGTCTATCTGTCGACTCTGCGGGGCTTAAAACGCCAATTGAAGTGAAACTTCTAATGCGACTTTCAACACGGTTGCATTAAACGTTTAACGCTACCATAGATAATTTAATTTTATACTCTATTATTAACTCACTAAAGTTAACTTTCGCTCGACCAGCACGGTGTCTCTTATCTCTCTCTCTCTCTCTCTCTCTCTCTCTCTCTGTATACTTGTTTATGTCACCTAACTTTTATTAATGAGCATCTATCATGCTGGTCTTAATGATAAAATTTATTTTATGCAAAAATTCAAACCACATTAAGCATTGTTGAAGTGAATACTGAGATCTCACTTTGATCCTCTTTGGGACTAAAACTAACCGCCCAAATATTCAGCAGAATGACAAAGCACCTGCAGTCTATGCTAATTTTAGACTAATTGATTTTTGGCAAGTTCTCCGTTCCATAAGGGGAATTATACGAATTCCTGAAATCGCTGAATTGGGACACGAATCGGGTTACGCCACTAATGTCATGATTTTGTAATGTATGATAAATTCAAAACTATTTCTAGAAAGGCTTGCTAAGCCCGCGTAATGTATGACACTTCGCTCGATACAATTAATTCCCAAAGTAACCTCTAAAACTAGGACTTTTAATCCAACTTTACTCGGTTATTTTTTATGTGACACTAATCACTATAAAAAAAACCCGGCCAAGTGCGAGTCGGACTCGCGCACGAAGGGTTCCGTACCATTACGGAAAAAAACAGCAAAAAAATCACGTTGTATCGGAGCCCCATTTAAATATTTATATTATTCTGTTTTTAGTATTTGTTGTTATAGCGGCAAAAGAAATACATCATTTGTGAAAATTTCAACTGTCTAGCTCTAGCTATCACGGTTCATGAGATACAGCCTGGTGACAGACAGACAGACGGACAGCGGAGTCTTAGTAATAGGGTCCCGTTTTTACCCTTTGGGTACGGAACCCTAATTTAAATAGTAATTTTACCGCTTTCGTATTTCGATACTGTAAGTTTTTAAAATAAATAAAAATCGTCAAAATTCGATCAAAATTGACACTTGGCGCGCATGTTCTTTTCCGTTCTTTCTTGCGAAATGTGACAGTGATAGCGGCAAACCGATGGAACGGCTAAATATACAAGCCACGACAGGACGATTATCGGTATCGTGTCGTCTGTCGTGTGAACACCTCTATTTGAATATACGGGCCATGACGCACGGCTATCACATTTCTCGTTACGACAGTGGGAACCCTAATGGCGTTATTCATAAACGCGTTACAAGCCTGAATTAGCTGTGAATCGGTTGTCTTTATCTGTCATTTTGACATATGTATTTTTAAGAAAGGGATAAAACATAATTTAACTCAATCAGGCCCAGGCCCGTAAAGTTTTAGGAATAAGGGGTAAGTATGTGTCGATTGTTGTTATAAATTTTTCATTAGCGTTTATGTGGACAGAATTTTATTGTCAAAATGTTTACCGATATTATAACGCTCAGAAAAAAAATAAAAATTTCTGATATTTTGAAGCTGACTCATACGACCCTCGAGTTGAGACTTGAGAACTCGTTTACGTAGTTGACACATGATTAAATGCATAAATTGTTTAGGAAAGGAAAGACTAAACGAAATCAGGGTGCCTAATGTTAGCTAACTTCATCTAATGAATATATATTACATAAGTATTAAAACTTCAAGCTGTGCTATTAGCATTAGCAGCCTTATTAACATTGTAAATAAAACATAAACAACTGATAATTGTTTTAAGTTGTTGTTTATCAAATCTAATGAAAATGAAACCGGCGTTCTTTTCTTGGTATATCCCAATTACGCGTATATTATTCTAATTTTAGAGCATCCAGGCCGCGCGTGGAATAAAACAGCGTATAACGTCGTAATGAAACAAAATACTTAATAAATAAAACAAAAGCGACACGAGTTATAAACAATAGAATTTAACTAGTATGTTTTTACTCTGATTTGAGTTGCGTGGAAGCATGCTCGTGTTATGTTTATTGCAATGCTTTCTAAGTAGTAAAAGGAATTCCAGGTACGTTGTAGCAAATATTTACTGATTTATTTGCCAGAATTCTAACTTGCTCAAAGTGGCAATCGTTTTACTTCTCTCCTACGCTCGAAAGGAAAAAACTGGGTTGTTGACATGAGCTTTTTCTGCCTATGACTCATCTCTTGACTGTATGTTTTGGAATCCTAAACACGTGCCAGGTATGGGATAAATTGGTATAATGATAAAGACCTAATAGTACTAATGCATTTCCGGTCCATGAAATCATTGATTTTATTGGCATATTGCTATTGAGAGTTAAATATAATATTACACCTACATAACGGCTGACCGGACGTACGGCTTGCACAAATAGCGAAAAACACTAATTTAAACTTTTACGATTTTTACTCAATAAACAAGACCAAGTGCGGGTAGTTCGAAAAATTCGCGCGGCTAGAAGATGTTAATGTCAACTTTAGCCAGTCTTCTCTGAGACCACGGGGACAACGCCATTCTCGGAACGTCGGAGGTAAATTTAAAACTTAATTTTACGCGATTAATTCCCGTCGTTGTGACTTGTGAATAATAGCGAAAACCAGTTTTAATGAACAGTCAGCATATATCGGCCGATCGGGACCCCTGCAAACACATTATATGCAGGGGCGCTAATCCAACAGTTAAGCTTACTGTACCTTCCTTGTGGTACGTACCTTACCGGTGGCAATGCTCATGTCGCACACTCCTGGTTGACAGTCTTTATGCTTCGGTATCCGCTTGTCCATACCACTCTCAGCTTATGCTTATATGCCACTGACTACGAAGTCAGTACCATTGTTGGCCGAACGTTAATTGCAATTAACCATTAACCAGTACAAATTGAACCATAAACCGTAACCGACGGTTACAATTTACGGTTCAATTTGTACTGGTTAATGGTTAATTTGCATTAACGTTTCGACCAACACTGGTCAGTACAACGTCCTGTGACATTAAAACCTGTACAGTACAACGTCCACTCTGTCCGCAAATCAGGCATATTTGTCCAAATTCCTACCCGTAAGCAATCAATTAATTACCACCGTACAGTAAACAAGCCGTTTCATAACGCTTTTCGCTGCCTTGACCCGCCGCCATTGTGGTGCTTGCACGTGCCTTTGAGCCCGCCGACGTTAAGGGTCCCCGGCAAGCTCGGTTTTCCATACAAACGTAGTTACGCTCTCATTTTAAAACGACTAGCTAGTTTGCTCTGAAACTTTGTGCTTACAATAGGATAAGGTATATCTATGTCTGTAATTAGCAAACACCGGATTGACGGGGGCAAATCTGAACTGACGTTTAATAGCGCGAGGACAAATTAAATTAATTTTATTACTTGATATCGATAAAAATGACGTACAACCGTTGTGTAATTTTAAGAATAAGAATTAAGAAGAAAACGACATACACATAAAACATAAATAAACTTTATGAGCAATTAATCTTTTTAATATTTAATATAATTTTCATAAAATACAATCAACATTTTTCCACATTTTCAGACTTTAATCTTCGTCGCCTGGGCGACAATATCCATTTTGTAATTAATCGGAATGTCCATTTTGTAATATTGTTGTACTGAATTAATTATTCAATGTAATTTCAATACTTGTCACAAGTGACTCGACACCGTCAATGTCAGATATCGGTTGTTTATACTTATGATAAGTATAAATGAAAGAGGTTTGCACACAATTAAATGTAATCAAACTTAGCCATTTTGATAATGATGGATAAAATTGTTTTTTACGATGTCGATAAATTTAGTCGATTTTTAATTAATTACTAGCACTGGTGCACTTTTGCCCCCGTCAATCCGGTGTTTGGTAATTAGTTTATGTAACTTTACTTACTTACTTACTTACTTACTTTGCTGGCGCGATGAGCCAAAGTGAGTCTTGGCCTCCAACACAACTTCAGATACCATAGTTAAAAAATACAGCGTTTTTCATACAAAACTTGTTTTTGCTCTATTTCGGTTGATTTATAAACTGGAGCTATATAAACTAATTTCAGACCGAAATATAGTTTCATTACAATCCAACACGTAGTTTTAAAATAAGAACGAAAATCCGTTTGTATGGGAAGGTGAAATTTGGCCGAGCTTGCCGGGGCCTCTTTAAGTTACGAGAGATATAGGTTTAATGAATAACCATGCAGCTTTAAAGTAGAGAGCGTCCGCCTAGAGGGCAGTACTGGAGCGGGTCTCTATTGTTTTCCATAAAGTTTTAAGTCATAATGTATTCTTTGTCCGCATTTTCGTTAGTCATAATTTGGTTTTTCTCAGAAACGCGTAACTTTTCAGGATTGCCATAAAACAAACCTAACCTAACCTAATCTATCTATAGGATAACCTTACGAAAATCCTGAAAAGTTAACGGTTTCAGAATTATGACTAATGATAATCAGATGACTCAATAATTATGTCAAACAAAGGGAGCAGGAGCAAGTTGCCGGCGCTCCTGGTCCCTGTCTCTTGTTATGACGGTGCATATGATATGTGCATAGTTTCATAACGCTTTTCGTTGCCTTGACCCGCCGCCGGACGCTTTTTCCGCCGCCATTGTGGTGCTTGCACGTGCGTTTGAACCCGCCGACGTTAAGTTATGAGAGATAGCGGTTTATTGAACAACCAGCTGTAGAGATAAGTCAAACAGCTCATTTCTAGGGCTCCGTACCGAAAGGGTAAAAACGGGACCCTATTACTAATACTCCGCTCTCTGTCAGCCTGCCTGTCTGTCACCAGGTTGTATCTCATGAACCGTGATAGCTAGACAGTTGAAATTTTCACAGATGATGTATTTCTGTTGCCGCTATAACCACAAATACTAAAAACAGAATGAAATAAATATTTAAGTGGGGCTTCCATACAAAAGGGGGCGCGTAATGGTACGGAACCCTTCGTGCGCGAGTCCGACTCGCACTTGGCCGGTTTTTTTTTGTTCACTGACTAATGTTAATTTAATTTTTAACTTCCTGTAGTATTTAACACAATATTTTTTACAACGAAATTTTTATCACAAGTATTCACTCGTGTCTTTGGGATCATTGCTCGCTTTTTCCGACTGCACTGTATTTTATAAACTTTCCTTCAATGCATATCAACCACGTTGAGCCTCGTGAAGTTTATCAATCGCACTGTTGCCAGGCACGGGTGCACTGAGAGGTTGGGAAACACTCGATAGAACCGCGTGTATAATGGCGGAGATAAATAGAGCCCGCATTGTACTTATTATTAACTCAAATTGCCTATACTTAATAAAATTATTATAGAAAAGAAAATTAATTTAAAACTAGTAGTAGTAGTAATCACTTTATGGTACACAACACAGGTTTACAGAAATAAATTACAGTAATGGATGTACTAAGGCGAACTTATAACACTACTTAAGCCTTATAAGAGTACTTGTCGACATGGAGGAAAAATCGATATTTCTATTCCGTCCGTAAGTACAGGCTTTTTATCTCGACTAGTCGTCCGTAAAAACGAATTTAACACTCAGACAAAACTAGATTTTTTGGTTAAAACCATTCTGTGTCCTGCTTTTTATCCATAAAATCATGTCAAACTGGCAACAAAAATCACTCTGTCTTAATTTGCTTTCAATATGAAATGAGATTTTTATAAAAAAAGAACAAAATATACAAACAAAATAGGTACATAAAAAATAACGTATTTTCACTTTTATTAACAAAAATACAAGCAACGCTCTTAATGGCTCTTATTTCAAAATATGATGACTCCTGTCAAAAAAAAAACCTTTCAGAATATGACAGTCTTACCGGGCCCACTGACTATCAGTCCACCGGACGATATCGGCCTGTCAGTTGTTCGGAACTGTCAAATTTTTGTTCTAACTGACAGGCCAATATCGTCCGGCGGACTGATAGTCAGTGGGCCCCTTAAAGGGGCAAACGGAGATAACTAGTGCGTAGTTGGCGTTCGCCTTCTTGCATTCTACGCGTTTACTGACACATAATATGGTTAATTCGTATTTCTATTAAAATAACATGAATTCAGTGCATCGTATAATCGTATTACTGCGACGAGTGCGGCGTTTTCAAGTGTATTGTTCTTTAATAAAGGGATGCTCAGGATTAGTTTACAAACAGTAGCAAAAGTAACTTAGCAGGCGGAGTGTTCAAAATGGTTTACCAAACAAACAAAATTGCGTTGTAAACTGAAATAGATGTCATATAAATATTAAAGAAAAAATGACGAAGCCCTCCAGTGGTGAAGGCCGACAAAAAAAAATAGTATTTTATGAAAACGTTGTTTAAGAGAGGTCAAAAAAGGCGAGTGGCGTGAGTAACAATTTGAGGCGAAGGCGAAGCCGAAAATGTTAATAAAGAAGCCACGAGTATTTTTTGACACACTATCAATACTTACGTTTTCGGCACTGTATTGTCAATATTATATGTAATATTTTTCAATGTCACTTTTCTGTAATGACTGTTTGTGCCAAAATAAAGAGAAAAAAAAAGTGCGCCGCACGCATCGCAACAAGGTCGCGGTGCGGTGCGGTGCGGTAGTGTGTTACGGCTTTAAGGTGCATTAGGGCATTATCATACTTGCCGAATGACGTCTTTATTAGAGCGACTTCAAAAGCGGGATAATTTTGAAAATGCCAAATATCTACTGAACTAATAGAAGCACTTTATACTGTACCAATGGTACGCAAGATGCCTTCCATAGCGTCAGTGTTGCTAAACTATAAAATTCTTCTTGTTTCAAACACGCCCCTACTGTCAAGGCGTTAGCGTGTTCAGATATTTTTGATCACCTCGGCCGCTCTCATATATCTGATGGCGACTGTACTCCAATACACTATCAATTTATTGATTGTTTTTTTTGACTATCGCTTCGACGTCAATCCATTGATCTATCGCTAATGGTCAATCTATTAATGTGGTAACCCTAATTTTATATTGATTGATTTCCATTTGCGCTAATACGTCTTTTTATTCTTATGCCATAAGACTTAACCAATATAAATAAACAACACTCGACACTAATGACTATCTAGTGCCCAAACTAGGACATTCCAAAAAGCAGCCTCGTACCGCATTAGTGCATTTAGGCCAACTGATATTTCGACCTACATACCGGCAAATTACGATTCCGTTTCAAGATCAATAGCCAATTTAATGTAGCTCAGGTGATTTAGTGTTCAGACTCTTAGAGCGTTTTCACATTGCCCGATCCGATATCGGATGTCGATAGTTCGCTGCATGCTATACCTATACGCGGCGTGCACGTGCGCGTTGTAATATACAGATCCTTTTGGGAGACGGCACACCGCTTGCGTGACGTGTGCGTGCACGGCTCAAACATTTTAGCGCACGTGCACGTCTACGCATAAGCTGCTCTGGCCTTTAAGGCTTAGATGGTGCGCGAACTCGCATGCGATTTTAGTTGCATTGCGAACTATTGAGATGACATCCATCTCAGCTGGTCTTCATTAATATTAAATTTCTTTAAAAATATGACGTCTAATAATGACACTAACACACTTTATTGTTAAATCGGTGCAACGTTAGCTTAGACGGACTAGCAAATTAATTAATTATACGCGATATAATCCGTTTTCATAGTTTTATTTCATAATTAATTAAAAGTTTGGTAATTTTTGTAACATATGCCGTTATTTCCAGATTACGTTGCTGGCGGAGAGCTGTTCACACACCTGTACCAACGGGAGCATTTCTACGAAAATGAAGTCCGGCTATACATCGCCGAGATCATACTTGCCCTCGAGCAGTTACATAAGGTATGATTCTTCATATTAGCCGATTACGTCTTCTCCCATTCCCGTACTCCCATCTTTCCCACACTCCATTCTTCCTTTCGTACTCTCACGTAAAAGAAACCGAATCGAAATCGGTCCATCCGTTTGAGAGCTACGATGCCACAGACAGAAATTGGCAACAAACCTGTCTTTTTGAGTCTGGGGTTAAAATGGAATGAAAATATCCAAAAGAATATCTATAACTACCATCTTTAATCCCAAAGTGTAAAACTTTCTTCTGAATTTGTATAACATGACATCTGTCCAACTAACTGTCAAATTGAATCATTTTACGGTTTAGACTCACTTGTTTTAGTCACTCGCGCGACATGTTTCGGATGTTTAGGCTCTCCGAAACATGTCGCGCGAGTGACTAAAACAAGTGAGTCTAAACCGTAAAATGATTCAATGTTAGTATGTCTCACAACAGTTTAAATTCGATAACTGTCAAATAATTAATGGTTCAAACCGAAGTTGGTCAGTAGGACACTCCGTGGGGTGATTCAGTAAGTTTTATGAAACAGTTTTGAGAAAAAGTTTGTTGGCGTGATAAATCTTAAATACCTTTCCTTTTACCGAATTATTAGAAGTATCACCTTAAAAGTTGCATAACAAAACAACGAAGAAGAACGATAGAAATACTCAATTGTCATGAACGAAATAAATTTAGATTCTATGCTTCAGTTAGACTTTTCTCAAGTCTATATTTGTTTCAAGTTCACCAATATAGCACACCATTATATCACAGGAAACTACTCAGATCTTCACCGCTGAATACTTGCCAAATTTTCCAACATTGTCAAATGGTAATTTAAAAAACTCATTCTCTGTCTGCCCGGCTCTGAAAAAAATGTTGGCAACATTAAACACGTAGTGTTTCATCTTGTGAAATCATATCCCACTACTTTTGTATATGTAGGTACCATTAGGGTTGCCATCCATACTATAATATATAGTATCGTACTATATTTTAGTCAATTGTACTATATATTATTTTCATAACTTAAGAAAGGGTTATACAAATGTCACCGATATCACATCGTATGCGAATTGGATTTTTAATTCGCCTCAAACCTCAAATCGGCGTCCTATTTTTTATTTTATTTTTCCCAGTAAATACTATATTTTTTTCAATATTTTGACAAAAATACTATGTGTGTAAAGAAAAAGGTGGCAACCCTAAGTACCATCCACACTGTTAATAATGGACAATTTTGAAACCTTATTATAACATGAGTTTTACTGTTTTTAGAAGTATCTTAAACTAATGCGTTATTCATAAACGCACTAGGTACAAGTTGCAATTAGCTATTAATCGTAATCTGTCATTTTAAAAGAAAGGGATAAAACATAAATAAACTAAAGGAAAAGGTGGATGAACTGTTTGAGAGTTGAAATGAAAAGAAAGCAGGTGAATGATGAAGTGACGAACGACAGAGAAATGAAGGAAATAAACATTAGACATGCTGTGTTGATCCCTAGTGATGGGAAAATGGCAAGCGAATGATAAATTAACTGATTGAGGTTTTTAAAGTTGTATGAATAAGGTGGTGTTTTTTAATTGTAATGGTACAACTAACTCTTTGATGTAATATCGTTAAAGAAATCACGGTCAAAAACACCACTTTATTATTTAGTTAACAAAATAATCCTTATAAGATTCTTAGAAGACAACTTACTTCAAAAGAAAATACGAAAAAAATATTTAAGAATCAAGATGTTAAAATTGTACACAAGATAATTAGTACAGTGTGAACTTCATTCAGGAATTGAGCTTGTTATTTTAATGTGAATTTTATGACTAATTATTTTTGCGGTGAAACAAAGAGTGCCAACAAATTAGCATTTATCTCCATGTACTCGTAATAAGCTCTACAATTCTCTTCTTTGTATACAGAGCTAATGAAGACTCATTGGGTTTGTTAATGTTTCAACTCTGCGTATTAGGGAGTTTTACCTGTCATCCGAGTTGGCACACGTCCTACGTGTTTCTGGAAATACCCGTTTATCCCACAGGTCTTTTTCCGATGAATAGTGATTCAGGGCTGTCACGACTTGGGAGATAATATTTTGTTACTTCCATTGAGTTATTATTACTATAGAGAAGCCATACCAAACAATGAAATTTCATTCGCAAGCGCAGTGAAATCATGGCGCTTACGCGTTTAGGTCGCGAGATTTACGCTCCGCTTCCATAGTTTGTTGTCGGCCGTCAACAACTCAATTTGTGTAATAAGGTCCTATTTTTATTTATTTTTACAACTGATGGATAGTTTTTCCCGCCTGTCTCATCATTTAATTTGGAGACAGCCACTGTAGAAGCACGAGTAATTCTTTCCAATTCACCACAAACTAAGACAAGTCTGACACCACTAGTTTGCGTTGACCCGTGCTTATAGCACAGAATAAGTAATAGTCTTATAGTCTGAAGTTCTTGAACAGAACGCCACGCACGCACGTTACAACAACACTTGACTGGGGCCCGTTTATCAAAAGCTTGTAGCTTTTAATACAAGTGGAAGTCCCTATTTGACAGCTTTTGTTAGAAAGGGACTTCCACTTGTATTACAAGCTACAAGCTTTTGATAAACGTGCCCCTGATCATTGGTCGACCATATTTCGTTGCAAATTGCATAAGATTTAGGACACACGTCTTATTTTGTTCGTGTTACTGTAATTCTTTTTATTGTTCATCCAAATCATTAGTAATCCTAACCAATAATATTCTTCCCCAGCTCGGCATCATCTATCGCGACATCAAACTGGAGAACATCCTTCTGGACGCCGAAGGTCACATAGTGTTGACTGACTTCGGCCTCTCCAAGGAGTTCTGCGGCGGCGAGAGCAGAGCCTACAGCTTCTGTGGAACCATAGAGTATATGGCGCCTGAGGTGGTCAGGAGCGGCAGTCAGGGGCATGATATCGTGAGTAACTTTATATATTAACTTAAGGCAGGTTATGACCGGTAAACTGGAGAATATTTTCCTGGACGAAGGCCATATAGTGTTGACTGACTTCGGCGTGTCCAAAGAATTCTGCGGCGGAGAGAGTAGAGCCTAGAGCTTCTGTGGAACCATAGAGTATATGGTGCCTGAGGTGGTCAGGAGCGGCAGTCAGGGGCATGATATCGTGAGTACCTTTATATATTAACTTAAGGGAGGTTATGACCGGTAAACTAAGGAAAATTCTCCTGGACGAAGCGAATCTTACCAACAATATAAAACCTAAATTTGAAAATTAAAAAGAATCATTACTTTACTATTTCAAACTAATTATTTTTTAAATGTTCCCTACTTTGATCGAATTGTCCTTTTCATACGTCCCTTATATTGTAAATTTCATCGAAATCGCTAGAGCCGTTTTTGAGAAAAAACTAAAAAAAAATTCAAATGTATCTGAAAAAATATTATAGATTATTTTCCGCTACTGTATAATGAACGATCGAATAAATATGCTACTTATATCAGCAAATTATCTTAGTTACGCAACTTGTATTACTTAAGAAAAGCTGAAACAGCGTATAATTAACACTAAATCCATTTACTTGTTTCGACTCTCAAACAGCGAGTTAAACGTGGAAGTAAAAATAATAGGAACATTGCGTAACCATTTAGTTACGGTAGTACAGTGTTCCGGTGGAACTGATTTACGGATACGGACTGTTTTCTGCGCAGAAATATCTATACTACTCAGGCATTCCATAATATCTTGACATAGACATACAGTCAAATAATTTAATTTCAGTACCATTTCGTACCTTGTTACAGTGACAATCAATATGAAAGTCGTTAGGGACCTCATCATCATCATCATCATCATGTCAGCCGATAGACGTCCACTGCTGGACATAGGCCTCCCCCAAGGCTCGCCACTCCGACCGATCCTGTGCCGCTCGCAACCACCGAATTCCCGCGACCTCATACTCATACAATATAGTCACTTTGTTGCGCCTGAGAACAGGTTCCAGCAGGCGTTCTTCATGACGTTATAGCTCTCCAAGGGGCCTCTACGTGTTGGATCTATATCCCCACGCTATAGGCCCGTGAAATCCAAGGAAATAACTTGAATAAAGAAATCTAGGTAGACTCAAGAAATCAAGATACAAATATGCCATATTATGTTGTTTTTAACATTCTTTAAAATGAATACTACGGTGTGATATTTTCGTCTTTGTAACGGTATCCGGAATGAATTGTGTGTTTTATTTTGACCTACTTTTGTTTTAGAATCTTGACGTGTTCAAATGTTATGTTATGTTTATATTTATATATCATGTCTGGTAAATAGAAATGTTTATAAAGTTTATGACAGAATTCGGTGTTTATACAAGTTACAGTTTTTTTTGTGCTAATAAATATTTCTTATTCTTATTCTTATTCTTACACATTTTTCAAAGTTACGTTTTACATAAAACGCGATTTTCTGACCTAAATCTCAATTAAGAATTGTTCAACTATTTCACACTACCGTTGTTGTTTACCAGGTTTGTTATTAAATATTTACTTAAAAATGAAGATTTAAACAGTTTTTAAGCAAAAAACTATTTATTGTTATAAATATTCAAAAAGAAATCAACAACCCACCTTAACCTTTGCCTGATAAATTTACAAATAAGTACATTTCTTCTAAATAACAGCAAGAATACGATTAATTTTTTTTACGATCACAAAAGTAAACAAGATTATAAACTTAAAGATTCACAAGATTCTAGAACACTCTTTATAGCTCGTAAATCAGTTAGGAACCATATTTCCCCTTTTAAATAACTTAACAATTTCGGCAGTTGAAAAGTAGGCAACTACGAAAATACAGATACAGTAGTTAAAGCCATTAGGGTCAGGTCGTGTTCAAATGCCTTTCGCCGGTGCTTTCATTTTTCTTACCGTGCTTGCCTCATAATACTCTCAGTTACTCAGTTCATATTCACTTATTATGCGTATTTTTAAATATATTTTAGCTATGTAGGTATGTGGGAAAGGAGACTGTAGCAGCAAAATTATTTAGTGTGGCAATATAATTTCCCATGTGCTTTAACTTTTCTTAAGGCTTTTCTTGTTCTTGGTCAGTGTTATACTCGTAATACGGTTGTTGAGTCGTGCTTTAGGTCTCATCATCATCATCATCATGTCAGCCGATAGACGTCCACTGCTGGACATAGGCCTCCCCCAAGGCTTTAGGTCTGGAGTATTTTAATTTAAAAATTCATATATATGTTGTATTGTCTTCGCACCATTGACCAATCATCAGTGCACAATTACAAATTTAATCGCGCCCATTTCCCTGCTGTTGATTTCCACTTGCTACGATTCTGACACACTTTTTCGCTTCATTCACTTTCATAGCATTCTTTATACACGCTCATCGGTTTAGTGTCTTGACTTGATAATTATGTATACTTACAGTTCTAATATCACTGTAATATGATCTATTATTGTTTGATACACATTTCTGTGCAATGTTCTTGCACCGATAATACAGCATGCTCGGTTCTTGTAACCATACCATCTAGTCTGCCCCTGTTTACAATGATTCGATTTTAGAACCCTGAACCAGCTAATGAGCACCTTTACCGACAGCAGCTATATGACTGATGGTAGACCTTAAAGTCTTGGCAATAGAGTCCATGAATGATCAATAAATGGTGTTGACTGTCACCTCTCACTCAATAACTCTGAAAGTATACTTCTGTTTAAAATTTTGCTTGAAGAATAGCTCGGATTTGACGATATTATACTAAAATTATACTGTTGTCGCATGCAGGGTACTATATACAATTGAAATTAAATTAGAAGTAGACATGTTTTCATGGTATTTTTTTTGTTGAGCCAATTTTAACCTAGTTTGGTTTTACTTGGAGTATGCCCTTAGTTCCGGTGTTATTTTTTTCATTGCATTTTCCTTTGTAAAAACGTGTAACAATGCAATATATACTACAATTTGGCGTTTAACTGTGTTGAAAACGGTTCTTGTATGCAAGAGTGTTGTATTAGCTTGCTGGGCTGTTGGAACGTCATCCCAGCTGTGCGGTGTGAATGAAACCAATCTTTTAATAGAAAGTTAACGTATGCAACAATACACTCTATTTTACACTTTGTGCAATTTGTTTTAAAACTGATTTCACCTTGTCTTATGTATACTACAGACAACGGCCAGGCCATATAAGACTTTACCACGATGTAATAAGGATGGTCTTAGTTTGTATTAATGGATCACTCAAGGTAGTAATTAGATCTAATCCCAAGAGATAGTGGAATCTTTTAGAATCTCAACGCTTTTAATTGTTAGTTTTGCTTTAAAGAATTCAATAATATTAAAGTCTAAGTGATGGTAACATAAATATTATATTCTGGTGGGCATAACCAATTACACACACTGGAAATTCATAAACTTTATTGCAATTATATAAGAGCCACCGATGATTTAGTGTTGCTTTTAGTACAGTCGCCATCAAATATATCGGAGCGGCCGAGGTGCTTGGCCGCTCCGATATATCTGATGGCGACTTTACTAACAGGATTTCAGCACAGCCACACTTTTCTTTACCCGTCACATCCCACTAGATATGGAGTCGGCAAAGAGAATCAAAATACAGTTGTGTTTTTGGTTGTAAAATTTGGGCCCCTGGGAGCTGAGGGGTTAACTGACCTTGTCTTTTAAATAAAGTTTACGAAACCATTGACATTATATTTGTAACATTATTAATTTGTATCGATATGCTCTTCTTCAACACTACTTCAAAATAGCTAAACAAACGAAATCTACACAAGCCGACAAATACGAAATGCTGTAGCTGACAGGGCGAAGTTTCACAAATATCAAGCCGATTTCTCCATGAGCTCGACACCTTGGATACAAGCCAGAAACTGACTCGAAATTTACAAAAATCCAAGACTAAATTGCCTATAAGCATAAAAATCTGCGCTCGCGTTCGCAGCTCATCACTACAACCACAGCACAGCAACCAGTACAAACTGATACACGATTAGGCAAAGTTGTTCGACTTTTTAGGTCAAGATATATCGGATAACTCGATACAGTGTTTGAGTTGAATGTGGTAACTGCATTGTGCATCCCTTTCATGCTTTTTAATATCGCATCTTGCGTCGCTTGCGATCGGACCGTGACCTACATACATGTCTCCGCGGTCGTTCGGCGCTAATTCTGTGCTATCTCCGAAATCCGAAAGTACTTAAAAATGTTTGCTTGTGGTATGCAGACTGAGATAAGTATCTGAGCGAACAAGGTGCTTAGAAATATCTGCATATTTCTCTAGTTGGTAACCTCTGCCCCTGACAACCGGAATTAACAACATTAAATCGGAATATACCACAGTATAATAATTTTAAAATGTACATTTATTTTCGAATTTTGGAGCAAAGTAGGCATTTAGGTACACATTCTACGGCATTGTTATTTGTTATTTAGTTTTCGAGTTGCAAGATCGGCGGACACAAAACATTTATCAGTTTTAGAGCCAAATGTCCGGCAATGCGGCAAAATAGTTCCCAGTCTAATTATACGCGAGTCGGGTAGTGACGGACAAGGCCTTCTAAATAAAATAAGCGGTATTTGTATACTGTGCACACGATTATTATTACACATTTTTATTTAGCTTCACCACAGAATAAATAATACTAGGTGCAGAAGGTTCAATCTCTAACAAAACGCGTCTATGACGACAGATATGACCTCTATGTGGCGCAAGCGCGAACAGGCGTCCGTTCTGTAGCGGTGCGCGGCAACCGCTATGGTTAGACACCACAATTGGTGTGGGCCGCGTGGGGCCGCATGTATTTGTAGCGACGCGACGAAATCACGGAGTGAGCCACGCCTGGCTTCACTGCGTATATTTCTTTGAATCTATACAGGAAGTTTTTTTAATAACCTGCAATATTTTATGATGTGAATATTATAGGTCATACGGAGCAACTTTTACTATGAGACCAGCCCCAAAATCGCGAATAAATTTGCTAAAAATCATTAGCAAATACCAGAGAACATCTCTAAAATTTAAAATGGACGAACAGGAAAAATTTGGACGTGCAAACTCAAGGTCGTTTCAAGCGGCCGATTGTGGTTGTGGCACTAAAACACGCTCATGTAAATATCTAGGTCGACCACTAAACAATACACGGAGATCAAGGCAGGCTACTGACCTATACTAATATTCTAATTTACACAGAATACGTTAGTATTGTCACAGTCACAATCAGCATCGAAAGCAGCGAATCAGACTACGTGTCAAAAGCATCTACCATTCTGTAACAGCTTAACAAAAAGAGATGTCTCGTTTTCAACAAAAAGGTACAGTCAAAGGCATAAATATATCGACGGTGGAAATTTTAAATGTCGTAAGGGACATACGGCCATATGTTCCTTACGAGTCTTACGACATTTGAAATTTCCACCGTCGATATATATAGGTACAGTCAAGGGCATAAATATATATACATTCCCAAAGTTTCAAAAATATGTGTACGCTCTTACACCTTAGACAATAAAGTCGTGTTCACATATTTTTGCCTTCGACTGTTACATTCTCAAAGTTTAAAAAATATGTGTACGCTCGTACACCTTAGAGTCTAAGGTGAAATCAACCTTATCGACAACCCACAATGTGGTGCAGTCGAAGGCAAAAAAATATCGATCCAGACAAATGGCTCAAAAATATGTAAACACGACTTTATTGTCTAAGGCTTAGACAATTTCAAATTTAGATTTCAAATCGAAGCTATATGGAAATAGCGCCTTATTGATAACCGACAATAAGTACCCTTTTGGTTGAGAATGGCACATATACTAGTACTTAAAAAAAATGTTTTCGTGTAACAATCTGTTAATTAAGGAAGAGTGGTGTTGCCCAACACAGGCAAATTTTGCTTACCGGGCAGCACTATCCCCTACTTATAGACACCTGTATATTTTACGAAAATAAATAATTTTAATATTTTACGAAAATAAATAATTTAATTTTTTTTTTTTTTTAATACAGTATAAAACCTCCCTGGCAACGGTAATGCACTTATTTTTTAGCCATCCTGTATATCGTCTATTCTGTGTCCAAAACGGCTTACAAGGTTAAGATCATCAATCGGCTTACTAATTAACTAGCATCACATTAGCACCGCCATTTAAAGACGGTTTTTTGCATACCAAGCCCATTCCGATGCCCAATATCATATAAACAATCTTACGTCCGCTGACCCTATGTGTCACAATCTCCCCTACCACTCGAAATACAACTTTCAATCAATATAATAAGGTACTATTTCTAATAACCTCAATGTTTATCGAACCGACTTTGTTGTAAACCCGAATTGTGATGATTATGTGATTTTAGACTTTATTCCGATAAAGCTAGATTGGATTTTGATTGATGTAATAATAAAATAGTTCTTTGTTGAGTAGTAGTGCATTGAACTATCATTGTTTACAAATGTCCATAGGTATTAAGGCAACCGGTGACAAGTTGACAACGTTTAAAGCTTCTCAGAATTAAAATCGATTGGCCTGGCTGTAGGTACTTCTAGAATATACTACACATATTATTTATTTATCGTATGGCATTACAGTTACTGGAATTAAATGAAATATTAATCTAGATTGAGGTTTCCACTCTTCAGATACTCACATACATACTATATGAGCTTTAAAACCAAAGCACGATCAACAAAACAGGCGTCAAATAAAAAAAAATAAGAATATGAGAAGAAGGAGATCGCACTTAAACTATCGTGAGACATATTTCAAAATACGAGCGACGAGGCGGGCGGCGCGGGCAGTGCACGACGAACAACCGCCGCGGACACTCGTGCCTGAGGATGGATTCCCAAAGAATCCGAAACATGTCGCCAAAAGCGACTAAAAATAATAGTGAGTAAAAACCGTACTGATAAATATTTTAAGAAGGAGATCAAACAAAAACTACACCTTTTTACATAAAAATAGTACAGTACATTAAAATTTTACGTAATTATACATGTTAACGTTGAAATTTATACATATATTTTTTTTTATAAAATCGTCCATTTTTGATTGACAAAGGCTGTAACGTTCGGATAACTGAGGGTTCAGATAATCGAGGTTCGGACGATTGAGGTTCTACTGTATATATATATTTTTTTTTATTTATATATTTTTTAAAGACAACAAACAAACAGTTAATCCTAGCCTACGTTAGTACTTAATAATAAACATTAGACTACCTATCAAGAAGGACCGGATTTCCGCCTAGGCCCTCAAGCCCCAAGCCCAGGCAACCCAGCAATGGTTTTGAGATGGAGAAGGGGGCTTCCCTAAGTACCATACTAAGTGCCTAGAGGCCCTAAGTCTCTAAATACGGGCCTGTAATCAAGGTCGTTAAACAGGCTATAATTATGTCTGCCTGCAACACTAGTTGTGAAACACGGATATTAAAAGATATTACCCACAATATATAAACCACAGCAGAAACCCCACTGACCCAGCGTAAATCAACCGAGTTTATCTCCGTGTCACCTTGCGCGTACGCATTAAAATAGAGCGGGACGCTAAATATAGCTCCACTCTCCGAGAGACAGGGATAGCACGTGCATATGCACGTTTGCGTAGGCCCGCCGGAAAATAGAAAGACTAATTCTAATTGTTTTAGCGTAAAAGAATGTGGACATTGTGGACTGTTACGTTCGGAGATGTCAGTTTTAGCTTGTTTCAATGAAAATTCAGGGGCTCGGTTCTACATGTCGTTCTACGTGTCGGATGAACTTTTTACCGAAGGCGATGTCACCAGTCACAAATTATTAGATAACAGTCGTGAACCGTCGCTACATCCGAATTCGGCGTTACACCCGAATATCCACATGTAGGGTTGCCATATGAAAGAATTAAATGTCCTGATAAAAATCCTGACATCACCCTAAAAATCCGGACATTTCTTGTAACAGAGATTTGGCGTAGCTTGAACGACGCCCCGGCGGCACGCTGCGCTCTGCGGTGTACTGTATCGTGAGGTCTTTCCTAAAAATCCGGACACTTGCCAAGTCCGGCCGCAATCCGGACAGAGGTTCAAAAATCCTGACATATCCGGAAAAATCCGGACGTATGGCAACCCTATCCACATGAATCTTGTAGTAAAGTATGCTTTAAATTCATAGGACTACATCTAAGGTCGTAATAAATGAAATCCACTGTATTTTTATGACCTAACCAACAAGCCTTGCTCTAAACTTACAAAATGTACAAATACACACAAAATTGTACACGTAGCAATACTCGCAATGCAAAGCGTGATTTCGGCTTAAAAATTAGTAGCCGCAGCCGAGTCGCCGTGACCCAGATGTCCGCCATGTTGGCGCGGGCGCACTCAAACGTTGCCGTTGTCAAAAACTTCACAAGCTTTTATCGCCGACTGTACTTTTCTTTCACTCAGCTTATCCACTATTATACCTCTCGCGTTCGATGATGGCCCCTATGACAGTTCCTTCAAGTCTCTTTTGGTTGGGCTTAATTTAAAAAAAAAATTGAAGGTATATGTTTTTAATTTAAACTCTGTACCTAAATCAACTGATGCAGAAAAAAATCCAATCAAAGAAAGTATAGTCAATTTGTGTAAAATATGTCCAATAATATTTCTTTATTTTATTTATTATTTATTTATAAACAACTTCGCATTGCACAATATTATTTAAACACACACTTACGAGTACCTACTCATACCAACAAGTCCAACAACATATAATAATAACGGAAAATATCCCGAAAACTCTCAGTTCTGATATGAGGAAGGTTATTGTTAAGGGGTCAAAAGGCAATTTGACAACAATGGCGTGGCGTGTAGGTATTTGTGTGATATTGTGATCATGATTCATTTGTTATTCTTTATTACCGAAGCACTGTTGTTTACAATAAGCATGCCGGGAAAGAACTCTCACTCTCTCGTCAGTCATTTGCATGCTATTAATATATTGTCATGATATGTCAGTTGCAGATGAAGCATATGTTATGATGCGTTTTTATTAGGCGCCCCAGCGACTCAGTTAAGATGCTACTAATAAAGCGCTTAGATGAGAGAGACTGTTCACAATTGGATCAGTAAAAGTAACAGTTTAAAACACATAAGTTGTGCGATATCTAAAACTCAATGTACGGAACCGGACGAATATAAATAAATAAGTGCTGTTTAAAAGAAGCACTTAACACACACTGACTCACACTTAGCTACACAGCTCTCATGATCCTGAAGTTATATTGAGTCAGTGTAGGAAGCCTGGATGCTACAGCGAACATCGAAATTCGAAAACTGCCTTTCTAAATCCCACGTTTTCGAATATTGCGAGAGCGGTAGGGATTCAGGGATGGTTCAAATATCTATTCAAAAAAACCGGCGTAGGCACCGGCGTTTGTGGTATATATGCAGTGGTAATATTCCGGATTAATTGCGGAAACCGAAGTTTATAATTAAACTATTATGCAATTTTTATTTTAAAGAATCACCGATTTATAAAGCAGTCCCCAAGTTCCTTAACAAATAAGATTAATAAACGGTTCGCATTGAAATCGCAGCGCAGAAAGCGAGGCTAACCGGGGTAAGCGTGTCCGTTTTGCGACATTACGACCGAACGGGTTGTCCCGTTACGCTGACGAAACGAGAGGTTAACTAACGTAACAGATAGCCCTGTTTCTTTGATTATCGCATTAGCATCCAGATCTATCACACAGTTAGAACATTAAAGCAAAAATAGATAAAATTACTGATTAACTTAGCTACACCTCATTGTCTTCCGCCGCTGTGCAGACCTTTAGGGCAATCTTAGAAATAATTAATGTTCAAAGAAAGAACTGCCTACTGTCATCAACATCGTCAAAAACCTAGAAATATTTGCAGAATATAATGTCGTTCTCATGCAATTATCAGTAATTTTTATTCTCTACAATGTCGAATAGAATTGTGACATATTTCATCAGCTCTTAAGGCAGAATTATGTAAATCAAATCAGCATTGATGGTTGTCAATCAGTCTTAGAAAACCTGCGATTTCCTATAGGGGCCGTGCGCGTTGGAGGATCTGCCATCTTGTGGCCTGAATCGGATACATAAACATGTATGTACATTCACGCCAAAGCAAGTGGGCTATATCGAAACGGAAGCATAAACTTCACAGCGCCTCGCGCCAAAAATCTGACGACTCCTGTGCTGCCCCCTTCAGTTCATGAACGCTCCCTATAGGTTTATATCGGAATGTTCGATGCTAAGGAGTACCTTTTCTCTATTTCCGAAGTGTGTAGCGGTCAAGTCAAGGTCAAGTTATTTTGGTGCATTAATGATTAAACGAATAATTAGTTCCATCGTGACATTAACTCCTCCTAGTGAAAGTCACCATTCACATTTATGCAAAACTGTATATTGCGGCGTATTGCGAAACTGCCGAATGTTTCAACGTTATCAAGAAGGTTCCCAGCAAGTGAAAGCGTACGCACTCAGTTCCGCAAGCCTTTCGCGCTGCTCAATGAATTTATATTGTTATATTGTTAGCTGTGCTCCAATTATTTATTTAAATTGTTGGTCTACTAGGACACTCCCTTACTTTACCCATACTACCAAGCTCTAGCACGTTTTGAAAAACAAAACGGAGTTCTCCACATCAGGTTACAAGACGTCAGGAATTTTATCCGTTTGTCAGGAATGCGACTGGAATACGAAAATGTCAGGTTTTTTTTATTATGTACCTAAAAAGGTACATTATTCAAATTTACTTACATTAATCCAAAACAAAATGGTTAAAATTGACCATTTATCAATAAGCATACTTACATAGATATCGCTAAAGGCTAGCCACCCCTCGTCGCCGATATATGAGCCTCAGGGAAAATATTCGCAAACTAAGCTTTTTTTTAGAAAATACTTTTCCAGTTTATAGGAAAGATTAAATAAATGTAGCTTCCTCTGTGGCACCTCAGATGGTGACTGGTGAACTAGAAAAAAATTCTGTTACAAACGCTGCAACAGCTTAATACATTTTCGGCTTGTTTGCCAATCCGCTTGGAGAGAAAAAAAAGTTAGTCTCCTTGGCTCTTAAATGTTAGTCCACCACGGACCCCACGGACCACGGTATAGCTCCCGAGAAAATTATTTCTGCAATATTGCAAAGTCTGCACAAGGTCTGATCGGACAGAAATAATATATTCAACGAATGTTTTTATCACCTTTTCTTAAAGCTTTTGATAAGGATAAACAAGATAAATAATTGTAATTAAAAGCGCGGCCAAAAACGGAAAATAGGACTTCCTCATGATTCATGATAATACGACTTGTCATGTAGCGATCATTATGCCAATATGGACATGCGATATGGCTTTAGAATGCAGTCTGTCTTAGACACATGCATATGGATTTAAACGCTCAATCAGCCGAGTTGTTACATGTTCAGTGCACTTGCTCTTAAACACAACAACATGTTATGTAAAACAATAACTGAAGCCTTTTGGTGTGAACGCCGGAGTTACGTCTGCAGTAGAACTACTTACTGAACAACTGACGTATTTAATAAGCATTCCAATGCAATTGTGACGTTTATCTTCTAAAGGCCTATGTGTAATATGCAAATCAACCTGTTATATCAAAACATCAGAGCTATAATACCTATCACATTCAACCGTATCGCTGTATGCGAACTAGTGTTACGGCGAGTCCCACAACCGTAACTACTGTGAATAATCACGATTCAACTCTGCTGGTTTGCATATGGCGATTCGGGAGAAACAAGCCAATGAATGCACTGCGCTAGATACTTGTTTATCTAACTTAATGACGCGTACAACACCTTATTCAATAACTAACCCACGTTTCTACGATTCGATATAGTTTCAAAATACATAGGACCATTATTGGACTTTGCAATCGCAGAACGCCATTCTAGATGTGAAAGCTGGCAAAATAATTGCGTTTATCAGAGCGGAACTACTGTTTGTCGAAAAATAAAATCGCCATTGATACATTCAAATACAGGAGGTTATTAATGAGAGGATAATCGTTACAGGCTAATTTTAATTATTTATTTTCGCACTACCCGTGCGGCGAAGACGCGCCCGGAATGGGGTCGACTTGTTCCAATTTTAAATTTCGATTGTCAGAGAGGTTTGATACCGTCACTTTCACTGTAAGCCACAGTTTTTTTTTTCGTCATTATCTAGAGGTCTTTTGTAGTCTGTTCCGCCTTTTAGATCCGGCTCGTCAACGATGCTTTATTGTGCATCTTCTTTTATGTAATTAACTGGACATTATTCTGCAGATATTGCCCTTCCTTATACCCATTTCATATTTTATTTAGTTTATTAACAATTTCAACACCGCTATATTTACTAGCTTTAGATTTAACATGGACAAACATTTTAACAAAAACTTATTTTTATTTTTCCATTTATGTATCCGCTATCCACGTTATCACTGTAAACAGTAACCCAGATGACACATCGCGGTCCTGTTATGAACCCAGTATCATCGGTCCAATTATAAATAGAGATAAGTTCCGCTACTCCATTTGACTCTGTCTCTCTTCCACCCGACCGTATCTGCACTTGAATGATAAAGATAAAGTTACTAGCTAACCTGTTTCTGTGCACTCGCGTGCCACGGCTCGGGTTTCCCCGTATAGCGCCTCCACTTTCCTCGACATGCGAATATTGGATGTTTCAAATAACCACTTTAACTTCTTCTAGTTAAAGTGTAATTTCCAATAATTTCTTGAAGGGTCTGTAATTATACTCTCAGAGGCCTGACATTGCAATTTTCTTTACCCTTTTCGAGAGGTCGATTAAATGCCCCGATTCGTCTTTAAACCATTTACTTTAACCGGATCACAACATCCTATACTTAAACGTGTGCAACTTCACACTACTCACTGTATTCCTTCTTGGGACCTAGTATAAGACCCTAAGGAATGCGGCCTCTTTAAGTTTGCTGGATTTTCTAACGTTGTTTACCTATTACCTCTCTCAGTAACTTAAACAACTTTACTAGTAGGGACTGACAGTTAACTGACTATTGCATTGCACTAAACGGTTTGATGACAATCAATTTGTGTGTCGTATAATATATTGTAATCGCATATGAATAAAAGGTTATTTTTTTGCAATCGTCCGCTTCGGCGACCTCAATTCTCTAAGTTTCTACACGGTCGCCTGTAATCGGTTTGTCGTTACTGTTATTAATGTTTACTTTAACAAATTCTCGGCACGGAATACCAGTAGTGAAATATTTTCGAAAGCGATTCGCTTGATTTATACTCTTTGTTCTTCACAGAACGTGGCATTATCTTAATTAATGTCCATTTCTCTAATTCGATGCCCGGAGGTTTATTATAGAGTTGAACTTACCCACGGTCTAATTTCCGACTTTTTAATTCCCCAGGCACACCTTCATTAACTTATCTTTATCAATGCTCTAGTTTCTGTATCGTAGGTGTGGTAACTTCCCAGTGGATCACTATCTACCTATAGTTCTATAGAGAAACATCTTCAGAGTTAAAAGCTATTTATGTCGTTATATCGTTTATGATTTCCGCCTGCATCTTATTGTAATTCAATGCCTTGTGTTTGTGTCATTTCAGTTGTTATTACCTGCATAGACAATAGTAACATCATTAACATTTACCTGCTAATTATTAACATCTTCAGCCATTTCTATACTAGTTAAGGTCAGGTATTTTTCCAAGATTGCCCTCATTTGAATAGTATCGAGAATTTTAAATGGAACGCACCGGCTCGTAGGCATAATATAGCGGTCCGACCAACGTAACAAGAGTTTCACCGCTCGGTAACGGATGACACAAGCGGTTACGGTACCGGAGACGTGGTGGGGAGCATTCGACTTTCAAACTCTTGCGCCGAGAGCCATTGCTCGTGCGCTCGGACGCCGCTCGGCTATCCTCGGCCGTCTTCGGCCCCGCCCGCTAAAAGACACGAATAACCGGCGATTTGATCTTTATTCCTTTTTTGGAACGATCTCTTTTCCCTTAATGCTTGAGCACAAATTCTGGGTTTTACTGCCTCGCGGACCCTCCGTTCCGATCTAAAGGTTATCAACATCGTCTTTAAGTTGAATTTGTATTGTTTACACTCGTCGTACCGTTAGCAGTGAAAGTGCTCTAGCAAAAGTGAAACGGATGATTTAGAATGGCGCAATTGACTCGAGATTGGCGTAAAAAATCGCGACCGAGGAAACGCTAGAAGTTACTGGTTAATCTAGCCTTTGCACTTGACTTGTTTTATTTTAGATCTCTTAAAGAAAGTTATAGAATCGTTTTGCACGTTTTGGTTGGCTTGTTTCCTTGTGCCGCCATGATTGCCGCATGCTAATTCACGATGACTTGCAGACCTTGATTACAGAGCTGTCAATTTATCGTCGACCGCCGCTCGGGAAAACTGCTAGTTAGGCGGCACGCCATGGCAAAAACTGATTTCACTTATCGATTTTTTGTTAAGCACCTTTACGGTATTAATATATTCAGACGACGCCATATTATTGAGACTAAAAATAGTTGGTAGCAATACGCATTCCCTATTCGTATAGATACTAATATATTTTCAGCAACCTTGACATTGGAAAACAGTAACCACTCAGGCATGTAGGACGCTGTGGGATGCTGTAAGCTGGAGGCTAGATGGGCCCCAGTTTCCATTAACCTTTTGTTTCCACACCGACTGACCCTTGGCAATTCAGTCAGGGAATTAATGAAAATGAATGCTCGTAGGTGGATATAATTTAGATATTGATGATGGCTTTTGAAATCATCGGCTTTGTGACATGATACTTAGTGATTTCAGCGGTTTAATTAAATCAGGTAAATTTTCTTAACATGACATGTAACAAAATCATGACTATTGATCAAAGCACGTGGGCTCTTTTATCGTGTTTGTGTTTACATCAGCTTACTTATATTTGTAAACATTTCGGCGAATTTGTACTTCGTTGTTCCTTTTGTTGAAGAGAAGCTTAATTTTATACGTTTTTGAGTATTTTTTCCTTATAAGCAAGCGGCATTTCCTGAAATTAAAATTATACGAAGAAAAAAAAGATACATTTTTATATACGTGGTTATATTTACAATATCAAACAGGAAAAAAGTTGTGCGAAAACAACATATAGTGGTATGTTTGAATTTATAATATGGATGTTGAATACCTACTTATATACAATCGCTGAAAAGTCAACATACAAATATAATTATGGTAAAAAAAACCTGCTTTCGTGAATGACTTCGGTTGTTTTTTAGAAGGTTCACATACTATCCAACTTCATAAAATTCGGTATCAGTTAAGCGGTCTTCACATTCAATGCGGATCTGCTCGCCGCTCCGGTGTGCGAGCGGGACATCGCTGTATACGTGCATGGCGCTCTCATTCACACACCGGACCGGCGTGCGGACCCGATTTAGTGAGATCAAGGGGTGTTAAAATTTGGTGCCGTGACCAGGATGACAGATGGATTTATAGGTATACTAGCTTTTGCCCGCGACTTCGTCTGCGTGGAATCAGTAACACAGTAACAGCAGATAGAGTAAGTTTAGCGCCTGGATAAAGTGTAATAGCAATCATCCAATTTGAGCATAATCTTTATTGCTTTGACATCAATTATCAGGCAATTCATTAAATCACTCAATTTCACCCCCCTTTTTACTCTCTTTAGGGATGATTTCCGACATAAAAACTATCCTATGTCCTTCACCGGGACTGAAACTATCTCTATGCCAAATTTCAACTAATCGGTTCAGCGGTTTAAGCGTGAAGAAGTAACACACAGACAGACAGACAGACTTTCGCATTTATAATATTAGTATGGATTAGACCTGTGTTACACATACACTTTCTATTAAAAAGGGCAGGGCCTTCGCAAAACCGAACCCGGATCCCCATCCATCCGGCAAGCTAACTCGGTTATCTTGTCCATTCGCTGTAATCTTCGTAATCGTTTCCTCGTGGCTTTTCTAGGTAACACCGGTTGGTCGCAAACATCAACAACATTATAATTAAGCGAAACGTTTATCTATGCATGCATACTTGCTTATATAGCCTCGTAAAGTACTCTACTACGCGTTGAACAAGTATTTCGTATACTTCGTCCAATATTCATTGAAAACTGTTTTCATTGTTTCTATTTCGTGAGGTCCTACTTACTTATTTACTTACTGCTGTGGCGCAACTGTAGTGTGTGCTATGCCTTGCCCTCACATACACATAAAACATTAAAAAACCAACCACATAATGCAACACCATGAAAACTTCAACATATGTGGTACTTTCTATAAAAAAGGGACCTTATTGTCGATGGCGCTTACGCCATTATTAACGATGCTCCGATATAAATACAACGCCGCGCGAAGCTGTGCGGCGTAAGCGCCATCGACAATAAGGTCTCTTTTCATAGAAAATGCCCCATATAAGAATTTCAACAGCTCTTACACCCGAAGTGGATCTTGATTCTTGGCCTCCGACATCAAAGACCGCCATGCTATTCTGTCCAAAGCCGTTTCTGTCCAGTCGGCGGCGACGGCCAGCGGTACCTAGGGCGTCCGACGGTATTCGGCCATTTGGCCTGGAAAAGTTAGTTACGAAAACAACTCAAATAAAAGCAAGATCCGTGAGGTCCTACTAGTAGTACTAACTATCTAATTTTAACCTTTTTCATGTAGTGTTTTTTTGATGAATAAACGAGAGAGAGAGAGAGAGTGAGAGAAATTGCGTAGTTCCAAAGCGTAAGAAAGACAGTATAACATAAGTCGTCATGGCATGCGATTAAGTAGGTTAGTTCAGTTAGTTGATAAATTTTCTGCAATATCACTTGTTTTGTATAAACGTTTATAAAAACACGAAACACCTCTGCCATTTTAGCACGTTTCACAAAATGTTAAAGGTTCCTATTTTACAAGCTTTTATTTATCTTGCAATGTATGTATGTTCGGCTCAAGTCTTACAAGCTAAATAAAATTAAACCCACTTCCCATTACTCAATTGAGCTGAAACTTCACATACATATGTAAGTGACAATGCAATATAATGGTACCATCGAGCTGATGTGATGATGGACACAGGAGGTGGCCATAGGAACTCTGTGATAAAACAACGCAACCTAATTGGGTTTGTTAGAATTGTCTCGATGAGTATTAGTTTGCTTGTTGATAGAGAACTATAGTTAGCGATAAAAGCTTGTATTTTTTTTTGACAAAAAACTTATTGATGTACATTAAAAGCAATGAAGAATCTTGCGCCCCTAACACTACGGCTTTGCGACCGTTCGCGCACGACATAGGCTACGCAAGAGACCGGTATCTCGCGCGCGACATATTGTCGCATGCTAAGGTGCACGTAGTCACAATCCTTAAAAACTTGCCAATGCAACTATGCCAACCAAGGCCTAAGAAAGGCAGGAGTGTACGGCGTACGGGTATACCAACTACATTAAAAGCAATGAAGAATCTTGCGCCCCCATCACAACGGCTTCGCGACAGTATCGCGACATAGACTACCAGCGATAGAGACCGGTCGCGTGCTAAGGTGCACGTGCACGTAGTGACGACCCTTAAAAACTTGCCAATGCAACTACTAAGGCAGAGGAGTATACGGCGCGCGGGTATGTAGGTTACTCGGCCGCGGGGCCCGAGATAGGTTTCGGTTTCGACGTTCCGTTATGCGGGAAACGGATTCGTTTGCACGTTAATTGTTTATTCACTTGACATTCCTGAGGTGTCCGAAATGTAAGCTGCATTTATGTTTATGCTGTACAGGGTATTGATAGATAGATAGATGATATCCACTATGAAGAGCCGTAAAACTCGATACCGGATTTGGAGGCAATTTGGTATTGTTACAGTTGAGAAAGAAACCAGAAACCAATTTATAAGTTAAACGTCCGGCCACTGTTATACATGACCTATGTTAATATTGACCAGATAGTGCCTTAGTAATGAATAATAAATTAAAAAAAACGTTAGAAAACGTATGAAATTTTACACTTTTGTTACGTTTTTTTTTTATTAAAGCATGTCTTCTGACGAACTTTGTAAACACCTAGTTTCACCGACTGGGACATCTGTTTATCGATTTTCAAACTGGGTAGACCGTAGAAGATAATATTATCGGTCGATTATATTTGAGCAAAATAGCAGGCACACTAGGTACCGTTACGCGGGATAAAAACCAGACTAACTAGATCAAGTCAGTTAAGGGTGGTATACCACTTGTCCAAGATCTTTGTCCAATGTGCATTGCGTCTCACATATTTTTTAAGCAATATTTGAGACGCAAATACACATTGGACCACCCTTAGAGCAATTTGCCCCGTTGTATCCTTCCCTTAGGATTGTAGCTCATGTCGAAAAATCGTAATAGTAGTTTATGTGACTGTTACATAATGAAACTCGTGTGATCCTTTTATGAAACTCATTGCATTCGTTTCATAAACCCACACTCGTATTTTAATGCCTAATTATGTACAGTTACATACACTGCTTTATCTATATAAATATCTTAAGCTTCAACAAAACAAAGTAATTTAAAGTAATTTTATACTTACAAACTAATTAAACGTCAAATGGCGGTAATACAAACTTTTTCGCGCATGTCACGCATCCGTTTTTTTTTTTAATTCAGAGACAAACTAGAGTCGGGGCCCGACTGCCATATCGTTCGACATCAATTAACTTGCGAAATTTTACATAATTGTTTGCCACTGACACTTCATTTCGAATAAAACGTCATAGCGACTGATGTTAGAATAGAGGCCAAATCACATTTCTTTGTTTCTCAGTTGTCCTAATTTTGAATGTAATTAAGGTATTGGTTATCGATAACGTAAAGTTAAAATTACGATGCACCCACAGATACAGGTTTGTTAATATAGGCCGTTAACTTATCGTTTCTGAATATATTTTAGGGAGGTTATGATATTGATGTAGATAAACATATATTATAGAGAGCCTTCCTCATTAGGCTGTAATACCTGAGCATGCACTGTGTGTAACCAATGTACCTTATTGGCTCCATAATATCAGTCTATTCATTGACTAATCGACCATATTGCTATCTTATTGCAATGAAAAACGAATAAAAGCATACCTTTTACGTCTACTTATATTATTGTGTCACCTTCATTGTAACGTATCTACATAAACAAACATTTTCTCACATGTAAACAGACAGAAATAGACGTATCTAACCTTACCTAGGGTCATCAGCTAACATATACCTATATATTCTTTAGTAAACATTATAACACTTCCTTGTATGAATTGCGACAATGTCAATCTCATGTATTAAATATACGAATTTTCTGAAAATTGCAGAAGCGGAATTCGTTTTTTTTTTTAAATGTATTACTGTTTTTTATTTGCTCGCAGCGCATTTTTCTTGCACCAATATACAAATACGAGCGAGATAAGGGCTCTTTCCCACTGAGTATCCCGTTTTTTGCGGGTACGATTTTCGGCAGGATCCCTATATCATAGGTGCAGTATCCCGCAAACAGAATGCTCGTGTGAATGTAACTATATTAGCACGTATACTACTAAAACGGAATCCTGCACCTGAAGAAAACCGTACCCTCTAAAAACGGGATGTTCAGTGGGAAAGAGCCCATACAAGTCAGTGGCCCACACACGGGCGAATTATAATAAAATGAGGTAGAGGAGTTCCTTCTTTTGTAACAAAATCTGTAAGAAAACCTCTGATCTATTAATAGCGTTTATTTGACGGAAAAACCCTGCGTTTGTTAGGGACATTCAGAGAGGCACGTAGATCCTCCCAAAACTTGTCACTTAACTGTTCCTATTAGACTTACTTCGTTTCTTGTCAGTTTTTTCCCTGAAAAAATATTTAAGAATCCCGAGGGGATCTAAGCTATTTCTGTTCTTCAGAGATAGACTTAATTTAAAACATAATCTCATAAGTTTAAATTGGAAAAAGTTGGAGGTAAAAATCCTAAGGCTTAGGGTTGTCAACCCGTGTTGACGTCAATCTGAATGCTAATTCGATTAATTATTTTATACCTTTCTCCTATTTTGTTTTTCAAGGCTTTGGGTCATATGACAACTATTGTATTCCTCTTTAGAACTCCTTATGTTAGGATGGTACTCACTCGTATTTCTATGATAGTAAAATTTATGGCATCCATTAATCGCGTTATAATTAATACGTACTAGGTTTTGCCCGCAATTTCATCCTTGCTTGAAGTCATCGAATTTAAAGTTGAATTTGTGAAAACTTTTAACCCCATCTTCATTTTTTCCATTCACATTTTCATTTTCATCTTCACCCCCTTAGAATTTTATAAAATATTACACTAGAAGGATACTGAACCGCAACGGATATGTTTTATATTATATAGATTGAAGATTAATTTCTGTAAGCAGTGTTTGATAGGTTTCACACGCCGTTTGGATGATATAGTGGTATTGACTGAGTTTTGACACTTTGCCAACGGACTGACAATATATCAACCGGTTGACAACCCTAATTATTTTAATTCGCACATTTATGCTTCTATTCGATAAATGTTCGATTTAATGTACATTTTGTATTCAATGATCTTGATGGTGTTCGTTCGAAAGCTCAACAGCCTTTAATTGATCAGTTATATACGGTAGTTTAAGTATGGATTGTATGTACTCCAACTCTAAAGTATTAATATGTATCTGTGAGTCCTCTGAATACAATATCAAAAGTAGCATATAACCAGAAACTGACCCTAAAGTCTGAATTCACAAAGCCTCAAAGAACTTAGCAGGTTTTATGATCTCAATGTTACACGAAGAGAAATATCGCAGTCGGTGTGTTAAACGCCTTAGCAACCCGAAAACCAACTTAACCAACCCATTTAAAACCTTACTTAGTTATCTATAGAGTAGATATTGGATTGATCATATTTAAAATTCGCGCTCTCAAAAAACAATAGAAGATCACAACACCAAAAACTGTCACTAAGGCTCTGATAAAACAATTCACAAATACCTTAGCAACCCAAAAACCAACCTATTGCCAACCTTAACCGGTTATCTATAGAGTAGATATTGGCGTATGCCGTATAAAAGTGTGCCAACTCGCGAGGTCGAATAAGCGGGTCAGTAGGACGCCGCAAGTGGGTGAGTGACGGCCCAGCATTGAACTTGGTGCTGTTATGTCACTTCTGCCTGTGACGGTGTCCAGTGGTACGTCATGAAGGCACTAGGATGATGACGAAATGATTTAAAGCCTTTTTGAACTGGCGTTTAGGCCGGAAATCGCGGTTTTTCCATTTGAACGAGCTGAGCTATGGTAAAATGTAGGTTGTATTAGACAAACCGGTGATAAATGGGTTTCTTTAGATATATGAGGTCAATTGGGTCATGCCAAATGCGCTGCCTCTAGAATTACAAATAGGTGGTTAATGCGAGTAGCGGTCAGGCGAGTGGTTTTGACAGTACTCGCCGGCAGTGTGACCTGTGAGCAAGCGATTAGCGATTAATATATGGATTTATTCAATTTGTAAGGAATATATCTTCACGTACCATCGTCCACACTGTTCTGTGATTCAAATTCAATTCAAATTAAAATTCTTCGCTAAGCAAAAGAATGCCTGTGTTGGGAGGTACCGCTCTTCCCTAGGTTTATGAGGTGTATATACTGATTATTCTTGAACCTTATTACTTAAGATATAAAGTCCACCGACGGTCATATAACTTGTGTTGCTGTTTGTACGTTTCAAAGCGAGAAAATACTTAGTCAATAGCTCTCTTCCGCCTTTTGTCGGACAACTGCCTTTAATAGCGTGACAACTGCGACATTACATTACTTTTCATCAATACGTGAGATACGATTGCCCAGTCACTCTTCGATTATCGATCGATTAATTAGGTATCCTATACGTGTGAAAATCGAATAATGTAATCGCAATCGCTACATGCAATTACGAAACAGTCGGATCGATAAATTATTTCCATCGATGTCTGTCTGTCACGTTAGACATACGCTATTGTTTAGATTAATGGTTTTTTTTTTAATAGATTGTTTTTGTTTGGCTTATTGCATTTAGCTAATGAAAAATGAAAGGACATTGGAATAGATAATGTTTTTATGTTTATTAATTGTATGTTGTATCAGTTGTATTGTATGTAATGTTAGTCTTCTGTGACATTAGGTACCTAATTACTACGTTGTTACTATGCGTTCATTGCTAACTTTCATTAATTTACTTTTTCCATAGTGAAATATAATTAATTCGATATCCCTATGTAAATAACCACCTAACTAATATTGTCTCTTGTTTGCTTTCAGGTAAGTAGCCGAACTTCAAACCCAGTGTGTATGTTATGTATTTTAATATCTTCACTGCTTCCAGTCCAATATCCAATACATTCTTTCATATTTGGATCAAAAACGTTCTGAAAAACTAGCGTGTTTCGTGTGGGTAATGGGTAATATAATAAGATTAATAAGTTAACGATTTCAGCACATTTTATTAAAGCTTTCATCACTGATTTTAAGATTTGGAAATATCTACAAAGCTTGCCAGGAATGAACGCCATTTTGTACTAAAAAATCTACTAATTCCATAATTTTATTCAAATATCCGAACAAGCATATGTAGAATACACGTTTATTGCTACCCACTATCGTTAACATCCCTTCTCGGAACGTCTAGACGACCTTTACCTTCAGACTTAGGTGTAACCTTGGTGCCGCGACCAATGGAATCGGTTTCGGCTATTTTGTTGTGTGAATCTTATGGTATTTTAGTTTTTGAGCCGTTGGGTAATCATCAGGCATCGTAAACTGCGAGCGAAATCCATTGAAGTACTAGGGTTGTTGTCAAGTCAAAGTACGTCATTTCAATGGATTTCATAATCATAATGACAGAAGTTATATCATACCTGGCAACGTATACTCGTTTATTACTACCTACCTTCGTTAACATCCCTTCTCGGAGCGTCTAGATACTTAGGTATAGGGTGGGCCAATAATAAATGCACGAAAGACGTCAATACGAAAAGAGAATTTATCACTGGCCCACCCTATATAACCTTGGTACCGCGACCAATTAAATCGGTTTCGGCTATTTCGTGGTATGAATCTTTAGGCATTTTGGCAACACCCAAGTTCGCAAATTGCGGGAATCTTTCTCTTTTACTCCAATGCAAGCGTAGTTAGAGTAACATGAGAAAGATGCCCGCAATTTGCGAACTTTGGCCCTCTGGTATCAGTCTCGGCGAAAACCGCCATCCCTATCTGCCCACGCTCTTCAGGTGTTCTTGAAACTAGCTTATTCGTCCTCGCTGCGGAGTGCGGAATGGAAAATAAACACGACCTTTACTCAGATTCCCTTGTTACATAACATGATTGAAATGTAATAAATGGAAAATGAGTTGAATTTTGTAGTTGGGAATTTCCATTGTCATTTGCAGGAGTTTTGGGGTTAAGTGACTAAGTGTAAGTTATGTTTAAGACGCATTCATTAAAGAATTTGCTATGGAAACAGATGAACAATATGGGACATGAGTTATGTAGGTATCTTTACATATCTTAGAGGAGGGGCCTCAAGGTTAATATTTTTGTAGCGCCACGCTGCCGTAGCCCTGAAACGTATTAGCAAGTATGTAGTGAAAATTGATTGCAGCACGATTAAAATCTATAGTACATTGAAACACACACGCAAACAGTCACAGGAATAAGTATAGATTTTTGACTAATAAACAGCATATCTAACAGGTAGATTATTAAAAAAGAAATACAGAATTATTGACAGAAGAAAACGTTGTTTACATTTTTTTACTGTGACTGGCACTAGGCTAAGACTGTCCGACCTTACATAGGATTCACAAAAAGCAAGACGCTTAAGAGAGAAAAACATTCAATCACTACATAGTATAAAACAAAGTCGCTTCCTGCTGTCTGGATGGATGTCCGTCCCTATGTATGCTTAGATCTTTAAAACTACGCAACGGATTTTGATGCGGTTTTTTTAATAGATACGAGTGATTCAAGAGGAAGGTTTATATGAATAAAACGGGTATCTATTGTTTGACATAATTATTGAAAGTCATAATGTAATGATTGTCATATTATCATTAGTCATAATTTGGTTTTTCTCAGAAACGCGTAACTTTTCAGGATTGCCATCTTACCTAACCTATCTATAGGATAACCCGAGGAAAATCCTGAAAAGTTAACGGTTTCAGAATTATGACTAATGATTATATGACAATCATTACATTTTGACTTTCAATAATTATGTCAAACAAAGGGACCCCGTATAAACCATCAGTATTGCACCCGTGCGAAGCTGGGGCGGGTCGCTAGTTACTTATAAACTATACAGAAATTCCCTTGGTTATCGCTATCAATGACCCACTCCAATACAACCTAATTACGATATGCGGGTGATCTATTAAAAGGCCTCGTGTTGATAAACGTAGCAAAAGGCAATCTTTGCCGTATTGATGTTCTAATTATAGGACTGCCGACGGAGCTCTGGTTTTATATAGCCACGTGTAACGCGTAGGAGGTTACCTATTACAATGTAATGTATTTTTTTATATGAGTGCATTCATCGTTCTCAAAAGTACGTATTTTGGTAGAACAGTACATTTTTTAATGTCATATTTTATTCACCCATGGCTTTTTTCCAAAAAATTAAAGAATATCTTATACCTTTAAACAAGCAATTCTTGTATATATATATATATATATATGTAAATATATATACAAGAATTGCTTTAATTTTTAATTGAATGTATATATATATATATATATATAAATATATATACAAGAATTGCTTGTTTAAAGGTATAAGATATTCTTTAATTTTTTGGAAAAAAGCCATGGGTGAATAAAATATGACATTAAAAAATGTACTGTTCTACCAAAATACGTACTTTTATATATATATTTCGGGGATCTCGGAAAAAGCTCTAACGATTTCGATGAAATTTGCTATATGGGGGTTTTCGGGGGCGAAAAATCGATCTAGCCTTTTTGAGTTTTTATATGTTTTCCGAGCAAAACTCGGCCCCCCGGGTACTATTACTTACATGAACAATTATATAAACTAAACAAAACAATACCGTACTTTTGCCTATTGTTTTGCGATAGCCCACTGAATTTATTTGTTACGCAATATATTGGCTTCTCTTACGTAACATGTTATGCGGAACATGTTTCTGACATATAAAGCTTTTCCCGATTAATTATACCTAAGCGTTGAAAATTTAATTATATATGGTACAAAGGACTTATTTTAAATAGGGGCGTTAACTCCTGGTAAAGTTCTTTGTATATTTATTTTTATTTTTGTTTGCCCAATATTGCGTAAAACCAGCCCTGAAATTAAAAATTTCCACCCAACTTCTATGAAAAACAGCTAAAACAGAGAAATTAAATACTTAGTATGTACTACACTACAGTCGCGTTCACAGTCATTTACAAGCGAACGTTCCTAAAATATATTTTTAACAGTTTCTTTCTGTCAAATGTCGAATTGTGTCGGGGTGATATGAATGTTTTATCCTACTTTTATCACGCGATAAACTAGACCGACCTAGGTATTAATTGGGGCCATGAGAACTACGCATTTAAGCGTATAGTTCCCATACAGGTTGCATTTAGAGTGTATCAGGTATTATAAGTAATCGTGTAATTGTAAGACGAGATGGGAGTTAGAAATGTGTAGAACTTTAAAAAAAAACCGGCCAAGTGCGAGTCGGACTCGCGCATGAAGGGTTCCGTACCATTACGGACAAAAACAGCAAAAAAAATCACGTTTGTTGTATGGGAGCCCCATTTAAATATTTATATTATTCTGTTTTTAGTATTTGTTGTTATAGCGGCAACAGAAATACATCATCTGTGAAAATTTCAACTGTCTAGCTATCACGGTTCATGAGATATAGCCTGGTGACAGACGGACAGCAGAGTCTTAGTAATAGGGTCCCGTTTTTACCCTTTGGGTACGGAACCCTAAAAAGACACATTGTTTGCATGTAATTTGTAACATTGTGTATGTCTTATACGTTTCATTATATCTAATGTGCAAGAAAACGTATCATCAACGATAATAAATGCAAATAAAACCTTAAGGTCAAACAAAAAAAGAATGCTCATCTTACACATGCACGCTCCAACGTCGCGTGCAATTCGTTGTCTGGATGAAGTAGGTTGTAACCGCCATCTTCCGCGTATAACAAGGACGCTGCGAACACCGAAGTTCACAAATCGCTCTTTTACTCCAATTAGGGCGTAATTAGAGTGATAGAGAAAGATGCCGGCAACTTCGGTGTTCGCGGTAGGCCCTCAGGTTCTAGCGTATTTTATCTTATCAATCAGTCGTCTGATAAATGTCATTTAGTAAACCTTATCGCAAAGACATAAGGTAAACCGATAGTCAGTTAACGAGTGTTGCTGTTGGTGACAAAAATTATGTAAACTGAGATTCTGCTTCATGCGTATCCTTTACCTTGATGATGTGTTCCTGTTATCCCGCATTAAAGTCACTCGAGTGGCTACTTCCAACTCTTTCTAGCCGATACCAGTTGAGCCAACCTTTTCAACTGATCGCCTTCATGTAGGAGATCGTCTACTACCGTTCGATTGCCAGCGCGGATCCTTTGCAAACTGGTCCTCTTACCTTAATACTGTATTGATATAAATTTAATATTTCTTTTATCTAACTTTTGTCATTTCTTCATATACAGTATTGATACATACTTCATCACGCCAAGACCCTAAATTAATCCCTTTTGATTAGCCTTTTTAATTTGACCATTGCATGTCATCAATAAAACTGTTTGGCCCTGATCTAATGCTTCATGTACCAGTATCAGTTAGATAATTCGGGTCATCAATTTCGGTATATTCGAAACGTATAAGAAGGTTTTATTCCAGCTTAAAAATCTCCTCATACGTTTCTGAAAAGAACACTAATTTTAAAATGCAGGTAGTGTTCTAGAGAATTTTCCCTGTATTATCATAAGTGAAGACCAAGGGGCTATCGCTATTTTTATCTTTTCCCAGCCGTCATATATTCCAATTTCCCAAGCTCATACCTTCGAACCTCGATATGTCCTTACCGCAAATAATTAGCATGTGAATTATGACCTAATTCAATTTATCCAACTTACTCCACATTGTTTCGAGTCCCTCGTCACGTGATCGCCGCCACGTGAGTGCACGTTGCATGCACTCGTGACATTCTCCCGTGGCTTCGGTTATGTACACATGTGACTTTGTGAAGGACGTTTTAGGGAATTGGGAGTATTTGTAACATAAAGCGCAAATGGTTTGCGCAAACATTGTTCCACTGTCAGTCTAAGGCTTCTTTCCATTATACTCTTGTCTTTTAGATGAGGAACAATCTTTACCTATTATTTGGAATACGGTCCAGCAGCGGTAGCACGGTCGCATTTTTATCGCTTGTCACCATGCTTGTCTCGTTCTAATAGGTATGTGAGTGCAAAAGTAACAGACATAGTGACAGGCGATAAAAATGGAACCATGCTGCCACGGCTGTAAGTGTTGATAGAACCTTTTTTTTTTTTTCGACGCAGGGGTAAATGCATTTACGCATCTCACCCCCGGGCTGGGGAAGCCCATTGGGGGGTGGTATGTGGGACTCGCTCCTCCCATAACTTCCTCTGCTAGCCAGAGGAAGAGGAGGAGAATACCCACTAACATCCCCTGCGGCGTTTCCGTCTATGCCGTTGAGGGGGGTGCAATGGGGTCGCGAGCATGTCGACCACGGCACCCCCCCAAGTGTTGATAGAACCTAGATACCTAGAAGTTAATGAAGACATAGGTAGGTGAAGGCGGTCACAATTTCCTAACCAGATGGTCTCTCTAGTGCGACTTACTGAAATGGCAAGGGGGCGCAGGCGCAACTACGAAGGTTGAAAAACCCATAATCTATATTAATGTTATTTCGATACTGGTTGTCTCTTTCGTAAACTTATAAGTATCTTAGCAAGCATCGGTATCTCTTCGGTTGTTCCATTTGATAAGGATCAACAAAATGCGACTTTACTCTCATGATAACTGAAACTGAAACGATATTGAAAGCACCATAAAGTCCTTTAAATAAAATAAAAATTAAACCTTCTTATATCAGATATGGCTTTAAAATACCCTCAGATCAAACCCTTAGAACAGAGTAATACAAAATAATACACATATCAACAGTTAGACCTTTTATCTGTATTTATAATAAACGATACAGTCCTTAGCGTATACAATAACAAAGCACGGCGTCGGAACGCATTCGCAAGGAAATAAACAAAACAATACAGGCAAATTTACCGTACCATCAATCAAGCTGTACCTATGTGTGATACGGACGTGCGGCGGCGCATCATTTACGTAGGTATAGTGTGTGCTACTACGTTAGTGGTGGGGAAATATGAAACCTTTGCCATAGGATTTTTAATATTTTTTATGGTATAACACTTTAAAAACTCTCGGGTTTTATATACATATTTAGTGATATGAACCATATCAACTGGTCTACCGCGAATACCGCGATATAATTTCATTATCAGTCATCCTTGACCACAGCTGGTGCAAATGGTTCCATTTTTATCGCCTGTCACTATGTCCGTCACTTTCGCACTTACATACTTGTTAGAACGTGACAGACATGGTGACAAGCGATAAAAATGCGACCGTGCTACCACCGCAATTGTAAAGTTGGGCTTAAGGTAAAAGTAATAAAATTATTAGTAATGGTGTTAATAAATCCTATGTTTTGTTAGGATCAAATGTCTACATGAGGCCCAAATTGCTGACTTTTTTGTTAATTCACTCAGAAATAAGAGGGGTTTTAGTTTTACCGAGTCTTCTATTTATATAGGTACATACGAGTAAGTACGTTTCATACAATTCATACTAAACTAAATGTAATTTATAAGGTACAAGTTTTTAGATAGAATCTAAAAGTAGACATATAACAGTGATGCTGTCCTTATACTTTTGTATTCTTCTGTATGTTGATAGATTATATATTAGATTAGATAGATAATATGTGCCTACTCGTAAGACGCACTAACGCTAACTGATAATGATAACTGAAATATATGGGCCAAGTCCATTGAATTGAGGACATTAATTTAAAACTTTTTTTTACTAAAACCTGAACTGAATTTGGTCTTATCCTTGAACTTAAATAAATTCAAAAATCAAATGGTTTTACACTTACGATCGATACAAACATGGTCAAGCAATTTGATTTTCTACCTTGTCAAAGTGACAATAGTAAGAGATTCCTAGCGGCTTTCATATTGATTCTCACCGTGACAAGGTACGAAATGGTATAAAAAGCGTGTGACGTCGTTGTTCACTTTATTTATTCAATGAAAAATCGATTACGTTTTTATTATTTGTTACAAGCTAACGAGCAATTGAACGAAATCTTGCCTTGAATAGGACTAGATCGCATTCTCTAGCGTGACTGAGTACCTAATAACTTTAGGGCCATTTATCCAATAGCTTCGTCCGTCAAATCTATCTGGCAGATGTGTCTAACGGAGAAATCTGTCAATGGAGTTAAGCACAAGATGTGTCTGCGGACAGATCTGCTGAAAACACGTGTGTCCCTAATTCCCGCCATACAATACATTGAGTTTAATATCTTTCGGCAAAAGTCGAAAACTTCGTAACGTGTACATATTATTTATTATAAATCCTTAATCTCCTCTAATGGAGTTACGAGGTTCGAGTTTTTCGCCGAGCTGACAGACGCATCTGTCCGACAGGACGGACAAATCTGTTCGTATATCCCTAGCTAATGGTTTCAAAAGTCCCCGATTTGTCACCGCGATTTTGACTAATGACACAAACAACTAAATTGAACAGTTATTGCGTAACCTAGCCATTGGATATAAGTGGCGTCTTCCGGATTTTCTCGGGTTGTGCCAACGACTACACCGACTGATAAATCGTCAACCTTATTGAGAGGACATAAAGTACACCATTGGTCAATTAATAATGTTAGTACCATCTACGTGGGCTCGCAGTTTTCTTCCTAGTCATTTTGCTGACCAGAAGACTTTATGTCATTGTGATACGATCTAAATACAAGTCTTCAAGGTCAATTGTGTGGATCAGTCCAACATGACCTTTGAGATACTTTGTAAAAAAGATGGTGTACAAAAAGAAACTATTCTTAATTCCCTTGGCAATGTTTCTGCTCCCAAATATGTTTCAAACCTATGAATGAAAGGTATACACATAAGACATAACCACTGAGGCAATTTTTAATTTTTTCCGGCTGTGAGAACTATCCCACACAGATCTTAAATTAAGAATTAAAACGTCTCTGGGTTCTGATTATTGATTGATTATCTCTGATTTTTGCTATGAATCCAATGACTATTAGACATTCAGAAAGAGACCCATGACCCAAAGAAATCCCTAACTAGTAGGGCTCATATTTTGACCAAAATATATACCAGTTCAATGGAACTTTCTATTTGAAACCTAACGTTAATTGATATAAATGTTTAAACTAAAACCTACATGAAGTTTACTTATTAATTTTCTTATATAATCCAGTCAATCCACACGAGCCTCTATTGATATATTTAGCTTCAAAAGCCATTAGCTAATTAATCTCGTTACGTAAATGATCGAATTAATTAAATGCTAATGGTACAAGGCCACTGCCCGCCTATGCGGTGACATTAGAAATTGACTGGTTATGGGTACAACTTTCTTAGGTGACAGACTCACTGACTCAGTCAGTACTGTCGCCTTGGTCGGGTGCCATACAATTTGGTTGCCAACCACTTACTATACAGTCGGAAATTACCAAGGTCGCCGCCAATATAATGGGAGATGGGAGTTTTGATAACTATTTTCCATTTTACGCATTAAAAAAAATAGACCGACTTGTTAAGTACATAAGTACCTATCTGTAAATCAAATGCCGGATTCAGGTTTGTGTGTCGAATGCGCCCTATTTGTTGGTAGCTTGTCGCTTAGCCGTTGCGTTGCATAAAACAATGGAAATGGCCACAATGGTCGGGTTTGTTTTTGGTTGTCAACCACTTTACTACACAGTCGGAAATCACCAATAAGGTCGCCGCCAATACGAGTATAATACAGGTTAAAAGCTCCAGATTGATAACGGTGGTCCTTTTTACGCATTAGAAATTATCCGACCGACTTACCTATCTTTGTAAATAAAATGCCGGATTCAGGTTTGTGTGTCGGATGCGCCCTATTTGTTGGTCGCTTAGCCGTTGCGTTGCATAAAACAATGGAAATGGCCACAATGGTCGGGTTTGTTTTTGGTTGTCAACCACTTACTACACAGTCGGAAATCAGGAAATCACCAATAAGGTCGCCGCCAATACGAGTATAATACAGGTTAAAAGCTCCAGATTGATAACGGTGGTCCTTTTTACGCATTACAAATCATCCGACCGACTTACCTATCTTTGTAAATCAAATGCCGCGGATTCAGGTTTGTGTGTCGAATGCGCCGTCCCATTTGTCGGTCGCTTAGCCGTTGCATAAGACAATGGAAATGGGCTACCTAGCCGCATTGCTTCATAGATTCGCAGGGTTGCCGGCGAGAGTAAACGTGTAATTAACACCACTTAGCTAGGCGTTCTTAGTCGATATCGGCAGCAACCCCTTTGGCATTAGTGACCCGCTAGGCGGGTTCCCTGGTCGAAGGCGATTTTCGCTACATAAGGCTACGCTCGTAGCGCGTTAGCTCGCGCTGGCAGGGAATGTGTTGTAAGGATGGGACCCAAGACAGAAGTAAAACACAAGACTGTCGGTTAAATACTGAAGATATAATGCTTCAATTCAAAAGATACAATCCTTTATATACTAAATTATCGAGGTTAACTGTGAATCACACTACTTGGGAGGTCTACACGTGAAAGGTGTCAAATGGTTGTTAGAGAGTCATCTTACATTACTTTCCGTATATGGATTACATTCCTAACCTAATATGGGGGAGAGTCATCTTACATGACTCTCCGTATATGGTACCGCTAAGCTATATGATCCTTATGATCTAATTACATGTTATTTGAATCCTATAAATACCTAATATTCTATGCCTACACTTCATCTCCCTCCTTTTGGAAAAGGAAAAATATATTATTGAATATATTTTTTCTTTTTTTTGACATTTTTTATATTATTGTTTTTATATATATTTTTTACATTCTCTTTTCTTTTTCTTTTTTTTTGACATTTTTTTTATAATTATTTATCCATAACACAAAAATAATATTCATATGTCTTCCACTATAATAAGTATGGTTCATAATTATGCTAACATAAAATTTTACTTACATGTTAAAATAAAACCATTAATAATACAAAAATCTCTTATCTTAATAAAATTAGACTTATTTGATAACAAAGTAATTCTTAATTCAATCTCCTTTTCTATTAATTCTCTTATTTCTCATTGTCATTGTCATTGATTAATACGCGTATTAATTATTTGTCACAATCCTAGGTACCTTAAATTACACAGGTTTTTTTTTTATATTGTCAGTATGCATAACTTTTCATAGTATCGTCTTTCCTATTTACTTGCAAGAAAATAATGTTTCACAATTTTTATTTACCTCTTTCTCTTTTATGACGTCTTCACATGCGTATTATGTTTATTATTTGTTTTCATACTATCTCTTTTATAAAGCATGCACTGTATGCGATTCTCATTGCAAAGGGTATACAGCATAATTATCTATTCTGTAGCGCTACAATATCTCTTCAATATATCATATATTCATTAATTCACTCATTTATTATTTTATTCATTATTTCTTTCAGGATACAAGGTATATTTTTATTATTATTTCTTTCTTTATTGCGCATATATTATTTATACCATTAATTATTACTTAACAGGCAGTTCTTTTAACACTTCCTTTCTTTAACAAACATACCACGTGTCCAAGGACCTTCACGAAAGGTAGCTCGACCGAATCATGATCAGGTATCAAGGATTTCGTGCCTGCCCTTGTACCTTGCTACATTGTTTTAATTCGCACAACAGTTCCCTTCGGGCCACTGAAGCTAACGAATATCATTATTACCGCTCTCATTATTCTCATATAATCTCTTTTAAAATAATTAATTTTCCTCATAATCTAAAAACAATTATTATCCGCTTCATATTACTCACAAACCATCAAAACTACTACATATAGGTATTTAATTCGCTTTTAGGTGATCAGGCTAATTGCATCATAAAAACTTATCTGCTTAGCTTTGCCATCTTTAACACAACTTTATAAACCTCACAATTTTAACCTTCTATCTTCGCGAATTTTCTCTTTAAACCAGTCCTTTATATTGTAATAACTTCATTTTCTAAAATAATCATATAACATCACTTTACAAAATGTTACCTACGAACATTTAATTTTCCATATCCCATAGTAAAATAATATCAAGTTTTATTTCATAGACATATCATAATATTTAACCGTTTTTCGTTTAATCTTTGTTACATATATGTATTCCACGTTTAATTTTTCTATATATATCACTTATTTTCTTCCTCGTTATTTGTTTATTATGCATTCAAGTCCGTGTTAACAAAGTAAAATCCGGTAATTTTTTTTAAATATAGTGCAAGTTAAATATCCACATGTACACTTAAAAAAATAATTAAAATCTCGAACACAATTATTGAGTGTACCTTAATATAATAGGAGTCCATTTCTTCTTGTCTATTTGGGTCCACTTAGAGTCATCCAGCCGCGCCCACAGCTTTCGTTACTGGTTAGCAATAACCGTCATCACATACACATGCAGTCTTGGTTCGCGGATTTGCACAGTACTTTATCCGAATAGTTAAATCACGTTTTCACATTCACGCTGATAGATTTCTCATCTTGTCCATATTATGTCTTGCTTTATTTAATTTTACGTATGTTTATCACTAGAGTCCACTTTCCCACACATTATTTTAGTTTATTTAAATTATTGTTTGTTTTTCACTTTCAGTTTTTGCTTTTTGATATTTTAGTTTTTCACTGTTTTTTTTTTCGTGTGAATGTCCACATATTAAGAGTTTTAAATTATTTTCTTGAATTATTTACTCGAAATTTTGCCATTGAAGCGCGCCCCGCCAGTGCAGAACCACCTACTGCACCGGCAGGCGCCATATGGCGTAGACTTTACGCCACTGGCAGGGTCGCCATGTAAGGATGAGACCCACAACAGAAGTAAAACACAAGACTGTCGGTTAAATACTGAAGATATAATGCTTCAATTCAAAAGATACAATCCTTTATATACTAAATTATCGAGGTTAACTGTGAATCACACTACTTGGGAGGTCTACACGTGAAAGGTGTCAAATGGTTGTTAGAGAGTCATCTTACATTACTTTCCGTATATGGATTACATTCCTAACCTAATATGGGGGAGAGTCATCTTACATGACTCTCCGTATATGGTACCGCTAAGCTATATGATCCTTATGATCTAATTACATGTTATTTGAATCCTATAAATACCTAATATTCTATGCCTACACTTCAGTGTTAAAGAAATTTGTGTTGCGTCGCTGATCCAATTTTGTAAGCATAGGCAATGCTGACGCCTTCGCTCGGCAGAACACCTTTTCTGATGTGTCGCTTACCTTGAGGCATATGAGAATCTAAGGCATAAGACAAAGATACTGTGAAGGTCTGCAGGTTCGTGTAGTCTCCGTGATTATTTTCCTCGAAGCAACGGATAGTTTGCATTTCTCTAATTTGTTTACGGAATAAATATTATTAAGAAACCTGGAGAAAAACTGCTTAAAAACCTGTATTCTCAAGAGTTAACATGTGATAGAAAATATGTATAGGTACAGTCAAGTGTAAAAATATGTGCCCTCATCATACTCAAAAATATGTCCCATAGCTCTTATGTCCGCGAATTAAGAACTATGGGACACATTTTTGAGTAAGTTATATGCACCCAATATTTTTACACTTGACTGTATATACAGGGACATATATTTTTGTTAAGCTATCAGAGAATGATGATACTTTTGACGCACAAATTGATCCAATATTTATGAAATAAAACTATGAAAACGGATTATATCGCGTATATTGAATTTATAATACATCCCGACGTTTCGAACGTGACTCCCACCCGTTGACCACGAACGCTGTAAAGGGTTCGAAACGTCGGGATGTATTATAAATTCAATATACGCGATATAATCCGTTTTCATAGTTTTATTTCATGAGTAACTATCGCGGTAACCGAAGACAATATTATGATCCATTATTTCTTAACTGACTGTACATCAAATATCAAGAGTTTATTGAATTGGATGTTGACTGTACCATAGAGACAAACTTGTTCAAATAATTCCTTAGTCTTGGGTAAATTTATAAATCATATCATCCTAGTTGTCAGCCCTGAAACCTGCAGACGTCGTGAGTTATGATCTAGTTGCTTGTCTGATTTGTCTATGCCCTTGTTTACTTTCACCGGCTTTGTCTCGAAGGATGTGGTCGTGTTCGGGCATTGTGTAAGCCCTGATTCATTTGTGCCGGATTGTCAAATTGTAGGTACCTAATTGATAATTTAAACTCTCGTTATACTGCGAAAGCTGAAGTACGCTCGGTATTTCTAAAAACAACAACTTAATATTAACATAACCTTTTTGAAATGATTCAGGGAGCACATAAATATATCTAACCCCAACGCAACTTTATTGACAGTGCGAATAGCCGAGTCCACACATAGCGAGCAGCCTCGCGAGGAAATTTCCTCGCGCGGCAAACGCCCGGCCTCGCGCGGCCGCGTGCTCGTGTAACTTTTGCCTCAGCACGTTTGCCTCATCGGGCGAGGAAACCGCGCGCGCCGCCTCGGCCAAGGCACGTCTACACTGGCCGTTTAGTGCGCGAGGAAATTGCCTCGCGAGGCTGCTCGCTATGTATGGACCCGGCTAATAGCCCTCGTTAGGGGAGCTTCTTACAGCAGTTTTGTGTGAGCAACGGGTACGGCCAGCAGTGGCGGCCGGCGGCGGCATTATGGGAATTATGGGACAATCTTACAAAAATCGTCCCTAGTAAGCTCAATAAAGCTTATGTTGTGGGTAATAGTCAGGGTTGATAAAAATCATGATTTTTATAAAAAAAACATAATAATCCGATTAATTTGATTTAAATCGGATTTATTTGATTAAAATCAGATTCTTTTTACATTTTCTTGTCTTTTTTTATTAATTAAATAGCCAGTTCAGTTATATAATAAAACGAAAACAACGTATTTTAATTAAATTTATTAAAATCAACAATTTTAAAAGTTTTAAAACGACATCTTTTTGTTGTATTCACTCTTTCACTAGTCAATTACGAATGACCGGGCGAAAAGCGAAACGCGTCTCGTGTTTTAGTTTCGGGGAATCCTGGAACACCCTCGTGAAGTTGACCACCCCATTTCGTTTGCCCGCAAATGGCATATCTATATCGTTAGTTCATCGTTAGTTCACGTTTGTTCAGTAGGTAAAATCGTTAGGACCCGATTCCAAAGTCGATTTTTTTTTAAAAAAAAAGGGGGTGGCTGTCTTCACGCTAGCCACCCCAAACCACTTTTTGTTAGTTTTTTTGGTCTAGATAGCAAGATATTCGTTAGTTCATGATTGTTCAGGCATTGGAATCGTTAGGACCCGATTCCTTCATTTTTTATTTTTTTTTTAAGTGGGGTGGCTGTCTTCACGCTAACCACCCCACCCAGAAATCAGTCAAACTAACCATGTGAATCCATCGGGCGACGTTAGTTCACGTTTGTTCAGGCATTAAAATCGTTAGGATCTCAATGGATTTGCTATAAAAAAATAAAATCAAAAAATTCATATTGGCCGGCCGAGATAGTTCAGCAGGGGGGGCGTAACAAGCAATCGACACAGATACTAACGATTCTATGCCCTAAATAAGCATCTATAGACGATATATAACCGATACAGTACGGTAACTTGCGGGTATTCAGAACAGATTAAAAGATTTTCGTGGTTTTATATTTTTTTTATTCTATGGTGGTGGCTGTCTTCACGCTAGCCACCCCAAACCACTTTTTGTTAGTTTTTTTGGTCTAGATAGCAAGATATTCGTTAGTTCATGATTGTTCAGGCATTGGAATCGTTAGGACCCGATTCCTTCATTTTTATTTTTTAAAAGTGGGGTGGCTGTCTTCGCGTTAACCACCCCACCCAGAAATCAGTCAAACTAACCATGTGAATCCATCGGGCGACGTTAGTTCACGTTTGTTCAGGCATTAAAATCGTTAGGATCTCAATAGATTTGCTATAAAAAAATAAAATCAAAAAATTCATATTGGCCGGCCGAGATAGTTCAGCAGGGGGGGCGTAACAAGCAATCGACACAGATACTAACGATTCTATGCCCTAAATAAGCATCTATAGACGATATACAACCGATACAGTACGGTAACTTGCGGGTATTCAAAACAGATTAAAAGATTTTCGTGGTTTTATATATTTTTTATTCTATGGTGGTGGCTGACTTCACGCTAGCCACCCCAAACCATTTATTGTTAGTTTTTTGGTCTAGATAGCAAGATAGCCACCCCTGTCTTCACGCTAACCACCCCACCCCGAAATCAGTCAAACTAACTATGTGAATCCATCGGGCGACGTTAGTTCACGTTTGTTCAGGCATTAAAATCGTTAGGATCTCAATATATTTGCTATAAAAAAATAAAATCGGAAAATTCATATTGGCCGGCCGAGATAGTTCAGCCGGCGGGCGTAACAAGCAATCGACACAGAAACTAATGATTCTATGCCCTAAATAAGCATCTATAGACGATATATATAACCGATACAGTGCGGTAACTTGCGGGTATTCGAAACAGATTAAAAGATTTTCATGGTTTTATATTTTTTTTATTCTATGGTGGTGGCTGACTTCACGCTAGCCACCCCAAACCACTTATTGTTTGTGTTTTTGATCTAGACAGCAAGATATTCGTTAGTTCATGATTGTTCAGGCATTGGAATCGTTAGGACCCGATTCCTTCATTTTTTTCAAAAAAGTGGGGTGGCTGTCTTCACGCTAACCACCCCACCCCGAAATCAGTCAAAATAACCATGTGAATCCATCGGGCGACGTTAGTTCACGTTTGTTCAGGCATTAAAATCGTTAGGATCTCAATAGATTTGCTATAAAAAAATAAAATCAAAAAATTCATATTGGCCGGCCGAGATAGTTCAGCAGGGGGGGCGTAACAAGCAATCGACACAGATACTAACGATTCTATGCCCTAAATAAGCATCTATAGACGATATACAACCGATACAGTACGGTAACTTGCGGGTATTCAAAACAGATTAAAAGATTTTCGTGGTTTTATATATTTTTTATTCTATGGTGGTGGCTGACTTCACGCTAGCCACCCCAAACCATTTATTGTTAGTTTTTTGGTCTAGATAGCAAGATAGCCACCCCTGTCTTCACGCTAACCACCCCACCCCGAAATCAGTCAAACTAACTATGTGAATCCATCGGGCGACGTTAGTTCACGTTTGTTCAGGCATTAAAATCGTTAGGATCTCAATATATTTGCTATAAAAAAATAAAATCGGAAAATTCATATTGGCCGGCCGAGATAGTTCAGCCGGCGGGCGTAACAAGCAATCGACACAGAAACTAATGATTCTATGCCCTAAATAAGCATCTATAGACGATATATATAACCGATACAGTGCGGTAACTTGCGGGTATTCGAAACAGATTAAAAGATTTTCATGGTTTTATATTTTTTTATTCTATGGTGGTGGCTGACTTCACGCTAGCCACCCCAAACCACTTATTGTTTGTGTTTTTGATCTAGACAGCAAGATATTCGTTAGTTCATGATTGTTCAGGCATTGGAATCGTTAGGACCCGATTCCTTCATTTTTTTTTAAAAAGTGGGGTGGCTGTCTTCACGCTAACCACCCCACCCCGAAATCAGTCAAAATAACCATGTGAATCCATCGGGCGACGTTAGTTCACGTTTGTTCAGACATTAAAATCGTTAGGATCTCAATAGATAAAAAAATAAAATCGAAAAATTCATATTGGCCGGCCGAGATAGTTCAGTAGGGAGGGTGTAACAAGCAATCGACACAGATAGTAACGATCTAAGCCCTACATAAGCATCTATAGACGATATAACACCGACACAGTACGGTAATTTGGCGGCATTAAATAAGGTTAGACAGGCAATAATAAAAGGCAAAAACTTTAACTTATGCACCTAAGTCGACGGCTGAAAAAAATACTCAGAATCGGGTCCATACGATGCCACTTGCAGAATAATATCAGCCGACCATGCTGATTCAAGACAGGTAGGTCATTTGCGGGCGATCAAAGCAGATTTCGCGGAAAAAAATAAAACTTGAAAATTTGAATAACCCAACTTATGCTCCTAAGTCGACGGTTGAAAAAAATACTCGGAATCGGGTCCTTACGATGCCCCTTACAGAATAACATCAGCAGACCATGCTGATTCAAGATAGGTAGGTCATTTGCGGGCGATCAAAGCAGGTTTTGCGGAAAAAATAAAATTTGAAAATTTTAATAACCCAACTTATGCTCCTAAGTCAACGGCTGAAAAAAATACTCAGAATCGGGTCCTTACGATGCCACTGGCAGAATAACATCAGCAGACCATGCTGATTCAAGATAGGTAGGTCATTTGCGGGCGATCAAAGCAGATTTTGCGCAAAAAAAAACTTGAACATTTGAATAACCCAACTTATGCTCCTAAGTCAACGGCTGAAAACAATACTCAGAATCGGGTCCTTACGATGCTACTTGCAGAATAACATCAGCCGACCATGCTGATTCAAGATAGGTAGGTCATTTGCGGGCGATCAAAGCAGATTTTGCGCAAAAAAAAAAAACCTTGAACATTTGAATAACCCAACTTATGCTCCTAAGTCAACGGCTGAAAAAAATACTCAGAATCGGGTCCTTACGATGCCACTTGCAGAATAACATCAGCCGACCATGCTGATTCAAGATAGGTAGGTCATTTGCGGGCAATCAAAGAATATTTTGCGGAAAAAAATAAAACTTAAATACTCGTATTTTAATAACCCAACTTATGCTCCTAAGTCGGCGGCTGAAAAAAATACTCAGAATCGGGTCCTTACGATGCCACTTGCAGAATAACATCAGCCGACCATGCTGATTCAAGATAGGTAGGTCATTTGCGGGCGATCAAAGCAGGTTTTGCGGAAAAAAATAAAATTTGAAAATTTTAATAACCCAACTTATGCTCCTAAGTCAACGGCTGAAAACAATACTCAGAATCGGGTCTTTACGATGCCACATGCAGAATAATATCAGCCGACCATGCTGATTCAACATAGGTAGGTCATTTGCGGACGATCAAAGCATATTTTGCGGAAAAAAATAAAACTTAAATACTCGTATTTTAATAACCCAACTTATGCTCCTAAGTCGACGGCTGAAAAAAATACTCAGAATCGGGTCCTTACGATGCCACTTGCAGAATAACATCAGCAGACTATGCTGATTCAAGATAGGTAGGTCATTTGCGGGCGATCAAAACAGATTTGCCGGAAAAAAAAATTAATAACCCAACTTATGCTCCTAAGTCGACGGCTGAAAAAAATACTCAGAATCGGATCCTAACGATGCCACTTGCAGAATAATATCAGCCGACCATGCTGATTCAAGATAGGTAGGTCATTTGCGGGCGATCAAAGCAGGTTTTGCGGAAACAAATAAAATTTGAAAATTTGAATAACCCAACTTATGCTCCTATGTCAACGGCTGAAAAAAATACTCAGAATCGGGTCCTTACGATGCCACTTGCAGAATAACATCAGCCGACCATGCTGATTCAAGATAGGTAGGTCATTTGCGGGCGATCAAAGCATATTTTGCGGGAAAAAAAAACTTAAATACTCATATTTTAATAACCCAACTTATGCTTCTAAGTCGACGGCTGAAAAAAATACTCAGATTCGGGTCCTAACGATGCCACTTGCAGAATAACATCAGCCGACCATGCTTATTCAAGGTAGGTAGGTCATTTGCGGGCGATCAAAGCAGGTTTTGCGGAAAAAAATAAAATTTGAAAATTTGAATAACCCAACTTATGCTCCTAAGTCAACGGCTCAAAAAAATACTCAGAATCGGGTCCTTACGATGCCAGGTGCAGAATAACATCAGCAGACCATGCTGATTCAAGATAGGTAGGTTATTTGCGGGCGATCAATGCAGATTTTCCGGAAAAAAATAAAACTTGAAAATTTAAATAACCCAACTTAAGCTTTTAAGGCGACAGCTGAAAAAAATACTCAGAATCGGGTCCTTACGATGCCACTTGCAGAATAACATCAGCAGACCATGCTGATTCAAGATAGTAAGGTCATTTGCGGGCGATCACAGCAGACTGCGGATAAAAATAAAACTTAATAACTCGTATTTTAATAACCCAACTTATCCTCCTAAGTCGACGGCTGAAAAAAATACTCAGAATCGGGTCCTTACGATGCCACTTGCCGAATAACATCAGCCGACCATGCTGATTCAAGATAGGTAGGTCATTTGCGGGCGATCAAAGCAGATTTTGCGGAAAAAAATAACTTGAAAATTTGAATAACCCAACTTATGCTCCTAAGTCAACGGCTAAAAAAAATACTCAGAATCGGTTCCTTACGATGCCACTTGCAGAATAACATCAGCAGACCATGCTGATTCAAGATAGTGAGGTCATTTGCGGGCGATCAAAGCATACTGCGGAAAAAAATTTAACTTAAATACTTGTATTTTAATATTATTAATATAACACAACTTATCCTCCTAAGTCGACGGCTAAAAAAAATACTCAGAATCGGGTCCTTACGATGCCACTTGCAGAATAACATCATTAGACCATGCTGATTCAAGATAGTGAGGTCATTTGCGGGCGATCAAAGCATACTGCAGAAAAAAATTAAACTTAAATACTCGTATTTTAATATAACACAACTTATCCTCCTAAGTCGACGGCAAAAAAAATACTCAGAATCGGGTCCTTACGATGACACTTGCAGAATAACATCAGCCGAACATGCTGATTCAAGATAGGTAGGTCATTTGCGGGCGATCAAAACAGATTTGCCGGAAAAAAAAATTTATAACCCAACTTATGCTCCTAAGTCGACGGCTGAAAATAATACTCAGAATCGGGTCCTAACGATGCCACTTGCAGAATAATATCAGCCGACCATGCTGATTCAAGATAGGTAGGTCATTTGCGGGCGATCAAAGCAGGTTTTGCGGAAACAAATAAAATTTGAAAATTTGAATAACCTAACTTATGCTCCTATGTCAACGGCTGAAAAAAATACTCAGAATCGGGTCCTTACGATGCCACTTGCAGAATAACATCAGCCGACCATGCTGATTCAAGATAGGTAGGTCATTTGCGGGCGATCAAAGCATATTTTCCGGGAAAAAAAAAACTTAAATACTCATATTTTAATAACCCAACTTATGCTTCTAAGTCGACGGCTGAAAAAAAAACTCAGAATCGGGTCCTAACGATGCCACTTGCAGAATAACATCAGCCGACCATGCTTATTCAAGGTAGGTAGGTCATTTGCGGGCGATCAAAGCAGGTTTTGCGGAAAAAAATAAAATTTGAAAATTTGAATAACCCAACTTATGCTCCTAAGTCAACGGCTCAAAAAATACTCAGAATCGGGTCCTTACGATGCCACGTGCAGAATAACATCAGCAGACCATGCTGATTCAAGATATGTATGTCATTTGCGGGCGATCAAAACAAATTTGCCGAAAAAAATAAAACTTGAAAATTTTAATAACCCAACTTATGCTCCTGAGTCGGCGGCCGAAAAAAATACTCAGAATCGGGTCCTTACGATGCCACTTGCAGAATAACATCAGCAGCCCATGCTCCTAAGGACTCTGTACATTATAAAACTTATCGGCAATCTGATCTGGGGGCACGGCAGTGCCCCCGCCAAGTCGAGCAAAACAAAGAAGCACGGCCGTACCATCCTTTTCTCGAAGCCATTCAGGCCATTTTCAACGTCCTGTAATCTTGTGCTGGCTAAAGCTAGAGCCCTGAATTTTCAGTGACATATAGGGCATAATATGGCTTACATATATTCCCAAGAACATTCAATTTGAACTTGTAGTTTAAGAATTATTGCACGTCAAAGTTCCTTATTTTTGTCACTGACACACTCACTCACTGATCATCATAATTCTAAGGTACTTCTAGCCAACCAACACGCTTCAAATTTTAAACATAAGTAGTTTTTAGCTTAACAAGCCATAAAAAACCTAAGAATATAGCAATATCAGTCTCGTTTTAAATATTTAGGAACTGCATAAGTAAGTTTGTATTCCCATATGAATATATTCTATTAAAAAGTTACTTTTGCAGTTCCAACAAATAGTAGGTAAAGGTCTAAGATGTACGATGTGTGTATAAAGATGTGTATAGTATGAGCAGGGGGGTGTCACTGCGCAGTTTAGGTATATTTGGCCGGCGCACCGCCCGGGCAGGTGTATGGGCTGCCGCTCGGCTCGCACGATAGTGGTGTCACGTGGCGCTCGCGCAAAATTGAAAATACGCAATGGCTTCGAAACCTAAATCGCGATCTAATCTGTATAAAAGATAATGTTCTGTTTACGGATGTCTGAATAAACGGAAGAACAAGGAAGTAGAAAAAACATTTTTTTTTAATTCCGGACTATATTGACCGACATATTTTCAAAGGAATAAGTACTTCTGTGGCATACCTACTTCCGTGAGAATCAGACATACTATCTCCGGCTAAAAATTGTATGTTTACAGAATCTACGTTTGTAATTCCTACATATTTATCTTAAAAATAATAAATCAGTAGGTATAGGTGCAGAAACTTGTCAAGTGACAACCCCGTGCCGACACTCGCTGCTCGGTCATAAAACTGCGGCGCGCAAAGAATATTCACGGTTCGTGCGCGGTTATAAGTTTCAATTTTGCTTGCAGGCGGCGAGTGTAGGTATAATTTTATACCTAAATCTGGCTTTTGTGAAGAAGTGAATTTTCTGTATGGTAGTACTTATTAGTTATTCTGTGGTATGAGTATGGTATGGCTATGAGTATGGTAAGAATATGAATATGGTATAGGTTCATACCATACATATGGCACTAGTGTGCGGGTATGGTGTGGGATGGGGACTTGGGTATGAGTATTGGATGAATACAAGTATAGCTTGGTATGACCATGAGTATTGTACAGGTATGAGTACGAGTACGAGTAACAGGTATAGTGTGAGACGGGTATGAGTATGAGCTTTCAGAAAAGTGGTAGCTGACGTACAAGAAGTAGTACCCGAAAAGACGGACTGCCTACAAAAAGAGATGAGATCCCAAAACTTCTACAACAAAAAAGTTTAGAGATGTAATATGATACCAAGTCTGTTATTTTAGTCAGTGCCGGGGGGTGTTAAAACCGCATCAACATTAGATAACTTTAATTTTTAATACATATAATGACTTGGCAATCGCACAATATAATGCTTTACTCGTACCGTACTCCTATAGTATTTTATACAATCGTGATATAATAGAGAGCTTTTCAGTCGAGTAACGTGTTTAAGCAACGAAGCTTGCTGAGTTGCTTAAGGTACGAGATTGAAAAGCTTGATTATATCACTATTGTATACAATACTTTTTTCTACGAGACAAAAAAATAATAGTTTCAACTAGTACCTATAGAATCATATACGTAAGTAAACAAACCAAAAGTATACAGCTAAGATACGCGAGCTGCCGCGACCCGCGATACCTTTATACTCGTACGCGCACCGGCCGCCGGGCCCGGCGCCCCCGGCGGGTTGGTCAATTGGTTGGTGTATACAATAGTGATATAATCAAGCTTTTCAATTTCGTACCTTAAGCTACTCAGCAAGCTTCGTTGCTTAAACACGGTACTCGACTGAAAAGCTCTCTATTATATCACGATTGTATAAAATACTATTTTCTCAAACATGCTATATAATATTGATATTACGTTCTTTATATTAGGCTGGGAAGTATCACGTTTCAGGCGCGGCTAGACGAGAGGTCTGTAATGAAACTAATGAAATTTCATACAGTGGCAGGCCTAGGCCGGGAAGTGGCTTTTTTTAATTTCTATTTCACATATAATTGTGGCACAGTATCATGGCATTCAGCCATTTAAAAAAAACTATAAACAATATTTGCTTTTTGGTTCGTTTATGACATTCTGCCAATACGCCTATTAAAAAAAAAAACATTTTGTTTGTGTTTTTTTTTTTAACCTGACGGGCTCTATGGCACTAGGGCCATTAGAGCGGTAGGACTGTGTGGGGGGATGGTAGCCTGGGGAAAATCCAGGACCCTTCCGCATCACACGAGACGGTTTTGCTACGCTGGAATACTCCTAAAGATTTAAAAAAAACAATAAACGATATTTGATTATACCTATATATAGTTGGTCAAGCAAATCTTGTCAGTAAATAAGAACAAAAAAAACTACTCATCCTTGTCTTTTGGGTGTTAGTACTAGTGTAAGAAAAAGATAGTATGATGATTCTCTCTGTCTATGTTTGAAATAAGACAGTCCTTTGACAAACTATAGACCTATATTAAACGTTTGAGAAAAGCACTATACATACATCGGCGTGAAAACGGGTTGTCGGCCTCATAACTATATTCTATTCGGCCGGCAACCCCTTTGTTCCCGGCCTCTGTAGTATTAGCGCTAGCGTTATGTTCAATTAGAATTATTTTTAATAGTTGATGATCCTTGTGTCATTATGCAGCCGTGCGATGGCCAAGTCATTATACGTATTAAAAATTTAAGATATCTAATATTAATGCCGTTTTAACGCCCCTGGCACTGACTAAAATAACCGACTCGGTATCATATTACATCTCTAAAGGTCCATCCACATTCATGCGCGAATTGCGGCTTCGCGCCGTGATTCGCGCATGAGTGTGGAGGGACCTTAAACTTTTTTGTAGTAGAAGTTTTGGGTTGCGAGACGGGCATCATTTTACATGTACGAGTAATGTTTTTGATGGAATTAAATTGTCTGATCAAATCAGATGGTGGACGCAAACGCCAATTTGGCTCGATTCGGTCAATTCGGAGGCGGACTAGCACTTGTTAGTTTAAGAGTTCCGTACCCAAAGGGTAAAAACGGGACCCTATTACTAAGACTCCACTGTCCGTCTGTCTGTCACCAGGCTGTATCTCATGAACCGTGGTACCTAGACAGTTGAAATTTTCACAGATTATGTATTTCTGTTGCCGCTATAACAACAAATACTAAAAAGTACGGAACCCTCGGTGGGCGAGTCCGACTCGCACTTGTCCGGTTTTATAATTTTAGGATAGACAGTTTAGAAGTTATTTATTTTGTTTTAGAGCGCTCAAATATCATATCACCATGACGCCAATTTTTCATCATCAAATCGGTCGATTTTATCATATCGTCTGTACTGGGCTTATTTGCCAGTAGAAAAAGGCGCGAAATTAAAATTTTCTATGGGAAGTCAACTCTTGGTGCCTAAATTTTTTTTAAATTTGCCGCGTTTTTCTACTGACAAAGTCGGTGTACCAGAGCATTTTAAATTTAATTACGGTTTCGCTTCATGTTTTAGGACACATATGTATTGGGCCAACACAGATTAATTAAAGGAGTTTATGCGGTGGGCCGGAACGAGATGGCAACATGGCTTTCTCCTTACGACGCTGGTGTGGTTTGAGACATGTTCGATTGTTGGACGGTGCAGCAAATTTAATTGATCGATCAAATGTGGCAATGTAACGCAAATCTCATGCGATCATCGATTAAGCCTGCTCGCAGACGTTTCGCAAAATTTTCCGTACGGAATCACATGTACAAGCGAGACAGCACTATGCATTTGTTTCCACCTGTCATTCGGTTTCCGTATGGAATGACAGGTGCAAGCGAGACAGCGCTTTGCATTTGTAGAGCGTCGTCTCGTTCCCACCTGTCATTCCGTATGGAAACCGAATGAAAATTCCGAACGTCTGCGGTAAGGCTGGCCTCAGACGTTCGGTTTCCTGATCAGGAATCCGAATGAGGGCTATCGTTTTTTTGCTCACCAGTTGGCGCTTCTGTTGATGGTGGTCCAAAAGACTAAAGAACAGCTGTAAGTCATAAATAAATAAATAAATATTATAGGACATTCTTACACAGATTGACTAAAGTCCCACGGTAAGCCCAAGGAGGCTTGTGTTATGGGTACTCAGACAACGATATATATAATATATAAATACTTAAATACATAGAAAACACCTATGACTCAGGAACAAATATCTGTGCTCATCACACAAATAAATGCCATTACCGGCATTCGAACCCAGGACCATCGGCTTCACAGGCAGGGTCACTACCCACTAAGCCAGACCGGTCGTCAAAACGGGTGTCATTGAAGTGACAAGTGACATTTGACATTTCGAACTTGGCGAAGACCACCATCCACACTAGCGCCCCTAGCGGCGAATTCATACGCGTTAGCCCTCATTGGGAATACAGATTCGGAATTTTGTAACCATAGCGCACACATTCGATTATTTGCGTTAGGTCTCATACTCACGAGCGCTTTTTCAACGCGCGTTAAAAAAGCGTTTGAATGACACTAATGGAAACATGTGTATTTATTCACACGATAGCGGTAGCGCGTTTTATGAAGCGTTGTTGGATTTCAACTTTAAGCCTTGGTAGTTAAATCGAATTTAGCGTGCGGGCAATTTCAAGCGTTTGTTTAACGCGCGTTGAAAAAGCCCTCGTGTGATGGGGCCTTAGGCCAGGATTACACTTGTAAGTTTTACTTACGTAAGTAGGGACAAAGCTATTTGCTAGAATGAGATAACGATATTCATATCTCATTCTGTAGTATAGCTGTGCCCCTACTTACGTAAGTAAAACTTACAAGTGTAATCCTGGCCTCAGGGCCAACATACGGAATTTTCGATCGGTTTCCGTACGGAATGACAGTTGCAAGCCATTATGCATGTGTATAGCGACGTCCCGTTCACACCTGTCATTCCGTACGGAAACCGAATATTCTGTCCGTGTGCGGCGAGTCAAATTAAATATACGTAGGCACTAGCTGTATTCGGGATGACGTCATTCGGTTTTTACCCGACTGCCAAAGGAGGAGGGTAATGTTTTTCGAGTGTATGTAAGTATGTATGTATGTATGTATGTATGCCTGTTTCTTAGTGGCCTCCTGTAGCCTAAACGGCTTGATGGATTTTGATGTATGAGGTATCGTTAGATTCGTCTTGATCACGGGAGTGTCATAGGATACATTTTATCCCGAAAGTCCTACTAGTAGGAGATACGGCTTATATGGTCGACCTTCACCCATACGTCTGACGGATGAAACTTATATTTTATGAAAGAAAATATGTTCCTGAACATAAATAAATAGGGTTGCCTAAAGAAATATGGTCAAGGCTATTTTAAGTAAATTTTTGAAAACATATTTTTTTCTTTAAATTTCACCGATTTGTCTGACGAACAAAATAAGTTCCAATGGAAAGTATACAACTTGTACAACATGAATAAATTAGGTTGCCTATGTTTTTCCGGTCACTATTATGAGGTTGCCGTGTTTAAACGGGTGAGTTAAATTCGATAATTGCACCCATCTGTCTGACGCTTGAATTGTATATCAAAATAATGGTAATTTTATTGCGAATACAATGGTATAGGGTTGCCTGCAAAAATCCGGTAACAAATAAGGGTTGCCAGGCTTTAAAAGAAAATAAGAAGGTTATAAGTTGCTGATTAGCGAACTAGACTCCACACTCGCGTTCGCGGCTTCGCGCCCCGATTCCCGCACGAGTGTGGAGGGGGCTTAGTATATAAGTGGATCAGTCATGGATTCTCTTTGCTCGTACAAGACAGTCTTAAGCCACTCGTGTGTGGAGGGGGCTTTATACATGTGCGGTGGGGGGAATGGACCGAACGGGACAGTCTTATACTAGAAGACGCTTTCTCTGCTACACCTACTGAAAGATACTTGAAGATACATGTATATTTCAGTAGGAGTATGGTGCACATAGTATGGTTTATGGTGGGTAACAAATAAAGCCCATCACAGATACGGCATCTGCCGATATCTTTTAAGATCCCTCCACACTCGTGGGCGAATCGCGGAGCGAAGCCGAGAACGCGAGAGTGGAGTCGAGTTCGCTGATCTGCGAAATCGACCACACTCGCGTTCGCGGCTTCGCTCCGCGAGGCATCTGCAGATGAATTGCGATGTATCGGTCTGTATATTTCGTTTCTCTCACAATTTGCAGTGTTGCTTCCCAGCGAGATCTTGGTGTCGTTATAGCTGATAACTTAACATTGGGAGGAACACATTTTGGGTTTTACCAAAAAGGCTAACTCTGTTTTATATATGATTAAGAAAGCTTTCCGTTATATGGATATAGTTATTTGTTATACAAGGGTGCAAAGTTGTATTTTACCCGCGAGTGTGGAATTGATACACGAGAAGTAAAATACATTTGCACCCGTGTGTAACACAAAACTTTTCCCCTCACCATAGCGAGGAAAGTACAACATCCACAGGCGTTAGATCATCTTCGTCACTGGAATCACTATTTTTTTTACGATATTATAACAAAAAACTGGAAATTCTGTATTTTACGTGAGAAGTTTGTAAGTAAAAAGTTTGTTGACAATGTTGAAATTCTGACGTATGAAATGTCAATGATGCGTTTTGAAATTGCATTGACTCAACTTGTGCGTTCAGAATTATATTTAACATCATTATTAAAAAACAAACGTTTCTTATGGAACTTTAAGGTCTATGACATAAAATCATTAAATAAAGCTAAATTTGGTATTTTTTATTAGATTCTCAAACCATTTGTTTAATGATAATTAATATCAAACGAATCATTATTATGAGCGTTTTACGTTTTGTTATCTGTCAAGCTACTTAAACACGCTCCATCCAAGGTCAAATTACTTTCCCCACTAGTGGATAAAATGCGTTTTTCCCTGCTAGTTTTAAAGGATAAAAGACAACTTTCCGAGCTAGTGAGGGGAAAAGAATATTTTAATTAAACTCTATAAAACATACGTACAACCCGGTCACAATATCTGTGCACCTCGCTGGAATGTGGCGCCTCTCCCGCTTCCCCTGTCACCTCTCCGCGCACTCCCCGGTGCGACAGTACGGTTAGCATCTTCGTTGCCGCTACACCTCCACATTTCTCGAAAAAACTTTTTTTCACACCGTACCCAGACCGCCGATATGACGTCACGAGGTCAGGTGCACAGATATTGTGACCGGGTTGTAAGATCCTTATTGGAATATGCGTTCCAAATTTGGAATCCATATTTCCGAAAGGACATCAACCTTATTGAAAGAGTCCAAAGAAGAGCAACAAAATTGGCGCCATCTCTTCGCAACCGATCTTACGAAGATAGGTTAAAGGAATTGGGCCTGATAACAGTGACAACCTTGGAGCAGCGAAGGCAACGTGGTGACTTAATAGAAACATACAAAATACTCACAGGACACTACAACGTACCCGGGTTAAGTGACATTTTCACTCGGAATATGAATGACAGACTGAGAGGACATTCTCTGAAGCTGGCACGGACGCAGAGTAGTAGCAACCCAAGACGACACTTCCTGTCTAACCGTGTAGTGAAAGTGTGGAACAGTTTGCCCGAATCCGTAATCAGTGCGCCTTCAGTGAACTCCTTTAAAAACAGACTCTACAAACATTTTACGAATGGACAAAACACAAGTGCAGGACATTGATATGCACGTATCAGCTATTTTAAGCGGCCTGTGCATTCGTATATAGTAATAATAATAATAATGTAGGTGCTAAACAGAGAGCGATATATATTTTGGTATAATTTCCAATTTTAACATATAGTTGTTCAAGCAAATCTTGTCAGTAGAAAAAGGCGCGAAATTCAAATTTTCTTTGGTACGATATCAATTCGCGCCTACATTTTTAAAATTTGCCGCCTTTTTCTACTGACAAGATCTGCTTGCAAGATTTAACTTACTTAAAGTGACAAGTGTTTATTATTCTATAATTTTATTGTAGTACTAAAAAAAAATTCTAATTATGACAATAGAACATAATTAGTTATTTACCTATTTTGTTTCACTTTATTTATCATTCAATACATTTAATTTTTTTATGCCTTTAGTCCTAATCATCTGCACTTTCAATCCGGAGGTCGCGGGTTCAAACCCCGGCTCGTACCAATGAGTTTTTCAGAACTTATGTACGAAATATCATTTGATATTTACCAGTCGCTTTTCGCTGAAGGAACACATCGGGAGGAAACCGGACTAATCCTAACAAGGCCTAGTTCCCCCTCTGGGTTAGAAGGTCAGATGGCAGTCGCTTACGTAAAAACTAGTGCCTACGTCAATTCTTAGGATTAGTTGTCAAGCGGACCCCAGGCTCCCATGAGCCGTGGCAAAATGGCGGGATAACGCGAGGAAGATGATAAGTTCTAATCATCTGCGCACCACAGTTTGCTCCTCTCTCCAATTCCCTGAAATGTTGGTGCCTTCTATACATAAAGCCCCAAGCAACTGCTTTATTTGATCACTGGTTTATCCGGCACTGATAGCATACCTTTTAGATAACAACCCTCCTGCCTACTGACAATAGGAGGATATAGAATTATAAATATAGCGAAACATATAGATTTATTTATAGGTACTGAATTTACTGATCATATACACTGTCAACATAGGTTAAAAAATACAATGTACAATTTAAGATCAAAATGAACTACAACTAGTGCCAAATATGTGCGATATTACATTGACTTTTTTTTATACTACGTCGGTGGCAAACAAGCATACGGCCCGCCTGATGTTAAGCAGTCTCCATAGCCTATGTACGCCTGCAACTCCAGAGGAGTTACATGCGCGTTGCCGACCCTAACACTCCTCTCCCTCGAGCTCTGGCAACCTTACTCACCGGCAGGAACACAACACTATTAGTAGGGTCTAGTGTTATTTGGCTGCGGTTTTCTGTAAGGTGGAGGTACCTCCCCAGTTGGGCTCTGCTCTAGATCTGGAATCTGGAATGACATCCGCTGTCCTGTGCCCTACCACACAAAGCGAGATGTTATTCACAGTGCCCATACCTCTCTTTTGGACGTAGTTTAAGGACATACCCGGGTCGGATATACTTTTGTTATGTTATAATAATTATTATAAATTGCCTATCATACTACTTAATGTCTCAATATATTTTGATAATAATCAGTACAAAATGCGTAGTGACAAGTTTTGGTGTTATTTTTTTATACTACGTCGGTGGCAAACAAGCATACGGCCCGCCTGATGGCAAGCAGTCACCGTAGCCTATGGACGCCTGCAACCTGTTTATTTCAAGACTTGGCATAGTATAGTAAAGAACAAAGAAGTTTTAACGGAAACAGCCCTTTCTTGTCACTAACAATTTTTGATTGGTGGCATAGGAAGATCAATCAGTGATGGGGTTTCAAATGATTATTCCCACTAGGTACCACCAAATTGGTAACAGTGGTAACAACAGATTTTTTTTCACCTATACCCAGTGGAGGCAACCATGAAAAATAATTTCCAGAAAAAAGCGCACTGATAATAATCATCTTGCTGGTCAGTTGCTGATAATGCAGCTTAAGATATCATGCTTAGTACAAAATACAACTACTCCGTAAGAAAACTATTTATAAGTCAAAGTCGCCTGCAGCAATACATTTAATCAGATGATGGACTGGGCTCTGGGCATGATGTATTTGACGCTATTTTTATTTTTTTATTTGAAATCATTATACAGCGTGGAAAGATAAGTCGGGCCCTGGAGGGAAACTACCTTAAATCCTTAAGCTGGCTCATTTTACTTAAAGGAGACATTCCTTTATTTTTAAAAAGAAACAAAACTGCATTCAAAGATTTTTTTAAACTCGCTTGCCTCGCACGGGACTCGAACCAACTAAAATAAAAAAAAACAAACACTCCCTATTTTATTATACTAATCGATAGTATTATTATTCAGGATAAAATTTCTCTAACCAACATTTGGTCTTAAAAATAAAAATGATCGTTAAATCTAACATTAATTTTATTTTACTATCAATTTGTTACACTTAAATTATTTAACTGATAAATTGTTTGAAATGAGCCCCCTCGTTCCGGCTCCACAAAATTAGTCGCCGTTGAAATTCATTTCTTGTACCCTTCAGCAAAGTTGTAGCGGAGTTTTACTCCAAGGGGGATGTAATGATAACCTCGCTACATGGATCTCTATGTATACAAAGCACAGTATAAAATAGCTATTGCACTGACCAGGAATCAACACTCGATGGGCGCACAATTCCATCTGCTCTCAATCTCATACCTCTATTCTCTTGTTATGAATGTAACCTCAACACTCTCAGGGAGATTAGAAGGGCCCCAAGTCCCGTGGCTTGTATCAATGGATGCGCGGCACAACTGAATCTCGACAAGAGAACTCATCGTGCATCCCGCATCTCATAGGTATACTCTTCTCAACCTTATCCGATGAGTACTGAGGTGGGAACCATGTGGTCCCCGACGAGCCTCCACAACAACCCCTACAGCTCATCCATCAGCCTCCATAAGAAACCTCCAGTAACTCAAACCGATAAACTCCAGCCAATTTTTTTCAGCCGTCTACTTAGGAGCATAAGTTGGGTTATTCAAATTTTCAAGTTTTATTTTTTTCCGCAAAATCTGCTTTGAGCGCCCGCAAATGACCTACCTATCTTGAATCAGTATGGTCGGCTGATGTTATTCTGCAAGTGGCATCGTAAGGACCCGATTCTGAGTATTTTTTTCAACCGTCGACTTAAAAGCTTAAGTTAGGTTATTTAAATTTTCAAGTTTTATTTTTTTCCGGAAAATGTGTTTTGATCGCCCACAAATGACCTACCTATCTTGAATCAGCATGGTCTGCTGATGTTATTCTGCAAGTGGCATCGTAAGGACCCGATTCTGAGTATTTTTTTCAGCCGTCGACTTAGGAGCATAAGTTGGGTTATTCAAATACGAGTATTTGTTTTATTTTTTTCCGCAAAATCTGCATTGATCGCCCGCAAATGACCTACCTTTCTTAATTCAGTATGGTCGGCTGATATTATTCTGCAAGTGGCATCGTAAAGACCCGATTCTGAGTATTTTTTTCAGCCGTCTACTTAGGAGCATAAGTTGGGTTATTCAAATTTAAAAGTTTTATTTTTTCCGCAAAATCTGCTTTGATTGCCCGCAAATGACCTACCTATCTTGAATCAGCATGGTCGGCTGATGTTATTCTGCAAGTGGCATCGTAAGGACCCGATTCTGAGTATTTTTTTCAGCCGTCTACGTAGGAGCATAAGTTGGGTTATTAAAATACGAGTATTTAAGTTTTATTTTTTTCCGCAAAATCTGCATTGATCGCCCGCAAATGACCTACCTATCTTGAATCAGCATGATCTGCTCATGTTATTCTGCAAGTGGCAACGTAAGGACCCGATTCTGAGTTTTTTTTTTCAGCCGTCGACTTAAGAGCATAAGTTGGGTTATTCAAATTTTCAAGTTTTATTTTTTTCCGCAAAATCTGCTTTGATAGCCCGCAAATGACCTACCTATCTTGAATCAGCATGGTCGGCTGATGTTATTTTGCAAGTGGCATCGTAAGGACCCGATTCTGAGTATTTTTTTCAGCCGTTGACTTAGGAGCATAAGTTGGGTTATTCAAATTTTCAAGTTTTATTTTTTTCCGCAAAATCTGCATTAATCGCCCGTAAATGACCTACCTATCTTGAATTAGCATGGTCTGGTCATGTTATTCTGCAAGTGGCATCGTAAGGACCCGATTCTGAGTATTTTTTTCAGCCGTCGACTTAGGAGCATAAGTTGGGTTATTCAAATTTTCAAGTTTTATTTTTTTTCGCAAAATCTGCTATGATCGCCCGCAAATGACCTACCTATCTTGAATCAGCATGGTCGGTTGATGTTATTCTGCAAGTGGCATCGTAAGGACCCGATTCTGAGTATTTTTTTCAGCCGTTGACTTAGGAGCATAAGTTGAGTTATTCAAATTTTCAAGTTTTATTTTTTTCCGCAAAATCTACTATGATCGCCCGCAAATGACCTACCTATCTTGAATCAGCATGGTCGGCTGATGTTATTCTGCAAGTGGCATCGTAAGGACCCGATTCTGAGTATTTTTTTCAGCCGTTGAATTAGGAGCATAAGTTGGGTTATTAAAATTTTCAAATTTTATTTTTTTCCGCAAAACCTGCTTTGATCGCCCGCAAATGACCTACCTATCTTAAATCAGCATGGTCGGCTGATGTTATTCTGCAAGTGACATCGTAAGGACCCGATTCTGAGTATTTTTTTCAGCCGTCGACTTAGGAGCATAAGTTAAAGTTTTTGCATTTTATTATTGCCTGTCTAACCTTATTTAATGCCGCCAAATTACTGTACTGTGTCGGTGTTATATCGGGCTTATGTAGGGCTTAGAATCGTTAGTATCTGTGTCGATTGCTTGTTACACCCTCCCTACTGAACTATCTCGGCCGGCCAATATGAATTTTTCGATTTTATGTTTTTATCTATTGAGATCCTAACGATTTTAATGTCTGAACAAACGTGAACTAACGTCGCCCGATGGATTCACATAGTTAGTTTGACTGATTTCGGGGTGGGGTGGTTAGCGTTAAGACAGCCACCCCACTTTAAAAAAAAATGAAGGAATCGGGTCCTAACGATTTCAATGCTTGAACAATCATGAACTAACGAATATCTTGCTATCTAGACCAAAAAAACTAACAAAAAGTGGTTTGGGGTGGCTAGCGTGAAGACAGCCACCACCATAGAATAAAAAAAATATAAAACCACGAAAATCTTTTAATCTGTTCTGAATACCCGCAAGTTACCGTACTGTATCGGTTATATATCGTCTATAGATGCTTATTTAGGGCATAGAATCGTTAGTATCTGTGTCGATTGCTTGTTACGCCCCCCCTGCTGAACTATCTCGGCCGGCCAATATGAATTTTTTGATTTTATTTTTTTATAGCAAATCTATTGAGATCCTAACGATTTTAATGCCTGAACAAACGTGAACTAACGTCGCCCGATGGATTCACATGGTTAGTTTGACTGATTTCTGGGTGGGGTGGTTAGCGTGAAGACAGCCACCCCACTTTAAAAAAAAAAAAAAAATGAAGGAATCGGGTCCTAACGATTCCAATGCCTGAACAATCATGAACTAACGAATATCTTGCTATCTAGACCAAAAAAACTAACAAAAAGTGGTTTGGGGTGGCTAGCGTGAAGACAGCCACCCCCTTTTTTTTTTAAAAAAAATCGACTTTGGAATCGGGTCCTAACGATTTTACCTACTGAACAAACGTGAACTAACGATGAACTAACGATATAGATATGCCATTTGCGGGCAAACGAAATGGGGTGGTCAACTTCACGAGCATTCCTGGAACTGTTTCGGTACCATGCGTCTCGTATTATAGTTTCGGGGTTTCCCCGAAACTGTTACGCTATGATTCGGTTGCACATGTGTGCGTGCCGTAGTGGTCCGGGGAATTCCCTAAACAATTTTGGGCCGATTTGGTTGTAGTAAAAATTTAATGATTTAAATCAATGATTTTTTTGAAAAAATCCCTTGATTAAAATCACGATTTAAATCACTGATTAAGATCACGATTTAAATCACTGATTTAAATCAAGTGATTTAAATCATATCAACCCTGGTAATAGTCGACGATATGATTTTTATATTATTATGTAAAATGTTACATTAGCTACAATACAAATCATATTTTGTAAATAATTTATAATATTGTGACATGTAATACGAACTATTATGAATAAATATATAAGTATGAGTATATTTATAATATATAAATGTAGATAAACACTTAGACATAAAAAACGTCCAAAATTCAATAACAAATATTTGTGATTTGAACGACTGTAGTCTAGGAGGCCGTTAATGTTGTTATCACTTATCACAATAATACAAATTCACACGCTCCTTCCTTGTGTGTGTGAGACAGTATTATGCACGTATATAGCGATGTCCCGCTTACACACCTGAGAGACGTGTGCATCCAATTTGACGACCGCCTGAAGGACGTACACTAACTGTGGTGTAATGAGATCTCTATGTATAACGTTAGTTGATTCTAAGTGCCAGTTGCACCATCCGCACTTGACAGACTGATCAACGTCACCCGGCGTGCCGCGGCAGTTTACTATGAAACTTTACATACAATAAAATTTAGCGAACTCTTTAACGATGACAAACAGTTTGGTGCAACCGACCCTAAATCTAACGCATTACTGCGTCCTTTACTATGGTCAATGCGGGCGCAATGTGTACGCAAAATACTTACCAATATACTGACGTTTTATCACAAAACCGGATAATATTAATCACGGTTTCTCGACATTTTGCCACTTTAGATAACATAAAAACTCAAAAGGCGATCCGCCATGACATATTGGAATGTCATGACTAATCTAAACGAGTATTTTAGTAACTGCTTTCACGCATATGATTTTGTCGAAGCATTCCATTGCAAGCGTCATGTTATTTGTATATCAGTAGTTTTTTTAATATAGCATTTATTTATTTATAAATGATATGACGTAGAATTCACCTGCATGATGCACTATTAATCATTTGCGTACGAAATGACGTTGTAATACAACATAAAACATAAACTATATCAAATTTGCTATTCTGCGGGGCTCTGTCGTCAACTGCGACATGCCATGCATTTCTCGATTTACGATCATTGCGTCGTGCGTTATAAGTTATGAGTTCAAATCGAATTACAAGTGCAATTGGGTGCATGTGTTGCTGGGTATTGAATAAAGTAAATGTTAGCGTTACACTTTGATATCAGTGACTGACGATCCCGTTCCAAAAAAGTCACAGTGAAAAGTCATCGTGACTTTGTCATGCCTGTTACCTGTGCGTGTCACTGCATGATATTTGTGGTAGCGCCTCAGGCGTCATCCGATGTTCGCCACTTCCGAACACTCCCGACTGAGCCCGATTAAAGTCGAGTTACAGTCACAGCGTCAGTAGCGTCACGCTCCGCGTTTGTCGTGATTTGAGTAACAGAGACTACGCTAGGAACAGTAGGAACGTATGTGATTTTGTAACGTTGTTCTTTTGTGAAAAGTCACAGTGACACCTTTTCACGGCGAGTCACGGTGATAAGTCACCGTGACGTTATTTATCCCCCATGTTTAGTAGATGTTTGTAATTGTAACAATAGGCCTACAAAGATAGAAAACGTTTTGACTAAATCGAAAAATGTTGTTGTTGATGAAACATAATTTGCACCGATTCTACATACATACAAGCTGTTCGAGAGATCGGTGCAAATTATATTTCGTCAATCATAATTAATTAGTATGGCTAAAAAAAATTATAGACGTCACTGGTGATCGTAGAGCTGGCAGCTTCCTCGCACAAAGAGTAAGCATTGCAATACAGCGAGGAAATGCTGCCAGCGTCTACGGAACCATGCCGCGTGCCGCAGGGGATTAGTTTTTAGGTATTTATTTTAAGATTAGTTTTATTTATTTTTAGTTTTAGTTTTTTAAGTTTTATATGTATTTCTAATTGTTATTATATGAATAAAAATGATCATTAGTAGGTAGGTAGGTAAGTGTACAATTACCGTTACAACTTTATTTACAAAATATGTATGATACTTTGTTAATATTAAAGTTATTATATATATTGTTTTTGTTCTTTTTTTTATATAAATTTTTATTCATAATTACACAGGTCAAAAATACAGATATGCAATGTCAAAAATTATATAAAAAAATCTAAAATCTAAAAAATAAATAAGCAATGAATTCCGAAACAATAAAATACAATCTACATACAATTTCATCAACAATACCTTATACCTAATATATTTTATTATAAATAAGGATACAAGAAATTACAACTCAAACATTACATTAAATTAAATCATTAAACCACATTAAACATTATTAGATTAGATTAGATTAATTTATTTCTTATTGGAAATTACATTTTTTTTTTTTTTTTTTTTTATTATTCAAATTAGTTACACAGCATTACAGTATTACTACCAAGGCACTGCGAACTACAAAACAAATAAAAATACAAAGATACAATGCCCTACGAGAAAACACAAAAATTTTAGTATTTAAGATTTGGGCGACGACATAACAGCGTGGCTCCGTTGCGTCGTCTGGCTTGGTGTAGAATTCGGCAAGTTGCCCCGGAACCGCCGAAACACCACACCCTTCGGCCAGAAGTCCGCGCTAGCGATGGTGTCCTGCAGCGGCCGCGGCACGCGCACCACAAATGAACTGAAGTGCACATAGTGACGCGACTGTAGCTGGTGCACCCTCAGCGTATAGCCAGTCTTCTTGCGGATTTAACAATGTCACAATGTATCTAAATAACATGAACTCACAAAAAGATCGACAAATTGTAAAATATAATAATTCAGTAAAATAATTAAAAAATAAAAACAAAAATCATAACAAATAAATAAATTAAAAGTCAAATTATATTACTACATATTGTGTTGTATTTATTCCAATGGACTCTCTAACCTATTCGTAACCTTCGTAGATTTTTCAATTTTGGCCACATTCATGGAACGTATGATATATGTACCAGCTTTTCCTATAACTGTAATAAGGCAAATAAACGTTTTGGTGTCAACGCGTTCGGTTATCGCTAACCCGGTTACAATATATAATAATTAGGCTTTGTTCTGCTAACTATATGTCTATTGTTTAGCAGTCTAGATTGTTCTGTAAATTACCTAACTTAGCAATTAATATATCACGCATTTGTGGTGGTTCGCCCAAACATGTTATTCGGCGAAATAATCATAATTTTGTCGGACAATGGCACAAATTATGTCGGTGCTGAGTGCTGATTACTCATATAACGATCAGATTAGAACGAGATTTAAAAGATTTGTCATATATTGACGTTTAATGTTGATATATTTGGCAAATATCGAATAGCACATTATGATACGAGTGTGCTACGTTGATCATCATACTCGAGAAGATATTGGGTGCGAAGCGAGCTCGTAATAAGAAAGCCGATGTGTGTAATGACCAAAGCACACGTGTTTCATACGACGTTTTTCAACATACTTGCTAGAAAAAACAAATGTATTTTAAATCAATTATACTCAATCTGTTCAAATAGTTTTATTTTATGATACTTATATAAATATTATTCTAATTGCGGTTCAATAACAGTAATAGTAGAGGCGTTGCGGCCGAGATGGTGGCCGAACATTCGGTAGGTAGCACCTGCCGAATGTTCGGCATTGTCGCTATTCGTGCCATCTTTAATCCTTATCATACACCATTGCCTCTTATTTGCGGCTGAACAGACGAAGACACAAGTTTGTTTGACTTTAACATATCAATTACCTGTTTATACATAAAATACGTTCAAGTTTAGTCGGAGCTTTCTATTTAATTTAATTTTATAATCGTCTCGTCTAAGACTTTTTTATTGTTTCTGTTTCATATCTTAAAAGTCGATCGATTCGACTTTACTCATCAAAAGATCTAAAATTCGGCACAGTGCCGTGTTTTCAGATAATCAAAACAAAAGAACAAACAAGTCTTTTCTTAGAGAACAATGCCCGCACGTGCAAGAAGCCCGTACACGTATGATTCTACTTGTCTTATTCTTATTGTACATGTACATACATACCAAGTGTGTTGCCAGTATGTTGCATCAACATAGTAACTAGTTGAATATCAAATATGTACACTATGGCGGTTAGCGTTATCTTAAGTTTCGAATGACTCCGAATTTTAGGAAAATCTTTATCATTTCTGTACGTATGTATGTTCGTACTTGTTGATCGAGCGTCGGCTTGGGCAAAAATGCTTTAGTATGTCCGGATGTTTTCCTCTACATGTAGCAATTAATAGTAATAGTAATAATAGTAATCTCAACCGATTCTCGTGAAATTTAGTAAGCAGGTCAAACTTGACAATGTTTTGTCGATAGAAGTTTTTTTAAATTTTTTTTCATATAAGCGGAGCCATACATTTATTGATTTTCAAGCTATGCTCGCGAGGTCTACAGCTCACGGAGCCACTAGTTATTTTGTTTTGGTTTTCCAATTTAGCCTCAAACAAGTGCTTGCAAGGCTACTAATCCAACAGTCTAGACCAGTGCCCTGTTTATCAAAAGCTTGTAGCTTGTAATACAAGTGGAAGTCCCTTTCCAACAAAAGCTGTCAAAAGGGGAGGGGACTTCCACTCGTATTACAAGGTACAAGCTTTTGATAAACGGGCCCAAGAGATCAAACTTTTGAGAAGAGCCATCCGCAGTAAAAAATAACGGGGAGAGCCACAATCGTACCTCCAAAGAGCCGCATGCGGTTCGCGAGCCACGGTTTTCCGACCCTCTAGATAGTTTTATAAACGCCAAGTTACTGGGTCATAAGTATAAATGGGGCATTTTCTATGAAAAGGGACCTTATTGTCGATGGCGCTTACGCCGCACAGCGTCGCACGGCATTGTATTTATATCGGAGCATCGTTTATAATGGCGTAAGCGCTATCGACAATAAGGTCCCTTTTTATAGAAAGTACCTGCACAAATATTTGAATAAGATCATAAGTTTATACTTATGAACTTAATGATTTCTGGTATTCTTGTATCTTGACATTTTAGGTAGGTCTTCTAGACTAGAATATTCAATAGCTCATTATATTTTTGAAACCAGTAGTAAAAATATTAATAGCTGACTCGCTGATTAAGTGACTGGCACATTTCCGATATATCATTTTTTTGCATATAAAAAGGAGGTTGGCGTAACTGACATATTCTTTTATCTAACGCCTCAATACAGCAAATTTAAAAAATTGAACAGAACATTTTTCTAATTCTTGCTAGTCCTCACTTATCTCCTCCGATTAAATGTGCAGTTACACGCATCTACAACCAAATAGCAACCTTATTTTGATATTTATAAAGTCCAAAATCATTATCGATCTATCGACGTAGCAACCTATTCAATGAAGCAATTCGTACATTGTAAGATTAGTTGCCATGCGGTTCGCAAAAAACGTTATAATTGACCTACTGAGGGATACTAATCAAATTTGCACCTTATTACAAGCTTTAAAAGTGCAAATTGCTTCCGCACATCAATACTTTAGTTACAGCTGTTAAATTTAAAGTTTATTCTAAACTTATTAAAGTCCATTATTGTCTGAAACGATTTTAAACCATTACCGTAGTTGTAACCTTCCGCGTGTGTATTCGGCCTCGCTCCTGCCACGTTCAAGGTTCGATTCCAGTGTGACATTTAATGTTAAACTAGACTTAGAGGGGTTGATATAAGATTCAGTTTAGTTTGACAGAGGTTGACCGTGGTAATATAAGAAATTTGTTGATAAGCGTGTAATGAAGATAATTTATTTGCTAGTTGAAACTTACGGAAGGCAAGATGTAATGATACTGCTTTGAGCCTGACTCACGAGCGGAACGAAAACTGATGAAGAGAATTATCTTACTACCAAAACAAAAGTACTTACAGTCGCCATCAGATATATCAAGGCGGCCGAGGTGCTCAAAAATATTTGAACACGCACTCTAGCGCTTTGACAATAGAGGCGTGTTCCGATATTTGTGAGCGCCTTGGCCGCTCCGATATATCTGATGGTGACTGTACATCATTCCTACTACTTTTACAGAACAGTGAAAATAAGTAAGAGATAAAGTTTGAATAAATGAACTGATCGTACCTATCTATGTTAAAGTTATGTCAGTTAAGAGTAATATGTATGAATTTCGAATACAATACAACAATTCTAATAACAAATCTTCCGTGAGACACAGACATATTAAATATATTAATAACGGGTCACTCACGTATTTCCGACTTAAAATACGTGAGTGACCCGTTACAATACAACAAACAAAAATATGTAAATAAGTCGTGTGAGTCATGTCAGTCATGTGCCTTTCAAGCTACCCTAATACTAAGAATAGAAGTCATATTGTTGACATACTTATAAAAAAAGTATACGATAAGCAGAAATTAATGACTTATAAAAAAATACCGGAAGGATCAAATAATACAACAATTACAGCAATGGATCAGTTCCCTTTGTTACTTTCTATTTGTAATACCAAAGATAGATATAACTCCGTAATAGATGGATACAGTCTAAGGAAAAAACGTGCCTCGAAAATCAAGATTTGATTCTCGTTCAGAGGGCGCTACTAATTTTGGCCTACAGTCGTATAGATGGCGTTGACGGTTTCGTTTGTTATTTAACAATTTTAACGCATATCAGTGAAAGAACATGGGTCAAAATCATAAAAATAATTAATGCAAATAAAAAAAATCATTTATCTATATTTAAATACATTCTGTCGTATTTTTATAAATCTTCATTTTTAGTTTTAAAGTGTGTCGACAGATGGCAGTGAATTTACTGGGGTTACAAAATTTACTATGACAGTACCGCTCTAGTATAAGTTACTCTATGGTAATACTTACTGCAAAGGTTGGATTTGATAAACAAACCTATAATCGGCTCCAAGTGATCCAACTCTTTCATTACACAACGTTGATACACGGTAGAACAATATCGGTCGCCAAGGTTCCATCACAGTATACGGAAACAGTATCTTCACTTATTTATTGCTAGGTACTTATTTTTCTTAAGCAAGGTTCAGGCCAGGATTACACTTGTAAGTTTTACTTACGTAAGTAGGGACACAGCTATACTACAGAATGAGATATGAATATCGTTATCTCATTCTAGCAAATAGCTTTGTCCCTACTTACGTAAGTAAAACTTACAAGTGTAATCCTGGCCTTAGACTAGCAAGAACTTGCATGCAATTTACGTTACATTGCCGACTACTAAGGAAACTGCTTCAAAAGTTTGATCAGATACCGCAATGTAACGTAAATTGCATGCAAGTTCTTGCTAGTCTAAACTTCGCTTTACGAGACGCGCCACATTTTGGCATTCAACATTAATCCTGGTTCTTTGCGATTTCCTGTCAGTTGTCGAATCAAAATCCAACTAGGACCAGAGTATTCAACGCTGAATGAATGAGTTACAACAACAAGTTACTGTGGCAATGAAGTTTCGAAATTCATTATGAGGACATACCTAATTATGAGGAGTAGACAGTAACAACACTAATAACAACACTTAACTGACCATTATGTTTACGCGATAAAGTTTGCGAATTCGCAGTTAACAATGTAGGTGTAATAACTGTAATTGTCCATTTCATTCCATAAAAAACCTGTGTCGATTTATACGAAATATGACTTTTTATTAATTAAACTTACAGCCAGGTACAAAATTGCATAGACAAATTATGAATAAATTCATTCAAAAAGTGGTCATGCCAATATGACAGCTGGGTTTACATTACTTGAACAAAGTTGAACAGTTGCACTCAGCATACAGTAAAGCTGCATTTTACAGAAAATTTTGGATTAAATAAAAAAAAAAAAAGATTAAAATTTGCTATAAAATCAATGAACTACTAGTACTGTATGTATATTAGTACTGTGGTCGGCCACGGAAGCCAGTCGTTCGGTCGCCGTCGGCTCCGCTCGGCTATCCTCGGCTTGTAGAAAAACGACATTATTTGTAAGGAAATTGCTTCTTTAACGCCAACTGATGTTTATTTTATTATGTTCGGCTTATATTTAGACCGATATCACATTGATCATATGTGTATTAAAAGTTATGTAGCGCTTGCCTTGCTCTTTTGGCCCAATGGCTTTTTATAGACAATAGAGCGTGACAGCAGATATTATTGTGCGATTGATTATATTATATTGCCAATGTTATAATTTATGCACGAATGTAGGAAGTAGGTATCCATAGGTATATCTACATCTACTTGGTTGTTTTATTCTCTTAAATTAATAATCAGCTAATCATGCTAAATTGCTTAATTGGGAAACTTTTAATATCAATTATCTCTTTTAAATATTATAGTGTGAAAGAGACAGTACCTATGACCAAGACCAATCATAGACATAGACAATAGGGTATTATACTAATTTACTACTACCTAGTCAAATCAGTTTCTTTTTTAGAACTGTCAAAACGATTTGCTAATATGGAATTTATATGAAATATTACACAGTGACGTCACGGTCAACTCACCTTTTTATAGTTCAATGCGATTGATTAAATAGAAATTGTGTTTAAAAATAACTGCTATCTATGTTTTTCTAATAATTATCTGGTGCTTTATTTCGTACATGGCGTGAAATAATTTATTTTACAGTACATATGGTGCTACTTTCTCGCACTAGTGCGTCAAATAGCACTTTTCGTGCATATGTCGAAAGTTTAAAGGGCCATATGTACTGTAAAACGTTGTACGATACACGTGCGAATAGGTAATTCGCAACTCGTGTCGATTTAAAACACTCCCTGCGGTCGTGTTTTAATTTATCGCCACTCGTTTCGAATTTCCTCTTTTCCGCACTTGTATCGTAAATAACTATTAAATACAGTGTAATACCTATGCGATAAACAAAACCGTCACTTTGTACAATCGCCATCAGATATATCAGAGCGACCAAGATGTTCAGAAATATCTGGACAATGCCTCTATTATCAAGAGGTTAGTGCATGTTCAGTTATTATTGAGCACGAACACGTAATAACGACATAAAGCAGAAGCGTTCTTTGCACGCACTATAGGTGCGAAAGTCCTCATAGTCTTAGAGTAGAATAGAATAAAATATATTCAGAGCGTTTAAACAACAAAAACTTAAGGCGGTTCCCTGAGCCAGAAGGCGAAAAATCTCCTTATATGATCATGTTTTTCTAAGAGGCGTTGATATTCGTAGACGTGGAAAAAATATATGTAGTTCTTGACTATATTATCTTTAACAACATAGCTTCCGATACACGAATTATGACACTTCGCTCGATACAATTAATTCCCTAAGTAACCTCTAACTCGGACTTTTAATCCTACTTTACTCGGTTATTTATTATGTGATACTATAAACAAAAAAAGAAGAAAAAACAATCTTAACATAAATAGTAATTTCATAGCTTTAGAATTTCGATATTGTAAGGTAACGTTTTTAAAATAAATAAAAACCGACAAAACTCGATTAAAATTGACACTTGGCGCGTATGTTCTTTCCCGTTCTTTCTTGCGAAATGTGACAAAGACAGCGGCAAACCGATGGAACGGCCTTAACTAACACATATCACAAAAACACTTCATAAAGTCATTGAAATGGTTTCAACGGTTTTAGGCGTTTTTAGCGTCCAAAGGGTTTATGAGAGTACAGAAAAACATCATGATGTTACACATAATTAGTTGTAAATGTAAAAGCGGTCGTGATTGGATCGATCAGCTGACTCGTTTCATTTGAACCATGCCCTATAAAACAAATGGAGCGTAAACATTGCTTGCAAAAAGATGCTAAATCCATCCGTTGTCATATCCGTTATTTTATAATACACCAGTAGCTAGCGGAGCGGACGAACTCTTCAAAACAATCTTGACAAGACTTTTTACTAGTATCCGACCGAAGTTTTGCCATTAAAAAAAAAACATATTTCCGCCGAAGGTTCGGTTTTGGCAAAAAATCTGGTTTCGTTCGGACACTACTTTTTAGTCTCGACGGAACGCATTTATGGCTAGAGGCTGTTTGTTTGTTTGATTTTTAGTGTGTTTGTGCATATTAATGATGTCAGTTATGCATGTATTGGTTTTCTGTAAAAGATTTGTGTACACAATCGATAGATTTGAATTTTTTTGAAATTTTTACACTTCGAGTTAGGTATGTGAGGAAAGTAACAGCATGTGCAGATTATTTCAAACATTTCGTTTGCTTAGAACATTTTGCCGCTGCCTATAAAGTATCGACAACGGCTCAATAAGGTACAGTAGCACAGGTCATGGATATGGTGAATAATTATCGCCATAAGTAAAGTAGGTCGCATTTATGTAGGCTGATCTGACGTGAATTCAGGGCACCTACAAACTACATATCACATTAGATAATGCTTAGATATTGACGATCGACATTGATCGACAATTATACGGTTTGAAATAAAACTATGAAAACGGATTATATCGCGTATATTGAATTTATAATACATCCCGACGTTTCGAACCCTTTACAGCGTTCGTGGTCTACGGGTGACTCATACGGGGGTGGTGACGGGTTTTCATAGTTTTATTTCATGAGTAACTGTCGCGGTAGCCGAAGACAATATATATTAATTATACGGTTTGTACTAGGTAATAGTAATTTTATCACAATTCAATTTAAAAAAATGTGTACGCGAGCCCGACAATTAGGATCCTATTGCCATCAAAAAGAAGTCTAATAAAATTTATGGAATTATGATATTCTGTCAAGCCATTTCCGTCAGTGGAAAAAAGCGGCAAATTTTAAAAATGTAGGCGCGAAGGGAAATCGTCTTTTTCTTCTGGCAAAATTGTTTGACCGGCTATAGTTTTTCTGTATGTTGTCTATTTAAGGTGAACTACCCAACGACCTGACCTTTTAAATCACTGTCATTGGTCTATAATCTTGTAGGAATGTCATCACTGCTCCATTTAAATTAGGTTGAAACGCCTAACATCTTAGGATCGCGAAAAACTTTAGTATAGATAGTTCAGTACTAGGACTTGAAATATCATATTAAACCTAGTCTCTTTTGTCCACAGGCGGTAGACTGGTGGTCGGTCGGCGTTCTCACATACGAGCTCCTCACGGGGGCTTCACCGTTCACAGTCGAAGGCGAGAAGAACACGCAACAAGAAATCACCAAACGCATAGTGCGGTGTAGCTACCCCGTGCCTACGGAAGTCAGTCCTGAAGTGCAGGACTTTATTAAAAAGTGAGTCTTACTCCTCACACGGAATCCCTTCGCTGTACAAGGCTCTCCTTTTCCTCCTTCCAGAACAGAGAAACCGAGGAAAAGGTGGATGGACTGTGTGAGAGATGATATGAATCGGAACACAAGTGAATGATGAGATGACGGGCGTCAGAGATGTGTATGGAAGAAAAAGACATGCCGCGCCGACCCCAAGTGAATGGGGTCTGGGCAAGCGAGTTATTATACCCCTCTGGATTACCTACTTGACCTACCTCACTTTTTGAGCTACTAACTACTCGTGTCTAAACAGTCGTGTATAATTTCAGATTGCTAGTGAAAGACCCGCGGCGGCGCCTCGGAGGCGGAGAGAGCGATGCCGACGAACTGAAGAGACATCCATTTTTCCAGGTTAGATCTTTGTTGTCAGGTTAGTGTCCACATGGGCCACCCTACACTAGCGTCTTCCAAGCATCGTCGTCTAGTAAACTCTATGGCTGCTGCTCGACGCAACGTTGGCGCAACTGCGCAGCGACGCCATTTTCTAAAGCGCTGACTAGACGCCGACGCTCAAAAGACGCTCGTGTGCGGTGGCTCTAACATTTTGTACAATACCTTACAATGAACAATATCTTGTACAATATCTTGAATGTAGTTTCCAAATTTAGTTTAAAATAAATTGAAATGTATGAAACGCTCGCTGCGGCAATTGTGCAACTCGTAGTTAAGCGTACTTTGTATCGATCCTTTTGGCCCAGTGCCGCAGTGAGCGTTCGAGTTTAGTATTATTGTCAATTGCGATTTAAGTAGGTATTGTATCCTACATATTAAAAACTCAAGAGGAGTTTCTAAATGTGTAATGATTATCTGGCAATGCACGTACTGAGTAAGCATTCCATAGAAAGACATCGTGCAACGAAATGCCTCCTTCGGTTAGCGATTTTTCGCGAACTGTCTGCCAATGGCCATTTAGGTTTAGGGACGTATTCTATGTATAGGTGTTTTGCGGCTCTGTATGTATATTAAAATGAATATGCGCTTTTTTATACTGTAATCAATGTAGATATAGTAAAGCCCACTAATACGTCTGGTTTATTTAACTATAGAACCTCGACTGGGACGCCGTAGCGCGCCGCGAGATCACCGCGCCGTTCGTGCCCGCGCTCGAGCACGCCGCGGACACGCGCAACTTCGCCGACGAGTTCACGCGCATGCCGCCCACCGACTCGCCCGCGCAGGCGCCCAAACACAGCGACAAGCTGTTCCTAGGTGAGTGTCCGACGTCCCAACAGTAGCGAGGCTAGCAGTTACACCGTGTCCGACACGAGACACGCGCAACTTCGCCTATT